>NC_135669.1:18383517-19583517 GCF_964188315.1 Podarcis muralis
AGCACTGCATCTGCGCACGTGTGGGTTGCAATTCGGCACTTCTGCGCATGTGCAAGCACTGAAACCCGGAAGTAACCCGTTCCGGTACTTCCGGGTTTCGGCATATCCGTAACCCAAAAACACGCAACATGAAGCATCTGTAACCCAAGGTATGACTGTATTATGTACCAGACTGTACACTCATTGAACCTTACATGTGAATAACTGGACAAGTGTACAGTCCGACTGTTGTGTACACAGATTGTGGGTAAAGGACCCCAAAGAAGATCACAATGAAAACCAAATGAGACAAGTGACTTCTCTCACAGCCAGTAGACCTGACGTACAGCAAAACGAAACAGATGGTCGGTAGATCTGTTGAAGCCTAGTAGATCCGCAGAAGCCGGTACAAGTAGGGAGATCCCCTTGTTAAAAATGGATAATTCATGCCCCCTGGCCGACCTGATTGGCCAGCTGGGGGTCATGACGTGGGGTTTCGCCAGCCCCTGCTGTGTGTGGAGGCCACATGGCCTGACCCAACACCTCCCCACCAGGAAGTGGAACAGCTTTCCCATTCCAACAACAGTTTGTACATTTTTTTAACAACAGTTTCTCATTATTTTCCAACAAATCCTTTTCAAACCTTGACAGTTCTTTACTGAAACCCAATCCTTTGACCAACCTAAATCATTTAGTAGGTGGCATTGTAACCAATCTGTTAATAAATGTCTTATATCCTCAATTTTTTTCACCTTCAATTGGTTTCCTACTTCGGTTAATAGCTCTTAGTAAGTTGCCCATTCACCTTCCTTTTTTAAAAAAACTGATATTGCTTCTAATTGTGATAACCACCATGGAGTTCTACCTTCTAAAAGATTTTTCCCATATAGCATAAATTGATTTTCTTACAACATGGTTCAGGAATCCCTTATGTACTTTGGTTTTCCCATACCAAAGATATACATGCCACCCAAACCACCCTCTTCCTGCCCAGTTGAGAAAACAAGGTCCAGAGTGTGGCCTGCCACATATGTTGGGCCAATGACACGTTGGGACAGCTGCATGGTTGTCATGGCAGCCATGAAGTCCTGAGCCACCCCAGAGACAGTCGCCTCGGTATGGATGCTGAAGTCCCCCAAACCAGCAGCTTGGGAGTCCTTAACACTGCCTCTGAGACCAGCTCTGTCAGTTCAGGCAGGGAGACTGCTGGGCAGTGAGGTGGGCAGTAAACCAGAGGAATCTCTCATCTGTTCTGATTGCCCAGTGTCAGGAATACATACTCTAGATTCCCCTCACAACTGGAAAGAGAACCTGGAGAGAGAGACGGAATCTCTGTAGACTACAGCAACTCCCCATCCCTGATCCTCCAGTCTGCCCTGATGCTGCCCTGAGTACCCAGGTGGGCACAGATGGGGGTGAGATCATGGATTTTGGAGGTCTTATTTGGAGCTGACCTGGCATTCAGCAACGGCAGCCACAGACCTGAGAGCTGGCTGGTAGGATAACCACAATTCCCCAGGTTGGAGGAATTGTCGACCAAATACTCAGAAGGATAAATTCCCCAGGATTTTGGGGGAACCTGATGTAAATTAAACCAAGCGAAACTCTCTGGGATGCCAGTTCAGAAGGGTTCTGCTTTCCCAGCCCATGGATTGGCCTCAGCTTACTGCCAGCACCCTCCCAGTCACCCCTCCCTGCTCTCTTCCTCCCCAGATATAACTGCGTTCATTGTGCAATTTTGATTTCCTTGCTTTTTAAAGAGCTGTTTCTAAGTCCTGCACTGATCTCTGAGCTTGGGAGCATCAGACGGGTGTTCATTCCCAGTGGCTACTCCCCCAGTGCAGGATAAGACTGAAGTCAAGCTTTTGCTGGCGTCAGTCTTTTTGGTCAAAGCCCAGCAGCAGAGAGAACTCTTCAAGACAAGATCACCTCTGAAGATGGAAGCATCCCAGAGAAATGTTAATTCGTACCTTGCCCTTTCTATCTTCAACCTGCTGTGTTGCTGTCTGCCGCTTGGAATTGCAGCTCTCGTCTTCTCTCTCCAGGTGAGCCTACTTTGGGGTTCTTTGCCTCACTCTGCAGAAGAGAATGCTGAACATTCAGCTCTTTAAAACATCCATTAGGCAGAGGAGGGATGTTTGCATTTATATGTGCACATGTGTGAATGTTTAGTACGCTTGTGCGTACTTTATGCACAGTGTCTTCCTCCACTAAAAATTCCAACAATTTCCTCAACATGAAACTTTTGATCACAGATTTCTAACTGCCCTGGAGAATGGATTTGTAAAAGGGCTTTGCGTTTTTGAGTGTGGGGTGGTTTGTGTCTGGATGTTGTGTAGGGCTTTTGGTGTTGGCAGGCATGAAAATATTTGTCAAAGACGCAAGCAGCATAGTAGATTGCTTTGCAAATTAAAGACATTCATGATTTTTGGAATTGCTAGTAGATTTTATCTGTCCTCCCCCCCCTTTTAATTCTCTGCAAAAGTTTGGTGCAGGGATGGAAGATGCCAATCTTGGCTGTTGGGAACAACACACATTTCTACTAGCAGCTTTCAGTACCATCAACCATGGTATCCTTCTGGACCACGCTGGTGGGATGGGACTTGGAGGCATTCTGCTACAGTGGTTCTGTTCCTTCCTGGAGGAGTGAACCCAGAAAGGGGGGGGCTCCTGTTTGACACCATGGACATTGGCTGTGGGGTCCCTCAGGGTTCTGTTCTGTTCCCTATGCTATTTATCAACTGCATGAAACTACTGGGAGAGGTTGTCCAGAGCTTCAGGGTTGGGTGTCATCAATATGCTGATGACACCCAGCTCTGTTTCTCCTCCCCACCTGAATCCACAGAAGCTGCCTTGGTTCTAAACTGGTGTTTGTCATCAGTGATGGACTAGATGTGAGTGAGCAAATGGAAGCTTATTTCATACAAGACAAAGCTGCTCTTAGTCAGTCAGAAGGCAGAACAGGGAAGAGGGATTCAGCCTGTGCTGGTTGAGGTAACACTCCCCCTGAGACCAAGAAGAGATATGATAGTCATCTTCAGGTATCTCAAGGGCTGTCACATGGAAGAGGGAACAAGCTTGTTTTCTCCTGCTCTGGAGGGTAGGACTCAAACTCGTGGCTTCACGTTACAAGAAGGGAGATTCCAACTAAACATCAGGAATAACTTTTTGATGGCAAGAGCTGTTTGGCAGTGGAACAGACTCCCATGAAAGGTGGTGAACTCTCCTTCCTTGGACGTTTTTAAGCAGAGGTTGGGTCGCCAGCTGCCATGGATGCTTTAGTTGAGATTCCTGCGTTGCAGGGGGTCAGACTAGATGACTTCCAAGTTCCCTTCCAACACTACAGTTCCAGCATTCTGTGATTCTAAGACACAGCTTTGCAGTTTGGAAAAAGATGGATTTATCTATAATCAAATTGTAAATGTTTAATGCTTTGCCCTAAGCCACTGGGCAGGGGTGGGGTGCAGGGTGTTTCTTAAACCCCACAGATGCATGGGCCATGAGAGCATCTGAGGAAAAGATTGACTCTGGCAGGGTTTGAAAAACAAAAGTACTCTCCCTGCCCGCATGCCAAACACACACACACACACTGTTCTTGGCTTGCGGAGCTGTCTGGTGTGTCTGCTGCAAATGAGAGAATCGGAACCAGGAGAAAGAGTTTACAAAATGCCACTTGGGAATCCATTTTGCAACTTTTTGGAGACTGGAGGGCTGGAAGCGATTTCACAATACAATTAAAAGATGCACAAAACAATTGCGTGCCTAAAAACAGTTGAAACAACTGCACCCATCAGGAACAGTTTCAAATTCAATACAGATGCTAACTATTTCATTAGGAAGGGGGGTAGGGGTGGGAAATCACTCCAGCTTAACAGATGCTCGCCTTTCGCAGTCCTGGTGGCTTAGAAAAGAGAACCTCTGCATATCCCTAGGACTAGCCTCTCCCTAAGGCTGCGGGCAGCCTGTGATCTGTCAGGTACTGTTGGGCTTTGTCACCTGGCCTCACTGGGAAGGGCTGCAACTCACTGGTAGAGCAATGGCATTGCTTGCCATGGATTCCAGGAGCATCTCTGGGAAGGGCTGAAGAAGATTCCTGTTGAAACCCTGGAGCACTGTTAGCTAGTCAGTCTCAACCAGCCTTGGTGCCCTCCTGGTGTTTTGGACTCTACAACTCCATCAGTCCAGCGACCAAGAGAGTCTGGAGGGTACCAGGCTGGTGAAGACTGTTGTATAGTTGGTGATACTGAGATAGATGGCTCCATCGACTCTATGCAAGGCAGCTTTGCAAGTTCCGCTTCTGCTTTCTATTAACAATGATCAAATGTGGTCATAGAGAGCCAGTGTGGTGTAGCTGTTAAGGAGTGTCAGACTAGGACTGGGAGACTAGGGTTCGAATCCCCACTCTTCCATGAAGAGTGACTCCCTGGGTGACCTTGAGCAAGTCACTCACTCTCAGCCTAACCATAGCTGTCAACGTTTCCCTTTTTAAAGGGAAATTCCCTTATTCTGAATGGGATTCCTTGCAAGAAAAGGGAAAAGTTGACAGCTATGAGCCTAACCTACCTCACAGGGTTGCTGTAGGGATTAATTGAGGAGTGGACAAACCATGTACGCCAGCTTACTAATAAGAATAATAAATATAAAAGCTTTTCACACAGCTCCAAAATGGCTTAACAGCGTATGGTTCTTTTAAACAAAGTGGATGGATGAGGGAGAGCGTCGGAAAGGGAGACAGATGTGCTCTTCCAAAAATTTAGGCAAGGTTTTTCTCCCACGCGGACTGTGAGCTCCCAAGGCAGATCCGACAGCCCCCACATTCTTGGCTGAGGAGCTCTGCCAAATACTCCCTTCGCTGCAAATAACCCCAGGGAGGAGGACAATCAACAACTTAAAGCTGTAAGGAACATTGCTAGATCCACCCATACAATCAAATCAGGACAGATAAAGTAAATCAGCGGATCCAAACATTGCATACCCTCCCACATTCAACAGATGAAAACAGAGCTGTTCCAGTCCACATCAGTATCACTGCTAATTAGCTGTATTTACTGATAAGGGTTCCCTTTTCCCCTCAGGCTTCCTTAAAGGCAATAGGTAAAGGTAAAGGTACCCCTGCCTGTATGGGCCAGTTGTGTCCGACTCTAGGGTTGTGCGCCCATCTCACTTAAGAGGCCGGGGGCCAGCGCTGTCCAGAGACACTTCCGGGTCACGTGGCCAGCGTGACGAAGCTGCTCTGGTGAGCCGGCACCAGCGTAGCACATAGAAACACCGTTTACCTTCCCGCTATAAAGCGGTACCTATTTATCTACTTGCACTTAGGGGTGCTTTCGAACTGCAAGGTGGGCAGGAGCTGGGACCGAAAGACGGGAGCTCACCCCGCCGTGGGGATTCGAACCACCGACCATGCGATCGGCAAGCCCTAGGCGCTGAGGTTTTACCCACAACGCCACCCGCGTCCCTCCTTAAAGGCAATACATAAATACAAAGATTTTTGTGTTTAAAATACTGCAGTTTTGCGTGTTTCCTCTAATAGCTTGTGTACCAACCAGAAGGAAATGCTCAAAGCAGTGATACTGATAGAATGTTCCTGTTTTTATCTTGGGAATGTTGGAGGGCATGACATTGTGTTTTCCAGGGATGCTTCTCGTAAGCCATGGGGCACAGAAGAGCGCTGCAACTTGTTTTGCCTTTGCCACAGGGTGCCTTTGGATCTAGTCTTTCTCCAAGACCTGGCCTTTAATTTCTAGTCTGTCCCAGAACTCTTGGCCCACAGGTCTCCCATTGTGCTTGGGGCATCAGTTGGGTGGAGAACATCACAATCATCATCAAACCTTTTATTGGCATCACATCCAAACATCCAGAACAAATCAATACAGAATTACCACTTCCCCAGTGGCACAAAACATTTGCTAAAAGAAAGGCGGCAGAGCAGTCTATCGTCACATCTCTAGGTTTCCAGGGAGATAAGAAGTCTGCAGTGTATTTCAACGACAAAAAACCAAATAGAGATATTTAGCCACTAACTTGGTGAGCTCCTGATCATTCCCCAGTAATAGAAAATGTATGACCTCCAACTCTGGTTTCCATTTGGGGATGCAGAGTTGATCTAGAAATTGCTGATGGAGATCAGCATATAGTTTACAATTAAGAACCATATGTGTAAGGGTTTCCACCAGGTGGTCTTCACCTGGGCAAGTTCTTTCTCCTTCCACCCTGCCTGAGAACCTTCCCCAAAGGAGGTTTGATGGATTTGGAACATCACAATGGATCAGGATACTGGAAAGAGACGCTCCCAGGTCTTGTCTCCAGCTCCACCAAGCTTACACCCATTCCAGAAGCAGTGGTGGTAAGAGTGTTATGAAAAAAGGAGGAGATCTTAAGGAAGGAAGAGCATTTGGACAAGTTGGGAGCTGGCAGATAACCTTCCCCTCCAGGCTTCCCTTCTTGCTGTTTTCCAATGCCCTCAGCAGAATTATATTGCAGGGGTTGCGGCACTCATCTAGCATTATTGGTCGAGGGAGCCGGTGTACAGCTTCCGGGTCATGTGGCCAGCATGACTAAGCCGCTTCTGGCAGACCAGAGCAGCGCACGGAAACACTGTTTATCTTCCCACCACAGCGGTACCTATTTATCTACTTGCATTTTGACGTGCTTTTGAATTGCTAGGTTGGCAGAAGCTGCGACAAAGCAACGGGAGATCACTCCGTTGCGGAGATTCGAACTGCCGACCTTCTGATCGGCAAGCCCTAGGCTCTGTGGTTTAACCCACAGCACCACCCGCATCCCATTCACTTTTCTTAGGGTTACCCTATTTCAAAAAATGGAAAATCTGGACATGGGAACTTCTGACGTGGGCCGCCATACCCCTGGGTTTTCCCAGACATTTTTTACCAATTTTCAGAAATTCCATCCGGACGCTATTTCCAATGGACAAATCCCAGATATGTCTGGGAAATCCCAGACCTTACTTGTTCCTTAGAAGTATACCTTTTCTTTACTCTGCACTTCTGCACTGTTGGGTGAGCTAGAGTTAAGGTGAGAAGTGTAGACTCCCACAATACACCAAATAAAAATAAGCCTCTTTGTTTAGCTGGGATATTTCCTAGCAGGGGTGCCAGCCCTTTTGACCCCCCGCCTATATTTTTGGGTTAAGGCCCAGGCCCCCCAGGACAGAAGGCACGGAGGCAAAACATGGAGACAACTGTGGCAGGGCTTCAGTGGCCACTTCCTTCCCCTCCTCTTCCTGCTGTGGAGGAGGGGGTCGAAGCAGCCTCTCGCTAGTGGCACTGCCAACAGAAGGAAAAGGAGGAGCTGCTGGCCACCGAAGCCGTGTGGCCACCATGTTTGCCTCTGCCCCCAGCTCCTCCAGATGTCCTGACATCATGCGTATGGCATTGCAGAGGGCCTTCTCGGTAGTGGCACCCACCCTGTGTAACGCCCTCCCATCAGATATCAAGGAACTAAACAACTCTCCAACTTTTAGAAGACATCAGAAGGCATACCTGTTTAGGGAAGGTTTTAATGTTTGATGTTTTATTGCTTTATTATGATTATTATTAATATTCTGTTGGGAGCCGCCCAGAGTAGCTGGGGAAACCCAGCCATATGGGCGGGGTATGAATAAATTATTATTATTATTATTATTATTATTATTATTATTATTAACCCCCCCCCCAAATCGCCCTCGCAAGCTGGCACCTCTGCTTCCTAGAGCTGATAACCGGATGTTATTACAGAGGTGGATTTAGGGGAGCATGACCGGTGGTAAGAATCATCATCATCATTTTATTTGTATGGGGTCTTTCCACAGTTAAAACAATGCTCAAGGCAGCTTACAATATGAAAAGATTTACAGTTACAAACATAGCAAAGTGGTCATAAAAATAAATAAAACACATCAAAAACTACATAACCAAACCGAACAATTTCCGCATAAAAATAAAGATACAAAAAAATTAATATCAATAACAAAACAAAACTTCCCCCAAAATACCCCAGTCCTTGCTGGGCAGCAGCACCGGCAGCAGTCCTTATGAAGCCTGTCAGGCCCTGCCCTGGGCCAGGTGGAGAGAAGCAGGGACGAGGCCCTCAGGAGGTAGGGGAGGGGGCTTTAATTTTTGCATTGCAAATGGCTCCCAAGGGGGGGGGGCGCAGAGGTGCCCTCCCAGGCACGGAATAGCTGCTCAGGTGCACGGAGCAGTGTGTGTGCCCTGCAGCCGGGTGTGGAGCGAGCCGCCAATGGAGGACATTCAGCACGCCGCACGCTCACGACTCCCGAGCCTCCCCCAGCTGCCAAAACGAAGGGGGGAAGGAGGGAATGCAAAGCGGCGCAGCTCCCCCCTTCCCCCGATGGCTCGGGGTAGGCTTGGGAGTCACAGGCAGGCAATGCGCTAAATGTCACCTCCCACAGTGAAGACACCCAGGGCGGTCTGCCCCCAGTGCACCCCTTTTCCTCCGCTCCTGGCACAGGGTACCACTGAAATCTGATAGCCCAAACTCTGCCGCTGGTTAGTAAATTCTTCTTAGGGGACGCTCCCTGAAGCTCCTCTAAGCAGGGTGTGTGGGAGTTTTTCATGTCACAGAGAAGCAGGCGCTGTGCCAGGGGATAGAGGTAGCTTTTGTTGTAAACAAAATCTGCCCTTTTCCCCTTATGGGGTATCCAAGAGTTTGTATAGAGTCCTTACGTGGGTTCCCTATTGGTAGGAGGAAATAACAGAGGCCAACCAGAGAATACTGAGAAGCAAAGCAGCTAGTAAGCCTGAAGGAAGGTTTTTTTCACCTCCTCCCTCCTTGCAGAGAAACATTTGGTCAGCTTGGTTTCAGGACTGTCTTCCTGTGCTGCTTCAGACATGTGGTTTATATATTTATGTACCTGTTTGCTTGCTACATTTATGAACATTTATTATATATCTAAGACCTTAAAGGGACGTGGGTGGCACTGTGGGTTAAACCACTGAGCCTAGGACTTGCCAATCAGAAGGTCGGCGGTTCGAATCCCCACGACGGGGTGAGCTCCCGTTGCTCGGTCCCTGCTCCTGCCAACCTAGCAGTTCGAAAGCACGTCAAAGTGCAAGTAGATAAATAGGTACCGCTCCGGCGGGAAGGTAAACGGTGTTTCCGTGTGCTGCTCTGGTTCTCCAGAAGTGGCTTAGTCATGCTGGCCACATGACCCAGAAGCTGTACGCCGGCTCCCTCAGCCAATAAAGCGAGATGAGCGCCGCAACCCCAGAGTCGATCACGACTGGACCTAATGGTCAGAGGTCCCTTTACCTTTACCTTTAAGACCTTAAAATTCTTATAACACTTTGCAAGGGGCTGGCCAACTTGAATAAAATATTGTGGGGGCCCAGGTGAGCCCCATCCTGCATAATCACATGATGCAGTGCGCACATAGCATTTGAATGTCCATCGACTTTGTGGGGGCCCAGCTCCCTCAAATATTTTATTGTGGGGGCTGAAGGTGGCTCCTATGGCAGGTGCTGATTTCCAAATGCATGACAACAGACCAGTTGGGCTTACTCTCCCCCTGGGTTGATGGAAGCTGTGGAGCTGGAAGGTGTTCTAGCTTAAGCCACTCTGAGCCCTGATTTCTCTCTCCTTCCCCAGGCGAGAAATGCCAACAACGAAGGAAACATCAATCAAGCCGCAAGCTCTTCCCGCACGGCCCGCATCCTGAATATCATTGGGATTGTCATTGGAGCAATTATGTTCGTGATTATTATAGTGATTGTTGCTGTCGGTTCAAAAACTAAACACTAAGAGGAGATGTCCCTCACGCTTCCTCTCAGAGAGTGCTCCTGTGATGGCCCTTGGGAGTGGATGCAGCGTATTCTTACAAGGGCTTCCCGATCCAAGTAGTCACGATCCACCAGCAAAATTGTCAGTTCAAAGAGACAATGCTACGAAGCCGCAGTTTTTCTGAAGGGGAGTGCTCTTTTGTACTATCTCTGATTAATTGCTTTGCTTTCTTTTTGAGGGGGGAAAAACCCACCCTACTCAATCATGCTTTGCATGCTTCGAGAGCATGGTGACATGTAACCCAATAAAACAAATGAATGAATAGATGAATCTTGCTGCGTGTTATCCTTTCCTTCCCTAGCAACTAGAGAACTGGAGGAAAGTTGGTTTGTTCGGTTTATTTAGGTGGTGACGGCCATCAGTGTGCTTCGGTTTCACATCAGTCAAACGATCCAGGCCGTAGCTGCATCAACGCAGCGAGCGCATCAATATTATTATTCATTTCTTGTTTATACCACATTATATTTTTTTAAGAAAAAAATCTCAAAGCAGTTTACAACACATTAAAACATCAAAGGCAACATAATTAACAGGAAACTAAAATATTATCTTAAAGGTAAAATGCTGCAAAGGAGGTCAACTACAGAAAGCACATTTAACATAGCAAAGTTAACAAACAAAATTCAAAAGAAAACATTGCCTAAGGATGTCAAGTATAAAATGTGCATTTAAAACAGCATAGTTAGCAAGAGAATAAAATATTCTCAGTCAGCAGGGAGTTCTAGAGTGTAGGCGCTGCCACACTAAATTATTCGGTTCTTACAAATGTGGAACAGGCATCATGTGGCCTCCACCAATCAAAGTGGCCAAACGGTCACGTGTGGGGCAAGGCAATCCTGCAAGCAAGCTGGTCCCAAGTTGTTAAGAGCTTAGTATACTAATAGTAACTCCTTGTACTTGACTGGGCAGCAAATCCACCATCAGTAGGAAATCAAAATTAAATTGAAGCTGCAGTAAAACAGCAGGATAAATATTTAGCAGGGTGGCTCAAACCTGGTTGCTGTTTTTTGTTGTTGTTTTTTAACTGCAAATTGCTGCAGAAATGTGGAGAATGGAATTTAAGACAAAAAATTAGAAACTGAGAAAAAACAAAATTTGACAGAATTGTCCGTGCTAAGGATTTCAGTTTGTTAGTGTGCTGTAAACAAACAAATTATTTGCTGTTTCTTATGACAATCACAACTTTACCTTTCTTTTACCAAGATCAGTGTTCTTTGGTTTTTTGGTTTTGTTTTTTATAAAAAAAATAGGTTAGCTTAAAAAATTAGAAATATTCATGGAAGGTGTGCCTTTCGATTAGCATTAACCAATATAAATACAGTGGTACCTTGGGTTACAAACGCTTCAGGTTACATACGCTTCAGGTTACAGACTCCGCTAACCCAGAAATAGTACCTCGGGTTAAGAACTTTGCTTCAGGATGAGAACAGAAATCGTGCTCTGGCAGCGCGATGGCAGCAGGACGCCCCATTAGCTAAAGTGGTGCTTCAGGTTAAGAACAGTTTCAGGTTAAGAACAGACCTCTAGAACGAATTACGTACTTAACCCAAGGTACTACTGTAAATGGAACATCCATGCCCAGAGGCCGTCTATCACAGAGTACCCAATACCTAGGGGAATGGTGGAGCAGGTCAGTCAAAGTGTTTTGCTCATGTGTTATTCTCAGAAGCATCTCAATGGACACTGTTTGGAAGCTGCATACCAGACTAGACATATCTGCTCCAGCATAGCTCTGGATCAAACATTATTCAAAAATGACCGCTGGATGGGAGCACCAGGAAATGCTCTCTACCCACCCCACCCCCTGTTCATGTGTCCATTTGCACATGACAAAAACATGAATCTATGACCACACATGTTCAGAAGGCAAGCAAGTGGAAGGGGGCAATGAGAGAGATAACTCAAGCTGGTTCTCAGTCACAGTCTCACTTGCTGAGTACACAGACAGATCATTGTCTTGAGGATGAGGGACTCTGGTTCTAAACAACGGTTTCCTGTTTCAGATAGCATCTTGCGGCTTTCAGCTAAATGCCTTCCAGATGTTGTCAGGCTCCATCTCCCAATGGCCAGTTGTCAGAGGTGATGTGAGCTGTGATCCAACAAATATCTGGGGTCATGCCAGTTCCACAGCCCTGGGGTTGAGGTTTGGGGAATCTGTTGAACTCAGATTCCAAAGTGGGCTCATTTGATGCAATCTGGTCAGATCAAGCCCCTGGATTGCATCCTGAGTTTACTTCAGAATCCACAGTCTGGTGGATTCCTTGACAGAGTGGCCCAAGGATTGCATCACTGCAGGAAGTTGCATTCTTGTCCTTGCAAACCCAGTAACAGACGTTGCAGCTTTGGTGTCTGTGAAAGAAACGAAAGAGGAGACTGCAATGTCAAGGAAACCAAGCAAGACAGAACCCCAAGTCCTGTTTTGAGGACTTGAAGAGGAGAACAGAGGGCAGAGTTCCTGATTGTATAGGCATTTCTAAGCACACACACACACCCTATGGAAATTGCTGAATGCACAAAGAAGTATACATTTCTTACAAAACGTTTGATTCCTGAGGATGCTAAAGCTATTCAATATCCAATACCTAGGGGCTGGTGAAACCGGTCTCGCCAGGGGTGCAAAGTGTATGCAAAAATCACCCAGAAAGCTGTCTCCAGTTATTTGTGCAAGGCCATGAGTTTACACAAGAGTTGGGAGCTGAGCAATAGAAGAAATGTCAAGGTGGTATGAAGGCAGACGGCTGGAGACTATGGAGTCTATGACATATATATGTGTGGATTTGCACCACAAAGAGATCAAACGTCCCATCCTTCTTGCACCATGGCACAAAGGCATGCAGGTTTTTTTCGCCCTTCCTCCTCGCCTTGCCCTCACTCTGGAGGCTTTGAAGCAGTTGGGTCTCACAAAATGTAGTACAGTGGTACCTCGAGTTACATACGCTTCAGGTTACAGACTCCGCTAACGCAGAAATAGTGCTTCAGGTTAAGAACTTTGCTTCAGGATGAGAACAGAAATCGTGCTTTGGCGGTGTGGGGGCAGCAGGAGGTCCCATTAGCTAAAGTGGTGCTTCAGGTTAAGAAAAGTTTCAGGTTAAGTATGGACCTCCGGAACGAATTAAGTCCTTAACCCGAGGTAGCACTGTAATTGCTAAAGTGGCTATTGCTGTAAAGTGATTTTTTTTCAGGGTGATGTCTATACAGCTCCTTGCCAAGGGTGCAAGGGACTCTAAGGTGCGTTCAACTGAACATGGCCAGAGTCCCCCTGAAATATACTCGGAGTCGAGTGTGGATTTCATGCTCCTTATTCAGCTCATAGTAGTGAGGAATGGAAGTTCCCCCGAAATGTCTGCTTTATATACATCATTTACACAACGGGCCCCACGTGATTGGCTAATTCTGGGATTCTCCTGTAGGCCAATCAGGTTGCGGATTCACTTCCACCTGGAGTTGGATTGGGTGGCTCCTGTGGACCAATCAGACTGCTGCATTCTAGATCCTATTGTTCTAGGACCAATCAGACTGCCGCATTCTGAATCCTATTTTCATGGGAGAAATGTTGGAGGGTACAGAGTTATGTGACCCCCCGAGCCAAGGAAATAAGTAATTTTATACGACCTTTAGGTGACATCTGAAGGCAGCCCTGAGAGCATTCTTACATACTGTATTTGTGCTTGGTTCTCCAGTTGTACAGCTAGGGAGAGGAAGGTGCTCCAGAAGGTCATAACCACAGCCCAAAGGATTATTGGTCATCCTCTCCCATCTTTGGAAGAACTGTACGGTTCCCGTTGTCTTAGGAAAGCAAACAACATCCTGCAGGATTCATCCCACCCGGGACACAGTCTGTTTGCACTACTGCCTTCTGGCAGGAGATATAGAAACATCAAGTCAAGGACAAATAGACTGAAAAACAGTTTCTATCCAAGAGCTGTGGCCTTTTTGAATGCTGTAACTCGATAGTGTGACCTGGGAGTTTGATGGGTGTTGGTGTGGGTGTGGCTGGAATGTGGTTTGTTTGGTTGTTGTTGTTGTTTTGCTTTTGTTGTTTTTAAGGGATGGCATCCAATTTCGTTGCACTTGTGCAATGTTGCACTTGTGTAATGACAATAAAGAATCTATTCTATTCTATTCTATTCTATTCTATTCTATTCTATTCTATTCTATTCTATTCTATTCTATAGGAATATTTTTTAATGTTTAATGGGTGGTATATAAATAATATAATTATTATTATTACTGCTGCTGCTACTACTACTACTACTATGGAATAGGGCGTCCCTATTTTCATTGGAGAAATGTTGGAAGTATGGGCACAACAATGTACTGTAATTTATTCTGACCATAGAGCGTCCCCATCCCTCAGTATTATTGCACGACAAAACTACATGCAAATGCCGCTTCTGGGTTTTGATTTCTGTTGATGCTTTAAGAGCTTCTTGCCTGATGGAAGCAGTAAGCCTGAAAATCAAAACCAGGCTTAGCAAAGCACTACTCCCACGCAGGAGCAGATATTAAAGAAAAACAAATTGCGGAAGCCATAGTTTCAGATCCACGTCCAGTCTAGAAGGGGTACCGTAAACATTTTTATTGTGCAAGCACAAATTGCACTTCCAGGAACTCATCAGGACAGGGGGCCTCAGCCCAGGGGACGCTGGCCTCTGGATGCTTCGCAAAGAAAAATATTATGCTATGAATCTGGCAGCTCAACACCCCTCCAGACCCAATTCAGCTCCACCTAGCGCTGCAGATGAAAAGCACATGGCAACCACTGTCCCCATTGCTTAGCTCAGCTCTTCTCCACCAAGGAGGAGCCACCACTTCTGTCCTCCCAAGTGCAAAGATGGGCAAAGTGAGGACATCATCTCCTGACAACAGCCAGGCAGGGCTTTCCCTGTGCGACACGTCCTCGTTGCAGCTCAGCTCCTTGATCTGTCTTCAGCGTCAGCTCCTTGATCTGTCTTCAGCATCAGCCTTGAGCCCTGATGCACAGAGGTCAAGGAAGAAGAGAGTACCTCTGTGGATGTGCAGAGTGCCTTTCACTCCCTGCCAGGGGCATTGCAGGGCATTTAAATGACACACCTTTCCCTGTGCTAATTTTTAAAGTGTAGATACTGTTATGTACTGAAGTTCTCACCCTGGGCCAGCAGGGGGATACTGTAGATAGTTTTCACTCAGGTCCACATATGCAAATAAGGAATTGAAAGTGACGTTCAGTGGTTGAATAGTTACAGAAAGTTGTTACTGTTGCTTTGTAGTTGAGCTCTATATAAGCAGGTTGGCTGAACCCTTCAGCTCAGTTCTGCTCTGGCCTGTGAATAAACAAGAGCTGTTTGAAGAATCGCTGTGTCGTCTGATATGTTCACCCACAACTTAACAGAGGTTTAGGCCTCTGAATGAGTGAAGGTCAATGGGTAGGAGTCCCAACAACAGAGACAAAATTTTGCAGCAGGCCCAGCTATTGGTAAGCCAAGTTTGGCTTAAAAAACAAAACAAAAAAACTTTTTCAAGTTTGGGGCCCGGTGCAAAAGATGCTGTGTGGACACCCTGGGTACTTATGAACATTGATTTCATTGATTTGACCACTTTAGGTCAGGAAACCCTGGGGTTCTCTAAGCCCTGGGTCACCAACCCAGCACCCATGGGTGCCATGGCATCTGTAAAGGCTTTCATTGGTACCCCAGGAAAGGTGACCCAACTTCTGAGCTTTCTTTTCTTGAAAGAAAGTTATGGGGCTAAATGTGCAGGTACCTTCTAGGGAATTTCTGTGAAATGAGTTTGATGTGGCCAGCATGTATATTTTTCCTGGTACTGTTATTGTTGGACAGCAATGGCATCAATGTGTGGGTGAGGAGGGAGAGAGAGGGAGATAATTGTTGTGTGATCTCCACAATCAGGACTGGCACAACAAAGCTAACTTCCCACTGTAAGCATAAAGTTGTCGGCTCTAAATTTTTTGCTATGCCATACTCCCCCATGGTAGCCATTTTGTGACTAGTACCCCCAACACTCCCATTGATATGTGCCCATTGGTTCCAAAATTTTGGCTACCGCTGCTCTAGATGGTGCTGGACTACAACTCCCACAAGCCCTGACCTTTGGTCATGCTTGATGGGCCTGATGGGAACTGTAGTCCAACAAAATCTGAATGGGGAGCCACAGGATCTCCAACCCTGCTTTGGCTTGTAAGCCTGAGGTAGGACATAAGTGGCTTCTAATTCCTGTGCTGGGCTGGGTGGCTTTCTTTTCCTTCTTTTAACATACAATTCTTTTATTAATTTTTTCAAACATTTTTACAATAACCTTCAAATCAAATAATTACATTATTTCATAAGCTGACTTCCCTCTCTCAGCTCCTCAGTGTTTTTACTCAAACCTTTTCTATTGCGTTATATCTTTATCTATTACAAAAGGTTTCTCTATTACAATTATTTGTCATTTTTATTCTGCCGATTTTATCTTGAATCCTGCCCACGGTTTCATTTGACTGTAATATTTTTTTTCTAAATAATCCAAGAAAGGCTTCCATTCTTCTATAAAAAGTTCATCATTTTGATCTCTTAATTTCCCTTTCGGCATTGCCAATCCTGCTAGGGTTGCCATATTTCCAAAAATTATTTGGCCATTTCTGAGCTATTTTTAAGGGAAATCAGCAAAAAGCGCACTGCCGACATGGGCAGCCATACGTCCTGATTTTCCCAGACATTTCTCCAATTTCTTCCCAGGCACTATTTCTGACTGCAGTATTCCAGATATGTCTGGGAAATTCGGGATGTATGGCAAATCTAATTTCTGCATAGCCCATTAATTTTAAAAGTCACTCCTCCTTCAGTGGAACCTTCTCTTCTTTCCATTTCTGTGCCTGTAATATTCTAGATGCTGTTATCACATACATAGACTTTCTACAGAAATAACTAATCTCCAGAACAAAATATACCCTCCCCCCCAAAAAAAACCCCCCTCCTGCTTCACCCTGTTATTCTTTCAGTGGTCTTCCCTTCAGCTCTGGCGTTTTTGGGCCACCACAATGCCGAATGCCTTTGCATCTGTCTCAGATAGTGGCAAATTGATCTTGGTCTCCTTGAGCCACTTGACAGCAAAGCCTGCCTCCTTGAGGGCTTCCTCCACAGATGCCCACTCCAAGTAGAGGCAGGAGAAGGGCTGCTGGCCCACCTTGTAGTAGGTTTCTTCTAGGACGGAGCCTAAGATGAGGTGCCCCCCTGATTTGACAAGGGAGCTGATGTTCTTCAGAGCAGAGCGGTAGGTGGGCAGGTCTTTGCAGGCCGCTTCCAGGCACAAGGAGGACAGCAAGCAGTCCGCTGGAGGCAGAGCCACAGGGCCCAATGGGCTGGCCTGGGTCACGTCGCATTTCAGTACCTGCTTAATGGCTCTTCGGACCTTTTCTTCCTTTTCTTCCCACTTTTCCCTGGGGAAGAATGAAAGATGAACATGACAAGATCCTTGCACCCCACAATGCCCAACCCCTGTCCTCAGATGTTCCTAATTCCAGCCAGGCACATCTCAGGATCGCTCCACATCCTCAGCTGAATGTGTGAATAATTCCTGGTTGCCATGGATCTCAAAGGGTGAGCCAGTGTCCTACAAGTTACAAGCAAGGTGCAATTTACTCTATATGTGCTTTTCAGCTTTGCAGATGTTATTTTCCTATTAGACGTTGGATCAGTAAAGGTGCTGTGCTGCTGTGCTCACGTAAACCAACTAGGGAAACTAAACTACAGTGCCTGATTGCTGCTTGTTTCATTTGCGGTCTACAACAACCTGTGATGGCTGTACCAACCTTCCTTCCAGAGGGTATCTGAGTGCCGAGGAGTCTTAAAATTCCACCTTCAATGTCCCATGCCAGAAAATTCTCCATACCTGTTACCCTCCAGCTCGCACACATATTTCACCACCGGAGTCCAGTCGAAAGCTCCTGGCTCCTTCCTTAGCCATCGTTGCATCTCTTCCCTGTTCTGATCACAATAATCTGAGGCGACAATTTCTCGGAAGGACTCACAAGCCGAGAGGAACTGGTAGATGGTCGGTCCACTTCCAATATCAATCAGGGTGTCCCCTTTTATGTCATCTGCATGGAATCAACCCATTAACCCATTTGTTCAGATTTCAGCCATGATTCTTGGACAACAACAGCCTCGCTTGGTCATTTCACATTTAGTCAACAACTTTATATGTGAATATTAGAAGGGAAAGCTTTCACAGTGTTTCAAAACTGCTGCTGAATCACTATAGATCAAGGGTGGCTAACCTGTGCTAATGGGGGAAGACAGAAAATCAATTCTATTTGCATTGGTAGGCAAACCTGCCTAACCTCTTTTCAAAACAATATATGAAGTGATGCACAGGTAGCTTTCAAAATTCACACATCTCTGAATTTTGCAGTGTAGATCTACAGTCAAGACATGGGTACAAAAATAGACATAGCAGGGTAAAGTGTGCATAAAAGTTCATGTCTTTATGAAACAATATTTGAAAGGTATCAGGGAAAACTGATTTGCAAAAATCCATGTATTATACAAAAATTGCACACAGAATTCTGTCTGTTAGGAGACGTTTGCACTAAAATGCTAATGCCTTTTCATAAGAACTTAATTATTCCCCCTGCAAATTGGAATGTGGAAATGTGGGGAACGGAACTTAAGGCTGGAAGAATGAGAAACAACAAATGACAGGTTTGCTCATTTTGACTTGCAGCGCTCTAAATGTTGCTGAACCACAACTCCTATCATTCCCCTGAGCACTGACGCATGCTGGCTGGGGCTAATGGGAGCTGGAAAGCTACCACTGCTATAGATCCAACTGATATTAAAGGTCTCTCCCACCACGGGCCACCTTAGAGGCTGGCAACTGTGGACATAATCAAATTGATCATTCATATCCCTTTCAGGGAATCTCTTTCCAGGCAACCCAGTTTTGTGACAGCTCTGGAGCCCATGAAATACACCAGCACTTACCTAAAATGAATGCCTGGTGGAGATTTTTCAGAAAGAAAAAGAAAAAAGGAGTCTTGTTTTCTTTTCCAGAGCTGAAGTTGTAAAAGGTGTCCAAATATTCTTTTGGATTGAAATGTGCAGCATAGAAGTCTTTGTCGGTGAAAGCCATTTGCACGATCCTTGGAAACCTGCTGAATGCTCGGTTTTTGGAGTGTTTATAGGGAGTTTTGTTTACTGGCTCCACCTTTGCATTCCTATTATGCTATCTAGGGTCGTTAGGGGATTTTTTTCTTCTTCTTCTTCTTTAATGAAGTCACCAGAATTCCAGCCTATCAGGTCTTTCCTGCCCCTCTAAAAACCAAGCAAACAAGCAAATACCTTTTAAATACCTTCTAGGTTTACCTCTGGGACATCTTTCGTAAGCTAACCTTTTCTCCCCTATGTCTGAGAAATTATCTGTTGCAAACAATTATTATCTTGGAAACGGAGAGAGAAAATCCCAACGTCCCTTTGAGTAAAAACACTTAAACTTTGGGATCACAATACCTGGAAATAATTAACTTATTTGCCTGATGTTATACTGGCCCTGCTTCTTTGAGCTGTGTGGCAATTCCAGGGTGCAGCATTTATGTAGGTCTGTTTTCCTTCGGAAGCAGCTCACAGCAGGTATAGTTCTAGATATAGCTTAACTTGTGATGGATTTCTTCAATAAACACACCATTGTGATATTTGATGTGGCTTTACTTGGTGAAACAGAACAGCAGCTGCTGCTGGGGAACCCACAAAATCAGACCCTCCAACTATTTTCCAGAGACGTCCCTGATTTAGAGAATTTGTCCTAGTTTCTCATTTCATCCCGGAATGTCCCACTTTTCCTTAGGATGTCCCTATTTTCATTGGAGAAATGTTGGAGAGTATGGAGTTATCTGACCACTCAGCCATCTGAAGGCAATTCTGTACAGTCGTACCTCCATTTACGTAACCCTCTGGTGGTTACGTAAACTTCGGGATGCGTGTGCGGCAAACCCAGAAGTATTTTACCGGGTTTTGCTGTGCGCACATGCGCAGAAGCGGTCCTCAGGTTGAAGAACCTCGGGATCTGACCGGACCTCTGGAACGGATCCCGTCCACAACCGGAGGTACCACTGTATAGGGAAGTTTAAAAAAAAATGTTTAATGTTTATTATTTTTCTATATATGTTGGTAGCTGCCCAGAGTGGCTGGGTCAACCCAGTAAGATGTATGGGGTATAAATAGTAACATTCTCATTATGCAATTGGACCTCCCTATTTTCATCAGAGAAATGTTGGAGGGTGTGCAAAATGGAGTCCACAGGCCTATAAATTGCACAGGTCTATACAGAGGCATTTCCTCACCTTAGTTTTACACATGTGTAGAAATTTGGGCTTGTCCACATTTCCACTTACTCTGTGGTTTTCTAAGCATGTGCTCTAAGAGGTTTTCCACTTGCCTTGCCACATTCTTTGCTGTTTACTACTGAATCAGAACAAAGGCCAATCTGCAGGACAAGCAATGATCTAATTCAGCAGTAAACAGCAAATTTTCCGGGGGGGGGGGGGAGGCAGGAAAAGTGGAAGTGTGGATGAACCCTAATTCATGTTCTTGGAGGAGAAAAATGTCTGCATGGTCAGAATTAGATGCCTGATTCAGCAGGAAGAATAGGGTGCCTACTGGCTGTCAGGCAAACTCAAAGCTGAGTTCGTCCTGTGCAAACATTCTGGACACTTACAGACTGAATAAACAGATTCTCCCAACAAGGTCTTTTCACACTCTGTTTTACTGTTTTTACAACTCTTGACATGTAGGCTCTCTAGCAAAGCATATACTCTAATTTCTTTAATCTCCAATCCTGCCCACAATTTCATTTGAGTGTAATCTTTTTCTAAATAGTCCACGAAAGGCTTCCATTCTTCTATAAAAAGTTCATCATTTTGATCTCTTAATTTTGCTGTCAGCATTGCCATTTCTGCATAGTCCATTAAATCTAAAAGCCACTCCTCCTTCGGTGGAACCTTCTCTTCTTTCCATTTCTGTGCATATAATATTTTAGCTGCTGTTGTCACATACATAAAATTTCTAAAGAAAAAACTAATATTTTTTTACAAATTCCACCACAAAATATTTCCTGCTTTGCCCTGCTTTTCTTTCAGTGTTCTTTCCTTCAATTCTGGCATTTCTGGGCCACGGCAACGCAGACCGCCTTCGCGTCTGTCACAGAGAGCGGCAAGTTGATCTTGGTCTCCTTGAGCCACTTGATAGCAAAGCCTGCCCCCTTGAGGGCTTCCTCCACAGATGCCTGCTCCAAGTAGAGGCAGGAGAAGGGCCGCTGGCCCACCTTGTAGTAGGTTTCTTCTAGGATGGAGCATAAGACGAGGTGCCCCCCTGGTTTGACAAGGGAGCTGATGTTCTTCAGGGCAGAGCGGAAGGTGGGCAGGTCTTTGCAGGCCCCTTCCAGGCACAAGGAGGACAGCAAGCAGTCTGCTGGAGGCAGAGCCACAGGGCCCAATGGGCTTGGCTGGGTCACATCACATTTCAGTATCTGCTTGATGGCTCTTCGGACCTTCTCTTCCTTCTCTTCCCACTTTTCCCTAAGGGAGAATGCAAGATGAATGTGAAAAGATTCCCGTGCCCCACAATGCCGGACCCCCCAAGTGTCCCTAACTTCGAGGGACAGTCACAGATTTAAAGAAGCCATCCCAGTTTTAGATTTGATCCCAGAATGTCCCGCTTTTCCTGAGGATGTCCCTATTTTCTTTGGAGAAATGTTGGAGGGTATGGAGTTATGCAACCCCTGAGCCAGGGAGATAAGTAACTGTATAACCTTTAGAAGACTTCTGAAGGCTGTCTTGTATTGGGAAGTTTTTGAAATGTTTAATGCTTTATTATGTTTTTATATATGTTGGAAGCAACCCAGCATACTCTCCATACCTGTTACCCTCCAGCTCGCACACATATTTCACCACCGGGCTCCAGTCGAAAGCTCCTGCCTCCTTCCTTAGCCATCCTTGCATCTCCTCCCAGTTCTGTTCGCAATAATCTGTGGCGACAATTTCTCGGAAGGACTCACAAGCCGAGAGGAACTGGTAGATGGTCGGTCCACTTCCAATATCAATCAGGGTGTCCCCTTTTATGTCATCTGCATGGCATCAACCCAATAACACATATGTTCCAATGTCAGCCGTGATGCTTAGACAACAACAGCCTGGCCTGGTCATTTCACATTTAGTCAACAACGTTAGATGTGAATTTCAACAGGGAAAGTTTTTCACGGTGTTTCAAAATTGCTGCTGAATCACTATAGATCAAGGGTGGCCAACCTGTGCTAATGGGGGAAGGGAGAAATTCAATTCTATTTGCATTGGTAGGCAAATCTGCCTAATCTGCTCTTTTCAAAACAATACAGTGGTACCTTGGGTTACATACGCTTCAGGTTACAGACTCCACTAACCCAGAAATAGTGCTTCAGTTTAAGAACTTTGCTTCATGATAAGAACAGAAATCGGGCTCCGGTAGTGTGGCAGCAGCATCAGGCCCCTTTAGCTAAAGTGGTGCTTCAGGTTAAGAACAGTTTCAGGTTAAGAACGGATCTCCAGAATGAATTAAGTACTTAACCCGAGGTACCACTGTATATGAATTGACGCACAGCTAGCTTTCAAAATTCACACATCTCTGAATTTTGCAGTGTAGTTCTAGAAATGGGATCAGAAGTACATATAGCAGGGTAAAATGTGCATAAAAGTTTATATCTTAGCTAAAACAATATTTTTTGAAATGCATTGTATTAGCAAAGACTGCTTTGCAAAAAATCTGTGTATTGTGCAAAAATTGCACACAGAATTATGCAGTTAAATCAGTTCTAAAATGCTGATGCATTTCTGTGCGGATGTAATTATTCCCCCTACAGACTGGAAAATGGAAATGTGGGGAATTGGACTTAAGTCTGGAAGAATCAGGAACAACAGATGACAGGCTTGCCCATTCCAAACTGCAGCCATCTAAATGTTGCTGAACCACAACTCCTATCATTCACCTGAGCATTGACACATGCTGGCCGGGGCTAACGGGAGCTGGAAAGCTACCACTGCTATAGATCCAACTGGTATTAAAGGTCTCTCCCACCACAGGCCACCTTAGAGGCTGGCAACTGTGGACATAATCAAATGGATCATTCATACCCCTTTCAGGGATCTCTTTCCAGGCAACCCAGTGTGGCGACAGCTCTGGAACCCATGAAATACACCAGCACTTACCTAAAATGAATGCCTGGTGGAGATTTTTCAGATAGAAAATCAAAAAGCCATTCTCGTGTTCTTTTGCAGAGCTGAAGGTGTAATAGGTGTCCAAATATTCTTTTGGATTGAAATGTGCAGCATAGAAGTCTTTCTCGGTGAAAGCCATTTGCACGATCCTTGGAAATGCTCTTCTGAGAGGTTTTTGGAGTTTCTTTTTGGAGTTCTGGCTCCACCTCTGCATTCCTGTTATGTAACCAAGGGTTGTTGTGATGTTTCCATTCTTAAAAAATGAAGCCTTCCTGATTCCAGTTATGTTGTGATATCCTTATGAGCTTCTCTTCCCACCTGTCTAAAAAGCAAGCAAACATGCAAAACAACCACCTTGCAAAATCCTTCTAGGTTTACCTCTCTGGCACTCTTCCATATATTTTTGAAATTATCTGTTGAAAACAATTAGTATCCTATAAAGAGAGAGTGAGAAAATCCCATAATCCATTTATGTAATAAAGGTTAAGCTTTGGTATCACAATACCAGGAAGTAATTAACCTCTTGGCAGAATGGAAAGCTACCACTCACAATGCTTCTTTGAGCTGTGTGGAAGTTCCTGGGTGCAGCATTTATGTAACTTATGGATAGATA
Organism: Podarcis muralis; assembly: GCF_964188315.1. Classification (NCBI taxonomy): domain Eukaryota; kingdom Metazoa; phylum Chordata; class Lepidosauria; order Squamata; family Lacertidae; genus Podarcis; species Podarcis muralis. Next base: position 18,407,130 of record NC_135669.1, read on the forward strand.
GATCAATCGATCAATAGATAGTATTTACAAATATATAGTTTCACTTTTGGTGGATTACTTCAATAAGCACACTATTGTGATGTTTGATGAGACTTTACTTGCTGAAACAGAACAGCAGTGACTGCTGGGAAACCCACAAAAATATAGTCCACAGTGTATGAAGTACACAGGCCTGAACAGAGGCATTCCTCACCTTGGCTTTATAAATGCGCAGAAATTCAGGACTTTCTAGCCATGTGTCCAAGGGGCTTTCTGCCTACCTTGCCAGTTTCCTAGCTGTTTGCCACTAAGTTGGAACAAATGTCAAACTGCCAATTGGACGTGCCAATTCATTTTTAAAAAAATAAACATTATTTAATTTATGATTTTCAATTTTATACATTTCAATAGTTTTATAATCACTTTAGCATTTAAAAACTTGACCTTTCCCCCTCTTTCTGTGGTTCCTTAAATTTATTTTAAATATTTTTTGCATATTGAATTTATGCAGGCAGAGGGCCTTCTTGGTAGTGGCGCCCACCCTGTGGAACGCCCTCCCATCAAATGTCAAGGAATTAAACGACTATCTGACCTTTAGAAGACATCTGAAGGCAGCCCTGTATTGCAAAGTTTTTAATGTTTTATATTTTATCACTTTATTATTATTATTATTATTATTATTCTGTTGGGTGCCACCCAGAGTATACCTTAATTTGCTCATTTATTCTTCTACTTTAAATATATACTCTTATGAAACTGCAGGTTATTACAATAATCCTGCCAATGTTCTTATCTTTTTACAGTTTACTTGTAAATATTTAATAAACCATTTCAATTCTTTTATAAAAAGTTTGTTATCTTGATTTCTTATTTTTCCAGTAAGTTTCGCCATCTCTGCATATTCCATAAGTTTCTGTATCCATTCTTCTTTTGCTGGGACTTCTGCTTCTTTCCATTTTTGGGTGAGTAACATTCTTGCCACTGTAGTCACATACATGAATAAATTTCCATACAGTTTGGGTAGTTCTATCCCTATATTTCCCAAATGGAAAGCTTCTGGATGTTGTTTTTACAAACATTATTTTAAGCATCTTTTTCATTATATATTGTTTCCCAGTGAGCTTTAACTTTACTGTAAGGCCACCACATATGATAAAAAGAACCTTCTTTCTCTTTACATTTCCAGCACTTATTTGATATGGATTTATACATTTTTGCCAATTTACTCAGTGTTAGATACCATCGATATATCATTTTCATATAATTTTCTCTTAAACATAACATGCTGTAAATTTCATATCTGTTTTCCACAATCTTTCCCATGCTTCCATGTCTATATTAAGACCAATATCTATTGCCCAATGTATCACTGAGGATTTTACTTGCTCATCCTTTGTCTCCCATTCCAATAATATCTAATACATTTTAGACAACACTTTTACATTACATTCCAACAGGTCTCTCTCCAGTTGTGATATTTGTTCCCCAAACCCTTGTATACTATCTTTCTTAAATACTTCATTCAAATGATGATATTGTATCCATGTTGTTAATTTTCCTGATAATTCCTTAAATTATTTCAATTGATACTCTCCTCCTTCTTGTTTTAATAAATTTAAATAAATTGTACAGCCTTCTATCATATTATTTTTCTTTACTGCTATAGCTTCCAACAGTGATCACCAAAGTGGTGTTTTTACCTCTAATAGATTTTTGTATTTATCCCATACTCTATATATTTTTTTCTAAATTATATGATTTTTAAATCCTTTATGTACTTTCACCTTTTTATACCATAAATGAGCATGCCAACCAAAAATATTACTATGACCTTCTAAGTCTAGAATATGTGAATTTTCCAATGTCATCCATTCCTTCGGCCAACAAAGCCCAGAAGCTTCATAGTATAATCTCATATCTGGCAGGGAGAAACCTCCTCTCTCTTTTGCATCTATCAATATTTTATATTTTATTCTCGGTTTTTTCCCTTGCCAAATATATTTTTGCCATACGTTGAAACAATCTGTCTTGCCAATCACCGGAATTGTTTGAAACAAAAATAACATTCTAGGTAATACATTCATTTTTATAGTTGACACTCTGCCTAATAGCGAAAGATTCATTATGTTCCATATTTGCAAATTTATTTTAATATCTTCCCAAGTTGATGAATATGCCAATTCAACAGTAAACAGCAAGTTTTCCATGGGGAAAGTAGGCTGGATGCTGAGACCCTCCTAATCCCTGGATCCAGCAAGTGGTAGCATCTAAGCATGGATTCAAATTCCTGGTGAGGTGATAGCCCAAGTATGGGTTGTTAAGCTAAAGGAAGTGACTCTTTGCCAGTAGTTAGAAAGACAAAGGCCAGAGCTGAGAGTAGAGTTATGTGATCTAGAGACTCGCATTTGGAAGCTAGAAGGAGGCAGAATCCAGAGAGTCAGAGACATGCCTGATTTCTGCTGGAAATCAAGGCCATGGCCATGAGAGAAACAAGACCTTCTTGGGGTGTTAATGCTGTGAACCATCGTAGGCTTGGGTTGTATATGTGTGTAAATAAACCATATATCCTAAAGGCACCACAGTCTCCACTGTCCCTCATTCTGAGGAAATGGGACCCCGGGATCCCTGGAATCTGGCACTGCTTGGAGATTGTGGTGGCGTGCAACAATATGTTGTATTTAATCAGAGTGTTGTATAGTGCTACGAGGATCTCCTACATTTTAAAAAGTTATGAACATCAGCAATAACAACTGTCATCCAGTAATAGAACCAGATGCAAATTCATAGTTTTGCTGTGGGTTAAACCACAGAGCCTAGGACTTGCCGATCAGAAGGTCGGTGGTTCAATTCCCCACAACGGGGTGAGCTCCCGTTGCTCGGTCCCTGCTCCTGCCAACCTAGCAGTTCGAAAGCATGTCAAAGTGCAAGTAGATAAATAGGTACCGCTCTGGCGGGAAGGTAAACGGCATTTCTGTGTGCTGCTCTGGTTCGCCAGAAGCAGCTAAGTCATGCTGGCTACATGACACGGAAGCTGTACGCCGGCTCCCTCAGCCAATAAAGTGAGATGAGCGCTGCAACCCCAGAGTCGGCCATGACTGGACCTAATGGTCAGGGGTGCCTTTATCTTTACCTTTAAGGGACCACGAGGATCATCTAGTCCAACTTCCTGCAGTGCAACAACGTGGGGCTTGAACCCACAACCCTGAGATTTAAGACTCTTGTGCTCTACCAACTGAGCTGTTGCCTCTGATGCCTTGCAAATTTTGCATATTAGAACCAACTCATTCGGGATCTCTAAAACACCATTTCCTCTGCAGCGTACTGTAAGTTTTATCATCTCACAACTTTGGCACTCTCTTGGGCAATCCTTGCTCAACTTCTGGGAAGGAATGCTGTGGCTTCTCAGTTTGTTTCACAACACATTTTTATTGTTGCCCAGATGTAAGTTTTAAGGCTGATGATGGGAAACAAGATTTCAAGTGAACCTCTGTATGTGAAGTGTCATTTCTTCCCAAGCCATGCACTGCCACGTGCCTATAAAGTTCATCTCCTACACTCGATTCAGTCGCGTTGATTGTATTGTTCACCTGCTGGTCAGTATTACAGCACACGCATGAGTTGCCATTTTGTGCACATAGCTGGGGAGGTCTAGCTGCAGAGACCAAAATACTGTTATAGGTGTGGTCAGACCACCTTCTTTGTAAGACAACGGCTTTAGCTGGCCAGTTAAGTACTTCCATTCACATGTCCAAAGAGTACCCTGTTGCCATGGAGACAAAGGAATGGGCCTTTCCCCCATCTTTTCTGGCTGGATATCACATCATTCTAGGAGAGAGAACAATAGGCCAAGGGTGGCAATATGTGTGAACGAAAGAGAGTTTTGCCTCAGGCTGGAAGCTGGAAGAACAGAGGTTTGTCTTGCTTTTTGCAGGACCTAGAGTTGTGGCTTGGGGATCTCCCTGGGAATCTAATGGGGGAGGCAAGATCTTCTAGAGCAGTGGCTTTCAACCAGTGTGCTGTGGCACCCTGGGGTGCCTTGAATGATGGTCAGGGGTACCGTGGGCGACACTGGCCTCTGTCCCTCTTTCCTCCCCTCCTTGCTCTGATGCCCTTTTGTTTCTCTGTCTCCCAAAGGCTTACACAACTGTTTATTGCAGCAGCCCTGGCTATAAGTTCCACAGATGAATGGTGCCTCTGGAAGGCATCTCTCTTTGCAGTATGTGGGGGGGGGGGAGGGCAACTCATAGACCAGGGATAGCAGCAGCAGCTGCCTGGAGGACTCCCAAGGAGGAGAAGAAGAAGAGTTTGGATTTGATATCCTGCTTTATCACTTCCCGAAGGAGCCTCAAAGAGACTAACATTCTCCTTTCCCTTCCTCCCCCACAACAAACACTCTGTGAGGTGAGTGGGGCTGAGAGACTTCAAAGAAGTGTGACTAGCCCAAGGTCACCCAGCAGCTGCATGTGGAAAAGCGGAGACGCCAACCCGGTTCACCAGATTATGAGTCTACTGCTCTTAATCACTACACCACACTGGTGTAGGAGAGGGGAGGGGAGAGGAGACTGAGTGAACACTACATAAGGGAGGGAATAATAATAATAATAATAATAATAATAATAATAATAATAATATTTTATTTATACCCCGTCCTCGGGGTCAGGGCGGCTAACACCAGATATATAATACAGTGGTACCTCGGGTTACATACGCTTCAGGTTACATATGCTTCAGGTTACAGACTCCACTAACCCAGAAATATTACCTCAGGTTAAGAACTTTGCTTCAGGATGAGAACAGAAATCGTGCTCCGGCGGCGTGGCGGCAGCTGGAGGCCCCATTAGCTAAAGTGGTGCTTCAGGTTAAGAACAGTTTCAGGTTAAGAACTGACCTCTGGAATGAATTAAGTACTTAAACTGAGATACCACTGTACATTAAAAACACAAAATCAAACAACTGATTAAAACATAACTCAAAATCACAGTAAAATCAAAATAAAATTAAGTGGCCAACCCACGAATCACAGCCATGAAGGTAGGGATATTAAATATTTGCCAGGCCCAGTCACCCATGCTGGTCCCATATGGGCCGATAGAAAGGGCCAAGGGAGCCACTTACATACAGGGTTTCATGGAAAGAAGGGGGTCAGAATGGGCCCGGACTAAAGGCCTGGCGGAACAGCTCCGTCTTGCAGGCCCTGTGGAAAGATCTCAAATCCCGCAAAGGTGAGAGGCTGCCAGCTCTGCAAGCAAGGGTTGACATAACTGGGTTCCTGAGCCCCACAAGGGGGTTGCAGAAAGAATGTAGTTGGTTAAAAGAGCTGTGGACTCAAAAAGGTCGATAACCTCTGTGCTAGAGTGTTAGTGCTGTGAGCCCTTCCATCCTAGGCTCAGGTTGTATATATGTGTAACTAAAACCATACATCCTAAAGACACCACAGTCTGCACTGCCCTTCATTCCAAGGAAACAAAACCCTTGGGCAGCCCTGGAAGTCCTTGAATCTCATCGCTTGGAGACTGAGGTGTGCACAACAATACTTTAAATCATCTCCTTTTGGTGTAGACATGGCTGAATTGGGCTCAACACTGGAGGAATTACATATGACTACTGCTGCAGCTGGTGGGTTGGTAGCAGAGAAAGAGTGCAGAGATCTAACACTGGCCTTTGTTTGCTTTGAGAGGGGCACACCGATCCACTCTGTGCATGCAGTCGTTGCTGCAGCTGGCACGAGTATGCTAACAAAGTTGGAATGACTCTTTGAGCACAGTCAAATCAGTTTATAGGGCAAAATCCGTATCCTGGCAAAAGCTCTTTGCAGTAATTAATCAAAACGAGTTTCCCCCTTCCGGGATGGGAGAGCAGATGATTTAAAAGGTAGATGATTAAAAAGGAAGGCTGGGTTTGTAAAGTAATTAGTCTGATCGATATATCTGCTAAACTTTATGCCTGTTCCATCTGAGAATACAAGAACCTGCTAAGCAGATGAAAACTCTGTTACAGTTGAAAAACAATCTGTTTCTGGAAAAAGTGACTCAACAATTGGCTATGTTTTGCTTTCTATAATCTGAACCAGAGAGGGGAGGAAACAAACATATTTCTTGCCAGTTTAAGTTACAGGCAGCAGAGATGGTGGGACAACGGCTCAGTTCAACATGGATCACAGAGGACTTTGGTTAGCTCAGGGTTTATCTCTGCAGAACATCAGGCCCAAGGGCAGAATGTGAACCATATATTTCTAGCTGGCCCTCAGGAGCCTGCTCAGGGCACACGACACCCTTGCTGGCCCTTCTCCATGCACACCCTTGAATGCTTGAGCCTGGCTGGAATGTGCCCTTGAGTTTTGATAATGCTTTTTCGGTTGCCTGGATAGAGATGGGGCATGTCTTTACAGGAGAGGACCTCGGTCTTTCACATTTCAGCGGCACCCTGTGCAAGGCCAAAATTCAGCGCCCCCTTGCCTTCTCTTTTTGCTCAATGCTCTACGGCTACGTCTTAGTTGTGATGCCCTGCGGCGCACCCTAGGCTTGGCGCCCAGCATGGTGAAACCATTCACCTTGCCCTAAAATTGCCTTTGGTGTGTAGAAACCTCAGACTTGGAACATAGCCTATGGTGCAAATGTAGAAGTCACAGCTGTAGTCCAGCCTACTTTTTGCCACTGGCCATGCCTATGATAAGTCTCATGGAGATGTTGTGGAGTGTACGAGGTGTTGGATGACAGGGAGGAGTGGGATCAGAGAGCTGGGGAAAGGTCATTTCAGGCTGTGGAGCTGGGAGCCTGTGATCCCAAGAGCAATGTGTCCCAGTGGAGGGACTCTGGAGCTTGGGAGATGGAGATCTGGATCCCCAGTAAGGGCCGAGTGGGTTGTCAGGAGAATGGCCCACACTTGTGCCACCAGATACTCCAAGTGTAATATCTCCACCCACGGCTCTGTCTCAGGTGCTTCCCTCCCCACACCAGCAAAGAGTTAATCCCTTCCAGGGAGGCATCCGGAGATAAGTCCAATGGTGAGCCAACTGGAGTGTGAGTGCCTGGAGGCAGTTGGAGGATGGATAGCGGCTAATAGATTGAGGTTGAATCCTGACAAGACAGAAGTACTGTTCTTGGGGGACAGGGGGCGGGCTGGTGTGGAGGACTCCCTGATCCTGAATGGGGTAACTGTGCCCCTGAAGGGCCAGGTGCGCAGCCGGGGAGTCATTTTGGACTAACAGCTGTCCATGGAGGCACAGGTCAATTCTGTATCCAGGGCAGCTGTCTACCAGCTCCACCTGGTACACAGGCTGAGACCCTACCTGCCCGTGGACTGTCTTGCCAGAGTGGTGCATGCTCTAGTTGTCTCCTGCTTGGACTACTGCAATGTGCTCTACATGGGGCTACCTTTGAAGGTGACCCGGAAACTACAACTAATCCAGAATGCCGCAGCTAGACTGGTGACTGGGGGCGGCCGCCGAGACCACATAACACTGGTCTTGAAAGACCTACCCGTATTTTTCGCTCTATAACACGCACCCGACCATAACATGCACATAGTTTTTAGAGGAGGAAAACAAGGAAAAAAATATTCTAAACGAAACAGTGGATGTATGTTTTTTGTGGTTTATGCTGTGGCCACAGACATGTGATCTGATGGTGAGTTTGGGGTAGCCCAATACAAAAATCCTGAGGATCCATGTGGATCCATGCTTTGTAACCACATTTTTGCACTACTGTGGCCCCAGGCAGCAGTGGGTGCGTGTTTTTTTGGTGCAAGCTGTAGCCATGGACATGCTATGTGATCTGATGGTGAATTTGGGGTGACCCAGGACAAAAATCCTGAGGATCCATGTGGATCTATGCTTTGTAACCACATTTTAAGTGGGGAGGGAAGGAGAAGCACTCAAGGGACAAGGAGCACGCGTGGGGTGTGTGGAGAAGGATGCTGCTAATAATGCAGAAGAGGGGTATAAGGGGAGAAGGCTCCTCTCCTCTCCCTCTTTGCTCCTTCTCTCCCACCTTCCCGGCTTAGTGATTTGAAAAACTTTGCTGCTATTTAGCGAGCTGAGTGGGGAGGAGAGAGGGACAGAGAGCTTGCTTGCTTTAAAGGAGCCAACCGGACAGGAGCCGTTTACACTCATTTAAGCGGCTCCTCTCCTCTCCCGCTTTGCTCCTTTAAAGCAAGGAGGCTCTCTGTCCCTCTCTCCTCCCCACTCAGCGGCTCCTCTCCCGTTTTGCTGTTTCAAAGCGAGCCACGGAGGAGGGAAGGAAGGGGAACCATGGATCCTCTGCTCACGACTGCAGCAGATCCCCCCGCCATCTGTAGGCATTCGCTCCATACCACTTTCTAGGAGGAAAAAAGTGAGTGTTATGGAGCAAAAAATACGGTATATTGGCTCCCAGTAAGTTTCTGGGCACAATTCAAAGTGTTGGTGTTGACCTTTAAAGCCCTAAACAGCCTCGGCCCAGTATACCTGAAGGAGCGTCTCCACTCCCATCGTTCAGCCTGGACACTGAGGTCCAGCTCCGAGGGCCTTCTGGTGGTTCCCTTACTGCGAGATGTGAAGTTACAGGGAACCAGGCAGAGGGCCTTCTCGGTAGTGGTGCCTGCCCTGTGGAACGCCCTCCCATCAGATGTCAACAAGATAAACAACTACCTGACATTCAGAAGACATCTGAAGGCAGCCCTGTTCAGGGAAGTTTTTAATGTGTGACATTTTAGTGTGTATTTTTGGTCTTTGTTAGTAGCCTAGTAGTTCAGAATTACAGAAAACAAACTCTATACGTTTGCCAAAAGGAAAGAAGTGATTATATAGTGTTCCTTACATGCCAGAATGAACCAATGCCATGTATTGTTTTTAATATTCAATTGGGAGCTGCTGAGGAAACTCAGCTAGATGGGCAGGGTATTATTATTATTAATAATAATAATACTATTAATATTAATATTAATAATAATAAATATTCCAGATAGTAATTCTGCAAGTACTGCAGTAGCTCATTATTATGCATATTGCTGCAGGATATCAAACTTATGCCTACTGCCAAGAAATTCACATTAGAATCTGCAAAGCTGTGAACATAATGAAGAAGATCCACTCCCAAGCAGCGTGGGATACTCAGCTACTGCTTGAGGGTTTCCCCCAGGGATGGGGGGGGGCACAGTGAGAACAGGAAGCTGGACTAGATGGGCCATTGGCCTGATCCTGCAGGGCTCTTCTTAAGTTCTTAAGCTGTAGTTTGGATGACTGTGTCATGAGAGGTAGGCCTATGTGGTGATCAGGTAGCGGAATTCCCAAGGTTATTTGTGTGTGTGTGTGTGTGTGTGTGTGTGTGTGTGTGTGTGTGACTCCGTATGCCTATTTTCCAGGGACAGTCCTGGATTTACAGAAGCCGCCCTAGTTTCTGATTTGATACTGGAAAGTACAGCAGTATCTTGGTTTTTGAACATAATCCATTCTGTTCCTTTTCCATTTCTGTTTTGCCCCACTTGAAATAGTCCAGTGATTTCTCAGAGGCTTTGCACCGTATTTTTCCCTCTATAACACGCAGATTTTTTCTCCTAAAAAGCAAGGGGAAATGTCTGTGCGTGTTATGGAGCGAATGTGTGGGCCCTGGAGCCAAAAAATCAGACAAAAATCAAATCGCGAGTTACGGAGAAGGGAAACCTGAAAAGAGGAAGTGGCTGCTTTCCTGCATTCTGCCTCAGGGTCTTACTGCCCACCCTCCTCTGTTTCGTTGCTGTGTTTGCTGAAACGGAACAAAGAGCAGGGAAAGCCCCTCCCCTCCAGGCAAGCAGAGGGGAAAGCAGAGTCGTTCCTTCTAATTCCTCTCTGTGCTCCGGTGCTGCGTCTAGGGACTAGCAGGCAACATGCAGCTGGGGGAGAGAGAGAGAGAGAGAGAGAGAGAGAGGGAGAGAGAGAGTTGGCTGGTTTGGGTGGGGGGAAACTTTTGCCTTTCTTTCCTCCCTCCCGTTAAATCCCTCTCCTGCATTCTTAGCCAGCTGCTTCTCTGCACACCCCTCTCATGCTCCTTTCCCCTTCTTTGTTTTTCCTTCCCTCCCCACTTAAAATGTGGTTACAAAGCATAGATCCACATGGATCCTCAGGATCTTTGCATTGGGTCACCCCAAATTCACCATCAGATCACATAGCATGTCCATGGCTACAGCCTGCCCCCCAAAAATCACACACCCACTGTTGCCTGGGGCTGCAATGGTGCAAAAACGTGGTTACAAAGCATAGATCCACATGGATCCTCAGGATCTTTGCATTGGGTCACCCCAAATTCACCATCAGATCACATAGCATGTCCATGGCTAGAGCCTGCCCCCCAAAAATCACGCACCCACTGTTGCCTGGGGCTGCAATGGTGCAAAAACGTGGTTAAAAAGCATGGATCCACATGGATCCTCAGGATCTTTGCATTGGGTCACCCCAAATTCACCACCAGATCACATGTCTGTGGCCACAGCATGAAGCACAAAAATGATACATCCACTGTTTTATTCAGAATGTTTTTTCCCTTGTTTTCCTCCTCTAAAAACGATGTGTGTGTTATGGTCAGGTGCGTGTTATAGAGAGAAAAATACGGTACTTCAATCTGTAGGGTTCCATGAGCTTTTTAATGAATGGAAGTTAAAAGCCCAGTACCTGTCTCCCTCCAGCTCACACACGTATTTCAGAGCCTGGCTCCAATCAAAAGCCTCTGGGTCCTTCTTCAACCACCTCTTAATCTCCTCCCTGTTCTGGTCAGTGTAATCTGTGGCAATGATCTCTCGGAAGGATCCGCAGGAAGAGAGAAATTGGTAGATAGTGGGTCCGGTTCCAATATCAATCAGAGTGTCTCCTTTAACTCCATCTGCATTTGAAAATGATAATGAGGTTACTGTTACACCCACACACCAACACGATTCCTCATCTTGGCCACATTTTCTCTGCCCTCATTGGGATGATGATGGCATCTTTTGCACAAGGTGACAGATTGAAGTGGCTGTAGACTTATTTGCTCATGGGGTCCGAATCATAAGACGCATGCTCTTCCATGATGCAAAGTTCCTGGATAATAATAATAAAAAGCTTGGTATGCCTATACGTCCAACTGCATGCACTAAAATATCCTCTTCCTCCTCATTAACAATATTAATTACAGTGGTACCTCAGGTTAAGTACTTAATTCGTTCCGGAGGTCTGTACTTAACCTGAAACTGTTCTTAACCTGAAGCACCACTTTAGTTAATGGGGCCTCCTGCTGCCGCCGCGCCGCCAGAGGACGATTTCTGTTCTCATCCTGAAGCAAAGTTCTTAACCTGAGGCACTATTTCTGGGTTAGCGGAGTATGTAACCTGAAGCGTATGTAACCTGAAGCGTATGTAACCTGAAGTACCACTGTAATGTATATAGCACCACCATTGTGCATAGGGCATTATAGAATGCAACAGGGAGCTTACAGGCTCAAAGGAGACAATGTAGACTCCAAAAGGGTACTCCTCCCACCCATCCTGTGGGCAGGAAGACAATTGTAGTTTTTCCAATGCTATGGAATATCCTACTGCTCTGATATGATCTTGCTTGCCATACATTTATTCATGCAAAACATCTAATGTCACACCTATTAGGGTCACTGGCCAATACAGTTTTCCCTGGAAGGAGAAACCTTTGTCTTCCAGATGTTACTGGCTGGCAACTTCCATCGCCCCTGCCTATTGGCCATGCTGGCTAAGAGGAGTGCACAACCATGGAGGGTACAGGTTGCCCAGCAATGGCCAACAGTGATCAGATGCGAAAGAACAATTGGGATTTTTTTAGGGCAGCTTCTCATGCACAAGGTTGAGCAAGGTGCATCCATTTCACACATGCATCTTTACCAACACATGGATTTTTATGCATGCTTTGATTAAGCTGGTTTGTTTTTTTTAAAAAAAATGCTACATGCTTTTCTTCCTCATCTCTTCTTTTCTGAAATCATTATACTATAATTTGAACAGAATCACAGTCCATTTCACCGCAGTGGGACTGCTGTGGCCGGATGACCAGCTCAGTCTGCTGCCTAGAATCTCGGCGCTGAGGGGCAATTTCAAGGCAATCCTCCTGCTCTTTTTTCTTAGGGTTCTGCATCTTTAAGGAAAAACTGAACGGGACAGAGGATGTCCAGAGAGAGGATCATTCCGCTGGCACTCCTTCATGTGAGGGCTGTCCTTTGCAAAGCTGGACAGCCACTCTATGAACTGAACTATTCCAGCTGGCTGTGGAAAATTTGATCAAGGAAGTGATTGTTTGGATCAAAACAAAATTCTTGACCCGGCTGAATAGCGGCTTGGGGACCTGGCAAAGGGGCTGTGAGTCCTCTTGGCCTCTTGCCCAGTGAAATAACTAATTGGCCTGAGAAGTGACCCACTGGCTCCTTGTCCTTGGCCCCAACAACAAATGCTCCAGGGATAAAGGGTGGTTGATCCCACTTCTGCCTCCCACCATGATTCTTGTGGGAAAGGGATGACCCCTGCAAATTTTGCAAAAGGTGGACACGCTTGTAAAAAAAAGAATATTAATTTGGAAGCATTCTCTCCATCATGAACGACAAATTGACAAAGCTCAGCCAGCCCACCAGTGCCAGAAAGCAGTCTATGGGGTACTCACCCATGGTGAAAGTTTTGTGGAATTTTTGCAGATAAAAATTTAGGAGAGCATCTTCTTGAGAGCCGTCTCAAGAACCGTGGAATTTTTGCAGATAAAATGTTAGGGCATCATTTTCATGGGTGCCATCTTCCTTGCTGCAGGAATAGTACATTTTTAAATAATCTTTCGGAGCAAAATGCTTCCCGTAAACATCTTTCCCAGTGAAGTCCCCCTCCATCCTTCCTCCAAGTCTGCAATGCATACAAATGACATTTGTTCCTTTCCATTCTCATTGATCCAACCTCCCACTCCACCCCAAAACATATCCCTGCCTATTCCTGGAATGAAATCTCTGTCCAGTTGTGGACTTCATCTGGGGAACATTTGGAATTATTAACAAGATACCTCCTGCAAGGGCCAAATTAAATGTGATGTTGAAACAGCGGACTTTTGTGCGTGCAGAAGGCCGTGGGTTCAGTGGCGTAGCGTGGGGGGTGCAGGGGGGGCCGGCCGCACCGGGCGCAACATCTGGGGTTAGTGCAAATCCACAGGTTAGGGGGCGCAAATCCACGGGTTAGGGGGCGCAAATTACTTGCCTTGCCCCGGGTGCTGACAACCCACGCTACGCCACTGCGTTGGTTCGATCCCCAATGGCAACTGCAGGTAGGACTGGAAACTCTCTGAATCCCAGAGGGAGCAGCTGCCAGTCAGTCAGCAGAGACAAAACCGAGCCAATTGCCTTAGCAACCTTCCCCGGGGCTCCATGCTGATGAGGGTGAGCCCATGGAGGGGGCTAAGGGAGGTGGAAGAGGAAGAGCAGCAGGTTTCCTGTGGAGCCATGTGCCCTTTCTCCTCCAAGGCCCTGCCATTCCTCTGAGCCTTCAAAGGGTCCTGGTGTAGCTTCTCCCAGCCAGGCCCTTCCATCAGGAGGGAAGGGGAAGTCAGCCAGTGTCCTGCCCACCTGGAATTGAGCCAAGACTCTCATTGAGGTTCTCCTGTTGACTTTTATTGAGAGAATGCTTTCGTACATTAGCACAAGGCCTTCAGGCAACACCCTATTCTTTGCTGCAGCCATATTCATGCTTTGAAATTCACAGCACCATAGTTTTTTTTTTCAAGTTTTATTGTTTGGAATATTTTAAAAATGTTATATTTTTGTAAACCATGCGGAGATTTCTCTGGAATTAAAATACAGGAAATAAAAGGAAATAAAAATACTAACCCTAGAGATACATGACACCACCTAGAAGCCTCTTCATATGTAGCTGTTGTGAGGAAGGGTGCATCTCCAGTCTCCAGTCGGAGATCTGGGAACCCTAAACATGTATCTATGCCCTTTCGACATCTTCGTTTCCCGCTCCAGCTTCCAAGAGCTTTGGTGTGCTTTTGAATGCCAGCTTTGTTCAATTTCAAATTGTCTGGCACACCAGCATGCCTGAATCCACAGTTCAAATCACAGAGGAATTTCAGAACAGAAGTTCAAGACCCAGTCCAAAGGCTAAAGTTAAATGTTCGATTGTGCAAGAGCTTCCCTTCACTTTTTGACTATGAGACCTTACGAGAGGCTCCTTCTGGGCAGAGATTTCACAAAGCTTCCATGAACCATGCCAGGACTTTTAAAGGGGAAAACACAGAACTGCCCAGTGGTATGTGATTATAATTTGCACACAAAGCACTACAGCACACCCGTGTGTGTACATACATGCTTAGACGAGTCACATTGTGTGGCAATGTGGGTTAAACCACAGAGCCTAGGACTTGCGGATCAGAAGGTCGGCGGTTCAAATCCCTATGACGGGGTGAGCTCCCTTTGCTCGGTCCCTGCTCCTGCCAACCTAGCAGTTTGAAAGCACGCCAAAGTGCAAGTAGATAAATAGGTACCACTCCGGCGGGAAGGTAAACGGCGTTTCTGTGCGCTGCTCTGGTTTGCCAGAAGCGGCTTAGTCATGCTGGCCACATGACCCGGAAGCTGGACGCCGGCTCCCTCGGCCAATAAAGCGAGATGAGCGCCGCAACCCCAGAGTCGGCCAGGACTGGACCTAATGGTCAGGGGTCCCTTTACCTTTACCTTACAGAGTGGAAGAAAACATTCAGAACTGGTAATTTGACAGCACTAATGCAAGGGAGTGGTTTTGAGACACCCTCCTTTTTACTGGAGCTTGCATTTCTTTTGAGGAATATACCCCATTGGTGCCAATGAGAGATATCCCTCTTGTGCAAAATGGATGGGATTTTCCTGAGGGTCATAGTACAGGAGGAATGGGTCAATCCCCCCCCCCATGCCTGCCATAATCCCAATAAATATCACGTCTCCCAACTGGTGCTATTTGCATTTTTTGTAAAGACTTGCATAATAAATACAAAGACTGGTGTTTCATCATCACATTTAATTTGGCCCTTGCAGGAGGTTCCCTGAGTCCACCTTCACAACTGATGGAACAGCAAGTGTGTATACCAGCAAACTGAACGTCAGCCTCCATGTTCAACAGAGATAAAATGTTAGTTCCCAGGTGGAAATGGACTCTGTCTCCCTGCTTTTCTCTGTTCCTCCCTAGTTCTTGGTTGTGTAACTGTCTGAGAAAACTTGGCAAATGTAGAGGCCCAAGACTTTTCTATTATACAAAACACTTCCTTACCCCTATATCCTATTTTTAAAAAAGAGGAGGCAAGAAGAATGGAACTGCCATATTCTGACAGAGGAGGCACCTCCCCAACCCCTTGTGTTGCTTCTGTACCTTTAAGAGCATGTGTAGGCAACCTAAGGCCCAGGGGCCGGATCTGGCCCAATCGCCTTCTCAATCCGGCCCACAGACAGTCTGGGAATCAGCGTGTTTTTACATGAATAGAATGTGTCCTTTTATTTAAAATGCATCTCTGGGTTATTTGGGGGGCATAGGAATTCGTTCTTTCTTCTTCTTCTTCAAAATATAGTCCAGCCCCCCACGAGGTCTGAGGGACAGTGGACCGGCCCCCTGCTGAAAAAGTTTGCTGACCCCTGTTTAAGAGCATTCCCCTAAACAGAAACGAAATAGCTAAGCTTATTCAGCAGCTGGAATATCACTAGAGGCAGTTCCTTTTTCATTGACATCTTTGGGCTGGGCTGCTGTTAAAGAGAGGGGAGTAGAGGCAGCTGAAAAGTTGGCAACTACATTATGTGGATATTTAAGAGGCACCCAGTTCCTTAAGCATTAGCTATTCAGATAATATTTGACAAACCAAACCTACCCATCCTGCAAACGGCTTATCCCTGCAGTATTTCCTAGTTGATACTATCTATTTTATGGGTGAACTGATAGATTCAACTGATGAAGGCCAGAATAATTGATGAATTAATGAATTGCTGAACTGATAATAATATACTGATTGATGATCTAGGCTGATGAATTGATTAATTTAATATTTGAATACAAATGATCTGTTTTTATAGGGGATAAATTAATAAGAGTTAAGTTGTAAGAAAGTGAGGTTTCTCCTTCAGAAGTAAACAACTTTTGCAAATTTCCGAGATTTCCTAAGCATTATCTATTGAGATAATATTGGACAAACCAAACCTACCCATCCTTCAAGAGGTTTACCCCATCAGTAGCAGCACTAGTTAATAATTCCAAATGTTCCCCAGATGACATCCACAACTGGACAGAGATTTCATTCCAGGAATAGGCAGAGATATGTTTTGGGGTGGGGTGGGAGGTTGGATCAATGAGAATGGAAAGGAACAAAGGTCATTTGTATGCATTGCAGACTTGGAGGAAGGATGGAGGGGGACTTCACTGGGAAAGATGTTTACGGGAAGCATTTTGCTCCGAAAGATTATTTAAAAATGTACTATTCCTTCAGCAAGGAAGATGGCACCCATGAAAATGATGCCCTAACATTTTATCTGCAAAAATTCCACAAAACTTTCACCATGGGTGAGTACCCCATAGACTGCTTTCTGGCACTGGTGGGCTGGCTGAGCTTTGTCAATTTGTTGTTCATGATGGAAAGAATGCTTCCAAATTCATGTTTTGTATGAATAAGTGTACAGCAAGCAAATTGAAATCAGAGCAGCATAACTGTTGGGTGGGATAAGTACCTGTTGAACCCTGCATATTGTGAAGGACAATGGCCTCTGAGCAGTGGCAGAGTTTCATGCTCCAGCACTGGGGGGGGGGGGCAGAGAGCAGGCGGGGCTGGTGCGCGTCCCAGGGGCGGGTTGCTCCGCCTGCGGGGGCTGGGTATCCAGGACGGGCGCGGGGGGCAGCCACAATGTCACCCCACTGGGATCGCGCTGCCGGGGGCGGCGCGCTCCCCCACGCTCCTCTTCCTCCGCTAGTGCCTGTTAATCAGTCAGCTGCCATGATGGGAAAGGAGAAATAATGGAATGGTATACATTTTCCCTCTTGACCCTGTAAGCTCCCTGTTGCATTCTATCATGCCCCATGCACAGTGGTGGTGCTATATAAATTAATTTGAGGGCAGACAAAATGTGGCCAAGATAAGGAATCGGGCGGGTGTGTGGGTGTAACAGTAACCTCATTATCATTTTCAAATGCAGATGGAGTTAAAGGAGACATTCTGATTGATATTGGAAGCGGACCCACTATCCACCAATTTCTCTCTTCCTGCGGGTCCTTCCGAGAGATCATTGCCACAGATTACACAGACCAGAACAGGGAGGAGATTAAGAGGTGGTTGAAGAAGGACCCAGAGGCTTTTGATTGGAGCCAGGCTCTGAAATACGTGTGCGAGCTGGAGGGAGACAGGTACTGGGCTTTTAACTTCCATTCATTAAAAACCTCATGGAACCCTACAGATTGAAGTAATCTAGTGCAACCTCTTGCCAATACAGGGAACTCTCTTTTGCAGCATACTTGGTAGATTTGAACATTTCAGCTATAGTTTCTCCACAAGTTTATACTAAGTAACAACATTTATAGAGGGGCACAGCACAACATTCTGGTTTCTTATCAGAGTGACCATTCAGGGACCTACACTTGGGAATACTACAGACAGGGAGGTATTTGTGAATTGCTTTAAATAGCTTGTCCTAACAAACACATAATCTCCATGCATCTGATGAACTGGACTTACTTTCTTAAGTTTCTTAGGCTGCAACAATAACCTAGCAGTAAGCGATGCTAAATTCAATAGGATTTACTTCAGAGTAGGCCTAATTAGGATTGTGTTAAAGGTGCTGCAAGAACCTTCTGCCACTGTTTTTAGAATGCATATTCCTTATAACAGAAATATGGCCACCACCTAGGATGGGACCAGAATGTGGCAGCTGGCCTGTACACACCCATCCCCATTTCACCTCTAAACAAGGCTGGCAGGTTTCATACTGCTGCAAAAGCCTGCCAAGCCAATTTAACCAGTGCAACAAAATTAAGGCACGTGCCATCCACCACCAGCAGCAAAGCACTTTTCACACCCCTTCCAGTTTCGGAATCCACTTTCAGCAACTGGGGAAGCGGTAGCTGAATATTTTAATAAACAGGTTGCTTTATTTCACATGCTCCTGCAGGGGGACGAGGCTGCTGGCTTGCCAGAAAAGGAGGTTTGCATGCTCACTGTTTCCTGCTCTTTCCCACCTTTGCTCTTCCCCAGGGAGAAATGGGTAGAAAAGGGAGAGAAGGTACGAAGCACCATCCATCGAGTGCTGAAATGTGACGTGACCCAAGTCAACCCCTTGGCTCCGCTGGTGGTGGCCCAAGCTAGCTGTGTGACTTTTGCATTTTGCCTGGACTCAGCCTGCAAAGACGTGACTACCTACCGTGCCGCCTTGAGGAACGTTGGCTCCCTTGTAAAGCCCGGGGGGCACCTTGTGCTCCTGGTAGCTCTCGGAGGAAGCTTCTACATGGTTGGCCAGCACCCATTTTTCTGTCTTTACCTTGAGAAGGAAACTGTAGACAGTGCAGTGACAGAGGCAGGCTTTGATATCTTATGGTCTGAAGGGGCCAAAAATAGCTATTCACCAATACGTAGTGATTGTAAGACTGCCTATTTCCTGGTTGCCCGGAAACGTATCAAGGTGTAGGTGCTTGTGGGGAAATGACAGGAGGCCAAAGGAAAGCAATAATCTTACAATGTCCATACATAGTCACACATGCAGGTCAGTGTGAGGACAGCTATACATCTCTATCTCTATCTTTCCAAGATCAAATCAGAAACTAAGATGACTTCTGTAAATCTGGGACTGTCCCTGGAAAATAGGGATATGGAGTCTCTCTCTCTCTCTCTCTCTCTCTCTCTCTCTCTCTCTCTCTCTCTCTCTCACCCCCACACCCCCACACAAACAAATAACCTTGGGAATTCCACTACCTGATCACCACATAGGCCTGCCTCTCATGACACAGTCATCCAAACTACAGCTTAAGAACTTAAGAAGAACCCTGCAGGATCAGGCCAATGGCCTACTACTCCAGCATCCTGTTCTCACCTTGCCCCCCCCCCCCCCCCGATCCCTGGGGGAAACCCTCAAGCAGCAGCTGAGTATCCTACGCTGGTTGGAACTGGATCTTCCTTGTTATGTTCACAGCTTTGCAAATTCTAATGTGAAATTCTTGGCAGTAGGCATTAGTTAGATATCCTGCAGCAATACACATAATAATGAGTCAGTGCATTACCTGCAGAATTACAATCTGGAATATACATGGCATTGGTTCATTCCGGCATATAACACTATATAATCACTTCTTTCCTTTTGGCTAATGTATACAGTGCGTTTTCTGTAATTCTGAACTTTGTCTATCATATGCAATACGACCAAATATATGAATAAAAAAATCAGAAACCAGACAAGAGAGCATTTTCAGATGATGGCAATGTTTACCATTTAGGCAAGCTGTTAGCATTTTTTAAAACAAAAAAATAGTTTAAAGACCATGAGAATTCAGTTGTCAAGCATTGCTGACAACAAGGACATGATTAGTCAGATGATGAGGGTAAGGATGAACCCATCTTTCCCCCTCAGCTCCCAGGGCAGGTTACAACAATTAAAGCACAATATTAAAAACAACTTACAGAAATGAGGTGGGTCATAAAAATATCTCAGGTGTTAAAAGCCAGAGTTTTTAGGGAAAACAGAGAGGCATAAGCCACAAAGCCACTATGTTCCTAGTACTCCAGGAGGGAAATATGACCAAAATTGCTCAAATCTGCTTTTCACACCATTGCCATATTAGAACACCATCCCTGAAATCAATAGAGGTGAATGAGAATAATGCCAGATGTATTACATGCAACAAGCAAAAGGTAACAGCTGAAAATTGCCTGTTGAGTAAACTGCAACAGAACTTTTGCAGGGAGTCACTGCTGATGTGTATAAAAACCACCAGGTCTAGTTTACGACAGCTTCTGCCATTGCAGAGAAGCTTTGCCTTATTTTGACATTGCTAGAAATATTATTTCCAGGCCACTCCTGACATCACCTTATTTGACCCAGACACACACACACACACACACACACACACACAGAGAGAGAGAGAGAGAGAGAGAGCGCCAGCCAGCGAGAGAGAGCTAAGAGTTCAATCTGGGACAATATAAAACTGCCTTCCATTCAATATCAATTAACACCTCATTTATTCCAGTGGTTTCTGAAAGAAGAAGAAGAAAAATTCTCCAATGCACATTTAGAGAGGGAGAAATTGTCTAGCAAGTTCTCATCTAAATTGTAGAAAGGTTGACTGACCACATAGCCAATCATGAATAGGGTTGCTTTGGAGAATTTCCTATTCGCTTCAAACAAGGAGTATCTGATTTTAATACTAGGTTTTTACACTGTTGTAACCTGCATTGGGACTTTGTGGTGAAGGATAGGCAGGGCAACTAATCATTATTATTTATTCATCATCATTATTATTAGTAGGCTGTCTCTCCCATTCACAAGCACAGAGGTGAATTTTAGGACTCCTTCATTCATCTCACTGCTTCCTCCTGGGAAAACTCACTGTTTACGGTACCTCTAGTTGATTTTTCTGTTTTTGTTCAGGTTTCCCTGGGGAAAGCAGCGGGGCAAATGAAAAATCAGGAAAGCACAGGGCAAGTGGCAAACCTCTTGGACCTCAGCTTTCTGGGCACGAGACAAGCAGAAGTGTGGCTGAGCCTGTAATGTTGCACAAACACTGCAGCAATAGAGGAATTCAGCGCAATAGCTGCGCTTATAGGAATTCGTTGCGAAAGAGATTGCACTTTATTCTGCAACGAATTTACCAGCAACCTGCTTTTGCATTCTCTTCCGCAACAATATTCTGTTGCATGCTCAGGCTCTGCACTCCCTCTGCCCCCCCCCCCTCTTTGATGGCAAGGTAAATAAAGGACACAGCACGGCTTGAGTGGGGTCAGGTTTATTGACAACAAATGTAAGAGGTTTGGCACAGGCAATTGGGCAACCATTTACTTCTGGCCCGCCTGCCGGAAGTGACACCAAGGCTCAACCCAGCAGCGGGGGTTCCTATGACTTACATCAAATAGGGGGGACCCCTCCGGGGGTCAGTGCCAGTGCTGGATTTATGTATAAGCTAAACAATCTATAATAGCTTAGGGCCCCACTCTCTTGGGGGCCTCCAAAAAATTTAAAGGAAAAGAAACTGGATGTGCATTTCCAAAATATGAGATATAAAATAAAACCTACATACAGCAACAGTGTTGTGTGTTGTGTAGGCTCCTATTAGGTTCATAAATTGCCATATTTATAGCATATTTTCAACACAAAAAAACAGTGACAGTTTGTTGTTGACAAAGGACAGTTGGACATACAAAGGGCCCCATTACCTTCAGTAGCTTAGGACCTCATCAAATCTAAATCCGGCCCTGGTCACACTGCCTTGAGGAGTGCTGAGGTCCAAGCTCCTACCAGGGCATACAGACCCAGAAGCAACTACTCCCGGACCCCATTAACAAGATACCCTAGATTTTGAGAGGCGCAGGCAGAGATTACAATCTTCTCACTCCCCAGCCAAGACTAAGGCTTACCCAATGCCTAAACCACTGAATTGGTGACATTTCCTTCTTAGAATGACTTTATTATTTCAAAAAGTGAAAATCTAAACACAAGAGTTGTTGGGCTTTTTGGGAGGGGCAAAGCTTTTTTTTTCAGTTTGCTTTTTAGTTGAGCTTTTTTAAAAAACAAAACAAAACAAAACAAACATTTTTGAGCTATTTTTAATAAAATTGGCCAAAATCTACACTTCCGACATGGGTTGCCATACGTCCAGATTTTCCTGGACATTTCAGCGATTTCCGCCCGTACCCTGTTTCCAACTGCCGTATTCTGCCTACGTCCAGGAAATTCTGTATGGATGGCAACCCTAAAATAGAGGACAATTTCCCCCTTCAAAGGAGGGTACATGACCACTCCAGCAGAAGTGCATCTTCTTACCACCTCCTGCCCCACCTCCAGGGACAGTGGGCAGGGGAAACAAAAAAACTGTGGCAGAGCCAGTGCCTACAGACAAAGGCAGAACCCCTTTAGGACCAGCGGACTACGCAGGCTTTCTGTTGGCTCCACACTGTTGCTGGAGCAATGATTTGTGCATTTAATTTGCCACTCTTTTAAACCAAGTTGTCATTAAGGATTTATGGAAGGATGACTGTACTTTTAGGCCACATCCTGTGCATGGATTTAGAGTTATAATCTAGCCTGAAAAGCTTGAAATCAGGAAGAAAAAACAGTGGATTCAAATGCGATTGGACCCGATTTCTTATTACTATGAGCCAGGCCCATGCAGAGCTTGTCTGAGGCCCAGGTGGGAGTCCTGTTCTTGGCGCGACAGCTGAAGTCCAGCAGGCCCCTAGTGGGACCCCCTGGCCAGCTGAGCCCTCCAAAGCCTGGGGCAACTGCATACCCTCCAAGTGTCCTGATTTTCCAGGGACAGTTCCAGAATTACGAAAGCCATCCCGGTTTCTGATTTGATTCCGGAATGTCCCCATTTCTTCCACCAGCACTGCCACCACTGAGCTCAGAAGAGAAGCCAGCCCTTGTCCCAAGCAACGACAATGGGGTTGGTGGCTGCTGTGAAGGAGCACCCTGTTGCCTCTCCGTAGTAGCCGCTCCCATTCTCCTCCCTTGGGCAGCTCATAGCTGCTGCTGAAGAACAGGCAAGGAGGAAGAGAGGGTGCCACTGCCAAGGCCCAGCCCTGTGTAACATGCTGGCTCTGAGGTGCAGGCAGAGGGCAGGACCACCCTGAGCAGAAAGAAAGGGGAAGCACATGGAGCCTTGGTTTTTATTTTATTTTTAATGAGCCCAATAAAAGACATTGCATTCAACATTGGGAATAAGAAATAAATCACTAACCGGTAAGAGAATGTTGCAATGATGATCCTAGGACCTAAAAATCTCTGTTCTCCTTTGTTTGTGATAATGGAACAAATAAAGGATTTGGCTCCAATCAATCCAGAGATTTGCTAACAATTTGCAGAAAGCAAATTGCCCCACTCTAAGATTTGATTTACACTCTCCACTGTGTAATGTCTGTTAAGCATCAGTGGGTCCTCATGAGGACTTTGGACTTGTGTTTCTTTTCATTCACAGAATCTTAGGACTATAGAGTTGGAAAGGATTGTGAGGGTCATCGGGTCCAACCCCCTACAATGCAAGAAACTTTCACACAAATTGTTGCTGTATCATGATAGCGTAGCAACAGCAGTTCATTCTCTGGTACATAATGCAATGACCAGTTCACTAAGTGCTACAGCATGATGTGATCATATTACATCGGGGTAGTTTTGTTTGTTTGTTTTTGAGTAGGAACTCAGGGGAACAGAGTTTTTCTCTTTTTTTGAATTTCTTTTTGTCGTTGTTGCTGGGGGCGGGGCTGGAATTTTTCATGAGGATTGGATGAAGTTTACAAGCAAGTTTAGGTGATACAAGCAAGGCTCTTCTGGGATTCTTATGGAAACCCAATGGGACAAAATCATGCACATGCAACATTTGAAAAAGGGTCTCGTGCATTAAACAAACATACTTGCTGATCCAAAATATGCTGCTCTGTTTAATTAAAGTTTGCACATTAGCTGTGCTTTAGTGTATTAACAAATATGAGTTAGAAACATAACAATTTGATTCCAGACTACGTCTTCTGGTGGGTGACCTTGGTGAGCTTTGTAGGCAATTGCCATGTCCCAGGCATCAATGAAACCAACATTAAGATGCCGAAAAATATCCTTTGTTGCAAGGTATTGGGCATAGCCATGGAAGTTGCTATATAGCTCCTGGTCATCGTCCATTTCCCGGGTAGTCTCTGCTTTGACGATGACCTTTGTATCTGGGCTCCTCAGGAGAAGGTGCTGGATGGCTCCCCGGACGTTGATCATCCTTCGAACGAAGAGCTCAATGGGGAAGGGGCGGAAGTGCTGGCCCAGGGAGATGACAACCACCGTGTCTCTGTTGCCTTCCACCATGTCAATCACTCGAGCAATGTAAGTGTGAGATTTCATTGAGTGCATAAAGAAAGATAAAAAGGGATGCCCATGCCTTCTCCAATGGATTGTAATGTTTTTGGTCATGTCCACAACGACAGAACTCTGGATTATGCTTTGTCCTTGGGTATCAAAGTACGAAAGCGCTAATATGGGAACAGATGCAAAATAAACACAAGTTACATATATATATATATATATATATATATATATATATATATGTAAAATCCTCTGAGAAATCACTGGACTATTTCAAGTGGGGCAAAACAGAAATGGAAAAGGAACAGGACAAGCCAGTTAATTACCGTATTTTTCGCTCTATAAGACGCACCAGACCACAAGACACACCTAGTTTTTGGAGGAGGAAAACAAGAAAAAAAATATTCTGAATCTCAGAAGGCAGAACAGCAAGAGGGATCGCTGTGCAGTGAAAGCAGCAATCCCTCTTGCTGTTCTGGCTTCTGTGATAGCTGCACAGCCTGCATTCGCTCCATAAGACGCACACACATTTCCCCTTACTTTTTAGGAGGGAAAAAGTGAGTCTTATAGAGCAAAAAATACGGTACCTTGTACAAAGTTCTGAATAAAACACTAAAAGATAATCAGGAGACCAGGAATTGAAAAACCAAAACTGATATCAAGTGAAAATAATTTGCAAATATATTGGTCAGAAGCTATAAAACACAGACTTCTTTGTAAATGCTCGCTATGTAGCCCTGCAAGGTCTCATATTCCATTTGCATAGACCTACGTCTAAATAAAGGTCCTCTTGACAAAAACAGATGGATCTGTTGTTGTTGTTTTAAAAAAGTTGCTCCACTTTTACAATGAGAAATATATTGAACCTAATAAAACCACCTTTGCAGACTTGGGTGTCCCCCCACTCCTACTTTTTGCGAGGAAAATTTACTGAGCAAAGATGTTGCTTGTTTAATAGAGAAACAGCCAAAAACATCCACCTGCAGCAAGCCTAGCTCTCTTTCTTAGGCACAACTTACTGCTCTCCCACACACAAGTCCCCCAGAAAAGTTCCTTGCTCTTTGCATAACCTAAATGAGTGAATACAGAACAAGCACATCTGTGTCTACTGTATATCTCTATTTCTCTATCTAGCTATCTATCTATCTGGGGATGTGGGTGGCGCTTTGGTCTAAACCACTGAATCTCTTGGGCTTGCTGATTGGAAGGTTGGCGGTTCGAATCCCCACAATGGGGTGAGCTCCCGTTGCTCTGTCCCAGCTCCTGCCAGCCTAGCAGTTCAAAAGCATACCAGCACAAGCAGATAAATAGGTACCACTGTGATGGGAAGGTAAATGGAGTTCCCGTGCACTCCAGTACTCGTCATGGTGTTCTGTTGTGCCAGAAGCAGTTTTTGTCATGCTGGCTACACGAGCTGGAAAAGTTATCTGTGTACAAACGCCACTTCTCTCAGCCTGAAAGCGGAGATGAGCGCTGCACCCCATAGTTGAATTCGACTGGACTTAACAATCCAGGGGTCCTTTACCTTTTACCTTTACTATCGATTGATCAATCTATCAGCCTATCTATGTATCTATCTATCTATCTATCTATCTATCTATCTATCTATCATCTATCTATCAGTTCACGTGGCTCTTTATAGCCAACACCAAGCTGTACAGAAGTCTTCCTACATTACTATTATTATTATTATTATTATCATTAAATAATAAAGGTTTCTGGGTACATAGAAGTTGATACTGTTAATAGGCCAAATACTACATTGTGGTTTCTTTGGGTGGGAAAACGTACTGCTCACTCTTTTGGAGAGATACTTGATCCATTGCCACACAGTTGAGTCTCCCAGGAGGAAAACCTGCTTTCCCTGTAAGCAAGAGTAAACATTATCCAAGGTGCTGCCATTGAGCACTTTGCAGAAAGCAGGATGCCATTGGTTCTGCCAAACAAAGCCACTGGGAGACGGGGAAGTCATCCCGACTCTGCAGTTCATGTTAGCCATTGTCTTCTTCCCTACCAAAAGGAAAAGAAGAAATGAGAAGATGAAAATAGTATGGAGGATTCTGTTTGAGCTTTAGAAACCCCATCAGTCAACTTGACCAGCTCTGTATTTGGGGGGTTTAACAACTCATGGGAAAGGGGTCCTTGGGGTGGGGGATCCCACCTCTCCCCATATGAATAAACTTGGACTCTGTGATCATCCTCTGTAGCCTAGAAGATGGCAACAAGAGAACGGGCCTTTTTTGTGGGGGCTCCCCACTTGTGGAATGCTCTCCCCAGGGAGGCTCGCCTGGAGCCTTTGAAGGAAAAAGAGAGACCCTCTTGGCCTATGTGTCCATAATGTTGGCTTCTCCCCAGTTAGATTATGATTACAAATGGCATGACCTACTAAGTATAACCCATTTAGCTGTCCACAAGGTGCTTTCAAGAAGCAAAAGTCAAACTGTCCACTTGCAAGGGACCTTGTGGTTGCACATTTCCTGAAAATGCTGGTGCAGATCTTGTGTTTAGAAATTTCCTGGTAGTGTGTGTACTTTTAGGGGGAAGCTATAAATTGTTCAGACTTTGTGGGTGGAGATTTCCTGGCATTTTCAGTAAAGCAATGACCAGGAGGGAAGGAACAAAATAAAATAAAATAATTCCTTCCAGTAGCACCTTAGAGACCAACTAAGTTTGTTATTGGTATCTGAAGAAGTGTGCATGCACACGAAAGCTCATACCAATAACAAACTTAGTTGGTCTCTAAGGTGCTACTGGAAGGAATGTTTTTTGTTTTGTTTTGTTTCGACTATGGCAGACCAGCATGCCTACCTACCTGTAACTAGGAGGGAAGGGACAGTGGCCAAAAGATTCTGGGAATTGAGCCCCATGCATTGAGCCCCAAGGTTTTCTGTTGAGACCTATGCCTATGCTTAATGTCACATGTATGTAACCCATTGTAATCAGGATCAAACGTTTCTCACATGTAACAATGTATTGGAACAGTCTTAAGTATTCACCGTGTGCTCATCAGAGGTGCCCAGATTCTTTGGGTGCTAACCCACTCTGTGCCTTCTGCTATAACCAAATAAACTGCTTTTTGTTTTCCACTCCTGGTGTGATCATTGGCTAAGTTAACCCTGTTTGAATTGGATACTTGTCCACAACACTTTCATCAATTCAATTTACATACTGCCCTTTATCAAAAGATCCCAGGGCTGAGAACAACAATAAAAACACATTAGAGAACATCAATGATAAAAACATAATAAAAAGCATACTGACAGACAGCCTATTAATAAAAGAGTCATCATTGTAACAGTCATCTCCTCCGCTTTCACAGACCATAATTTAATAGCCATAGGCCCGGGTAAAGAGGAATGACCTTTGAGTGTAGACAACTGTAAAAAGGGAAGAGTTGTGTTCATTGCTCCATGCTGTTTCAGAGGCGGATTTAGCGGAGCATGACCTGCATTGGTAAAAAGGTAAAAGTAAAGGACCCCTGGACAGTTAAATCCAGTCAAAGGCAACTATGGGGTTGCGGCGCTCATCTGGCTTTCAGGCCGAGAGAGCCGGCATTTGTCCAAAGTCAACTGTCCTGGTCATGTGGCCAGCATGACTGAACTGCTTCTGGTGCAACAGAACACCGTGACTGAAACCAGAGCGCACGGAAATGCTGTTTACCTACCCACTACAGAGGTACCTATTTATCTACTTGCATTGGCATGCTTTTGAACTGCTAGGTGGGCAGGAGCTGGGACAGAGCAATGGGAGCTCACCCCGTTGCGGGGATTTGAACCACCGACCATCTGATTGGCAAGCCGAAGAGGCTCAGTGGTTTAGACCACAGTACCACCCGCATCCACTGGGCACCGAGCTGAGAGGGCGCTGCAGGGGTCACTGCAAAAATGACTTGGAACAGAGGGCGAGAGGCAGGGGGTGGGATTTTGGTGTCATACAGGGCGCCTCTGAAATGTGAAAGCTCAAAGTCTGTCACTGCGTGTTTCTGCTCTGATCACACCCACCACTGGAATACAACCCTGGAAGGTTATCCAAGAGGTAAGGTGGCCCTCACATTGAAAGGATTGCCCATTTATATGTAATATATGGCAGCCATTGTGGTGGTGTAAGCCTCTTCCTGCTCTCACAGGAAGAGTGAGAGCTGGACCATAAAGCAGGCTGATCGCCGAAGAATTGATGCTTTTGAATTATGGTGCTGGAGGAGACTCTTGAGAGTCCCATGGACTGCAAGAAGATCAAACGCATCCATTCTTAAGGAAATCAGACCTGAGTGCTCACTGGAAGGACAGATCGTGAAGCTGAGGCTCCAATACTTTGGCCACCTCATGAGAAGATAAGACTCGCTGGAAAAGACCCTGATGTTGGGAAAGATGGAGGGCACAAGGAGAAGGGGACGACAGAGGACGAGATGGCTGGATAGTGTTCTCGAAGCTACAAACATGAGCCTGACTAAACTGCGGGAGGCGGTGGAAGACAGGAGTGCCTGGCGTGCTCTGGTCCATGGGGTCACGAAGAGCCGAACACAACTAAACGACTAAACAACAACAACAAGCCTCTTCCTGGCAAGTTGGGAGTATAGGATGGTTCTGCCCATCTCAAGGTATTTGAAGGCTGTGATGTGCTAAAAAATGTATCCCAAATTCCTACGTTCATTATATGTGCCAACAAAACGTTGCATTGAGAACTGGAAGGTCTAACTCACTTCCACAGGATACAACATGGATGCCCACAAATGGATGCAGGATCTCAGCTCCAACGTTGTTCCTTCAAGGGGGAAAAAAGGAAGTCAGCATATATGGAATATTTCCATCATCGATGTTTCCCACTAAATTCTCACATCTAACATGTTGCTGCTGTAAATGGAAGGCGAATCTTAATCTGATTTTGCAAAGCCTTTTGTACATTGTCAGGTTTTTATTGGGTCAAGTAGAAAATGACATTAAAATGGACCTGATAAAAAGAAAGAAATTTGGTTCAATTCACTCCTTGTGCAATGAATGCTTAAGGGAAATATTTATTCTATTACTTGCATTTCCCCTGTAAAGTATTCCGCATTACAGTGGCACCTCGGGTTAAGTACTTAATTCGTTCCGGAGGTCTGTACTTAACCTGAAACTGTTCTTAACCTGAAGCACCACTTTAGCTAATGGGGCCTCCTGCTGCCGCCGCGCCGCCGGAGCATGATTTCTGTTCTCATCCTGAAGCAAAGTTCTTAACCTGAAGCACTATTTCTGGGTTAGCAGAGTCTGTAACCTGAAGCGTATGTAACCTGAAGCGTATGTAACCCGAGATACCACTGTATAATGTACTGTTTTTCTGTCTTTTTATTGGAAGCCTTTCTGAATGCTGCACACCAATATTTTAAATAAATGTAAGTTCTGATTGTGACAAGTATGACTTCTATATTGTTGTAATGTGATTTTTTTTTTTTGCCCCCACAAAAACCCATGCTTTAACGCTGAATTGGAGCAAATGGCAAACCACAAAAATCCAAAATTGCTGGGTTTTTTTGTGCTTCATCTTTAAGGAGCGAGTTTTGTGAGTGAAACTCTGGGACAAAGAGAAGAGCAATCAGACATGGAGCTATAAAGCACAGATCTGTGCCTAGGAAGTGTAGGAAGAAAGGTGAGTGTGGATAAGCCCGATATTGGTGCTCTGAGGATTGTCTGGGTCTGGATCTTAGAGATTAACTAAGATAGAAGTTAACAGAGAACACAGGGTAAAGATGTGCCCACACAACCAACACCACTCCAACAACTGTTCACTTCTATTGCAGAACTTGTCCAATCTTCAGCTGGAAATTAAGCAATTGTTTGCCCCACATAACTGTTGAAAGCCAATATTTTGCAACACAAATGTGTATTTAACTGGTGATGTAACCAACTGCCTTTGTGATGCATGCTGGAGCCTTGGATTCAACAGATGAAACCTTCTTCCCATCTTCTTCCTCAATACTGCAAACAGATTCCAATAATCTTGAGGAACTTGACTCATCATGGTATTGAGCAACCAAGCCGGGAAGAGGATCTATCTTGGGAGAGGAACAGCTTACCCATTTGTAATCATTTCAGCCTGCACAACCCCAGAAGGGGCACGTACACACACATGGGAACAAAATTAGAAGAGGAGGAGGAGTTTGGATTTGATATCCCGCTTTATCACTACCCGAAGGAGTCTCAAAACGGCTAACAATCTCCTTTCCCTTCCTCCCCCACAACAAACACTCTGTGAGGTGAGTGAGGCTGAGAGACCACTACACCACACATCACCCCCCATGTGATGAGGCACCTGAACTGCAGATTGGAACATTGCCCCCCCCCAACTACTCTTCAGCTCTAGAACAGGGCTTCCCAAACTTGGGTCTCCAGCTGCTTATGGACTACAACTCCCATCATCCCTAGCTAGCAGGACCAGTGGTGAGGGATGATGGGAAGTGTAGTCCAAAAACAGCTAGAGACTCAAGTTTGGGAAAACTCTGCTCTAGAATGTCCCCAACCACCCAGGCCAGCCTCCTGAACAGAAAGGAAGACTATAAAAGACTTCTTGTTTGGTCTGTGGCTACACCAAACTGGCTGGATCAGGCCAATGGCTCATCTAGCCCAGCATCTGACAAAAAACCTGCAAGCAGGACATGAACATAAGAGCTCCCTCCCCTCCTGTGGTTTCCAGCATTGCTGACTAGCTGTGGAGGCAGAGCATCGCCACCATGGCTAGTAGCCACCAGTAGCCCTCACCTCCATGAATTTGTCAAATCCCCCTTTAAAGCCATATCCCTAACTCCTATTTTTAGATACTTCTAAAAGACACCGCATTGTACCCGCTTATTCATCATTGACCCTGGGGATTCTGTATGGCTTTCTGACTGCCGACGAGCTCCAGAGAGCAAACACACAGACCCAAACTGTCTCAAAATGAAACATTCACAGAATGAACAGCAGAATTCTTAAAATACCCGGCTGCGAGTTATGAAATGCATTGACAGTTGGCCTTAAGAAGAGACGGGAGAGTGAAATACCTCTTAAAAAGTCTTCGTTCCAAGTCTGTGAGGTAGGATTTGAGTGTTAGTTCAGACTGAAGTTTCACAAGAGCTTCACACGGCACCCTCTTTGGTTTCACACAGTAGAAGGCTTCCTGGTCTCGTTCATCAAGATACTCACATAGATCCGCAGTTGTGCTTCTGACAAAACCACACTTAGTGGAGACGTGTGAGGCCCCATTCAGAAACTTGCCCCTGAAATCCATTTTGTCGTAGCCTCTCTTCCTCGCAGCCCACAGTGCAGAAACTCCTTCGCTGGGGTGGATGAGCAAGATGGAAACTTTGACATCGCCCTCCCAAAATAAAGTGAAATGGACCAGGTACGTCCCATTCCTATAGTCTGTGATGTGCCCAGAAGCTCCAGCCCCAAGACTTGAAGAGTAGATCCTCACTCGTAAGAAGTCTCCTCCATACTTCTTTCTCTCCCCCAAGTAGTTGTACAAATCTAGCCGAACCATCAAGGGGTCTCCAACGCAATAAGAACCCTTTTGGTTTAATATGGTGGCCTTGCTGTTCCTGGCATTTGTGGTGGTCATTATATCTGTGAAAGTGACACTCGGCATCAACTGGTTCAGCTTTCTCAGAATGTCTTTTACTTCTTTGTCGTTCTTTTCCCACTCTCTCCTCATATTCATCAGGATGTCGCTTTTCATGGGCAAAATTCTGTTCCTGCTGTCTTTGATGGAAGAATTTTTGTTTAAAGAATCAAAATACTTTCAAATTATTCAAAAAAGTGATTACAAGTAAACCTGAATGCTAGGAAAATATGGGATTCGTTCATAAAAGTCTAGGAAGCATGGGAAGAAAATCAGTCACATTTTTTTAAAAAAACAATAATATGCTTTGTTTTAATCAAACCCCTACTGGCAAATCTGCCAGGAAAATCTGAAGCATCCCATATTAAATATCTTTTGGATGACAGGGTTAATGATATTACACTGGCCATGGCAAAGTTTCTCTCGGAAGTTGAATCAAGGATCATCATGCTTGAGACAAAACAAAATGACCGCCTCGGTTCCTCTCTCTTTTGTGGTTCGCTGTCTTAACTGTATTTTGTTCTGAAATTGTTTGATGGGTCTTTTGACCACAATAAAGATTTTATTTATTTATACTTTGTTTTAAAATGTATTTTATAATTTTCCCTAATCAATTACTTTAAGTAATGGCTGGTGTGGATATTAATATTGGCATTTTTTACATTACTTTTCAGTAAAGAAAAGGGAAAAAAGAGGCTCCTATAAAAGCTTACAAATACCAATTTAAAATATTTACGTAGCATCCTTCATGTTCTAGATTCTCTTCCCCCTCTGCCTCCATGCTGTCAATGTACGATTACTCTCAGAATAGCAAAAGCTCATATTTTTGGAGGTTTGTCCACACTTCCTCTAGTCCTGCTCCTTTCCTCAGGCAAAATCTGCTCTTTAGTGTTCAATCAGATCAAACAACAATTTGGGTTTCCTCCAGATCAGCGTTTGCTCTGACTGAACACGAAATAGCAGGTTTTCCTGGGAAAGGAGAGGGGTAAGTGGAAAACTGCTCAGACCCATACCTAAAAAGCATGGATCAAGCAGAAAACAACAGCCCCATGCTTTCTAGGCTGTGGTGTAATGTGGGTTGCCAGGGCCACGTGGAGGGGTGGGAGCAAGAGAAACCGAAGGAGTACACATGCACATTCAACGGCTTAACATCATCCATGTCACACAGGAGATCGCAGCCACAGAGATAAGAAAAGAAGAGTTGTTCCATACTCCGGAGAGGTCACTTCCTGGTTCACATAGAGAAGCTGTTTTCAATGGAGCTGAGTGATGGAAGCACACACAGCTGTATTGAGGCAGCTCCAGGTGTTGAAATTTGGCGCCCCTAACAATTTTGCACCTGGGGCAACCGCCCCTATGCCCCCTATGCTACACCACTGTTTCCAGGCATGGAACAAGCAGAAGTGTGGACGAGCCCAGGGCTTCGCAAGCCCATTTGCTCCACTACTTTCACCTGGGAAAACCCATGATTTAGCATTGCATCAGGACAATTGGGAATCGGGTTTTTCTGATAATTGCTGTTTGTTCTGATTTAGCGCTAAAGAACTGGTTTTCCAGGAAGAAAGGCAAACTGCTCAATTTTAGCTGGAAAGAATGGGACAAATGGAAAGCTGTCCAGACCCCTGTGCTTTCTAGGTATGAACAAGTGGAAGTGTGGGCGAGCTCTTAGGCCCCTAGTATACTTCCCTGCTATGCTATGCATCTACCTGTACTATTCCCCCAATACCTGTTCCTGTAAGGATTTTGCTTTCCTGACTCAGTACTGGATTATAACCTAGGAAGATTTCCCTGCTGGTTCTGCCTGCATCTTCCAGGTTGAGATAATGCTTTGCTTTTGAAGCACCCTTCTCTTTCAAGTATAGATGCTGCTGCTGCTTTCACGTCCTTCACTTCTCCCTCGCTCTCATTCTAGTATGTGAGGAGGAAGAGAGCATTCCACCCCACACAGTTGTGAAGCTTTGCGAAACCAGGCTCATCTTTGCCTTTGACAAGCGCCAGCAGCGGCCAGCCTCTGGCGACATAAGGCAAAAGGGAATGGGAGGAGGAGGGAGCAGGGAAAGAGCTGGTAGGGAATAGATATGAGAACTGAAAAAGGCCTCACCAATGTCACCAGCAAAGTGATTGATCTGATTTGATGCATGGCTCATTGTGATACCTCTGAAGATGAGAATCTGGAGCATGCAATGAGAAAGAAAGAATCACAAGCGTTCACAAGGAGAAAACAGAGCAGTAGTAAGGCACAATTCCCAAGCAAAACCTCCATGCGGAAGCATATCTGAATAGCAGGTGCCAGGGTCAAAATATTTTGGGAAGGGCAACTGCCTTGAGCCCCCAACCATACATTTGCGGCCTCCACAACCATCCAGTTGGCTGCAGTTGGTTGATAGTGGACACAGGTTTAAAAAACAATGTTTTTCCACAGGGGGAAAGGCTGCAATAAAAGGTTTCCTGAAAAATAGAGAAACATTTACTCAATGTGAATATTGCATTTAAAATTTCATTCTGCGAAAGTGTCACACCGCAAGAGCCAAACTATTTACTTCTATTTTTAAATGGTCACCAGAGTCCAATCCATGTTGTATTTCAGGGCCATCAGGTGCTAATTAACTAAATGTCTTAACAACAACAACAACAACAACAACAACTTTTTATTTATACCCCACCCATCTGTCTGGGTTTCCCCAGCCACTCTAGGTGGCTGACAACAGAATATTAAAAATACAACAAAACATCAAACATTAAAAGCTTCCCTAAACAGGGCTGCCTTCAGATGTCTTCTGAATGTCAGGTTGTTGTTTATCTCTTTGACATCTGATGGGAGGGCGTTCCACAGGGCGGGCGCCACTACCGAGAAGGCCCTCTGCCTGGTTCCCTGTAACTTGGCTTCTCACAGTGAGGGAACCACCAGAAGGTCCTCGGCGCTGGACCTCAGCATCTGGGCAGAACGATGGGGGTGGAGACACTCCTTCAGGTTTATGTACATACACCATTTTTAAAAAATATATTTATGAATTAGTTTGCGTTATTGAATAAGGTAAGACACTCTACCTGGGTATCAGTTTTGTAGATGTGGACAGTGTAGATGATGAAGAAACTGACTCCAAGCACGAGAGCCAGGAAGGCTGTTGAGGTCATGGTATAAACCAAAGATATTCCTGGCACCTCTGTCAAAAGGCACAGAGAAATTCCTTTTCACCGCCTTTGGTTTCAAACCTGTTGCAACCAAAGGCAAGGGGAGAGTAGTAATACTTTCCAACAGACTATTCTAGAATGTATGTTTTTAAAAAACTCACTGAAAATTCATTTAACCCAGTAGCCTGTAAGTACTGACATCAGAAAATCATCAGTAGAGTAGTAGGAGCTCTCTCTTTTTCTCTCTCTCTTTTCTACTCTGTTGCACTCTTACTGATCTTATTAGGATATGCATTTCTATAATGCAAATAAACCTTTAATAACTGAAAATACTGCTGATTTTCAGATATGAAGATCTCCACCTGGTTGTAGTTCCTGAGTTTTGAATGGATGAATATGCACTCCCTACTTCTCTGAGTTGTAAGAATTCCCATGTTACATATTGAAAATAAGTAAGTAAAATAATAATCATGTTGATAATAATACTTCCAGGGTAGAGATTACCAGCAGATGGCTTCCTTTGGAGAGTATTTGAGCCTTTGGTCCTTAAAAACAAGCAAGCAAGCAAACAAACAAACCTTGCTTGTTTACAAATATATGAATAACACAGGCGGAGACCACTTTCAAACTCCTAGCTAGCCCTCTTTCTGGGTCTATCATTTCCTTGTTCAAAACTGCTTCTGTTGCTGTCTCTCTTTCTCTCATAGTGGGTGAAGGGTGCCCTCTTTTTCATCAAAATTGCTGCCAACCACCTGACCTCACCTCTAACCTCTGATGTTTGATCTCAAGGATGGAAGAAGGCATGATGCTCAGGCAGACCCTTTAAAACACAGACTCTCTGACCATAGGAATCAAAGTACAGTGCTGCACTGGGCTCAAGGACTGGTGAGGGAGCATAATATCCCAGAAGACTACAGAAAGAAATAAGGTGGGAGGGGCATAGGAACCAATGTCTAGAGACTGAGGTCCCTCCCCCCATTTTTTTTATGGGGACAGGCCCCACCAAAGTTGATGGGCATTGACATTCAAATAGTGTGAATGTACCATATAATGAAATGATTTTAGAATGTTGTATTATTTTACTGCTGTTAGCCGCTCTGAGCCTGGCTTCGGCTGGGGGGGGGGCAGGATATAAATAAAATTGATTGATTGATTATGCAGGGTGGGGCTTACCTGCCCCACCCCTCGATATTTTATTCTTCCACCTGGGGATGGAAGAATCTTAGCAAATTTGAGACACCGTGTGGAAAAATGCTATGTGTGTACCTGTACATTCTTTGCCCTTTGTTTTTTTTAAAAAAAGGTTTCTGCGGCCTCCGTTGATGTAGAGTAACACCCTCAAAGTCCAAAGCCTTGAACTCTTTATATGTTTCAGGCCTGTTTGACAGTGGCAACTTGGCAACAGATTCTGCAAGAGGAATAGCGCTGCTTTGAGTATTTATAGGGGCCTGGATCAGAGAACTCCATTTTGATTGGTCAAGGGAATGGCAGGCTCTGATTAGCTGGAAGTTCTGGTTGGTGAATAAAGGGTAGTTAATTGTCAGTTGCGGAAAACAAACGTCAGTTCGGAAAGTCGGTTGGGAAAGTCAGTTGATGGGGGAAGTGTGAGGCAGTGGCGTAGCGTGGGGGTGCAGGGGGGGCCGGCTGCACCGGGCGCAACATCTGGGGTTAGGGCAAATCCATGGGTTAGGGGGCGCAAATCCACAGGTTAGGGGGCGCAAATCCACGGGTTAGGGGGCGCAAATTACTTGCCTTGCCCCGGGTGCTGACAACCCACGCTACGCCGCTGGTGTGAGGCAAAGATTTGAGAAGACTGAGGGGTTAGGGTCAATAGTGGAGAGCTGAGGTCTGAATATTAAGCTACTCACCCCAAGTGTGTTAGCAATACAGTGGTACCTCAGGTTACATACGCTTCAGGTTACACACTCTGCTAACCCAGAAATAGTGCTTCAGGTTAAGAAGTTTGCTTCAGGATAAGAACAGAAATCGGACTCCGGCGGCGCAGCAGCAGCAGGAGGCCCCATTAGCTAAAGTGGTGCTTCAGGTTAAGAACAGTTTCAGGTTAAGAACGGCCCTCCGGAATGAATTAAGTACTTAACCTGAGGTACCACTGTACTTGGCTGGTGAAGAACTGAAGAAGGAAGCCAGTGGTTGGGTTAGGATAAGATTGTTGCCCTGACTAAAGGTCTCGCCAGAAGACGCAGGCCTTGAAAAATCAGCTAAACTGTCAAAGTTAGCCAGAAACACAAATGGGTCAGTTCTGGGG
Organism: Podarcis muralis; assembly: GCF_964188315.1. Taxonomy (NCBI): domain Eukaryota; kingdom Metazoa; phylum Chordata; class Lepidosauria; order Squamata; family Lacertidae; genus Podarcis; species Podarcis muralis. The sequence continues at coordinate 18,444,039 of NC_135669.1, forward strand.
GCAGAGTATGATTGTCCCTAGTAGCAAAACCAGGTTGCGGGTGAATTTGGCTGGTGTGGAGATTTAGTGAAATTGGCCTGAGGCAAAAGCCACCAAAAGGTTGGCATTACTGCTCAAGTGTCTCTTGAGTCTTTGGAAACTACCAACAAGCACATGAAAGAACCCATTGTCAATATCAATATTCCCTTATGTACATAAGGAAATTTAATGTGGACAGCTTTATTCCATAGTTCATGCTGTCTCCATGCCCAAGCCTATTCAACCAAGTTACAAGGCAACTTTATTCACTCTTCTAATTCGTTTTGATGCTTTCTGCATATCAACTTTGAACATAATAATTTATTATTTGTACCCCGCCCATCTGGCTGGGTTTCCCCAGCCACTCTGGGCGGCTTCCAATACAGATTAAAAATACATTAAAATATCATACATTAAAAACTTCCCCAAATGCCTTCCTAGCTCAGAAGGTGTTACCTACAAATGGGTGGAACCCTGGGATCACTTACTTTAGTCGATAATGGGGCTATCCCATGTCACAGCTAAATTCCTAGAATCCTGGCACTGGAAGATCTAGTACCAGGATCAGGCTGACATAACCTATCTGCTAAAACAGCACATTCTTTTTGTGCTACTCAACCCACCTATTCTATAAGCTACAACAGAATGCTTTAAAACAACAACTCCAAACTTCAGCAGGTGGAGAAGACCTTGTGGGTACCAAGGAAGACGTATATGGGTGACACACTGGCAATCCCTGCCTTAGTTTGAGGTACCTCTTAGAGACATGTGTAAAAAAAGGGAGGTGATGATTTCTCCTGGAGGAGGTTTAGCAAAGGTTATTCCACACCCCTTCTGTTCCACGGAGATCTTTTTCCAGCACATTCTGCACACACTCATCCAGTTTTGCAGAGAGTCCGTAATACATATTATCAAACAGCTGGTTGGATAATAGAGAGCTTCAAGGTCCAGGCCATTGATTTTATTTTTATTTATTTAATAAAATTTGTAAGTCGCTTCCTTGACAGAAGGCAACTGAGTGACAATCTAAAACTTTCTTTATATATGCAGATAAAAACAAACATGAAAAACAAGTTAGCACAATTTTTAAAAATATAAATAAAACAGTTGTTACACATATATGAAAATTACATGCCTTGGTAGGCTTGCGGAAACAAAAACAATTGCTGAAACCAATACAGAAAAGAACCCGACGAAGATCAATGGGAAGGGAGTTCCAAAGAGTAGTGCACATATTAGTAAAAATAACATACAAAACGCATTATATTCGGGAAAGTTGCTTGCAAGAATGTGTATATTGGTCAAAACTGCATACAGAAACATGTTTAATAGGAGAAATCTGCACTAATATGCTGGTGGTGATTCGTGAGGATACCTTAAAAAAAATAAAAATCTAATTGTAGAGGAAATGTAGGTAACTGAATTTAAGAAACTTGGAAACTTGGAAAGCCAAAGCTGACAGATTTCTCTATCCTGAAATCCAAGCCATATTTCTGACAAGGTAGCTTCTGGACACACAGACAAGGGCCAGGCACCGGGTTTAACTGAATGGCCCTCCAGAGGTATGATGAAGCATTCCTTTTGCAAACGAAAAGCATTCCGCACAAGCACAAAGGCACATTTTGGTAAACAGAATGGTGGCAAGCCCCGCTGCACAACTAGAAATCAATACAGAGTTCTATTTTAGTGTTTGTTCTCAGTGCCTTTAGCTCCCTCTTCTGGTTTCCACTCAGCCAAGTGCAGTACTTTTGCCTATGAATAAAGAGCTGAACTGCTGCTCATCTAGTGCAGCCCGAGCAACAGTTGTTGTAACCTGGCTCAGCGGAAGCCACACTGGGATTGGAAGATTAGGCTATTAGCAAATGCATACCAGGATGTTACACACAAGCTCAAGAGACTTCACGTGATAGATCATGTTTCTCACTGAGATTTAGCCAAGAGGCTTCCTGCTGGTTACTTGCACAGAAGCAGCTGCCCCCAATCTGATTATTCGCTATTTGAGAGTGATTCCACAGCTAATAATTTAAGGTTTCTAGGAACAGCATCTTTTAGCCGGGGTGAAGAGGAATGTTTTAAAGTTTTTCCTGAATGTTAGTGAGGGAGGCAGACACATCTCACCAGGGAGGGCATTCCACAAATGGCAAACTGCCAACAAGAACACCCCTGGCACGGATCAGTGCCAACTAGGCAGCATTCGGTGGTGGACTTCCTGCCAATCGTAGGGCCCAAGATGGTTGATATTGAGGGAGGCGCTTTTCAGTACTTGGATCCCAAGCTGTTTGCAGGTTTGCATGCTAGTACTTAAATTGGACCAGCAACCACTGCAGTGCCTTCAAGATTGGAGACACATGGTCCCATCGGGCTGCTCCAGTCACCAGCCTAGCAGCCACAAATGGAACAGGCAAGACGGTTCTCTCCGTTGATCATAAGGGGCAAGGTCATTCTTAACAGAGGTATGTCAGAAACATCATGATTTGGCTCCAAACCACTTGTTCTGGTGGGTGAACTGTGTTTGAATTATAGGCGATAGTCATGTCCCAGGCATCAATTATGCCAACCCTGAGACCTCGAAAAATGTATTTCATGGCAAGGTATTGGGCATAGCCATGGAAGTTGCCAAATCGCTCTGTGTCTGCATTCATTTCTCGGATATTCTCTGCTTTGACAATGACTTTTGTGTCAGGGCTTCTCAGGAGAAGGCGCTCAATGGCGCGGCGAATGTTTACAACCCTTCGCACAAAGAGATCCATGGGGAATGGTCTGAAGTGCTGGCCTATAGCGATGACGATGGCTGTGTCGCTGTCCCCTGCTACTTGGTCGATTTCCCGAGCAATATAATTCAGATCTTTCACTGAATAGAAGGACTTTGTCACAAGGGGGTACCCGTGTTTTTTCCACTGGATGAATGTGTTCCTCTCCAGGTCCAAAGCCACACGTGTCTTGAAGACTGGAACGCTTTGGTGATCAAAGTACTTCAGCGCTAACAAAGAAGAGGTTGGAAAGAGGAAATGAAATACTTTAATAGGAATGTTTTGAAAACTAATAGCAAGGAAGTTGTGATGGTTCCAAGGGACAGCTTTTCTTTTTTTATATAATATTTTTTATTAGTTTTCAATTACAATATTCCAATTATAGCCTCATTATAACAATGCCATATTATAATACAATTACTAATACCAACCATTCAGATGCCAAATTATATAATTTAGGTGTCCCCCTGTGTGCTAGAATTGATGGTTTGATGATTTACTTTATTTCTGCGTTCCAAAATCTTATTAATTTCAATTACACTCCAGTCAAAATAACAATCCCTTATACAACAACTGCAATATTAATGTTTTCCATTAAATGATTTATAAATCAACAGGTGAATTATTCAAACTATATCCTTTTTCTTCCTGTGTGTAGCAATTATTCTGTCCATGGTGTTTCTTCCTGTCCTTGTAAAATGTTATGTCTATCTTTTCCTGGTTGTTGCTGTTCTCCATCATGCCTTGGGTGGAGCTATTATCCCATTGTTGTTTCAGAAGGGATAACTTTTCTGCCCTACATGTCTTGATCTTCCAAGGGTCCAACAACATTCCCTCCCCAAAAATTATTCAGAGCACTTGAGCTCATGCACAATATTAGCTAGTCAGGTCCAAGAGTCCATAACTTAGTGGTAGAGCACTTGCTTAGCAAGCAGATGGTTCCAGATACTTTAACTGGAAATGTCAAGTATTGTATCTAATGTAAGAAGGCAGGGAAACCCCTCTCTACTGAAGACCCTAACGCTGCAGAATTACACAGCTGTCTTTATGTACCTACAGAGGGCTGCATTCCTTGAAGCCAGTGTTCTTCAATTTGGGTCATTGGCTAAGTTGGCTGGGCATGATGGGAGTTGTAGTTCGACAACATCTGAGGGCCTGAGGCTGAAAACCACTGCCTTAAACTACAGTCCCACCTCCCACATTCTGCAAAGAAATCTGCTTTGGAAACTTAAGAAACTGCCCATTGCAATAACAGGTTTGGGGATCTGCTGTTCAAAGGAGGGTGTAGTCCAAAATTTCTAAACTGGGAAGGGAGGAAGGAAGGAAGGAAGGAAGGAAGGAAGGAAGGAAGGAAGGAAAACAACATTTTGGATCTCAGAAGAGTGAGAAAATCCAAAACCCAGCCAGGACGTACTTGTTACTCTCTTGGTAAGGTAAGAAATCCATTGAAATGATGTTGAATCCCCCATGAGATAAATCATTTTGCTCTTCAGACTGGCACGGATCTTATCCAAAGTGCTGAAATCATGGATGGAGCAAAATTCTGGGTGCCAGGTGTTGTGCAAAACGTAGCCGCTGGGGACAGGAGAAGCCATCCCAATCCTGCACTTCTCTCTCGTCACCTTACTCGCTGAAGAAATATAACAAATGAGAGGATGAAGAAGGAAGTAGTCGCTGATACTGCCTCTGACCACACAAGACCTCTCCAGGAAGTGATTGGCTATTCAGATTCTCATCTTTGTAGGAAATCAAGTCATCCTAAGCAATAACTGAATTTTCTCCCTTCCATTATTCTTCCCATGACCTCTCTCTCTTGCCCCTTTCAAACTCTTCCTCCCATCATCTTTTTTCAAATAGTCCTGTTCTTGCCACATTGCACCTCAGTCTTATAATACCAATTAAAAATACAGGCCCTCCCTCAATTTCGTCATTTGTTGCATTCAAGTTGTGACCAGAACCAGATAGTCTAGCTTACTTTTGCAGGGCACGACACGAATGTCCCCGAAATTCTGAGGTATCTGAATTCCAACACTGGACGTTCAAGAAAGAGAAAATACTCATTAGAGAAAAGCAGACGAGGACAAATTAGGTTTTTACACACCTTAATGGCTACTGCTGGAAACTCAACACTTGAGCCAAGCTTCCATTGGAAGGGGAGTGGGAACACCTGTTTGTAACTGTTTTGATAACCAAACTTTGGAAAAGAGATGGAAGCACAACTTCTCCCTGTTTTCAAAAGCCACTTTCAGATCCTCTAAGTATCCCTTTTTTCCAGGGACAGTACTGGATTTACAGAAGCTGTCCAGGTTTCTGATTTGATCCCAGAATGTCCCACTTTTCCTTAGGACATCCCTATTTTCGTGGGAGAAATGTTGGAGGGCATGGGATTGTGCAACCCCTGAGCCAATGTTTTATTATATTTTTTAGTGTTTAATGTTTTATTATATTTTTATATGTGTTGGAAGCCACCCAGCGTGATTGGCGCAACCCAGTCAGATGGGCAGGGTATAAATAATAAAATTATTATTATTATTATTATTATTATTATTATTATTATTATTATTGAATAGGATGTCCCTATTTTCATTGGAGAAATATTGGAGGGTGTGCACTTAATTGTCTGTGAAGAAACCTTCCCTGGTTCTGCAAATGGATGGAACAAGGGAGATTTTTTCCCCAGCATGGCCAGCAGAGATGATAAGATATCATCACACAGATTTTGTTTTCAAAGAACCTTTTAGAGGATTCCATAGGAGTTTTCAGTACTTCCCTAAGATAAAGCATTTGAACAGCAAAGAATGTACCTGTTTAAAAGTCTCTTTTCTATGGCTGTTAAGTATGAGATGGGTCTGTTGTTGGACGAAAGCTGGACGAAAGCTTCACATGGCACATATTTTGGTTTCACACAGTAGAAAGCCTCCTGGTCTTGCTCATCTAGATACTCGCACAGTTCTGCATTTGTGGTCTTGTTAAAACCACATTCAGTGTGGACGCTTGATGTCCCATTTAAAAATCTGCCCGTGAAAACTATTTTGTCGTAGCCTTTCTTCCTCGCAGCCCACAGTGCAGAAACTCCTTCGCTGGGGTGGATGAGCAAGATGGACACTCTGACATCGCCCTCCCAAAATAAAGTGAAATTTACCAGGTACGTCCCATTCCTATAGTCTGTGATGTGCCCAGAAGCTCCAGCCCTGAGACTTGAAGAGAAGATCCTCGCTCGTAAGAAGTCTCCTCCATATTCCTTCCTCTTGCCCAAGTAGTTGTATAAATCCAGTCGAACCATCAAATGCTCACCAACACAATAAGAGCCTTTGTAGTTTAAGATGGTGGCCTTGCTGTTCTTAGCACTTGTGGTGGTATTGATATCCATGAAAGTGATGCTGGGCATCAGGTCGTCTAGTTTTCTAAGGACAGCTTTAATTTCTTTGTCCTTTTCTGCCCATTCCATTCTAGCATGTCTCGGGGTTCCATCTTTCATTGCCCAAAGTTCACTCCTGCTGTCTGTGATTGAAGCATTTAATAGTATTAAAAAGGAAGCCACCTTATATTAGACACTTAGTGCATGTAGCCCAGTATTATGGACTGTCTGTATATTGGTGCAGATTCTGCAGGGCCTCAAGCAGATGGTTTTTCAAATTAGCTGCTATGTTGTCCTTTTAATGGGAAATGTTGGGCAGTCATTCTAAGTCAAGGGTCAACAAACTTTTTCAGCAGGGGGCTGGTCCACTGTCCCGCAGACCTTGTGGGGGGCTGGACTATATTTTTTTGGGGGGGGGGAATGAACAAATTCCTATGCCCCACAAATAACCCAGAGATGCATTTTAAATAAAAGGACACATTCTACTCATGTAAAAACACACTGATTCCGGGACCGTCTGTGTTATGTACTGAAGTTCTCACCCTGGGCCAGCAGGGGGATACTGTAGATAGTTATGCAAATAAGGGATTGAAAGTGACGTTCAGTGACTGGATAGTTTTAGAAAATTGTTACAGTTACATTGTACTGGAGCTCTATATAAGCAGGCTGACTGAAGCCTTCAGTTCAGTTCTGTTCTGGCCTGTGAATAAACAAGAGCTGTTTGAATAATCGCTGTGTCGTCTGATATGTTCACCCACAACTTAACAGTCTGTGGGACAGATTCAGAAGACAATTGGGCCGCATCCGGCCCCCGGGCCTTGGTTTGCCTACTTGTGTCCTAGGTCTTACTGTTCTACCACCAAGTTGCAATCCCTCCATCATCTTAAAAATGTTCTAATTTACAAGAATCTGGGAAACAGAGGTAGGGAATAAGCTGCACCACATATTTTCTTTATTGAAAATTCACAATGCGTTGTGTTGATATAATGCTTGGTGTGGTTACGAACATTAACAAGAAAATGCTTACCAATACCTGCAGAAACTTCATTTTCTTTAAATTGCTTCCCAAAGCCTCCAAAGATGGTAAACTTGAGTGTGGAATTAAAAATAAATAATTTCAAGGGTGAGCACAGAGACACTGCCTTAGCTCCAATGGGTTCATTTGCAGCAAATTGGAAATGATGAAACAAAAATGTGGGTTCTTCCCTAGCTCCCCAAAATAATTTCTCATCCTGAATCACCAAACAGAGGGGTGGGGGGAGTTTATTCTCAGGCCACTGATTTCTGGAGGCAGAACCAAGCCAATACCCTCACAATTCAATGGCAATATATTTGCGGAAACAGGCACTGAATGATAGATTCCCACTTTACTCTTATAACTTGCTGAATAAATACATATACAGTATACATCTTCAGGCTGGATTTGGCTAAACCGTGAAAGCATAGGATGGGTTGTTTCAAAGAGGTGAACTGGCACAATGTAACAAGAGATGTTTAATATGGTGATGGGGAAAAATGCCAACTTTGTTTTTTAAGAGGAGCTGTCAGCTTCATGCAATTCTGGTGTAAATAATGATCTGTGATACTCCATATACAAAAGCAGTATACCCCTAAATATCAGGTGGCAAGGACAAAAGGACTGGGGAAGGGGGTCACTTTCACACACAAACACACACAGTTCCATGCATCCCAGAGCTCTCTGAGACTGGCCTCAACTGAAAGCTAAATATTGGATTAGATGGCAGTTGGTCTGATTTAACAAGGGAATTTATGAACGGACGGCTTACAGGTGCAGACACTGTGTGGATAAATACAAGAACACTTGGAATGAGTTTATACAAAATGTAGTAGGCTATTAACATTTTCATAAGCACTGGGACAATAACACTATAGCAATTTCTACATGAATATATGGGAATATTGTATACTGTTTCTTCTTCTTTTTTGGTATATTTTCCCATTTATATGTATCCTTGTTGTTTTTCTCCCTCTCACTTTTCCTTCTTTCCCCCACTTTATTTCTTTTAACTGAAATCACCTTAATAAAATATAAATATTAGAAAACAAACAAACAAGGCAATTGTAACATTCAGTGCATTTTTCCCAGACATAGGGTGCTGGAACACACTTCCCTCAGAAAACTCACTTCAAGCTCCGGGGAAGAAGCTAGTTGAGGCTGCTCAGCTGAGGTCAGGGGAGCCTTCTGCACCTTATCTGAGCAGCTGAATGAGTCCCTACCTTGCATCTCTGGCTCATGTGAGCCAGAATGGCGTGGGGGGCTTGCTCGGCTGAGGCAGAGCTTTCACACGTGTCTACTATTAGCCAGGAGGCTGAAGAGCCTCAACTAAGCCTTGCTGCGCCTCCAACTTGCAAGGAGACCCTTTCCAGAGCTCGTAGTGGATATCCCCTTTGGCCTCCTGGGAGGGTCTCCTCATGAATCAGAGGCACAGCGGGGCTTTGCTGAGGCTGGTCAGGTCTCTCCTTCCACTTCTTTGGCCCAACTGAGAGGTCCCGGTACACCGTTCTGGCATGTTCCGGCTGAAAAAAAAGCCCTGGTAAAATTGCTACATTTGTAGCATACATTTAATCTCTTATTATAATGACTGTAGTTTTTGCATCACATTGCCATTCAACAGTGTGTGTGTGTGTGTATAATCCTACCTACAAAGATTTCACTTCATGCATCTGATGAAATGGGCTTAGATCCACAGAAGTCTATGCCGCAATGCATTTGCTAGATTCTTAAGGTGCTGATTTGCTTTGTTTTTTGCAGCTCCAGATTAATATGGTCATACCTCTAGGAACTCTAAATTAATATTGTGGTCAAAACTCCTCTCTCTCTCTATTTATTTATTTACCGTATTTTTTGCTCTATAAGACTCACTTTTCCCCTCCTAAAAAGTAAGGGGAAATGTGTGTGTGTCTTATGGAGTGAATCCAGGCTGCGCAGCTATCCCAGAAGCCAGAACAGCAAGAGGGATTGCTGCTTTCACTGCACAGCGATCCCTCTTGCTGTTCTGGCTTCTGAGATTCAGAATATTTTTTTTCTTGTTTTCCTCCTCCAAAAACTAGGTGCGTCTTGTGGTCTGGTGCATCTTATAGAGTGAAAAATACGGTAAGTTCCAGTTGAGATGCTCACTTTATGTTTAAGGGTCACCGGGCACTAAACACATATTGGATGTAACATCAGGGAGTGACCCTCTTTTTAAAAAGGAAAAAAACCTCTTTAAGGCACTTTATATTCCACTCTTTCGCTTTGCCAACATTTTATTTTCATAGAAAGAACTGGGTGAGGAATGATTCCTACCTTGGTCTCCGTTCTGTGGAAGGTGTAGCTGAGGACAAGGACTGTTCCCAGGACAAGGGCCAATAAAGTTGGCGGCCTCAGGATCTGCACTAAAAGCATTCTGATCAGCTGTGTGAGAGGAGAGAGTTACTCTTGATTTCAACTCTTATCAGTGTAGCATATCTGAATGTTGCTTTAAGACTGAAGGGGAACTCAAGCAGTGAATAGAAATTCATGGTAAAAACCAATTTCATTTTTACATGCTTGAGTTCCCCCTGGTGAGGACACATTACTACCCTCTGCAGAACCTTTCTCCCAAAGAGGCATCAGAAGAAGAGTAAACAGAAATAGTGCTTTGTAAATGTGTGAGGAGAAAGATGTCCAGGTAACAGCTTTATAGCTGTCTATGAGAGGAAACCTGTTTTTAAAAGTTGCTGAGGTTGTTGCCCCCTTTAATGAACATGGGATCGCCCCATACCCTCCAACATATCATGTAGCAGTAAATTAATCAAGCAGAGTCTACTTCATGAACAGAGTAAAGGTTTACTGAAGAAAATAAACTTGTTCATAAACAGCGAAGTCAAAGAGCATACACAGAGTGCTCATAGCAGCTATCTTAGTCTTCACAGAGGCACAGATCTTGGTTACTGATTAACTGGAGTCCTGGAGCCACTCTGCCTGCAACAACACAACATACTGGCTGACACACACACAGACGACACTGAGGCCCACAGAGATGGCTGGTTACATTTACAGTCATACCTCGGGTTACAGACGCTTCAGGTTGCATTTTTTCGGGTTACGGACCCACCGAAACCAGGAAGTACCGGAACGGGTTACTTCCGGGTTTCGGCAGTCGCGTATGCACAGAAGCACTAAATCGCGCATTGCGCATGCGCAGAAGCGCCACTGCGGGTTGTGAACACTGCGGGTTGCGAACGTGCATCTCACACAGATCACGTTTGCAACCCCAGCGTCCACTGTATAGGGAGCCCAAGATGAGGCATGAGTCACAGTGACACAGCATTTTACTGCTAACAGTTAGCTTTGAAAGATTTGTGTAGGCCTCGTAGGCCACACTGCCTAGGCCTTGCCTGCTTCTGCTCTCAAGAACCTTTGTCTCATGACACAACACTCCTCAGATGAAAACAGGAACATTTCTCACTCGCCCCATCTGACCCTCCTACCCCCCCCCCCAATTTTTTGTACCCCCATTTCCTATCAGAAGAAGGTGAGTGCCACCACCACTTGACCGATGGGATACCGCACACCCTCACCAGTCCTGAGAAAACCTCTTAATCCAAATTATATTTTATTTTATTCTTTGGCAGATGTACAAAAAGAAAAGCACACACCAATGAATATATTTTAGAAAGGGGCAAGATTGGATGAGGAAGCACAAGGCATATATATATATATATATATATATATATATATATATATATATATTCAAGATTCCTTGTGCTCTGCTCGCCCTTTCTCCAACCCCGGGGGCGGTTCTGCCCTCTGCCTGCCCTTCAGAGCTGGTGCGTCACATGGAGTTGGGACTCAGAGGTTGCAGCCTCTCCTTTTGCTTGCCCTCTCTGCAAGGGAGGAGAGTCAGCAGGATGCTCTCTCACAGCCACAATCCTTCCTGAGCATTATCATCATCATAATTTATTGTAGTGTAGCAATGTGCTTAGGGAAGCCATTTTGAGAGTTAAAATGTTAAGCAAGGAAGCCATTTTGTTGATCTAGGCCACACCCCCATATCCAGTAAATACACTCAGATACCCACTACTCAGAGACACACAGAGATAGGCTGATAAGGATTACCAAATAAGGACATGGAAGGGTAATGTCCAACTCCTCATGCCTTAGCTCTAGGCAGAACCTAAGGTTCTATCTAGAACACAATCTCCCAGCAAAGCAGTTCTTGTCTCTAGGCCGAATCTAGTGTATCTATCTGAGTATGTGCAATGCTGTAACTTTTGATTGAATAAAGACCTGATTCAAGAATGTATAAAGGGAAGCCTCCCCTGTTGGGAGGGGCCGAACTTTGGAACTTATTCCTCCGTGCCATTGCTTGCTGCCGGCAAGCAATTAAAACTTTATTGCTTTATTTCTCTGATTGCTACGTGGTCATTTGACTGGCCTAACCAGTTGCTACAAAAGCACAACTGGGACAGCTTTCACAAGAATAAAAGGTACATGTAAAACGGTGTACAACAACAGCTTAAAAATTAAAATCTAAGATAAGCGCATATACACATAAAGACCTAAAAAATTTGGGCTACCATACAAATTGGCCCTGACACCCTGGAGGCTGACTTCGCCTGTTTTCCTAGCGAACTAATTTGTTTCAGGGGGTGGTCTGCGCCTGCAAATCTGCACACAGAAACTGGTGACCATCCAGGTCGTCTTGTGGTCTTTGCCTATGAGGAGAAAATTGAGTTTAGGCAAGCGCTCATCTCGCTTTATTGGCTGAGGGAGCCGGCGTACAGCTTCCGGGTCATGTGGCCAGCATGACTAAGCCGTTTCTGGTGAACCAGAGCAGCGTACGGAAACACCGTTTACCTTCCTGCCAGAGCGGTACCTATTTATCGACTTGCACTTTGAAATGCTTTCGAACTGCTAGGTTGGCAGGAGCAGGGACCAAGCGACGGGAGCTCACCCCATCGTGGGGATTCGAACCACCGACCTTCTGATCGGCAAGTCCTAGGCTCTGTGGTTTAACCCACAGCGCCACCCGTGTAGCTAATAATATTGAAATATTATTAATAATAAATAGCAGTAATGATTCCTCTGATTTAAGGTTGGGGCAGGGTGAAGATGTGAGCTTTGGAGCATCTTGCTTCTGGCAGCTTGTGTAAAGAGTTGCTGTTCAGTTCCTTGCAGGGAAGAGACACTGTTGTCAGATTATGGCAAGAAAAGCAATACAGGGTCTTGTGGCACTCTAAAGGCTAAACAGATGTATTTCACCACAAGCTTTCATGAACTTCTACTTCATCGGATGCCTGGTATGCTATCCTCTACAGGCAGGGCGTAGAGAGAGAAACAAAATTATTAGGCAGCAAAGAACAATGGGCTTTAGTAAAGAAATAAAGCTAATCTACTGAGTCATCATTTTATGCCTTCTAATTGATGAGTTTCCTTGCACTTGGTTGCCCTCTGACTTCACTGCTTTCATTTATTTCTCTCTCTATGCCCTGCCTGCAGCGGATAGCATACCAGGCATCCGATGAAGTAGAAGTTCATGAACAGATGGTTCCCCGCTTTTCAATAACTGCAGTACATATGATCTCCATATTTTTCTAGGGAAAATAATGCTAAGAGTTGACTCTAAAATAACAGGAATGGAGTTAGCACACTCACTGCTTTATTTTAACCTGAACATTCGCAGAAATGGAGTGAAATGTACATATTTAAATTGAAGTCTCACCAGGGCTCTTTTTATGCAAACCGTATGCTTTTAAATAACACTATGTGCTTGCATAAAACTAGAATGTCATGGATTTTAGAAGGTAGCGGTTGAATTATATTCTCTTCAGCGGCTGCATATGCAAAACAACTGAAAACATTTTATTTTTTTTGCCAGTGTAGCTGAGCTAAATATCTATTAGGCATAATTCTTTGGATCAATGTCCTAGTTTTTAGCTTGATGTGAGCACTGCCTCTTACTTTCTGTCTAATGTTTTGTGCTGCTCTCCCTTTTCCTCTACAAAAATGACCCAGGTCTACCCTTGGGCATGGTGGGCAGGACACAAAGGTGTTCTGCTCTCTGTACAGGGGCTTTTCGACCCCTGCTTCCTGTGCTGGCCACCATATGTGTCCAGGGCCAGATTTAGGTTTGATGAGGCCCTAAGCTACTGAAGGTAACGGGGCCCTTTATATGCCCAGCTTTCCTTTGTCAACAACAAATTGTCACTGTATCTTGTGTTGAATATATGCTATATGGTATCTGAAGCTAATGCTAATAGGTATCTAAAGCCATTTGCACATAACAAAATATGTATTTTATCAAAGTACTGTAATTGCTGAACTGAAATACAATTAGGAAGAAGTATATTAATAATGAAATACAATTAAGAAGTATATTAACAGTGAAATAATTATTAAGCCCCCCCATCCAAACAATAACTATTGTCAGTGCAGGTAAGCAAAAAAAATTAATTTTTATTTTTATCATCTACAATACTGTTTTATTTATTTTATAGTGCTGTACATTGATTATTGCTTTCATTTTATGGATCAATGGTCTCATTAGATCATACAGTTCATGTTAAATTGCTGTTTTAGGGGTTGTTTTTAAAAGTCTGGAACGGATTAATCCATTTTGCATTACTTTCTATGGGAAAGCGTGCCTTGGCTTTGGAATGCTTTGGTTTTGGAACAGACTTCCAGAATGGATTAAGTTTGAGAACCAAGATACCACTGTACTACCTCCTTGCAAGGAGGGGAAGGAACTCTGTTGCAACAGAAAAATAAAAGAAATGCCTTGCTTTCCCCTGGATCCTGCCTCCATCCATTCTTCTCTGACCAATCATGGGCTTAAGGGACTCAGAGTCCCATGGGGAGTTGGCCCCAAGCCCACCTCAAAATAATGTCCCAGAGACATAGTAATTAAATCTCATCATTTTCAAACGAAACATAGCATTATGAGAATGACTCAAAATGCACCTAATTGAACCTGGGGAGGAGTAGAAATCTGGATCTTTCAGGATCTCAGCAGTGAAATGCTGTGAACAAGGCAGGAACTTTGAAAAATTAGAGAACCTAGAGCAACAAACCTAGAGGGGAGTTGCCCTTTAAATTAATAGCATTGCAGCATGGCACTCCCTTAACTGCTATTAATAACAGAGATCAAAGAAGTTGTTTGCTGCCATAACATTGAACAATAAGACAGTTGGGAGAAGAGGAAGATAATCTTCAAAGGGTCCATGGCAGTGAAAGACAAGGAAGAACAAGGAAAAACATATATGGCAATGCTTGAATACATTCCTTTTTTGCCTTTTTCAATTACTGGAAACTGCTCTTATATTTTACCTTCTCTATTAATATGTCTGAAAATCAAAGTTGAACTCACTTAACTGTTCAGTGCCTTCAAGAGGAAAACAAAGAGGGCAGCTATGACAAGCACATTTAAGGAAATTTTTAAGGGAGCCAGCAAACATCTTAATGCTGGGCGGTGTCATACAGGAAAGAATATGAAGTCTAATGTTGTAAAATGACGAAGACACTGACATCCCAAGCCTTCACCTTCTCAAACTTCAGAGGGTGCTTTATTAAGAATCCTGCTCATCCTCTCATGATATTAGGGTTGCTTATGCAATCTAAACTTGTTCAAGCTCATTCATTTCCCCCTGTAATGGGAACATGATGCGGTGCAGCAAGTTGCGTAGGTAAGAAGAAAGGGAAAAAGATGTTGTGATGTATCCTGGGCTCCTTCAGAGTGTCTTTACCCCTCTCTTTACCCCAGCCCCCTGCTGGGTGGGCAAGGGGGTGTCACAAAGAAAGTCAGCTTAAAGATGATCATTGGAATTAAGGCCGCAATAGAATAGAGGAATTGCATTTCCAAGCCCTACTGAAAGTGTGCTGGTCTCTATTCATACATGACCCACAAGGGATGGAGAAGGGTTTTGGACTCGGATCCTGCCCTGAGCCCAGTTAACCTTTTACTCATCAACCTCCTCCTCCAGCCTCCTCCATGCCCTCCACTCTGTCTCTCACCTCCTCCCTTCTTGCTTGCGTGCTGTCCTCCCTGATGTCAGCTGCAACAGGTGAGATCAGCAGGATAGGCAGGCTAGTACAGTATTTGATTCTCTTCCCCTTGCTATGTCGAGAGGAAATTGCCCTGGGTAGGTTGGGCCATGGGAGAAGGGGAGGGCCAGAGGAGAGAAATTGAGATCTTCTGAGAGTGTGCCACTAAGCTCACTAAGAAAAGCAAGCTAGCAATCTCAAGGTTTCCCCAAACATGTAATTAAGGCAGAACAAAGGAGAGTGCTGAAATAGACAGGCAGGCTTAAACCTCTCACTTGGGAGAGCGAGAGCAAGAGAGATTTCACTTTACAGATAGGCTTATCCCCCAGCTCTGGCAAAAGGCATCTAAACATATTTGAACCAAGGATAGACATTTTTTCCAGCACAAAAGTTAGCCATCTTTAAGAGTGTGATGCTGGGCCTGCCTCTGGGCACAATGAACACACCTGCCTCTGGTTTTAGATGTGAGCGTGACTTGCATACAGTGTTTTTAAGGCCACAGAAATCTCCCTTGTACAGGGTCAGGCTATTGGTCCATCACTGTCGCTTCAGGCGAGGAGGTTTCTTTCCCAGCCCTACCTGTCTGTAAATGCATGTGGCAAGAGGTAGGAGAGTTAGGGCCTCAGACATGGAGAGTAACTCACTGATACAGATGGTAGGCATGGATAGAGGGGTGCTGGTAATCAAAGAAAAGGCTTAATAAACAATGGATCTATCTGGGGTGTATGGCAGGAGGGCACCAGTAGGGTGAGTCAAAGTCAATGACAGGAGCCTTCTGTTTCAACTTTTAAACGTATGAAAACATTTCTATTCTGTCAGGCTTATGCGGGCAATACCATTTCCCAACATTGTTAGCTGATTCCTGTGTTATTTTAGATACATAGATGCTAGCTAGCTAGCTAGAATGGTTTTATAGGTAATTGTTGTAAACCACTCTGATATATATACATAGCCCTTGCCGCAGCCACCAAGTATGTTCCATATCCTTAATTGCTACTTTTTCCGATCCAAAATTTTCTGCTTCATCTGTTATTTGTTTTGGTGCTTTATTACACCCTTAAGTGTCTAAACACAACTGATAAAAATGTTCCACGTGTTTAGCTGACTGTCTTGCCCCATTCAAAACCCTTTCCTTTGCATAATTAAAGCTTTCACTCTGGGTTTATCTTACTGCCTTAACATATGTAAGACAAAAACATATCAATCTGACTTCCGACCACGTGATCTGGTGGGTGAACCAGGTTTGTGCCATAGGCAACTGTCATGTCCCAGGCATCAATGAAGCCCACCTTCAGATCTCGAAAAATGTCCTTTAGCGCAAGGTATTGGGCATAACCATGGAAGTCCCCAAATCGCTCCTGGTCTATTGACATCTCCCGGGTGTTCTCTGCTTTGATGATGACTTTTGTGTCTGGGCTCCTCAGGAGAAGACGCTGGATGGCTGCCCGTATGTTAATCATCCTTCGAATGAAGAGCTCGATGGGGAAGGGGCGGAAGTGTTGGCCCAGAGAGATGACAACTGCTGTGTCTCTGTCACCTGCCACAAGGTCGATGTCCCAAGCGACATAGCTGTGGTCTTTCACTGTGTACTCAGAAGAGCCTACAAAGGGGTGAGCATGTTTTTTCCAATTGATTTGAATGTTTCTAACAATGTCCACTGCGACCAGTCGGTCGGGTTTCCCGATTGCATAGCGCTTGAGATATTTCAGTGCTAATGTGGGAATAGAGAAAAAAAATCAGTACAAGTTTTTTGGTCACTGCCCTTAGAAAAATTAGGGGACTACTTCTTGTGGGGAAAACTCTGCATGGCTGGTGTACTCTCTTGGATCTGATGGTGCTATTTTGTTTCAGGACAACTAAAGAGACATTTATATCAGCCTGATTTCCCCACTATTTCATAAGTACCCAGGTCTCACAGAGCAATTCTATACCTCCCTGCTGTTCTTAGATACCAATCCTGCTCCATCATATAATGTTGCTAGATTCTGCACAGCAGTGCTCAAAATTTGTTGGAGGATGACCTGTGCCACAAAGCAGATTTAATGAACATATCAGAGTGCTCTGTAAATTGGTAAAGTCTTTTATATATCAATCTGTTATGCTTTTCCACACCCGCCCAATGCTCCTATCCCTTCTTTTATATTCTTTTAGCTCCTTTTAAATTCTCATAGACTTTTATTTTCACCTTCTGTTTTAATACCCTTTAGTTTTCCAAAATGCTTTTCAGATTTTAAATGACTGTATCCCATCCTTTTATGCTGGTCTATGACTGTAATAAATATTTGTACTGTATTGTATTGTTTCAGGGCAAAGACTTTATCTCTGTCCTATTTGACAGGCTGGGCCCACACTGCAAAGAACTCCCACAGAGCAGAGGACAAACATCTTCTAGATGTCCTTTCTCCAAACAAGAACTGAGCAGAAAGAGCAAATTGTCTCTCACATACAGTTCTACCTTTGTTTGCAACTCTTTTGGATTAGAACCAAGTCAAACCAGGAAGTGCGTGTCCCTTTTTTTCAGATTACAACCAATTTTTTTATTGTTTATTTTTTGAGGCCCCATTGGCGAAAGCGCGCCTTGGGTTGCAACCTGTTTTGGTTTACAACCGGGCCTCTGGAACTGATTATGGTTGTAAACCAAGGTACCACTGTATATGTGGATTTATGGGGGGGGGGGGGAGAGAGATCTTTACAGACACCTTTTGTAGGCACTGTAGGGGGTGCTGGTTGTTACACTGCCACCCCAAGGTGCCATGCTGGTGGTTGTGGGTCGTGCATGCCAGCAGCAGAGCATGCTGTCCTGGTGCCCGTTGCGTGGAGAGGGATGTGGGCTTGGAGGGTGAACGGAGCCTGCCGTGTGCCAGCCCAGCCCTCACTGCTGAAGTGACACTTGAGCTGCTTTGGGCCTGGCTTGGAGAGGGCGGCATGAGCATCGCCCCCCCCCCCCACGCACCCAGGCCAATTGCCCCGGCAGCCCCCCACTGCTGCTATGCATAGGCAAAGACTAGAAAAGGATCAATCAGGGATCAGAGTGGCCCATGTATTGTCATAACTAGGTAAGGATCAAGAGCCAAGGCAGCAGTGAATGACTGGAAATAAGCCCTATAGTTGAGTAGGCTGAGGAGGAAACTCTGAGCCTTAGCTGGGTGGTGTTCTCCAAGCACAGAACAGATGTTGCGTGTGTCGGGCAGGGGGTGGGGAGTGTACAGGTGACAAAGGAGGTAAAGTTCTGGGGTGTGACTGCTGGGGACCTGTTTGGGACACTCTTTCCTTTCCATCTTATACCTTGCCACTCAGTCTTTTATATAATAAATGTCGTAGCCAAGAAAAACAACAACAATATGGTTCTTACAGCCCTAGACTTAAATTAGGAGATGGCTCTTTTGCGGGTAGAAAGGACTGTGAGTTATCAGAAGCAGGCACTGTGTGTTACTGGAAGCTTTGCTACGTTGAGATTATATCTAGGTGGGAGAACGTACTATTGACTCTCTTTGTGAGATACTCCATCCATTGCCGCACAGTTGAGTCTCCCAGGAGGTAAATGATCTTTTGTTTCAAGCAAGCGTTAATCCTATCCAAGGTATGGAAAGCTGACATGCTGCAGAACACAGGATGCCACTGGTTCTGCCAGACGAAGCCCCTGGGAGATGGGGACCTCATGCCAACCTTGCACTTCTCGCTCGCAGTGGTCATCGCCATGCCTATCAAAAGGAAATGAGAGACAAGCAGGTGCCAGTGACCTCTGTGACAACAGCACTGTAAGGGGAAAAAAACAGGGTTGAAAGTGTGACTGGTCCCACAGCCTCCTGGGCAATCATTGGGGATCCCAAAGCTATAGGAAGAAGGACAGTAGCCAGCAGGGAAAACCCTTTATTGCAGCCCCTCAATTCTGCACCTGGCAAACTGTGTGCAAGCCCTGAAGATGGCGTCATTTTCAAGGATGGGGAAGAACCAGAATAGCAATGGAGTTATTTGTCGTAATTATTTGGCCTCCTGCTTCTACGCCAAGAGGTTTCGGAGGGTCTGAGGACAAGAGCAGCAATAAAGGATAAAATTAAAAACTGTGGAAGGCAGGAGAGCAGCCCAAAAGTCTTAGCTTAAAATAGAGGAGAAGACGCCAAGATCCAAAAGCTCTGGCTGAATGAAAAGAGTCTTTCTTGGGAATCTCCTAAAGCACACAAGAGGTTGGGGTGCAGGAGGAGGTTGGGGGCCAGAGTCACTAGGTTGGGTTGAGCCCAGAAAAAATATGCTTGGGGATGGTGAACCTAGGCTTTCTTGCACCCTTGGCAAAGAGCTGTATCTGCACCGCCTGTCCCTTGTGGCCCGCCTGTCCAGAGCAGTGGAGGAGAAGCCCAGGGAGTGTGTGGACAGGCGGGCTAGGCTACTAGCCACTTCAAAATGGACAGGCATGGTTTTTGTGTCATCCCACCCCCACCCCCCCTTGGCAGGGGCCAGCCTCACCAACCCCTAGGCATGCCCCTGGATGGACCACACAAAAGTTGTGACAATAATCAGAATGTCCAGCTCACTTTCACAGGCAACGACACGAATGTCCCCAAATGTCTGAGGGATCTCATCTCCAGTGTTGGACCTTTATGAGAGAAAAAATGGCCATTAAAAATCATGTTGGAATATAAGTCCATTACCAAGAGTGCTGTGGGCTTTATCCCACCCCTTTTTCACACCTCAGTGGCCTCTTTCTGAAATGGAAGCCTTGGCTAGATGGTTCTTGTTGTGTTCCAGCAAGATGATTTTTGTATTGTGGTGTTCTCATTAGGTGCAAATGGAAAGTTATATTGGAGTTTCTTTAAGACAGACCCCAGAGTGTTCCAGCTGTGGAGGATGTGTGTGAAATCAAGGAAGCTACCTGTCAAAGCATTGCTCCATCAAGTTCAATAGTGTCTACACCGACAGGCAGCAGCTCCCCTATAGGGAAATGCTGGATACCAAATTTAAAACATTCAGCTTGCAAAACAGATGCTCTACCATGGAGCCACAACCACATCCCCATATTACATTGAAATGGCTCAGAGTGCTCTTGATTTGGAGGAACCAAAATTAATAATGTTAATAGTCCTACCCTACAGAGCAGGAGAAAACAAGCTTGCTCCATCTTCCATATGACAGCCCTTGAGATATTTAAAGATGACTATCATATCTGGAGCACATAACTTCCTCCAAAGAATTCTAGGAAGTGTAATTTTCTAGAGCTACAATCCCCAGCACCCTTAACAAGCTACAGTTCCCAGGATTATTTTTGGGAAGCCGTGTGCTTTAAATACATGGTACTCATGTAGACTGTGTAATATCCCCCCCCGCCGGGTCAGAAAACAATGGTAACAATTGGCTGGTGGGACCCCGGGTGTTTTGCAGCCTGAAGCGAAGAACAATACCTGCTAAAAAGGCTGTGTTCCAAGGCAGTGAGGTAGGAGATGAGCTTGTTGTTGGACTTCAGGCTAACAAAAGCATCGCAAGGTACATTATTTGGTTTCTCACAATAGAAGGCCTCTCGGTCTCGTACATCTAGATACTCACACAGTTCTGTGTCTGTGGTCTTGTTAAAACCACATTCAGTGTGGACACTTGATGTCCCAGTTAAAAATTTGCCCGTGAAAACTATTTTGTCGTAGCCTTTTTTCCTTGCAGCCCACAGTGCAGAAACTCCTTCGCTGGGGTGGATGAGCAAGACGGACACTCTGACATCACCCTCCCAAAATAAAGTGAAATTGACCAGGTACGTCCCATTCCTATAGTCTGTGATGTGCCCAGAAGCTCCAGCCCTGAGACTTGAAGAGGAGATCCTCGCTCGTAAGAAGTCTCCTCCGTATTCCTTCCTCTTGCCCAAGTAGTTGTATAAATCCAGTCGAACCATCAAATGCTCACCAACACAATAAGAGCCTTTGTAGTTTAAGATGGTGGCCTTGCTGTTCTTAGCACTTGTGGTGGTATTGATATCCATGAAAGTGATGCTGGGCATCAGGTCGTCTAGTTTTCTAAGGACAGCTTTACTTTCTCTGTCCTTTTTTGCCCATTCCATTCTAGTATGTCTCGGGGTTCCATCTTTCATTGGCCAAATTTTGCTCCTGCTGCCTGCGATTTCAATGCTAGAAATGTCTGAAAACATGGGATTCATTTATCATTTTGGGGGGAGGTGACATTCGAATTGTTTTTTCTTTATTACATCAACAGAAGTGCGCTCCCCCCCACCGGTATATTGCTTGATATTCACTTTCCACACAAACTAAGACTTTTAGCATAATTGCCTAATATTTTGGACACCCCCTTTGCATTGACATTAGAGAAACACCCACAATTTTACCATCTGCTGGAAACATTTCTGCTTTGCTAAGCATTTTTGTAGAATTAATTCGATTTGACCTCATCCGTTTCTTCTATATTTTATGATTTTATAATTTAATGATATTTTAGTGATTTTATTGCACATCAGTTTTTTTTAATGAGTTGGTCAATTAGGAATACTCTTATGAATAAAATAAATAAATGTTTTATGGATGTTTGAAAGCAAAAGCTCTTACCAATATCCATAGCCATTCCGTTTGCTTCTGACTGCTTCTTCAGCACTCCACAAATGAAATTCTTGAAAATTGCAACAAGAAATAACGGTGAGAGTTTGCACACTACCTTCGCAGTCTCCACTCTTCAGTTCCACAAGATGAATGTTCACAATGTATTTACACACACAACTTCAGAATTATTGATTTCACCGGAGAGACATGAGCTTTAATGGAGGGGGAAAGTGTGAGGATTCCTACCTTAGTGTCAGTTCTGTGGAAGGTGTAGCTGAGGATGATGATTCCTCCCAGCACCAGGGCCAAGAAAGCTGTCGGTCTCCAGGTATGTGTCAAATACATTCTGGTCTCCTCTGAGAAAGTCCTCATGAGTCACCA
The DNA here is from genome assembly GCF_964188315.1 of Podarcis muralis. Classification (NCBI taxonomy): domain Eukaryota; kingdom Metazoa; phylum Chordata; class Lepidosauria; order Squamata; family Lacertidae; genus Podarcis; species Podarcis muralis. The sequence goes on from NC_135669.1 coordinate 18,466,098, forward strand.
CCTTTGATTTCAAGCCTACCATATACAACATGAACAGGGCAAGTTGTGGGGCGAGCGATGACATAACTGCACAAGATGGTAGTTCAGGCCATCTGCTCACACCACCAAATTATATCATTTTGCAACACTGGTTAGCCCTCATCATGCTATTTCAAATTTTGAACGAGAAAGGAGATTCTCCTAGAGCTTTAGCAGCGCAAAGAAAAAGTACTAACAACTTTCTTCACAGGGTGAACAGCTAATCCAGAGCTTTCCAAACTGTGTGTTGTGACACATTAGTGTGTCGGCCGCAGTGTGTAGGTGTGTGTCACACAAATGGTCCCCACTATCCTCCTGGGGCTGAAAAGGGTTAGTTTAACCTCTGGTTTGCTAGTAAAACTGAATGATTGTGTCGCGAAATGATGCATGTCCAAAAAGTGTGTCACCAACCTGAAAAATTTGGAAAGCTCTGAGCTAATCTAAAGATTTCAACCTAGCAGTGGATGAAGAAGAGAGGCTTTTAATGCCACAAAAATCAAACCAGACTTCTAAGGAAGATCTAGATCTTGTTGTGGAGCTCTCCCAGAAGGACCTCAAATATTTCTCTGCAGTAGGAGGGTGGGGGAAACTTTCCCATTGTCTTTTCACTTGTAAATCACATTCATAAAAATGCCTGAGAGGTAAGGGCTTATCCCTCCCTGCAAAACCAGTTTGGGAAGTCTTTCAATTGCTGGAAACTACTTTTATATTATACTTTCTCTATTAATCTGTCTGAAAATCAAAGTTGAACTCGCTTAACTGTTCGGTGCCTTGAAATGTGATCAAGAGGGAGGGGAAAGGGCAGCTATGAAAAGTACATTTAAGGAAATTTTTAAGGGAGCCAGCAGACATCTTAATGCTGGGCAGCGTCATAAGGAAAGAATATGAAGTCTAATATTGTAAAATGATGAAGACACTGACATCCCAAGCCTTCGCCTTCTCAAACTTCAGGGGGTGCTTTATTAAGAATCCTGCTCATCCTCTCATAATATTAGGGTTGCTTATGTAATCTAGGGACGCGGATGGCGCTGTGGGTTAAAAAACAGAGCCTAGGGCTTGCCAATCAGAAGGTCGGCGGTTCTAATCCCTGCAACGGAGTGAGCTCCCATTGCTCGGTCCCTGCTCCTGCCAACCTAAGCAGTTCGAAAGAACGTCAAAGTGCAAGTAGATAAATAGGGACCGCTCCAGCGGGAAGGTAAACGGCATTTCCGTGCACTGCTCTGGTTCGCCAGAAGCAGCTTAGACATGCTGGCCACATGACCCGGAAGCTGTACGCCGGCTCCCTTGGCCAATAAAGTGAGATGAGCGCTGCAACCCCAGAGTCGTCCACAACTGGATCTAATGGTCAGGGGTCCCTTTACGTAAACTAAACTTGTTCAAGCTCATTCCGATTCATGGTCAAGTCGCTTGAATGCTATCACTGGCAAAATTCTATTAGGGTTGTTATGCCACCCTAATTGTAGGGATGGTGTCGCAGGGTGAGGGCACACCCACCCCCGCAGCATAAGGCAAGCCACAGCTGTCTAGCCGCCATGCCCACTCCTTGACCTTTTGTCTCCTCAGTAGTGTTCAGTGCCCTGACCTTTACCTCCTTTGCAAAGGTATTGCTCATTTCCCCCTGTAATGGGAACATGACGCCTTGGAGCAGTTGCATAGATAACTAGGCAACACCCAGGGGGCTCGGGATGGGAGAAGTGTAAAGGTCAAAGCCCTGAATGTATCTTGCTAGTTTTGCGTATCTTGCTAATAAAAAGAGCCTCTGCTAAGCTAGCAATCTGTGCTTTTCGCACAGCTCACTTGCATCATGAACTCCCGTGTCGGCTCTTTTATTTCTACACTAATGGTGATATTTCACAGTGGTGTGGTGTGGAGTGGCTGAAATGCCCCTTTCATTAACTTCTCTCTTAGGTTGTGTGCAGGGGTGGGGTTGAGGCTGGTCAAGAGTGGCTTACAACAGCCGTGCAATGCAGTCCACTATTCTGTTGAATGAGAGGGGACAGACCTAGCCTTCCCTCCAAAAAAATATTGGGCAAGGCGATCCATCTAAGAAAAAAAAAATCTTACATAATTGTAGTTTCTCTTCTCTTTCCCCCAGTTTCACAGTTATTATTTCTCAGTTTGCATCTATACATATAAATCAACGCAAGTACATGTTATGCAAATCTGTCTGCTCTTTGGTCCTCTTTTGGGTGACCTTTCAGTGGCCACTCCCATTCAAAAACTCTGTATTGTGATTTGTCACTTGCTCCATCCTCTAATACTGAACTTAGGTGACCCTGTCAGTTTTGAAGTGAAATGTTCCCACCCAGAAGAAAGCAAGCTGGTTCCCACACAATAATGTTAGCTTAGAAATTGAAACCAGTCCCTCTCTGCCAGCCAGATGTGGACCTTTGGATTTATCCAGGGGATTAGGGTCAGGCAGGTGAATAAAGGTAAAGGTACCCCTGCCCGTATGGGCCAGTCTTGACAGACTCTAGGGTTGTGTGCTCATCTCACTCTATAGGCCGGGAGCCAGCGCTGTCCGCAGACACTTCCGGGTCACGTGGCCAGCGTGACAAGCTGCATCTGGCGAGCCAGAGCCGCACACGGAAACGCCGTTTACCTTCCCGCTGGTAAGCGGTCCCTATTTATCTACTTGCACCCGGGGGTGCTTTCGAACTGCTAGGTTGGCAGGCGCTGGGACCGAATGATGGGAGCGCACCCCGCTGCGGGGATTCGAACCGCCGACCATGCGATCGGCAAGTCCTAGACGCTGAGGTTTTACCCACAGCGCCACCCGTGTCCCCCAGGCAGGTGAATACTGTACTATGAATTTAAGAAAACATGAAGCTTTCCTTCCCTATACTTTATGGAGAGGTTCCAGGTCAGAAGAAAGGAAAAAGGACATTGTGATGTAACCCGGGCTCCTTCAGAGTGTCTTTACCCCTCTCTTTACCCCAGCCCCCTGCTGGGTGGGCAAGGGGGTGTCACAAAGAAAGTCAGCTTAAAGGTGATCATTGGAATTAAGGCCGCAATAGAATAGATGAATTGCATTTCCAAGCCCTACTGAAAGTGTGCAGGTTTCTCTTCCTACATGACCCACAAGGGATGGAGAAGGGTTTTGGACTCGGATCCTGCCCTGAGCCCAGTTAACCTCTTACTCACCAACCTCCTCCTCCAGCCTCCTCCATGCCCTCCACTCTGTCTCTCACCTCCTCCCTTCTTGCTTGCGTGCTGTCCTCCCTGATGTCAGCTGCAACAGGTGAGATCAGCAGGATAGGCAGGCTGGTATTTGTTTCTCTTCCCCTTGCTTTGCAGTGAGGAATTTGCCCTGGGTAGGTTGGGCCATGGGAGAAGGGGAGGACCAGAGGAGAGAAGCGGAGAGCCTCTGAGCATTTGCCACTAAGCTCACTAAGAAAAGCAAGCTAGCAATCTCAAAGTTCCCCCAAATATGGGATTAGGGAAGAACAAAGGAGAGTGCTGTAATGGACAGGCTGGTTTAAACCTCTCACTAGGGAGAGGGAGAGCAAGAGATATTTCACTTTACAGAGCTAAAAGACTAAGTGGGTGGTAGTCCATCTTCCCAGCTAGGATATGGTTCAGATAGGCTTATCCCCCAGCTCTGGGAAAAGGCATCGAAACATATTTGAACCAAGGACAGACATTTTCCCCAGCACAAAAGCTAGCCATGTTTAAGAGTGTAATGCTGGGCCTTCCTCTGGGGACAATTAACACAGCTGTCTCTGGTTTTAGTTGTGAGTGTGACTTGCATACAGTGTTTTAAAGGTCACAGAAATGGCCAGGCCATTGGTCTATCACTGACCGGCAGTGCCCACAACCCAACAAGTGTTTCAGGTGGGGAAGTTTCTTTCCCAGCCCTACCTGTCTATAAGTGCATGTGGCAAGAGGTAGGAGTGTTAGGGCCTCAGACATGGAGAGTAACTCACTGATACAGAGGGAAGGCATGGATAGGGGGTGTTGGTAATCAAAGAAAAGGCTTAATAAACAATGATCCATGTGGGGTGCATGGCAGGAGGGCACCAGTAGGGGGAGTCAAAGCCAATGACAGGCACCTTCTGTTTCAACTTTTAAACGCCTGAAAACATTTCTATTCTGTCAGGCTTATGCAGGCAATACCATTTTCCACCATTGTTAGCTGATTCCTGTTTTATTTTAGATAGATGCTAGCTAGCTAGCTAGCTAAAATGGTTTTATAGGTAATTGTTGTAAACCATTCTGATATATATATGCAGCCCTTGCCGCAGCCACCAATCACCCGTCCAATCGCCACAGAAAATCTCCTGCTTGTGGCAGCAATCAGTCCCCTGCCCCACCTCTGCACTTTCTGCGTATAAGAAGACACCCTATTTGTGACATTAATTCATAAGAAAACAAACCTCATCTTATACAAGGAAAAGTATGGTATATTTTTATTAACATGCATTTGAATATATAGTCATGGCGTTGACATGAGGGCATTGTTTGAATTATGTTTTCTCCTCTCCCCTTACCAAAACACTTCTGCAAACCCCTCTGCAGAAGAGGCGGCTGGGACGTGAGGTCTTCTGCTCCACTCTCTGTAACAACTTACCTGCACCTCCAAATCACCCCAACCCACCGCAGTCTGAAGTGGCACCCCATGAGATATTAGTGGCACAGGGAAAAGCTTCTCAGAAGGATCTGCACAGGCACTGCTGGAAAAGGATTCCAGGTGGACCCTTGGGAAGGATCCAGCAGTTCCGTATATGTAACTGACAGTTTTGCCAATCCAAAATCCTTTGCTTTGGGTAACTGAAATTTTCACAATGGATTTCCCTTAGCGCTTTAACTAATGTAAGTTAAAAAACATATCAATCTGATTTCCAACCACGTGATCTGATGGTTGAAGTATGTTCACACCGTAAGCAACTGTCATGTCCCAGGCATCAACAAAACCCACCTTCAGATCCCTAAAAATATCCTTTTGTGCAATGTATTGGGTATAGCCATGGAAGTCCACACATTGCTCTTGGTCTACTGACATCTCCTGGGTGTTCTCTGCTTTGATGATGACTTTTGTATCTGGGCTCCTCAGGAGAAGGCGCTGGATGGCTCCCCGGATGTTGATCATCCTTCGAATATTGTGGGGCGGAAGTGCTGGCCCAGGGAGATGACAACCACCGTGTCCCTGTCGCCTACCATGTTGTCAATCTCCCGAGCGATGAAAAGAGACTGGTTAACTTACAGAGACCTATTGATAGAAGAAAATAATATTATTAAAATTAGGCTTTATGAGGATCTCAAAACAAAATTAACAGGATGGTTGGAATACCACCAGTTCAATAATATATTTTTAAAGGACAAACAACAACAACAATGGCTTCGAACATGTTAGATCAAGGATAGAAATGGATATAATACAAGGAGGTACAAAAACATTGTCTAGAATTTATGAGTTTCTGCTGGAGTGGCATACAAAGGATGAAGAAATTAAAGAGGTCATGACAAAGTGGACAATTGACATAGGTTATAATATTGAATATGATAAATGGTTAAAGCTATGGAACATAGGATTAAAATTTACTGCTTGTGTGACCCAGAAGGAAAATATATTAAAAATGATGTATAGGTGGTATCTTACCACAGCCAGGTGAGCAAAGATGTATAGAATGAGAAATAAGAACTGTTGGAAATGTGAATTGAAGGAAGGAAACTTTTTCCACATGTGGTGGTTATATGAAAAAGTTAAAACCTTCTGGGAAAATATTTATAATGAGTTTAAAAAGTTTTTTAGATACACTTTCCAAAAAAAACAAACCACACAGAGGCATTTTTGCTAGGTATGGTTGGAGATGATATAATAAAGAGTGACCAGAAACTGTTCCTTTATGCTACTACCGTGGCGAGAATACTACTCGCACAGAAATGGAAGCAACATGAAATACCCACAGTTGAAGAATGGCAGCGGAAAGTCATGGAGTTCACAGAAATAGCAAAATTGACTGAAAAAATCAGAGAACAGGGTGACGAAGCATTCCAAAGAGACTGGATGAAATTTACAACATACATAGAAAAGAACTATACACAAATAAAGACTTCGCGGAACTGAAATAGACCTCATAATGTTTATTAAAAATCATTCATTTTGGATTTAAGAACACTGAAGATATACAACTGAAGGATATACATTTAATGAAATTTTGAATAGTATTATTCCATAGTATTAAGTACACATACAATGTAAACATGACAAATGCATAAATATAAAGAAAATATAGAGAAATCAGAAGAAGGAGGGAGGGAAGTACAAACTTCTTTAGAGTTAAAGTATTAAGGTTAAAAGGAAAACATATGTATTATGTATTATGATGGTGAAATTTGTAAAATCTGTAAAACCAATAAAGATCATTAAAAAAATACTATTTTATTTATTTGTACTTTGATTATTGCTTTCATTTTATGGATCAATGGCCTCGTAAATCCGGCATTGTAATGTGTCCAAAAGCTTGCTCTGGGCCAAGATTGGAATGGCATACCATAAAATATAAGCAGGTGCTACTACCTAAAGCGAATATTTGCAGAGAGGGAAGGCACGCCAATTATTCTTTCTCTTTCCCAGACAGCTTCCCAGAAGCATCTCAGCAGGAATTGTTGGGAAATGATCCTAGCCCATAAGGATCTTTGGGAAGACCTAGCAAGGCTCTCCTGGCATTCTAAGGGAAACCCAGTGGGATAAAGTTTATCCATGCAATATCTGATAAAGTGTCCCATATCCTTAATTGCTACATTTTCCGACCCAAAGTCCTCTGCTTCATCTGTTATTTGCTTTGGTGCTTTATTACACCCTTAAGTGTCTAAATGCAACTGATAAAAATGTTCCACATGCTTAGCTGACTGTCTTGCCCCATTCAAAATCCTTTCCTTTGCATAATTAAAGCTTTCACTCTGGGTTTATTTTACTGCCTTAACATATGTAAGACAAAAACATATCAATCTGACTTCCGACCACGTGATCTGGTGGGTGAAGCAGGTTTGTGCCATAGGCAATTGCCATGTCCCAGGCATCAATGAAGCCCACCTTCAGATCTCGAAAAATGTCCTTTAGCACAAGGTATTGGGCATAACCATGGAAGTTCCCAAATCGCTCCTGGTCTATTGACATCTCGCGGGTGTTCTCTGCTTTGATGATGACTTTTGTGTCTGGGCTCCTCACGAGAAGACGCTGGATGGCTGCCCGTATGTTAATCATTCTTCGAATGAAGAGCTCAATGGGGAAGGGGCGGAAGTGGTGGCCTAGGGAGACGGCAACCACCGTGTCTCCGTCGCCTGCCACGTTGTCAATCTCCCGAGCGATGTAGCTGTGATCTGCCGTCATGTATTCAAAGACGGTGACGAAAGGGTGGTTGTGCTTCTTCCACTGGATCTGGCTGTTTCTTTTCATGTCCAGAGCCATCATATTCTTCTGCTTACCCGTTCCATGGAGGTCAAAATACTGAAATGCTAATGCAGGAATAGAGGGGGTGGGGAATCAATACAAATCTTTGAAAACTATCCTCTGAGAAATTAATGGACTACTTCTTGTGGGGAAAACTGCAGAATGACTAGCCTACTCTTGTTGATCTAATAGTGCTGTTCGTTTCAAAGAGAAATAGGCAAAGATTCCTGTGTCTGCTATGAGTTTTCTTCGTCCTCCCTGGTACACATGCTGTTTCCCTTACAGTGATTGCACCAGTTTCTCTCTGGAAGTAGCAGTTTAGTGGCTGCACCTTCACTACCAGGCAAAGGATGTTCAGCAGAGGGCAAACTTTCCCCTAAGACATCTTCATTGCTGTCATCTGCCAATTGGCTACAGAGTGGTAAGGAAGGAGAGCATCTGTGCACTCATCAGCCAAAGGAGATCAAAGCTCCCGGCAGGTAGGACTTTTCCTCTTCCAGAGAGAACTGAATGAGGAAGGATGGTGAGGTTACAGCCAAAAGTGCTGGGAGTTGACTCTTGCAAGCTGAATTCATTCAGAACTGGCTCCCGCTTCCTGCATAGTCTCAATGAGTGAACAAACAAATACATTCTACAAACCGTTTAAAACATTCACTCAACCAGTGATTTCAGCGAAGCCAGGAACAGTATCTTTGAGCCTGGATAAACAGGATTCTTTTTAAACTCCTCATGTTCACTTGCCCCTTGTTCAATGTGCCACGGGCAAATTTGTTGGGATCAATCATTCAGAAACTAGAGGGTACCCCACCAAAATTCCACCTTGCCCAAATCTTGCAGGATAAGGATACCCACACCACCCTGAAAGTGGCTAGGTTCCTGGTCGCTGTCCTTACCCAAAAGCGACGCCAAGGAGCGCTACAAGCTAATTAAGGCGTAGTATGCCATTCCATCTTATAGTATTTTATTGTTATAGTGGTGTTTTAGCGGCTGTTTTTTCCCACGTGCACAAGCTGTTATTTATGTGTTGTTTTTACTTGTATGGGCCTATGGCCGTAATAAATAAATAAATAAAAATAAAAATTAAACTCCTCCAGAAAATCAATAATATTTTGTGCAAGCAAACAACTTTCCTAAAATAAAGTGCTCTAATAAATGCATTTTTGTTTATATTTCTTGGTTGGAGAACCGCACCATAAGATTCAAATAATGAATTCCAAAGGATAGCTGTGTTTGGATTTATGAATTAGTTTGGAAAGCACAACTTTGGGCTTATTACACTTTCCTTTGTTCTTTCCAGGCAAGGTACTTCCTTTAAAGCTCTGTATCTGAGTGACCTTTTTTTGTTTTTGCTTTTTGGTCCAGAGCTTTCCCCATGAAAACATGCTCTTTAAAGCTCAATTGGAACAAATAGCAACAGAGTGCTGAAGAGTGGGGAAAGCTCATGGGTAAAAACAGAAACAAACAAACAAACAAAAAACCCCACTCAGATACAGAGCTTTTAAGTGTTGACCTGGAAAGAGCAAGGCAAAAAGGTAAGTGTGGATAAGCCCTTAGACAAATGTTTCCCTGATCTCCATGTAGAACAGATTTCTGAAACATAAGAAAGACTGGGTGTTCAAAAGTTAGGGTACAGAAGCCTGAAACAAAGATACTTGTTACAGGCAACAATATTACATTGTGGTTGTCTCTAGGTAGGAAAACGCACATTGGATTTTATCTGTGATATACCGCATCCATTGTCTCAAAGTTGAATCTCCCAGGAGGTAAATAATCTTTCGTTTCAAACAACTTTTAATTCTCTTGAGGTTTCTGAAGCTGAGCACCTGGCAGAACACAGGATACCACTCCTTCTTCCAGACGAAGCCACTGGGAGATGGATAGCTCATTCCAGCCCCACATTTCCCCTCTGCCACAGTTGCCTTCTTGCCTGTCAAAAGGAAATGAGAAACAAGCAAATGCCAATGACTTATTGCATTCCTATGCCACTCTTCATTCTGGAAAGCGCTTTACAAACAATAAATAGCAACAGAACATCACAAATACAGCATAAATAATATGAAATAATTAACACTTGCAATCTATGAAATACTCTTAAGGAAACAGCACTTTAAAAATAAACTCAACGTCACAATTACAGCAAAGGTCATATTACATGATTAACAAATCACTGCAGCATTTTCTAATCTATAAAGCATCATTAACGAAATATCAACAAATGAAATACACACTGCCCCCGCGACTCATAATCTTTCACTCTATTCAGTTCATTAAGATACACATAAGATACAGGGGACGCCCGGGTTGTGAACGTGATCCGTGCGGGATCACAGCCCCCCAGATCCCAGTGTGACTCCTGGTAGTTCGGGCTGGCTTCATCCTCCCCAGGCTGGATACCTGGAGGTCTCCGCCTACCTCAGCCAATCGCCCAATCCCGCCTGGGGAGGCGTTGCCAGGGGATTGGCCAGGTAAGGGGAGGGACTGTCCTGCCCACACAACAGAAGGTGAATCTTACCTGCGAAGCAGCAGTCAGCTCCAGAGATGCTGCACCTACGGGAGTCCTTGGGCAGCAATGATTGTAGCAGTGTGAGGAAACCAGCATTGAAAGTGGTGAATGGATCTATAGTCTCTGGGCAATCAGTGGGGACCCCAAAGCTCCAGGAAGGAGGGAGGAGGAAAATAGTTGGCAGAAGCAGCGGTGTAGCTAGCCGCTCGGGTGCCTGTGAGGGGGTGTGTCCTGCAGCCAGGGGCGGGGCAATCTGCCCATGGGGGGCGGAGCAAGTATCTCTTACTCTCCACTGCCTCCCCCTCTGCTGTAGGGCAGCTGAGGGAGAGGCAGTAGGCAGACGCAAGTCCCACACTGCCGTTTCAGCCACCATGTCACCCCTAAAAAGTTTTGTGAGTCCAATTTTATTTTATTTTATTTTTTCAAACTCTTTTTGTCACACCCCCTCAGTGACGACACCTGGGGCAACCCGTACCCCCCGCACCCCCCTTCCTCCACCACTGGGCAGAGACAACATTTTATAGCAGCCCATCAATTTGGCACCTGACAAACCATGTGCTAGTTCTGAAGCCACAGTCATTGAGCCAGTGGTTCTAGTCCCTACTCGAAACTGAACTCGCTGGGTAGCCTTGGGCCAGTTATTTCCTCTTAGCCTAATCTACCTCACAGGGTTGTCATGTGGAGAAGAACGATCTACACCACTTTCAGCATATTGGAGGAAAGATGAGTTATAAATGTAGTGATAAATACATTTTCCAGGATGGAGCAAAACCAAAATTATTATAATTGTTTGGCCTCCTGCTTCCACTCCCAGATGTGTTGAACTACAACTCCCAATCCCCCTCAGCCAGCATGGCCAGTGGTCAGGGGTGCTGGTAGTTGTAGGACAACGATACCTGGGGACCCAAGGTTGAGAAAGGCTGATCTAGAGTATATTGGGGGTGGAAGGCAGCACTGTGCTTGAATAATCCATAAATGCCTTTCAATCTTTTCTCAGACAGGTCCTTTATCCTTTGTCCCCTGGCAACCTACAGTTTTTGTTTTCATCTCTCTAAAAGAGCGCATTGTCATACGTTTGGGTAACACTGGTCAATACTTATATTCTGAAGTGTCTTCCAATTCTGAGCTATAACTGCTCATGAAGTCGAAAGGAAATGACCCAACTTTGTGATTGAGAGTGGTTGGGGAAACCCATATTGAGAGTGGCTGGGGGGGGTATACATAATGAAATCATCACCGTCATCATCTAAATTTCCATCCAGAAACATATTTAACAGCACCAACCAGATGGTGCCAGAGAGCAAACAAAGTTTCTATGCAATTTTTACATAGGTTCCCCCCCTTTTGTTATAACAATTCAATTTCTGACTTATTTATAGCTTTTTTCCCCTTGTGTGTAGATCCACCCCGTATCATACCTTCTCCAACATATAGAAGAGAGGCTTTGTTTTCAATAAGATTTAAGTCTGTTAGGGAGGCAAAACCCCAGTATTTCTTTATTCCCTTCCCCAAACCCTTCTCTCTACTGCGGTTGTATATACTGTACGTATAAGCAGAAGTGATAAGACTTGCTACAGGAGCTTCCCCATTTTCCCAAGCAGAGATCACCAAAGCTGTGAAGAGAGAAAGTCCAACAGACCTTTACAGACTATGACCTGAAAGGTTCCAAAACACTGAGGGATGTTGCATCCAATGTTTGACCTTTAGGAGATAAAAATGGTAATTAGAAAAGCACGTTGGAACATATCAGTTTTCAGGAGTTTTTACTCCACTTAATTCTTTCATCCAACTAGACGCGCTCGGAAATGGAAGTCTTAGCTGAATGAACATTAATCTGATCCAGAAAGACAATTAATATGAAGTTACATCCTCATTGGATATAAATAGAAAATTGTCTTGAAATGGCCCTAGAATGACCCCAGAGTGTTTCAGATGTGGATGAAGTGAAGGTAATAGGGTGAACCTGGTAAAATAAAAACTGAAATGAAATCAGAGCATAGCTTGTCCTATTATTAGCTATTTTTAGGTGCTCCTGATATTTTTAATGTTTAAAGTATTTTAAAATACTTGAAATGTTATTTTATTTTAGTAACATTATTTTACTGCTCTGGTGTTTGCTGCCTTTGGCTCCTTTGGGAGGAAGGGCAGGGCTGAAATTTAAGAAATAGCCACCATCATAATTTGCCTACTTATTCAGATGCATTACCCTTCCTATACATTAGGCTCAAGGCATGTTACCTCAGCCATACGTACCTGAGATGGATTACTCTCCCTTCCCCCATGGACTACAGGTGGGTGGGGTGAAGAGATAAAAATTACAATCATCCGCAAATGCAGCAGAAATCAATCCTCACATTCCTACAAAACAACAGTACCTCTAGCATTTTGCCCTCCTCTGATCACTCCTGAAAAATCACTCTCGGGACACCACTCCCTGCCCCCATCTCCAGCTAGAAGTCAGGAGATTCTTTGCCTCATACAAAATAGTGGAGATATTTCCCACTTCAACATTTTATTTGTAACTGGAAATGTGTCTGGCTTAGTAGTCACCCGAAGTGTCTTTGTGGTGGCTTCTGGTATAAAGATTTGGAATAGTTATGTTTTTTCAAAGAACAGATAGTTTCATTATAAGCCGGGGGGAGGTGTGTGCTGCTGCAACCTTGGATTCAGAAGAATGAACTTCTTGCCTCCTTCCCCACCCAAATTTAGGACTCTGCCACACTAATAATAATAATAATAATAATAATAATTATAAATATAAATGTTTTGTTATCAGTCAGGGATTTTGAAATATGACTTCTGCCATTTGAACAGATTTAATATAGAATCATATATAATTGTAGAGTTGGAAGGAACCACGGGGGTCATCTGGTTCAACAACCTGCAGTGCAGAAATCTCTTCGCCCAACATGGGTCTCGAACCCACAAACCTGAGATTAAGAGTCTCATGCTTAAAAGGATTAAGGGCCAAAGAGTTCGGATTTGATATCCCGCTTTATCACTACCCTAAGGAGTCTCAAAGTGGCTAACAATCTCCTTTCCCTTCCTCCCCCACAACAAACACTCTGTGAGGTGAGGCTGAGAGACTTCAGAGAAGTGTGACTAGCCCAAGGTCACCCACCAGCTGCATGTGGAGGAGCGGAGACGTGAACCCGGTTCACCACATTACAAGTCTACCCCTCTTAACCACTACACCACACATAGGCATCTATGAAATCAGGATGTTAGATGAGATGTTAGCCTAGTCCACAAGACTCTTATAGTCTTCTCATGAGACCACAATGTACCTGTTTACTCATAGAGAGCAGATACACAGATCAGCACAGTCCCACAGGGGATGATTCACAAATAAGTAGCCAAATAAATACCTATTTAAAAGGCTGTGTTCCAAGTCTGTGAGATACGTGACCTTTTCATTGTAGGTTTTCAGGCGGATCAAAGCATCACATGGCACATTGTTTGGCTTCACACAGTAGAAGGCCTCTTGGTCTCGCTCATCAAGATACTCACACCGCTCTTTTACTCTTATATTATAACCACAGTCACTGGAGACAGTTGATGTTCCATTTAAAAATGTGCCTACGAAAGCTATTTTGCCGTAGCCCTTCTTCCTCGCAGCCCACAGTGCTGAAACTCCTTCGCTGGGGTGGATGAGCATAAGGGATACTTTAACATTGCCAGGCCAGAATAAAGTGAAATTGACCAGGTATGTCCCATTCCTGTAGTCTGTGATGCTCCCAGAAGCTCCAGCATTAAGACTGGAAGAGATGATCCTCGCTTGTAAGAAGTCTCCTCCGTATTCTTTTCTCTTTCCCAAGTGGTTGTATAAATCCAGTTGAACCAGCAAGGGGTCTCCAACACAATAAAAACCCTTGTCGTTTAATAAGGTGGCCTCACTCTTCTGGGCACTTGTGGTGGTCATTATATCTGTGAAAGTGACGTTGGGCATCATCTGGTCCAGTTTTGCGATGATGCTTTTTACTTCTTCATCCTTGTTGGTCCACTCCATCCTATTACAGCTCGGGGTGTCACCTTTCACTGGTCCAATTGTGCTCCCGCCATCTTTGGTTGTTGAATGGTTCATAACAGATCCTGAATATTTCCAAATTCACCCAAATAACAATTAAAATATGAATACAGTCATACCTCGGGTTAGATGTGCTTCAGGTTGAGCGTTTTCAAGTTATACTCTGTGACGACCCGGAAGTAACGGAGCACATTACTTCCAGGTTTCGCTGCTCACGCATGCGCAGACGCTCAAAATGACGTCGTGTGCATGCGCGGAAGAGGCAAAACGTACCTGCGCACATGTAGACGCGTAGTCGCGTATTACGTTTTACTCAGGGTGCGAACAGGGCTCCGGAACAGATCCCGTTCACATCCATAGGTACCTGGGAAAGGTGGGAAAAGATTCAAAAATGTCTGGGAGGCACAGCAAGAAAATATGTAAGAAATTACCATATTTTTTGCTCTATAAGATGCACCTAGTTTTGGGAGGAAAACAAGAAAATAAATATTTTGAATCCCAGAAGCCAGAACAGCAAGAGGGATTGTTGTGCAGCAATCCCTCTTGCTGTTCAGCGAAAGCTACGCGAAGCCTCTTCAGGGCAGCAGGAGGAAGGCTCCCCCTGCCCTGAAGAGGCTTCGCGTGGCTAAGCCATATCCCTCTTGCTGTTCTGGCTTCTGGGATAGCTGTGGAGCCTGCATTCACTCTGTAAGACGCACACACATTTCCCCTTACTTTTTAGGAGGGAAAATGTGCGTCTTATAGAGTGAAAAATAGGGTACAGTTATTTTCCACAGGGGTGGGGAGCTTGTGACCCTCAAGGTGAGGCTAGACTACAATGTCCATCACCCCTGGACACTGGCTGTGCCAGTTACTGTGGCTGCTGGGAGTTGAGTCTCACTGTGGGATACAATCCACTGGTACAGTCAAATGCAACATTCCTTATTTCCCTAGAGTGGGCACAGGCAGGGGGACATCCAGTCAGTGTAACTTCCTGTTCCACTGGTCTGGAGCATCCTCCCCCTGCATGTGGCCTGGGAGATGGGCATGGCTCTGGCTGACTCCATAAAAGAGCTGAGTCATGCAGCTATTTTCTCAGTCTTGTTCAGTCCAGTCATCTCGTGTTGTCTTCTCTCTGACTTGCTGCTCTCTTGCTGCCATGCTGCTCTCCTGCAGCCATTTTGTTATCTTAATGTAATTTTTGCTGTCCGCTGGCTCTCGGCCAGGAGCACACGAGGTCAGTCTCCCTGTGAGATGAACTCACAGTTTCTTAGTGCAACTACAGTGGTACCTCGGGTTACATCCGCTTCAGGTTACATCCGCTTCAGGTTACAGACTCCGCTAACTCAGAAATATTGCTTCAGGCTAAGAACCTTGCTGCAGGATGAGAACAGAAATTGTGCTCTGGCGGCGCAGTGGCAGCAGGAGGCCCCCATTAGCTAAAGTGGAGCTTCAGGTTAAGAACAGTTTCAGGTTAAGAACAGACCTCCAGAACAAATTAAGTATTTAACCCAAGGTACCACTGTACAGTAGGGACGCGGGTGGCGCTGTGGGTTAAAGCCTCAGCGCCTAGGGCTTGCCGATCGAAAGGTCGGCGGTTCGAATCCCCGCGGCGGGGTGCGCTCCCGTCGTTTGGTCCCAGCGCCTGCCAACCTAGCAGTTCGAAAGCACCTTCGGGAGCAAGTAGATAAATAGGGACCGCTTACCAGCGGGAAGGTAAACGGCGTTTCCGTGTGCTGCGCTGGCTCGCCAGATGCAGCTTGTCACGCTGGCCACGTGACCCGGAAGTGTCTGCGGACAGCGCTGGCTCCCGGCCTATAGAGTGAGATGAGCGCACAACCCTAGAGTCTGTCAAGACTGGCCCGTACGGGCAGGGGTACCTTTACCTTTACCTTTACCTACCACTGTACTATGTGAAGCCTGCCTTTCAGGGATCAAATCGTGAACAGAAACGTGAGTAAACCTTTTGTTACTTTACTCAGAAAGACTCCTGTGTCTTTATTCTTTTAAGAGGGATTAAAGGGGAAACCAGGAAATAATCTTAGCTAAGAGATTCAAACAAAACTGCAAACTAACTTCCTGTTATAATGAGGGGAATCTGCTCTGCTACATCACTTCACTAGCGTGAGTGAAGGAAGGATAATACTTATTCAATATATCCTTTCCTACTATCCTTAACATTCCCACACCCACAACATCTGGTGGGCCACAAATGTCCCCCATCTCTGTTTTATTCCATTAGCCAATACTGTTTGCAATATGTTTTGTATTTATGACTATATTTCTTGAATTAACAGCCGATGAGGTTATGAAAATTATAGAGTCCTTACCAAGAGTTGTAGCAACTGTAATGTTTTCTACTTGCCTCTTGAGACCTCTGGAGTTGGTTATCTGAAGCATGCAATGAGAAAGAAACAACTGCAAGTGTTCACAAGGAAAGAGGTTGGCTCATTGGTGGAAAATACTCTTCACCCCATGAAAGTCACATGATTAGCACAGTCACATGCAGAGCGAAGCTTTAGGAGTCTAGGTGGTTAGGGCTGCACTTAAAATGACAGCAAGGCTGAGCACTTAGTTAGCAAAACTTGTGGGCTTACCAGAGGCACCTCAGTTGGTTAGAGTGTCATGCTGATAGCACCAAGGTTTGATCCTCATATGGGGCAGCTGCATATTCCTGTGTTGCAGGTGGTTAGACTAGTTGATCCTCAGGGTCCCTTCCAGCTCTACAGTTCTATGATTTTATGAATGCTGGATTCGAGAATGCATTAATAGGTCCAGCAAGGCAACCAATACATTCATTTTTTTCTTCAACAGAGAGAAAAGCAGCAGGGAATCTTTACACACACACACATACACTGGAACAAATTTACAGTTATGGACCACAGGTATGAAGTTTAAGGCATGCAATGCCTTAAGAGAGAATATTATGAAAATGATATGCAGGTGGTACATGACCCCAGTCAAGCTTGCAAAAATCTATCATTTGCCCGATAATAAATGCTGGAAATGTAAAGAAAGTGAAGTTACATTCTTTCACCTTTGGTGGACGTGCCCAAGGATTAAGGCTTTCTGGGAAATGATATATAATGAACTGAAAAAGGTATTTAAATATACCTTCTTGAAGAAACCAGAGGCCTTTCTCCTGGGCATTGTCGGCCAATTGGTGCCAAAGAAGGACAGAACTTTTTTTATGTATGCTACAACAGCAGCAAGAATACTCATTGCAAAGTATTGGAAGACACAAGATCTACCCACTCTGTAAGAATGGCAGATGAAGGTGATTGACTACATGGAACTGGCAGAAATGCATGGCAGAATCCGAGACCAGGGAGAAGATTCGGGGAAAGAAGACTGGAAGAAATTTAAATACTATTTACAGAAATATTGTAAAATTAATGAATGTTAGAAGGATGTTGGATAGAAACCAAGTGGTTTCCAGCTGTAATGTTTCAAGAGATATGAAAAAAAAGAGGTTTTACAAATGGGTTAAAGTTTAATGGTAAGGATTTGCTGAACTAACAAATTGAACTGGAATACAAAGAAGGGAGGTATGAGGAGGTCCGGGGAAATAAGTGTAAGAAAGTTATGTTATCGAAAATTAATGGATGTTTTTAACTGTTTTTTTTTATTTTTATTTTTGTATGTTCATGTTTATTTTTCATTTTCTGTTATACCTTAAAAACTCTCAATAAATATCTTTTTTTTAAAAAATACTCTAAATTAATATTGCCCTTAAACACCATTCTGTCAAGACATTAATGTTTTCAAAAGCTTTGCCATTTATTTATTTAATTTTCAAATGGAAGGTCAGCAGAAAGCTCGTCAAGGTCTGTATTAGGGGGATACCTATCAGTTAAATTGTTTAAATCTACCTGGATCTCAGATCTGTGGAACTGGTAGCCGAGGATGATGAAGGTTACAATCACAAGGGCACAGAACTGTGTCTTCCTCATGGGGGAGGTGTAGCTATTCTAACCTCTGAAAGGCACAGAGAAACTCGTTTTCACCTCATTTGGTTCCAAGCCTGTCACACCTTAAGGATACCTTAAGGATTGCCTCTCCCCATATAAAACAACCCATATCCTTGTCATCTAAGGCATCTCTGTGTCCCCCATTCCAGAAAGGTTCGGAGGGTGGCAATAAGAGAATGGGCCTTTTCTGTGGTGGCTCCCCAGTTGTGGAATGCTCTCTCCATTGCTACATGTCTTTAGGCACCTGGCAAAAACATTCCTCTTTACCCAAGCCAATGGCTGTTAAATAATCTATGGCCCATGAAAGTTTTTTTTTGGGGGGGGGCAGGGAGTGGACTGTTATTATAATTGTTTTACTGCTAGGCTGTCTACCATTAGGGTTTTTATTATGTTTTTATCACTGATGTTCTGTAATGTGTTTTTAACCAACCCTGGGTGGTATATAAAATATTATTATTATTATTATTATTATTATTATTATTATTATTATTATTGAAGTTACCAGTTATACATTCCATGTACCTAACTGGCAATTAGTACCATCCGCACATAATGATAGGGCTGAAAGGGGCCCTGAGGATAATAATAATAATAATAATAATAATAATAATAATAATAATTTTATTATTTATACCCCACCCATCTGGCGGGGTTTCCCCAGCCACCCTGTGCGCTCCCAACAGAATTAAAAACACAATAAAACATCAAACATTAAAAACCTCCCTAAACAGGGCTGCCTTCATCCAATCCAGCCCCCAATTAAGCACAATTAAGCATTTGTCCTTACTCCCCCTGTACATGTCCCCCTCCCCAGTGTTTGGGTTGGTTTTGTAATCCTGTGACAATCCCTACCACCACCAGCACCCTCCTCCTCTCAATGCCTCTCAACCTGTTTTTACTCATATCCTGCGATGTCTTCTCCCTTTCTCTTTCCGCACCAAAGTTCAAACTTCCTGTCCTACCTCAACTGTACGTTGTCTGTTGGACTGTGGCCTGAGAAGACCGCAACAGAAAGGTTCTAAATGATCAGAGGCTGTGATTGGTCAGCAAACCTTTGCCGAGCAAAAGCAGTGTGAGGGTGCTTCCTCTGCCAGCGCGGCTTCTGTTGCACCTCTTCCTTTAAGGTGGCCCCAATCCATTGCTCCATGAGCCAGGGCTGCCCAGCTAGGAGCAGAGCAGCTACCGTCAAGGCCTAAGGAAGGGCTCTTGGAACTCATGCACTTATTATATAGGAATCAATAAAGGCTAATGAGGCAGAAAGGAGTGGGACATAGAGGAGGAGCAATGTCCTTTGGGACCACCATCTCTTGGATTAAAAAGGGGGCTTAAACTGCCCACCCAACTCTATTTGAAGAGGATTTAGGGAAGCCTGGCAACTAGGAGTTTCCCCAGAGCATCCCATACCCTCCCTTCAACATTTCCCTGATGAAAATAGGGACAACCCTATTCCATAATACTGCTACTACTACTACGACCACTACTACTACTACTAATAATAATACTCTGCTGATCTAACTGGGTTGCCCCAGCCCCTCTGGGCAGCTTCCAACATATAAAAGCTTAATAAAACTATACACGGCTGCCTTCAAATGTCTTATAAACATTGTATGGTTACTTATCTTCATGGTTTGGGGGGTCGCAAAACCCTCCAACATTTCTCCAATGGAAATAGGGACATCCTAAGGAAAAGCGGGACATTCCCGGATCAAATCAGAAACCGGGATGGGTTCTGTAAATCCAGGACTGTCCCTGGAAAATAGGGACACTTGGAGGGTCTGGCATCCTAGAAGGGCCAGCAACAAGGGCTGCCACAACACCGGCATTCTGGGAAAGGGGCTGTTGGGTTGCCTTGGGACACATGAACTCAAGAGATCCTATTGTGGACTCACTAAGCTTACTGGGACTAGTTGGTGCTGCATTCAGATAGCACTTCATTCTGCTTTCCTGATGTTTCCTCACCTGATAATTTTCCCGTTTTACACGGCCTTTTGCACAAGATCAGACCCTGCAAGGGCCTACATCCCCTTCCCCCCTTTCTTCCCGCCATAGCTGTCAACCGTCCCTTATTTGGTGGGAAACTCCCTTATCCCAGCGCCGTGTCCCGCTGCTGTCCCTTCTTGATGATGTCCCTTAAACTTCCCAGGTTTCAAAGGAAGCAGCTCCTCTCCCTCCCTCCCTGCCGGCCAGGGAGGAGGGAGGCTCCAACTGTGTTGCTTGGCTGCATTGCTCACCCAATAAGGAGTCTAAGAACGACGGGGGGGGTGTGTGGAGCTTGCATGCCTTGTGCCGATCAAGTCGGCTGCGTTGCCTGGGGACTCGCCTTTGCTCAGCGCTTCCCAGCAGAGAGGTGACTGTGGTTTTCCTTGCTGCGTCCCCTTTGCTGGGTTGCTGCGCTGTGGGAACCACCGCTTGAGGCTTTGTTTGGCTCTTGGCTGGGCTTTCTGCCTTTGCCTCAGAGGGGCTCAGAAGTTGAACATACCTGTGCCCGGAAAATTCCTAATTTTGGCTGCTGGTCCCTTATTTTCAAGGCTGCTGGTCCCTTTTTTTAAATCAGTAAGTTGACAGCTATGTTTCCCGCCCAGGGTGTCCCTGCCCTCTACCTGCCCCTCAGAGCTGGTGCACTATGTGGGGTTAGGCCTTGGCAGCGAGAGCTTCTCCTCCTCTTTGCCCACTCTCCAGCGGCCGCTACAAGCTGCCCAAAGGAGGAGGCTAACACCACTGGCCATGGAGAGGCCATGGAGAGGTAACAGGATGCTCTCTTGTGGCTGCTGCTTAGGTGAAGCGCCGCCTCATCTTCCTCCCTGAGCTCGGCAGCAGCAGCACTGGCAGGGGAAATAAGGGTCTTCCAGAATCAAATCAGAAGCCGGGATGGCTTTCATAATTCCAGGATGTCCTGGAAAATTGAGAAGATTATCTGCATACATTGCATGATGGAGGGTAAGGGAAAATAATTCCAGAGAACTGATGTCTTTTTTTTTTATTCAAAATTATAACAAAACATATTATCCAAAAACATATCATCCTTGTGTCCCCCCATTTTTCCTCCCCCCCCCCGCAGAACCCACCCACCCCCACCCCACCCCCCAACTTTCCTCAGTTCCAGTATTTGGTTTCTCTGAGACTGCTGTTTTCTGCATGTTACAAAGTTGTATAGATCCTCAAACTATTTAGCTGATTATTATCAATAAAAAGTTTGTGAATGTTTATTCAAAACCTGCCAAGGAGTCCAGTTCGCTTTGTTGCATCTTCAGATACTTTGTAAATGGTTCCCATTCATCCTTAAAGTCACAGTTATCCTTGTCCCGTAGCTTATATGTCAGTTTTTCCAGTTCTGCATAGTCCATCAATTTTTCTTGCCATGATTCTTTAGTTGGGGTTTCTTCAGTCTTCCATCCTTGTGCTACCAGAACTCTCGCGGCCGTTGTCGCATACATGAAGATGTTTTTCAACTTTGTTGGCAGGTTTTTCCCTACAATCCCCAACAAAAATGCCTCAGGTTTTTTAACAAATGTTAAATGGAACATTTTCTTCAATTCGTTGTATATCATTTCCCAAATTTTTTTAATTACCTTACAATCCCAACACACATGATAAAATGTCCCCACCAGAGAACTGATGTCACAGCACTAAAAGCACCACATAAAGGCATCCTTGTGACTGGCTTTGCTAAAAAATAAAAAATGGCTTCGGGGTGAGAAGAATTGAACAGGATCTCCATGGCACATCTCCTTCCTCGCGAATGCCCTAGTAGCATCCTGTGGTGCTAAAACCTGCTTGATAAGGCTATGAATGGCTGCTAGCTATGACGGCTATGATCTGCCTCTATGCTTCTGATTACCACTTGCTGTGAACTGCAGGAGAGGACAGCGCTCTTGTGCTTGGGTCTTGATTAAGGGTTTCCCCAAGGCATCTGGGTTGCCACTGTGAGAACAGAATGTGGACTAGATGGGCCATGGGCCTGATCCAGCTGGCTCTTCTTATGTTCTTACGTTCTGCTCCTACGGTGACCAGCCAGAACCTTCCCACAGGTGTGTTGTTGGGCACTGTGGGGAACAGGATGCTGAAGGGGATGAATGCCTTTGATCTACTCCAGCAGACCTAGTGCTAAGGATGCGTCAGCTGAACTGCATCCCGCCATTATAACAAAAATGAGGTAGGGGTAGTTGGTAGATTCTAGAAGTTTTGGTTCAAAAATGGCTCAGTGAATTTGAAACTTGGTATTGTGGGGACGTGGGTGGTGCTGTGGGTTAAACCACAGAGCCTAGGACTTGCTGATCAGAAGGTCGGCGGTTCGAATCCCCGCGACGGGGTGAGCTCCCATTTCTCGGTCCCTGCTTGCTGGGGTGGTTTTTCAGGAAATAATTCTTCATTTGTATTGCATGCATTTGGAAATGGTTTTGTTGTTTTAGGCCAAGGGAAATGTCTAGAATTTGCTGGGTAACACATTTGTACCTTTTATTATTAAAAAGGCACTTCCCCAATGTTAAGTTGTGGGTGAACATATCAGACGACACAGCGATTCTTCAAACAGCTCTTGTTTATTCACAGGCCAGAACAGAACTGAACTGAAGGGTTCAGCCAGCCTGCATATATAGAACTACACTACAACGCAACTGTAACACATTCCGTAACTATCCAATCACTGAATGTCACTTTCAATCCCTTATTTGCATATGTGGACCTGAGTGAAAACTATCTACAGTATCCCCCTGCTGGCCCAGGGTGAGAACTTCAGTACATAACACCCAAGGAATGTGGTCAGTTGCCTTTATTATGCTGGGTGTGGACCAGCCCTTGGGGATGGATTTGTTAAATGTTCTTGGTCCATGGGCTCCATGGGAGAACAAGTTCAAAAACTGAACTCCAGTTCAGGACAAGGCATGTTCAGGACAAGGACAAGGACAAGTTCAGGACATGATTTATTGAGGTTTACATACCCTCCAAATATCCTGATTTAATTCAGCCTCTGAAGATTTAGAAGATTCAATTGGAAAAGGGATTATCATCTGAGATGTTGGTTTGGCAGAACAGAAAGGGTGGGGCGAGCCTTTATTTACTTTCCTTTGATATTTCCCTATGTGATTACACTTTGCAAATCCCCCCTGGAAGGAATGACTACTGGACTTATGAAAGCAAGTGAGACTAAAAATTTTGCATTTGTTGATATAATAAGGTTTTAATAACTTTAATAATTACTAACTGTGTAGAAATTATTGCAAAAAGAAAAGGAAAGTAAAATCAAGGCTTTTGACTCTTTCCTGGAAGAAGATTAAAAGACTCCCCAATTTATTATATTTGAGTAGAGGAGACATCTCATTAACAACTGGAGAAACACCAAAGAACTTTGGATATCTGCTTGGGAGGTTTGTGATGCAGTATTAATTCAGCAAGGAGCCAGGAGTGAAACCGAAAGTAGACTGATCAGCTAGCTGAATCAAATTACACTGCTATTGGGTGGGAGGTAAACCTCTAACATTTTACTTTTTGATACTTGTACTTCCAGTTTACTTGGTAACCCCCCTCCCCCAGGAAAAGCTAATGTTTGAATAGCAGCTGGTTAAGGAACAATATTGGACGCGGGTGGCGCTGTGGGTAAAACCTCAGCGCCTAGGACTTGCCGATCGTATGGTCGGTGGTTCGAATCCCCGCGGTGGGGTGAGCTCCCGTTGTTCGGTCCCAGCTCCTGCCCACCTAGCAGTTCGAAAGCACTCTTAAGTGCAAGTAGATAAATAGGGACCGCTTTATAGCGGGAAGGTAAACGGCATTTCCGTGTGCTGCACTGGTGCTGGCTCGCCAGCTGCAGCTTCGTCATGCTGGCCACGTGTCCCGGAAGTGTCTTTGGACGGCGCCGGCTCACGGCCTCTAGAGTGAGATGAGCACGCAACCCTAAGCTAAAATTAACATTTCTGGGTAGGATTTCCATTATAAAGATGAATGTGCTTCCAAAATTAATCTTTTTATTTCAAATGATTCCAATACTGGGCGAAGCAGGTTGTCTCAAGATATGGCAAAGAGAAATTTCCAAATTCCTGGGGGAAGGGAAGAATCCTAGGATTAAATACCTGATCTTAATAGACATAAAAGAGAGAGGAGGCTTTTCCCTACCCAACTTAAAACTTTACTACGAGGCAGCCTGTTTCACCTGGCTAAAAGATTGGTGCACGTTGTAGGATCCGGACCTCCTGGACCTGGAAGGTTTTGACAGCCGTTGGAGGATGGCACGCCTACCTGATATATGGAAAAGCGAAAATTCATAAAAAATTTACCAATCATATAGTAAGAAAATCACTCTTTGCTGTATGGGAAAAATATAAAGACCCGATGGAGCCTAAAGTCCCGTGGTGGACTTCTCCAATAGAAGCCGTAGCAGTAAAACGGAAAAATACTCAGGAAAGCTGGCCAACATATAAAACACTTCTAAAAAATGAAGATGAAGATAACCAAATAAAATTAAAAAACTTTGAGGAAATAAGAGAACACATCTCAGACTGGTTCCAATACCATCAGTTATTTGAAAAATTTAAATCTGACAAACAAAAGGGGTTCTCAACAGAAATTTCCCGATTCGAATCTGATCTTGTAAATTCTAAAAGAAAAACTCTTTCCAAAACTTATTGACTCCTCCTTGACTGGACAGTCAAGGAGGAGGAGGTAACAGTGGCAATAGTGAGGTGGTCCCAAGATTTTGGCCATTCAATAACCATGGCCCAATGGGAAAATTTATGGAAGATCAATTGGAAATTCACAAATTGTTACACGATTAGAGAGAACTTTCAAAAAATGCAACATCAATGGTATCTAACACCATGGAAACTTTCAAAAATGTATAAAAATGTGTCAAGTAATTGTTGGAGATGTGGTGAATCAGGAACATTCTGCCATATGTGGTGGATATGTAGGAAAATACAGGTATTCTGGGAGAGTATCCATGCAGAACTGCAAAAAATGCTAAATATCTCTTTCAATAAAAAACCAAGAGGCCTACCTCCTGGGAATAACAGATTTGGATGTTCCACAAAAGAGGAAGGGTATCTTTTTATATGCAACGGCGGCAGCAAGAGTTTTGATCGCAGCAAAATGGAAGAGTAATGAAATCCCCTCTATACAAGATTGGATCCAAAAGCTGACAGAATATGCCAAATTAGATGGTTTATCAGAAAAAATAAAGAATAAATCAAAACAAGAATTTGTTTCAAAATGGGAGGTTTTCAAAGATTATCTGAAAAATAAATATAGTAGTTTAAATTCTGTTGCAGCATTCGAGGAACTTCAGTAATAGTTGCAAGGTAGATATAAGAAATTAGATTTATTGAGAATAAGATTAATTATGATAAAAGTGTGTAGTGGCAAAAAGTTATATGAATTTGAAATATTGAATAGACGGGAGGTTGGGTCTTTAGTGTTAAGACCAATAGATGTTTTATTGTTTGCTAAGAAAATTATGTGTCTATGGTTATTTTTGTAATTTGTGTGTAATTTGGTATTTGTGTTTTCCCCCCTTTTTCTTGTTGTATAAATAAAAAACTTAATAAAAAAAAGAAAGAAAATAATGAAGGATTAGCACCAGAATGTATTAAGGGAATTATTGTAATATTTTGAAATGCGGTAGATCTATGAGATGATTAGGATTTCCTCCAATCTCGAAGCATGGGAAGTCAGCCAAAAAATAATAATAATTTATAATTAGGCATAACATTGGGATTGTTTGATAATTGGATAATTTGTATAATTTGGAATATATAATTTGGTTTGATTGGAAAATTTATATATATATATATATATATATATATATATATATATATATATATATATATAGGTAAAGGTACCCCTGCCCATACGGGCCAGTCTTGCCAGACTCTAGGGTTGTGCGCTCATCTCACTCTATAGGCCGGGAGCCAGCGCTGTCCGCAGACACTTCCAGGTCACGTGGCCAGCGTGACAAGCTGCATCTGGTGAGCCAGCACAGCACACGGAACGCCGTTTACCTTCCTGCTGGTAAGCGGTCCCTATTTATCTACTTGCACCCGGGGGTGCTTTCGAACTGCTAGGTTGGCAGGCACTGGGACCGAACGACGGGAGCGCACCCCGCCGCGGGGATTCAAACTGCCGACCATGCGATCGGCAAGTCCTAGGGGCTGAGGTTTTATCCACAACGCCACCCGCGTCCCCATATATATATATATATATATATATATATATATATATATATGCTTTCGTAGATTTTCACGGGTACAGGAATGCAGGTTTTGGTGTCCTCGGGTGTCTTCCCGTGTAAAAGTTGGGGTGTCTAGGCGACGTTTCGACGAGGTCTCACTCGTCATCTTCAGGCTGGTGCTTTCGGCTTCTTGTTACTGGAACAGAGCAGGATC
The DNA here is from genome assembly GCF_964188315.1 of Podarcis muralis. Lineage (NCBI taxonomy): Eukaryota > Metazoa > Chordata > Lepidosauria > Squamata > Lacertidae > Podarcis > Podarcis muralis. The sequence goes on from NC_135669.1 coordinate 18,492,358, forward strand.
TCAGTGTTTGAGTTCCTATAAATACTGATGAGGAGGTGTGGTGTATAGCCTCCAATGTTCTGGGCAGAGAGGAAGTTCCCAGGCTAGTGTGCCTTTTCTTCTTTTGTTCCTTAATTGCTTGAGGGATATCATGAGTGATTTCTTGAGTGATATCCTGAGTACCATTGGAGCCAAGCCAGAGCACAACTAAACTCTTCACAAAGTTCAAGAGGTCAAGACACAAAGGCTTTAGCAACTAATCCACACCTAATGACCCACCTAAGTGGTACTCAGGATATCACTCAAGAAATCACTCATGATATCCCTCAAGCAATTAAGGAACAAAAGAAGAAAAGGCACACTAGCCTGGGAACTTCCTCTCTGCCCAGAACATTGGAGGCTATACACCACACCTCCTCATCAGTATTTATAGGAACTCAAACACTGAGATCCTGCTCTGTTCCAGTAACAAGAAGCCGAAAGCACCAGCCTGAAGATGACGAGTGAGACCTCGTCGAAACGTCGCCTAGACACCCCAACTTTTACACGGGAAGACACCCGAGGACACCAAAACCTGCATATATATATATATATATATATATATATATGGGCTAATGTGGGAAGAGAAACAAAATCAACACAAACTTTTGAAAATTCTTCTCTGACAAATTATTCGACTGCTTCTTGTGGGGAAAACTCTACTGAAAATCTTTCCCCCCCTCTTGGATCTGATGGCAAGAAAGCAGAGCCCCACCCACCAGCCAAAAGAGCTTTAAAAAAATCTGGAAGCTGGTGCTCCTCCCCTTCCAGAAAGAACTTAAGCAGGAAGATGGGTGAGGCTACAACTCAGCTGGGAGTTCCCTCTCCTCTGATGAGTTGAGTCAGAACTGCCTCTTGTTCTCTCTACACTAAATGAGCAAACAAATACATACCAAACATTTTATAACCAGAGGCTGAGAACATTTGCTGATTTCTTGCTGATTACTAGATACCAGCTTTCCCTGTTAAGAGTAATCTCTGGTCAGCCATCTTTTCATCTCACTAACCCTTGCCATTTTCACGTAGCCCAACTGGCATCAAAGGCAAGTTCCTATAGTATTTTCAGTAAGCAGACTAGACCAATTCACAGCTCCCCTTCAGCCCATAACAGCAGTATATCTATCTGGTGTATATGAAGTTTCCTAAACTGAATTAATTACAGAATGCCTGTAAGATGCATGTTCAGGGCACAGAAAAGGATTCTGGGTACGTCCCATTCTTATGGTCATCGATATGCCCAGCAGCTCCAGCCTTTAGGCTTGGAGAGAAGATCCTTGCTTGTTAGAAGTCTCCTCCGTACTTCTTTCTGTTCCCTAAGTGGTCAAATGAATCCAGTTGAACAGTCAAGGCATCTCCAATGCAATAAGAATCCTTGCTGTTTAATAGAAGGGCCTTACTGTGCACTTGTGGTGGTACTTATAGCACTGAAAGTAACTCTGGGCATCAGCTGGTCTAGATTTTGAAGGATGCTTTTTAACTCTTCATTCCCCCCCATTCCAACATAGTGTGGCTTGGGGTTCCATCTTTCATTGGCCAAATCCTGCTCCTATTATCTTTGGAAAAAGATTTTTTGTGTTAAAAGGACCCCAATATGTTAAAGATAAGTGTTATACTAAATAACACAACTATATACCTATTATAGGGACGCGGGTGGCGCTGTGGGTTAAACCACAGAGCCTAGGACTTGCCGATCAGAAGGTCGGCAGTTCAAATCCCCAGGACGGGGTGAGCTCCTGTTGCTCGGTCCCTGCTCCTGCCAACCTAGCAGTTCAAAAGCACGTCAAAGTGCAAGTTGATAAATAGGTACCGCGCTGGTGGGAAGGTAAACGATGTTTCCATGCACTGCTCTGGTTCGCCAGAAGAGGCTTAGTCATGCTGGCCACATGATTCGGAAGCTTTACGCCGGCTCCCTTGGCCAATAAAGCGAGATGAGCACCGCAACCCCAGAGTCGGCCACGACTGGCCCTAATGGTCAGGGGCCCCTTTACCGTTACCTTTATACCTATTATACACAACTCATATTGTACTACATTTCATACCTCCTATTTACAATCTCCATCCAATTATTTACCAGGGCTGTTACCACTTTAATGTGGGGAGGGGGAATCCGTTGATGGATGGTACCTTTATGATTAAGATTAGAAGCATGCTTTGCAATAGGGTTCTGAATGTCCTCTGATGTATGAGTCCTCTGATGTATTACCTGAAATAGCATACAATGTGGTTATGACTGGAGGTGGGGAATCCTTACCAACATCTGTAGCAACTCGAATCCTTTCCTCCTGCCCCAGGAGACATCTGAGTATGGTAATCTGGAACATTTGATGAGAGAGAAATAATTACAAGAGTTCAAAAGGAGAAAATGCAGCTCGGTGTGTTTTTCTCAAGCAGAAAGTCAAAGTCCCATCCTGACATAACCCTCTTTAAAAAGGACCACATAGTAACTGTGAGGAGGGAAAGATATCAGATGAAGAGCTCACCCACACTTCTGTTTGCTCTGCCATTTTCCCCTGGGAAAAACTGTGGTCTGGTGCTGAATCGGAGCAAATGGCAATCACATTTTCTGTGGATTGCCATTAGTTCTGATTTATCACTGAAGAGCAGGTTTCTGGGGGAGAGCCATGGAGCAAAAGCAAAACCGTTCGAACCTGTAATTAGAAAGCATGGGACAAGAGGGAAAACGCTCAAATCCGTGCTTTCTAGACATGGGACATGCAGGTGTGGACAAGCCCTGAGATCCCGGAGAAGTGCTGTCTGTCTGAGTTGGCAATATTAAGTTAGATGGACCAATAACCTGACTTAGTATGAGGCAGCTTTCCATTTACACTGTGGGAATTTAGAAGATTGCTAATCAGGTAATTCGAACCAAAGGTTTCTTCATTCGTCTCTGGTCCATTGAGCTGTTTTTATCCCCTAGATATTAAAGGGCACTTAAAACACTAGTTAAAAAGGTTTTAAAAAAACTTTATTGGTGAATTGCACACACAGCTTTACACACTCTGTAAAAGAGAAAAGTACAATCGCTCAAGCATACATAAAAAAATACAAATGTAGGGGTAGGTGCCAACCTGGCTCAGCCAAAAAACTAAACCTTCTGCCCAGCATCACACCCTTTTTATAAAGTTCTTATATTTTTATTTATTGATGGATTGATTTATATCCCACCTATTATTATACCTGCGTTATGGGACGCGGGTGGTGCTGTGGGTTAAAGCCTCAGCGCCTAGGACTTGCCGATCGAAAGGTCGGCAGTTCGAATCCCCGCGGCGGGGTGCGCTCCTGTCGTTCGGTCCCAGCGCCTGCCAACCTAGCAGTTCGAAAGCACCTTCGGGTGCAAGTAGATAAATAGGGACCACTTACCAGCGGGAAGGTAAACGGCGTTTCCGTGTGCTGCTCTGGCTCGCCAGATGCAGCTTTGTCACGCTGGCCACGTGACCTGGAAGTGTCTGCGGACAGCGCTGGCTCCCGGCCTCTTAAGTGAGATGGGCGCACAACCCTAGAGTCTGTCAAGACTGGCCCGTACGGGCAGGGGTACCTTTACCTTTTTATTATTCAAGGAGCTAAAGGTGACATACATGGCTCTCTCTCTCATTCAGTTCCCACAACAACCCTGGGAGGTAGGTTAGGCTGATAGAGAGTGAATGGCCCAAGGTCACCCAGTGAGCGCCATGGCAGAGTGAGGATTTGAACTCTGGTCTCCCAGGTCCTAGTTTGAATGCTACACCACACTTGATTTAACTCCACACTTTCCCTTTTCCCTCATTGATGACCTTTGGACAAAGGTCTTTTGCATGTACACACCTCCTTCAAAACCTAATGTGTAAAACCCTCTCTTACTCCAATATCCTAGCAAGTCCCTTGGTGTTTACTTCCGGTTTCTGTAGGTGCATGTTCCACATAGGACACATAGCCCTTCTTCTTTCTTATCTCTAGCTTGCTCACCTGTCGTGCCTTTCGCTCCTAACCACATTTCCTGTCACATCTAGGTATCTGTATGGTTGAGATGGGAGAGGGAGAATTCCAAACACTGAGCTTCTCGTTTTTCTACCATTCCAGAATATTCCTGAATGATACCTTTTTCAGTACAGCTGCGATCCCCTTTGAATTAAAAAATATTACATTAAAAATAATAATGCCAGACCACTTTGCTGGTTCAGGTCAAGGGCTCATGAAACCAGGCTTCCTGTTTTCATGGTAGCCACATGTAGATGCTCCAATGTGAAACCTGCAAGCAGGTCATGAATGCAATAGACCTCTGTTTTGGGTCCCTTCCAGTCCTATAATTCTATGATCCCCTTACTTGTTCCCCAACAACTAGAATTCAGAGGCACACCAACTTTCAACCATTGGTAGCTATGAATTTGTCTAAAGCCCCTTTAAAGCCATCGGAGTTGGTGGCCATCATGACATCTTGTGGGAACAAATTTCATTGCGAAGAAGGAATTCCTTTTGTCTTCACACCATTCATAATTTTATCTCTCTCCATCATGCCACCTCATTCACCCCTTTTCTAAACCATAAAGTCCCAGATAGCGTAACCTTTCCTTGTCAAAGACCATCTCCACTCCCTTGACCATTTTGGCTGCCCTTTGATACTTACCCACTGCATTTTCTATGTCCCTATATGGGTCACCAGGCACAATTAACATCAGATGCAATCGTCTCACCAAATCTATTAGCCAATTAAATGCCTTTCTGTAAACCACATTTTTGCTTGGCCAACAAGTTTTATTTTTAATATAGAACATAAGGTGAGGATTCCTGCCTTGGTCCCAGTTCTGTGGAAGGTGTAGCTGAGAGCGATGATTGATCCCAGCACAAGAGCCAAGAAACCAGCTGGCCTCATTCCGGTCTCTGTTGCAAAAGAAAGGTTTCTGCATCAGTTGCTACCTTTGATTCCAGGCCTCCTACTTGGCAACTCTAAGCTGTTGAAAACTCAGTCAGCCCTTAGCCCAGTAGCATAAACCAAACTGCATTTTCATTGTTCCAGGATGTTTCAGAGAATGGCTCGTAAATTGCACCCAGCCTTGTGAAACCAGAATGATAGATCATGCAGGAAGTGGGTGCTAGAGAATATTGCAATGACCTGGGAATCCAAAGTCTTTTGCACGCATCATACAGTATTTTATTTGAAATAACACGGAACTTGACGTCAATCAAAAGTAAAATGGTGTTTGTTCTTGACAAGGGGGGGGGGGGGGACTGAATCTGGGCAGCAGAAACTTCATGCCCTATTACCCTCCCAATTCTTGTGATTGTACTCTGTTTCTACGGTTTTTAATTCTGAATGTTAAATTGGTGTAACTCACCCTGGGACCTGTTGGTGAAAGGGTGGGTAATAAATTCAATCCTCCTCCTTCTCCAAACAAAAATAGCAATAATAATTCTTAGTACTACTTTTCTAGAAATAGAGGTGCTGGAACTCTCCATTAACACCTCCCTTATTCTCTTATAATGGCAATGGTGCCTACCTGAGATGTGCTGGAGCTGAGTTCCGGCGAGTTCCGGCTCGGGGGAAAACAAACATCTGATAATACCTAAGAAAATCTAGCGGGTTTCTTATATATATATATAAAATATAAAAATATATATAAATATAAAAGCGAAGAGGCACTGCGCAGAGAGGGAAAGCTGCGCAGCGCCCTTTCAGCGAAGTGGGAGGAGAAACGGAGCCCCTTCCATTTCTCCTCCAACTTTGCTGAACAGGCACTGCGCAGCTTTCCCTCTCTGCGCAGCGCCCCTCCAGCGAAGCAAAGTCCGAACAGCAAGAGGGATCGCTGCGCAGCAAAACCTTTTTTGTTTTATTCCCCAAAGCAGACAGAAACTTCCCATGTTCTGTTCGTGCATTTGTAGAAAAGCACAGTAAGGAAATAGTTGAGTAATACCAACTAAAATGTCACAATGGTCTTTTCAAAAGGAAGATCTAGGGTGTGGTCAGACACACAAAAGAAAAAATGTCATTTTCGTCATTTGTCTTTTTTGAATGAATTTCGTCATTTTTTATTTTATTTTAATGAAGAGATTTGGGATAACAAAAGCTGGTGAGTTCCACACTTGAAGCTGGGTAAATGAGCTTCTGTCATGTTGTGATAGCTATGAATAAACTCTGGGGTTGGCATAATGTGTTTCTGTGACATTTGGTTGTCCCCCCCTCCCTTTATACTGTTTGCATTGAAGGTGGGACCCAGACTGGGAATGGCCATAATCTAACTGGGAGCAGGGGAGAGAAGACGTCTGCATCTGCCCATACAGGCCACCTGTGCACACCCCAGCAGTGGCTTGCCAAACACGTTATGCTGTCACTTTTGGTTTCATGTTTGTTTTCTGTGATGCTCATCACAATGCCAAGGCCTCGACTAGTAGGACTTAAAGGAGCAAAAGTTGGCACAAACGTCCAAACAGCTTCTGAAAGATCAACACACACCTGATGTGGTGCCGTCCGTCTTAATCCACCAAGGCTGCTCTACTGTGTGCATTAAGCTTATCATAACTGCTGAGGATCCAGAACTATTGGCACCAAGAGTCACACATTACAGAGAAGGAAGCAAAACACACAATCCCCCTGAATCCAGATAATGGAGGCTTTGATGCACAAAACTGCCTGGCCTACCCTCTCAGGGAGAAGCGCCCTTCAATGACAGTCTCCTCCTAAGTGTCTCCAGCCTAGACCAATATCCCTTTGCTGCCTCCTGATTGACTTGTCAGTTATGAACCCTCCTGGTTACACATTATAAAGGTTGGGTGCTTTCCCCTCTGTCGTCATCTTTTTTGTACATAGGTATTGGGACGCGGGTGGCGCTGTGGGTAAAAGCCTCAGTGCCTAGGGCTTGCCGATCGAAAGGTCGGCGGTTCTAATCCCCGCGGCGGGGTGCGCTCCCACTGCTCGGTCCCAGCGCCTGCCAACCTAGCAGTTCGAAAGCACCCCTGGGTGCAAGTAGATAAATAGGGACCGCTTACTGGCGGGAAGGTAAACGCCGTTTCCGTGTGCTGCGCTGGCTCGCCAGATGCAGCTTTGTCATGCTGGCCACGTGACCCGGAAGTGTCTCCGGACAGCGCTGGCCCCCGGCCTCTTAAGTGAGATGGGCGCACAACCCTAGAGTCTGTCAAGACTGGCCCGTACGGGCAGGGGTACCTTTACCTTTTTTATTGGCCCATGCCAGAGGTGCCAGCTATGACCCAAGATTGGGAGTCCCAGTGTTGGGTCACGCACGCGCCATCGCACTCGCGACATGTGTCACACGTCAGTGATGTCACACATGCACCACATGATGTGTGCCTCTGACTTCATGCGCACAATGCGTGCACGTCATCAGGAGGAAGCTGAGTGCTTAGCCCAGTGCCACGCAGCTAGGCTAGGCACTCATGCTGTGCAGCGCTTGGCTCAGTGCTCAGCTTCCTCTGCCCCTTCATCACTCGGGGGGGGGGTGAGTGCCCTGCTAAACAATATTGAGCAGGCAGAAGACATCTCAGTCTTAAGGAGTTGGCACATATGACCCATGCTATCAGCCATGTGAGTTGGCTGGTTATGCAGCTTAGGCTACTTAGAAGCCAGTTGTGTTTCTTCTAAGCTACGTTGTATGTACAGTACAGTGGTACCTCGGGTTACAGACGCTTCAGGTTACAGTCGCTTCAGGTTACAAATTCCACTAACCCAGAAATAGTACCTCGGGTTAAGAACTTTGCTTCAGGATGAGAACATAAATCGTGCAGCAGCAGCGCGGTGGCAGCGGGATATAGCCCCATTAGCTATAATTATTTATTTATTTATTTATTTATTTATTTATTTATTTATACCCCGCCCATCTGGCTGAGTTTCCCCAGCCACTCTGGGCGGCTTCCAATTGAGTGGAGCTAAAGTGGTGCTTCAGGTTAAGAACAGTTTCAGGTTAAGAACAGACCTCCAGAACGAATTAAGTTCTTAACCCGAGGTACCACTGTATTCCTTTCTGAAGGAAGGGCCATGGCAAGCACTTTGCATGCAAAAAGTTCCAGGTTCAATCCCTGGGCAGCATCTCCAGGTAGGACTTTAAGATCCTCCTGACCTGCTTTCTGTCATTGTGGGTCATGGACTGACTGAATGTAAAGTGGCTTCCTGTGTTTCTATAATGATCCCTTGCGACTAGCCAGCTTCCTGGCAGTAAGCTGACTCCTATCAATTCAAGATAGTTTTTATTACAGAAACAAACCTCCTGAGCGGAGCTTCGCACTCCTCTCAGCAGCAATAGATGCCCTAATCTGAATCTGAGTTCCGCCTCCAACAGGATCTACACCAGAACCTCGTACGTCTGCCCCTCCCCTTAAAGCTCTCTTTCTGTGGCCCTAACTGTAGTTAGGGAACTACAGTTGCATCATCCCTGACCGTGGACCTAATGGGATAAGCATACCTAGGTGCTGGAATCACATTACAGGTTTTGGAGAAATATGTAGAGGATATGCTATTGTAGTATTGCTTCATTTTATTACTACAAAATTGTTTTTGCAGAGTTTGACTTTGAAATGCATCTCTGTTTTCTTTGTTGTAAACTGCTTTGAGCATGATTTTTTTGTGGGAAAGCCGCATGCAAATAAAATTATGAATGAATACGTAACAAGGTGTTTATGAAATCAATCTCAACAAAGATTCAAGAATCTACTCTTAAGATAATATTTAGGTGTCACTATACACGGGTGAATTTAACACACACTAATCCCGATCTGTCCCCAGAAATTCTGGCAGTACTGGGGATATGAAATGGACCAAATGAATATGGTTTGGATAAAGAATTGATTCTAGATTTATAAATAACTGCCAGGATGTTTATTGCAAAAAAGGGGGGTAATATTTAGAAGAATTAAATAATGATTTACGGTAAAGTCAACTCTGGTTCATAGCTATTGCTGAAAAATCAACTCAAAAATCAATGTGTACTAGAGCACACAAAAAAAGAAAACGGTGCATTTTCAATTATGTGGCAAAAATTTATTATAGCAATGTTCAAAGAGCTGCTAAATATGCTACTATTTGCAATTCATTCATTCATTCATTCAGATTTATATAACGCCCTTCATCGTAAGATTTCAGAGTGGTTCACAGAATAAAGTACAGGATATGAACAAGTAAGGAATTAAAAACAAAACAGCAAAACTACAATCCCTGCTTACTGAATTAGATGGGCCTTTGGCCTGATCTAGCAGACAGGATCTGCTCATGTTCCCTATCCACTTTCCTCAGACCATGAACAGTTTTACTAGATGCTGTCTTATTCCCCTTGATTCTGAAGTAAATTGTCCCAAACATCATCACTCCTCGTTTTGGAGCTGCCCCGGATCCCCTCAACCTTCTTGCGGCCCCATTCTCCCCCTTTTTCTGCTGTTCAAGATTGCTCTGTCCTCCTGTGGAACTTAAAGTTCCTTCTGTGGAACTTGAAGGCGATTAACTTTGATTGGCATGTACCAAAAACATCCATACAGCAAAAGTTATTTGACAGTTTTAGATTTTAACACACCAGCAGCAGCCTTGAATGTAATAGGATATGTGCTCAGGTAAAGTTTGGGTGGCGCTGTGGGTTAAACCACAGAGCCTAGGACTTGCCGATCAGAAGGTCGGCGGTTCGAATCCCCATGACGGGGTGAGCTCCCATTGCTTGGTCCCTGCTCCTGCCAACCTAGCAGTTCAAAAGAACGTCAAAGTGCAAGTAGATAAATAGGAACCGCTCCGGCGGGAAGGTAAACGGCGTTTCCGTGCGCTGCTCTGGTTCGCCAGAAGTGGCTTAGTCATGCTGGCCACATGACCTGGAAGCTGTATGCCGGCTCCCTCGGCCAATAAAGCGAGATGAGTGCCGCAACCCCAGAGTCGGCCACGACTGGACCTAACAGTAAGGGGTCCCTTTACTTTACTGAAGTTTGTGAACTGCCTAAAAATATCTGTTCTCTCCAGTTTGCAATAATGGAAGAATTAAGGGACTTGGTTTCAAGAAATTCTGGCAGTTGCCAGCTTCCTACAGATAATAATAATAATAATAATAATAATAATAATAATAATAATAATAATAATAATAATAATAATAATTTATTATTTGTACCCTACCCATCTGACTGGTTTGCCCCACCCACTCTGGGTGGCTTCCAGCATATACAAAAACATGGTAAAACATTAAACCTTACATAGCTTCCCTATACAGGGTTGCCTTCAGATGTCTCCTGAAAGATATATAATTTCTCATCTCCTTGACATCTGATGGGAGGCCATTCCACAGGGTGGGTGCCACTACTGAGAAGGCCCTCTGCCCTCAGAGAGCTAATTGCCCCACCCTAGGGGTGGATGTAAACACAGGAAAAAACTTCTATAAAAAGTCAGAAATTAAAAGAAGAAAAACACTATGGAAAATCATTTAGATTTTTATTTTTTGCTCTCCAGTGGGATCCTGAACCTGGTTTTCTGAAATGGGAAGGGCGGGGTATAAATAAAATTTTATTATTATTATTATTATTATTATTATTATTATTATTATTATTATTATTATCATTATCTGGTGTTGCATGTTTATACCTCATCCAAAACGTTGTTTCTTGACTAATGTAGCCGAGTCCCAAGTGTCCCTTCCATTTGCAATGCCTGTTAAGCACTAGTGGACCCTCCTCAATCAAGAAGGGGTCAAATTGAACAATGGCAGGACCATGGCGAATAGCTTGATGAAGTCTGACTCAGTGTGCGTCAGTTCTGAAAAAGGGGAATGCCATGTTAGGTATCTTCATCTCTTATTTGAAAGCAAGAGAGACCAGTATCATAATGCCATTATCTTGTGAAACACCCTTAGACCTTCAGATGAAGGGCGGTACAGTGGTACCTCAGGTTACAAGCACCTTGGGTTACAAACACTTCAGGTTACAGACTCTGCTAACCAGGAAGTAGTACCTTGGGTTAAGAACTTTACCGCAGGATGAGAACAGAAATCATGCGGCGGCGGTGTGGTGGCAGCGGGAGGCCACTTTAGCTAAAGTGGTACCCCAGGTTAAGAACGGTTTCAGGTTAAGAACAGAACGAATTAAGTTCATAACCAGAGGTACCACTGTATATAAATTTAATAAATAAATAACAAAATATTTATACAAACCACTGCATCTGACCACTCTTGGAGTATTGGTCACCTCACCTCAAAAAATTGTATTGTGGAGTTGAAAAAGTTTCAGAAAAGGGCAACCAAACTGATCAAGTTGAAGAAAGGTTACAACATCTGGGGCTACTTTGATAAAATGGGGGGAAGGGATCAAATAGTGAAGTACAACATTCTTCAAAGTGTGGGGAAGTGGATCTTCTTACTCTTTCACCATAGTAGGATGTGTTATGTACCCCAAAGCCATCCCTGAGCCAAAACCGGGGTGACGGCCTATGAGATATAAGAGTCGGCCTATGAGATATAAGAGTCTGCTCCTACCTGACAGAAATATTTGCGCAGAAGAAAACCACACCAATTATTCTCCCTATCCCAGGAAGCTTCCCAGAAGCACCTCAACAGGCACTATTTGAAAAAGATGCAAGGCTAGAAAGGTATTTAGGGAAATCCAATGGAGCAAAATATCCAAGTGCACTATTTAAATAAAGTGCTCCATATCTTTCACTGATACGTTTTCTGACCCGTAGTTCTCTGCTTCCTCTTTGCTTTAGCGCTTTAACATATGTAAGTTAAAAACATATCAATCTGATTTCCAACCACGTGATCTGGTGGGTGAAGTATGTTCATGCCGTAAGCAACTGTCATATCCCAGGCATCAACGAAGCCCACCTTCAGATCCCGAAAAATGTCCTTTAGCGCAAGGTGCTGGGCATAGCCATGGAAGTCTGCAAATATTTCTTGTTCTATGGACACCTCCCGGGTGTTCTCCCCTTTGATGATGACTTTTGTATCTGGGCTTCTCAGAAGAAGGCGCTGGATGGCTCCCCGGGCATTGATTGCCCTTCGGATGAAGAGCTCGATGGGGAAGGGGCGGAAGTGCTGGCCCAGACCGATGACAACCACTGTGTCTTTGTCACCTGCCACCAGGTCAATCTCCCGAGCGACGTAGTTATGATCTCTTACCATATACTCAGAAGCAGTGACTAAAGGGTGGTTGTGTTTTTTCCATTGGATTTGGATGTTTCTCTCCATGTCCACAGCGATCAAATTCCGGTGCTTCCCAGCTCCATGGCTGTCAAGATATTTAAGGGCTAATGTGGGAACAGACATAGAATTAATCTAACTTTCTTTGTTCATTGACCCCTCAGAAGATACTGAGCTATTTATTTCTGAATGACTAGTCTACTCTCTTGCATCTGACGGCAAGGAAGACGCAGGACTTGCCCATTCGCGAGGATAGGTGAGGCAGTCATTTCAGGTGGCAGAACTGGTTTCCAAAACAGAATTAATGCAATAATGTCTGGAAGATGGATGTTGTGGGGTAGTTGTTACTATGTTATGTAATTTTAGGTTTTCATATTGTAAACTGCCCTCTGATCCTCGGATGACGAGTGGAGTAGAAGTGAATTAAATAAAGAATGTTCAGGGCACAGAAAAGGATTCTGGCTTACCCAGAAATAGGAATGAAGCTGGCAGCAAAAGCTGTGCTGTGGTTCTATCTAGGTGAGAGAACTTACTATTCACTCTCTTTGTGAGATACTCGATCCATTGCCTCACAGTTGAGTCTCCCAGGAGGTAAATTAGCTTTCGTTCCAAGCAAGTGTTAATCCGCTCCAAAGTGTTGAATGTGGACACATTGCAGAACACAGGATGCCACTGGTTCTGCCAGACAAAGCCACTGGGAGATGGGGAGTTCATCCCAACCTGGCACTTCTCACTTGCCGTAGTCTTCTTGCCTGAGAAATGGAAACGAGAGATAAGCAGTTTCCACTGAACTCTGTTGTGGGGGAACCAGCATTCTACAGTCTGTGGGGAAAGTCAAGGTTCCAAGGCGGAGGAGGAAGGAAATAAGAAAATAACTGGCAGAGGCAGCATTTTATTGTTGCCTATTAAGTCTGCTCCTGGCAAACAATATGCCATTTCTGAAGCCAGAGTCATTTTCAGGGACTCTGAACAGCACAGAACAACAATTTATTTCTTTATCCTAATTATTTGGCCAACTTCTTTTATCACAGGAATTTTCAGAGGGCCTGAAAACAGCAGTAAAGAATAAAACCAAAGAGAATTCAAAGCCAGGCTACAGCCAGCAAGTCTCAGCTTTTTTAAAAAAATGGCACAAATATCTTTAAAAAACAAACAAAACAAAACTCAAAGATAAACCAAGATTTATCTACAGCCTTACCAAGGCACACAAAAAATTGGGTGGGGAAGAGATATGTAGGTCTGGGTCAGCAGCCTGGATGAGACTCAGGAAATAAGATTCTTAGGGATGGATGGCACCAAAGTTGTGACAACTTAAACTAGGAAGGGGACACGCAAAGGAGGATGCCTTCACCCCAGTGCAGATCCCCTTTATAACATATACAGCACAGCAAGACAATGACCCACTCCCCACAACAGTATCAATATGGCTAATCTGACCCAACAAGCCCTACCCCAAACACACACACAAACCACAATGCAACCAACTGAAGGCAACCAACCAACCAAGCTCTAATCTCTTGCAATGGCCATAAAAATAAATAAATAAATAACTAAGAGTCCTACCCATATGATGCTGACACAAAAACCATGCAAAAACACTGTGCAATAAAATGAAATAACATTATCCTTTCCCTCAACCGCATTATGTCTATGGCAACAGTTTCCTCATACTGAAAGCAAACGAACTGTGAAAAAGACTCTACGAATCAAAAGTGGAGATGCTAGATACTTCTCCTTGTTTATTTGTTTGTTTTGCAACACACACACACAACTTTTAATAAAAACTAATTGAAAGGAAGTCCAACTCACTTCCACAAGCTGCAACGCTAATGTCCCCAAATGCCTGCGGGATCTCAGCTCCAATGTTGGACCTTCAAAAGAGAGAAAACATCCATTATGGAATCCAAGTCAGACTAGGTGTCCTCCTAAGAGGACTAATGGCTTCATTCCACCTCCTCCTACACACACCTAAATGGCCTCTATGGGAAATGGAAGCCTTGCATAGGTGGATCATTGTCCGGGGCTGGGCAGGAGGAGTGGTGGAAACTGCCTCCCCATCCCAACCCTTCCAGGGAGGAGGAAGAGGAAAACAGTATAGATTTACAACAGTGGTTTGCGAGATGTCACAGCTCAGAGACAAATGAGGGGGAAAGTGGGGAAATAATGGGAGAGGAGGAGCAGGCAGAGCTGGAACAGCTGCTGGTTGACACATTGTCACTAGAAAGCATTCCAGACCCACCATCTGAACTTCAGCTGCAGGTCTCAGTTCCTCTTGGTCAACCAGCACGATACAGGTGTCAGGGACTGGGCAGAGGAGGAATGGAGGAGACCTCCTCCCCAGTCTGGCCCTTCCAGAGAAGAAGAAGATAGTTCAGAGTTACAACAGGGGTTTGAGGGAGGTCACAGCTCAGAGGCAGATGAGGGGGAAAGTGGGGAAATAATGGGAGAGGAAGAGAAGGCAGAACCGGAGCAGCAGCAGCTGGCTGACACATTGTCATTAGAAAGCATTCCCACAATTTCTGTTAATTTCTGTTAAATTCAGATTTCGTTGTTCTGTTTTCAATTTCCCCTTTCATTCTTCTAGTTCGCCTTTTGGATCATCTCAACCCCCAGCTCCATATGGATCAAATGGAAGTGTTGATGAGCCCATAGACAATCAACTTGCCCTGTTTGTATATACTACCAGCACCTCACACACAAACACATTGCTGAACTGAAGAGAAAGAAAGAAAGAAAGAAAGAAAGAAAGAAAGAAAGAAAGAAAGAAAGAAAGAAATCCCTGGGTCTCAGTGCAAGTGAAATAAGGGAAATGTTCACCCAGTTATGGCAAGCACAGGTGAAAAAGCACCTCTGTGCAAACTTTGTTCTCAGGCAATTTTTGGGAAGGTTTTTGTTAATACTCATCCATCTCAGGCATTTGTCTGATGCCTTCCGATTGCCCAGGAGCACAAATGCACAGTTCAGAACTGTCCTCAGGTAAGATATTTGCATATTGAACAGAAAAGAACATACCGGTACCTGTCAAAAAGTCTCTTTTCCAGGGCAGTGAGATATGAGATGGGCTTGTTGTAGGACTTCAGCGAAACAAGAGCGTCACAAGACACATTCTTTGGTTTCACACAGTAGAAGGACTCCTTGTCTCTCCTGTCCAGATACTCACACAGTTCTTCTTTTGTTGCTATATTAAAACCACAGTCGCTGAAGACATCCAATGTTCCTTTTAAAAACCTGCCCCTGAAACCTATTTTGTTGTAGCCTCTCTTCCTCGCAGCCCACAATGCAGAAACTCCTTCACTGGGATTGATGAGCCGGAGAGATGCTCTGACTTTGCCCTCCCAAAATAAAGTGAAATGGACCAGGTAAGTCCCATTCTTATGGTCCTCAATATGTCCAGACGCTCCGGCCTTAAGGCTTGAAGAATAGATCCTTGCTTGTAAGAAGTCTCCTCCATACTCCTTTCTGTTCCCCAAGTGGTTGTACAAATCCAGTCGAACTATCAAGGGATCTCCAATGCAATAAGAATCCTTGGGGCTTAATATTGTGGCTTTGCTGTTCTTGGCACTTGTGGTGGTCTTTATATCCGTGAAAGTTACATTGGGCATCAGCTGGTCTAGTTTTTTGAGAACACCTCTTACATCTTTTTCTTCCCATTCCATCCCACTGTGGCTTGGGAGTGGCGAAGTCCTCCTTCGGTTATCTTTGATTGAATAAGTTTTTGTTAAAAGAACCCAAATACCTTAAACACACTTGTGATACTAAATAATACAATGACATTGTATTGTACATTATTCATTATATTGTACCACAAAATTCCATACCTGCTGTTTACATTTCTCAAAGCCTAAAAGGTCTCTATCCAGTTATCGACTAGAGTTGTCTGTTACCACTTTACTGGGGTGGGGTGGGAAATGTGCCTTCTTTATTAAAATAATACATATGCTTTGCAACGTGGTTTCAAATGCTCTCTGATATATTCCTTGAAATAATGCCTTATGTGGTTATGATTTTTTTTAATAAAATAAAATCCTTACCATCTTCTGTAGCAGCACGAATCCTTTCTGCTTGCCCCATGAGACCTCCAAAGATGGCAATCTGGAGCAATCAGTGAGAAAGAAATTATTACAAGCATTCACAAGGAGAGAATGTAGCTCAGTAGTATGTATTTTCATGCAGAAGCGCCTGGTCCCATTCTGGACTTTCCAATCTCAGAAAAGGATCATATAGCAGCCGTGTGAAGGGAAAGACTTTAGATTGAGATCCTGGAGAGCCACTGCCTCTCAGAATGGGTGATATTGACCTAGAATAGATGGACCAATAGTCTGACCTACCTAGTATGAGAAAGCTTCCTACAAATCCTCTGCGGGTATTTAAGAGATTTTAAACCTTGAACCAAAGGTTTCTACTGATTCCTCCGTTATCTCTGCTCAGTTTTGGTGTGTTTTTTACCCACTAGGCAGTAAATGAGCAGCTAAAGCCCTAGTTAAAAGGGTTTAAGAAAACTTTGTTGATAAAACAAGACAAGCAGCTTCACGATAGTGCCAATCGCTCAATCTCTCCTTCTCCATTCTAAAAACATTTTCAAGTCCTTACTAACACAATATTTGTTGTAATCATTTTTCCAGAGAAACATAAAACTATTAATCAATTATAGACCTTTTTATGTACCACTTTCTTGGTTGGCCAACCATTTTTTATATATACGGGATACAGAAAATGGGGTGAGGATTCCAACCTTGGTCTCAGTTCTGTAAAAAGTGTAGCTGATGATGATAATCGCTCCCAGTGCAAAGACCAAGAATGCTGCTGGTTTCATGGTAGAAATGAAATGTGCTCTGGTCACCTCTGTGAAAGAAGCAGAGGGGTTTCCCATCAGTCACCACCACTTTTTATTTCTAGTTTTCCACAGAACTTTGCACCAGAAGCATATTCAACCGGATCTTGTTGGGAACCCGGTGAGAAACTCTTAGACCACTAGCATATAAATATTACTGTGACAACAGGAATGCAATGAATAGAATAGCGGCTCTTCTTTGTTGCATTCTTGCAGACTTAGGGTACAATCTTTGTATTTTCTGCAAATCAAAAAAGGAAAGACTTACTTTGGGGGTTCACACAGAGAGACTTTATCTTCTTCTGAGTGGAAACAACATCACATCCTCAGGTGAAAAGAAATCCCCTGCCACCTTCACAATATCTGAACCTGTCAGGCAGTTGGTGCTGAAAATGGCATCAGTCAAGAGGATGACTCAGGAACCAGTACCTAACCTGAAATTGTCTGTATAATTATCACTGTGGATGGAAACAGTGTAGGGAGTGCAGGATCCAAATGGAACTGGATTTTGAGCAAAACCAATGACATAGGCTTTGTTGACCTAATTCTCTCTCTTCGCAACAGCCACAAATAATAAGGAGTGCCTCTGGAGCTGAATCTCCTTCGGCTACTTAACCCTTTGTTCACCAAGATTGTTCTCCTATAGCATTTTCTGTAAGCTTCTTCCCATCTCTTCCAGCCTGCCAGCCTGCCTACCTGCCACGTAGCACGGTCTGCTCACACATGGGGCTTCCCCCCATCCCAGTCCTTGAGCCCAGGAACTGGTTCCAATCCTGAGAACAGAAATGAAAGACGGAGCTAGTTTCAGAGCGCGGCTCACAAATTGCACCCAGCCTTTGGAATGACAGTTTGTTTAGAAGTGGGTGCTATAAAATATTGTAATGACGCCAGAGTCTAAAGTCTCTTTTGCATATGGCAGGGTGGCCTAATTTGCCTAGCCAACAGGAACTTGATGCTAAACAAGACCACATACACACCATACATTTAAAGTGCCATTATACACCTTAACAGTCATAGTTATCACACTGAGAATCCAGGGAGCTGTTAATGGGGTGCTGAATAGTAATAGTAATAGTAATAATAATAATAGTAATAGTAATAGTGGTAGTAGTAATAATTGTTGTTGTTGTTGTTGTTATTTATTGAATTTATATACTGCACTATACCCAGAGGTCTCAGGGTGGTTCACAGAAAAGATGAACAATGTGTGATTGTTCAGAGTTCCGAATGCGTTGTTCAGAGACCACTATCCCCCCTACAGAGCTACAATTCCCCAAGTGAAGTAATAATCAGTTCCTCCTTCCAGCGAACTTTGGGAATTGTCACTCTGATGGGAACTAGGGTTACTCCCAGTTTATTGTGCATTTATCTTGATCTGTTTGCAAGAGGATAGATAAGGTTGACTGTTTATGGACATATACAGGATATAAGCATAATTGTTACCCATGTAAATCCCTCTCATCTATTCCCCCTCCTGCCTCCCCTTGACTATAAATCAGTAAAATGGTTCAAAGGTGGCAAACACTCCCAGCTGTAAGCTCTTTATCCAACCTTTTGAAACTGTACTGCAATATCACTTACAAAGTGGATGTTAGTGAACATTGCAATGACCCAGGAGTCTAAAGTCTCAATTGCACACATTACACTGGGCAACAATTTTTTACTTTTTGAATGTTGTCTAGATTTCTACAACTGATTTAGGGTATTTTTGCACTGCTGAATCAGGAAATGGCATCCGTTTCTTTCCATCAGGTCAGGTTTACTGTAAACTGAATGGTGGGCATTGATAAAGGTAAGTACACGTAAATTGCATGTTGCTTCACCATTTTTCAAACTTCAGGGCTTGAACTTCCATTTCTTGGAACTCCAGGAATGCTCAGTGGCAGGGAGGTCTCTCTTCAGAGTCCAACAGTAGTCAGCCATCATCACTGCGTCCTAGCGACCCTGATACCTGGTCTCCATCTCTTTCATGTCCTGATGGAATCTCTCCCCCTGATCGTCACTCATTGAACCCAGGTTCTCAGGAAACCGGTCCATATGTGAAAATAGGTTGTGCATCTTGTCGCTCATGTTGCAGCCCAGGTTTCTGAAAGCAGTCAGCATGTTGTTGACAAGTTCTGCCTAGTTTCTGGCCTTATTGTTGCCAAGAAAGTTCTTCACTACCAGAACAAATGCCTTCCACGCTTCCAGTTCCACTTCGTTCATTGAGTTTCCAAACTCTGGATCTCTGATGAGCTGATGGATCTGAGGACCGTCAAAGATGCCAGCTTTCAACTTCTCCATGGTCAATCCTGGAAAAGCCTGGCACAAGTAAGTGAAGCAGTCACCATCCTTGTCCAGAGCCTTGGTGAACTGCTTGATTAAGCCGAGCTTGAGGTGCAGCAGTGGGAAGAGTCTTCTGTCTCTGTCCACCAGAGGGTTGTTGATGACATTCCTTTCTTTGCAAGGCACCAATTCCTCCAGCACAGGCCAGTCCTTCTTCGTGTAATGCTGAGCACTGTCCCTACTATCCCACATGCACAGAAAACATGGATACTTGGTGAAGCCAGACTGTTGTCCCAACAAAAAGTTCATCATCTTCAGGTCAACACATATAAACCACTTATGCTGATCATAACCAATTTTCTCCAGCACATACTTCACCGCTTCATAGTTCTCCTTCAGTGTACTCGAGTGAGCCAGGGGTATAGAGGCAAACTGGTTGTCGTTGTGTAGCAGAACACATTTCAGTGATCACTTGCTGCTGTCAATGAACAGTCTCCAATCTATGGGTTCATACTGTGGCACTCCAAGCTTGAGCAGAAGGTGCGCAATATCTGCACAGTACACCAAGTCCTTCTCTTCCGAGAAAAAACGGAGGTACTCTTGATGCCTGTTGCGGAAGAAGCTGATGCGAGCACTGTCAGAGAGGAGGTTTTTTTCCCCTTCAATCTGGATGCCAACAGTTCAGCAGAGTCCTTTGACAAGCTGAAGTTGTGAACTAGATCATTCAACTCCTTTTGGGAAAATGGATGTGGAGCATCATCTTCAAGAACCACTTTTTCTTCTTCATGTCCTTCAACACTGGAGGCATCTTTGTCACTAATGTCAGGAAGTTCTCCAAAGATAGGCACTGGAATTTCATCACAATGAGCTACAGGACGACGTGCTGATTGAAGATCAGGATACTTCGTGGGGCGGCTGCCCCATTAACTTAGTTTTGATCCCCCAACTTTATGCTTTGCCGCACCAATTTATGGAAGATTTTGAGGTTTTATGACTTCAAACTGATCCCTTTTTGACATAATCACCCAGAACTATTGGATCTGAATACTTCTTGTCATTAAAATAATCATTTCCAATCAAAACAATTATTCGACATGGCATTTTACCCCCACCAACTTCTTCTAAAATGCTCCACACAAGCGTACATGTGAACAAAAACGTAAAAAAATGACATGTGGCCATAGCTCAAAAACTTGACCTGATTGAGCAAAACCAATGTGATTTTTGGATTCAGCACATCAGATTTGTCCTAAATCAACTGAAAAAACGCAGACAACAAATTTGTTGTTGACCACTGTATTCATTGTTTGTGATAATAAGGTAGTTGATCTCATAAAATCCTGGGTGTCACTAGCTCTCATAAAATCCTGGGTGTCACTAGACACAGGCAGTTGGTGACTGAACTATGTGGCCAGCCCCTCCTCCAACCTGGGGTATTGTGGTTGCCCTATCAGCCAGCCCTCAGGTCTGCAGCTGCTGTGGCTGAATGCTGCCAGGTTGGCTTGGAGTAAAACCTCACTCACCCATATCTGATTGTGGATGAGGAGGCTGTATCTGGTCTGTAGCACTGAGACCTGGGTAGGTGAGCAGGGCTGAGTTGGTCTCACCCAGTTGTGCCTACCTGGGTACTCAGTGCAGCATCAGGGCAAACTTGAGAATTGGGGAGTTGCTGTGGTCTATGGAGATTTTCACACTCACTCTCCAGGCTCTCTGTCTAGTTGGGGGGGGGGATCTAACGTGTGTGTTCCTGGCATTGGCCAATTGGGACAGATTAGGGATTTTGCTGGGGACGCGGGTGGCGCTGTGGGTAAAAGCCTCAGCGCCTAGGGCTTGCCGATCAAAAGGTCGGTGGTTCGAATCCCCGCGGTGGGGTGCGCTCCCGTTGTTCGGTCCCAGCGCCTGCCAACCTAGCAGTTCAAAAGCACTCCCGGGTACAAGTAGATAAATAGGGACCGCTTACTAGTGGGAAGGTAAACGGCGTTTCCGTGTGCGGCTCTGGCTCGCCAGAGCAGTGATGTCACGCTGGCCACGTGACCCGGAAGTGTCTCCGGACAGCGCTGGCCCCCGGCCTCTTGAGTGAGATGGGCGCACAACCCTAGAGTCTGTCAAGACTGGCCCGTACGGGCAGGGGTACCTTTACCTTTACCTTAGGGATTTTGCTGGTTTCCTGCCCACCTCTCTGCCCAGCAGTCTCCTTGCCTGAGATGACAGAGCTGGTCTTGGAGGCAGTGTTGGGGACAGTGGTGGAGCATATCCCCATGCTACCCAGGGCTGGCACGCTCCTGATGGGGATGTGGCGAGGAGGGTGCCCTCCCAGGTGCTGGATAGCTGCTCAGGTGCCTGGAGTGGTGTGCACGCCCTGCAGCTGGGGCCAGAGTGAGCCGCCCAAAGCAGACATTCAGCGAGCTGCCCGCCCAAGACTCCCAAAGGACTGGAGAAAATTTATATTTTATTTGAAAGAAAACTGTAAACATCTGAAAACGTTTGTAGGTTTGACTTGAAATGTTTGGTAATGTGAAAATAAGGAGCTGATTTACATATTAGAGGGTGAATGTTAAAAGAAGACACAAGGTAAAGAAGTGGTTATAGAAATGCGATAAATTTGCTGAGGGACGCGGGTGGCGCTGTGGGTTAAACCACAGAGCCTAGCACTTGCCAATCAGAAGGTCGGCGGTTCGAATCCCCGCGACGGGGTGAGCTCCAGTTGCCAACCTAGCAGTTCAAAAGCACGTCAAAGTGCAAGTAGATAAATAGGTACCGCTCCGGCGGGAAGGTAAATGGCGTTTCCGTACACTGCTCTGGTTCACCAATAAAGCGAGATGAGTGCCACAACCCCAGAGTCGGCCACAACTGGACCTAATGATCGGGGTCCCTTTACCTTTACCTTAAATTTGTTAAAGATATGTGGAAGTCAGAAAGAGGGAGGGAAGGAGGTCAATGCTCTTTTTGAGCAATACTTTAAGTTATGGATTTGTGGAATGAAAATGAAATGAAATATGGAAAACTCATTAAAAATTATATTTAAAAAGCCTCCCAAGCCTCCCCCAAGCTGTCAAAACAAAGGGGGAAGGGGTGAATGCCACCAGCAATGCGGCACAGTTCCCCCCTTACCCCAATGGCTAGGGGTGGGCTTGGGAATCACGGGTGGGCGGCATGCCAAATGTCATCCCCCTCAATGAGGGTACCCGGGGCGGTCCACCTCCCATGCCCCCCTTCCTACGCCCTGGTTGAGGACTCCCAGGCTGCTGGTTTTGGGTGACTTCAACACCCATGTGGAGGCAACTGGTTCTGGGGTGGCTCAGGGCTTCATGGCTTGATGTAACGCACTTAGAATTTTGGTTCGGGGCCCCAAAGGGGTTCGCTACTGTTGGAGAAGATGGGCGATGTCTAAGCAAGGAGAGAAGAACCAAGCAGCATTTTAAAAGCAAATATCCTTTATTCAGTTGCAACCTATGCAAAGGTGACGAAAGGTATGAGGAACCCAACCCAAAGGTGTAAGTCCAGAATTTTATGCAGTTGTAATTGTGGGTGGTCTGATTCATCACAGGTTTGTCAATTTACACAGTAATGATGCCTAACAGTGAAAGTAAATAAAGGCAGGCCGGACTGTGTTTGTGCAGCGGCCAAAGCCAGCAGCTCATGCACAGAAGAAGGCTTGATTTATAGCCAACTAATAAGGACAGTAAAAGGTTGTTCTAGCACTGTGGTGAGCCAGTGTGGTGTAGTGGTTAAGAGCGGTAGTCTCGTAATCTGGTGAACCGGGTTCGCGTCTCCGCTCCTCCACATGCAGCTGCTGGGTGACCTTGGGCTAGTCACGCTTCTCTGAAGTCTCTCAGCCCCACTCACCTCACAGAGTGTTTGTTGTGGGAGAGGAAGGGAAAGGAGAATGTTAGCCGCTTTGAGACTCCTGAAGGGGAGTGAAAGGCGGGATATCAAATCCAAACTCTTCTTCTTCTTCTTCACTGTGGAATGGACCTTTTGGAGGGCTAAAAAGAATCCCAGGTCCCTAAGTTATATAGAGGGAATGCCTGATGCGGGAGGTCTTTGCCGAGAAAGTAGCCTTGATTTATGTGCTACAAAAGGGAGGACATACCCTGATGCTTATGAAGCTGGATTTGCCCAGCTGCAAGCCATCACCCCTGACCACTGGTCCTGTTAGCTAGGGATGATGGGAGTTGTAGTCCCAAAACATCTGGAAGGCTGAGTTTGGGGATGCCTGCCCTCGATCGATCACCAGCAAAGTGATCCAGGAACCCTGTCTCTTATTTGCAATAGGGGAGCAAAGGAGGAACTTGGCTACAGCAACCACTAGATTTTCAAAAATTCAAATAATTCAGCATGGCAAAAACCAGCCCTAGACTTCAAATGGTGTCTTCTTGCTGTTTTATCAGGAATTGATGCTAACATCCTTTCAAAACCTTTGGTAATTTTTCCTTGAAGTTACATCTAGGGTGGAAGGAGCTGATGTAAGAAAGATTTGTTCTTAGCGGCTTCAGAAAAACAACAACACATTGTCTTAAGGTTTGGAAGGGGACAGCTAAACTAATGGATTTTTCTGCCACTTGGACGGCAGTTGTGACAAACATGGAAAAAAACAGTGTACAAAGCCACCGTGACTTTACAGTTTTTGAAGTATGACTTTATTTGGCATCACCTGTGACATCTGGCTTTGTTTAACAGGTTGGTCTGAATGACACCTGCCCCTGACCCTGTATGAGAATGTTCCTCCTTTTTGTTTGTTACCTCATACCTCCCTCTCTGCTTTGCACTTACCTCCCTTTCCCACAAAGCCATTCCAGCAATCTTTTGTTTCGTTTTTTGTTTTGCATGATTAGTGTTCTGGTTTTATAATTTACTAGGGCCATTCTCCTTCTTAACTCTTAATACTAGGGTTGCCATATTTCGAAAAGTGCTAATCCAGATACAAAGGTTGAGCCAAGTTGTTGAGCATTTTTTCTTTGCAAAATCTGAAAAAAGAAGGGTTTTTCTTTTTAGCTTTTTAAAAAGGAAATTTGCCTAAATCTACACTTCCGACATGGGTTGCCATACATCTGGATTTTTGAATTACAGCGATTTCTGCTCAGATACTATTTTCAACAGACGAATCCCAGCTATGTCCGGGAAATTCTGGATGTATGGAAACTCAACTTAATGCTAAAAGGTGATTTTAAAAAAATATGACAAATATCCCTTAAGGACTGTTTACTCCTCAGGGAGGGGGTAACTTTTGCTTCATTGAGGCTGGAAATATTGTACAGAAAAATGTGGAATAGCAGCCAGCAACCCAAATAAAAAGTTGCATTTGCCTAGTTGGGGGGCAACTGCTGTCTAGCAACAGATGGAAGGCTCCACATTGGCTATACCTGTGTGTAATGCGTATTTATTTATACAATCTATATCCACTTAATGCTAAGCATTTTACAAAGAAACAATGCACACACAGAGAGAGAAAGAAATCAGTTAAAACTATAAAATCAAGCTTCAATTAAAATGTCTGAAGAAATGGGGGACGAGGAGTCTTCAGCAGCCCCAAAAGTGCCTTTAACTTTTAGCAAGTCCATCTTGCGGAGAAAATTAATAGTGCTGTTCCCACCTGCTCTCACTAGATGGTGGTAAAGTATAAGATATGATAGGAGGGACAAGATAATGGACAGGGTAATGTATGAGCATCCAGTGCAGGCTTTTGAGCAGGAGTCAGCAAACTTTTTCAGCAGGGGGCCGGTCCACAGTCTCTCAGACCTTGTGGGGGGCCAGACTATATTTTGGGGAAAAAAGGAGAGAAAAGAAGGAATTCCTATGCCCCACAAATAACCCAGAGATGCTTTTTAAATAAAAGCACACATTCTACTCATGTAAAAATGCCAGGGAGGCCCCACAAATTACCTAGAGATGCATTTTAAATAGAAGGACAAATTCTATTCATGTAAAAACACACTGATTCCCTAACCGTCCGCGGGCCGGATTTAGAAGGCGATTGGGCCGGATCTGGTCCCCGGGCCTTAGATTGCCTACCCATGCTTTTGAGTGTTGGATTGATTTATGTGCCGGCCATAGTCTCTCCCCATCAGCTGTCCAGTCACAGTCTTTTGCACAGGCTGGAGCCTCCATAGCTGGCCCAAGAGTTGCCCCACATAGCCTTGCTGGATTTCTCCATTCAATACTGCAATGTTCTTAATTCTTCATTTAAAATTGCTTTAACCTGCCTTGGGACCCTCCCAAGCTTGGGGAAGGAGGTGTGGGGCTCTGGCAGGATCCTGGAGCCCTGCTGCCTCCTTTTCTGAGCATGTGCAGAGTGCCTTCCCTTGTGCCTGCTTGCCTGTCCCTCCTCTGGCCATTTCTGGGCAGTGAGTACTGGCACCTATTTTCCTAAGGGGGTGGGGGGAAGTGCTGTTCATTGCTGCATTCAGCCCAAAAGGTGCTTTTAAAGGTAAAGGTACCCCTGACCATTGGGACGCAGGTGGCGCTGTGGATTAAACCACAGAGCCTAGGACTTGCCAATCAGAAGGTCGGCAGTTCGAATCCCCGTGACATGGTGAGTGCCCATTGCTTGGTCCCTGCTCCTGCCAACCTAGCAGTTCGAAAACATGTCAAAGTGCAAGTAGATAAATAGGTACCGCTCCAGTGGGAAGGTAAACAGCATTTCTGTGCGCTGCTCTGGTTCACCTGAAGTGGCTTAGTCATGCTGGCCACATGACCTGGAAGCTGTACGCTGGCTCCCTCGGCCAATAAAGCGAGATGAGTGCCGCAACCCCAGAGTCGGCCACGACTGGACCAAACGGTCAGGGGTCCCTTTACCTTTACGTTTACCCCTGACCATTAGGTTCAGTCACAGACAACTCTGGGGTTGTGGCGCTCATCTTGATCTATAGGCCGAGGGAGCCAGCGTTTGTCTGCAGACAGCTTCCAGGTCATGTGGCCAGCATGACTAAGCCGCTTCTGGCGAAACCAGAGCAGCACACGGAAACGTTGTTTACCTTCCCGCCGGATTTATCTACTTGCACTGTGACGTGCTTTCAAACTGCTAGGTGGGCAGGAGCTGGGACCGAGCAACGGGAGCTCACCCCGTTGTGGGGATTTGAACCACCGACCTTCTGATCTGCAAGTCCTAGGCTCTGTGGTTTAACCCACAGGGCCACCCATGTCCCTTAACAAATTTATCACATTTCTATAACCACTTCTTTACCTTGTGTCTTCTTTTAACATTCACCCTCTTATATGTAAATCTGCTCCTTATTTTCACATTACCATACATTTGAAGTCAAACCTACAAACATTTTCAGACCACAGCACCACCCGTGTCCCTCTAAAGGCACTTTTAGCTTTGCACAAATCGAACTTGCCAAGTGAATAGTGCTATTCCTAACTGCTCTCACCAGATGACAGTAAAGTGTAAGACATGAATGGAGGGACACAGTAAAATCTCTACTGTGCTGGAATAGTGGAGAACAGCTGATCCACAAGTGAGGAAGGGCTGGAGTTTAGCCAGGTTCCGGTGACAGGTGAGCTAATGCCCCAATGACTGCCAAAGAGCCATATGCATTTCTCAAGTACATCTTGCTTCCATTTGGCCTTAGCTCTTCTCCACCCATAAGCCACACGAGGAGGCTTATTCGGGAACCCAGAAAGTATCTGCAACCAAGGCAGGGAATAGCAACTTCTCCTATGTCCTCTGGAAGGAACTAGCAACCAACAGCTGCCACAATCTTTCCAGAGCAATAACAATGATTGGCTAGCAATGTGACCAAGGCTGCAGTCCTCTCTGCCCTTATTTGTTTTAAGGCAAGAGAAGTTGACTAACATGCGGTGCCAGGCTATTTTGCACCTTAAGCAAGACTAACTATTTGCAAAAAAAATACCCTGCCCCCCCAAGTGCTAACTTCATTTTTCAAAAACAGGTGTCTTGTAGAAAAGAAAATGAAAGCACAAAAGTTGAAACTGCTAATTTTATTTTAAACTGCAAAAATAAGTAGATGCAAAAATACAAATGTTTTGGCATACAAATCTTTATTTAATTTTTTTATACTTTCCAGATATATACATTTCACTGATTTTACAATCATTTTGACATTTTAAAACTTGACTTCCTTCCCCCTCTTTTTATGGTTCCTTAAATTTATTTTTAATACCTTCTGCATATCCAAGTTAACTTAACTTTCTCATTTATTTATCTTCTTTAAATATATACTCTTATGTAGCTGCAGGTTATTACAATAATCCCTCCAGTGCTTTTATCTGTTTACAATTTATCTGTAAATATTCAATAAACCATTTCCATTCGTTTATAAAAAGTTTGTTACCTTGATTTCTTATTTTTCCAGTAAGTTCTTCCATTTCTGCATATTCCATAAGTTTTTGTATCCATTCTTCCTTTGCTGGAACTTCTTCTTCTTTCCATTTTTGGGCAAGTAACATTCTTACCGCTGTAGTTGCAGACATAAATAAATTTCTATACAATTTAGGTAGTTCTATCCCTATGTCTCCCAAGAGAAAAGCTTCTGGGTTTGTTTGTTTTTTGGGTGTGTGTTTTTTACAAACGTTATTTTAAACATCCTTTCATTTCATTGTATATCATTTCCCAGTAAGCCTTAACCTTTCTACAAGACCACCACATTTTTGCCAGTTTACTCGGTGTTGGCCATTGCTGGGCAACCTGTAGCCTACAAATCATTTTGGATGAATTGTGATGTTAAAATTTAAATTAAATTAAAAGTTTCAGCCCCCACAACATTCCCAGGGCACCCACAATTTTTTTGCACCAGGGCCACACATGCCACAGGGGTGTGTGCACCCGACTTCAGCCGCCCAGTGGCTGAGCGTATGCTTCTGTCACCTAGCCCAGGTTCACAGGGTGCACCCAGAGGGGAGTGCGACACAGAGGCAGCCCCCTATGCCCAGTCCAGCTGGGCACGCTGCCCAGCAGAGAAAGGGCAGCAACGCTGCTGCAACTCTCTTTCTTCTCTCTGCTACCTGGGCCACACCCTGACCCAGGAGCAGAGCTGAAGCTGTACACTGAAGCCAGGCTCCAATGAGGGAGCCATGGGGGGGCCTGGTCTTGTCCCCTCTCAAAAATGTGCCTGGGACCACGACAGGTGTGCTGACATCAGATGCACGCATGTGCAATGGGCGCGTCAGCACTTTTTCCTCTCACGCCGGTGGGCCCGCTCTCACTCAGATAAATTGCCCCCACCTTACTGAAGAACCCTTTACTTGAAGGTTTCTTTTCCTTTCCTCTTAAAATTTTAGCCCAGAGTATCCTTGGGAGGACCTTTGTGAGGGGATAACTAGTAAGTTTGAGTCTCAGACAGGTTTTCTTTAAATAAACAATATTTATTTAAGGCAAGCACACATGGATTAAACATAGGTTACTTCAAGAATACAGTTACAGATAGGTAGCTGTGTTGGTCTGCCATAGTTAAAACAAAAAAAATTCCTTCCAGTAGCACCTTAAAGACCAACTAAGTTAGTTCTTGGTATGAGCTTTCGTGTGCATGCACACTTCTTCAGATACACACGAAAGCTCATACCAAGAACTAACTTAGTTGGTCTTTAAGGTGCTACTGGAAGGAATTTTTTTTGTTTCAAGAATACAGTGCGATTTCACTTTAATTTGTCCTCAGTTGGTTTTGAGTTGTAGGTTTGGTTCCTTTATACAGTGATAGTTTCTTCCAGTTATCCACCCCCTTTAACACTCCTGCTCCTGAGGTACTTTAAGAAATAGACCAAAGGGCTCTCCACACCCCCTCCCTTTACTGGGTTTCAGTGGCGTAGCGTGGGTTGTCAGCACCCGGGGCAAGGCAAGTAATTTGTGCCCCCTAACCTGTGGATTTGCGCCCCCTAACCCGTGGATTTGCGCCCCCTAACCCTAACCCCCAGATGTTGCGCCCGGTGCGGCCGGGCCCCCCTGCACCCCCCATGCTACGCCACTGCTGGGTTTGTGAGTTTCTTCTTTTCCTTAGAAGACTCTCTCCCCTCCAGACTAGATTTGAGTCCCAAGTAGGCTGTTTCTTTCCAGCTCCTACTTCTACTGGCTCAACTTCTGCCTCCCAGTAAAATTCTGGTCTATTCCTCCTACAGGACACCACACACTGTCCTTCACAATACACTCAGAGTGGAAGTTTTTCTTTCTTTCTTTCTTTCCCCAGAACCAAGTCTTTCTCCCATTCACTCTTTATACCTCAGCCTGTCTCCTAACCTCCAAAACCAACCCTCTTCACTCCCTCAACTCCTTAACCAACCCCCAACTCCTAACTAACTGTCTCTCCCCAAATCCTCTCCTTTTAAATTCTCCCTCCTTGAACCATGGCTAGTCAGAGGCTGCCGTTCATTAACCATTTGCTGGCAGGGAAAGAAAGAAAATGAAAGAAATACTTGTTGATTCATCCTGTCCAGCAAAACCAACTTTTTCGTCACAGCATGCAAGCAGCCCTGGACCTCCACTTTCCTGGGGCCAAGCCTGTGGGCCTGGTTTTCCCCCCTCCCTCCCCATCAGAATAGGGAAAAGACACCAAAGGAGCCAACTCATAGGGGCCGAGGGGGCTTTGCCCCCCCCCATAAAATATCTGGAAACGCCCCCCACCCCAAAGTTGATGGGCATCGCTATTCAAATGGTGTGCATGCACTGTGTCATGTGGTCCAATTAAGGGGTGGGGCCTACTTGCCCCGCATAATTGCCCAATATTTTATTCAAGTTGGCAACCAATAGAAGAGAAATTGCAAAGTGAAAACTGCAATGATGTTGCCTGCCTACCTGCTTATTTAAATTATATACTGCTTCACATTGCCACAGGAATCGTCGAGAGGTTCACATATCCCAACAACAGTACCATCAGTATAACATACAATACAGAGTCCACCTCCTCTTATTGCTGCTACTCCACATTTTGCATAACAAAGTGATGTTACCTCTAAGCAGAAGTAAAGAGCCAGTGTGGTGTAGTGGTTAAGAGCGGTAGTCTCGTAATCTGGGGAACCGGGTTCGCGTCTCCGCTCCTCCACATGCAGCTGCTGGGTGACCTTAGGCCAGTCACACTTCTTTGAAGTCTCTCAGCCCCACTCACCTCACAGAGTGTTTGTTGTGGGGGAGGAAGGGAAAGGAGAATGTTAGCCACTTTGAGACTCCTTAAAGGGAGTGAAAGGCGGGATATCAAATCCAAACTCTTCTTCTTCTTCTTCTTAAATGAAATGTGGAGCAGTAAATTGAAAAAGTACCGCAAAAGCAAATCATATATGCAATATAAAGATGCATTGAAGTACAACGTTGAAATGCAATGTAATTAAGTATGTATCTGGAAAAATCTCATAAATACTACCAAAAACACCCTATGTGTGGTAGGAACACAATCACCAAAATAATTCACATTTACACTACACGAAACCAATCTATGCACACCCACTTAGCCAACCACTCAGCCAACACATTCTGTTTCCACCCACAACATCACTCCATCCACTCAATTCTCCCTTTAATAAAACACTCAAGACACTCAACTAACCAATAATCATGTACAGAAAAATAGGTCCGCTGAATAAAAATGTGGGCAGAAGATACTTTCAGCTTTACAAGTGTAGCAAAATGGAATGTGGTCTGGAGTTCTTAGTACTCAAAACTGCTGCTAAAAGATCCTTAAAAGCCAGCATTTCCATTAATGCTACCTTTGGGAAAGGAGAAGAGTAACCGTTCTTGAAGTGAGAACTTATACTTGTAAAATTAAAATGAAACCACAAAGCTTTTAAGGTTTAAAATCCAATTTATTTCCTCAAGTTCCGTTCTAGAACTTTCCCCCTGGGGTTTGGCAAAAGCTTGTGGGTGCTTGTGAGTATCTAAGGATAGGAGCTGAGGAAAAGCCACTATCGGCGGGATGCCAAAGGCTCGTGTGCAGAGGACCAACCCCATCGCACAAACAAGCCAAGGAACTGCTTGAGCAGCAATATTGAACTGTACCAATGAAGCAACATGCAACTTAAGGTGTGTGGCCAGGCTAGAGAGCCAAAAGGGCCATGCACGGGCTAGTCCACACTTCCACTTGTGGTGCTGTTTCCCCCCAGGGAAATCTGCTCTTTAATACTGAATCAGAGCAAGCGTCAATTGCACTTTCTGCAGATTGATGCTTGCGCCAACAGTAACGAGCGATTTTTTCCTGGGAAAGCTAAAACCACTTGGACCATGCCTAGAAGTCCCCAAACAAGCAGAAAAATGAGACCTGTGTTTTCCAGGCATAGGACAAGTGGAAGTGTAGACAAGCCCTAAGTCCTGGACTGAAATTTCAAATATGGAATTGGATTCTTAAATCAGATTTCCCTTCCGCTTCTAAATTTGAGCTCTTAATTCCTTTATGGAATAGTTGGGAAAGGGGCTGCAGCTCAGCTGAGGGTCTGCTTTGCATGGGATCTAGTAATCGGCATATCAAATACTATGGCATGTCAGTTATCAAATACTTCACACCACTGCATGTCACAAATGAAACATGTAAATATGAAGTGCCATTGCATGTCGGCTATACAGAGTCAAGTGCTAAATGACCACTGCATGCTAAAATGGTGCCAGCTCTGCTTTTGTGCTGTTCCTCCTCTTCCTCACATCCTCCTGAAGCGATTGTGAAGGACTTTTCATTGTTGCTGTGCCTGTTGTTTGAAATCATCTCTGCTCTAACAAGAAGCCAGCAATTAAATCTTATAAGATGGTTTTACAGTTGTGCGGAAGGCCCCTTTTATCCACTTTATTTTAAAATTGTTCTATTTTTTTTATCCCTAGTTTTCAGGAATATAAAACTTTACTACATTTGCTGCAAACCTTCATACTTTGGCCATTTACAGCTCCCTCTGCAGATATATCTTACACATAAATAAGGCTTTCATCTCTGCAGCACTTGTCTAAGAACCCACAGCGGCTCAGAGCAGTTTCATTAATAGATCTTTGCCTATAAATTCTTCTGTCATTCATACGTGTATTGGCATGCCTCTGCATCATCTATCTGTTTCCCAATGGAAGCATTTGGGTTCTTGGGTTCGTGTAGCATAATCTTGTAATCTTGGTGGGGGTCACAGCTGGGATGATCAGAACCCAAACAGGCGCTAGGCGTGTCTCCCCACCCCCAGTCACCCCCCCAAAAAAATACATAAAGAGGGGAAGAAAACTTGGCCCGAGGCTGAAAAGAATGGCTCTGCTTCGGGGAGAAACCAAAGTATCAACAGTAAGGGAGAAGTTTTTACACGGAATTAAAAGACGCCTGCTTCTTGGGAGAAAAGCAATGACAAACCTAGACAGCATCTTAAAAAGCAGAGACAACACCTTGCCAACAAAGGTCCCTATAGTTAAAGCCATGGTTTTCCCAGTAGTGTTGTATGGAAGTGAGAGCTGGACCATAAAGAAGGCTGATCGCCGAAGAATTGATGCTTTTGAATTATGGTGCTGGAGGAGACTCTTGAGAGTCCCATGGACTGCAAGAAGATCAAACCTCTCCATTCTTAAGAAAATCAGCCCTGAGTGCTCACTGGAAGGACAGATCCTGAAGCTGAGACTCCAATACTTTGGCCACCTCATGAGAAGAGAAGACTCCCTGGAAAAGACCCTGATTTTGGGAAAGATGGAGGGCACAAGGAGAAGGGGACGACAGAGGATGAGATGGTTGGACAGTGTTCTCGAAGCTACCAGCATGAGTTTGACTAAACTGCGGGAGGCAGTGGAAGACAGGAGTGCCTGGCATGCTCTGGTCCATGGGGTCACGAAGAGTCAGACACGACTAAATGAGTAAACAACAACAACAACAAAACAGAGACAGAGACATTCTTGACCATGGGCACCAGGGATGGTGGAGTATCATTCAAAGCAGTGCATTCCAAAAAGGGACACACCCCTTGGATTGGATGCTACAGGCACTTCATAACTGCTGGGTATATATACAGGACTTCTGAGTCTTCAGACCATTTCATGAGCATCTCCTTGGTGCAATCTGCACAACAACCCTACAGAGTAGGTCTTAGCAACTGCAAAACGGCAGGTGGTGGAATGAGGCCAAAGGGAGGCTGAGGGAGCTGGTGTTTGTCCACAGACAGCTTTCTGGATCATATGGCCAGCATGTCTAAACCACTTCTGGTGCAACGGAACACCATGACAGAAACAGAGTGCACAGAAATGCTGTTTACCTTCCCGCCACAGTGGCGGTCCCAAGAGGCTCAGTGGTTTAGACCAGAGGTCAGCAACCTTAGGCCCATGGAACAGAAGCGGCTCGCGGAGGTCGTTTGACCGGCCCATGAGCTGCCCCCCAACTGAGTTGCCCACTCATGCGCTGTGCTAAACTGGTGCAGCGCAGCATGAGGACTCGCTTCTGTGGCTACAGAAATCTTGTCTGCGCAGACGCCAATGCCGAAAATCGCAGGCATGTGTGCGATCCGGCTCACAGAGGGCTCTCTACGGGACTGATCTGGCCCAGGCAAGATAAACCTTGCCGACCCCTGGTTTAGACCACAGCGCCACCCGCGCTGGGGTGTGTGTCCAGGTCTCTGCAAAGTATTTCAGATGTGGCTATGCCACAGATATTAATACATTTCAAAATTATTAACTGTGTTTTTTTACGTTCAATGAATATTCAGAGAGCAGCGTACAGAAATTAAAGCATAACGCCAATCATAAAACAGTAAAACCAACAAAGAAAATAAATTACAGAGATAACATAGGTTGATCTGGAAAGCGGTGAAAAGAAATCTATTACACAAGCTCTGAAAGTGTAACAATGGCTGTGTACACACACTCTGGTTTACTCTCATCATTGGTTTGGGAAATGGTGTAAACACAGTGGTAGCCACAGTCCACATCTATCCTGCACTTGTACTGTGTTTTCCTATCAAACTCTGCCTTTGATGCATTTTTACGCCAACCAGCCTGTATCTGAATTGAGAAAAAGAACGGCCTAGATGCTTTTTAAGTTGCCCATGTGTTCACAATGTTGGGTCTTTCTTCACTTCTAAGAGAAGAGAAATGCAGAGAACTGGTGTCACACTGCTAAAAGCATCATATAAAGACATCCTGGTGCCTGGAATTTTTATTTAACTAAAAGAAAAATAGCTTAGGTGTGAGAAGAATTGAATAGGATCACTATGGTCCATCTCCTTTCTTTCAAATGCTCCTGTAGCATCCTGCGATTCAGCTGCGGTGCTAGAACCTGTTTGATAAGGCTTGCAATGGTTATCAGATTTTTAGGAAGTCATTAGTTTGCACCAGGCGTCCTGTTGGGAAGACCCAGTTTTCTGAGTGCATGTTCTGGAAGTTGGGCAATAGGGGCAGTACAGGATTCCTTTTGGTGTACCGACCTCCCCGCTGCACCAAGGATTCCCTGCCCGAGCTGCTTCAGGTCGTGGCGGATGTTCTCCTGGAGACACCTAGCTTGGTCGTCCTAGGGGATTTTAACATCCATGCCGACACGACCTTACAAGGGGCCGCTCGGGACTTCGTGGAAAGCATGGCCTCCATGGGGCTGTCCCTGAATAAGTCTGGCCCAACCCATAGCCGTGGACATGCCTTGGACCTGGTGTTTACCTCTATGGATGTTGGTGATCTGACACTAAGTAAAAGCGAAACGAAAGAAGTGCCATGGTCAGATCACTTCCTGGTGCAACTGGACTTCTCTGCGACCCATCCCCTCTGCAGGGAGGTGGGACCAATTCGGATGGTCCGCCCCCGCCACTTAATGGATCCAAATGGTTTCCAGAGAGTGGTAGGGGATGCTTTATCCCATGTTGATGGCCTTTCAGCTGATTCCCTGGTGGCCCGCTGGAATGTGGAGTTAACCAGGGCTATTGACTGTTTGGCTCCGAAGCGCCCTCTCCGATTGCATGGAGCCCGGACAGCCCCGTGGTTTTCCACGGATCTGAGGGCAATGAAACAATCGTTGAGACGGCTAGAGCGCCGGTGGCGGAGAACTCATTCCGAATCTGACCGGACACAGGTTAGAGCTCAACGTCGAGCCTACCAAGTGGCGATAGCGACGGTGAAGAAGAATTTCTTCACCGCCTCTATTGCATCTGCAGAAAACAGCAGCAGGAGACTTTTTCAGGTGGTTCACAATTTAGCGGAACCACCTGCAACATCGGGGCCCAGTACGGGCCACATGTTCTCCTGCAATGATTTTGCAAAGTTTTTTGCAGATAAAATCGCTCAGATTCGGGAAGAAGTAGACTCCACCGTGGGAGCAGGGCCGGGGCGGGAGAGTGCTAGAGTTCTGTCTAGTCAAGTTGAGTGGGATCAATTCCAATCTGTTACCTCCGAGGATGTGGACAGGCTGCTTGGACGAGTGAAACCAACCACCTGTCTCCTGGATCCTTGCCCATCCTGGCTTATAAAAGCTAGCCGGGAAGGACTGGGCAATGGGCTTCGTGGGGTGGTGAATGCTTCCCTCCGTGAGGGAGCCTTCCCAGACCCACTGAAAGAGGCGGTTATTAAACCGCTTCTTAAAAAACCATCTTTAGATGCGGCCACGATGGCCAACTATCGCCCAGTCTCAAATCTTCCATTCCTGGGCAAGGTGATTGAGCGAGCGGTTGCCGAACAACTCCAGGCACGCCTGGAAGAAGCGGACCATTTGGATCCCTTCCAGTCGGGATTCAGGCCTCATCATGGGACTGAAACTGCCTTGGTCGCACTGGTTGATGATCTCCGGCGGGCTAGGGACAAAGGTGAGAGCTGTTTCCTAGTTCTGCTGGATCTCTCAGCGGCGTTTGATACCATCGACCATAGCATCCTTCTGGACCGTCTTGAGGGGCTGGGAGCTGGGGGCACTGTTATACAGTGGTTCCGCTCCTTCCTCCTGGGCCGTGTTCAGAAAGTGGTGGTGGGGGATGAGTGTTCAGACCCCTGGGCTCTCACTTGTGGGGTGCCTCAGGGTTCTGTCCTCTCCCCCATGCTTTTCAACATTTACATGCAGCCGCTGGGAGAGATCATCAGGAGGTTTGGGCTGGGTGTTCATCAGTATGCGGATGATACCCAGCTCTACCTCTCTTTTAAATCAGAACCAGTGAAGGCGGTGAAGGTCCTGTGTGAGTGTCTGGAGGCGGTTGGAGGATGGATGGCGGCTAACAGATTGAGGTTGAATCCTGACAAGACAGAAGTACTGTTTTTGGGGGACAGGAGGCGGGCAGGTGTGGAGGATTCCCTGGTCCTGAATGGGGTAACTGTGCCCCTGAAGGACCAGGTGCGCAGCCTGGGAGTCATTTTGGACTCACAGCTGTCCATGGAGGCACAGGTCAAATCCGTGTCCAGGGCAGCTGTTTACCAGCTCCATCTGGTACGTAGGCTGAGACCCTATCTGCCTGCGGACTGTCTCGCCAGAGTGGTACATGCTCTGGTTATCTCCCGCTTGGACTACTGCAATGCACTCTACGTGGGGCTACCTTTGAAGGTGACTCGGAAACTACAACTAATCCAGAATGCGGCAGCTAGACTGGTGACTGGGAGCGGCCGCCGAGACCATATAACACCAGTCTTGAAAGACTTGCATTGGCTCCCAGTACGTTTCCGAGCACAATTCAAAGTGTTGGTGCTGACCTTTAAAGCCCTAAACGGCCTCGGTCCAGTATACCTGAAGGAGCGTCTCCACCCCCATCATTCTGCCCGGACGCTGAGGTCCAGCGCCGAGGGCCTTCTGGCGGTTCCCTCATTGCGAGAAGCAAAGCTACAGGGAACCAGGCAGAGGGCCTTCTCGGTAGTGGCGCCCGCCCTGTGGAACGCCCTTCCAGCAGATGTCAAAGTGATAAATAACTACCTGACATTCAAGAGACATCTTAAGGCAGCCCTGTTCAGGGAAGTTTTTAACATGTGATATTTTATTGTATTTTTGGTTTTTATGGAAGCCGCCCAGAGTGGCTGGGGAGGCCCAGCCAGATGGGCGGGGTATAAATAATAAATTATTATTATTATTATTATTATTATTATTACTCAGGGCTATGCTCTGCCCAAATGCTCAGAGGCAATAATGCTTCTGAATACCAACTACTGGAAGCTGCATCTGGGTAGACCGCTTTTGTGCTCAGGTCCTGCTTGCAGGTTAATTCTATGTCCAGGGCAGGTGTCTACCAGCTCTATCTGGTACACAGGCTGAGACCCTACCTGCCTGCAGACTGTCTCTCCAGAGTGGTGCATGTTCTGGTTATCCTCCACTTGGACTACTGCAATGTGCTCTACTTGGGGCTACCTTTGAAGAACTGATCCAGAATGCAGCAGAGAGACTGGTGACTGGGAACGGTCGCCGAGACCATATAATACTGGTCCTGAAAGACCTACATTGGCTCCCAGTATGTTCCCAAGCACAATTCAAAGTGTTGGTGCTGACCTTTAAAGCCCTAAATGACCTCGGCCCAGTATACCTGAAAGAGCGTCTCCACCCCTATTGTTCTGCCCAGACACTGAGGTCCCGCTCCAACAGCCTTCTGGCAGTTCCTTCTCTGCAAGAAGTGAGGTTACAGGGAACCAGGCAGAGGGCCTTCTCGGTGGTGGTGCCTGTCCTGTGGAATGCCCTCCCATCAGATGTCAAGGAAATAAACAACTATCTGACTTTTAGAAGACACTTGAAGGCAGCTCTGTTTAGGGAAGTTTTTAATGTTTGATGTTTTATTGTGGTTTTAATATTCTGTTGGGAGCTGCCCAGATGGACAGGGTAATAATAATAATAATAATAATAATAATAATAATAATAATAATTGCAAACTTTCTCATTGGGGCATCTGGTAGGCCAGTGTGAGAAGAGTTTTTTGGACCAGATGGCACATTGGCCTGATCCAGCAGGACTCTTAGAATCCTGGAACTGTAGCGTTGAAAGGGATCCTGAGCACCATCTAGTCCAACTGCCTGCAAATGCAGCTGTCTTATATGGGGGATCAAACCTGCAACCCTGGCATTATCAGCACCACGCTGTAACCAAGAGAGTTATTCTCGAGTTCTTATGCTCATCTCTCCCTGTTGATGCAACAAGGGTGCCTTGAGTTATACAAATGTGTTGATCTGATCATGTGAGGAGTTAGAACAGGTTGCATGCCTGCCTTTTTACATATGGCCTCAGGATGATGACACAGCCTTGCGGAAGGAGTCCCAACATGCTTTCAGCTTTGTTTACTGAGAGAGCTAGACGCCCCTTCTCTCTTGTTTGGCACAAGAAGTCCAGAGGAATCCTACCTACCAATCCTTAAACTCCGTGCTATGGAATTCCAGTGCTAAGGAAACACATTGCAAATGTGGGGGCTTCAATTATGTCTCAACTGAGACCTGAAAACAGCAGCAGCAGCAGCAAATACCAATTGTATTCATTTTCCTGATTTCTGTTCCAGACATGGGACAAATATTTCCGCTCTAATTTCTGTTGGAATTTTCCAACTTCCATAGCTGCACAGCAGGCTGTGCTTTCCCGATGGCCGTCAATTACAGTGGGGTGTTGGAAAATGCAGCATTCAGGGCACGGGCCCCATGGGGATGAATGGGATTTGCTCAAGAGCTTGGCTTTCATCAAGGTCTGACCGATTGCCCAATTTGTGGCAGGAAGAGCATAGGATGTCGCCATAAATGAAACCAGACCAATGACCCACCTAGCTCGGAACATAAACCGTAGAGCTTGTTCCCATGGGAAGCAGTGATGGCCATCATCTTGGATGGCTTTGGAAGAAGACTGGACAAATTCGTGGAGGCAAAAGCTATTTACAGCTGGAACCCACGATGGCAATGCTGTCCCTCCATAGTCGGAGGCAGTAATGCTTCCGAATGCTAGAAAAAGAGAAATAATACGTAACAGAAAAGAAACATTAAATCATTATACATTAAATCATTATACAATATCCAAAAAAGAAAAAGAAAAAACATAAATAAAATAAAATAAACCCATCACCCTGTTTAACTTCCTTCTACCGCTACTCATCTTCTCTAGAATAAATTTTACCCTTATCATTGCATTCTGATTGTTTTTATTTTCTCTATATACATACATATGTCATTGATAATTTATTGTTTTGATGCCTTTACATTCTTAATCTAAGCATATTAGCATGTCTTTTTTAGAGCAATATTTTGCCATATGATCATCAAAGCATTGCCATTCGTTTTTTAGTTTTTTATTTGACTGCTGTCGTACGGATGCTGTTAATTTAGCCAATTTTAAATATTCATTTAATTTGAGAATCCATTCCTCCTTGGTAGGTAGTACTTTTGCTTTCCATTTATATGCTATTACTATCCTAGCTGCGATGGTCGCATATAAGAAAATTCTTTTTTTTTGTTATTTCGGTATTTCTTTTCTTAAAAGGCCCAGTAGGTAAGCCTCTGGCTTTTTCATTAATGGGATTTTAAGCATTTTTTTTTTTCAACTCCTTATGAATTTCTTCCCAGAAGTACTTAATTGGGGTGTAACTCCACCACATATGCATTGTTGTACCAGCTTCCTTGTTGCATTTCCAACAGAGGTTGGATTTCAGTTTATAGAGTTTGGCTAATCTGACTGGTGTTAAATACCACCTGTAGAACATTCTGATGAAATTTTCTTTTACTGTACTACAGGCGGTAAATCTTACATCTTCCTGCCAAAGTTTCTCCCATAGCTCTAAATATATTGTGTGCCAAAGTCTCATGCCTTAAATGGGCCACTAGCTTAATCCAGGAGGCTATTTTTATATTGCTACGCCCACCTTGATCAGCAGCACCTCTCCAGAATTTCAGACAGGGGACACTCCCAGCCCCACCTGGAGAAGCCAGGAATTGAACCTGGGACCGTCAATATGAAGAGTAGATACATTACCACTGAGCTACAGCCCTTCCAGGACGCAGGTGGCACTGTGGGTTAAACCACAGAGCCTAGGACTTGCCGATCAGAAGGTCGGCGGTTCAAATCCCCACGACGGGGTGAGCTCCCATTGCTCAGTCCCTGCTCCAGCCAACCTAGCAGTTCAAAAGCAATTCAAAGTGCAAGTAGATAAATAGGTACTGCTCCGGAGGGAAGGTAAACGGCGTTTCCGTGCACTGCTCTGGTTTGCCAGAAGCGGCTTAGTCATGCTGGCCACATGATCTGGAAGCTGTACGCCGGCTCCCTCGGCCAATAAAGCGAGATGAGCGCCGCAACCCCAGAGTCGGCCACGACTGGACCTAATGGTCAGGGGTCCCTTTACCCTTTACCTTTACAGCCCTCCCAACATTTTGCCCAGCTCAAAAATGGCTGGTGATGTTGCACACTAGGCTAGAAGGGAGATGGTGGTGGTTCTTCCGAACTGTGTTGTTCAGCTTTTTCACTTGCCTGCAAAGAGGTTTGTTATCAGTCTTGAGTTAAGCAGGAACTTTCCCTGCATGATTGCAGCCTGCTGTTGTGGAACTCCAGGCCAAAGAACTGCCAGTGACTCTGCAATCCCAGGGCTGAAGCTGCAGAGGCAGCTTTCCAGACTGCCGAATTTCAAAGAAGAACTGAGCCGCCAAACCGGGCGCATGTAATAAAACTTTCTCAGTCAGCCCAGGATGCCGCCACTAGGCCAAATGATCCTGTGCAGATGGTGGAGAGATAAATGATGCCATCTTTTTACTGTAGCGCTTGAGCCATAATTTGTGTTAGACATTTATTAGATGCGGTCTTCTCTCTCCCCCCCTTTTTTTGTGGGGCTGTGTAGCTCCAGACAACTGCAGCGGGCGAGGTAGGAAGCGGAACCCGACGTTAATAATCTGGCCGGCACTACAGCCTCTCTCCATTTCTCTCCTCCAATTTTCTCCTGTGACAATTTATAGGTTAGTTTGATGCTTGAATAGCTGTGTCTCTCCAGTAATATGTATTCTCTGTAAGTATTCCCTGCTGTGGCGTATCCTAAGAGAACTCCATCAAATAATTATCTTTCCTCTTTCTTTTTTTATTCACAGGCTTTTCACTCGATCTGCATCACTATAAAATATTCCAATAGTTTTTCTCTCCGCACACAGGCTTTCTGCGACTGTAAAGTGTATTTATGTACAATATTAAATCCTCCCAATGCAGTCCTCTGTCTTGGCACTCTTCCTCTTCTGACGCTCCAGCCACCATCAGACCCTCTCGCCTGTCTCCTCTCTCCGTGGCAATGCGTGGCACAATTAGAGCAGCCATAAAAACTGTCCTGGCTAAACAAAGATTTGAGATCGCCAGTCTTTTTCAGAGATCGTACTTTTCTGGGGTGTTTGACAAACACCTCTCTCAAGCCTGGTCTTGTGGCATGCCAGAAAGAGATTTTGCAAAGTCATCCTGCATGGCACTTAGTGCTCAGCCTAAGAATTCGACCCATTGTTTTTCAGTCTTTAGGGGAGAGGTGGGGGTGTCAAAAGGGCGGCCAAATACAGGCTTCGTTGAGGGGGGGTGAGGTAAGAGTGAATTATAAACATTTGGAGCATAAGAACATTAGAAAGTCCCTGCTGGATCAGGCCAAAGGCTTTTCTGGTCAGATTCTCCTATTGGCTAACCAGGTAGTAACAACCACTCCCCACATCACATGGCCTTTTCATGGTCGCATGCAACCCCCCAGATCCCAGTGTGGCTTCTGTAATGCAAGCCGCCAGCAGAAACAAGAGCAAGGGCGGTGGGAGGATGCTGCGAAGCAAGCAACCTTGTTGTAAACACCTTGAAGTTTCTGCTTGTCACCTGCGATCTGCCTTTGTGGATGCCTTTTGTTCCTGCCCAATTGGTTTCTCACGCCTTAATTGCTCTTATGACTGCCCGGGCAGGTCTTATTGATAAGGCTTAGGAGAAACTGCCTGCTTGTACAGGAGAGTCTTCTTCAATAATAATTCCTAAGAAGCCACTCCCAGATTTGGCAGATTGAGATCAAATGACAATGTGTCCATCCATAATAGCAACCCATCTATGGAATGCTCTTTGCAAGGAGGCACTTTGAAGGGATGTCTTTTCCTCTGAATAGGTTTTTAACTAGGTCTGTGCAGCTTCATTACTGTATCTTTTTGCTGCTGTCATAGATCACTTCTCTTGATGCAAGATTTAAGAAACTAATCCTCAAACTATGCAAATGTTCCATGTTATATGCTCAGATACAGGTGATAGGCTTTGCTGTGGCATGGCCCTTGAGAAGTCACCGGGTTCCTCAAAAGCTTTTGACCAGCTGAAGAACTCTCCCCCTAAATCAGGGGTGGTTAACCCTTAGCGGGGTGGTGGTAGCGGTGGTTCTGATCCCATGCAATTTTTTCTGGTTCACCAGTTTGGATGGTGGCGCTGGAAAAAGAAATGTTGTTGTTGTTGTTTAGTCATTTAGTCGTGTCCGACTCTTTGTGACCCCATGGACCAGAGCATGCCAGGCACCCCTGTCCTCCACCGCCTCCCACAGCTTGGTCAAACTCATGCTGGTAGCCTCGAGAACACCGTCCAACCATCTTGTCCTCTGTCGTCCCCTTCTCCTTGTGCCCTCCATCTTTTCCAACATCAGGGTCTTTTCCAGGGAGTCTTCTCTTCTCATGAGGTGGCCAAAGTATTGGAGTCTCAGCTTCACGATCTGTCCTTCCAGTGAGCACTCAGAAATGTAATACTGAGAAAGAAATGTAGAAAGAAATGTAGTACTGAGGAAAAAAATGTAGTACTGAGCTAAACCCCGTTCATCATGGTGGGACTTCTGTGCCCTCTGCGTGCAAAGAGGCATGCATGTGAGAACAGGGGCCAGCTACTCCTCTTGCGGGCATGTTGGCCTCTGGAATGCAACCTTCAGGCCAGAAACATTCAGTCCTCTAAATATGCAGTTGGGCAACTGAAACTAAGAACACCATAAACCCCAACAACCCTTCGCCACTCCCACAGCAGTCAGGTTTTGAATCTTAGCCTTCAGCACCCAGGAGGACAAGGATGCAAACATACACGGGTGGCTCCATTGCAAGGTGTGAAACGAGGCCCAAGCACGTTTTAGCATGGACTCATGCTAAAAGATTTGCTGCCAACATCCTACCAGAAGGAGAGCAACCAAAGGCAGCTTTCCTCAACCTGGTACCCTCGAGCTGTGGTTGGACTCCAACTCCCATCAGTCCCAGCAACCAGCATGGCCAATAGTCAGGGATGATGGGAGTTGTAGCCTAGCAACATCTGATGGAGCTCCCCACCTGTGGCTGAAACAGCATTTGTCAGGCTTATAGGTAAAGGTAAAGGACCCCTGGACGTTTAAGTCCAGTCAAAGGTGACTATGGGGTTGTGGCGCTCATCTTGCTTTCAGGTCAAGGGAGCTGATGTTTGTCCACAAACAGCTTTCCACGTCATGTGGCCAGCATGACTTAAACTGCTTCCGGCACAACTGAACACTGTGATGGAAGGCAGAGCACAGGAAAATGCCATTTACTTCCCGCCGGAGCGGTACCTATTT
The DNA here is from genome assembly GCF_964188315.1 of Podarcis muralis. Taxonomy (NCBI): domain Eukaryota; kingdom Metazoa; phylum Chordata; class Lepidosauria; order Squamata; family Lacertidae; genus Podarcis; species Podarcis muralis. The sequence continues at coordinate 18,535,876 of NC_135669.1, forward strand.
ATCTACTTGCACTGGTGTGCTTTCAAACTGCTAGGTTGGCAGGAGCTGGGACAGAGCAACAGGAGCTCACCCCGTCATGGGGATTTGAACCACCGACCTTCTGACTGGCAAGCCCAAGAGGCCCAGTGGTTTAGATCATAGCGCCACCCATGTCAGGCTTGTAAGTTCTGTCCTTATATATAGAGAGAGAGCACTGCACATGCATGGCACTAGACATAGTGCAGGTCCCTGTCTCCATGAGCCTGCAATCTGAAATTTGATATGGGAAACAGCAGAGGAAGGGAAATGGAGGAAAGGTCAAGCAGCAGAAGAATGCGTGGTAACTACAGTTGCATGTACTCAGGCTTGATTCATTCAGCCTTCCACAACCCAGTGACCTCCAGATGGTTTGAAGTGCAACTCCCATTGGGCCCTGCCATCAGAGCTCTGCTCCTATCAGCCCCAGCCTCATGCAGTCACACTAGCAGGGCATGATGGGAGTTGTAGTTCAAAACAGATGGCAGGCACCAGATTCAGGGAGATGTTCCTAGAGAGAAATGCCCTAGGAACTTAAAGCTGGAACACTTTAGGGCAGGGATGACTAACATCGGGCCTTGCAAATGTTGTTGGACTTCAACTCCCACCAGCCTGAGACAGCATGGCTGCTGCTCAAGGTTTATAGAAGTGGGAGTCCAACAAATCTAGAAATCTGGAGGGCCAGAAGTTCCCCAGTGTTGGTTTAGCATCAACAGATTGGAGGACATAGCTGGATTGAGGCAACCTACTTGTTGCTTAGCTCTATAGGGAAGCTTGTTGGTTTTTATTTAGGATGTTGCCTTGGCAAGATACCCATCAGATTGTCTCATAATTTCTTCCCAGGGATGCAGCCTGTTCCTTTGGGAGAATAAATACATACCAAACCTCTCACCTGCTTTTGAGAACACTCTTGACACATTGTTCCCTTCTTTCCCATTACAGGGCTGGGCTCGCACCTGAGGGCCTATTCCTGTAAGCATGTACAGTGAGAGTCACACCTTACCCACCACTGGAGCATGCTTCTAATGCCATTACCTAAGGGAGGTGTTGTCTGTGTACAGCTCGCTTGAGAGGCCAGAGAACATTCCTGCTGCCTCCTGCCCATTCACTCCTGGCCTCTGTTCAAACCCTGCCCTGATGCTCCACATCTGTTCACATGGCAGATGAAGGCTATCCTAGGCTGTACATTGATGCTGCCTGCCTCCCCTCCCTTGGGGGGAGAGAAGGGACACTGGTGAGAGAAACCTTGTTCCTTTCTTTGGGTGATCTACTTGGCACACTTGCTCAGTTTGCAACCAGGGCCACCAGAAGCCACCAGGTGCAAATGTCCCGATTAACAAGGTCACATTTTGTCCAAATGCAAAACTTGTACTTCACAATTCTAGCCACTTATCCTCCCTCCCTGTTATTGTGTACATCATGGGCAGGCAAACTAAGGCCCAGGGGCCGGATCCGGCCTGATCGCCTTCTAAATCCGGCCCACAGATGGTCTAGGGATCAGTGTGTTTTTACATGAGTAGAATGTGTCCTTTTATTTAAAATGCATCTCTGGGTTATTTGTGGGGCCTGCCTGGTGTTTTTACATAGTAGAACGTGTGCTTTTATTTAAAATGCATCTCTGGGTTATTTGTGGGGCATAGGAATTCATTCTTTTTTCTTCTTCTTCTTCAAAATATAGTACGGACCCCCACATGGTCTGAGGAACAGTGGACCGGCCCCCTGCTGAAAAAGTTTGCTGACCCCTGGTCTACATAGGGACTGCTTCTAATTATGCCCATGTGCAGTGCTTTTTTTCTGAGGGGACACAGGGGTACACATATCCCTAAACATTTTGTGAATCTAAGTTTGGCCTCATTGAGGGGCAGTATTTCAATATAAGTAGGAAACTGAGAATCCCCCTAAACATTTATTTTAAGGGGGGAAAGCACTGCCCATGTTCATGCACATCAATGGGGAGAATTCTGCCACCAGCAGCCAATGGAGGTACTTATCCTTCCCTCAGATCCACAGCTATCAGAGCCTCAGGGAGCACGTCACTTGCCTGTGGGACACACAACTAGTTGACAGTTCAGCATTTGTATGACAGTCCATCTCTTGCAGTGAGTGTAGCCGGGAGTCCAGAGAGCTGAGGGGCACCACCTTTCGTGGTCGCAAGGCCTCTGAAGTTTTGCCTTTTTGCCTCAGTACTGTGCCGAACATTTCTTCTGTGTTGTTGTTTTTTAAAAATCTATATCAATTAATGGGAAAAGAAATTACATTCAAAAATTATCAAAGGGGAGAGGGAAAGAAATAGTGAAATTCTCCTGGGCGGTGTGTAGGTTTTTGTTTTGTTTTGTTTGCACTTACCTTACTTTCAAGCTGCCCAAGGGGTGTTTGTATTGTATTTTCCTTCGTTCTGCAATCCATCTCTTCCATGGTTTGCATTCTGCAGCCTTCCTGGGTGCCCACCCTTCATGAAAATCTCAAGATATCCTTAGCTGAGCTTTTCTGTAAGCTGAGGACACCAGGGATGCTGTCTACTGTAATCCTGGCAGCTTCTTCTTATTTCTCTTCTTCTTTTTCTTTTACTTTAAAAGAATTCAGTGCAGAAAGATTTTATTTTATTTTTAAAAGGTAATAGGAAGGACATCTGTTAAAAACACTATCAGTGAATGCACTAATCTCAAGCACCTATTGGCCAGCCTCCCTGGCTTCAATGAAATCCTAGAGGTAGATGTGATGAGGTCCCTCCCCGCCGTCAGGAAGTGCAGGCAGGTGGGGAGGCTGCACAGCACTGGAGAACCACCCTAAGGTCCCAGGGTGGGCTACTACAATTAAAAACAGTTTAAAACAACTTGCAGTTGCAGAAATAAGGTCACCCAAAATATACCTCTCAGGTTTCAAAAGCCAGGGTAAAAAGGTATGTCTTCAGCATTTGCAGGTGGTGCTGTGGGTTAAACCACAGAGCCTAAGACATGCCGATCAGAAGGTCGGCGGTTCGAATACTCACGACGGGGTGAGCTCCCGTTGCTCGGTCCCTGCTCCTGCCAACCTAGCAGTTCAAAAACACGTCAGAGTGCAAGTAGATAAATAGGTACCGCTTCGGCAGGAAGGTAAGCGGCGTTTCCGTGCGCTGCTCTGGTTCACCAGAAGCGGCTTAGTCATGCTGGCCACATGATCCGGAAGCTGTACGCCGGCTCCCTCGGCCAATAAAGCGAGATGAGCAACGCAACCCCAGAGTTGGTCACGACTGGACCTAATGGTCAGGGGTCCCTTTACCTTTTTTATATAATGAAGACTCCAGATGCACCTCTATGGGGAGGGAGTTCTGCAATTTAGGGGCTGCCACAAAGAATGCCCTTTCCCAAGAGTCCAAGGGTGGTGGAACCACCGAGAGGGCTTCCTCTCCTGATCTTACCACCCATGGATACCCAAAAGGGAAGGAAGTTATCTTTCAGGTATTTGGGGCCTAAGCCATTAGCCAGCTCACAACCATAGAGTAATCTCAACCACACACCCTGAAAAACCATAAAGAAAGTGTCTAAGGTGTCCTCTGGAAGAGCATAGAAGAAGAGATGCCTCTTTCACAAGAGAAGAAAAGGAACTAGAGTGGAGGTTTTGGCACAGTGCTATTCTGGCTAGGCCAGGGTTTTGCTTGAAGGGGAAAGTCACGGCACTGGGAGCAATGCTCAAAAATGGAGAATTGTCAATGGGATGATGCCCAGGGTTTTTTTACATATCTGTCCCCAAGCTGTGATTTAAGTGGTTGAAAATCAAATCACCTCCAGGAGACAGCCCTAGCAAGGGTTAACCGTGTGTATAAAATGGATTGCGATTTTTAGTAATTCAGTATAATCACAGTCTAGCAGCAGGTTGCTTTTGCAGCAGGAGGGTTTGGAATTATTTTCTGGGGTTTGCAATATAGAACTTAAATTAAGCCTCAGAAGTCAGGGGAGCTCCATCGCATCCCTAATGCGGTGCTAAATTCTCAGCGGCGCAGGCTTTGTATTAAAGCCTTTGCTAGCAATTAGGTTCATTAACTATCACAATACCTTATTTATTACTTGGAGTGCCATATGGTTTCCCAGCGAAAGAATGGCACCCGCTCCGGCGCAGACCATTTGGCGTCATAAAAATGTTAACAAATAACATTATGGCTCTCGGGGGCAAAAGGGCTCCCTGGGACGGCAGGTCAGGAGCGGCGGGAGGGAATATGGAAACATTTTTCTTCCATGGAGGAGATAAAGAATTCCTCCAGACAGGCAGGGATTCCGAGCTAGCTCAATGCAAGTGCAGGCCCATAATGGGCTTCTCCATTTTTGCAGTAGGTGTGGGTGCCATTCATTGGGTGGCCACCACACCCCAAGCCAGCCATACACCAGGTGGCCTGGTTGATTGCAGGCCATTTAAAATGAGCAAGGCAAGAATTGAAATAGATGTTGTGGTGATCACACAGGGTCCCCAGACGTTTCACCATCGATTGATCCCTGTGCCACCACTTTATTTCTCGCTGCCACCACCCAGGCCCTACCTGGGACAATACTGAGTCCAGTCAGCGTTAAATTGAAACATAAACTTTTGTTTATTTATTGCAGTTTAACAAGCGTGTGGTTTCATAAACAGTATCAGTCAATTACATTCACGGGGTGCCTATCCAGTCCTATAACTTTCGCTACCTGCTCTCACTCACTAAACCACCTCTCAGATATTTACTTGTTTGCCTAGCCCATAACTGTTCCTGACTCAGCCTATTTTGCTACACTAACTCAACCTACCCACAAATTCTATCCCAATTCACTCCCACTCCAACCAACCACCCAACTCCCAACGAACTCCTCACGAACTCCCCCCAGAGCTGGTTTTATAGTCCCTCTGAGTCCACCCCCCTGGGTTCTGATAGGGTAACCTGTTTAACTATTTCACCTCCAGCACTCTCATATGGTAATGTCACAGATGTCCGTCCAGCAGAATTGAAAATCCTCCTGCTTGGTGCATGGGGAATCATAGGGCCAGCTGCGCAGAAAGCCCTTTGCCTGCAGTAGGTCCCAGCTTCTATGGGAGAGGTGGGATGCTGGAGGGCTGCGTCTATGGTGAGAGCATGAATGGATAGCATGCATTGCTGAAAGTCATATCCAGTGTAATTATGGGTGATTTTGCTGTTTTATATTGTTCCGTTTGACTTCCTGCATTTATTGTACTTTAATTGTAGCTTTCTTTCATATTCACAGGCTGTTCATCACTCTGGGGGGCTTAAGGCAGAAAAAAAATGACATAGAATTAGCTGCAGAAAATCATAGAACTGTAAAGTTGGAAGGGACCATGAGGATGGTCTAGTCCAGGCATCCCCAACCTTTTGGACTCCAGATGTTTTGGACTACAATTCCCATCATCCCTGACCACTGGTCCTGTTAGCTAGGGATCATGGGAGTTGCAGGCCAAAACATCTGGAGGGCCACAGGTTGGTCTAGTCCAACCCCCTGCAGTGCAGGAATCTTCTGCCCTACATGAGACTCGAACCCGCAACCCTGAGATTAAGAGTCTCATGCTCTACCAACTGAGCCATCCCAGGGCTTGAGTTCCAGTCTGGGGGAAAAGGCAGGATATAAATTTAATAATAGTGAAATAAACCAAAAAACAACAACACTCTCCTTTCCATGTGATCACCCCAATGAGTCTTCTACTATATATTTTATTTATCAAGGTACATTTACAACACGCATCCCCACCTCCAAAAATAAACAGATTTGCATAAGGGAACCAATAAAAATGAAACAAGGATATTGATTAAAAAAGAAAATACAACTAAATCTATATCTTCTGGAAGGCTGGTGGTTGTATTCTGTTGCTGCAAAGTTCATAAAGCATCCGGTAGCAGCTTAAAGACTAACACATCTGTTATAAAGGCATAAGCTATAACCAAATCCATAACAAACAAACGGGTGAAATTACAGAACCACCAAGTAACAAAGTAGAACATTTCCCTTGGCATCCAACCAGGAGCACAGGGAGGTGCCACGCGGCCCTTTGGATAAGCCAGCACCACTGGCCAGAGCCTGGCATGTCAACCTCACTCTTCCAATTCCCCGAGGAACCACTAGAGGTCAGCAGTGGCCACTGCGAGGGCAGTCAAAGCCCAGGGACCCAACTCCTCCTGGCACCAGCACCTCTCGCCTTTCAGATTATCCTCTTTGTTCTGGGCTCGACTTGGCATTTGGTATCTGCCAGTTTGTTGGCTCGGAAAGGGATGCATGTGCAGCAAGAAGCCCGGGCAGGAGTCCAAAGGAAAACGAGGGAAATTAGCTTCGTCTTCTTTTATAAAGTGGGTTTAAAAATAAATAGCCCATCCTTTGGCTCCCCCTTAGCTTGAAATAAGCAGACTCTGGAGCCAGGGCTGCTTAGCTGCACTGGGGGAAGGGGGGAAGCACAGGGCCTCCAGACATCGTTTGACACCCACCAAAGTCAATTGAGATCACAGTGATTTACACTTGCTGAGGGCCCAGGTTATCCTTCAGAATGTGCCCAGCTGTTGGATGATTTCCTCCTGTTTGTCTCCTGGGCTCTCTCCCTGCCAGCTTCAACTGGTGGAAGGAGCTGCTCAGAGAGTTCCTGAGATGGAAATTGTCTGGTATATCTACGAAGCATTTCCAGAGGAGTTGTCAGGTAGATGAGACGTGGTTAGATGGAGAACATCAGTGCCTGCTGCTTTTACACAGGAATGAGATGAAGGGAGGGGCTGTGGTCACAAACACACCCTTTAAAGGCACCTCCCCCCACTTTGGGCAACTACAAAAGAGCTTACCTGTTCAGGAAGTACTCGATGGGACTTAAGTACACTTGCAGTGTGACCTCAGAAGAAAGTCCCACTATGTTTAGTAGGTTGAAGATTGCAGCTTCAGGGTTACACTGACAGATTCCTAGTCTTCTTTACTCCTCGGACTCAGCTACATTAGTCAAAAAACAGTGTTTGGAATATGTTATAAACATGAAACACCAGATAGCACAGGACAGCAAATAATAATAATAATAATAAAATGTATGCAATTTTACATAGCTTTTTTTCTTTTGTTATTTATGACTTATTTATAGTGTGTTTTTTCCCTGTGTGTAGATCCACCCTTAGTCCTTATAGTCATGATGAGCCTATTTTCACCCAGGAATTATTTTCTGCATTGCAACTTACATTGTATGTCAAGAAGGTTTGGGGTTTGTTTTTTTAATGCAAAGGATTGTAGCCAATGCTGCTCCTACTCAGAGTAGACTCATTGACGTTAATGCACATGACTGACTTAGTATGTCTTCTTTGGGTGGAACTTAGCTGAATACAATCCTTAGATTTCAACTGAAGGTAGAGAAATACTTTGGTAAACAAAGATGCCCCCACCCAGCTTTTGTCTATCCAGCCAAATGGGTGGGATATAAATAATAAAGTTGTCGTTGTTGTTTGGAACAGGAACTATGGGCATCATCTGATGCAATGTGTGCATCTTTTCAAGATCCACAATGGATACACACGAGAACAGGATGGCAGCACCCTCTGTGCCCATTGCATTGCTTTCAAAAGGTGGCTTGCAGAACTGACTATGTACCTGGACTCATATCTCCACTGTCACACTGGTACAACCAACCAGTCACACATAACTTCCATTTTTGTGTGGCTGAAGTTAGATAGGGGCCAAGGGTATTTGCAATCCTGCTGTCAGGCGGCAGAGGAACCAATTGCCACAGCAGGTTGCCAAAAATGGATAAGACAAGGAAAAGTCCTTACCATCTGCTTTTTTATTCAATATTTACAGAGAGAGGCTTGGGAATGCAGCCTTTTGGAATAATAGCATTGTCCCAAGTAATTCTCCACCCCTCTTTTCTCCCACTTCCTCATTCGTCAACAACACCATCCCCTCTATGGTTTCCGCTATGTGTCCTCTGTCTTTGAGCTCTTTGCTCTCCTACTTTTAAGGCTTGCCGGGTTCTGGGAGATGGAGGGTCTGGAATGCTTTCTAGTGACAATGTGTCAGCCAGCTTCTGCTGCTCCGGTTCTGCCTGCTCCTCCTCTCCCATTAGTTCCCCACTTTTCCCCTCATCTGCCTCTGAGCTGTGACCTCCCTCAAACCCCCGTTGTAAGTCTGAACTGTCTTCTTCTTCTCTGGAAGGGTCAGGCTGGGGAGGTGATCTCCTCCATTCCTCCTCTGCCCAGTCCCTGACACCTGCATGGTGCTGGTTGACCAAGAGGAACTGAGACCTGCAGCTGAATGCCTGGCAGTCTAAAAGGGCTTCACACTGTACTCTGGACTGGGGTGGTGAGGAGTCAGTCACAGATTTTCCAGGGGGAGCACATTCCAGAGCCAAGGAGCGAAAGGCCTGTCCATACTTCACTACCAAGTGTCCAATTCTCATCATGAAAGAGTGGGATTTGAGCACAACAAATAAATAACCCAGATTTCCACTGGGATGACAAAGACTGCTTCATCTGAACTGGAGGAGGTATCTCTAATGCTCTGGATTTTTTGAAGTCTGGGGAATTTGCCAAGGATCCTGCTGTACAAATATCATCAGAAGTCCCAGCAACCTGTTTCCAGTTTCCAGACAGATAAGATAGCAAGAACTTGTTGCACCTCCTGCAAATATTCAAGAAATAAAATTGGTTAATAAATAGCTTGGCAGCCAGCCTGCAACAGTGAGGTGTGGCTCCATAATTAGACTTGCAACATCTCCTCAGTTCTTCTTTGTTCAGTTTGTACTTCACAGGGTGGGGATTTGAGGGCCAGTTTCCTGTCAGGACACGATGGCTCCTGAATTTTAGGTCAGCATGGAACAGGATCAGATGTCTGAACAAGGTGTGCATTTTTACTGGGAGCCAATGCAAGTCAAGTAATTTATTACTTGAGGCTTTCTGCGCTAAGGGTCTTCAGATGAAGCATGAGCAAAGGCTTCTGGTGATGCAGTTTCTTTGTAGATATTTGTAGAATGGGAGGGAAAGAACCATTTGAGTCTACTCATAGGCTGGATCTACATTGATCTGGAAAATGCTATTTAAAAAATAGCTCCCAATGCAATTTCTCATTGGTGACAGATTGCTGCTCTACAGAGCCCTCTGGTGTCACATTTTTATAACACATTTTTAACTTTTTCACCAGTGTAGATAACACCATAAACATACACGACACCTTAAGATGAAGAATGTCAGGGACAGATAGGAGTCTGAAGGGTGGACAGAGGAGGAAGGAGGAGGGGCAGATATTTGTGGGGTTCTGTGCCTTCCCTGAGGCAGAAGGAAGGGGCTGGGCAGTCAGAAATGGGGGAATAGGAAGCAGGGAATCCTCATTCGAGTCCCTAAGGAGGATTCTCAGCCACAGCTGGGATGAGTGGCTTGCAGTGGCCATGAGCAAACCAGGGCAAGGCTTTCATGTTGTCACTTCCATTTTCTTGCAGCTTTGGTACTTAGCAAGGGCCACCCAAAAAGGCATTGAGGGCCACATGCAGGCTGCAGGCTGTGTGTTGGACCACCCTGTGCTAGATCTTTAGAAAGAGATTTCTGTGAAATCTTGGCTTGGTCAATGTTGTCAGATAATGAAGCTACCAGGAGTGAGCCAGCAGTAAAACACACTGTGCATGCTGGTGTTCACTCTTTATTAGCAAAAATGTGTTCTGCGCAGGAGTGCCAGGCCTAATAAGCACAGAAACTCATCTCCGGTAGGTCTGGCCCCCATGAAACAGTTGCTGAGACTGAAGGTCCTTGCCTCCCCCTAGCTGCCTAAGTCCCCTCCTCTTCAGGGTGTATCCCAATCAAGGGCTGAGCCTGTGTGTTACCAATCTCTTCTTCTTTGCCCTTTTTATGCCTCTTCTGATTCTGGGAGCAATCAGGGAGGAGATGTTGTTGCAGCAGGAGGGGGAGACACTTGTGACTCACCATATGACTCATCTCTGCCTCTTGGCCTCTCTCCTCTACTGCTTCAGCTTCTGCCTCCGATTCTGTACTTCTCTCTGCAACAAACTCTCCCAGCTCACTAAGCCCTGTTACCTCCTCAGCTCCTGACACCTCTTACCAGTCTTCTCCCTCCCCTCCTATGACCACTCATTGTTATCCCCACCACCACTCCCCATGCCCTGAATCTTCTTCCCTTGGTAGTTCCTCAGCTGGTTCCTCCCACCATTCATCTGAGTCCAACCAGTCCATGACAGCAGGTAAGACCGGTGGGCTATTGATCTGCCCCCAAATAACAGCAAGCTCTCATATCCACTTCTTGTGAACTGCATCAGTGAGCTATTTAACTGGTAGTGTGAGTAATAATGGCATCGGGGTCTCAGTGAGGACTAGTGTGATGTCATGGTTAGCATATCAGACTAAGATGGTGAAGGCCCAGGTTCAAATGCTCACTTATCTATGGAGATTCCTGTGTGATCTTAGGTGACCAGTATCTCTCAGTCTGACCTATCTCACATCTATATTGTTGGATAAACGGGTGGGGAAAACTTGAACTCCTTGGAATTAAAACAAAAAAAAATCCCTTCCAGTAGCACCTTAAAGACCAACTAAGTTAGAAGAAGTGTGCTGAAGAAGTGTGCATGCACACGAAAGCTCATACCAAGAACTAACTTAGTTGGTCTTTAAGGTGCTACTGGAAGGGATTTTTTTTTGTTTTAATTCCAAGGAAGGGATTTTTTTTGTTTTGACTATGGCAGACCAACACGGCTACCTATCTGTCCTTGGAATTAGATTACTATAATAATAAATGGCCATGCTGATAAAGACTGAGTGGACAGTGCATGTACCAGTTTAAGTGCCCCATTTCTTTCCTTTCTTCTTAGTGGGCATCTTTCACCATGCAGATTACTAGATTACTCTTCCCCCAAAACACACCTTAAAATGTTATCTTCCAAAACGATTTCATCAATGATGCTTCTGAAGACTCGTTTAAGAGTGAGCACATCCCCTCTCCATTTATCTCGCTCTTTCTGCCTCTGAGCTATTTTTAATTAAAATAATTTATTCTTACATTTTTAATTGATTCCACTTCTTTCTCGCAGACTTCCCATTGGGTTGGACTTCTCCGTTTACAAGGGAGGCGCGCACACACACAATTCATGCGGTGCCACAGCAGCCCCTTGATACTACGCAAAATTTATCCATGATTTGGTAAAATGTCAAACCTTTTAGGCTAAAGAGATGAGAAGGGAAATGGAAGGTGGCAGTGGGGTGGGGAGACAAAATAAATAATTATGCAGCAAATTGAGCAAAAAACACCCTCCAAACAAACCCGGCGCTTATTAAGACATCAAGAGCAGCGCTTGTTACTTCTGGCTTCAGTTCTCCTGAGTACAAAGGACGGCTTCTAAATATAGGCGTTGAAGAGATGATTAGGTCATAGGCTGCTAGAGAAGACATTTTAATGCAATTACAAACCAAACCATGCATTGTCACAGGGAAAGAGAAAGGAAAACATGACAGCAGAGAGCCTGGGTGCCCATTTCTCAGCACTATAAAAGTCTGCCTTCCATAGCTGAGTCACCGTTGGTAATATTTTCTTCTTCTGAGCTCTTGGAGTGGGGCAAGGAGCAGGGATAAAGTCTTGGAATGTGGACCGGCTGGCCTTGGCTGTCAAAGTGATCCTGAGTCACAGCTTACAAAGGTCCTCCAAGTGTTTGCAAGCTTAGGTCTGTAAGCTACAAATGACCTTATTGTGGTCACCCACACTTTTCCTGATATATTCTCCAGCATTTCACAGGCAACTCCCATCATCCCTGACCACAGGCTGGCTGCGCTGGTTTGCAGGTGTGTGATTGCAGTCCAGTTGTAGTCTAGAGGGCATCAGCTCGGGAAAGGCTGCCTTAAACATTAGAATCTCACCAGGTCTTCTCCTGCTACATAGCCTTCACCCACCTAGCTCAATATTGCCTGCACTGACTCACAGCAGTTTTTTGGTAGAGGACATTCCCAGCCCTACCTGGAGAAGCGGGAGATTGAAATTGGGGTCTTCTGCATGGAAGGCACCTGCTGTTTCTCTTCCCTTGTTGTGATGTATGGAAGTGAGAGTTGGACCATAAAGAAGGCTGATCGCCGAAGAATTGATGCTTTTGAATTATGGTGCTGGAGGAGACTCTTGAGAGTCCCATGGACTGCAAGAAGATCAAACCTATCCATTCTGAAGGAAATCAGCCCTGAGTGCTCATTGGAAGGACAGATTGTGAAGCTGAGGCTCCAATACTTTGGCCACCTCATGAGAAGAGAAGACTCCTTGGAAAAGACCCTGATGTTGGGAAAGATGGAAGGCACAAGGAGAAGGGGACGACAGAGGACGAGATGGTTGGACAGTTTTCTCGAAGCTACCAGCATGAGTTTGACCAAACTGCGGGAGGCAGTGGAAGACAGGAGTGCCTGGCGTGCTCTGGTCCATGGGGTCACAAAGAGTCGGACATGACTAAACGACTAAACAACAACATGCAGCTGTTAAGAGAAAAAGGAGCCCACAGTGGGGAGAAGGGCATATGGACTTTGGAGGCTGCCAGAGAAGGTTCAAGACAAGTCTAGGAATCTCAAGCACAATCCTAAACACAGTTACTTGAGAGTAAGCCCCACTGAACTCAATGGGGCTCCTTTCTGAGTATGTGTGCTTAGACCTTGGTTGTAAATTGATGATAGATTAGGGGGCACGACACCAGGGCCCGCCTGCTCATGAGGAGGACCAGAGCAGCTGCCTCAGGTGGCAGAATCCAAGGGGGTGGTGCCCCCACAGGTAACTTGCCCACCGCTGCCACTGGGGTAATGCAGTGGCAGGTTCTGGCAAGATCTCACGAGATCTTGCAGAACTCTCGCAGGAGCTCACTGAACTCCCAGTAAAGACATCCCTGGTTTGGTGGTTGGGGTTCTAAAGGCAAAACCTTCCCATTTAGCCTCAGGTGGCAAAATGAGACAGGCAGCTCCTGCAGGTGAGATGATCCCACCAATAGGAGACAGAATTATATTCTTGCTATCCTAAAAAGGCAGAGATTCAGTCAGAGGAAGAGTCATCGGGTATGAACTCCTTCGTACGTTATAGGTTTGGAGGCTGTTATCCAGAGTTAACTCCCAGTCTAGATGAAAGGGGGATTTCAAGGAGTCTAATTACACCTGCTAGAGGAGGGGTGGGGACCCTCAGGCCTTGGGGGCCAAATATAACCTTCCACACTTCTCTATCTGGCCCCAGACCACACCCACACTGGACTTTCTTCACTCCTTCATCGAATGTCTTCTCCTGGCTGGGATGTGTCCTCAAATTCTGATAACGGTTCTTGCTTGCCTGGATGAAGGGCAGTGTTTGTGTGCAGAAACCCCAGCCTACTGTACAAAACGGAAAATGACATTTGCTGCCATGCCTCTGGCACCGCCCATCAATATGTGGCCCTCAGAAGACTGCCTAGAGGGGAGCGTGGCCCTTGGGATGACTACAGGGATTCTAGACATCTATTTGGCTTATTGCAAGTGGTGTGGGGTTCTCTTCCCCCTGAGAGTGTTTTGCACAGCCTGGGGGTTGATGTGAGGTCCCCACTTCTTCCTTGGAGGCTGTGGGGGTCAGGTGCCTGCCCTCCCAGCAGAGAAGGCTGAGCTCTAGCACGCACAAGCAGAGGACCATCCTTTTCCCCCGACACTGTCTGGCCTGTTGGAAGATTGATGTGGAAGTGTTTGCATTCAGGCTGGCTTCCTCTGGAAATCACCGACTGTGTGAAAGAAACATACAATCAAACAAAAACCACTTTTGTACGTTCACATTGTACATATACACAAACAAAGGTTAAATGCACCAGTGAGTTAACTTTCAGCAGGGACTTAGCTATGGGGTTTCCATTACTGCTAATGGGACTCATGCAGCTTAATTTTATGCGTGCAGCAGTAAAAATGGCCCCCTTAGCTACAAAATTTCAGCTCCGAGTTCCAGCCTTTTGAAAGTTAGTAGGTAAGCAAAACTCCTCACTGTCATGCTATTTCCCTTGTGCTTGGGCTGTAGTCCTCTTCATCAGGCCCTCTTTTCAACATCTAATAAATGGGGAGGGGCTTCTCCCATGCATGCTTACTTGCAAGTAATTCCCATTGAGTTCAACAGGGTGTTTAGTAGGCTAAAGGCTGGCTGTTTCCTGTTTTGCCTACCACTTCCAAACCTGTCCTAGCCATTGGGTAAGATGCAGTGACATCACAGAATGCTCACTAATGTTCTAACGTTAAGGAGAAAGATGTGATCCGGGGGAGGGGAGCAAGAAGTGAGGAGAGGGCGCGTCACCCATGGCAGCTGCTCAAAAAACCCAAATGTGCCCATGGGTCTTCAAAGTTGGGAATCAGCAAGCTTCACCACGTCTCTGCTCACCCCTAACTCCATGTCATTTATAAGCAACTTTACAGGTAGTGGTCAGCCTAGTACTGATCCTTGGGGAACCTCACTTCTTGCATCTCTCCATTTGGAGAACTGTCAGTTGGTTTCTGATCTGTTCTTTGCTTCTTCTTCTTTCATCAGTTACTGAACCATAAGAGCACCTCTTCTATTCCTTAAAATAAAATAAAAAATCACCTCTGATGACGTTGGCACTTACAAAAATGTTCTCATCAGGGCTTTTTTCCAGCAAGAACTCACCAGAACTCAGTTCCGGCACCTCTCAGGTGTGCACCATTGCCCTGATTAGAGAACAAGGGAGGTGTTCATGGTGAATACCAGCATCTCTTTTGCTAGAAAAATAGCACTGGTTCTCATCATCTCCAGAGCTTAAAACCCAGGGAAGAGAATACTTCAAAACCTCAGGTACCTCGTCTCCTGTGATTTTTCATTCCTACACAGATCCAATAAGGTTCACCAATATTTTGAATTTAGCCCAGGCCACAACACAGGTGCACATATGTTCTGTGTGGCTAGCCCCTGTCTCAATTCCTTATCCACAGAATGTGCAGCTCAGCATTTCGATGTGGATTTAATAACCTCTGTGCCTCCACCTTTTGTGAGGGTTTTGATATCAGGCCGTCCATGCAAAATGAGTGCCAACCTCATCTGTCCCCAGCATACATTAAACCCCATTATAATTATAAACACACTTTCCCTCTGCAGATTACATTCACCCCGGTGACGAGCCTCAGGGCATCTCCATTCTTAAATGTGTTTCTTATTTTCCTATCTTAACTGGCTGTAATATCAGTTCACATCCTATTTGTATTATGTAAGGGGTGGGGGTGGGGAGAGTGGAAGTGTGTGATTTCTTATGAAGAGAGAGATCTCTTACTCTAATTTGGAAACCCTTTTTTTCTAGCATGCTTTGTGCACTCTTCAAAGAGTAGACCCAAGGCAGGGTGTCCATCCCTTCTCTCCCCACTTTGATTCATCTGTACATATAACGAAACTTGTGGGGTTTGTTTGTTTGGTTGGTTGGTTGGTTGAATGAATGGTGTAAATATTATCAAAATGTAAACTCAGGGGGCATAAGCCATGGGTACAAGTCATAGGTGCTGAAAATAACAAACCACCAGATATACTCTAGAAGGGGATTCCAAGCTGGAATGCAATTCAGCCTGAAGCTGGGGAACACCCCCATCTGAAGCCCTGGAGAGGTGCTGCCAGCCAGTGTTGGGAGTACTGAGCTAAATGGACCAACGATCTGACTTTTTGTATTCCAAATCTGCTCATCACAGCCTCCATCGCAGCCTCTCTCTATTCCGAGGAGCAGATTTGTTCGCCCACCAGACACTGTTTTCCCCTTTCTCTCCCCCCCCCCCCGCCCTGCCGCCACCCCCCATTTCATCGTAATCTTGCAATTCCACATCCTTGTCCTCTCTATAAAGGCCAGCAGTAAATCTTCACTCTCAGCCTTTCATGGTCATTCTGTGACACCAGAAAATGCCCTGCCAGCCCTATATAAGTCCTGCTTGTTTGTTGAGCTAGGACTTTAGAAATAAATAATAAAACCTTATCACAACGGGGGTTTTGTATGTGTATGTACAAGCAGCTCCAATTCCTGTCTAATCAGAGCTTCCTCCAGCCAACCCTGAGGGCCTTTCTCTATCCTGCCTCTTACCAGGATTGGTCATAGGAACCAAGGAAGCTTAAAACAGAAACACTTCAAGGCCCTGAGCCTGATATTCCATGGGCCAAAGAGAGTCAAGGAAGCTTCCTTAAATCAAACCAGATGGTTGGTGCATCTAGTTCAGCATTGTCTACACTGACTTGCAGCACCTCCGCAGAGTTCCAGGCAAATCTCACCCCAGCCCTCCTTGAAGGACCTAAACCTGGAACCTTCCTCATGCATAACAGGTGCTCTGCCTCTGAACTATGGCCTCCTTTTGAGCTCCTGAGGGCAGAAGGCCACAGCCCCACTCAGCAGCAGGGGCAAGAGCTGTGTTACAAACTGTGATATGGCAGCAAGGAGCTAAATAGTACCTTGCTGTTGTTTAGTCATTTATTCATGTCCGACTCTTGGTGACCCCATGGACCAGAGCACGCCAGGCCCTCCTGTCTTCCACTGCCTCCTGCAGTTTGGTCAAACTCATGCTGGTAGCTTTAAGAACGCTGTCCAACCATCTCGCCCCTGTCGTCCCCTACTCCTTCTGCCCTCAATCTTTCCCAACATCAGGGTCTTTTCCAGGGAGTCTTCTCTTCTTATGAGGTGGCCAAAGTACTGGAGCCTCAGCTTCAGGATCTGTCCTTCCAGTCAGCACTCAGGGCTGATTTCCTTCAGAATGGAGAGGTTTGATCTTCTTGCAGTCCATGGGACTCTCAAGAGTCTCCTCCAGCACCACAATTCAAAAGCATCAATTCTTCGGCGATCAGCCTTTTTTATGGTCCAGCTCTCACTTCATACATCACTACTGGGAAAACCATAGCTTTAACTATACGGAGTTTATGGGCGCAACAATAGAATGTCTAGGTGCAACTTTTTTATAACAAGAATACAAGTCCTTCCTCTGCCCATCTCCGTAATATTCTTAAGAGGGTCTCTTCTCCAGTCTTCAGAGAGTAGCTGGAAGTGGGGAGGCAGAAAAAAGGTCTTCCTTCCCTTCCACTCTGCAGTTTTAATCTGAAATCTTAGGGCACAGTATCAGCTCAGAATCTGCTTGTGCTAATGAAATTCCCCATCAAGGGATGAATTGCCACATTCTGAAGTAAGTGACCTAATATATAATATCATCTACAGGGTGGGGGCATAAGACAAATGGTTCATACTTGGCCTGGATAGCTCAGTTGGTTAGAGCTTGGTGCCGATAGTGCCAAGCTTGCAGGTTTGATCCCCAAATGGAACAGCTGCATAATCCTGCCTTGCAGGGGGGTTTGGACCAGATGATCCTCAGGGTCCCTTTCAACTCTACAGTTCTACAATTCTATTATAGTAAAACACACAGACTGTATTCTATATGCAAACAAGCATGATTACCTTTGTTTGTCTGCATGAGACACTTGAATACTCCTGTCTAAACTTACCTAACTTCGCTAATTTTCCATTTTAAGAGCAAACAGGACATGGGGCTGTGCGGTGACTGTGGAGCGCCTCCCCCCCCCCCCACACCTAACCCCGAGTTCCTCCCTGTTCCCATCTTTATAAGAAGAGCTTCTGGATCAGGCCAATGGACCAGTTCTCTAACCCAGATGCAAGGGGATAAGTGGCAAGCAGGTTCTGTGCGCAAGAGCACTCTTCCCACCAATTCTTACTCAGGAACATTACTGCCTCTGGCAGTGGGAACAGGGCCCAGCCTCCATCATGCCTAGTAGCCATCAGTAGCCTTATCCCCCATGAATTTGTCCAACCCTCTCTCAAAGCCATCCAAGTTGACCATTGCAGCTTCCAGTGGGAGTGAGTTCTTTAGTTCAGCTGCTACAGGCTGTATGAGGAAGTACTTTTTTTGAATCTGTCCTGAATCTTCCTACATTTAGCTTCGTGTCCACGAGTTCGAGTGTCAAGTTACTTTCATGCTGCTGAAGAGGATTCTTGCATCACAAACGTATTTGAAAACTGTCATATTAGCATTCAAAAGTCAGGTGTCAGGGCTGGCCCAGTTCCAAGCTTCCAATCAGTATGCCCACACTGACACCCCTCTCCACCTTCCCTCTGTCTAACCAATTGATTAACTGAAGCTTAAGATGTAGAGAGTTAACTGTGCATTTCCCCTGTTTTGGCAAAATTGCTCCTACAACAGCCAAGAGAAAGAAGCAAACTGGAGGAGCAGCTTTCTTGGAAGGAACTTGAAAATTGTTCTTTTTCCATTTCTCGCTTGCTCAGTCTGTGATGGGGACTAAGCCGTTGGCCCTCCCTTCTCAATTGCATTTTTCAGACTTCTGAGAAGTGGGGGGACATCAGCGGCACTGCAAATTGAAAGTAGAGGTTCCCCTGCACTCTTTACTCCTGCTTTTACAGTGTGCGGGAGGGGCGGAGTCTACCTGCTGCTTCTCTGTATGAGTCTCTGGCTGGAGTGCACTTCCCCATGGCCAGGACAGAGCATGCAGAGACACTCACAGTGAGTGAGCCTCCCATTTTAGGGGATATGTTGGGGTCACAGGGACATTTCCAGGGCAATCCCAAGTACGCATGCATAGCAGGAGTGCAGCTTCAGTGGTGTCAGCAGCTGTGCATATTTGCAATCTGTTACCAGTCCTCCGAAAGCACAAAGATATGTTGGAAACCCCCCCCCCCACTCCATTTGGAATTACTGATTCTAAGAGGATGGACTGTGTGTGAATTATTTAACCCTCTCACTCCTGCAGCTACTCATTTTTCCCCAGGCCTGAAATCCTGGACAGCCGCTGCCCCTCAGTGTTGAGCTACATGTGCCATTGGCCTGGCTCAGTAATACGGCAGCTTCCTATAACCCCGACTGAAAAAAAGAAATCCACCCCCCACCCCCCAACATTTTGCAGCGCATGAAACACCCTCTCGAGTTTCAGGACATTTTGACTTGTGAAGTCACCATCCCAGCCACTCTTCCCATCGCTGTCCTCCCCCACCCCTCGTTTCATTTAAGAATTCTTAATGATGGTGATGGTGATTTATATTCCGCCCATCTGGTTTTATTAGCAACCGCTGCGTAGATCTACCTGGGCGTGCGAACTACAGTGGTACCTCGGGTTACAGACGCTTCAGGTTACAGACGCTTCAGGTTACAGACTCCGCTAACCCAGAAATGGTACCTCGGGTTAAGAACTTTGCTTCAGGATGGGAACAGAAATCGCGCGGTGGCAGTGGGAGGCCCCATTAGCTAAAGTGGTG
The DNA here is from genome assembly GCF_964188315.1 of Podarcis muralis. Taxonomy (NCBI): domain Eukaryota; kingdom Metazoa; phylum Chordata; class Lepidosauria; order Squamata; family Lacertidae; genus Podarcis; species Podarcis muralis. The sequence goes on from NC_135669.1 coordinate 18,555,070, forward strand.
CTTCAGGTTAAGAACAGTTTCAGGTTAAGAACGGACCTCCGGAACGAATTAAGTACTTAACCTGAGGTACCACTGTAGTTCGTGTGTAGCGGGGAGACGGCGAGGACTGGCAAGGGGGGGGGGGGCGAGGAGCGAAGAATCCCCTGCATGCCTCGCAGACGGCAGAACACTGGATGGGTGCGGGGACGGAGAGTCTTTGTCTTAATTTTGGATGCGTGGTGGCGAAGCGCACGCGTTTTCTTGTTTTAACCTGGGGCGTGTGTGTTGCGGTGCGGACGGGGGCGTCCAGCTGGGGCTCGCGAGTTTGAGCAGCAGCAGGTAGCAGCAGGGAGGCGGAGTGGAGAGAGAAAGGAGGGGGGCTTTGATCCCTCCCCCTCCGCCCCTCCCGTAGGCGTCTGCTGCCGCCGCCTCCATATTTGATCCGGGCAGAGGGAGAGCGCTGTCCAGCAGCAGCAGCAGCAGCCCTCGAGAGCCCCTATGGCGCGCGCGCGCGTGTCCCGCGCGTATTTTCCGGATCGGACTTTCCAGTAAACCCAGCGCAACTTTCTGGGGCTGCCCCTCTGAGCGCATCGGGTGCTCAATTCGGAATTCCACCCACCAACCCACCCCGAAGAAGCTGCGGCGAGTTACAACAGGTCCGCGCTGTGTAATACTGTACAGTACTTGAAACGGTTCTGTTCCCTTAGTTACTGCCCCGAAAACATCTGGTCACAGATGGACTGGATCAAAGGGAGCTGGGCATGTTGTGGGAAGGGGGCTCATTTTAATCCTACTAGCCCTCCCCCGCATCATGTGGACCGCTTCTCTGCCGTCCCCTTGCAGCACGGCGTTTCCACGGGTCGAATTCCAATGCGGAGTCCCTAGGAGCGCTTCAAGAAGCGTGTGCGTCGGTTGGTGGCGAACCTTGTCTGGGTCCTGAGTTGCAGGCTCTCTCTCTCTCTCTCTCTCTCTCTCTCTCTCTCTCTGTGTGTGTGTGTGTGTGTGTGTGTGTTTGGTGATGGAAAGTGGGTTAAGCGCACGAGCGATTGGGTAGTATCTGTAACATCAAGATTCATTTGACGCAAGGGACTGAAAAGAAATCCTCGGGAAGGAACTGGTAAGTGGGCTAAAAAAGAGTGCATCTGGGCACGTGCAGAGCGCCCCTGTCGTGCACCCTCGCTTTAGGGAATATTTCCATCAGAATGCAGGCCAGGCATCCAATTCCACTGCTGAAGCATCGGCGCCTCTCCATTCCCAAGGCAGCGCTGTCCAATTGTAGATCGGGGCGGCTTCTTCCACTACGTCCCGGCAGTCCACCGCGCCGTCGTCAGTCAAGGGGTTCTTTTGCACGCGAGAACCGCGTATGGTGCAGGCAGACTAGCGCTTAGGCAGCCCCTCGAGGTGTAAGCAAGCCCCGTTGCCCTCCTTGGCAGCAGCAGCCCCTCCCCTCCCGCGCCTCCAAGAGCCATCGAGCAGGTCGAAATTCAACAGGGGTCCCCTCCCTCGCTCCCTGTTGAATTTTCTCGCGTGACGCGGGCGCAATTCTTGAGCGCCGGGCTCTTGGCCCCGCGTGTAGCCAATCGCCCAGCTGTAACCAGAGCAGCAGAGGCGTCTTTGGCAGCTAGGGGTCAGGCCATCCCCGACTTGGTCGTGCGGCCCCGGCGTCCGGCTCCGGGCGCTGGCTGGCCGTGGCTAGGCCGGGTCCGGGCGCTGCGCCGCGCGCGGCCGCTTGTGGGCAGGAGCCGTCGGTGCCAGCAGTCAAGATGGTGCCTGGCTGGGGCTTCGCAGGGGAGGAGAGCAGGGGGCGGCCCCGACGCGCCTCGCCAGCCGTGGCAACGTCAGGCAGCCGCTGGTGATTTGCTAGCCGCGCCGCCGAGCGCAGCTAGAGAGCCTGAGAGCGGGCGCTGCGAACTCGCCTGACGCGCCGGCGATGCTGTTCCTCCGGCCGCCGCCGCCGCCGCCGCTCCTCCGCCACTGCCGCCTCCTCCTCCTGCCTCCGCCGCCGCTGCTTCTTTAGCAGCCCGCAAGAGTTCCGCGGTGCAGAGCCCGGTAAGTCTCCGCGAGCGGGACCGAGCCAAAAACTTGCTCCTTGGGCTGGCGTGCGCAATTACGCACGGGGCAAGCGACGGCCCCCGAGGGCTCCTGCGCAAAACTTGGGGTGGGGGAGAGAAAAAGTGCCCCAAGGAAGGGTCTTTTTTTGTTGTGGTGGTTGATGGCGTTTTTCTTCTTCTTCCTCCTTCCCTCCCATTCTTTGGAGAGGGGAACATAGGGGGGAGGGTTGTCAGTTCGGGACACTTTGCAGGGCACCTGGGGAGCGCGCGGCAAGTTTTTCGGGGCATTTAATCTTTTTCTTGGGGAGCGGAGTGGCGTGCGAGCGCAGGACAGTGGCCGAAGTCGTGGAGCGTGTGAGCCTGGCTGGACTACGGCACGCGAAGAAGCAGCATTTGCGCGCCCGGGGACAATAGATATAAAATTTTATATATATATATATATATATATATATATATATATATATATATATATATATATATATATATATATATATATATTTAAGGCCGAGAAGGAAGGAAAAAAGGATTAAAAAGGCAAGGAAATCCCTTATGTCAATAAAATAATCATTTGATGTTAGAAAGCACAAGGAGATTGTGGGCTGTGCGCTCCTACGCAGTTGCAAAGGGAACAGCATCCCGTGCAAGAGAGTAGAATATTTGGGGTTTCCTGTTGAAGTGGGGGGATGCCAACTTGCTCTTCTTCGGGGGGAAGCGGGGCGGTTGCACTTTGCTCCAACCTTGCCATTTTGGGGGATGGTGCAAAGGTCGGGGTCCGCGGTGAGCGCCGGCAGTTGCGCGTGTTGGTTGTGAGCGGAGGCTGCCGAGGGCGTGCGCCGGCCGGGGTATGTGAGCCCTGGGTTCCTCATCCTCGTGCCTGGCGGAACAGGGCTCTGCTCGAGCACACGTATTTTGGGAGCGGTTATATGCAGGGCCATCGGAAGCAACTGTTGGTCAAAATAGTTGGAGGTTGCTCAAAGCGAATTATTTGGGGAAGGTGCACAGATGAACAGGTCAGTTACCCCAACATCAGAATTGCACCTTGTTTTTAAATGTGTGCGTGGTGTGGGGATTGGGGGCCTCCGCCTGCGCGCCGCAACCGGCGCAAAGGGCGCCAGCGAACAACGAGGCTAAAACAATACAGACCTCGGATTTATTTTCGGACTTTTTTTGCCTCGGGCCCCAAAGGAGTTTTGGCTTCCAATTTGATGGACACCCGCGGATTCACCCCCTCCAAGCCCAATTCAAGTGCTTGCTTGGGCAGTATATATCTCCTCGATCTCAGTTCTGAAAAATAAATGTACACTCTCCCGGCTTAACTGTATTATGAATTGGGTTGCTTTGGGGGGGGGGGTGTGTTGAAGAGAAGTGCAAAGAAGACGTCTTTTTTAAAAAGCGTTTTCCCCTGTACTCATATTAAATATATATAGGGAGAGTGTTTTCTTCCCCCTCCTCCTGCTTTAGTTGCAAAATACGAGGGGATTTCGCCTTGCTTTCTTTCCCCTGCTGGGTTAAATCGCGGCTTCTGGACCTCATGAATATCTCCTTGCCAGTAAACGCGCCCTGCTCGCTTCTCCCTTAATGGCACAGTTCAGACTTGCGCCACGAAGAGCCTTCTCCCGCAAAGTCATAAAAATAGGCGCACCCCACACAAAAAATCAAACAAATAAGATTACTCCCCAATCTTCACCCTGGATCAATTGTGAACCGAAAGCTCCGCTTAGAAGCTCAGATGCGGAGCGATCCATTCTAGCGCTGGTGCGGATGGGAAAAGGTACTAGGGTTCGGGTACCGAGCCTGGCCGGTGGGAAGCGAGTGAGACCTGACCGGGACCTGGGGACCGAGTCCCGAGTTTCCCCCAGCTCCTGTTTCCTGGGGTTGAATTATTCTAGGGTGACACCCCCTTTTTTTTAGTTCTGCACTCTGTTTGCCGTGCGGAGGCTCGGAGGATGCTGGAACCGGGTGAGAGTTAGGAGCCCATTGCTTCGTGGTTCGGGGCATTAAAAGCTAAAGAGCTACCTGTGGGTGTTTGTGGGTGGGGAGAAGTCAACCCCTCACTCTCCCGGAGACTTATGGTGGGAGTCAAGGGAGGCAGCCCTAGAAACCGGGACCCTCAGAGCCTTCCAACAGGGGAAAGTGTTGCGTGTTGTTATATCAAGTGCAGCTACTGCTGCATTGATTCTAGAAAGTTGTGGCAAAGGGGTGTCGTTGCCTATAAGCGTGCAGGGGGCGGGCGGGGGCAAAACCCTTTTTAGTCATTGCAACCCTATCCCTACCCACCTCCAAGTAGTTGGGGTTAACCTTTTAATGCCAAATCTGCTTTTGCAGTGTGTGCTTGTTGTGTGTGCACGCTTAGAAGTTGATGTGTTTGTGTATATGTGAGAGCCCGGGCAGGAGAAAGGGATGTTAGGCAGTTTGTATATTCGCTCTAATAATGTAGTCTAAAGAAGATGCTATTCAGAATGGACTATTTGTCTGTTGGCTGGCTGGGTATCATCCTGGTCTCGTTTGGAGGAGAGTGGGCTTGGGTTTGGGGAAGTGGGCGGGGGGGGGAGAGAGAATCTCATATGGATAGTAGAATTTAGGCTCCCCAGCGCTGGCTCGAGTAACCTCTGTATGCGCTCTCACTCCTCTCAGCCCCATGGAACTCCCCCCACTCCTCCCAGGAACAAAGGAGAGAAAAGCTGCTGGCCAGGATCCCAGCCATTCCCCCTGGCTGCACTTTTGTCCTGGAAAAGGCTCTGTGGGGTTGTGGAAGAGGTGATTCTGCCCAGGGCCACAGCTGAAGGCAAGGAGAAAGGAAGGGAGGATGTCCTCCCCCACCCTCTATCTTTTCAAGTTGTGGGCTGGGGAATTCTTTGGGAAAGGCTACTGGGGTAGAAATCATGGGTTTGTTTGCTCTCAGGTTATTGTGCCTCCCCTCACCGTCCCTCTACCAATTTAGCTGTGTGCCCAGGGTTAACTTTGCTTTCCACGCACCCCAAGCCTTCAGTTGTCTCTGTCCAAAAGTGGCTTGTTGGATGGAGGGGAAAGCAAAGCAGAGCAAATAGGAGTGTTTCCCCACCCACAATCCCACCCTTTCCTTCCTCTCTCCAATTCACCCATAGGATACAGAGGCACAGCCCCGCTTTCACCTTTAGTGTCTAGTTGTCTTCTTCATTTTTTGCAGGGGATGAGTTCTCTGCTTGACTTCTTGGGGTTCTCCGTTCGATCTCATCACACTGTGTGCCACATTCCCACCGCCTTTCCTCAATTTCTCTCTCTCTTCTCTCCCTCCCTCCATTTCCCTTCCTTTATGACAGCTCCAGATCGTGCAGTGGAAAGACTCCCTAATGCCTAGACCCCGGGAGTGTTATGGATTTGACTAAGATGGGTATGATACAGCTCCAGAACCCCAGCCACGCCACCGGCCTCCTGCAGAAAGCCAACCAGATGCGCTTGGCTGGGACCTTGTGTGATGTGGTGATCTTGGTGGACAGCCAAGAGTTCCACGCCCACCGGACAGTGCTGGCTTGCACCAGCAAAATGTTCGAGATCCTCTTCCACCGCAACAGTCAGCATTACACCTTGGACTTCCTCTCGCCAAAGACATTCCAGCAGATCCTGGAGTATGCCTACACGGCGACCTTGCAGGCTAAAGTCGAAGACCTGGACGACCTTCTTTACGCTGCTGAGATCCTGGAGATTGAGTACCTGGAGGAGCAGTGCTTGAAGATCCTGGAGACCATTCAAGCATCGGAAGACAACGACGCCGAGGCCAACATGGCTGACGGCAGCACCGAAGAGGAAGAAGACCGGAAGTCAAAGTACATTAAAAACATACTCATCTCCAAGCATTCCAGTGAAGAGAGTGGCTACTCCAGCCTGGCCAGCCAGAGCCTGATGGTGGAGCAGAGCCCCTCGGTCTCGACCTCCTTTGGACTCTCGGCCATGAGCCCCACCAAGGCTGCCGTCGACAGCCTCATGTCCATCGGCCAGTCCTTGCTGCAAGGGGCGCTGCAGCACAGTGGCTCCGAAGACTTGCACTCTGCTGGCGGCCGCCACCCAAACCTGTCCGAGGTGAAGACAGAAGCGATGCAGGTGGAGGAGGCCTCCAGCCATGAGAGCCCGCGGACGGCCGACTTGAGCGCTTCCGTGGGGGACAAAGGCGATGACAAGAGCAAGCAAGGGCCCGGCACCCCCACGCGCAGCAGCGTCATCACAAGTGCCCGTGAACTTCACTACCCCCGTGACGAGAATGCTGACCAGTCCTCGGAGGCGGTCCAAGGCCCGCCAGCTGGGCCAGATCTCATGGTTTCCCACGGCGACAAGACAATGGGCATCTACCCCGTGCTACCTAATCACAAAGGCGACTCCATGCTGAGCATCCCGTCCTCCATGGCACCTGCTCTGCACGTTCAGCCGGCTCTTGCGGTGTCTATGGACTTCAGCGCCTACGGGGGGCTCCTCCCACAAGGCTTCATCCAGAGAGAGCTGTTCAGCAAGCTCGGGGAACTGGCTGTGGGTATAAAAACTGAGAACCGAGCCATTGGCGAACAGTGCAGTGTCTGCGGGGCAGAGCTTCCGGACAACGAGACAGTAGAGCAACACAGGTACGTCCTTTTGGTTTCCCTCTCGAGCTCGGCAGTCAAACCTTGCCTCCAGAGTCTGTTTTCGCAGTCTTCTTTATGCAACCTTGTTCCTCACTTCCTTGACTGCAGCCAGTAGAGCTGAGTTTCCTTTTGATAGGCCTGCTAATTTTTTTTTGTTTTTGTGAAAGTTAGAAGCATGATGTAGGGTTTCACATTAACCTCATGCTACCAGGAGTAGAATAAATGGGGAGGTGGGGCAAAGAGATTCAAGATGATGGCCGAGTGGGCGCCAGGAGAAGAGAGAGGGATGGTAGGCCTGTAGGAAATCCAGCGTCCTCCTCACTAGATTATATAGCCAGAGTTGCACTAGTGGTTTTGAGATATAGCAGAAAGAGGAGCTGTTTCTATCCAGGCTGGTTGGCACTTTCTGACATGTTGTCCATTTTAGAAACATTTTAATAGCTAAAGTTTTGGAGGGGCTGATGCTTTGAGTGTAGGGCTGGGTGACACCTGCTTTTCAATATTGTGATATATTACCAGCTAAACATCACAATCTACTGATATATCACAATGTCTGAAATAAGGATGGAACTGCGTAGAGGCGAACACTGTAGGGCTGGGCGATATCTGGTTTTCAGCATAATATCACCAGCTAAACATCGCAATATACTGACGTATCACAGTGACTGAAATAAAGACGGAGCTATGTAGAGGCACTGGCTGGCTTCACAGTTTTCCCACATTGTGATTTTTGCATAACACACACACACATCATGATTTGTGATATATTGCCAGGTCAACATTTATGAAACTGATATCATGATATGGACTTCAAACTGGTTTTGGACAATATATCACCCAGCTCTATTTGAGGGTGGGTTGTGATGTATATGTCAGGGTTCCTGGGGAAATAAATGAACTCCTGCCCATTTGCTTGGAAGGACATGACTCCTTCTGGTTGAAACTCTGTGCCCACTTACCTGGGAGTAAGTACCATCAAACTCAAAGGGACATACCCCAGCTTAGACATGCGTTCTCAGTTACTACCCGATATGGCTCTGTTCCAGTCTACATAGTTAGCTATGCCAACATCAGTCGTCTTGTTGCTTCCATCTCATCCCTTTTTTATGAATTAAAGTTTGGAGCAGCTATTGATTTGGTTCCTTTTATTCCCCCTCCTCCCAAAAAGTCCCTCCCACCACTATCTCTTTGCAAGCTTTATTTCTGACCTCATGGTGCACTTGCGATGTTTGAACGATAATTATTTTGGGCATTGAGCCATTTTGTAATTGATATGTGACTTTTAAAAAAATGTTTGGTTATTGTAAGCTGCTTTGAAAATCACTTCTGGGAAAGCCAAGTATACATTTTTAAAAATAAATCAAAACAAACAGAAATTTACACTCTGTTTACTACAACCTCGGGGTTGGTTTCTGGATCAAATCTCTCTTTTTGGAAGGGAAAAAGACACTTCCTCTGAAAGCGGGGAGTTTAAAATGGATGCTATCAGTTTGGGCTGTAAACTTTCACAGCTTATTTTAACAGATTAATTCACAAAAGCAATGTAACCTATTAAGAAGATCAGCGATTATTTATTTAGTGGGGGTGTTAATACATGGAAACCAATTATGATCTTTGCCAAGTAACTCATACATTTGCTTTGGGTTTGTTCTAAAAACTATGTTGCCCAAGCTGAGAGACTAACCTAATTTAAAAAATAAATAAAACACCATTATCAGTGTGTGAACCAAGTTTGAAAGTAGGGCAGTTCTTTTTAAAATGTTGGGTTAAAAATATTCCCCATTTCAGTTTTGCAGTGACTTAATCCAGCTGTACCAGTTTTCCTGAATCCTTCTGGTCCTTGAACATAACTGATCTTTTGTGTTCCTTGAGAGTCTGGTTTTACCTTTGGTGAATGAATCTTAGAAAACCTCTGTTACTTGGGGAGAAAGCCTCTTCCCTTTTGTGGTTGAAGGCTGCTTTGGGGATCGATTCCTTGTGACATTTTTTCCCTAGTCTCTGGGTAGAAGCCTGCCTAGCAAATTGGTCTCTTGGTCTCGCAGTACTGCTTTTCCTTCCTGGTTTTGCCTGTAGTGGCAGAAAGCTGAAACTGGTGCCTGAGAATGCCTTGGTTTAGTCCCTGTGCAAACATTTGGCTTGAGTTCAGTGTATAGAGTTCGGCATATTTCTTGTGTATCTTATACTCTGCAAACAAACATATTACAAGGCAGTCCGCTAATAGGATTCAGAGCAAGAATCCTGGAGATGCTCTGAAGTGTTTTAATGAACCAACAAGTTTAATTACTGTAGTCCAAATGTACACACAAGGCTCTGACAGGATGTGCTTTTTCTCTGTCCGTTTGGGCAACTCCGGGTGCACAAGTTCTGTTTCGGGGTCTTTTAAAAAAATTGTCAGTCGTGGCCAATGTAGGTGTAGCGTATGGCTAATGTGAGATCGCTTCTTGCCAGTGAATGGGCAATTCATCTTTCCACATTTGAAGATCAGTTTAAGAAGTCTACCACTCAGCACCCCGCACAGGATCGATGCTGCCCATCTGAGCACAAAGGGGCCTAAGCACCCTGCATGTCCTATCCGAGATGACCCCAGATGACCTGAGATGATGTAACAATTTTTGTGTCATTAGGATTCTGGTTGGATCGGCCAGCTCCCTTAAAATAAATAAATACAGGTGCATTATTGCAGCAGTTGGTCAGTTCCTTTTCTTGGCCCCAAACCAGAATCCCGTGTTGAATGCTCCAGTAACAGTCGGTTGTCAGTGTTAGACCAACTCTCATAAAGAGCAAATAAGGAGGCGAAGCAGATTCTGGGCTTTGCAGGTGAGGTTCTCACAGAAGGGAATGCTCTTCCTAAACATTAACATTCTCTGCATGTGGAAATCTAGCATGAGGAGAAGGGTTCTGTCCTCGTTTTCCCCCGTACCTGCTAGTGCAGGGAGCATTCAACCCTCTCTGCCCCCTTGCCATTGGAGGCCATAGAAACAGACTTGCCCATTCACGGAGAAAGAGTTCTTATCTGACAGCATTGGATGGCAGTTCCAGCAGTTCCCTGGCTGGAGGGTCCCTAGGCAAAGAGTGTTGGGAACAGTGAGCCACACAACTGCTTCTATTAGGCTGCAAACCTATTCTCTCCTTCCTGGGACTATATGTCCCATTGGACTCAATGCAGATGGAGCCATACCATTAACCCTTGATGTGCCAGGGATTGTGCAGAATTTAGGAGTGACCGTCATCTCTGCAATCCACAAGGAACACAAATGCACAAGACCTTTGAGTGCGTGTGTTTCTTTTATATTTCTGTAGCTTGCTTCAAAGACAGGGGTTTGCATTCACCCTTTTATAAGGAAACATCCAAAGAAAACCAGTCCTTTTGTCGAGCGTGTTTGTGAGGTGAGGAGACAGAGAAATGAGGCCAATATACCACATGGTTAATAATAATAATAAAAATTAATTTTATTATTTATACCCCGCCCATCTGGCTGCGTTTCCCCAGCCACTCTGGGTGGCTCATTTGAATGCATTTTGGGGCAGCTGTAGCCAACTCCATGCCGCCCAGCAAAGGTTTGTAGTCCATAACATCTGGAGGACACCAAGCCCTGGGGTGTATTTGGGCCAGTCATTGCATCTCAACCTCTGCTTTCCCACCTGTAAAATGGAAACACCCAGTGGCTTATCTCTCGGTGTAGTTTTGGTTCAGCAGAGACGAATGGTAGGGGCACTGGAGAAATGCCAGACACTTTGTTGGTGGAAATAATGAATCACCTTCTTCTACTTTTGGAGTTGAGGTGGGACATGCAACCTGTCTCAGTACGTTAAGTACAATCTTTCTCTCTCTTTGTTGTTAAAGAGCATCTCTCCTTTTATTTGAGTGCTGGGGACAAGCTTTTATCTATGTTTGCTACAGTGCCAGGGTTTGGCAACTTGGCAAAGGTTGCAACTAGGGGATTTCTAATGCTGAAGCAGCCGGGAGTTATATATATATATATATATATATATATATATATATATATATATATTCCACTGCAGCTAATCTCAGTGTTAAATTAGTATTTACTTAATTTTACCAATGTTGCCATTTTTTAAAACTGAAAACTATGAATAAGAAGGCATAGAATGTGTCGGTATAAATACGCCTTTTTTTTGTTTTAAAAAAGCTTTCTGTTCTGTCCTCTTTTAGATGTAATTGAAGCAACAACTGTAGCTGTCTAGATTATTTATTTATGATGCTCTTAACAAAGTCTTGTTGGTTTTCTCAGAAAAAAAAGATACATGTTGGTTAGGAGTGGATGGCAAATATCTAGATGAAGCTTTCTAGTAAATGGGGTGTTTTTTAAACTGATGGGCACGATCCTGCAGAAATTAATCATGGCTGCATTTGACTGAAAGCCATGTAGTGGTCACGAATTCTACTTCCCACAAATCCAGTCAGATTTTTGTGCTGCTAATTTTTGAAGAATTTTGTACAGTGTGATTAAGCCAAAGCCAGGGCACAAGGGAATGCTTTTAAATTTACTTTGAACCTCTGATAGCTTGGCTGATAAATGCCCACGTATATGTAATCACTGGTTTTTTAGTTTTTAGTTTTGCAACCCAGACAGTGTATATAACTGATTAAGTATCCATAGTCTTTTGTGTCCTAAACTTCCTCAGGAATAGATTGATCCTGAAGGAATTCCTCCCAAGAGTGTTAGCAGTTCATTGCATTTCTAACATTCATTTTAACCTACATTGCTATGGTAAATGTTAGAAATGTTTTAGTACAGCATCTGGGTAGCTTTACATGATTTATAAATGATGAATAATAATAACTCTCAGTGTTTTCAGAGACCAGTGGGAAAAATCAGAAAATTCACTGATAAATCACGAGTGTCTAATGAGCTTTGGCTATGACCAAATTTTATCGTCATTTATCAGAAAACATTGACATTTATCAAAGAATATTAGTAAGTGTCCCCAAACCAGTCTGATGACACACTCTCTTCAGCTACTCACTTGCAGATCTGAAGAATGGCCAAGATCATGAATGACTCTGTTTCATCCTCATTTTCATCTTTTACTGGCAAATGTTGTTGTTTAAAAATTCTTTAAAGAAAGTCAGCTGAGAAACTGGTCCAGAAATATATAGAATTAGTTGAAAATTCTGGAAGATTTAATTGGACTTAATGTGCCAAAGGCTCATAGTAACTTTGGCATTTTGCGCTAACTTCATCGAATGACTGAATCGTGGGTAAATTATCAACATTAACGGAATTTGTTGAAACACGTATGATGCATTTTCTAAGGTTTTGTGAGAAGATGTGGGTGCGAGCAACATTTTACTGGTGAGAGAAGTTTCATAAGTGACTGGCAAAAGTTTTTCTTTTCTTTTTAAGTTTACAGTGTAAGATCTTCACAGCCGCCCCAATGCTTACTTTTGGGTCAACTTTTTTGCCCTGTGATATTTATTTATTTATTCCTCCCAAAGGAGCCCTGATATGCCTTGTTCATCAAGAGCTTCAAATTTTGACCTCCCCCAAAGTCTTACAAAACTCTTTGCACTAGTATAACTTTATCAGGTCGGCTAAGCTACCTTTTCAATAAGAAAGCCAACGTCGCTCAATCTCTTGCTCTTTCTTAAACTGTGCGTATGATTTTGACCAATTGACCACATCGTGAGTTTACAATTGTATTTTTTAAAAAATGTTCATTTTAATAAGAGGTTTTCTTCAAGGTTCAGGAAAGTTCAGGCTTAATCTAATGTTGGTATTGATTGTAGCTTTTAATTGCGGGCTGAGTGGGGGGTGGGAGGCTGTATAGTTCAAACACACTTAAACACAGCAATATTAATGAGGGTGTTACTCACATTCCAAGAACCAAAGGGCATGATCCTGCCAGAGTTAAGCACTCTTTAAATCCCATTGATTTAGTGGGAGAGAATTAAGCATGTGCACAACTCCCCCACGGAATAAACATTTTAACAAAGCGCTCAACTTTGGCTGGGTCAACATGGCCAAGGCTTATGGCTGTTTCAATGGCCAACTTGCCTCTGCATGTCTTTTTTTTAGCCACATTGTTACATAAATGCAGTTTTCAGTGCATCATCTGCATTTTGGAGCCCTGTTCCGTGTCCTTGAATAATCTTTCCTTTCCTCAATGTCTTTTGCTTTTGGTGTTGGCGATTAGGCAGCAGGGAGAAAGTTGATTCCAATTTGCAGTTAGGAGCAAACCTACTTGTTTCTTGAAAAGGAAAGAAAAACCAAACCGAAGCCATCCTTTGAAATTTGCAATGTCTCAGAATTTTGCAGTGCAGTTATCCATCCAGCTAATGTGTAAAGACAGGGATATATTAAAGTGAAGTGTACCTCAAAATGCGAATGCCACTGAAATTATATTGTGGAAAGTCAATTTGAAAAAAAATATGTATAAATCAGGCAAAACCACATACAATAGGATAATTCTTTTTACTAAAATGCTGTTTTATTTTCATGAGGACTTTTTTAAAAAATGGGCAAGCTGATGTGGAAATGTGGAGACTTGAATTTAAGATCAGATAACTGAGAGAAACTGAAATTGACAGATTGGTTCATACCTGGGGGTGATGTAGCAACCTTTCCCCCCATATTTTAATGTCGTGTTAATGACGCATTGGCTAATGTACTCCCAAATCCCTTGCAACCTGAATTTTTGGAATCTCTTCTGCTGTCCACTCACCCCCTCCTAGGGAAAAGAAAAACCCTCTTGACAATGATTACTTCCAGAGTTTGTAGGCTAGGTTAGCAGTCTCGTGATGGACCTTATTAGTGGCACCTGGCATTGTAACCCGCTAATGGAAACCAGCACTCTCCCACTATGGGCTGGCTGACAAGTAGCTCTGTCAGGCAGCGCTTGCCATGCGAGGAAGTTCTTATTAGCTTTATGGCCAAGAGAACTCACCCCCCATTCAGGAAATGAAGGCTGCCGTTAAGGTCCACGGCTCTGACCCCGATCGTGTAACCTGCGAGCGCCGAGGAGACCCCTCCTCAGGAAGTTTGGCGGCCAGTTCAGCCCTCTCTGGTTCTTGTCACTGGGGAAAGAGGGAGCGCATTGTGGAGGGTAGGAGCCTTGAACTTTTTGATTTATCCTGTGGGGGACTTAACTGTTTCCATGCGTGGAATGTGCGCTGGAGGTGGGAAGACCCCTAGAGAAATATGTACTCAGGCCACTTCATTGGACAGTGCTCTTTGCCCTTTGTAGCAGATCCTGCTCAAAGAGAAGGGGGGATTTTAAACCTTGATTTAGCAAGCGACTCCTCCCTTGACTACACACACACACACACACACATCTCCCTTATAATATCGCTCTTCCCATCTTAGGAATTTGATTTGATTCTCCCCTCTTTTTTGCATTTCTTAAGATTCAGTCTTTAAGCATTATGATTTCCTGCATGCCCCTGTCCTTATAAAAGGAAACCCCAATGAGGTAGCATCTAGCAAGATTTGTGCTGAACTCCATCAAACAATAAGTTGTTCATTTAAAGGGTTCTCCAAATGGGAGATCTTGAACTTCCTAAAATCAAATCAGGTTAGGCAACTGCAAGCATTGCCGGGGGGAATTCCATAATGCCATGACTGCCACCCCAAAGGTAACACTATCCAAAAACCATTGTACTCACCCCAAGCTGTCACCTTTTGTCGTCATCTGCTGCTGATTGATGCTTCTTTCAGCCAAGGGATTCAGGAACAGGGAGTTGCAGGTGATAGAGCGCCTCCACGATTTTGGGCGTGTCAGCAAAAAAAGAAAAAGAAAAAGAAAAAGGGGGTTGTCCTTTTTCTCAACCTAAAAGCGATGATCACCTGAGTGTATAATAGAGGTGACCTTCATTGTTAAGAGAATGGTGAGGGTTGAGTATTCATCCCTTTACCCTGATTTGCTTCCTCCAGCCCCACCATCCTCTTCATGTGTGTCGAACTTCTGAAATCCGCAAAGTTGTGGCTTGTCACAGCCTGAACTAAAGGCTGAAGGGCTTTTTTGTTTTGCAAATGATTGCAGCTCTGATATCTAAATTTCTTACATCTGTTAAATCAAATGAAGGCATTGATTAAAAAATGTACTTTATTTATTATTATTAAAAAATTGTCTCCTCCTTTTGCCATGTTAACATCATTCTGAAGTGCCCCATATTCTGATGAAACTAGCTTGAGATCGAGGGTGCAAATCACGTGAGCCCAGATTGAAACGATTCCAATCTGTGGTTAGTTGAACACCTTGTGGGTACATGAGTTGGTTGCATGAACTGGCCACCAGGAACGTAAATCATCGCTTCATACCCAGTGCCTAGCATCATACACATTTCGTTCATTCATGCTCTTGATGTGGCAGATTAACGCAACCGGTTCACCATGTTCTTTGTTCTATTCTGCAGATTGAAATGAGCTATCATTGAATGGATTGAAATATGCCCAGTGGTGCAATCTTGTTATCAGCTATCTGGTTTCGGTGTTTGTTTCCACCCTCTCTTTGCAAGGCTGGCTCAACCTTACTGAATGTTGATGACTCCCCCCTCTTCTTTTTACTGGGAAACAAATCTGTTTCGGAGTGAAAGGCAACACTAATTTGTTTGCGAGGTCTGGAGAGGATGAGTGAGGAACATGGAAATATTAGCACAGAGGTTTTTCCCCTAGTTGCCCAGAGTTCCCACAGAGAAGCTTGCAAGTGTCAGAATGACGCCAAACTTCTAAGAAGTCTGAGTAACCACCTTTCTCTTTGCATGAGCGGAGCAGATTCATTTTCTTATCCCGGGGCTGTGAGCAGTAGCTGCCTTTTGCTTCCCTTGCAACTAGCAAGATGAGCGACATTCTCCTTTTCATTCATAATTAGCAACCGTTGCACCCACCCCTCGCTGGTTTCAAGGAATGACTTCTAAAAATGAGTAATTACTGAATATTTCCCATCAGTCAAACATGGGGGCTGCTGCATCGCCTATCACCCGAGTGAAAAAAACAACAAAAAAACCTTCTGTTTGTAGTTAATTTTAGTGGCAGGCGGATCATGTTAACTGGTTGTAATTGCTTCCAGATATGGCCAAGGTTTTTGTGTGTTGGGATGAAGGGTCTGGTAAGTGCTTACTTCCTGTGTAAATTAGCTTGTTCCATTCATACTGGCCAGACCTGGATTGTGTCATTGTTGCTGCAATTTTTCTCTCTCCTGTCCTGGTGTTAGGCAGCTAAATGCTTTATATAGCCTTAATTCTTCACGGAGCTTCCCTTGACTTGTAGTAGCGTCTGCATACTCTCATTATCAATATAGGGACCCCGTGAAGCTGCCTCACAGCGTATCAGACCAATGTTCCACCTAGCTTAGAATCATAGAATTGTACAGTGGGGAAAGACCCCAAGCGCCATCGTCCAACCCCCTACATTACTGTCTACGTGGATGCAGGGGCATAACGTGGGTTGCTGGTGCCCGGGTCAGGGCAAGTGTTGCCCACCCCCACCCCAGCACACAGCAGTCTTTTGTGGGCTTAAAAAGGGGATAACCCCACAGATTTGGCTTTTAGCACCTGGTAGGTAGAACAAGATATAAATGGCGATTAATAACAGCAGCCTGCACAAGTAACTTCCACTCATATTTAAGTAGCACCATAATATTACATTTGATACCCAACAAATCTGTTGTGTCAAACAGTGTTATTTGTAGCATGATCTGTATGCATGCTGCTTACAGGGTCTCTCAGATGATGGGCCCCTGCCCCAAGGAACACACATTTAAAACTGCAGTCATGATTCAGCCCCCAAGTTAAGCACCTTTCAGCCTTATTGACTTCAGTGGGAAAGACCCAACTCTCTCCCACTGAAGCTGGTTGGAGTATGGATAGTGTCCTATTCTCTGATATTTAGCACATTCTACCTTATGTGCATAATATAAAAGTGAGCTGTCTGGTTTGTAGCCAACGGTGCTGGCTGTGGGGAGAGGGGTGGGTGGGGCAGTAGAGGAGAGATGTAGTTATTCCTGGACCATGTTAGTACAAAAGGTTTGCTGTTCTTATCCGATTATATATCAGTTTTACTGATAACCCTGCAGTCTGCTTAGCTATGTATGAGAAGCTGATTACCCGCTTTAGACGCCGGGTTTTTACAGACATATGAAGGCGAACTGTCAAGTGGGAAATGATTTCAGATTAAGAGAGAGATCTGAGGAGTGGTGGGATGGATGGAAATTGGTTCTCACCTTTCAAGCAGGGAGAAATAAAGAACTGCATTTTTATCTGCAAATTAGGTGGCGTGCACACTTATACACATACATAACAGCTCAGGTTGGCTGTAATGGAAAACGGTGCCCTCTGGACTGCAGCTCCCGCTACCCCTGACCATTGGCCATGCTGACTGCTGTTGGGAGTTGGAAGTTGGAGTCCAACAGCATATGGAGAGCCACAGGTTCCTCTTCCAAGTCTTGGTGTCACCTGCATGAGTGCAGGGTTCAAACACCTCCTTCCTCCCCTCTTCTGGTGCAGCTAGTAAACCCTGGTTAGTTTAAACTAGAGGTGCTGAACCTGAGTCCCTCCAGATGTTGTTGAGATCGCCGTCGTTTCAGCTCCAGACAACATGGACAATGGTCAGAGATGATGGGCATTGTACTCTAGCAACATTCTGTGGACCAAGGGCCACCCACCCCCAGTTTAAACTATTGTGGTTTTTTTAAAACCAGCCAGGATCATAAACTGTGACATAGTCCTAGATTGTTTAAACTAATCATACTTCAAGTTCCCCTTAGTTTGGATGTAATGGGGAACCTCTAGTTAGTTTAGAAGTGGAAGCAAAAGCTTCTTAATTTCTCTTCACATCTGCAACAGAGGAGCAGAGTAATGTTGGAAGAGCATGTTCCTGACATTTTTCTCAGCTCCAGTGCATAGCAGGAACGAGTCTCATTCTGGTCAATGCTGTGCCAATTTAGCATGTGCTTGTACATTGGTCTGTTCCATTATGTCCCATTTCTACATTGATCTGCATATATTACATAAATTGGCATTTAAGTATATAAAACCACATTTTGAAATGCATTCTTGTGAGAAGGGCATCAGAACGTTTGGGAAGTGCAAAGTCTGATGGATAACTTGGGTTCTGGTCTACATTTTAGTTCTGGGTTGGTGGGTCAGGTCACTTCTTAAAGAAATTTGAATAGATCCCATTCCCCAAGCCCCCTAGCACATTACACTCAACCATAGTTTAATGTTACATGCAAAAAAGGCTCTATACATACACACATATGGGTACGTCTGCATTGTATGAAAAAGGTAATTCATTTTGGATACCGAAAATGAAGATGGACTTAACCCATCTAGACTATTTTACTGCATTTATCTTCCTGCAAGTGTAATGTATAGAAGTATATATGAGCCTGTATATGTGAGATTAAGTGTGTATATATATGAGATCAAGTATATATGACACCTTTATTTATCTTCATGGCTCCTGCATGGCATGTTTTTGGAATTTGATCCTAATAAATTAACATTGTTGGAGGGCATTTGGAGTTTGTATGTGTGTGTTCAGACTTTGAGTTGAATAACTTGGAAAACGACCCACCCCACCTCTGCTGCACAATCAATTTCTGCTATCTGTCTTGCAAAACTCAAATGGTGAAGCTGTTTAAATTGGGTGCTGTGCTGTCCAGTGTTTGCAGAACTTGGTCAGCTATTTAAAGAACTCTGGTATCTCCTTGAGGAGTTTATTGTACCGGGAAGCAAACAAAAAGTAATACAAAGTCCGTTCTTTTGTTGTTTGCAGTTTTCATCATGCAAAAAAACCTCAGGCCCCTCTGTGTGTGTGTGTGTGTGTGTGTTTGACAGAAAGACAATGAGAGAGGGGGGAGAGAGAATAAATGACTGCACTCAGATGTTCTGATGCAAACCATGGTTGATGGTGATGTGAGTGAGCCTGCCCCTCTTCACAATTTATCTGCTTTTTAACGCACCATCTGAACTCAACAAACTATGGTCAATCTTAACTATTCTGTGTTTGAAACAAGCCACTGTCAAACCGTAGTTTACAAAGCTGGCTTGTTTCAACAAGATTGGTTTAGGGTTTGAAGTAATGCTAAAATGTTCTTAATTGAATTCAGAAGCAAAAGCTTGTTTTATTTATTTAAATGTTTATAAACTACACATCTGATCTCCTCATACAGAGTGGGGAAGCACACAAGCCCAGGGGAAGATAGGTTCATTCATCTCTCAGAAAGGCATCGTTTTTACTGGAGTTCAGCTGCAGCAACATCCTTTTAACAACTTGCTTGTTTACATAGACCCGTACATGAATTTTCTATCTTCAAACTGCAAAGATGTTCATTCTAACACACCAGGTACTACTTTTAGGGCAGTGGATGTTGCACTCTTACTTAACACACTGTTCCTTGTGCAAGGAAGCAGGCATTAACTGGATCCATTCACCTTCCAAGGCAGGCTGGAGCAATAGAAAACCAGAAGATTCTCCCCATTCTCTTTAAGCACCAACATCAGTAGGAGCTCAAGCAATAGGACTTTAACAGTTGCAACAAAGAACACACCACTCAGAGGTGAGGCCGAAAGAGATAATTTTCTGGGACATCTTTGGTTCCTCTGTTGCCAAAGTTAACGCACAAAGTTTGCATACCTGCCAAAATGATTTTATGGCACATCATCACTTGTGAGATGGCGCTGACCTTTATTCTCAGCCAAGGTTGCCGTGTAGTGTCGGTACGAGTGGCCATGGTTTTGCGTACTTTCCTAACCTCCTCCTTTTGTGTAGTTATTCACAGGGGATCAGAGGAGAGTGCTAAGGAGGACGCGTGATTCACCTTTCTGGTAACCACTGATGACATAAATACGAAGTGCTTGATATTTGTGTGTTAAAAAAAGAAACAAAAGCAGCGACACCAAACCTGACTTTTTCTTCTTTTTAAGGAGGGTTTCTGCTAACTGTTGAAACTTGCGAAGAGAGGGCTATTAGGAGAGAACTGATTAAATTCTGGGCAGTTCAAAAAATGTTTCAATTCCTCCTCCCCCTTTCCTTTTTCTTGGAAGTGTGTGTGAATGATAAAAATGGAGAGTTGGGTGACATTTCGCTCGTTTAAAATTTGGTTTCTTGTTGAGCCAGCTGAGGCCACCTGCCAAAGACCATGTGTCTGAACTGGAATGTCTCTCCTGGTTGCAAAATTGTTGGTGCTCACCCATACTCTTAGCGGACTGGATCTATTTTTTATTTTTTTAAGTGAAAGGACTTGGCGTCCCGTCTAGTAGGCTTTGTATATTCAATTGACATAAATTCTTAGAGGTTGTAGCTCAGCTGCGGCCATTGTGGTTCCGTACAGCGGAGCTGAAGGAGCGGAAGGTGCCAGGCCTCTCTTGTGATCAAAGATTGCGCTCTGCTCAGCCACGCTGGCCTCATCCCGCTTCCCACAAGCAAAGAGTTCACACCATTGCAGCTCCCTCCTCACGCCAGAGGAAGGATGCAGAAATCTGAACTGGCGATCCTATCTTGATTCATCTCCACCACCCCCCTCTGTTCCTTTCATGAATTGCTCTGGTTCGGATCGGCTGTTGAGGGAGTTGCAAGCGCGCTTGTTTCACTGGCTGCCTGAGGTGCCTTATCTGCTGCTGCTGGCTGCAGGGTTTCTGTGGTTGTAGCACACTTTCTGCAAGATGCACAAACTACCGTTGTGTCTGAGAGATAAGGCAGAGAGGTGTGTCCTGCAATGCTGGCTCCTTGCCAGCAGTTTGCTGATCTCTTGGGTTTTCTCTCAGAGCTGCTAACCTCAAGGCAAGAGCCCGTTCCTTCTCCTGCCTGCCCCCCGCCCCGGCACTCATGCTGCTGCGGTCTTGGCCAACTCTTGTTTACCACGGTCTCCTTATGCTCTCTCTGTCTTTGCTCTTGTGGTTCAACATAGCAGGCAAAATGACAATACCTGTCAAACGCCTTGGGCGCATTTAATTTACCGCTTTAGAAATCCTGGCAGAGTCAAATGCACGGAGAAGTGGGAGGGTGAAAAACAATACCTTTTGTTCTCTAGAGACGTAAGAAGAGGCCAATTGCCCATCTAGTCTAGCATCCTGTTCTCACGGTGGCCATCTGGGTGCCCCATTGGGGAGCCCATAAGCAGGGCCTGAGTGCAACAGAGCTTTTTTCACCTGTGTTTTCCAGCAACAGGTATTCAGAGGCATGCTGCCTCTGGTAGTGGAGGTAAATTGTAGTCATCTTAAGTTGGAGCAGTGGATCTGTGGCCCTCCAGCTCCCAGCACCCCCAGCTGCCAGCATGGCTAACAGGCAGGGACTATGGGGACACGGGTGGTGCTGTGGGTTAAAGCCTCAGCGCCTAGGACTTGCCGATCGCATGGTCGGCGGTTCGAATCCCCGCGGCGGGGTGCGCTCCCGTCGTTCGGTCCCAGCGCCTGCCAACCTAGCAGTTCAAAAGCACCCCCGGGTGCAAGTAGATAAATAGGGACCGCTTACCAGTGGGAAGGTAAACGGCGTTCCGTGTGCTGCGCTGGCTCGCCAGATGCAGCTTGTCACGCTGGCCACGTGACCCGGAAGTGTCTGCGGACAGCGCTGGCTCCCAGCCTATAGAGTGAGATGAGCGCACAACCCTAGAGTCTGGCAAGACTGGCCCGTACGGGCAGGGGTACCTTTACCTTTTTATGGGAGTTGGAGTCCAGCAATATCTGGAGGAGTCCAGCAACACCTGTGGCTGAAGCAGCCCTTGTAGGGCTTGTAAGTTCTGTCCTGAGAGAGAGAGAGAGAGAGAGAGAGAGAGAGAGAGAGCGCACTGCACATGCATGGCACTTAAGATAGTGCAGGTCCCTGCCCCAATGAGCATGCAATCTGAAATTTGATATGGGAAGCAACAGAGAAAGGGAAATGGTGGCAGGGGTGAGCAGGGATAAGAATATATGATTGTTGCTTTGTTCAGCCTTCAGCTACCTGTACCCTCCAGATGTTTTGGACTGAAACTGTCTTCAACTCCCATTGGGGAAGGCTGGCTACATGACCATTGGGTACATGGAGGGATGGGAATGGGGGGTTGTGCTGAATCAAGCTTCATGGAAAAGGTGGGCCTTGAGGAATGATGGGCAGGAAGGAAGAGGAATAGCATTGTGTAAGCATTCAAGGAGCCACCGTCAAGCATCAGGTTTCAAATCCCATGCTGCTCTAACTTGGATTGGTTTTCCCCATCATGCTTATAACTGGCACCTTCAAAGAGGAGATTGAACACATTGGGCCAGTCAGAGAGGTTTGTTGGCCTGTGGGGGGTTGATTTGCATAGGGTGAAATCTCCCAGGAAGTTCTCTTGGGCCCAAACACTGTGGCGCCTTTGAGAGGACCTGTGAATCAGATTGGGTCCCTCTCCCAAGTTGCCACCCTTCTCACCAGCCATAACCCACCATTGCCTCACAGCCTCATGGGAGAGTGGCTGCCCTCTTTCAAAGCCGTCAGCAAAGCTGAGTGTGGCAGCACCCACTCAGCGACGCTGCCCACCACTCTGTGCTCCCAGCTTGCGATGGCTCCTGCTTGCATTGGAGGAAGTGGACAAGGCCTTTTGAAAGCGGAGATTATTTCTGCCTTGGCAGGTGAGTGGAGAGGTGAGCTCCTTGAGCCTCCTTTCCCCCGCCAAGCCAAGCTTGGATTTCCATAGTAATGGTGCTGATGAATTGGCAGCTTTCCCCTGCACCTCTCCTTCTTGCTCGAGGGAGAGTTTGGAAAGGGGCCGCTCTGATTTAAAGGATTCTGAGCCCGTTGCCGGTATTGATTTTTAGCTTATCTGGCCCTTTAGCTAGAGGCTGCTCCTCTCTCAAAGTGTCTAACCAGATGTAACTTAAAGCAACAGAGAAATGTATATCATCCTTTTCCTCGCATTAATTAGGGTCTGCAAATGCATTATTTAGAGGGGTAAAAGCCACAGCAGCCTCCCCTGGAGATAATTTAGAGACGGGCTGGTACGTGCCGCTCGGGTCGCAGGTATTGCATGGCTGTGCTGGGCGAACGTGCTGTGGGACAGGCGGGAGGGGTGCAGGGCATGCAGAGCGCTGAGCGGCAGTCCAGAGAAAGGCATGCAACACAGAGAGATGTAGCTCAGTGGCAGAGCAACTGCTTTGCATGCCGAAGGTCCCAGGTTCAAGCCCCAGCATCTCCAGGTAGGGCTGAGGAAAGATTCCTGTCTGAAACCCTGAGGAGCTGCTGCCGGTCTGTGTAGACAGTATTGCACTAGATGGACCATTGGCCTGACAGTGTAAGGAAGCATCCTGGCTCAGTGTAAGGCTAGTGGGGCATGTGTGGACTTCGGATAATCCTATTTCATTCCTCATCAATGTGAGGTGCTGAGTTGTATTCTGAGCCTCCTGCCCCATTACTCCACAAGTGTTCTTCATGCCCAAAGCTGTTTCAGACATGCATGTTCATCCCCTTCCAGTGACGACTCACATGTCTGAACAGGTCGACATGGGTCAAGCCTGGAAGAGCACAAACTTGCCTATCCCCCAGAAAGGCTAATGTTTTGTTCACATGTTCAGCTAAAAACCATTGATTGTTGTTTAATCGAGTGTGATCTGACTCCAGAGGTTACAGGGCGCTCTGTGCATGCTCAAAGATGCACTCTTCTGTTTTTTCATGACTGAGCAATGGCATTGAAAATAAGTACGGAAATTGAAAATAAGCTTTGCTGTCAGGCTACGGCTGCTTATAAATCTCTTAAAACTCTTCACCACTGCAAAAGTATACAGTGGTACCTTAGCTCTCAAACTGAATCCAGTCTGGGAGCCTGTTTGACTCCCAAAACCATTCAAAAACCAAGGCACAGCTTCCGATTGGCTGCAGGAGCTTCCTGCACTCAAGCGGAAACCGCGTTGGACGTTCGGCTTCCGAAAAATGTTTGCAAACTGGAACACTTGCTTCCGGTTTTGCGCGCATTTGGGAGCCGATTTGTTGGGAGCCAAGCCGTTTGTGTACCAAGGTACCACTATATTTTGTGTGGCCCAGTGGCGTAGCGTGGGGGGTGCGGGGGGAGGGCAGCCGCACCGGGTGCAACATCTGGGGTTAGGGCAAATCCACAGGTTAGGGGGCGCAAATCCACGGGTTAGGGGGCGCAAATTACTTGCCTTGCCCCGGGTGCTGACAACCCACGCTACGCCACTGGTGTGGCCTGAGCATCACCACCATTGAGACAGTTGTTTTCCTGTGTCCTTTGTGGGAGGGGGAGAGCTTCAGTGACATTTTTGAGGGGATGGGGCAATTTTGTGCTTATCTTAATAATTACCAGCACTAGATAGCTGAGAGGTGTGTGTGCTCCTCCATTTAGCTTTTTATAAAATTGCCATTCTCTGTCTCACTCCCTAAAATTCCATTGAAAGGATGTTATGTCACAATACCCACCCATGGCCATGCCAGGAGCTGTGCCAGCTGTGGAGGATTGTGGCAGTGCCCCCGAAGCAGCACAATTTTATTACTTTTTTGGTTTAAATGTTATTATTGAAGGATGTTCATAGATAGCAAGGGTACATATACCGTATTTTTCGTCCCATAGAACGCTCCGTCTCATAGGATGCACCTAGTTTTTTTGGGGGGAAATAAAGGAATCCCCCCCTTTATTTCCCCCCCAAAACCAGGTCGGGGAAACAAAACCAGGTCGAGGAACAGCGGGATGGCGGCGCTGCGCCTCCTTCTGTCCCCCGAGCTTGTGGGGCTGGCTGATGTCTTTCCGGCGTGCGAGGCACTCTGCTTCAGGGCGCCTCTCGCGCCGGGCGGCAGGCTGCTATCCACAGCGTAGGGAGCCCTGCGGGAACTACTGCAGGGCTGCCTAGGCTGCAGATGTGTTCCCAAAGTGCCGGGCGCTCTGATTTCAGCGTGCCCGGCGCTCCAGGAAGCAGGCTGCTATTCGCAGCCTAGACAGCCCTGTGGGAACTCCTGCAGGGCTGCCTAGGCTGTGGATGTGTTCCCGAAGCCTGGAGAGCGAGAGGGGTCAGTGCGCACCGACCCCTCTCGCTCTCCAAGCTTCAGCGAAAGCCTGCATTCGCCCCATAGGACGCACCCAGATTTCCCCTTCATTTTTGGAGGGGAAAAAGTGGGTCCTATAGGGCGAAAAATACGATAATGTCTCTATTTTAAGTTCATAGTGTAGGCCTGAACCCCTTGGCCTTCCCATAATATTATGGTAAGCACCCAACCCAACCTCCCCTTTGAGAACTTAACCAATACTTTTCTGCCTCTCCCTATTGTCTTTTTGGATGTGTGTGTGTGATTTCCTGGGCGCACAGCAAAGAGACGCTTGGAACAGGGGAGCATGACTTGAGTCATTTGATCATTTGCAAATTCCTATGCAAAAGGCCTCAGACCTGAATGTAGCTTTCAAATTGATTTTGCACTTCTTGAACTGTTGCAACACGGTTAAATGTACCAGACTGCAGATTTAAATACATATTGTGCCAGAAAATGTGCACTGAAGAATGTATTTTGAGATTTTAAAAAAAAATTAAAAAATCAGGTTATCATGCAAATAGAATAGAATTATGGGCCTAAAGATACACAGAAATAGCAAAGCCCCAAAGTAGACAAATTTATCCTTCCTTAGATTTGAGAGGGGAACCACCTAAGTTTCATGTTGGGTAATTGTAGGATTCTGCCACTCCTTGGGTGCAGGATTTTGAAAAAATAAACAGCAGAATTGGATTTTGGGGCTCAGGCGTTCTGTTGTCTTGAATGCCTAGAGCTCATCCCCAGAACATGCAAAGTGCTAAAGAGGAAAACAGTGCCTCTGAGCATGAAGAAAGTGCATTTCCCCCTTGGTGTTGCTTTTCAGATAAGACACGGTTTCTCTTCCATCTTGATTTTATGTGAAAATCTGGCCAACCTGCACCCTGTGCAATTGCACAGCCCACCCCCACCACATCCCAATGGTAGAAAAATACTTCACAGTGGCTTGTGAAACTCCCAAAAGCAGGCTCCATGCCGGTAAGGAAAGCCACAAAGCAAAATCCAGTGACAGGCTCCATGCATGACGAAGCTTTCGGACTGAATGCAAACTTCGACGTGATATTAGTGACACTACCTTGTAACCTCAAACGTGTCATTTGGGAAGTTGTCAGATTAGGGATGGGTGAATGTGTCAATTTCAGTTTCCCTCTATGTCTCATCTTTCCACGTATAAGTTCAGCTCTGTACATTTCCACACTCATTTGCTGCCCTTTTGGTCGAATTTCTTCCTAGTATTTCTTCGGATGCAATTCTGCCTCATATATACATTGGGGGGGGGGGTTGAGTTCTTTTCTTGTATATGGAGTGCATTTTCCCGTGCACACATTTTTGCAGACATCAATAGACTGGGGAACTGCGTTGAAAAATTCGGGGTGGTTGAGTTTTGGTTTAGAGTCGTTTTGCAAAATGTGAATTTGGTGGGTTTGCCTAGAAATGTAAACTGAATTGCATTTCTCCCTTGCCGTCCCTCTGCCAGATGCTTCTCTTCCACACTGAAAACCTGATTCCCTCCTCATCCTAGTTGGGATGGCTCCCCCCCCCCCCCGCCTCACTCTCTGAGGTGTCTCTGAAGGGGGCCTTTGTCTGGAGGCTCCTCTGTTACAGTAGGCCGGACGCAGAGGGGTCAAGGCAGGAGACAATGGCCAGGTCAGGAAGGCCCCATTTATTTACAGTAGCCCCTTTCATTGGCCCATAGAAATGGGACTCCCAAGTGGCCATCTTGAAAGGCTACTGTCTCTGTTCAGTCAGGCCTACCCAGGCCGGAGAGGGCAGAGCACAAAGGTTGGGGGGGGGAGGGTGATGGGGAGAGGGGGTGTAGAAATGACACAGATTGCTGGAGACTAAAGGGGTCTTTATTGTCAGTCACAGCCAGGCTTGATGGAGAAAAAGGAATGATGGTGTGAGACTTTTGCTTGTTTGTGTGTGTGTGTGCGTGTGTGTGTGTGTGTGTGTGTGCATGCACACAAATGTTTTAGGTTTGTTTAAACCTTGCCTACCAGCCTCCCTGTGTTTAATTTATGTTCCTGAGATTGTTGTAGAGGTTAGGAGGCAAACTCACCCCTGCCTTTTAAATGAGCCGAGTCAGAGTTTCACACCATCACTTGGCGGGCCGAAGGTTGTGTTTGGCCCCAGCTTGCGCATTCTGAAACCAGTTATTGGTGGGGTCCATAAATGTTCTCCCCCCTCCCTACACTCTCTCTCACACACTCTGTCACACAGATTTTTCTCCTTATTCTCCAAGGCCTGCTTTCTCTCTTTCCTAACATGATCGCTGTGCGTTTCATGATAACCAGAATCAATGCACGTGGCTCGTTGCTGTGTCGAGCAATTAATTTCGGTGGAAGGGCCTGTAAAGGGTACCTGGCCATTAAGAGTTTGTGGCATGGCTGTCATGGAGCAAGTGGGTTCTCAAGAAAGGAAGCCAACTCAAAACCAATGGTTTGCAGAGAGCAGCCTGGCACTCCCTGGATGTTTTGGACTACAACTCCCATTAGCCCCAGGATCATGTGGCTAAGTGGACTAGGAAGCTTTACCCCAAAACATCTGGAGGGCACAAGGCTGGCTGGGAGGAAATGAGCACCCAGTGCAGCTTACATTATAGAAGGAAAGAGGAGAGAGGTGCTGGGTGCTGTCCCTCGCTAGTTTTTAGTGCTGGCGGATGGCGCTGTGGGTTAAATCACAGAGCCTAGGACTTGCCGAACAGAAGGCCGGTGGTTCGAATCCCCGCGATGGGGTGAGCTCCCATTGCTCGGCCCCTGCTCCAGCCAACCTAGCAATTCGAAAGCACATCAAAGTGCAAGTAGATAAATAGGTACCACTCCAGTGGGAAGGTAAACGGCGTTTCCGTGAGCTGCTCTGGTTTGCCAGAAGCGGCTTAGTCATGCTGGCACATGATCTGGAAGCTGTATGCCGGCTCCCTCGGCCAATAAAGCGAGATGAGCGCCACAACCCCAGAGTCGGCCGCGACTGGACCTAATGGTCAGGGGTCCCTTTACCTTTAAGTATCATCAGTCTTAGAAGTAAGGTTGGGCAAACCTGTCAATTTCAGTTTCTCTCGGTTTCTCATTTCCCCAATCTTATTCAGCACATTTCTTTATATAAAGAAAATCTCTACCCAAAATTCTCCACAATTTTAGCACACATTTCTCATAATATACACATGTTCTTCCCCGCACACTGGATCAGTCTAACAGTCTAGTCCAGCAATGTGTTCTCACAGTGGCCAATCAGATGTCTGTGGGCAACCCTCAAACAGGATCTGAGTACAAGAGCATTCTCCCTCCTACCTTGTCCTCCATGAATTTGTCTAATTCACTTTGGAAGTCATCTAGATGGGTGGCCTCTTGCAAGAGCAAGTTCCATTTAATGATGTGCTGTGCGGAGAAATACGTTCTTTCCTCTGTCCTGAATCTTCCAACACTCAGCTTCCTTGGATTCCCATGAGTTCTACCATGTATACCTTTCCTTAAATAAATGCCCTTTTCTCTGTATGACCATCATAGCTGAGGCTGATGTTAGTTGGAGTCCAAGATTACCTGGAGGGCAAACCCTCGCTGTGATCAACTCCCACCTGGAAGCCTATGTCCCCACTGTGGAAGGACGTGTGGATCCAGCAGTGAAATTTTTTTTCTACAGCTAGCCTCTTTCCTTATAGAAACAGGTGCAGTTATTAATTTACTGTGGGTGATGACCAACTAAGTCATACTGAAATCAATGGATTTAAATTTGTTAATTTTGGTGGTCCTATTCTGAATATGACTAATGATGGATTCTGTCCCATATTTTTTTTTTATCCCACTTTTCAGAAAATTGTTGTCTCCCAAAGTGGCTCATACCAATAGGCCTTGCCTTCCGGATTACAAAGTAAAACGACAAGACACACAAGGGAAGGGGCATGAAGGGAGATAGTAGTAGATGAGGGTTGCTCACTTCTTCAAGGCCAGAAGGAAATGGTAAGCTGTAAGCAGGCGTTTTTTAGGACGCAGGTGGCGCTGTGGGTTAAACCACTGAGCCTAGGACTTGCCGATCAGAAGGTTGGCAGTTCGAATCCCCATGACGGGGTGAGCTCCCGTTGCTCGGTCCCTGCTCCTGCCAACCTAGCAGTTCGAAAGCATGTCAAAGTGCAAGTAGATAAATGGGTACTGTTCCGGTGGGAAGGTAAACAGCGTTTCCGTGCGCTGCTCTGGTTCGCCAGAAGCAGCTTAGTCATGCTGGCCACATGACCCGGAAGCTGTACGCCCGCTCCCTCGGCCAATAAAGTGAGATGAGCGCTGCAACCACAGAGTCGGCCATGACTGGACCTAATGGTTGGGGTCCCTTTACCCTTTACCTTTTTAAGCAGGTGTTTATATCCGCTTCAGGCTAGGCTAAGCTTCCTTTGCTGTGGTGTACTTTCTTGCATAGACAGGTGACATCACGCAGTTCAGAAAAAGTACAAATTTCAAAGGATATGTACATTCAGCATCATGCATTGGTTCAAGGTTATGTGAACTAGGTAGCTTTTGCATTAAAATGGGAACCAAGCAAATTCCTCGCACCTTTCAAATCCCTGGCAGTCAACGAGTTTAGTTTCTTCCACTTTTAACTTTGATTTGCTTTCAAGGAAAATGCCACTTGTTAAGAGCCACATTTGCCGGATCGGGTCCACCCAATCTAGCATCCTGTTTCTTGTGGTGGTCAGTCCTATTCCTCTGGGAAGTTTAGAAGCAGAACATGCAAGTTTCCTGCCTGTGAACGTGGGTGGTGAGTTCACAGCTCCTTTTCTGATCTCGGGAGGTGACGGGTGAAGCAGGGGACATTTGGGGTGGTGGGGAGAGGGGTCTTCCTTCAGCGTAAAGTCCTGAGCCCACTCCCCAGCCTTCTGCTCCAAGATCGGGTAGCCTTAAAGAGATTGGTGAGCTTAAACAGGGCAGGACTGCCCAACCACCCGCCTCGGCAGCCTGGTGCATTTTTCCGCAAAGCCTTGATAAGATTACCCAGCGCACGTGTGATTCCAAGGAAGCGGGCGCAGAGAATAATTTTCACTTAACAAATTACAGCCCTTACGAAAGAGCAGCTTTGAAATCCATTTAACTTTTCAGCATCCCATACCCCTTTAAGTGTTCTGAGCGCATTCGCGCTGATAGGTTACCTTTTTTCATTCCCCCGTAGGCTATAATTAGTGTCCCTTACATGGAATTGGCTTAGAATTGGATTTAAAGGAGATAAGAATCAAATTACCAGTATTTATCTTGTAAATTCCAGAAGATCTACTTAAGATGCTGTATGTATTAAAAGAGGGAGGAGGGTTAAGGGTTTGTGTGTGTGTGTGTAAAGTTTATGCTATGAAAATGTAAACTCTTAATGGCTTTGTACATCCATATAATCGTCTTAATATTATGCTATCATTATAAAGAAAAGCAGTTACTTCTTAATTTCTAAGAACACTGTCTGTCTCTGCCCACATTTGTGAAAATGAGGAGGACCTGGAGGTGCCCATCTGCCATTCCCAGAGTTCTGATGCTGGCTGCACTTAGTGAGTGCAGAGAAAAAGCACTCTGCACATCCTCAGAGGAACCCTCTTCCACCTCGACTCCTGCATTCCAGATCCCATTGACCTTTCCTGCACCTTGTTAATTGAAGTGTGTTTCTGGACCCTGAAAAAGGCCAGTAGCCGGGCAGATTTATTGAACATGCAGCATCAAAACGCCCGAGCCGTAGACGGCTTGTTCCGTGTGGACACAATTCCTTTTTGTTTAAAGTTCACAATAAAAGCCACATAAACTGTGTTGCTCTCGTTTTTATTGGCAAAATAAATAATTTTCCTGGTTTTGAAGGCCCAGACGCCTGAAAGGCCATTTATCCTCTTTTAATCCGTGTGTACCTGGAGCTGCAGAAACATTAACTTATTTTCCCCCCTTTCCCCTTCAACCGGCATATTATGCTCAAACGTTGAGCGCGGCTGAGCCTTGTAACACTTTCGCCTCATAAAGGGCTTTGCTTGGTTAAAGCATTAATTTCCCCATTAAACTGTTCAGCAAGATTTACCATACGTTACGAATCATTTATTACTGCACGCTTCTGATGTTGAACTCCGGTGAACTCTGGCTCCGGTGAGCAGCTTCCAACAGTCCCCGTCGTTTTCCTCGCAGCCTAACACAAGTACTTTTGTAACGTCTGGGCCATCTCTGGCTGGCGTTGGGCTGACACTGCCGGGTCCGCAAGCTTTATTTTCCTAACCTGATGAATTGCCGTCTGTTTCCTTTTTATTATGATTATTCTTCATCTTCTCCCTCTCCGTCTCCGTCTCTGACTGGGTGAATATGGTGCAGATGGTGGTGGTTTTAGGAGCCGAGGCAAAATGGCCAATGCTCCCAGGAATTTAGGGAGCTGCCTTACACTGAATCGGATCCTTGGGTCCATCTAGATTAGTATTGTCCACTCTGATTGGCAGCAGCTCCCCAGGGTTTCAGGCAGAGGTCCCTCTCCCTCTGGGTGCTCTCATTTCTGTGCTTGCCTGTACCCCCTCTGTCTCCTGGGCTTAGGGTGGCTTATAGTTGTTGGGGTTTTTAAAACAACAACAACCATGGGGTTTCCAATCTGAGGAAATCAAATGACTTCCCAAATGGCTAGCAGTGGGGATAAAAGCAGCCATATAAAATTAAAAACAAAAACAAACGGCATTGCAAATTTAGAAACTGTTTTTAAAAGCACTGTAATATTGTACCAGCCAGCCCAGACCTTCCAAAGAACCCATTTTCTATCTTCCATCTTTAGCAGAAAAGTACATTGTGTGGGTTGCAAAGAGAGGGGCTTCTCTGTGGTGGCTCCCCAACTGTGGACTTGCCACCCTGAGGGAGATCGTGCCTGACACTAGGTTAAAAACCTGATCTATTTGCCTCAGGCATTTTAGATGGTGATATTTTTAGCTGCTTGGATGCCTTTGTTCCTCTTGATTTTATTGTGTTGTATATTTTCAAAGGGGGACGCGGGTGGCGCTGTGGGTAAAAGCCTCAGCGCCTAGGGCTTGCCGATCGAAAGGTCGGCGGTTCGAATCCCCGCGGCGGGGTGCGCTCCCGTCGCTCGGGCCCAGCGCCTGCCAACCTAGCAGTTTGAAAGCACCCCTGGGTGCAAGTAGATAAATAGGGACCGCTTACTAGCGGGAAGGTAAACAGCATTTCCGTGTGCGGCTCTGGCTCGCCAGAGCAGCGATGTGATGCTGGCCACATGACCCGGAAGTATCTCCGGACAGCGCTGGCCCCCGGCCTCTAGAGTGAGATGGGCGCACAACCCTAGAGTCTGTCAAGACTGGCCCGTACGGGCAGGGGTACCTTTACCTTTACTATATTTTCAAAATTGTTAAATCTCTTTGGGGATGACGCTGAGAAGTCAGTTTTGGATGAACGGTGGTTCACAGGTTGTTTTTTTTAAAATAAATAAATAAATGCATAGCCAACCAGTCACAACAAACAAGCAGCATCCAAAGGACAGAATTTGTTTTTGTTTTTGATGTGTTGCTGTGTGTAGAAGCAGTCATCTGCTAAATGTGCCTTTGCCCCAGAGGTATTGCCAAGTTCCATGTGTAACCAAGGAGTGGATGGTGTTTCTGGAGATCTGCCCAAGACCAACACAGGTAGATCCTTAGGTGGAGATCTGGGAAGAGTCCTCTTCCTGCTTCATCAGCGGCAGAGCGAACCATCAATGGTGGATTTTTGGGATGAGGTGCTTTAGATTTGGATGGCATTTTTGGGGAGAAGTTGTTTGGCTTAGGACCAGAGGAAGCGGAGAAGAAGAGAATGGGCCATTGCAACAGCTGGGAGGAGGAAGGTAGGCTCAGTTTCCCTAGAACTAGGTAAAAAGGTAAAGGTAAAGGACCCCTGGATGGTTAAGTCCAATCAAAGGTGACTATGGGGTTGTGGCGCTCATCCCGCTTTCAGGCCGAGGGAGCCAGCGTTTGTCCACAGACAGCTTTCCGGGTCATGTGGCCAACATAACTAAACCGCTTCTGGAGCAATGGAACACAGTGATGGAAACCAGAGTGCACGGAAATGCCGTTTTACCTTCCCGCCGCAGTGGTACCTATTTATCTACTCACACTGGTATGCTTTTGAACTGCTAGGTTGGCAGGAGCTGGGACAGAACAACAGGAGCTCACTCCGTTGTGAGGATTTGAACCACCAGCCTTCTGATTGGCAAGCCCAAGAGGCTCAGTGGTTTAGACCACAGCACCACCCATGCCAAGAACTAAAGTGAGGTTCATAGGTGCATTTTCATCACTTGAGAAAGTCAGCACCAGCTGATGGCACCTGTGCGATGTTGGCCCATCTCAGCTTTAAAAGCTCACAGAGATATTTTCTCTGCATAGATGCATAGTTAAGGCTTTTGTTGGTTGTGTTTGTGTTAACTGGTTTCAATGTAAGTCACCTCAAGTCACCTTTATTGAGGAAAGTGACAAAGGAACAGAATGAATAATAATAACAATAACAATAACAATAATAATAATAATAATAATAATAATAATAATAATAATACACTTAGTTTATTGATTTGTGTTCCATCTTTCTGCATACAATACCCTCAAGAGGGCTTCTATACCAGGGCAGCTAATACACTAAAAGGATATTGAGACCGTTTCACTTAGAGAAAAGGCAATAGGTGACATAGTTGAAGTGTATGAAATTATGCATGGAAGAAGTTGGAAGAGGGAAGTTTTTCTCCCTCTCTCATAACACAAGAACTTGTACTCATCCAATGAAGCTGAAGCTTGGACGATTCAGGCAGGCAAAAAAGGGGACTTCCTCACATAAAGGTAAAGGGAACCCTGACCATTAGGTCCTATCATGGACGACTCTGGGGTTGCGGCGCTCATCTCGCTTTACTGGCCGAGGGAGCCGGCATACAGCTTCCAGGTCATGTGGCCAGCATGACTAAGCCGCTTCTGGCGAACCAGAGCAGTGCACGGAAACGCCGTTTACCTTCCCACCAGAGCTGTACCTATGTATCTACTTGCACTTTGATGTGCTTTTGAACTGCTAGGTTGGCAGGAGCAGGGACCGAGCAACGGGAGCTCATCCCGTCATGGGGATTCGAACTGCCGACCTTCTGATCGGCAAGTCCTACACTATGTGGTTTAACCCACAGTGCCACCCGCATCCCTAGCACATAGTTAAACTATGAAACTTGCTCTCACAAGAAGCAGTGGCGGCCACAGACTTGATGGCTTTAAAAGAGCACTGGGCAAATTCAAAGGCTACTATCCTTGATGATTATGCTCTGCCTCCACAGTTGAGGCAAGAGTGCTTCTGAATTCCAGTTGCTGGAAACCACAGGACAGGAGGGTGCTCTGGTCTTGCTTGCAGGTTTCCCAGTTGTGACATCTGGTTGGCCACTGTAAGAATAGGAAGCTGGACCAGATGGGCCATTGGCCTGGTCCAGCAGGCTCTTCTTACGTCAGTGATGGCCAAACTCAGCCCTCCAGCTGTTTTGGGACTACAACTCTCATCATCCCTAGCTAACAGGACCAGTGGTCAGGGATGATGGGAATTGCAGTCCCAAAACAGCTGGAGTGCCAAGTTTGGCCGTCACTGTCTTACGTTCAAACAAAAACATAGCCATCCCTCAAAATTCACACTTCTCCGAATTTTGCAGTTCTGTTCACCACTTTGGGCACAGCTGCTTGCAGAAAAGCAGCATATAAGTAAACTCAAATGATGAATCAATCAAGTAATATGTACAAAGATGCACATACTAGTGCGTATAAAAATGCACATATTGGTGAAAATGCAGTATACACACATACAGAAAATGCATTATATTAGGGGAAACCTTGCCAAAAAAAACATGCCTGTTGCATTTGAAAATGTGTATTATCAGGGTTATTTCACACTAAAATGCTGCTGAATTTTAACGAGGAATTTTAAAAAATGCAAACTGATGTAGAAATGTGGAACACTGAATTTAAGAGCGGAAGAGCGAAAAATGGAGAGAAACCAAAACGGATTGATTCGCCCACCCCTGCTTCTAAGCTGGGAAACATTTAACCCCTGGTGAAAACTGGCAAATGGCAGTGCCTGACGTCTCCCATCCTTTTACACATACAGTGTCAGCAACTAAGCTACACACTGGGCACCAGCTGAGCCTTTTCTCTCTCCCCCCCTTCAGTTTCTACAGTAAATATTTCAGGCACCCTCCTCCTTGTTCTCTCTCCTCACAGTAAATTACATATTAAAGTAGCTTGGTAACTGAGCAGTGGTTGCCGTGTGATAAGGTTGAGGAAATCAATATGTTTGCCATGTGCCTGCTTGTTTATGACACTCGCCTCTGGAACGGTTGAGCAATGTTCTGTTTGTTAAGGCTACATTTCAGAAAGCCCCCCCCCCCTCCTAAAACAGAGTCGTGATCTTACTGGGAAAAGGTGCAACAGCTATTGATTTCTCTCCCTTCCTAAGTATGGCATTACGCTCTTTGAACACTGATGTCTCGGCGTCAGAGAAGTCTGTCTCTTCCTCCCACCCACCACCTCCGAACAGAATGTGTAAACTATGAAATAACATGAGTGGCAAGATTTGATTATAAAGCGCAAGTCAAGCTGTCTGGAAAGATGACTGGCCAAAAATGGAGGGTCTGGTGGAGTCTTACTTTATCTTTTTGTTGAGCTCTCTCTCTCTGTCTGTCTTTCCTTTCCCATCCCTCTCTTGCTTTGATTTCCTTCGTTCCACACCTATAAACCTTTCGATTTCTCTTCCCAAGCAATCTTTTCATTCATTATAAGCCATGTTGAGGGAACGTGTTGCAATCTAATTATTAAGGGTGGTGGCGATGAGGATACCTGCAAGTGGAAGACCAGGGCTCTCCCCCAGCTGGAACTCACCAGAACTCAGTTCCAGCACCACTCAGGTGTGCACCTTTGCCATGATAAGAAAACAGGGGCGGCGTTCATGGTGAGTTTGGCACCTCTTTTTCTAGAAAAATCGCACTAGGTAAGACCACTGTTTGTTTTGCATGCCTTTTTCCACCAGAGTTGTTGGCTGCATGATAAGATGGCAGAAGAACTTGGAGGGTATGTCTGCAGAGAAGTGTTTTTCTAAGACAATAAAACCAGCAGGACTGAGTCCTGTCCACCAGTCCATTGCATTGTTTCCAAAAGGTGCTTCTGGAATATGTTACTTTTGTGTATGGAGAAACCATTGAGCCATCCATAAGAGAGAGGGGGATTCACAGTTCACTTTACTAGCTGAGCCAAAATTGTAGCCGCTGGAGCCCTGTGGAGTAGCAGCCCACCAGCCTTCACTACAAAAAGGGTGGATGGAATGGTTTCTGCTTGCCCCGGGAACAAGCAGAAAGTTGCTGGGTACCTTTCCCAAAGCTATTTAAGATAACAGGCACCGCTGTATCTTGTGCTAGTTTGTCTTGTGGGCTCATTTGCCTCCTGTGAGGGCATCCACAAACACAGCTCATGATGAGACCCCTAACTACACCCATTTATTAAGGGAATAATCTCTGTGAACATGTCCGGCACAGTGTTGTACAGGTTCTTGAGTCTCTCCTGCCATTGTCTCTTCTCCTTCCTCTTTCTTCTGCTTTTCCATCCTTGCTTTTCTCCATGTTGTTGGAAGGAAAGCACCTTCTATGTGGTGTGTTTGAATGCTCCACACCCACACCACACCCACACCCACCCACCCACCCACTTTTTTTTTTTTTACATCCCTCTCCCTTTTTGAAACCAAAAAGTGAAAGCAAGAACTTGAATTGATGCTCTTGGCTCTGCTGAAATGCTGGGCGTGTCTCTCAATAACCGAGGGCTGAAAGGTCTAACCCATCTGGGGAAAGCTCAGGAGTGCTTAATGAGTTGCACCCTGTAATTCACAAAACAGGCCTGGCACACGGAGCCTAGAGAGGCACCAAAACACATTGGAAGGAGTCTGTTAAATCACAAATTGAAGTTGCTTTTTGTTGTTGGTTTACTTCCCTAACAGATCCTCTAGGTTGCTTTCCCTGTACAAGGGTCTCCATACTACCTCTTGGCTTTTTAAAGGCAAAAAGTGGTGGCTGTTATGGCAGGGCCAGTGGGTCTTGTGGTTAGCTGGGACATACCAAATTCAGATCCTTGTTGGATATTAGGCTCCTGCTCAACATGGACCCTGGATATGACCTCCTCAAAAGAAAAGGTGTACCACTCCACAGGTGTGGATTTGGAACAACCCATTAGAGACCTAAGGCTGCCAGGAGGCTTTCTCTCCTGGGGTCTCCTCAGGAGGAGGGAGGCATCAGAGAAGAGTCAGCTGTAAATTATGACTTAGCAGATGGCCAGGAAGGGGTGAGGTTGGCAGTGAGGTCATAAGCCTCTCACTTGGTACTGTGTTGTTAGTGCAAGGCAGCTCACAGGGTTATAGGAACTTTGTCCTATAATGAGCCAGACTCTTGGTCTATCTGGCTTAGTATTGTCTACTCTGACTGTCAGTGGATCTCCAGGAATTCAGGCAGAGGTCTTGCCCATCCTTACCAGGAGATGCTGGAATTTGGACCTGGGACCTTCTGCATGCCAAGCCAATGCTCTACCACTGAGCTATGGTGCCATCCCATATTAACAGCTGCCTGTCAAGGGCCTTTGTCCAGCGCCTGCTTGAGTTCTCTGGCTTAGCTCCTGCTCCAGCATTTGGTATTGGTCAGGGGCACATGCTTGGGTGGCCATCTCCTAGTTTTACCATGCTGGCTGGGATTGGTGGGAGTTGCAGTCCAAAATATCTGGAATGCTCCAGGCTGACAAAGGCTGGTCTTCTCTGATTCAACTGCAGCTGTGGTTTGACTCCGTATGCGGCAGCTTCACATGTTCATGTGTAACTGATGAAAGGTCACTCCAGAAATCCAAGATAAGAAAACATTGTATTTACCTCCCTTGAGATTTTGGATAGGGACATGCCATAAATCCAAGCCAGATAAGCAAATGTAAGGAAGTCACGCTACCATTGGAGTGAGTCATGCTTTGAGGTCTTGGCTTTGCATTTTGTTCTCCAAGGATTTCCATTGGTGCTGGCAATTAAGTGCCAATCATTAACCCAGTTTGGAAGTTCTCGAGGCAGATCTCCTTGGCTTTAAATCAGGGGTTCAGCGATGCTGTTTGCATGCCCCTGATCCATGCATTGTCTGAGTCCTGAGCATTGAGGATCACTGGAAGACCCATCCAAACCATGTTTAGCCTCTCCCTGACTGCACATCACAGGACTGCAGGACCGCAGAGCATTTGGGCTGAAATGCAAGGGAAACCTTTTTGATTCTATAAAGAGTGAGACAAGCAGGCTGAAACTGGCAGATGTCCCACAGGAAGAGAGTTAAGTGGGACACAGCAGTGTAGGCTTGTATCATTGGAGCATTATAATTAACTCCAGGCAGTCTGACCCTCGCATACTTCTCATTGACTCTGCCTTTTTATAATCTGAAGGATCAAGAGGTGAAGTAAAATCAAATTTAATGACTGTTAATATTGTTCTCCCACCTCCTCTCTGGAAAAAAAAAGCACTATAAAATTAGACATCAAGAGTGAGTGATCTTTTGGCCCACATATGAAGTTGGCAATCAAACAGCATGGTTTGCAAGAATTTTTGTGTGTGCGCGCAAAATTGTTGACCTCTTAACGAGATGAAGTCAGCAAGATAATAGTAATTATGAGCAGATTATTGAATGGCCAATCAATACTGAACTTTACCTCTTTCCTAAAGCAGAGGTCATGTTTTATTGGGTTAAGATAACAGGCACTCGTTTTCGCGCCCTTGTTAGAGGAGTTGAATACCTCTGATGGAATGTGGATTGGTGAGTGCCTATAGTATTTATTGACGTAGAGATAGGCTTCCATCTTCTTGTCATTACACAGATAATGAGAGAAAACTGAGTTTCCTGCTCCTTAAAGGATTGCTGCCGCATATCCAGTGGAGGATTGCTCCTTAAAGGATTGCTGCCGTCAACGTGGATCGTCATTCCAATTGGAATGTCATATGACTTTCCTTTGTACGTCGGGTTGCAGTATCAATGGTGGGATGCAATAAGCATATTTCTGCTGAGAACTTGAGGATTTACTTAGTGCCACCTTAGCGGTGTGGGTGCTGCTGCAAGATGGTCTCTTTATAAAATTGAAACCCACAACTTTCTGCAAAGAAAAATGCTGGTCTGGGAAGGAAGCAGAGCACGAACTCCACCTACATCAACTTCTAATGTTATGGAATCATGCAGGAAGGAACCAAACTTCTACAATTTCTGTGCCAATAAAAGCAGTTCCCTCTTCTGGCTCACCAGACTAAACTTATCTCTCTTTTTCAGCTAGGTTGTTTAGTGGTTAAATGAAGGCTAGTTGATGCTTAGGCAGACCCATAGGTTTTGGAAAACTGTCATATGGGATGCACCCCAAAATTGGATCAAAGCGCGCAAGCTAGGGCGGAAGTGTGCATAATAATGCACATAGTGGGGAAAGTAACACATTGAAAGGCATTATATTAGGGGGAACTACTTACGAATGGGCAAAAGATTCTAACTCTACATTTCTATAATTCTATGATTGTGTTGTGTATAATTGCATAAGAAAGTATTAAAATCTCTTTCTTCTTTTAAATTACAAATCGATTTGCAAACGTGATAAACTGAACTTTAGACTGGAAAAACGAGACACTGTGAGAAACTGAAATTGACTGATTCATCCATGCTGCAGAGAAATCCCACTGGGGGTGGAGTCGCCATGTCAGTTGTGACATCAGCCTTGGACTTTGGAGGGTTCAGTGCCTGATTAGACCAGGCAATAGAGCCTCTCACATGGTGTGTGTTATCGCCAGCTTCCCCTTGGTGCAATGTTTTTTCCCTCCCTCCTTCATATCAGATCTATGTATCTATCTCATCTATCCCATCTACCCATCTACCCATCATCTAAAACTGCCTCATAATAGGTTGGGCTGTTGGTGGTCCATTTGTAGCCCAGAACTCTTGACTAGCAGCCATTCTCTGGGCTGTGAGGTCAAGGATTCTCCCATCACCCAGACCCTTTTAAGCACAGCTTCTGTGAATAATAATAAAATAATACAGTGGTACCTTGGTTCTCAAACAACTTGGAACCCAAACAACTTGGAACCCAAACACTGCAAGTGTTCCAGCTTGTGAAGCTTTTTCGGAAGCCAAATGTGCTCCGTTTTGCATGTTACACTTCCGATTTGAGTGCCACGCTTCCGTTTTGAGCAGCCTTTCCCCACCTGTGGGTCCCCAGATGTTGTTGAACTACAACTCACATCACCCCTAGCTAGCAAGGCCAGAACTCAGGGATGATGGGGGTTGTAGTCCAGCAACATCTGGGGACCCACAGGTTGAGAACTGCTGGTTTTGAGTGTTATGCTGAGGTCTGTCTGCTTTTGCTATTTATTTTGCATTTTTGTTTTTGCAGCTCTTTTTGTTTTGTTTTTGTGACTGTGTGGAACCCAGTTCAGCTACTGATTGATTGATTGATTGTGTGACTGCAGTACATTGTTTATTGCTTTCATTTTATGGATCAATGTTCTCGCTAGATAGTAAAATTCATGTTAAATTGCTGTTTTAGGGGTTGTTTTTAAAAGTCTGGAATGAATTAATCCATTTTGCATTACTTTCTATGGGAAACTGCACCTTGGTTTTGGAACGCTTTGGTTTTGGAACGGACTTCTAGAACAGATTAAGTAAATAAACTGTAATTTATTACTTATACTCTACCAGGAATGCCAGCTTGAATAAAGTACTTATTGGGGGACCCAGGTAAGCCCTGCCCCACATAATTGGTCACAAGACACAGCACATACACACCATTTGAATGGCAGTGCTCGGGGAGCCCCCTCAAATATTTTTTGGGGGGCGAAGGGACATTAAGCTCTAGGAGTTGGCTCCTATGTACCCCATCCATCTGACTGGGTTGCCCCATATATGCAGTGCTTTTTTCTGGGGGCACATAGGGGTACACATACCCCTAAACATTTTGTGAATCTTTGTACTTTTGTCCATTTACTGTATTTATTTTTCCTGATTTGAACTATAAAATGGTGATTTTCCTGAGTCAAAATGAGAGTACCCCTAAGCATTTTTTTAGAAAAAAGCACTGTGTGTTTGTGTGCCCGCGCGCGCGCGCACACACACACACACACGCATAATGAAACATCAGTCATTAAAAACTTCCCGATACAGGGCTGCCTTCAGATATGTGAGCTAAAGCTGGGAACTTCTACATGGAAAGCAGCTGCAATGCCAGTGAGCCGTGGTCCCTCCCCTTGTGGAGCTTGTCGAATCAGGAGTCTTCAAAACTTTATTCCCCCTCCCTTTCTATGGCACTGGACCCAATAGGAAGGGTCCTGCCACCCCACAGCATCTTCTTCTGCCATGCCTTGAGATCACACTTCCCAGCCTTCCCCTCCAGATGTTTTCGACTCCAGCTCCCATCCTCCCAGCAAGCCAGGACATTGGGTGCTGATGGAAGTCCACAATGGCTGTGCCCCTTGGGGCTGATCAGAGTTTTGTCTCATTGCACCTGGAAGGCACTAGGCTGGGGAAGGCCCATGTA
Source organism: Podarcis muralis (assembly GCF_964188315.1). Taxonomy (NCBI): domain Eukaryota; kingdom Metazoa; phylum Chordata; class Lepidosauria; order Squamata; family Lacertidae; genus Podarcis; species Podarcis muralis. The sequence goes on from NC_135669.1 coordinate 18,596,168, forward strand.
CGGTACCTTGCTGGGTCGTGCTTTCTTTCAAAAGCACCTTCTCACGCTGGTGGTGAGACACTTCCTGCGCCAATTTACCTGAAACTCTGCTTGACCTATTACAGAACTATGGAAAAGAGAGGGGTGGATATCTGCTGATGTCACTGTGGGGCTTTGCAGTGAACCATGACTCAGAGCATTGTGTGGGGGGTGGGGGGAAACCTTTCTGGAGGTGTGTGGGTTGGGGAAACCCTTTCAGCATTTTTTTACTTCTATTTCATTTCTGTTTCCGTTCCGTGCTGCCCTTTTATTAACTGCGTGAGGTGCTTTCTCGATGCGGTAGATGGACTCAGAGGTCTCAGTAAAGGCATCACTGAAAGAGCAGCAGGGAAATCCTGAATAACAGAATTTCCTGGCTGCCAGCCTTCCCTACTTCAGCTCACTTTGGGATTGAAAAAGAACGAGAGATTTCCCTTTTGTCATTTAGCTGGTTCGTCGGCCTCCCAGATAACTCTCCTTTGGCGTTTACTGGTTCTTCTTCAGTCCCTCGCAGGAGTCCCGATTCTCTCTGTGGCCAGGTGTGTGCAAATTGACTCCTGCTCCAAATTATAAGGTTGCGCCCTCTAGGTAATATCTTAAAGATCACCAAAACGGGTAGAAAACTTGCTAATTAAAGGGGAAGGAAGTGTCAGGCAGCTCTACGCAACTTATCACAGTGATTTGGGCTGAGCACTTTTTTGAAAGCAGAAAGAGAATCGGGGGGGGGGGGGGCAGCGGGGAGACGACACCAAAAGTGGTGACTGCATGTGCATTGTTGACTACTGAGAATAGGCAGCTGCTGAGGTTTGAGTCCAGCAAACTGGGTTTTTCAAAAAGCACAAAACCAAGTTGTTTCCGTACTATGCTGCTGAACTTGCCCAAGGGAGGTTTGCAAAGGGTGCTGAAGAGCATATCTGGATTGTGCCCAAAAACTGGCAAATGTTGTTTGCCAGGCTTGCGGGCATGAGGACTAGCCACTATTGCTGAGCTGTGCCTGGGCACGTGGGGCACATTATATGCATGTGTGTAGAAACCCAAAGCACTCAAAGTCACTGGGCTGTGATGGGCCTCTCCACAGGTAGCACAGAACTCAGCGGGTGCCACATTATTCAGTTTCTCTCTTGGCCGTGTATCACTGGAAGAGGATAATAACACACCATGTCATTTACCACATGGCCAGGTGCCTTAGCTGAGAATAGAAGGGACTTAGCTCACTCATAGAGCACCTGCTTTGTAAGCAGGAGGGACCCAGGTTGAACCCTCCCCCCCCCCCATAGCATCTCCAGGAGAGATCCCTCTCTGCCTGAAACCCTGGAGAGTCACTTTCAGTGAGAGTAGATAGTGCTGAGTTAAATAGACCAGCAGACTCTTCAAGTGTCCCTATTTTCCAGGGACAGTCCTGGGTTTTACAGAAGCCATCCCAGTTTCTGATTTGATCCCAGAATGTCCCACTTTTCCTTAGGATGTCCTTATTTTCATCGGAGAAATGTTGGAGGGTATGGAGTTATGCGACCTCTGAGCCAAGGAGATAAGTAACTATACAACCTTTAGAAGACATTTGAAGGCAGCCCTAGATAGGGAAGTTTTTAAATGTTTAATGTTTTATTGTGTTTTTATGTATGTTGAAAGCCACCCAGAGTGGCTGGGTCAACCAAGTCAGATGGGTGGGGTATAAATAATATCACCACCACCACCACCATCATTACAACTACTACTACTACTATTTTGATGGAATAGGACATCCCTATTTTCATTGGAGAAATGTTGGAGGGTATGGATCAGTGCTCTGTCTTGGTGTAAGGCAGATTCCCATGAGTGCAGCATATATTTATGTGGTCACACTTTGAGATATAGGTAGCTTCTCATCATTGCATCATGAGGATGTGGTGCTTGGTGCTGTTTGGCTGCATCCTGGCAACACTCTGAGAGAGCTTTCTTGCATCACAGGACAACGAGTGCATTTGCAGTTGTGTCAATCCGTGCAGTGGCTACTGTTCTGCAGATTTATTTGATGCCAATTGTCTCATATCTAGATGATTGCAAGCCACATTCTTTTCCACATGGCATACAAGTCACACGGCACTCCTTTTTGCCTCTGAAAGGGGCACAACGGTCTGCTGAGGGCTGCCCACCATGCTCCTCGGTCCAGAAGCTGCCAGCCATTCTTTCTTTGTGGGCACTATGCGTTTTCCACCTAAGCAAGTCTGCCTGGGCTGCACCAAGTCTCCCAGGTAAACTTGGAAGGGAAATAAACACTGATGGAACTGTCACCGGGGGTGCCATTAAAAGCCGCATTTGGGCAGCCAGCGCTCCGCGGAGGCCTGCGTTTTTGCAAGAAGTGAACGCAGGGGGATTCTGGGGAGCGGGGGTGTGGAGCACGCCTCCCCGCAAAAGCATTTCTCTCTGTTTAGCTTTTAATTGCTTTCTCTCACTTTTTATGTGTAAAAGATTGTCCATTTAATTAACTCCAAGAATGCAATTTCAAAAACACTAACGTTTTTACACATGATGGCTTTTAAAATAAAAGTAGCATTCTAATATTGAGAAGTGCTCTGCTTCGTGTATTGCATTAACCTTTAGTTGGCAATTTTGGAGACAACAAACAGGCACAAACATCTCCTGGTGAAGGCAGAATGTAGGGAAAAGATTGCCGTTCTCGGCTCAGCTGGCGGGGAATCTCCAAGCTGCTGCTGTTCTTCTGTCAGTTGAGAAAGACCTTTTAAAAACTACATCAAGACGGTGGCGGTTGCTGCTACTGCTGCTTGTGTGGGGAAGGTTTGAATTTAGTTCCTAATGGATCTTTTATATGCTTTCCCCTTAAATTTCCTTCCCATGCTGGTTAAAGGGAAGCCTCCATGGTTCATCAATCTGTACCACACTCTCTGCTGCCTTACGGTGCAATAGGGCTGGATGCAGAACGCCAATCTTTGAACTGCTTGTGCCTGCTGATCTTTTGCTCTGTGGAATACGGATTTCCCAGGAAAATCAGGCCATTTCTGTGGGTTTGCAGATGTCATTTCCCTTTCTCAGTTTTTAAAGTTGGGGGGGGGGGGGGCTTTGATTCTGATGGAACTTGCATTTTTTTTTAAAAAAAACCCTTTTCAGATATTCAATTGGATTCTTGCAACTTTTTGCTACCGTTCATACTCTGGAATGAAAAGGAAGAATGTTAAAGTTTTCACAACAGTAAAAGTACATTTGTAATGTTTGTCCTTGGAAGGATGCTCTGGGTGCATGGCTGTCAGGGGAGAGGATCCATGGCCAGAGGAATGTGCGGGTGGAGACTGAAGGAAGTGGACATGGGTGTTGGATAACAGAGATCTGGCTTAAAGGCAGCCAGTCAAGCACTGCTGGATCTTTAAGGGCTCACCAGGAAGCAGGGGTTGCTCCAGGGAAGTCTGAACCCCTCTGAGTTCTTATAGGTCTGCTCAGGGACCTGATGACTCTCCCAGCCTTGTCCCTCAAGCATGGATTCAAGAAGGCATCATTTTCCATTCCTCCCACATGTATTGGTTGCACGCAACACTGTTTCCATGCTGCTGCCATGCAGCTGCTGCCATAAAACTACAATATTCACCTTGCTGTCGGCTGTGGTGAAATTTCATAATGTTTCCATGAAGTTATTCCGCTCCATTCATTTTAGTGCAAAGGAAACACAATGCAGAAGTCTGGGGGGAGTAATCAATTAATGTGTCGTTTGCGAGCTGAGAGCAACAGCAACAGTGAAAGCCAATTGCATTCGCTGGATTGATTTCCATTCTGAACATGGGATGAAAAAGTGAGCACCAGCTATTGCCACTCCTATTTCTATTTTCGTTGGAATTATCCGGCATCCCAAGTGACATTGCAAGAAGTTGTGCTGATGTCAAGCAATGATGCCCAGGGCATCAAAGTAGCCTCCGTCCTTGGGCTATTTCATAGGTTGCGTTTCCCTGGCTACATTTGAAAAACACATCTAGGGAAGCAAAGGGAAAATTATTGGAGGTGCCTGTGCAACTCCCCCTCCCCACCCCTGCAATATTGGAAGGTTCAGATGAGACCATGAGACCAGGTTACAGGTGGGAACATCTTTGAGATTTGTGCATCAATATGTAGCTCTGACCTTCTGCAAGGGGCTGGAAACTTTTAGATGATTCCTTTGGCCATATCCACTCTTCGCATGTTTTTAAAAAAATGCAAGCCAGCATATATGCTGTAGCTTCATCCCTAACTTCATCTGCACTGTAAAGCTACATAAATACAATGTCAGTGCTGATATTTTAAATACAAAGGCAAGAGCTGGCATAGAACTGTTAATTCTTGGATGGCAGCAGTGATGCTTCCTCCTTTTTCAGAAATGAAGTAAAGTGGACATAATTCCATCGTCAGAGGAGTCTCATCTTGATTTCTCTCTACGTTGTCGGCAGTTTTGGAGTCTGTATGTCCATTTTGGCTGCCCACCCTCTAATTCGGGATTGAAATGTGCCTTTCCTAACTCGGATGAAGTGGCTTAATCTGGTGGGAACCTTGCCACAAGTTGCCATTCTTATTCTTTCCCCGTGTGTATGTTAAAACTGTCAGTCTCTGTCTCTTTTTCAGAAGCTTGCCCATTGTAGCAGAAGGCTGGGAGGGTTTGAATGCCACATGTGAGTGTGGGCAGCTGAGTGGGACCATACGGCTTCGTCATTCATTAATTCCTGTGTTCATTCATCCTTCTATTTAAACTTCTCTGTAAAGACGGTGGCTACAGATGGTCTTTTGGTACACGCTTTAGCTCAGAGACCCTGGCTGTGACAAAGGCGCTTCAGAGGGAGCAGCAGAGTGTACAAAATATTTCCAGCCATTAGAAAACCAGGTCTCATTTGCCAATAGCTCCTGTTGTAGCAGGGCGAGGGGGGGGGGGAGACAGTCCTAATGCAATATCTTAAAGATAGTGAATGGGAAAGCCCAATGCTCATTGGGCAATGTGTACAAATCCTGTGCAGATTTGGGGAATCCAAACTCCGGGTTCCACTGTAGCAAATTGTTCAAAAAATCTGCTCTGCCAGGTTGGATCTTAGAAAAGAACAGTGCACCCTGTTAGGAGCTCAGCATGGGCACTGAAGCACAAACGGGGCTTTAACTTGGAGTATTTGCATCCACTTTTCCCCAGTGTGTGTTTGTGTGTTAGTCAAACTAAAAATTAGGTTCTTATTTTTACTCCATTTGCAATTCTGTCAGATTTGACCGTGATAGTTTTTATTCATTTGTTTCGCTTATTGTGAATCGGATATACTTAGAAAGAGCTCCTTTTCTCTTTCCCTTTTAAAGAATGAGTTGGAAACTGTTGTGCTTGCTGCTACAAACAACCTTGAGAACCTGTATGTTGTGAATGTGTAAAAATGCCCTTTCACCAGGGCTGCTGAGAGTGCTGTGGTAAATGCCTAGCAAAGCTCTGCTCTGGAAGATGTCTTATTGTACAATCCGATTCCCACTGTCTGAGTAAATGACCTCATGGGGTTAGATTCAGCGAGGAGCGGGGGAGGGGAAAACTGGGCTTGTGTGTAGTTAGTGATCACTTAAGTCTGACTGAATGGACATACTCTCAGCTGGGGGAGAGATGGTGTGTGTGTGTGTGTGTGTGTGTTAAAGCCTTCCAACAACTCACAAAGGAAAACAGCTTTCCTTGTTACTAGTGGAACAAGGAGTTAATGCCACTTTGGTGAGCAGTACAGGTTACCCCAGAGAGAAATTTTGCAATATTAATTCTAAAGCTACTTTCCTCAGACCTCCTCCCTCCCCCCAGGAAATAGACTTCCCACATTTTAAATAGCCACAATTAGCACATTTTAAATTATGTAGTTTGCCCATTTTTATGAATTTCAAATTCTGCCTCTCTGAAATCACTGGAATTACAATGGTTACAGTCTCAGGGTGTATCTTCTTGGGTAGGAGCTTATGGGAAGAGAAACTTGCCAGCATTCATTTTGGAAGGGATGCATTTGCAAAGGGTTAGGTATATCGTAAAAAAAACACCACACACCATATAGTCGCTTCTGTGTACTGCAAAGTGTGTCTGAGGATTGAATTATTCTGGTCCTTTCCCGCTCGGCTACCCATAGCCAGTTGGCCTGTTCTGTTATCCACACTTTGTATCCTGAATCCTAGCCTGCCATGTTATCTTGCATCAGCTGGATTTATAGAGGCACACCTTATTGCAGGTTCAATTCCAGACCACTGCAATAAAGTAGGGTTGCCCCCCAAAGGGGGGGGGGTCCCCAAAGTATGGCATCCCTACAATAAAGTGAATATTGCAATAAAGTGAGCCACACTTTTTTGTTTTGTTTCCCAGTGCATATCAAAGTTATGTTTACGTTATACAGTAGTCTGTTAAGCCAGGCCGCCCTGGCTGCTGGAGCGAGGGGGGAAACCCAGCTCCAGGCCTAGCCAGTTCCACTCCCTTGGCCTGTGTTTCATAGAATCATAGAGTTGGAAGGGAACCCAAAGGACATCTACTCCAACCCCCTGCAATGCAGGCAGCTCAGCCATGTGCATCCAAGATAGGTGGTCATCCACCCTCTGCTTAAAAGAAAGGAGAGTCCACAACCTCCAGAGGGAGACCATTCCAATGTCAGAAAGTTCTTCCTGATGTTCAGTCGCAATCTCCTTCCTTGTAACTTGAAGCCATTGGTTCGGGTCCTACCCTCCAGAGCAGGCGAAAACAAGCTTGCCTCATCTTCCATGTGGCAGCCCTTGAGATATTTGAAGATGACTATCATATCTCCTCTCAGTCTCCTCTGTTCCAGGCTAAACATACCCAGCTCCTTCAACCACTCCTCATAGGGCCTTTTTGTTTGTTTGCATGCATTTCTTTGCATACATTTAGATTGGTTGCCAGGAAGGGTATCTCTGAACATATACAGAGCTCATGCTGCTTACCGCTGAAAAATCACAGCTAGACTTTGTGCATTGAGGATAGAGGGGATCACCTGGACTTGGCTTTTGGCCCATGCAAGCACATGACCATCTAAAACTGAAACAGGGCCTGCCATCTGCAGGGGGCAGCCATGTCCTTGTCCCCACCCCCACCCCCCACAGCCAGGCCAGATGGCTTGTATACATTGTGCCTTGCTTTTGGGTGTAGGAATGTGTTCCCCTGGGAGTCTTACAGCCCCCCAAACTAGACTAACATAAACATCCTTTTCAGCTTGGTTCCTATGGGTCGAATGTAGCTGGTGCGGGAACAGCTGGGGGTGGGGTGAGGGAGCAGTTCCCCCATGTGGATTGTCTCTGGTGCTGTTCTTCCCGTAAACAGCAGGGTCCGTGCCTGGCTGTGTCTAGAAAGACTCCTAGCCCATTGAGAAACCTTTTATAACCTTTACAGCGCTTCATATGATACCATGTGCATTGATGGCGTGCTAAAGAAAATAAGCAATGCATTGTAATCAACAGATCATTCCTGCTATTCTATTTTACAATTGCTTCTGCATCTTCAAAGTGTTCAGGATTTTTCCACCTCTATTTCTCATAGTTTGTTTATTTGTAGCTAGTTTTTGTCTCTCTGTGTGAAGAGAGAGATCATCCGTGTGCACATAAAGCCAGGCTTTTCTATTTCCCCCCTACATCTTAAAAAAAAGCCATACCTGGTGGTTCAGCTTTTGCCCTACAGTAGGCAGCTGAGAAAAGGGAGCCTCCCCTTTTGAAAAACAACAACAGTGAATTGTAAGAGCCTAGGAAGCTGCCTTATACTGAGTCAGACCAAATGGGTAGCTCAGTTGGTTGGAGTGTGGTGCTGATAATGACAAGGTTGCAGGTTCAATCCCCATATGGGACAGCTGCATATTCCAGCATTGCAGGAGGTTGAACTAGAGGATCCTCAGGGTCCCTTCCCACTCTACAACTCTATGATTGTATGATTCTAAGATCATAGGTGATCCATGAAGGGATCACCTTGCCAACAAAGTCCGTATAGTTAAAGCTATGGTTTTCCCAGTAGTGATGTATGGAAGTGAGAGCTGGACCATAAAGAAGGCTGATTGCTGAAGAATTGATGCTTTTGAATTATGGTGCTGGAGGAGACTCTTGAGAGTCCCATGGACTGCAAGGAGATCAAACCTCTCCATTCTTAAGGAAATCAGCCCTGAGTGCTCACTGGAAGGACAGATCCTGAAGCTGAGGCTCCAATACTTTGGCCACCTCATGAGAAGAGAAGACTCCCTGGAAAAGACCCTGATGTTGGGAAGATTGAGGGCACAAGAAGGGGATGACAGAGGATGAGATGGTTGGATAGTGTTCTCGAAGCTACCAGCATGAGTTTGATCAAACTGCGGGAGGCAGTGGAAGACAGGAGTGCCTGGCGTGCTCTGGTCCATGGGATCACAAAGAGTCAGACATGACTAAATGACTAAACAACAACAAGATCACAGGTCTATCTAGCTCAGTATTGTCTAACTGACTGGCAGCAGCTTTCCAGGGTTTTGGCAGCGATATTCCTAGTCCTTCCTGCAGTTGCCTTGGATTGAGCATGGGACTTTCTGCATGCATAGCACCTGCTTGGTCTCTGGACTGCAGCTATGTGAACACCACACATCTGGGGACCCTGGACCAGAAGCCTCCCTCCTCAACTTTCTGATTGCCTGATCCAACAAAAAAAAGTTCTGTATATATTGACTTCTCTGTGGGGAAGTCAAAAGGAAGGAGATAGGAGATTGTCTCATTGGGCTTCGAGTCCATCTGCCCCCCCCCCAACTGGTTTTCTGGATGCCTTGAGAGCTCTGGTAAGGGGGTGGGATTAAGGTCTGTGCCAGGCTGGGACTCAGCTTGGTGGACCAGAAAGTTCGTGGGAAGCTGTCCTACCTAGCTGACACTATCTGTGAGCTGAAACCAGTTTAAACCCACTGATGCACAGTTTGGGCTTGTCAGAGTGGTTTTCCCCTTGCCCCACTCCTTTCCCAGGGAGAGCCCTCTCTTTAGTGCTAAATTGGAGCAAACAGCAACCTGGAGAAAACCCAAATTGCTGTCTGCTCCAACTGAGCGCCAAACAGCGGTTTTCCCAGGGAAAAGGAGTGGGACAAGAAGTGTGGATGAGCCCTTTGAGATGCCTTGAACTGGGCATAACTGGTGGTGGTCATAGGATTTCCCAGCAAGAGAGATTGCAGTGGGTGTTCCTACATGTTGCTTTCTGAAATGGTCCTTGATCGTTCCTATTCTTGGAGGTAGGAATAATCTCCACTGGGTGGGCAGGCAAGGTAAGACCTGCAATGAACCAGAACTGGCATGTCAACATAGGGATCGAGCAACCTCATTCAGAAATATCGATCTATCTTTTTCTTGGGAATGCAACATGGCTCATAAAGGTAGGAGGAAATCTGAGAACAGAAAATCAGAGTTCCCGGTTTGGTTTCTTTGCTAAAAACCAAGGAGGGAAGATGTCAAGAGGTAAGAAGGAAAGAAGCAAAATAACTTCTTGAAAGGGCTCTGAGATTGCTGCCTTGGGTTGGGCTAGATGCCCCTTTGGTCTGCTTCAGTTCTGTGATTCTATGAATACCTACTTCAAGACATGGGGAAGGGGAGAGAGCCAGCTCAGTTTAATTCCAGGAAGCACCCCCTAAAGTTGACTTTTATCTTCCAAATCTGCCTTCCCAAGTGGGTGCCGTCTACATGTTTTGGACCATAATTCCCATCAGCCCCAGCGGTGGCGAAAGTTGTGTTTCAGAACATCTAGAGGGGCACCCAGTTGGGGATTGCTGTTCATAGTTTGAAAATTTTGCATAAGAGAAACAAAAGATAAGCTAATAATGTAAGGCACATTCATCATCAGAAAGAAAATACACATCAGGATATGATAGGAAGTCCAACTACATTCTTTTAATTTATGCTAATAAATAGATAAGAAAATAAGAGAGAGTAAAAATACAGAATAAGTTTAATGTCTGTAAACAAATGGAGTATTACTTGTATATGCTTTTTGTTTATATGGTTTATATTCTTGTCTAGTTAAGAAGATGTGCATTATATTTGTTGTAGAAGATTGTCAATAAAGTGTTCAAGCAAAAAAAGAAAATTTTGCATAAGAGAAACGAATGAGTTTAATGCGGGGAATTTCAGCTTAATAAAAAGCCTCATTACCTGATGCTGAGGAAGATGAAGGGGGGGAAGCCCCCCACACCCAGCACCACACACATTTGATTCCCTCCCCCTTTTCAGCTGGGGCGAAAAGTTTTTTCTTCAGGGGGGAGGAAAAAAAATCCTCGAATTCTGCGATCTTGTCTTTGCACATGCTGTGCTTAAATATTAACACCAATTGAGCAAATTGCCTTTTAACTGCCTTTATTTGCTTTCATTAACAGTATAATTTAAAAGCTCTAGGATCTGCATGGAACCTGTTGTGCGGGGGGGGGGGCGCTGGGTGTGTTTTGGGTGCAGGGGCCTGTGACTTCATAAAATAATTAATTGTGTGGTGGGTAGCGAGGTGGTGGGGGTGGGGAAGCCCATTACAGGAAAGTTGGAGATCTTGTGACATGTGCGCAATTGCTCCTGCTCTCAAAAGCCACCATGAGGTTTTAGAGAACTGAGGAGAGGGAAGGTCAGCCATGGAATGTGGATAGGGTCCTTTTGGGGGGAAAGTGGGCATTTGGTTGTGCTGGGTGGAAAACCACACACAGAGGAGACCATGTGTCTCAAGGACAAGGGACACAGCTTTCTGTGTGGAAGGTCCCAGTTCCATAAGAAGGATCAGGGAAAGACCCCTGCCTCAGACCTCAGAGAGCCATTCCCAGATATTGTAGACAGAACTGAGCTAGGTGCGCCAGTGATCTGACATGGCATAATAAGATTGACTACCCAGAGAGACAACGCCTTTGTGACTCGGGACAAATAGAGACAGTAGAGCATGTCCTTCTGCAGTGCCTGTATTACAGAGACATTTGTATTAGCCTGATTTCTCCACTACTTCATAAGTACCCAGGGCGCACAGGGCAATCTATACCTCCCTGCTGCTCTCAGATACCAGTCCTGCTACAACATACAATGTTGCTAGATTCTGCACAGCAGTGCTCAAAATTCATTGGAGGATGACCTCTGCCACAAACTCTGTAAATTAATAGTTAAAATATTTTATATATCAACCTTTTATGCTCTTCCACACACCCCCAATGCTCCTATCCCTTCTTTTAGCTTCTTTTAAATTCTTATAGACTTTTATACCTTTTAGCTTTCCAAAATGCTTTTCAGATTTTAAATGACGGTATCCTACCCTTTTATGCTGGTCTATAAAGATTTGATCTGTTGTGTTTTTGAATCTGACATTGGCATAAGGCATAATCTCCTTACCTTCCTGCGATGTAAGAACATACGAGCATGTTGGATCAGGCCAGTCTAGTGGCTCATCTTGTAGGGCATCCTGTTCTCACATTGGCTGCCTGTATATCTCTGGGAAGCCCTCAAACAGAACCTGAGCCCAAGAGCCCTCTCTCTCCCTGCAGTGTCCAGCAACTGGTTTTCAGAGACATATTGCCTCTTACAGTAAAGGTACAACATTGCCATTGTAGCCTTTGATAGCCTTGTTCTCCGTGAATTTATCCAAGCCTCTTTGAAAGGCATCCAAACTGGTTCTCATCGCTGCCTCCTTTGGGAGTGAGATCCATAGTTTAACTATGCACTGGGTAAAGGTGTACTTTATTTCAGTGTTTCCCAACCTTTTTTGGGCAAAGGCACACTTGTTTCATGAAAAAAATCTCGAGGCACACCACCATTACAGCCCCGTGACGTCAGCGCGCAGCGTCACGCCGGGAGGGACATGAATTGCTAGCAAATTACATAATCACCTCCTTGAGGGCTGGCTCATCTTCTCCGAAGGCAGAACCCCATTAATTAACAGCACAGACTCACACCATAGCCAAGACGAGGGGGGAAAACCTCAGTCATGCACAGTCATGCACATGTGGGGGCTAAATGAGGACGAAGACCGGGCAGAGAGCAGGGTTCAAATCACCCCACCTGGCCAGGACAATCCCTGGGTGCTCCCTTGGGCCACTCGCCTGACCCACCTCGCAGGGCTGTTGTTGCGAGGATAACACGGGGAGAACCACGCGCGCCCCCGGGAGCTCCTTGGAGGAGAAAGCGGGCGATGAATGCAATGCACGAAATATATGAGAGGCGACCAGGTTTTGCAGGTGAGGGGCCCCCGCCAGCCTCCGCTTCCAACACCCGGCGCAACGACGCCGAAGTTTCCCCCCGGGCTCGGCTCGGGGAGCAGCGCTGCTCCCCCCCAGCTCCCCTTCACCCTCCCGGCTCTCTCTGCCGCCCACTGGGGACCCCCCTCACCTGCCAAGTCCGGAGCGCCGGTGGAAGTTGCATGCATGCATGCAGGGCGCCGCGTTGCCATTGCATTGCACTGCACTCCATGCAACGCCTGCACACATGCATTGCCTTGCACGCCCGCCAAGGGGTCTCCCCGCGGTCCGATGCGTCCCCTCCGGCGCGGATGCAGCATTGCAAAAATAACCCCCCCCGACGCAGCCCTACCTGGGGGGCAGCCTCCGCCTCCGCCGCTCCGCCTCCGCGGGGATCCCCGGGCTCCATCCTGCCGCCCGATCTCCGCGGGGGCGCAGGCAGGCTGCGCGGGGTCTGCGCGGAAGAGCCCCTGCCCGCCCGGCCGCCGCCGCTGCGCTCATTCCATGGCCGGGAGAAGAGCGCTTCAAACAAAACGCCCGGCCCGCCAGGCCACGCTGGGAAACGTAGTTCGCGCACCCCGTGCGGGCGCGGAGCCCAAGGGCGAGGGGACTACGGATCCCGGCAGCCCCCGCGCCGGGGACGGAGGGGGACAGGCCGGGTGCAGGGATGGAGGGACGGGTGGGCGAGCGAGTGAGTGAGTGGCAGCCGCCAAGCCTTGGCCGAGAGCCAGGAAGGGCCTCCCCGGAGGAGGAGGAGGAGGGAGGCGCAGAGTGGGAGGGAGGGAGGGAACCCCAGGGGTCATCTAGTGACGACGCCCCAATCGAAAATTTGACTTTTTAAAAAAAAATCTTTCAATTTTTTAATTTTTCCCGCGGCACACCAGGCAACATCTCACGGCACACTAGTGTGCCGCGGAACAGTGGTTGGGAAACACTGCTTTATTTTATCGCTTCTCCTTTTCTGGGTTACCTGGTACCTGGGTCCTCCCCTGCCCTGTCTGGCATTTGCATCCCATTCTGGTTGCCCGATAATACACCCCCCCTCACCTAGTTTTTGAAGCAGTCTTCCATTCCATTCCCCCCCCCCTCCTTGTGTTTAAGGAGGAATGAGTTTGGGATGGTTCCGTGTAGCTTTCTTCCAGCATTGCCATAAAACATGCCAGCCTTTTAAACAAAGAAATCCAAGCGATCCTGGCATACTTGGCCTCGTTTCCTTAAATGCTTCTCTCCCCCCTCCTCCCTGCCCCTCGCTGTTAGTGAGCCCACGAAAAGTCCTGGCACGGGTTGCTAACTGCAGTGTCCTTCCAGGCACTAACATTAACTGTATTGTACCGTTCCTGAAATTACCCTCGATTTAGCATTTAAAAAGTTTCCAGAGTAATTTTCGCTTGAGCCTGTTGCTTCCTCCTGTGCAGATTGAGGTGTGTGTGTGTGTGTTAATGTGGTTTTGGAACAGGAGCCAAATCAAACATTATGAATGAGCTTTGCTGAGACCACCGTGTACCATGTAATATTGAAAACTCCCGAGGGAGCGAGTTTACACAAGCTAGTTTGACACCTCCTGATTTGACAGGTCTTTTGCCCTGAAACAATGTTTTATTTGGTGCAGGAGGGGGGCAGAACCTTGTGCCTCATTTTATCAGATGACTTTGTAATGGACTCTGGCATAAAGTCAGGATATGAGGACTTGAGTCAAGTATGCCCCCCCCTCCTCTCCTCCCCGCTCCCCCCCCCCTATGTGCTGATCTGATCTTTTAAAGGAAGGGTATTTTGAGAAGCGTTCTTGCAGTGCGTAGTCGTAAGCAATTTGTTCCTCTTGCTCTGTGCAATCCAAGAACTTGTTTGGGAGGAGAGAAAGAGCAAGTATCTTGCATCAAAAACAAATTGTGCCTCTACCGTGGCTGGCCAAGTTTTTCCGAGATGGAAGGTGGCAATTAGGCTCCTTGTTTACTTGCCTGAATAAGTGACCTGATTAGTTCTGAAGAGCATCCGCATCTAATGCTTTCAAAAAGCAGGTCTTTGATTTTTCAGCTTTATGATTACATTTTTGGCAGATGCATTGTTAAACAGGGCTCTTTGGAGAATACATGCATAGCAGTTTAGTAGTCACCTTAGTTCTGAGATGTTCTTTGGATTTGCCTATCAGTTTTATTTCGGAAGTTGAAAACAAAAGGGAAAGGATTTGGTGTCGGGATCTCCCAATTTATGCCTCTCTCCTCAATGCTCACAGGTGTTCTCTCAAGCCCTTTCAAAATCCACACTTGTTGGGGCCTTTCACATTATCTCAGCCTAACCTACCTCACAGGGTTGTTGTGAGGTTGAAAAGGGAAAGGGAGACCACATAGGCAGTTTGAACTGCCTGGAGGAAAGGCAGGATCTCCATCTTGCTGCTTTTGTTCCCCCCCTGGGGGAATTCCCTTTGCAGCGCTTCTACCCACTCCTTATGGAATATTTCCATCTTACGTCTTTAGCTACATAAACACTCACAGCCTGAACTTTGCAGATGGAAGTAGCAATGGTTGCCCTCATTATCCTGCCTTTCATTCAAGGAACTGAAGGTTGTATACATGGCCCCGGCCCCCTTTGATCCTCACAACAACCCCATTGCCCAAGTAGAGATTTGATTCCAACCTGGCTGTGGCTGGTGGGAGTTGTGGTGTGCCAGGTTCGAGGAAGGGTGTATCAGGGCTTTGTTAGTCATCACTGGGGAGCAGAGTTGCATATCTGTGAACTGCTGCAATCCTCTTTTCCTCTCCCACCAAGCACTGAAGGCCTTTTTGAGATATGTTGCAGGAGCCAGGATGTCCCAGGGCAAATTATTCCCCTCCTAAGTTAAAAATGAAAGTGAAGAGGGAGGAGCAGCTGCAATGGCAGCAAGATTTTAACTTTGGGATAAGGGAACTGCCTGACTCTCCAGACTTTCCTCAACGTGGATACCTGGCAACAGTGGATAAATCTGCCTGCTTGCTTCTTCTGAGTTTCTCATCCCCCCCCCCCCAGTCTTAAATTCAGTCCGTCACATTTCCATATCAATTTATGATTTTATTTTTCAAAGTCCTTGTGAAAATTCAGCAGCATTTTGTTTTTTTTTGTTTTGTTTTTTTTGGCCAATGTGGCTATTTTTGCAAAGTAATTCCTCCAACATAATGCATGCTTTCCCCACAAATTTTACATGCATTCTTTGCCCCACTCTATGTGTATTTGAGGCCATCTTTTGGTTAAAGCATTGCAACATTCGTAGAAGTGTTAATTTTGAAGGATGCCTGTGTTTCAGTCTGCATATTGTTTCTGAAAGTGTGAATTAGGTAGGTTTGCCTCCAGATGCAAACTGAACCAAATTTCTCCCCCATCCCTAACCTGTGGTTCCAGTCTTATAGCTGGGTGGCATATGCCTGGCCCTGGCCACCTCTCCAAATTTGAACTCTGGAAGGCTCACTGCTTTTCTGTTGAAGAATCCTCCCTGTCTCCACGCAGCCCTTAAACTCATAGGTGATAATATCTTGGTTTTATCAACTCTAGGCACCCCCTTGCCAACCACTTCTTTGCCTAAGACGGTGGCACTTTCCCTCCTTGAGAAGAACTGCAAGTGCTGTGTCCTTTGGGATCTCCACTAACGAAATTCTGTGCAAAGAGCTTCATTTCCTACTCTTGAAGGAATCCCATGTGCATCTCTTCCCCCTCCTTGCCTATCTTGTCAACGCCTTTCCATTTGAGCAGAAACCTGGGAAATCTCTCCCATTCTCCAGGCCCACTTGCCTGGAAGGGATCTATCTTCCTTGGCCTGTCTGAAGAAAGGCTTCCTAACGACCAAGTATTAAGGTTTCATTAATCAAAGACACTTCCACTGCCCCTTTACAGAAACACAACTGCTTTGGCTGTCTTCTGCTGACAGCTTGTTAATTTATCTTCCTGGGGACGAGAGGGAAAAAGAAAAGTCTGTCTCTCGGCCACTTGTGCTACACAAACTCCAGCACGAGCTTGCTTTTCTCCCCCCCCCCTTTTTTTCTTTTAATTAAATTTTTATTGAAGTTTTAACAAACACCATAACAAAAAGAGAAAAAAGAGGGGAAAAAAGCAAAAAGGCATAACATACAAATACAAAAGATAAAACACGTATAACCTCAATTTTTACTTTCTTTAAGCTTACTTTCACGACTTCCTCATACCTTCCCTTTCTGTATTCTAATTTCAGATTCAATTTTCAGCAAATCCTTTCCCTACTTTTACAATAATTTTAGTAACAGATATTTTCTTCCAATTATCCCTTACTGCTTTTAACCCCTTAATAACCAATCCAACATTTTTCTAACCTTCATTAATTTTACAATATTTTTTTAGATACTCTTTAAACTTCTTCCAATCTTCCTGCGCCGTATCGCTTCCCTGGTCACGGATTCTGCTCGTCATTTCTGCCAGTCCCATATAGTCTATCACCTTCAGTTGCCATTCTTCCACGGTGGGTAGTTCTTGCATCTTCCAGTACTTTGCGATGAGTATTCTTGCTGCTGTTGTAGCATACATAAAGAATGTTCTGTCTTTCTTTAGCACCAATTGGCCGACAATGCCCAGGAAAAAGGCCTCTGGTTTCTTAGGGAAAGTGTACCTAAGTACTTTTTTCAGTTCATTGTAGATCATTTCCCAGAAGACTTTAATCTTTGGGCACGTCCACCAAAGGTGAAAGAATGTTCCTTCAATTTCTTTACATTTCCAACATTTATTATCGGGCAAGTGATAAATTTTTGCGAGCTTGACTGGGGTCATGTACCACCTGTATATCATTTTCATAATATTCTCTCTTAAGGCATTACACGCCGTAAATTTCATACCTGTGGTCCACAACCTTTCCCAGTCAGCAAACAAAATGTTATGACCAATGTCCTGTGCCCATTTAATCATTGCAGACTTAACCACTTCATCTTGTGTGTTCCATTCCAACAACAAGCTATACATTCTTGACAGATTCTTAGTACTGGGTTCTAACAGTTCAGTCTCTAATTTTGATTTTTCCACCTGGAAGCCAATTTTTCTATCTATTTTAAACACTTCCATTATTTGATGATAATGAAGCCAATCTCTCACTTTCCCTTTTAGTTTATCAAAACTTTGGAGTTTCCATCTGTCCCCCTCTTGTTCCAGAATTTCTCCATATCTTGGCCATTTGGCCTCCATATTAAGTTTTTTAATGGCCTTTGCCTCCATTGGTGACAACCACCTTGGAGTTTTACTTTCCAGCAAATCTTTATATCTAGTCCAGACATTATATAGTGCTTTCCTGACAATGTGGTTTTTGAACCCTTTATGAGCTTTGACCTTGTCGTACCAAAGATATGCATGCCATCCATACATATTGTTATACCCTTCCAAGTCCAAAATGTCAGGGATGTGAGGGCGATCTGGCTGCGACATCTGTCACCCCATTGATCGCCAGGGTTGATTCGGCTGATCTGGCTGGCTAGGCGGGTGTCCCCTTCCTCCCTCACCGCTCCATGTGCGTCCCTCCCGAAGCTGCGCGCTCGGTGGAAGAGGACGACCATCCCAGATAGAAGGAGTGTACCGTTCTTCGGTCAAGGGTATACGATAGCTGCGCTCACCTGCTAGAACCTCCAAACAAGCTCAAGGCACGAGCTTGCTTTTCTGCTGAGCTATGTGAGTGCTGGGTGTAGTGGATGTTTTCCTCTGAGGAATTGAAGTCCGGCACATATATTTTTGCATGAAGCAGAGTGCTGTTTCTTCTCTATTTTCCCTTCCCAGTTGTTGCTTTTTAATGCACAATTGCCTGCTCCTCCCTACTCCATTTTATCTGCTAAGTTAATTCCTCTCCCGCCTCTGTGGCCTAAAGTTTGGAGAGACGGAAGAGCTGCCAATGATAAATGTGGGTCCTCTGCTTGAGTACTTGTTTCATCTGATATAGTTGGGAGGGGACCCAAGCAGGTGCCTCAAGCATGCTCTTTATTTCTGAATGAAAACAGGATCGGTGTCCCAGGAACATATCCCCAAAGTGCAAGGATTTCTGCTTGCTCAATGGATCTTCCTGTCTCCCCATGTCTGCTCCATGCCCTCCCCAGATCTGCTCCAGAGGTTTAGAGGGAGTCATGGAACCAATTTAGTGGGTGAGGGGAAGGGGAAGTGAAAGAGGGACAATCCCATTGCACAAGCAGAAATCCTTCTATTGATAGGACATGTTACTACTGTCTCCCAGCCCCAGGCAAGCACTCATTGGAGTCAGAGTTCTCCAATGAAGGCAGCCCTAAGGGGAGGTTGGCCCACTCTCTAGTCTATCCCACGTGGAATCATGACCACTAGAGCCCACATTTCCCCTGAACCCTGAGGAAATACCTATGCCACTAGACTCAGATGATGGGTTATCAGACTCCTCAAGAGGATTAGTAGAGCCCTGAAGAGATATGCCTACACCCTGAAACATTAGGGCCTAAAAGAAGCCAGCGGCTGCACTGTGCATTTAACTGACCAGATGCAGTGGTCCGGGACTTTGGCCTCTTGTCAATGAACACAGCCCACGCTTTTAAGATCTGCCAGATGCTCTGGGACACTGCTAAGACAACTTTATGTTTTGACTCAGCAGCAGTATCTCTAACCGTGGTCCTGAAACTTACCCCCAGCCCTCTCTTCGAGGTGCTGACTTTGCCTTGCCTTGCTCTCTATCCAGAATAATGGGATGTCTGACCTTCCTCTTGATTAAGCCACCACCTATCTGCCATGTGGGCATCCCTGTAGATCTATGATAGCTGGAACTAAGGAGGGGGGAAAAGATCTCCTAAAATTCTCCACCCTGTCTGCAGGCAGCAGAATTTGTCAAATAGGATCCAGCAGGAAGGAGAAATTCTTTCTTGATGTTGGGCCTTGCCAGTGGCATGGCTCCGCCCTTCCTAAATAGGTTTTCTGACGAGCAGCAGAGGCACCATCAACATCCTGGACCTGGCATAGATTTAAGGCACTGGGGGGGGGGGGGGGAGAGAAGGAGAGATTTGTGGCTACCACCAAACTAACTTTTCTTAGAAAGTTTCAGATAACTTTCTTCCCTATGTCAAAAGAGCCATTTCCAAAGCTTTTGTCCTAATATTAAATGAAGTGATGCGGGTCTCTGAATTCCCTCAAATTGCATTGAAGATAATCAAACTAATGTGATGTCCTGAACTAGGTTGTGTGGTGTGTGTGTTTTTTTAAAAAAATATTTGTATTTATACATTTCATTAATTTTACAATCATTTTAGCATTTCAAGGTTTGACTTCCTTCCCCTCTTTCTGCAGTTCCTTAATTTTATTTTTTAATATCTTCTGCATATCCAAATTCATTTAATTTGCTTATTTAATTATCTACTTTAAATATAAACTCTTATGAAACTACAGGTTGTTACAATAATCCTGCAGAACTAGGGTTTTTAAGTAAGTAAGTAAATAAAGCTGTCCCCTTTAAAGGTAATTTTTGGGGGTCACTTTCAAGAACGCCTCATGTCTCTGATGCTTTTTGAAGTGTGCATGTTGTGGGGGGGGAAGCTGCCCCCCATTTCTTTGTCTCTTGGAGCCACTTTCTGCTCACCTGGCAGGAACCTGGATAAAATTGCCCCTTTACAATATATGTATAAATACCTAGCTACAGAAACAATACATATTTCAAACCTTTCAGTAGTAAAGGGTTGTGTTCTCATCAAAGTCCCCCCATTTTTCCATGTACGCTGCCATCTGGAGAGCAAAGATAGATAAATCCCACCCCCCCCACCCCATAAGACTGTACTTTCAACCTAGAAGCTCTTCCCTTGCTGTTAATTAATCCTTTGTACTTTAGGGACTGATGAAATCATGGTTCTATGAAATTTTAATCCACGTGCTGCATAGACGCAACTGACGTTATCAAAAGACCCCAGGTGTGCTCACAAAATTAGTTTATGGAATCTATTGCATATTTGATTGCTTCCCTGATTTTTTTTTTAATCCAGATCTTGCTCCTGTTATACTGGAAGTATTCAGTTTCAAATAATCTGCTAGGCTGAAACAGCAGGGAGGAGAGCAGTGTGTGTTTGTGTGTTAGCAAGAACAGAGAATGAAATGATAAGTGATTTTGTTAGGGGAAATTTGAGGGAGGACTAATGGTGGTTTGGGAAGATGATGGACATTGGGAGTGGTGGTGTTAAACTTCTTCCCCCAGATTCACACAACCCAAGTGTCCAAAAGGAGACTAGCAAAAGGAAGACGTTTTTGTGATCATTTCTTTCTTTCTTTCTTTCTTTCTTTCTTTCATTCTTCCTCCACCCTCTTCTCTGTTTTAATGGAGTTTGCCCTTCTGGGTATGGTCAGTGTTCAAAATGGCAACAACAACAACAACAATTTTATTATTATTTATATAGCATATAAAAAGCATAGTAAAACATCAAACATTAAAAACTTCCTGGTACAGGGCTGCCTACAGATGTCTTCTAAAAGTTATGTAGTTCTTTATCCCCTTGACATCTGAAGGGAGGACATTCCACAGGGAGGATGCCACTACCAAGAAGGCCTTCTGCCTGATTCCCCATAACTTCACTTCTCTTAGTGAGCGAACCACCAGAAGACCCACAGAGGAGAATCTCAGGGCTGAACACTCAGGGCTGAACAATGGGGGTGGATACAGTTTTAATTATTGTATATATTTATCATGCATGCATGCACTCCATAAACTCAAGTGGATTGGGAATTCTTAAAAGTACAGTCCCACCACGGGGCATGTATTGTGTCTCATGCACACATGTGTGACCTCCCCCAGCCTTTGCACCACCATCATGGCTGAGATGTGTTTGGTGGTTTCACCTGATTAATTTCTTACAACAGTCTGTTAACTTTCAAAGGGCAGGTGCAGGTGTAATGCACGGTTAAGGTTTATGTCATCAACACTGACCATAGCTGTGGTTAGCTGGGTTCCCTCTTTACAATGGTTTGCTAGTTGGCTTCAATCTGTAGTTAAGATGTGGGTGGCGTTTAACACAAACTTGGTCATGGTTGCTATTAAACATGGTTAAGATCAGTGCTGATACTGCTGTTAATCATGGGAAGGGCAGCTTTGAGACAGCACTGGATTACTGAACAGAGGTCAGCTGATGAGCAAACTCTGCCTTAAGTGGGAATCTGGTTCCTATGAACTGTGATTAAGGTGAGTGCTAAAGCATTTTTTATTCATAGAAGGTCATTTTATAAGTATTATTATTTAAAGGCCATGAATAATGAACAAGGAATTTACCTTCCAGAACCTACATGAAGGGATTTGCACCCGTCTATTTAATTCATGCTCATGTGAGATGGAGGGGGAATTTTTGCTCATGGCACAGCACATGTTCTACATAATGCCAAAAGTCCCAGGATACACACGCTTCAATCCCTGGCATCCCCAGTGGGAAGGATCCTCAACCTGAGACTTTGGAGAGCCACTGCAAGTCAAAAGAGGCTGCGCTGGGATAGATGGAGCAATGGTCTGAGTCAATCTAAGACCGGTTCAATATAAAGCAGCCAAATGGAATCTTTGTGATTCTTCTCTTGGTACCTCTGAGTACCGGATGTAGTGGACAAACATTTTCCCCTCGTGTGGGAATGGAATGGACCCATGGCTGAGTGAGTGCATATGAAAATGACACATGGAAAAAGTTTAGATCTTTCCATCTCCAGAAACAGGATACTGGACCTAGATTCTAGATTTCTTTTTGGTTTGATCCAGCAGGGTACTGCTTTAGCTTTACATAAGAAGCTCCTGAATTTCTTTTATTTTTGGCTGTAACAATTTGGATGATGACTTTCCCTCCTCAAATGTGGAATATGTTGATATATCAGGAAGGGAACGTGCTGTTAGGGAGATCAGGTGATGTGTTTATTTTTAAATTTGGAATTTGTGAACTACTTGCTATTTCTGAATTAGAGGACTCAAAACATCTGAATAATTACAGTTTGCCCCTGGCAGTAGACTTCTACGGTCATTTTTATCTCTCTTTTTTCAATTGGATCATCTTGTTTTCTGTTTAATTCTTTGGGGGAAGGAGGAAGAGGAGGTTTCTGGGAGGGGAGTTTTAGCCCTTTCTAACCATACGTGATGTACATGTCAAGTCTGCTCAATTTACCCTGGTCCTCTGGGATCAGTGTGTGATTCACAAAAGCAATCTCTCTTTTTGCTTTCATAACCGGTGATGCTAGATTTCCAAAGAACATCTGCGGCGGCCTTTGCCAACCTGGCACCCTCCAGATCTTTCGGATCACAACTCCTAGCCAGCACATCTGTCCAAATGGGAGCTGTGGTCCAAAACATCTGAAGGGCACCAGGTTGGGGAAGTCTCATCTAAGGAACTGAATTAGCAATGGTGATTCTAAACAAGAGGGTGCCGTGTGACTAGGAATACAGGAATACATAAACTGCACTTCTGGAGCACCTAATAAAATGCATTAGCACTTAAGCATCGCTGAATCTCCACTTCCATAGCCCAAGGCCTTAGGTGAGAAGAAATTGCTAGTTCTCATTGGCTTCATTGCTTAACCCTTCTGCTACTGCGTTCTAGCTGCAGTTGCATTCAGCAGCAGGAAATGAAGCCTTTGAGAGCAACTCATTGTCATTTTGGCTTTCAAAGACTTCCAGGATGCATTTTGAGAACTGGAACACAGGAAGGTGCCTTCTGTCTAGTCATACAGTTCATCAATTTTGCTCAGCATTGCCTATCATCAGGGCTGGCTAGATGGTGTTGGACCACCACTTCCATCATCTCTGACCACACACACTCCTGCATGTGGCTGATGTGAGTTGGAGACCAGCAACCCTTGCAGGGTCACAGGTTCCCCACCCCTTGCCTATGCAACCAGATGATGGTGCCCCAGGGCTCCAGGGCTCCAGATAGGAGTCATTCCCAGACCTAGCATGAGGAGCTGCCAGGAGTAGAACCTGGAACCTTTTGCCTGCACAATTGGTGCTCTCTAGCACTGAGCTATAGCCCTTCCTGATGCGTGGAGAAATGGCCAAGAACCGCCTGCCCCCCATCATCCTGGGGTTGAAAAGAAAAAAAGGGGTCTGCCTTCTAGCTGCTCCTACATCCTCAGATCAGTGTCGATCAAGGTTGTTCTCTCCAGGTGCTGCTGGACTCCAGCTCCCATAAGCCCTAATAACTGGTGTCAATAGGAGTGGTAGTCCAACAACATCTAGAGAGCGCAGCATTGGCTCCCCCTGCTTTGGGTTAGAATAATGGAACATAGGAAGCTGCCTTGTTGTCATGGGATGGCTGGATGCAGAGGAGTGATAAGAAGCACCAGTGGGGGGACCCCCAAGGGAAGAAGGCTCAGAGCCTTGGGATTGGAGGTGGGGTGACGATGGGTGGTCAGAGGGAGAAGAGGGGGCAGACTGGGAGGAGGAGGTGTCAGAAACCGAAGAGGCAACAGGACTTAGTGAGCAGGAAGAGTCTGTGACAGAGAGCAGTCCAGAAACAGATGCAGAAGCAGAGACTGGAGAGGAGAGGGGACAAGAAGCAGAGATGGGGCAGGCTGCTGAAGTAGCCTTCCCCTCCTGCTGCGACCAGCTCCCCTCCCTGCTGGTCTCCCATAACCTGCAGAGGTATGAAGACAGTGGAAGAAAGAGAGGCAAGACAAAGGAGCCTAGGATTGCTTGGGAAGGAACTGGGGGATAGCTGTGGGAAAGTAAGGACCTTCAGTCCTTGCAACTGCCTCATTGGGGCAAGATCTATTGGGAAGAGTTGCTGTGCTCACTAGGCCTGAACTGTTTCATTTCTTGGAATAAAGAGTTAACTTCACTGACACCTTGTGAGTTATTGCTGACCAACTCCCAACATCCTCTCTGACACTTATACTGATTCATACCATTGGTCCATCTAGCTCAGTATGGCCCACACTGACCAGAGAGAAGCTCTTCAGGGTTCCAGACAGGAGTCCTTTCTCAACCCTACCTGGAGATGCCATTGGGGTTTGAACCCAGGACCTTCTGCATGCAGAGCAGGTGCTTTACCACTGAGCTATGGCTTTTCCCTAATGTGGCACTGTTGTGGTGTATGCAATCTGTTACCTGGATCAGGGAAGTAAAATACTTTGTAGAATGATAAACAACCAAGCAAACAAAAATGGGGTGCCACTTCTACTTGAGCCTTTGCTAGGCAGATCTGTGGGCTTGGCTTCTCTCCTGCAGATGTGTGTGTCCAACTCTCGTTCCCCAGGGCACAGGCTAGAAAGGGTCTGAGCCATTCCCCTTTTAGCCTTCCTTCCTGAGAAACACCGATGGCTTATTTGGTACCAAGTCTTGTGCATCTGATTGGCAGCCAGTCCTAGAACCCGCATGCTTGTTTGCCCACCTGCCAAGATCCTTTCAGGCTGTACACCTCCAGGAATAAATACAGATGTGGAGAATGTGTCTCTCTAAAACTGGCAGGAGGGATACCATTTTTCTTCCTTTAATTCCCTTTGGGGTTGCAAAGATTTGGTGTGTGTGTGGTTCCCCCCTCCCTTCCCTGTTGATTCGGCCTTTTAACGCGTTCCTTCGGGCTCTCAAAAATTCTCATTTCAAGGTAACTGAGCAATTAATGAATATTGAACAAAGAAATTTGTTTTGGAACCGGGACATTAGAATACATTAAAAGCAGAGAAATCCAGGCAGCTTTATCTGCTGCATGCCAACTTCTCTCCTTTTTTTGCCTCGTGAATAAGGTTACAGTGAGAAAAACAAAGCTCCTCCTTGAAGGGGGGGCAGTTCTACGAGGTGGGTGCCTTTTTCGGTTGCTGCTGGAAGGGTGGCTTATGCAGGCTTGCAAAATCCAAGCATCCCTGTCTAAGGTGCATGCTCCCTGTCTTAAGGCTCATTTCCCTGCTTCCTCAAAATGGACCTTGATGATGAAGTATGATGCAGACAGGAAGCATCTGCATTCTTCCATAGACCAGCTTTGCAATGAGAACCTTCCCTTTGCTCTTTTTCCACTCCGTCAATGCAAGGTTTTTGTTTTTTTTAAGTTCCTTCAGCTGCTTTTCCTTAAAAAGCCCAAAGTGGTATACAGTGGTACCTTGGGTTACATACGCTTCAGGTTACATACGCTTCAGGTTACACACTCCGCTAACCCAGAAATAGTGCTTCAGGTTAAGAACTTTGCTTCAGGATAAGAGCAGAAATCGGGTTCCGGTAGCGCGGCGGCAGCAGGAGGCCCCATTAGCTAAAGTGGTGCTTAAGGTTAAGAACAATTTCAGGTTAAGAACGGACCTCTGGAACGAATTAAGTACTTAACCTGAGGTACCACTGTAAATACATAAGAGCTGGGGGTGGGGAGGAGTAAGAAAAACAAGTGCAGCTAAATCTCTCTTCTTCTCCGAGCGATGCTTGAGGAATTTGATCGTTGGTAATTGCAACATGCACAGACGTGATCCAGACCTCTAAGACTAATGGGCAATTTGGAGTTGAGTTGCTCCCACAGCTTTTCCTTTCCCAAACGGTCCAGTGCAGTTCTTTACTCAACACCCCTCTGCACACACATTTAGAAATGCATGTTTTCCTACAGATTTAAAGTGATGTAGATTGGAGATAGCATGATCCACCCATTCTTGCTCTTTCCTCACCATCCTCTCAGCTTATAACAATCAAAGATAAAACTAAAAAAAAAAAAAGCATTTTTGAAAAGGTCATAAATCCAACCATATGTTTTTCCAAGCCGTTCCATCTCTTTGTGCCCTGCCCACCCATCTGCACCCAGTAATTCCATACGTTTTGACCATAGTGGATAGTGAGAGAAATAACTTTGGTTTTAGTGGAAGCTGAACTGCAGCAGAATGCAAACAGCGCTGATTGAGACAAACACAGAGCAGGATGGAGATGGTTGCTTCCGTACATCTCTTACCATGATTTGAACATTTTTCCTGGTTATGCTGTCTGATATTTCCTCCCCGCCGCTCTGCAGTAAATCTTTAGAAATCTGCAACGTTGTTATGCGTGCGTCTCCCCCCCCCAAAAAAAAAACCAGCACTGAGTTTTGTGTTATTTTCTTCTTTTGTAAAACTGCAGCTGACTCCTCTTCCCTGTTTTGGAAGCTCTTATTTTAGTCTCCTATGTTTAGAGGTGAGAAGGCTGCAGTGACGGTGCAGTTGCGAATTATATTTGATACTCAGCGGTGCCTGCCAGAGCTATTTGAGACACCTGGTGGCTGATGTCACTGTTTTGTAGTAAATAATTGCTTTCAAGTTCATCGAAGCAGGGTGGGGAGGGAGGGACAGCCTCTCTGTGCCGCCGCCATAGATACACAACTAAAAACCTTCTTTGAATGGCCTTGACTCATACTATGGTCCTAAGAACCTAAGAAGAGGCCTTCTGTCAATGACCCCTTTAGCATCTTGATTCCAGAGGTTTCCATTTGAATGGCAATGCTCATTAATTTTGGGCAGGGGGGCAGCCCCCTCAAGTGTTGTTTGGGGGGGGACAAAGGGACCTAAGCCCCTAGGAGTTGGCTCTTATGGGTCTGGTTCTGTGTAAAGTATCTTCCAGTGTTCCTAATCTCATGAACAGCTCTCTCCAGGGGGGTGGAGCTATGGGAAGCCCTGACTGCCAGTTTTAGGCTTCAGTTAACTCTTAAGGACAGGTTCACACCCTTCCTTTAAAGCAGCACTTCCCAACCTAGGGTCTCCAGCTGTTTTCAGACTACAGTTCCCATCATCCCTGACTACTGGTCTTGCTAACTAGGGATGATGGGAGTTGTAGTCCAAAAACAACTGGAGGCCCAAGGTTGGGTAATACTGCTTGAAAGTACCTTCAACACAGAAGACTCCCTTGTTGGGCTGTGTATGTGATAAAGGGGAGCCATACTGGGGTGAAGGCATCCTCTTCTATTTGCCCCTGCATCAGTTTCAGTCTGTTTGCTAGCTTTTCTAGCAAGGCTGTTTCCCATACGATGGAAATGTAATAAACAAACAGAAAGAGAACCTACCCAAATGACGCTGGCATAAAACCCCCACATACACACAACGTATAAGAACACAGTGGTACCCCAGGTTACATACGCTTCAGGTTACATACGCTGCTAACCCAGAAATATTACCTCGGGTTAAGAACTTTGCTTCAGGGAGCAGCAGCTGCACAGGAAAAAGGAACGACAGCATCAATGGATTCTATGACACAGGCTCTGCTCAGAATAAACCAATCTCTAGAAGTACTCACTAAGCAGTCTGCAGAGCTCACTAAGCAATCTACAGAGAACTCTAAGAAACTAACAGAACTGACAACAAGATTGGACCTCAACACAACGACAATATCATCTAATACAGACTCTATAAACCGATTAATTCAAGAAAGCACAGAGACACGGAAAATTGCGGAGAGCGCGAAGAGCACTGCCGAGGAAACTAGAGGAAAAGTGGCGCCCATTGTCAAGAAAGTACAAGAACATGATGCAGCTTTGGCCCTTTTGGAGCTGGAGAGGAAAAATAAGAATTTGAAACTACGACTGGTACCAGAGGAGGAACAGGATAAACTTGGGGAATTTCTCACAGACAAATTTCAAGAGTTCTGGAATGACGAGTTAGAAGGAGAGGAGGACGAATTTGCAATAATCACTGCCTTCCGGATTGGCAGGAAGCAAGGCAAAAAACCAAGAGATTGTTTAATCACTCTGAGATCAAAGGAAGAAAGAGACAAAATACTAAATCTACATTTCCAGAAGGCTTTGGTCATTAAAAACTCCCAAATACAGATCTTTAAGGACATACCCAAGCACTTTTTGGAGGTGAGAACACAATTTAAAGAATTGGTGGACTTACTTAAAAAGAACAACATCCCATTTAGGTGGGAATTTCCACAAGGGTTGTCCTTCATCTTTAAAGGGAAGAAATTCAAAATTAAAACATACCAGGACAAAGAACAATTCCTGGACAGAAACTTAGAGGATCTCCAGAAAGGAAACGTAGGTGAGAGAGACATACCAGACATACCAGATATTGCAAATCTATCATTCGGATTGAATCCAGCGCCGACTGAAGAGGAGCAGGAACTTGGTGCAGTTGGTGGTAAAGCTACCCAATAACAAAAATGTCTCTGCAACTTCTGAGTTGGAACTGCAATGGTCTGAACCATCCCCGAAAAAGGGGTCAAGTGTTTCACATATTGAAGAAAGAACAATTAGATATAATCTGCCTACAAGAAACCCACATTGCCAGGATAAACAGGAAGCTTTTAACAAACAGAAGATTAGGACTGGAATTTATTTCCTCAGATAAAGTCAAGAAAAGAGGAGTAGTGATTTATGTTAAGGAGAAATTTGAACCAAAAATGATTTTTAAAGATGAACAAGGAAGATATCTGGCAGTGGAAATTCAAATCCAAGGAGAAAAGATTCTGATTGTAGGAGTTTACGCACCTAATGAGGGGAAGGCCGAGTTCTTCAAGAAGTTGCATGAGACTTTAATGGACTTTTTGGACCTGAAAATTATAATGATGGGCGACATGAATGGAGTTGTTTCTACAAACATGGATAAGGCCCAAAGACAAGTAATATCTAAAGATGGGAGATTACCAAAGACTTTCTTTGAATTGACTGATACCCTGGACCTGATTGACATTTGGAGAACTAGGAACCCTCTGGAAAGGGAGGGGACTTTTTTCTCTGAGGCAAAAATGACATGGACTCGAATCGATCAAATATGGATTTCCAGTAATCTGGCATCAAGGATTAAAAAAATAGAAATCTGTCCAAAAACCTGTTCTGACCATAATCCAGTAAAGATGGAAATGAAACTGACAACAGCTGGAACCTTTAGATGGAGAATGAATGACGCTCTATTTGGAGATGAAGCATTTTGTAAAAAGGCCCAAAAGACGCTGAAAGATTACTTCGAGATAAATTTGAATTCGGATGTTGAAAAGAGGATAATTTGGGACGCAAGTAAAGCTGTGATGCGTGGCTTCCTAATACAACAAAATTCTATAAAGAAGAAAAAACAGAATGAGAAGAAAGAGAAAATTTGGAACCTAATAAAAGAAGGGGAGAAGAAACTTAGGTTTAAACCTAAGTCCCATGAGATTTTAAGAGAAATAAAGCTCTACCAAACACAATACATGGAACTGATGAATCAAGAGATAGAATGGAAAATAAAACAAATGAGGCAAAAGACGTTTGAATCAGCAGATAAATGTGGGAAGCTACTGTCGTGGCAGCTGAAAAAGAGACAAAAGTTGAATACTGTGATATCCCTCGAAGTAGATGGGAAACTTATCAACAAACCAAATGAGATAAGTAATTGCTTTCAAAGTTTTTTTAAGAAGCTGTATGCACAGGGGCCAAAAAATGAACAAGAGATAGAAGAATTCATTAAAAAATATGGATTGTCAAAAATTTCTGAAAGAAACCAAAGAATTCTAAATGAGGAAATCACAGAGCAAGAAATAGAGCGTGCCATTCAGGACATGCAACTGGGAAAATCACCAGGACCAGATGGTTTGACTGCAAGATACTACAAAGCATTGAAAGAATGGTTAATACAACCATTGAAAGAAGTTTGCAACCAAATTTTGGAGGGGAGAAAGGCTCCCGAATCGTGGAAAGAAGCATTTATTTCACTTATACCGAAGACAGAAACTGAGAAACATCAAGTTAAGAACTACCGCCCTATATCACTCCTGAATACGGATTATAAAATTTTTGCAGATATTTTGGCAAAAAGATTTAAGAAAGTTCTACTAGAGGAGATCCATAAGGATCAAACAGGCTTTCTCCCAGGAAGGCATATGGCAGATAATGTAAGGAATATTATCGATATCTTGGAACTGTTGGAGACTGATATAAACAGAAAAGCGGTGTTGATTTTTGTGGACGCAGAGAAAGCCTTTGATAACATTTGTTGGAGCTTTATGAAGAAAAATCTTCAAGGGATGGGGGTAGGCCGAAACTTTGAAAACGGTATAGGTGCAATATACTTTGAACAAAAAGCTAAACTAATTGTGAATGGGGTGATTATGGACGAGATTCCAATTGAGAAAGGGACACGACAGGGGTGCCCAATATCCCCTCTACTGTTTATAACAGTACTGGAGGTTTTGCTGAACATGATCAGAAGGGATCAGTTGGTTAAAGGAGTACAGGTCGGAACGAAACATTATAAGTTAAGAGCATTTGCAGACGATCTAGTGTTGACATTGCAAGAACCAGAAGCCAGCACAAAAAGAGTCTTAGAATTAATTGAAATATTTGGGCAAGTAGCAGGTTTCAAATTAAATAAATATAAGACAAAGGTGCTGGAGAAAAATTTGACTATGGTGGAAAAAGATAGTTTTCAAAGGGAAACTGGGCTGGAAATAGCAAAAAGGGTGAAATACCTGGGGGTGAACTTAACATCTAAAAATGTGAACCTATTTAAAGATAATTATGAGAAGTGTTGGTTGGAGGTGAAGAAAGATCTTGACATATGGTCTAGGCTGAGACTCTCCTTGTTAGGCCGAATTGCTGTTATCAAGATGAATGTACTGCCGAGAATGTTGTTTTTGTTTCAGACATTGCAAATTATAGATAAGACGGAATGTTTCAAGAAGTGGCAGAAAGATATATCTAAATTTGTCTGGCAGGGCAAAAAACCCAGAATAAAATTTAAGATCTTGACTGATGCAAAGGATAGGGGGGGTTTTGCCCTGCCGGACCTCAGACTCTACTATGAAGCAGCAGCTTTTTGCTGGTTGAAACAATGGCTACTTCTTGAGAATACAGATATCTTAGATCTAGAAGGTTACGATAACAACTTCGGTTGGCATGCATATCTATGGTATGACAAGGTAAAGGTTCATAGAAATTTCAAAAACCATATTGTCAGGAAAGCATTGTATAATGTATGGAATCGGTATAAAGATCTGTTGGAAAGTAAAACTCCCAGGTGGTTATCACCAGTGGAAGCCAAGGAGGTAAAAAAACTTAATATGGATTCAGTGTGGCCAAAATATTGTGAAATTATAGAATACGATGGTGAAAAGTTGAAACTAAAGAGCTTTGAGAAGTTAAAGCCTAAAGTCCGAGATTGGTTACATTACCACCAGATTAACGAGACTTTTAAGCAGGACAGGAAACTAGGATTCCAGAAGGAGAGGTCAAAATTAGAAACAGAACTGCTAGAACCCAATACTAAGAATCTGTCTAGAATGTATAATCTGCTGCTAAAATGGAACACACAGGATGAAACAGTGAAATCAGCTATGATTAAGTGGGCACAAGATATTGGACATGATATTATGTTTGCGGACTGGGAACAGTTATGGACCACAGGCATTAAATTTACGGCATGTAGTGCCTTAAAAGAGAACATAATGAAAATGATCTATAGGTGGTACATGACCCCAGTTAAACTTGCAAAGATATATCACCTGCCCAATAACAACTGTTGGAAATGTAATGAATGTGAAGGAACCTTTTATCATCTTTGGTGGACCTGCCCGAAGGTTAAGACTTACTGGGAAATGATCTATAATGAAATTAAGAAAATCCTTAAGTGGACATTTGTTAAGAAACCGGAGGCCTTTCTTTTGGGCATGGTCGGCCAAATGATTCCAAAGAAAGATAGAACCTTTTTTATGTATGCAACCACAGCAGCAAGAATTCTTCTGGCAAAGTATTGGAAGACTAAAGAACTACCTACTCTGGAAGAATGGCAGACTAAGGTGATTGAATTCATGGGACTGGCAGAGATGACCGGCAGAATTCGTGACCAGAGGAGAGAGACAGTGGAGGAGGACTGGAAAAAATTTAAAGTTTATCTTAAAAATTGTTGTAAAATTGTGGAATGTTGAGATGTCGAGGGATATGATCTAGAGAATTACAGCTGTTAAAATTGAAATTAAGAAAATTCTTAAAGGGAATTAAATACAAAATTGAATGATGGATTGCTAGAAAAAAAGGATCTTAAAATAAGAATGCAGTGAAGGAGAGGTATGGGGAAGTCGTGTTTTGTTTGTTTGTATTTTGTCTATGTTTATGTTTATGTTAATGTTGTAAAATCAATAAAAATTATTATAAAAAAAAAAAAAAAAGAACTTTGCTTCAGGATGAGAACAGAAATTGTGCAGCAGCGGCACAGCAGCAGCGGGAGGCCCCATTAGCTAAAGTGATGCTTCAGGTTAAGAACAGACCTCCATAACGAATTAAGTTCTTAACCCGAGGTACCACTGTATAACTTTACCACTCCTCCCCTCTTTTTTCTCCTTCCCCAGACTTCTGTGTACAACACTAATGTCTCACATCATATGTAACTGATATATAGAAAAGACTTTACAACCTGAGGAAAGAGACAAGTCATGTACTTTTGTAAACCAAGAAAAGCATTTTTTTTTTAAAAAAAAATAATAATAATCCAAAACACACAGACAGAGAGAGATGACTCCTTACAAAGAATCCTGGGAACTGCAGTTAGTTATGAGTGCTGCGAACTGTATATCTGTGAGGTGGAAACTACAGCTGCCAGGCGTCTTTAGGAGAAGTCATGTGCTTGCAATGAGCATTGAATGTGTGTTGAACCCTCCAAAAGCTGGACCCATTGAGGTGCCACCCAGGCCCCTACCTTACCCCATTTTTTGTTTATTTACTTACTTTAAATTATTCTTTATTGATTAAAAATTTACATATATGTACAAACATTGTGTAATTATACAAAAAATAGAAAATTTCTAAAGGAATAACAAAGAGGGGGGAAAGGAAGAGAAAATAAAGAAATAATAAAGATAAGAAGTAAAGAAATCAAAAGAGGCAAAGAAAAGGCAAGACAAAATTATTTACAAAGTAAAAGTGTTCATCGACACCGTCCTTCCAATCCTTCTCATTATACTACAATACAGACATTTTTTTTTACACAGGTTTATATTGTATAATATCATTTCTATTTTGTATACATTCTTCTTTTCTTTTTCTTTACAAATATCACTCAATTTCTGCTAATAGCCTTACCCCATTTTTAACCTGGAAGAAGCTCAGGTGTCCACTTCTACCTGCCCTGTGGACCCCCAAGCCCCTGTACCCCAAAACCTATGCATGTTCATTCAGTGTCTGAGCAGGGTTTTTTGTCTGAGCAGAGGGTCAGTGAATGTGCAAAGTCGGGGGAGAGATGATGTGTCCCTCTCCCTCCTTATGCATTTGTTGTGTGCCCTTTCAACAACCGAACAGGGCTTTGATTCCTACCCCCCCCCCCAGTAATTGTTGCCTCCCCAGGCTCATCTTCTCTGCCCACTCTCTATTCCATTCCCTTTTCTGATTTGCAGGCAATCTATAACGGGGGATTTCTTTTTCGCCGGACTGTTTTTCTGTCTGATGACCTTGGGCATCTACAATATCTGCACTGTAGATGAGATGTGGCATTGCCGCATGTATCTTGATAAAATGTATCAGTGGATGAATTGATTTTCATATTGATTTACCGGAGCACGAAACGACGCGAGTGGAGCGAGCGAGAGGCAAATTAGTCTCCTTAATGGCATCCTCCAAAGAAGTTGCAGAATCAGAGGTGGCGTGCGAAGTTAGCCGTGTCTATTGCAAGACTCCTTGCGGAGTGGAGAGGCCTGTTGCTTTCTTTGGATGCATTTCCCATCTCCATATCAGGCTAGCTCTCGTGGCATAAGCCGTTGCACAGCGTATATGTGTGTGGCAGGGAAATCAGTTATTAAAAGCCACAAAACCCAAATGTACCCATTCACTGATGACATCTCGTACAGCCTGCTGCAATGCATTGCAAGCAAGGCTTTCTTGGGAGACTGTTTGGGGGGCGCAATTCAACCCTCGGCACTAGGAGGTTTGAGATGTCTGAAACAGGTTGTTCTAACTTGGAGTAGTTTCCTTGGAAAGAGTAATTCTGGGTTAAGTGGAGGTTACAGGCCGGCATTTTGACCATGGTAGCATTGTGTGGACACTGCAAAAAAGTGGGGCTTCCATGAGCATGATAAATGCTCACCTGGAAGCACCCTTAGACTATAGAGAGCAGTCTTGCTCTTAATCAACTGGGCTGGCTGCTGGTCCAAAGTACCTGATGATAACCATCAAAGCACTCACTGGGGTGGGATCAAGGCACCAAAAATAAGCACTTCTCCCATGTCAATTTGTCCAGCCATTAAAATCAGCCTCAGAGGGCTAGTATCTGGTGACCACAGATGTGGCCTTGTCTGTTGTAGCACTCTCATCTTTGGAACCCCTTGCCAAGAGAATTTCTCCCAGTGCCACCCTCCTTAGCGTTCCAGCACCAGAAGCAAATCTTTCATATTCACCCAGGTCTTTTATAGCCTTGATTCTGTTTTTATGATGGATATTATATAGATAGATAGATGATAGATAGATAGATAGATAGATGATAGATAGATGATAGATAGATAGATAGATAGATAGATAGATAGATAGATAGATAGATAGATGATAGATAGTTTTTTTAAGTGCCTGCTGTAATGTCCTTGTTAGCTTGGGTCTTTATTCTATTCTTGAGGGTTTATATGCAAGCTGATCTGAAGACCATGGCTGAAGAGTGGTATTAAGTAGTTCTCCACCCACACTGCTCAGAGTTTCTCCTTTCTCGATGAGCTGCTTTTTAGTGAAAACCAAGCAACTTATCGGGAAAGACGTGCAACGACATGGAGTTTGACCATCTCTCTATAAGTAGGTTGCTATCCCTGACCACTGGTCCTGTTAGCTAGGTATGATGGGAGCTGTAGTCACAAAACATGTGGAGGGCCAAGTTTGCCTATGCCTGTTCTAGACTGACAACATCTGGGGACCCAAGTTTGGAGAACGCTGCCGGAAAGGCTATGTGCTTTTCCTGTGTTTGCAGCTGAGGGCCCATGTTTCTTTGGCTCTTGTTTTTAAATCTTTGCTTCCTATCAGAAAACTCGGTTGAGTGTGTCTGCTGGACCACAGCCTTGTGGAAACTCCATGGGTGGCCCTCTCTGCAGAAGGGGAGACGTGGAGGAGGTGTGTGGTTGTATTTGCAGATACCCTTATATACAGCCTAATCCCTTTCCTTCCCCCCCATTCCCATTTTTATCAGTGCAAACAGTTAACACAGAACTGAAACAGCCAAATTGAACAGCGATGAAAAGAGGAGACATGGCTGTAATTTCCACTCTGTGGCATCTTTTTGTAAACACTTTCTCCCTCCAACCCCCAACCCCCATCCCAGAAGTAAAATAGATATTCTTAAGTATGTGCTCAGTCCAAGATCTAAGCTGACAGCTGATTTAACTTTTATTAGGATAAGTGAGCTTAAGCTAGAGATCTGTTGTTTTTGTACTATGTTGGCACAAATCATCGTAAAGGAAGCCATGAAACCTGATTTCCGTGTTGTATTATATATATATATTTATATATAAAAGAACAAGGGAGTTAATTTTTCTTTTGCAAATTATTGCGTCGATTTATTCATTTTCAAATGTGAACCTAAAACCAGCATGCATAATTTTTTGCTCATTTTCCATTTTTATGCAGGTCCCCCTGCAGAGCCACAAAGGGCCTGCGTACGCTCGCCTGTGGTTCTGTCTCTGATAGAACAACATATTTATAGCCTGATATAAATAAAATCAGAAGGTTCCTATAAAAGTCTGTTTATTACTGCAGTACAAAGTTAGAAAAGGCTTAAGGTTTCGGCTCCTTGGCTCTCACATACTGCAATGAATATTTTATAGGGAAGGAAATACTTAGCGTCTGAATCTTTTTATAGTGCCGCTGCTGCTGTTCGTAGGGCTGGTAACCTTCCAGAACGTGGGCTTTGCATCACAACAGCGCCTTTCGAAAAACATCTGCACAAACACATATATGTGAGTCCATAGCAAACGCTGCTGCTTTTGTGTGTCTTGGGGGATACGCAACCAGTTCAGCTTTAGAGTTGACAGTTGGCCAGTTTGGTTTCCAAATCACCCAGTAAGCTACCTCCTTATTATGGTCCTGAGCTTCTGGGCGGTCCCTCGGTGCATAGATGATGTTTTGTATTCTTCCAGGGCATAGCTGTCAACTTTTCCCTTTTCTTGTGAGGAATCCTATTTGGAATAAGGGGATTTCCCTTTAAAAAGGGGAAACGTTGACATCAGAACACCAGATTGATGGACTAAGTAATGGACAGAAAGGACTGATATGACCCGAAACCAGGAAGAAGGGACGTTGGATGAAAATTAGAAATACAAAGGGAATTTTTTTATGTTAACTTTGGAATTAATGCAATATTATTGAAATTTGAGGGATTTTGCCGGAAAGGAACTAAATTGGCTTTAGTAGAAATGTTTTTAAGGAGAAATGCATGAATGTGTTGTGTTTTTGAAATTTTAAGATTTTTAACATAAGATAAGGTTAAATGGAGTAAGGTAAATTGAATAATAGATTATATTAAAAGAGGGAAAGGCTATGTTGATTAATAAATAAGATAGAGTGTGATGATTAACTATTTAAACTAAAATTGAGAAATATGGGAAGAATTTGCTGAAATAACGAATTAAATTAGAATACAAAAAGGGAGGTGTGAGGAGGTTCAAGAATTAAGCAAATGAAAAATTGTAATTGGAGATTTGTATTTTTTCTTTTTATTTTATTTTCTATTTTTTCTTTTTTGGGCTAGGGGTTTTTGTATGTATATTTTATGGGGATTTTTTATGTATTGATGAAACTTTGAATAAATATCATTTAAAAAAAATAAAAAATAAAAAAGGGAAACGTTGACAGCTATGTTCCAGGGGCTGCTAGTTCTACCAGCATCTTTCAATGGTATATCAAGATCTAGCTGCAAACTGCCACAAGGGGTTGTAATAGAAGGGCAGATTCCTCTCATCCTGGGAAGATCATGAGAAGAGCCTGCTGGGGCAGTCCAGTGGTTCATCTACAGATGTCCATCATCTTGTTCTTAGGTTCTGTGGAAAACTGGCAAGCAGGACCTGAGCACAAGAGGACTCTCCTCTCCTTTGGTTTCCAGCAACTGGCATTCAGAAGCATTGCTGAACATGGAGGCAGATCATAGCCACCATGGCTGGTTGCCATGGGTAGCCTCGTGCTGCATGCATTTGTCCAATCCTCTTTTAAAACCACCCAAGTTTGTAGCTATTGCTGCCTCCTGTGGAAGTGAGTTCCACAGTTTAAATATCTGTTGCATGGTGAAATGTACTTTTTCTGGTCTGTCATCATAGCACCCAGCTGAAAGGATGGGAAGTCTACTAGGAAAGAGGCATATGCCTTCCTTGTTGGAAAGCCAGCAGAGATGTTCTGCAGCGTTGGTAGGGATCCACACCGTCTGAGCTGAATTTTGCAGTTCTGTAATAGTAGGTTAAACCACAGAGCCTAGGACTTGCCAATCAGAAGGTTGGCGGTTCGAATCCCCGCGATGGGGTGAGCTCCCGTTGCTCGGTCCCAGCTCCTGCCAACCTAGCAGTTCGAAAGCACATCAAAGTGCAAGTAGATAAATACGTACTGCTCCGGCGGGAAGGTAAACAGCGTTTCCATGCGTTGCTCTGGTTCGCCAGAAGCAGTTTAGTCATGCTGGCCACATAACCTGGAAGCTGTGCACCGGCTCCCTTGGCCAATAAAGCAAGATGAGCGCCGCAACCCCAGAGTCGGTCACGACTGGACCTAATGGTCAGGGGTCGCTTTACCTTTACCTTTTAATAGTACATCAAGCCTATCTTTGTCTACGCTGGGTTGGAAGAGATGACCCTCCAGTTTCGATTGTTGAAGAGACCTTATCTGCAGGGATGCACGAGTAACTGGTCACAGATTTACACTGGGTCATGCAAGATTCCTAATATGCTTCATAATTCAACCATCCAAAGAATGACCTTCTAAATTCCTAGTTGAAAGGCTGCCTTATTCCAGGTCATTTGTATATCTAGCTTAGTATTGTCTGCCCTTACTGGCAACAGCTTTCCAGGGCATTGGGCAAGGGAAGATTTCCGCCAGCTCTTGCAACCTGTTCCTTAACTCTCTCCCCAAACACTGGAGATGCAAGAAATTGACCTTAAAACCTTCTCTACATCTGTTATTGCCACAGGGAAGATATAACTCTACTACAGCCCTTTCCAAACCTCGTGCCTCCCTCGGGTTTTGCAATACACTCCCACCAGGCTCAGTTATTATGGCCATGGTGGCTGGACTTGATGGAAGTTGTAGTCATGGTGGGCACCAGGTTGGGGTTTGCTGCTTGACTATGCGCATCAAACTGAACCAATAGTCAGTTCCCCTTTCTAGGAACCCTGGCATCTTTGGCTCAGAAAGTTGAGGCTCTCTGACATGCTATTTTTAAGCAACCTTCACAAATGAAAGTTTCCGGAGTTTATGGAGAGAAGACATTGCAGCAGTTGAGTTGCTTTTGTCACGTTGGATGTAACCTTCTAGTCTTTGCAGTGTCTAAACTGCAAGAGAAAGGTGGGTGTATCAGCGATGGCAGTAATCGCCCTTCAGTTGCGACCAAAAATTGCTAGAGGTTAAGGAATAGACAGGGACGCGGGTGGCGCTGTGGGTAAAACCTCAGCACCTAGGACTTGCCGATCGCATGGTCGGCGGTTCGAATCCCAACGGCGGGGTGAGCTCCTGTCGTTCGGTCCCAGCGCCTGCCAACCTAGCAGTTTGAAAGCACCTCCGGGTGCAAGTAGATAAATAGGGACCGCTTACCAGCGGGAAGGTAAACGGCATTCCGTGTGCTGCGCTGGCTCGCCAGATGCAGCTTGTCACGCTGGCCACGTGACCCGGAAGTGTCTGCGGACAGCGCTGGCTCCCGGCCTATAGAGTGAGATGAGCGCACAACCCTAGAGTCTGTCAAGACTGGCCCGTACGGGCAGGGGTACCTTTACCTTTACCTTAAGGAATAGACAGGATCCCTTGCGTTGGAAGGTTCAAGAGGCGCGCACCTTGGATTGCAGCTGCCGTCTTAGATTCCCCAAGCAACTACTTAGGATCCTAAGCGCAGAGGTGGCAAGTCTGCCCCCCCACTGCCCCCATCTGCGTTTAGCAGCAAATGTTGGAAAGGATTAGTCAGTTGGCTGTAAAATTAACTAGTCCGACAGGTATTTAGTATAACGATGGTGCACCAAATCTGTCAGTTGCCAAATAAACTCCCCCCTCTCCCTCCCTCCTTAACACCCCATGCCCCCCCAGTAGCTCTATGCGCCTCACGAAGCCTATGCTCGAGCCCTGAAATGACAAAGCACCCTTTAGTTAATTGCGCGACGGATCGCCCAGAGTTAAAAGTTCTGATTTATATGACTGTAGCTCTAACTGCTCAATAACCCAGGCCTGTAATCTACTTTCATTTCAAACAGAACGGTGATTTATGGGGCGGCATGCCGCTTTAGCTCAGAAATGAGGTGTTCAACATATGCTCTGTTGACATAAATTTGGAATTTATTGCTCTTGTCAAAACTGCCTGTTGGACAAAGGTGCGTATTAAGGCAATAAATGACCGGGAATAGTTTTCTGTCAAATTTCCTAACCATTGTATTCAGTCTGTTTGAGGAGTTGGAGCAGAATTATACACATACTTTCGTTTAAAATAAAAAAAATCAAATGTCCTAAAATCTGTACTTCTTTTGGTTTTGCCGAGTCTGCCTGAAGGAAGAGAATCTTTGTGCAAACTCTCAGGCCCTTCTGAATGCCAACTCAGAGTTTTATGCCCTTCCCCCTTCGGAGCAAAGCACCCTTTTCTTCCTCATTAAACAAGAAAAGGGGAGAAAGGAGGGGGGGGTCGGAGGGGGAGCTTGTTAAATAAATATACTATAAAAGGTGTTTTTATGTGCAGCTTTAAAAAAAAAAGGCAGGAGTATTGGGCTGCAAACAAGTACTGTTTGGTTTACAGTGGGTTAAAAGTTGTCACCCATTGTATGCATTTATAAAAATAAAAACTAGTTTTACAAACTGGCTTTCAACCCTAACAAGGGCCCCACAGGGCAGTGTACAGAAAACAGAGATGACTCAATTCACATGTAAAGACCAATCTAACTAATTCAAACTTTTAGGAAACACTATGTGAACCCGAAATGTGAACATCCCTTGAATTTTGCACTGTTCCAATTTTGCATTGCAGCTCTGCAGCCAAGCGTTGTACAATAATGCACATACTAGGGGGATCTGTGCATTAAATTGCATATATTATTGAAAATAACATGCAGGATGCATTTTATTAGGGGGAAAATGTAAATATTAGGGGAAATCTGTCATGGAAAAATGTGTGTATTCGGTAAAATTGCATGCAGAAATGTGTATATTAAGAGAGA
Organism: Podarcis muralis; assembly: GCF_964188315.1. Classification (NCBI taxonomy): domain Eukaryota; kingdom Metazoa; phylum Chordata; class Lepidosauria; order Squamata; family Lacertidae; genus Podarcis; species Podarcis muralis. Next base: position 18,636,497 of record NC_135669.1, read on the forward strand.
AATTTCCCCAAAAATGCTGATGGAATTTTCATGAGGACTTAAAAACAATAATAATGTACAAAATTTTGTGAAAATGTGGAGAACTCAAGAGTGGGAAAAGGAGAAAAAAAAAAAAAAACCCCAGAAATTCACCCATCCCTAAGAGAAAAGAAACACCAAAGAAAACGGGATGGTTGGTATATCTCCTTGGAAAGAAAGGTCAATAAAGTGGGACAAATGAATGTCCAATTTTCATTGGCCAAAGTAATAGGCCAGGAACCTAGAAAGGCCGGTCAGGGGTGATTATAGCTTTCCAGGTGCCACCAACATCTATTGCACAGCACTGAAAATTCTGAGGTGCTGATTTCTTCTGATTTCTTGGGGCCTGCAAAGTCAGCTAGTCTCAGTTTGTTTCGCCGATGCAAGGACTTTTGGTTTTAAAGGCCAGCAGCAAACTGGGGCCCACTTCTAGACTGGGAACTTCACCAAAGATTTGCATCAGCTTTCTTTCAAAAACTGGACCATTCGGACAGGCCGCTTTTTGTAACCAGCCAGTTTTATTGACGTTCCCTTGAAGCTTTTAGCAACACTGCTGCTGTTGTTGTAGTAGTAGTATTAATGTTCATGTTGTACACTGCTACATTTCCCATAAAAGTGTGGCTCATAAATATGTAAAAAAACACATTTTTGCACAAATGGGGAAAGCCACCACTATTCTGACACAGGATTGAGAAGGCAGCAAGAGCTCACACTTCCTGTGTGATGGACAAAGTTGACTCGTCTTAGAAATTGCCCGTGACTCTGACACTTACTGGATGGGAAATGTTTTGCTTTGGGGGTTTGTCTCAAGCAAAAATAGAGAATGCTTTGACTCTGGCTTGCAAACAGGTGGCCGTGGGGAAGTGACCTTTATATAGCTGCATTCATAATCTGCATTGTCCATAGTACATGCAACAGGTTCTAAGAACAAATGCAGCATAATTTTTATATTATCCAAAGGAGAAAAAAAAAGTGGTACCTCAGGTTAAGTACTTAATTCGTTCCGGAGGTCTGTTCTTAACCTGAAACTGTTCTTAACCTGAGCACCACTTTAGCTAATGGGGCCTCCTGCTGCCGCTGCGCCGCTGGAGCACGATTTCTGTTCTCATCCTGAAGCAAAGTTCTTAACCCGAGGTACTATTTCTGGGTTAGCGGAGTCTGTAACCTGAAGCGTATGTAACCTGAAGCGTATGTAACCCGAGGTACCACTGTATCTATAAACCCTCTTCATTAATGTCTGGAATTTCAGGCATTTCAGGAGTATCCCCAGTGATCCCCTTTTCTCTTTCTCTTCTCTCCCCCTCCCCATTTTAAGAGGGGCATTATATAGTAGTAGTATTTTTATTTGGAATTTAAGAAGGACCAAAACTCGCTGGAAGAGCATCTGCTTAGCATGCAGTTGGTTCCCAGGTTCAATTTCTGACATCTCCAGGTCGGACTGGGATTGTCTCCTACGTGAAACCCAGGAAAGCTACTCCAGAAGTTGTCAACCCCTGTTTTCTTTTTTAAGTTAGGAACATGAGAATCTGACTTATACTGCGTCAGACCATCTGTCCCTCTAAGCTCTGGATTGTCCACACTGACTGGCATCAATTTGGTACAGTTTCAGACAGGGGACATCCCCATCCCTATTTGGAGATTCTGCCAGGGATGGAACTTTCTGCAGGCAAAGCAGGTGTCTCATCACCAGTGACCCTCTTGTGTAATGCTAGAACTTCAGGTCACTCAATGAAATGTATTGGTGGTTGCTTCAGAAATGGACAGGTCTCCCACCCCTGAAAAATGTGTACAAAAGTGAGTGTATTAGGTGAAAATGTGCCCCCAAATGCATATATTGGTGAAAAGAACATCACATCAGAGTAATTGAAGGTGGAAGTTTCTTCCATTGCTAAAGAAGTCCATGGAAGTTAGATTCCCATGCCTGCTGCATAGCTCAGTTGTTTAGAGCGTGGTGCTGATAACGCTGAGGTTACGGGTTCGATCCCCGCAAGGGACATCTGCAAATTCCTGCATTGTAGGGAGTTGGACTAGGTGATCCTCAGGGTCCCTTCCAACTCTATGGTTATATGAGATATATGAGAAATCTGCCTTGGGGTGGTGGTGTATGCCTTTGGGGAGTGAAACATGTGTGTTGCTTTTCAGTCCTGCTTGCAGGTTTCCAGGAGGTTAGCCACTCCATGTGGGAAGCCTCTGTAGGCCTGACCTAGCCAGGCTGCCCTTACATTCCATGTCCCTCCGTCCTGGGTTAACAACTGCTGCCGCAGCAGCGCCCAAGCAACAGCAGTTGCTCTGGCTTGGCTGGAACAAAGGCCCGAGTGAGCAGTGTGGCCTTGTGTGTGAGCCTTTCTCCTCTCCGGCCCCCCTGCTGTTCCTGTGTGCGGGTGGATTCGGCCTGCGTTGACAAATGCCCGCGCACACCCTTTGTACACACACAAACATAAAATTCTCCCCGAGTGGTGCCGAATCACTTGCCACCAATCCCCTTTGCCTTTTCACACAAAGCACCCCATTGGGAAAACTCATAATTTTTACACCACACAGTCCTGACTGGTCAGTGCTGGAATTACGGTCTCTTTGAAGTGCTGCTTTTTTTTGCAGGAGATTTTACAGGCCTTTTTAATTACCTACTGCTTGCGAGAGGCCCCCTGCTTTCCAGTCCAGAGTCTGATTGTTTGTTCTTTCCAGTGGCCTTTGCGGAAGGCAGGAGTGCAGCAATTCTCTCCCCCCACAAACTCCGGTCTTCCTCAATAGTTTAAAGAGCTTCATGCTTGTTGTTCAGAGATAACTTCTCTCCTGAGTAGGTTGTCTTTGCAAGATCTCCAGCCACCGTCTATGATTGGGGCTTTGGCTTACTTAAATATTCCCAGTGTTGAAGTAAAGTCCATCCAGTTCCTTGAAGCCAACAGTCCACCACAAATTCGTTGGCATTGGCTCCACAGGGAGAGTGAGGAAAGGCGAACTTTCATGAGCACCACTGTCCAATTTTTAGCTGCTTGAAGGACTAGGTTCCTGGGTTGTTCCTAGTCCAGGTTTGTCGCCTTGGCAAACAAGGCCTACGGTATTGGCTTTGTATCTTGGCAGCTGGTTTCTGTGGTCTCAGGTAGAAGACTTTCCCAGCCCTTCTACCTGTGAGAAGAGATTCTAGGTTTCATACCTGAGACCTTCTGCATACAATTGGCACCTGCATAGAAAAAGGATGTATCACTGATGTATTCAACTGTAGGCATTGCCTCCCGCTTCACAATTATATTTCAGGTGGAACTAAAGCTGTGGGTTGTTGTTGTTATTATTATTTAGTTGTTTAGTCGTGTCCAACTCTTCATGACCCCATGGACCAGAGCACGCCAGGCACTTCTGTCACCACTGCCTCCTGCAGTTTGGTCCAAGAACACTGTCCAACCATCTCGTCCTCTGTCATCCCCTTCTCCTTGCGTCCTCCATCTTTCCCAGCATCAGGGTCTTTTCCAGGGAGTCTTCTCTTCTCATGAGGTGGCCAAAGTATTGGAGCCTCAGCTTCAGGATCTGTCCTTCCAGTGAGCACTCAGGGCTGATTTCCTTAGGAATGGATAGGTTTGATCTTCTTGTGATATATATAATGTTACAGTAGAATGGATAATATCAATATTACTGCTTCTTCTCCCCTCTCCTCTGCCCCTGTGGTGGCAGTTGGGGGAAGATAGAGGCCACTCTAGGAGGTGGTTGGTGACAGTATTCAGAACCTGAATGAAGACCACTTAGCTCACATGACTTGGCTCTTTTTTTGTGTGGACTCTCTGAATGGTTTGATAAGTCAGTAGCTGTTTTCTAGCATGGCCCCCTTGACCCAGGATATGCTCAGCTGTGCACAGTCTGGTCACATGGGATCACATTCACAAAACCAGCATACTGAAATTCAGTAGAAGCCTCAACCCTCTTCAGTTACCATATGGCCTTATGCTGAGTCAGACCATTGGTCCACCTAACTCAGTATTGTCTACACTGACTGGCAGCAGCAGGGTTCCCCCCACCCAAGCTGTACCTGGAGATGATGCCAGTTGAACCCAGTACCCTCTGCATGCAAAGCATATGCTCTTCCCCTGAGTCTATGGCCCTTCCCCATTGGTTGACTTTGATATCAAGGGCTATAAGAAGTTGGAGTCTTAAATGACTAGTAGTATTACTCCTAGAGCGTTGCTTGATAAATATACATGTATGACGGGCCTGATAAAAACATACCTTTCTGACTCTCCCCCTTTAAGAGTGGGACATGTGCAAGCTATAGCAATCTGCTGTGCTGTTTAGGAAAAAGACTCCCAAATTTCCAACTGCTAGAACAATGGCAGGCAAAGCTTGTAGATGGGTGGCTTGCTAGTTTGGGGCTGATTTATTTGTGTCGGCCTGTTCAGCACCAGTTCAGCAGAATTGTCTTCACCTGTGCATTCGTATTAACCTGTGGCACAAACCTCCCCAGGAGGATCACTTGTGTTCTCTTGAAGCAGAAGGAGATTTCCACGGTGTGTGTCTCCCTCCATAATCCCTTCTGCACCACGTTGTGGCTTTACTTTGCTTAGAGGGACGTTCATTTACTTATTCAGGATGCACAAGAGATTAGGAATTTATGATGTCAGTCAGATGTCAAATATTAAAAACTGCAGATCATTTTTCTGGACTGTGCCATTTTGGGAGTGTATAATTGGGAATCAATACCCACATACTTTGAATGTGTTTTCGTGGGTCTCTCTCCCCCCCCCCCCTCCATTCCTTCTTTCTTAAAAGCACAACTTTAGTGAAAATGGTCGACTTGTCTATTGATCTTTCTCTTTCAGATCTTAACAGCGTGGATGGCTATAATACCTTGCTTACATCTGCAAGGGTTTTCCTTTTTTTTTTATGTGTGTGGCAATAAAATAGCCTTAATCCACTGAGCATAAATAGAACATTTCAATCATATTTCGCTACCAGGAGCCTGAGAGATAAAGTGCTTTAAAGACCTTGCTGAAAGAGACTGTATGAGATTGGCTACGATAACATCATGCTATAAGCAGGTGCCAAATGGAAAACTTTTGTTCCTGCTGAAATTTGTTGATAGAGATATTTCAAATAAATGACTTGCCGAAAGCCAAAGCATTGTTATTTTTTTAAAAAACTAAAAAATAAAGACTCGGTTATGTAACCAATGGAAGGGTTGGGACACTGAGTTTGATTGCCATGTAGATCTGTAGGTGAGCTGTTGGGTGTAGTAAGATTAATGCGTTCTTTTGTCATTTCTGACACCCTGTTCAAATGCCTTGCTTGGGGCAGTGGGAGGGAGCAAGGAAGAGGAGCCTGCAAACACTCTACTGGGATTCTGGTTCTCTTCTAACACTCATGTGTCCTTCAGTATGGAAAGGGGCTCTTCAGAACAGCACATTCGGCCCTCGTGGGCTCTCATGCGGCTCTGAAAAGGTGGCGCGATGCTGTGTCTTCTCCAAAATGATATGCTTGCGCCTAGTCCCAGTGTAAGGAGGCGGCGATTTCTGTCCACCCTGACTTTGTTGCAATCAGCGCTGTTTCCGTTCCACCACAATTTGTCTTCCACAAAAGACTGCATTATTTGTCTCACTGTCCATCATGGTTAAAACAAAAATAATTAATTACAGGCAACGCCCTGTTTGTGTGGGGGTTGTGTTCCTGGTCATTGCGCGCTTATGTGAAATTGTGTGAAATCAGAATCCATTGGGAAAGCCTGCAAACACTCTATTCCGCCCCCGCTCCATCCCTGTTCCACTCTTTTAGTGACGGTTTGGTGATGTCTTTATGAAGTTTCTGGGTCATTTCCAGGTTTGGTCCTGTGCGTGTGTGTGCAATCACACACATATCGGTCGCAGCTAAAATGGGAGTTGCCTGTGTGTAATTGATTTCAATGGAAGGGAAGCATCAGAAACAATGCAGAAAATAATATAATTATTTATGGAAGATTTGCAAACTCAACAAGATGAATATGACCACTGCTCATATTTCCTTGTGTGATTTCCATTTCTGACTTCAGACGACCATGCAAATTGTGGCAATTTCTGCTGCTATTCCCATTTCTGATGGAATTCTCTACCTGGTATCCAGCCAAAATGGGGCACAGGATTCAAAAGTGAGGTAGTTTAGATCCTCGGTCCTGCATACCTGAAGGAGCGTCTCCATCCTCATCGTTCAGCCCGGACACTGAGATCCAGTGCTGAGGGCCTTCTGGCAGTTCCCTCATTGCGAGAAGTGAGGTTACAGGGTGGTTAATCCCCCCGGTGCAAAAATGGTTATATCCCCCCGGTGCAAAAATGTGGGATCAGGTTGTGCCCCCCATTATATTCTGCACTATGCAACTAAACTGGTTCAGTCTTCCTTTCACTGCTGCATGCTGCAAAGCACATTTACATTTAGGCAGTGTTATTCCGTGGCAACATTCCCCGCCCTCTGGTTGTAGTGACCCTCTCCACTGTTAAAATGTGGAGAAAAAACTGTGTGGGACTTTTAGTGCAGTGCTGAGGAACCCCAGACCTGGTGACCTCCCAAATCTGCTCTTGGGACTCTCTCTAGACCACACCCCCTATATAAACCACACCCCTCACCTGCTTTGCTTTGTACCCCCATCGAGTGTCTGGGATGTGCCCCTAGGCAGCTGCTTTTCTCATAGTTCATGCCCCTTTGAGCCTGTTTGGGGAAGGGATTTGATTGACAGGGGGGTGATACTCCATACAGTCTGTAGCTTAGCTGTGATTGGGTGGCTGTTTGCTCCATGTGTCTTTGTCATAGGGATGTAGACGAATTTCAGTGATGGGAATTTAAAACCGATAGAAGTTGGGCAACTATTTCTTCCTCTGTCTTCTTGGGATCAATCCTGCTACTGCCCCATCTTGACATATATAGCTCAGCCTGCTAAATATCATTTGGGCCGCGAGACCAATGGCTCAAGAACTTCACCAGTTCACTCTTCAATGAGCAGCTGTTTTATAAAAGAGACAGTGCACGCTCCCAACCAGAAAGGCCATGGATGGGTGCCTTTCATCACCTGTCTTAGGAAGTGTCTAGATTCACAGCCCTGGGTTAGGAGTAGAGATGGAAGCAGGAAAATAAATCTCCCAGGATGTTGATTAAGTACCTTTTCCTCTTCACCCCCCACCCTCCCCGCTTCCAATCATTCTTTTGGCATTTCTGCCCTTCCTTAACTCATATATTGCTGCTTCTTCTCACCAGTTGTTTCCACATTTTTTTTATAAATGTAAAAAGCACTTTATGACTCCTCTCTCAGCAGCCCCGACTAGCCACCATGAGAGGTGGTCCATCAGTAGATTGGGGGTGATGGGGTGGGGTGGGAACATGTTTCAAATTATAGCATCAACCTGTCTGTGGCTATTCCGTTCCGGTCATTAAAAGTGCCCATTTTACAGCTGCAGAACTGAGTCTGGGTTGAGCAAGGCTACAACAAAAAACCATCTATCACACGTCACATCAGCCCAGGTGTGTGAGAGGTGGGTTTTGTTTTGGTTTTTTTTTTGTAGTCTGTGAGTATGCTCATGTCTTTTAAAGCCTTATTTGGTTGAATGTATAAATGCTTCAGGAGAAGTCTTGAATACTTTTTTTTTATGACAACAAGCTTATGTGGTTGTTTAAACATTCCCCTGCTTAACCCTCCCAGTTAAATATAATATCTTTCCTGTGATTCTTAACTGATGAGAATCTGTCAGTAACAGTAGATTTTGTGAAACATTCCCATGGGTTAAGTGCTGATGTTTAAAAATAAATTCTTTCCACCCCAGCACTCAAAATCTCTGAACATACCAAGAGAACTCACTTTCCACCCATCTTTTGTCTTTCTGTAGGAAACTGCACAGTGGGATGAAGACTTATGGGTGTGAATTGTGCGGGAAAAGATTCCTTGACAGCCTGCGGCTCCGGATGCACTTATTGGCTCATTCAGGTAAGTTTGGAAAAATATGGGGGGGGGGCATTCCTTCCTCCCATACACTTTCCAGGTTAATGGTATTTTAGCTCAATCAGGATTGGAATATGCTGAAACTCTATCGTCATCATCCCCATCATATTGAGTTTAGAGCATACAAGAAGATGAACACTTAGGTTAGGTCCAAAATAGATGTCAATGCATTTCATGTTATGTCACCCCTTCCTTATAAATAGTGACTGGTGTGTGCATATGAGGCGGGACTTGTTCCAAAAGGCAAGAGAGACAAAGTTTGGGAAAATGTGTATTTTAAAATTGGTTGCAAGCCTCTCAGTTTCACATATCCCTTCATCATGGAGAACATTTGTTGTTTGTTGTTGTTTAGTCATTTAGTCGTGTCCGACTCTTTGTGACCCCATGGAACATACCAGGCACTCCTGTCTTCCACTGCCTCCCGCAGTTTGGTCAAACTCATGCTGGTCCAACCATCTCGTCCTCTGTTGTCCCCTTCTCCTTGTGCCCTCCATCTTTCCGAACATCAGAGTCTTTTCCAGGGAGTCTTCTCTTCTCAGGAGGTGGCCAAAGTATTGGAGCCTCAGCTTCAGGATCTGTCCTTCCAGTGAGCACTCTGTGTTCCATGGAGAACATAGAATGAATCAAATCACAGGTGTGTGTAGAACAAGGTTTTACAAAGCCACCAAACTGAGCTGTTTGCTGACAATTGGCCCTCTTTGCTGTTAACCTGTGACCCAACTTGTTCCCTTTTCATCCCTGTGAAATATTGCTCTGGTCTGCCTGTTAAAGATGCTTGTGTGATAATGGAAAGCTCTCATACCTGGTCACCAGCCTGAGTTAGGTCCCAACTTGTAAGAACGGAACAGCTTTTCTTATTTTGCATAGATTATCTTGTGTCTGCAGCTTGCTGTGTGGGCTGTTAGGCCAGTACTATTATTATTATTTTTAAAAATAGTTTTGCAGTTTAAAAATTTACAATCAATTATCCAACAACATAAAAATAAGATTCCAAAGACTCTCCTGTACTTCCCTCCTCCCCTTTGTGGGTCTGTTTGTTAACAATTTCCTCCTGCATCTTTTATAATAATCCAAATATTTTTCATCTCTGTTATATCCAAAATTCAACATTAAACTACAAGTGTTATTCCAATCCTACTAATGATTTTAGCTGTTTACGATGGTTTTTAAGATAAATTATGTAATTTCCCCATTCCTTATTAAAATTTTGGCCTTCCTGATCTCTGATTCTTCTGGTCATTTTTGCCATTTTGGCATAGTCCATCAACTTAATCCGCCATTCTTCTCTGGTAGGGACTTTGTCTTCTTTCCATCTCTGGGCCATTAACATCCAGGCAGCTATGGTCACATACATAAATAGTCTTTTCTGCTCTGCTGGGATTTGGGCACTTGTAAGTTAGGCCAAACTTGTAAGGGACGTGGGTGGCGCTGTGGGTAAAAGCCTCAGCGCCTAGGGCTTGCCGATCGAAAGGTCAGTGGTTCGAATCCCCACAGCGGGGTGCGCTCCTGCTGCTCGGTCCCAGCGCCTGCCAACCTAGCAGTTCGAAAGCACCCCCGGGTGCAAGTAGATAAATAGGGACCGCTTACCAGCGGGAAGGTAAACGGCGTTCAGTGTGCTGCGCTGGCTCGCCAGATGCAGCTTTGTCACGCTGGCCACGTGACCCGGAAGTGTCTCCAGACAGTGCTGGCCCCTGGCCTCTTGAGTGAGATGGGTGCACAACCCCAGAGTCTGTCAAGACTGGCCCGTACGGGCAGGGGTACCTTTACCTTTACTAAGTTAGGCCAATATTATCTCTGCATTGCAAACAGGCTTGGTTGAGAGAAAAATGGCAGAGCTTGCTCATGGCCAGCACAAGACTGAACCAACAGCTTTCTAGTCCATAGTGTGGTCTTGTGTCCACTTGACAACAGGCTACCAAATAATGGCAGCCATTGTGCTAGGGCAAAGGATGTGCAGAAGTTCAACTCCTTGGCCTCTAGAAGCTGTGGTCTCCTTCCCTCCTGAGAGTTTTCCATACACCAGAAACATACTTCTAATGATTGCCATTGGAGTTAGGGACCTCCTGGTTTAAATGCATACCAATTCAGACCATGAGCGACGCTTCAGACTTTGCCCTGTTGAAGAGTACAAACTACAATTTCTCAATGATTTCCCAGCCATTAAAACCAATTGGTTACACTTTGTCAGAGGTCCTCAGAGCCAGGTCTTGCCGTTCTGAATGGTTTTCCTTGGCTCCTTGATACTGCAGGTGCTTAAGCACAGCCCTGGAGCGGCAGACTTTGAATCCCAAGTGGCTGATTACTATTCCATCCTTCCAGGATGGACAGACATGGCTCCCCCTATTTCGCCCGTCTTTGTCTTCACCAATACGTTCTGCATTTCTGTGTATGTGTTGCGAAAGCTGCATTCTCTGAGCAACCACTGGAGTTGCATTAGTAAAACTGTTGCAGAATTAGGCACTCGCTTCCTGTAATGAATCTCACGATTGGGCTCAAATTATGCAGCCTCCTTAATTAAATGGCTATCGAGGGGCTGGAATGCTAAGTGGGAGGCTTGGTACCCTGAAAGTTAATTCAGTCCTAAACTTACTTGCAGGAGGAACTCAGTGTACAACCATCCCATATACTCAGTTCTCTGAATGGTGCTCCTTACATAGCTTATGTGTCCCAAGCTTTGCAGAAAGGGGGTGGTATTTAAGCAAGAGAAGTGGCAGGGGGAACCGTCCAATCAGGACAAAGCATGCTCAGTGATGGCAGCATACCGCCTTGACTATTGTGGCTGGCTGGTTGGGAGTCTCTCTCACATGATTTTGATGGGGCTCAAAGGTTTGGAGGTCCACACTGGGACCCTTTCTTGAACGGACTCGCCTCCTCACACACAAAGGCACACACCCTGGTGTAGCCTTTGTGCAGAGAGAGAGAAATCTGTCAGGTTCTGTTTCTCTCAGTTTTTCCTTTTTTTCTAATCTTAAAATCAGCATTTCATATTCCTGCATTCATTAGGCATTCTTCTTTTAACATAAAAAAAATTCATCGTGAAAATTCATCAGCATCTTGATCCTAACCCCACCCCCCAAGTTTTTACATGCAGTTTTGATAAAGTACATTTTTGAAATCTCCCCCTAAACAATCGATTTTCATATACAAATGCATTTTTATGCCCCCTTTCTTCTAAAACGTATACACATTTTTGCACATATTCGTTGGTTGGTAAACAGCATTGCAAAATTCGGAGAAGTGTAGATTTCAAAGGATGGCTGTGTTTTGGTTCTTGGTTCAAGATGTGCAGATTACCGGTAGGTAAAAGGTAAAGCGACCCCTGACCATTAGGTCCAGTCGTGGCCGACTCTAGGGTTGCGGCGCTCATCTCGCTTTATTGGCCGAGGGAGCTGGCGTACAGCTTCCGGGTCATGTGGCCAGCATGACTAAGCCGCTTCTGGTGAACCAGAGCAGCGCACGGAAATGCCGTTTACCTTCCCACCAGAGCAGTACCTATTTATCTACTTTCACTTTGATTTCGAACTGCTAGGTTGGCAGGAGGCAGATTAGGTAGTTTCTCATTAAAATTCAGAAAGCTAACGACGCCCTCCTGCCCACCACAAATTTGTTCCTCATCCCCCACTGTTGTTCATATTATTTTTGAGTCCTAGCTACACAGCAGTCCTGAGAGAAAGAGAAGGTGAGCCCTCTGCATCTCTCCCCTGGCTCGCTTGCTTAGAAGAGATAGGTGAACAGGTGATAGCAGCAAGAGACAGCAGCAGAAGCAAGGCCTGGGTGCTCCAAGGGCTGGCTGTGGACTCACTGCTGCAGTGCGGACCTTGGCGATTGCCCAGTTACGCTGATTCCTGATACTAGCCTTGGACACAGATAAGGCTCTCCTACCATGTCCCAGTTGTTAGCTTCTGGAGTATTTACAGTCTGGTCCTCGCTGTAATCATGGGAAGGAAGCAACAGTTGCAGGGTGTTCACAGAGATTTGCATGTATTTATTTAACAAAATTTAGATACTGCTTGCTGGAACAAAAGACCTCTGAGTGGCTCACAGCAGATGGTCTAAAATCTTCATTTAAAACACCAGTTTAAAAGCAGGTTACATTTTGTAAAAAAAACCACCCCCAACCCTTTAAATATAAAATAAAACCAGTAATTTTAAAACACTTTATAACTATTAAACTCTCATGTCAAAATTCTGTGCTAAAATTATATGCCTGGGTAGGCTTGATGGACCAAAAATGGTTTCGGAAGGTGCTGAAAACAACTCAGTTGTTGATTGCCTTGCTGTCAAAGGGCAGAAGCTGAGCAAAACTGCAGCCTTAGAACAGAGGAAGCAAGGGAGATGCCTTGGTCCAATCTAGCTCTCTCTCCACTGACAGGCAGTGACTCTCCGGGGTTTCAGACGAGGGTCTGTGCAGCTTTAAAGGAATTATAATAATAATAATTTATTTGTACCCCGCCCATCTGGCTGGGTCTTCCCAGCCACTCTGGGCGGCTTCCAACAAAGATTAAAAATACATTAAAATGTCACACATTAAAAACTTTCCTAAACAGGGCTGCCTTCAGCTGTCTTCTAAAAGTCAGATAGTTGTTTGTTTCCTTGACATCTGATGGGAGGGCGTTCCACAGGCTGGGCGCCACTACCGAGAAGGCCCTCTGCCTGGTTCCCAGTAACTTTGCTTCTCACAGTGAGGGAACTGCCAGAAAGTCCTTGGAGCTGGATCTTAGTGTCCGGGCAGAACAATGGGGGTGGAGATGCTCCTTCAGGTATACTGGGCCGAGGCCATTTAGGACTTTAAAGGTCAGCACCAACACTTTGAATTGTGATCAGAAACATACTGGAAGCCAGGGATTGAAACTAAGTCCTTCTGTGTGCAAGGCAGATGCTCTACCACTGAGGAAATATAGGAATATATTCCAAGGGAAGCTTCGTCCCTCCAGCAGAGCTCCACATTTCCACCCAGCGAAAACTTCTCTGTAGGTATAAAAAGAACTTTCAACCTACGTTTGAGGGTGATAAGAGGGTGGGCAAAAGTCTGTTCCTTCTTTCAGTTTTTCCTGGAGTCAGGTGGGTTAATTCTGACAGGTGACAAAATATGCCAGGGTTGCTGAAGCTCCGTGTGTTCCCTGTGACATTTTTTGGAATGGGGGATATCAGTTGCCACAATAAATTGGGGGGGGGGGGTTCAGTTGTGTTGGGGAGAGGTTAATTGGGGGACATTTGCACCTCCTGAAATTAAGCCCTACCTCTTAAAATAACTGGAATGTAGCTGTCCACTTTTATATCCTGTTTATAGGGCCAAAAATTATGGAGAGGAAGTATATGGTTTTAGCACAAATGCAAATCTATCTACAGTGGATGCTTGGGTTGCGAACATGATCCGTGTGGGAGGCACATTCGTAACCCGCAGCGGCGCAGTGGCGCAATAGCGCACACACAGGTTGTGATTAAGCACTTCTGCGCATGCGCAAAGCATGATTTAGCATCCAGTAAATGCCCAGCCAAATAACTAGGTCTTTACATGGTACTGAAATGGGCTGGGAGGAGCGTCAGTGGCAGATACGCTTCAGGGGATGAGGGGTTTCCAGGGACAAGGTGCCACTGAACATAAGGCCCTTCCTTGTCTCACCTCAAATGCACGTCTGCCCATGGCAGAGTGTCAAGGAGGAACTCCCTGCACATTTTCAGCCAGCAAGGGTGTCTTGCTTCAGATATTTGACTCCCAGGACATTTAGACCTTTATAGGTTAGCCCCATCACCTTGAAGTAAAGGTAAAGGGACCCCTGACCATTAGGTCCATTCGTGGCCGACTCTGGGGTTGTGGCGCTCATCTTGCTTTATTGGCCAAGGGAGCCGGCGTACAGCTTCCGGGTCATGTGGCCAGCATGACTAAGCCGCTTCTGGTGAACCAGAGCAGTGCACAGAAACGCCGTTTACCTTCCCGCCGGAGCGGTACCTGTTTATCTACTTGCACTTTGAGGTGCTTTCGAACTGCTAGGTTGGCAGGAGCTGGGACCGAGCAACGGGAGCTCACCCCGTCACGGGGATTCAAACTGCCGACCTTCTGATCAACAAGTCCTAGGCTCTGTGGTTTAACCCACAGCACCACCCGCATCCCCTCATTACCTTGAAACCAGACCCCAAATCCAGCCTTTGAGTCCATGCAAGCAGCCGGCTGGCTGAATAGATCATGTTAGGAAACAAGATATACAGAATTCATGTTTTGTGTTTGTGCGTGCATGTCAGAGAGAGTGGTGTGTATGTGTGTTTGTGTGTGTGAATATTCTGTAACCACCGAATGCAAGGATTGCAAAACCAGGTTTGCCCAAACCTGCCGGCGATTCCCCAGCGTCCGATCGCGCTGTCCGGCAGTAGGGACAGCACGGTGTCGGCCCGTGTGGAGAGAGCGCTCTGCTGCCTCTCAGCTGTGTTTTCCCTTCCCCTCCCTCCCTCCCTCTCCTCTCTGGCGCACGCTGCCTCTGTTTGTTGTTGTCGTTTTGGCCCAGTGCCAGCAGCTGGCTGGCTGCCTGCCTGCTTTGCGGGTACAGTATGTACAGTGAGCGTCGAGCCAAGTTTGTCATCATGAAAGGTGTTTTTTTTTTTTCCCCTTTCCTGCCTGCCTGGGTGGGAGGGAGGGAGGAGCAGCTCTGGTGCTCGAAAACAACCGCGTTAAATTCCAGGGCTGTTGTTTATGAAAGCTACCGGCACCCCCTTGGGCTGTTTTATTCCAACTTTCTCTGCCCCCACCCTCCTTTTTCCCCCTCTCCCTCCATCCCCAGATAAGCTTACACTGATTTGACTGAATGAAGGCCTCCTCTTAACACTGGAACAACGGGTTGTTTTTTTAAAACCTGTTTCTTTCTCTCTCTTTCTCTCTCTCTCTCGGATAAATTCACAACTTGTTTAATTAGAAATTGACTCCCTAGGTGGACCAGCCAGCCCCCCTATCTGTTGTCTGTTCCATTTCCCACCCCTGCCTGCACTTAACATGTTTTGTAGTATTTGGCTATATCGTTGTAAAACCTCGGGCTTAATTGAAGTTAGAGCCGCGTGTGTGTGGCGTTTTTTAATTTCACTTCGGATGCGCGTTAACTAATCAAGTGTTTACGAGCGATACCTGATGATAGAGGGTTTTTTTATTTTAAGAAATCAATTAGCAAACGATAAACCCTCGCATTAAATAACAGGATTGATCAGGGCAGCCCCTGTTCCCGCGTGCCCTATGGAGGTCAGGGCTGCCGCGCTGCCATCAGAAATGTGTGTATCTTTGTATCGTGTGCCGGAGGACTGAAATACTTGTTGTGGGCCTCTTCTCACCATTCTCTGAGTCTGTGTCCACCGGAAATGCAGCCACCCACAAATGGACCAGCCCTAAAGAGAGAAAAGGTGATGAGATTCCTGGTGGGGCATATCCCAGGTACAGCTGGGATTTGTCTCCCATATGAAACCCTGGAGGGCAGCTATAATACTGCAATACTGAGCTTGATGGACCAAGGACATGACGTGGTATATAAGGCATCTTCCTGTGCTCCTAAGAATGGCTCAGCTTTGACCAGGGTGGATTTGATTTAAATCAAGTTGATTGAAATCACGATTGAAATCACTAGTCAGTAAGACTTTATTTATTTATTTATTTATTTATTTATTTATTTGCAGAAAGACTAATTCTTGCTGGTATAATCTTAATATTTGCAACCAGAGGAAGGTTTCATTTTTGGAATAATAAATTTTCAGAGTGGTTTTTTTTACAGTTATATCAAAAATTACAAGATTTGGTTATACTATTAAAATACATAGACTGATAATTATGAAATTATTGGGAGGTTTAATAAGTTAACTGTTTGTATTTGGAGAACTTTTCTGCTGTACTTTATTGGAAGGAGAGAAAAACCTAATAATTTCCTTAATAACAATTTAAACAATTTATTTAACTAAACAGGCACGTCCAACTCCCAAGATACTGTGATCTACTCCCAGTATAAAAAAAACTGGCAGTGATCTACCCATTGTCATTGGAGGGAGGAGGAGCGTGCGTGGGGTGGGTGGATTTCCCAGAGTTGTTGAGCCATTTTGGGGGGAGGATTGCACAGAGTTTCTAAGCTCCCCCCCCCCATTATTTTTTGTACTTGATAACGATCCCGCGATCTAACAGGATCAGCTGGGGATCTACCGGTAGATCACAACCTACTGGTTGGACATCCCTGAACTAAAACAATAACATTATAGCATATGTATCCATGTTTGTTAGCTGATGTGGTTAAACATTTGGGGGGGGGGAACCCTGAGTTTTAGCACACATGAAAAACTTAAAACAAATCCTTATTTCCTAATGAATGTCCTTTTGAGTATAATGTAACTTAAATAGAAAGCTATATTTAGAAAGATTTTTCCTACAAAAGCATTTTATTTTAAAAATGCAATTTAAATTTTAAAAATCTGATATATATATATATATATATATATATATATATATATATATATATATATATATAAATTAAATCTTTGATTTTTATCCACCCGGGCTTTGACTAGGATTGTGGGTGTGCGGTGGAGAAGCAACCTGATAGTTTTATCTGGGATAATGTGATGGTTTGGGTTCATCCCTAGGTTTCAGTCGTCATGGTTTTAGAGCCAAGAAATCTTCCCCAAATCAGATTGGCAGTGAATGTGATCTTAGCGACACAGTTTTGCAGAACTGGAAGGGGGGATGTGGTTGGAGAAGGGAGGAAAAGGGGACGATAATGCAAAGAGGAAACAATATTTCTGCTAACACCCTCGTCTGATGGCTCCCCACCCTGATCCATCTAGGGAAACCTGACCACAGATCATTTGTCGGATTGGGAACCAGGAGGGTAAATCAGAAACACACTTCCAGATTATTTCTGAGTGAATCTTAGGAAAGCAGAAGAGATGGGGCAGTGCAGTGGCTAACCAGGTCCCTTGAAAGCAAGAGATCTCCACTGAGCCATAGCAGCTAAGAGCCCTTGCTAACCCTTCACCCTCTTCTTCCAACAGTTTCTCTAATCCACTCTTAAACCATGTAGGTGCATAAGCAAAATCCCTACTGGGCCCCAGGTGTGGATTCTTCTATCTCCCTTTCAATTTCCTTTCATCTTATGAGTGGGCTGGTGTAGCTTGCTGTTCAGAATGCTCTCAAGGGGTGTTTTCCACCCACTTCCACTTCCAGAGGATCATGCCCAAAGCAAAGTCCTAAAAATGAAGAGGTCTTTTTGGTGATGGCTCCCTCTCTATGCAATGCTCACCCCAGGGAGGCTCGCCTGGCAACAACAGCCAAACTAATAGGTTCTCTTCTCCCCAGCATTTGAGTGTTGTTTCTTTTCCTGCCAGCCGTTGTTTATCCTCTCCTCTTTTTTGTTGATGATACCCATGTTAGGTAGTGGTGAGCTTGTTGTTATGGTTTGACTGCTTTGTTTTCAGTCGGGGAAGCCAGTGGGAGGACCCTGGGTTCTGTATTTTTGTGATATCTAACAGAGCGTCTCTCTCCAGGATCCATTCCCGAACTTTGTCCGGGCTCCACAGTTTGAGGATATTAAACTCCGGTAGGGTGTATCTAACCAGGATCTCAGGTTTTGACGCCAAGTGGTGTTCTTTTGAAGAGATACAAAGGCTTGTTTGGCCAATAAGGTGTTTGAGGTATTTGCAAGGTTGATGTAAAATCGTAGGAATCTTAAATGGGCCCCGGCAGACACAGAGGGTAATCCAACCTCCACCCTCAAGAAAGCTGCTGGGGTTCCTTGAGGAAGGCCTAGAATCCTCCTGAGATAATAATTTAGCAAAATTTCAAGCCGTTCCAACAGCCTCTGGTTCCACCCCCAGAGTTCTATCCCATATAACATCTGGGGAATAGCCAATTACTTAGCGAATATCACCAATCCCACCCTTCAGAGAGCCTTCACCATGGCCCGTTTTCAAACCATTCCTACGGCCTATCTGTCAGGCAGATATGCAAAAATCCCAGTAGAGCAGCGTATATGTCCTTGTCATATGAGAACCAAAGAGGATCTCATACATTACATGTTGTATTGTCCCATCTATTCGGCCTTCAGGGATGCGATGTTACAAACTATTCCCAAATCGATAGTCAACTCTGAGGACCAAGTAAAGTTTTTACTGGTAGATGCTGATCCACGGATTTCTCACGTGGTAGCAGTCTTTGTGGTGAAGGCTATGAAAACTAGGGTATGGTTCCTGGATGAAACGGTGAGGTCCCTTCCATTGATCTCCTAACCTGTTGCTGTATCTTCTTTCCTGAATGGTGGGGTTTTTTGGGTAGTTTCCTTGCTGGGATAGCATGACATGAATTTTAGCTTACTTTTATAATTTTATCTTTTAATAATGTTTTATGGTATTTTGTGTAAAGGCATGGACCTCACAAATTTAATAAACTTGTTGTTGTTGTTGTTGACTGCTTTGTTTTTTAATTATTTTGTTTTCCTCTGTTGGATCGTGCATTTGCTTGCATTTGTACGTTTGCTTGAAATGCTTGTGCAAAGCAGATAATGAGCTGAATAATATTTAGAAATAATCATAATGCCATTTTTGCATACGGTGCCTTTGTAAGACACTGCTTTGTAAAGCAGTGTTGTGAAATGTTGTACCAAGTGGCATAAAGATCAACACTCACAGTGCCACTCTCCAATAAAACCACTCCATCATTGTCCTTTCTGTCTATAGTTTTGTGTGGGTGTGCTTTCTCATGGCAGTGTTTATAGCAACCATTGCATGCATGCTTGAAATAACTATAGGTATCCAAAGCATACAAACCCTATTTGTTAACATAGGCATGGAACACATGGGGCAGTGGCATATGGTAAAAATGGAATGATCCTAAGGCACTGAGAGGTAACTACAAACTCTGGATCCAACTCAGATTGGCCACACCTTCTGCCTCCTAACTCACCCGTGTGACCCTTTTGCTTTGGGCAGAGAGGAGCAGACTAGTGTGCCGGGATAAGGAGCCCAAGATGCCCATCTCTGCTCCAGTTCCTCAATGAGGGTTATTTTGGCAATTGCAGAGATGGGTTGAGGATGGGTTTCAGGTGAATGAGAGTGGCAGCAATCCATGCTCCCTACAGATCTTCCCAACCCAGTCATATGCCCTCATCAATGCGGTGGGGCATTTCTGCTCCCAGTGAGCAGGGCTGCAAAGGCAAACTCTGAAGCTGGGTTGTACGTTGATGACCCAAGTCTTGCCACCATGAGTGAGTTGCCATCAGCGTCCCCCAAGACCCACAGATCTTATGCCATTTTGAAAGTGGAGGATGCTTTTTAACACCTCCCAAATTATGGTGATATAGGACCATGAGTGTCCATGGCACCTGTTGATCTGATGACATAAGCAAATGGAGAAGTCCCTCACCCTAGAAGGTCCTAGTCTCACCTTTTGGCTCATTCTGGGTCTGTTGTTGTTTATATGAACAGTCAACTTCAAGCAACCTTTGCACCATGACTGCTGGAGCAATATACTGGGTGCAATTGAAATTTGGGGGTCCCAGGGGGGTCTGTCCTCATGTCACCCACTTCCTCTTTCTTCATGAGAGCCTTTAAAGGGAGAAGCCCCCTTCCTTTCCCTTCCCTCTGATGTCTATGTCTCCATGGCGGGAAGGTGAGGCGGTGCCGGCTATTCGACTTCAGCTGCTTGTGTGACAAGAATAGAGAAGTGTCCTGCTAGAGACAGACGGGTGGATTTGGCAGCCTGGTGCAGATGAGGCTGCTGAACAAGGGGTGGCAAAATGCACTGGATAACAAAAGAAGACCTAAATGGGGAGAAGGGGAGACAGCAACCGAACAGTCACCAGTAGCCCCCCATAGCCTGCTTATTTTGATGCAAGGCCTCAGATGCAACCCTATCTAACACCCCAAGACTTGCTTCCCTCCAGTAATAATCAGGACCATCTTCTTGCTACCCAGTTGCAACCTTCTTGACCAAAGCCTGTGTGCTTCAGAAATGAGGAGAATTCATGGGGAAGGAGTTTATTGGCCTCCTTTCCTTCTCCACCCTCCTGCCTCTTGTTCTTCCTGCCACTGGACTCCGTACTTTCTCATTTTCCTGCTCCTGCACCTTGCACCCTTTCCACCCACAATATCCAGTGCCTTGCCTCTATTCTACTCCACTTCCCTTAGTCAAACAAGTTTCCCACATCATTCAAAGAATCGGCACGGTGTGTCAATATTCTTGTGCTTTCTTTTCCCCCCTAAGCAGTGAGACTGTTTATGAATATTCCATGGTATCCACTCAGCCCTCCTTTAACATGAGTCATTTGGCATTGGTCTCTCCCTCCCTTCCTTTCACTGTTGCCCTC
The DNA here is from genome assembly GCF_964188315.1 of Podarcis muralis. Taxonomy (NCBI): domain Eukaryota; kingdom Metazoa; phylum Chordata; class Lepidosauria; order Squamata; family Lacertidae; genus Podarcis; species Podarcis muralis. The sequence continues at coordinate 18,656,771 of NC_135669.1, forward strand.
AAAGACTTATTTTCAACTAGTTCTAAGGACACCTTTAAAAATCTTTTCCTCTAGATCAGAGTGGCTGATCTGGGGCCCTCCAGATGTTCACAGAATTGGAAGGCTCGCCTATTCCAATCCCCTGCAATGCAGAAATATTTCATCTAACATGGGGATCGAACTCACAATCCTGAGCTTAAGAGTCTCATGCTCTACCAACTGAGCTATCCCAGTTGGCCTCCAGTTCCCAGCATCCTTGGCCACTGCCCACGCTGGCTGGGACTAGTGGGAGTTGGAACCGAACAACAGGAGGCCATCACCTACTCTAAGTTGCCTCCATTCAATGTCCGTCATGCTGAGAGCAGACCCATTGAAGCCAACAGGCATAGCTGACTTCGGTCCCTTAATTCCAGTAGGTCTACTCTGAGTAAAAGTGAGTTGGATGCAACCCAAAGGAGCGGGCTTTTTAAAGAGCAAGAGGAAAAGGAAGTGCTCATGTTGTTCCAGAGTCTCTCTAAAAAAAACCCCACTCTCTTCCTTTTCTTCCCTCCCCTTCTCGCCGCCTCGAGTTTTGGCCGCCATCCCGAATTTATTCCCAGAGTGATGTCATCGGCTTGCTGGCAGGGTCTGGATGTTCTGCCAGCATTCCAGAGAGTTTATGATCACTGGCAGATGCGGCTCCAAGAACACACTGTACCCAGAGCAGAAATTAATGCAGGCTTGAGTGCCGTCCAACCCAAGAGAAGGGGGGGGGGAGAGAAAGAAAACACAAACTGTTTAATGCTGTTTATAAATTATACACTTGCTGATGAAAAATACATTTCTTTCTCTCTCCCCCACCCCACCTTCCTGCCTTTCAAACCACCACCCCCCCCCCCAGCTTTCAGAGTTTAAGCTGACTAGAATAATATGGTTTTGCGTCTGAGCTCCTGTTCTGGCAAAGATCTTCGCTGCTGCTGATGCAGCCAGCCAGCATGTTTCCCTCCCCTCCCGCACCCCCACCCCCAGCAACCTTTACCTGATGAAATACATTTTATTTCTCAGCACTCCTGTTTGCCTGTCTCTCATTCTTGTTTTTAAAGCTCCCGTTCCGCTATTTACGGCGTTCTGACGAGAGCCCCCCTTCCCCCCCCCCTGACCGTGCACCAAAGATGATGCCAAGAGACCCTTCTGAAAGCCAATAAGTCATGGATTATTTTTGTCCGGTGCCATTGGCGGTTCTGCGAACTGCATGGGTTCTCCACCCTCTGGCCAGCCCTTCGTGTTTTCATTTCATTTCTTTTTTTTAAAAAAAAAGCTGGTAGACCTCTGCACGAGATGGAGAACATTCTAAGAGTTCAACGGAGGTCACTGTATTAGAAAACACCCCTCCATCCTTCTGGGGCGATGGGTGGTGTGGAGGCAACGGGACTCCAACCATGTTTGCAGCTAACCGTCAGCTGAAGATCAGATGATGAGCTGATTTATTCAGAACCTTTGCCCTCTCCTTCCCCCTTTTGTTATTTTAATGTACGCAGTCCAAAAAAGCACACACACTATTGTTCCTCACCCCCCTTTTTTTTTTTTGCACGGCTTCTGTAGTTCCCCCTTCAACCCCCCCCCCAACCCAACCCAACAAAAACCTGCTAATGTTTATCATTTGCCCAACAGGCTTGACAGATTTCTGCTTCCTCTCCTGCATCTCAGCTTTAAAGCCCCCTCGTTGCTAAGTAGCAGCCTCCCTGTACTGTAATGGCCTGATTGTGTATTCCGTTCAGCCCTGTATCTTATTTTTGTATGCAAGGCAAAGTGTTTTGATGGAGGACGATTGCAGAAGTGTCTGGAGGCTGTTTTGGAGTTTTATAGGCCGTACAGTACACTCTGTGCCTTCTGAAACGGAACACAGGCTGTTGGGTTTTTTGGAATGGGGTTTGTCGCCATCGCCCCCACCCCACCCCACCCCTTCCCAGCTCAGTCTGTTGGATAGAACATTACTTCAAGGGTGGGGGAGCAGCAATTATGTAATAACCTTACTTTCTCGTGTGTGTGTGTGTGTGTGTGTGTGTGTGTGTGTGTGTGTGGTTTGGGGGTTTGTTTGTTATTTTGCTGAACCAAAATGACACACGGACCCAAAATAGATGCTCCACTCTTTCCATCCTCAGCAGCGTTCCACAGATTCACAAGCCTCTGACTGCACTCCTCATGGGAAGAGTGGCCCGGGTGCCTTTGAGCCTGCCTCCCCTGTGCTTTCCACTCCAAAATGCTGATTTCCCACCCACCCCTTCTAAAATTCCCTTTAAAGAAGCTGCCCGTTGAGCGTGCACGCCTCGCGCTCTTGTTGTCTGAAGGAAATCAAGAGGCAGAATTGATGTCTTGGTGGCGCGCTGAGAAAGCTCTCAGCCGCCCCTCACTGTCTGCTCACGGAGAGGAGGGAGGGTGAGAGGCAGAAGCCATATTATCAGTGACACCTGAGCATTCATCTGTCTTGCGGCTATTAGCATAGGGCGGGATGCTCATCGCAGTCGTGTGGACGGGCGGCGGAAAGCTGGTCCAGAGAAGAAGCGGGAGCCCTGGCTAACAACAGTCCGGTGGCAGCCATCTAGGCATTAGCAGCCGCCTCAGGGGAGTCAGGAAGGCTCAGAATCCAGTCAAACATCTGCTGTAACTCAGAGGACACCAAGTGATCACATGATGCCATCTAAAACTCTCCAGCTCCATTGCAGTGATGCCCTTCATACAGGCCTGCCTTTCAAGGCTGTTGTGGGGATGCTTCTGCGCTTCCAGTAGCGAGGATGGGCCCTCTGGGCACCATTTAGAGTGGGTGGACCATCTCTTCTGGCCACAACATGGATGGGGTTTGCAGAAGACCCTGAAATAGTTATCGATGCCTGACACCACGGCCTGCTAGATCAATGATCAAGCGTCTGGTCTCGCAGGTCTCTGGTACAGCTTCCGGGACCTGCCCTCCATGTCTTCCTCTGTTCCTAGAGTCTTTGTCCCCCTTGCCCAATGTGGATTTGGGGAGATCATGCCAATTACTTCTGCACCAGGATTGCAACAGTCTAGCGTGGTTTGCGTGACTGATCCTGCAGGAAGGGATTCACTTACACGGACGTTGGGAGTTGTCGGGGGCAGGCGTTATATTGCTTTAATAGTCTGGCCGAGACCATTACCCTGTAGGTTTGAAAATGAAATAAGACCTCAGGTATGATGACGTCACCCTGACAGTCATGCTCCACGTAGAAGTCTGTTGTTGAACTATATGTACATTCAAAACAAAAACCAAGACGCACTTTTGATGAGTATATGTGTGATAGAATTAGTAGTAGTAGTAGTAGTAATCTGAGACATGCAAAACTGGGAAGGTCTCTGTGTGTGACATTTTATCCCATCTGCTTCTTTATGCAATATGATTTTAATCATATATATGTGAAATTTGGGTGTAGAGGGGAGGGGGGCCTTTTCTGGGGGTGCAAGGAACAGATACACACAGAGAGAAATTAAACCAGAGCAAACCCAGTGGCTTTTTGTGGGCAACAGAAGAAACCAAGGGACTGGGGTAGAGAACAGGCTAAATTTAAAATTGTAATTGGCTGACTTCCACAAGCTTGCGGGTGTTTTAATGACTCATAATAACTTCATTTAAAACCAGCTGAGCAGAAAATAGATTGGAGAGGAGCCTGAGGCCATTATGGATTTCTGTGAGGTTTTTTTCTTTCTCTCTCTCTCTCTCTTTTTCTCTCTCTCCCTCTCTCTCTCTTTTTGTCAAGAACAGTTTTCAGCAGCCAGCAAGGGCGCTTGGAAGACTTGGCTGTTTCCCTTTCCGAGCGTTGGTGGTCTGCCCAAGAGAGATTGTATAGAATCCAGCGTTTTGTGTTTTTTTAGACTGATTAAAAATAGATGCCTTGAGGTATTATTTTAGCATCAGTGTGTGGGGAGTGTTGTTGTGTGTGCGTGTTCTCCCCCCCCCTTCCCCTTTGCACTTTTGATGTGGTAAATGGAACATAAATAAAATTGTGGTTGGTTTTTTTTTTTTTTAAAAATGACTGAATTAATTAGGTAGTAAAGTGACGACAATGCATAAATTTGCTTTGCCACTTTTTTTACTTTTTTTTTTTTACAAATCCATATTTGTCTCCCTCCTCCTTCTTTTCCTCTTGCTTCCCTCCCCCAATTTTCTCATCAGTTTTAACACTCACACTATACAAATATAGCCCACGTTTTATTTTAATTAATAGCACATGGCCTCACTGGCTAGCAGGGGAAGGGAGTATCTGGTGCCTGTGAAATTTCTGAGGATTGCAACGTCAGAAAATATGCGAGTTATGAAACTGTGGTTGGAAAAGGGGATGCTGTTTGGAGCTGTTCTGGCCCGAACTCAGCAGCAGAGGTTGATGCCAAGAACGTGACTGTTCATTTTCGTGGCGCTTTCGGTGTAAACAGGCTAAATATACGGGAGAGGGGAGTGTCTCTGGGTGTGTGCCTTTATCCCCTGATCAGTTTGGGTGGCGTGGTCTATATTTTATGCTAACGGTATGGTCATTGTGATGATGAAAAACGGGATGCAAGAAGGAAAGTTTTGAAGGGCTTGTGCGTAAGTCCTCTCTGTCAACACAGGAGCACATCCCAGCTCCTGCAGGGTCCCATCTAGTGGGGAAGTCACGTTGCCCAGGTTCAGGCTGCAAGCAGCTCACCCCTAGAGGTGGAATAATAATAATAAGTTCTTATTTCTACCCCGCCCATCTGGCTGGGCTTCCCCAGCCATTCTGGGCAGTTCCCAACAGAAAATTAAAAGCACAATAAAACGTCAAACATTAAAAACTTCCCTAAACAGGGCTGCCTTCAGCTGTCTTCTAAAAGCCAGATAGTTGTTTGTTTCCTTGACATCTGATGGGAGCGCATTCCACAGGGTGGGTGCCACTACTGAGAAGGCCCTCTGTCTGGTTCCCTTGTAACTTCGCTTCTCACAGTGAGGGAACTGCCAGAAAGCCCTCGGAGCTGGATCTCAGTGTCCGGGCAGAACGATGGGGGTGGAGACGCTCCTTCAGGTATACTGGGCCAAGGCCATTTAGGGCTTTAAAGATCAGCACCAACACTTTGAATTGTGCCCAGAAACGTACTGGGAGCCAATTGAGGTCTTTCAGTACCAGTGTTGTATGGTCTCGGCGGGCTCCACCCATTTCAGGTCCCTCAAGTTTCTCAGTTTTGCAGTCTTCATTTCAGTTCTCCATACTTCTGCAGCCATTTGTGGTTTCCCCCCCTAATCCTTATGAAATTCCTTTAGGTTTTTCGTGCAAATATCTCCTAATAAAACACATTTTTGCTTGCAGTTTTGGCTAATGTACATAGTTTAGCAAACTGTTTTCCCTCAAGCATTTTTTATATGTTAGCTCCACCAATACATTCACTTTTAGCCACAGTTTCCTCTGTTAAATGCAGTTTTGTAAACGTTGTTCAGTTAGAGAACTGCATTACGAAATTTGGAAAAGTGCGAATTTCAAAGAAATTTCAGATTCTGTCTGTGTTTCGATTCTCACGCTCGTTCAGAAAATGTGAATCTTCAGCTCTTAAATATGAACTCAGTTGAACTTATGCCCCATCCCAACTCACCACCACCATATTAGTTTCTTTTTGGAGCAGAAAGGTCTACCTTATGCCAGGTGAGGTCTTTGCCCATCTGCTTCCATGCATTCCGCTCTGACTGGCAGCACCTATCCTAGGTCTCGGGCTGAGAGAGGTCTGACACTGTCCTAACTGCATAATCCCACCCCCTAAACTGTATAGTCTTACTCTGAGTTCAGCTTCTTATCTTGCTAGTTTCTTTTGGTTTGGCCAAAAAGCTCAGTTGTTAGCTCCAATCCAAATAACTAAATTGTACTAGTAATTGGCCATGACAAAGCTGAATAAAAAATGCAGTTGTTAGCTGAGGAGCAAGCTATTACATCACTAGAGAGCAATTGCACCCAGGAACTGTCTATTCCCATTCCTTTCTATGGGCTTGCATAAGAGAACTCCTTGGTATCTTGCATCCAGATCCCAGAGCACCAGGAACCACAAGCTGCCAGCTAAATCAAGCAGACCCACACCATGTTGACACAGTCCAGCAAACAAACCACTCCAGATGACTCAGGCAAGCGATCCAAGCCACTAATCCCACATTGTGGGAGACCATATAAAACCCAGAATCACCAGCTGGTCTGACCCAGGGAAGATTTACTTTCCAGTTCAAAAATAACCCCAGTGTACTTCCCACTGGGGCATTGGTTGGCTACTGTGAAAAGAGGATGCTGGGCTAGATATCACCAGCCATACCTTCAGCATGATGGGATCATGTTCAAAATACCTTTCCAGAAGGTTCGGGAGGCTAAATGCTGATACTCCAGCTTTCTTTCTTTTCAGTAGATCTGAATCGGTTGGGTTAATCAGTTGGCCTTATGAGAAGCTGTTTCCAGATTGTTGCTCAACACAACATGCAGCAACAATTGGGGATGAAGAAGCTTGGACTGGGATGTTATACTTTCCAATCTGGACGCAAGCGAAACCATTTAAGTCATACCAGTCCATTGAAGACAGCATCACATCTTGAGGTGGCTTCATGGACTGGCTCTCCTAAATGTTTTTGTGACATCCCTGGGTTACTAATCCTCTGGGCACAAGCTGGGAACTGGCAACTCTTCCACTTCTCCTTTCTTTATATATACAGAAGGGATGTGGGTCGCTGCTCATGTGATTGGCAGGAAAGCCAACATCTGCTTATGGTTGACAGCCCACGCACTGTGAATGGAGCCAATCAGCTTGAACAAGGAAGAAGGGCCTGGGAGCCCTTAAGCAATCCCATGTGTTCCATTGATATATCTGTCGATTGTCACTTCCCTCCAGGGTGGAGCCCTTGTACTGATCAGTTCTCTAGAACAGGGATGTCCAACAGGTCGGCCATGTTCGACTGGTCAATCCCCAGGAGGTTCCTTTGCGGTGGCATAATAGCATCCAGCCCCACCCCCTTGGCCCATCCTCCATTTTTGCACGATCGCTGAAACGACAGGTGGAGTTTTTGCTGTGAGGCAGATTGTTTCTTTAGCAACCTGTTGATGAGTGACTTTCCCCCTTACTCAATTCAGAAATTTCCCTCTCCATAATGTGATATTGTTCCCTAAAAAAATAAAATCTCAGCTACTTAGACCTGAAACATCCCCCCCCCCCCAAAAAAACCGGGACTTTCTTCCCCAAAAAAGAAGGATGAATGCAGAAGGCTGGCCAATGGGGTAGGCCTTTGTTGGCACTCATAAAGGGTATCAGCAACAGGAATAGACACATTGAAGGGGTTTTGGCAAACAGGCTTATGCTGCCAAAGAAAGCATCACTAGCATTGAGATGTCTTGGTAGTACAGGTGAGAAATGGTGTTACTCTGATGCCTAAGAGGTGATAAGTGTTGTATGACTCCTACCCTGAAGTGAATGCTGCTTCAAGCTTATTCATCTTTTCACCTGTCCTCACAAGTGCTGTTGACTTAGCTGAACTTGGAAGAGATGGCATCCTTCTCCTGGTGTCTCTTAGTGTGACTCCTGTTCCTGGCAAAATCTGCAAGTCCCTTATCTGACTGTTCTGAATCCTTCCTGACTTGCCTTCTTACAGCTCCTTCCCATCGTTCTCTCACTCTTCATCTCCTTCCATCCTCCTCCTCCTCAAATGTCGCCGCAGTTAAGAACAGTTTAATGGGTACAGAACAACGGGGGCCCTGCTAAATTATAAAATGGCTAGGTTTGGGAAAATATGAATCATTGTTTACCTGGCCTTATAGTGGACAGGTGGGATGGGGGGCGGGCAGATTCACAGAAGGCATTTGTACACCTAAACAAAGGGGGGATAAAAAATGTTGAGGTCATTTTAGTGTTTGAACAGATGCTCTTCAGTGATCTCCTTGAGAACATGTAATTGTAAATTTGAAGTGAATTACTTAAAAGAAAAATTGGGGTGTTTGGGAAGTCGGAATCATCTTTTGGTTGGCCTCTGCTGAAAGAAGAATACTGTATGTCTCTTGTGCTATAGCAACTTATGCCTGTTGCTTCCCCATAAAATTAAACTAGTGGTGGTTATAGACAGCAATTCTGCTTAGTGATCTTACCTTCTCACCCACCATTGCCTGAAACTTTAATCGCCGGTTGTGTATTCTCAACATTACCTGTTTTCAGTTCCTCCGTTACAACCCAGATCTTTCCAGTTTCTCAGGCAGCAATTTTGATGTCATTTTTAGTTGCCAGGTACACTTTAATAATACTCTGATAATAATACAGGAAAAGTGCACAGTTTAGTGCACTTGCTTCTTGCGTGGCCTAAAATGAAAAAGAAAAAGATGAAGGGAAACTCTGAATGCCACTCAGGAAGAAGTTTTTTTCCCCCTCCTGTTTCGTATGCAAAGCTTCTTGGTCGTCAGAGTGTTTAGGTGTCCAGCTCCTTGCCCCTTTCTCAAAATGCCAAGCACAGCACCATGTAATGTAACACCTCAATTATGGGGAGAAGAAAGTAGAAAGCAAAGCTATGAAAACCGGCGAGAATCTTTACATCCAGCAGGCTGGGTGACGACAATTAAGGTTTTAGACACACCAAAGGCAATTGGACGAGTGTCATTTTTAACCAGTTAGAAGATTTTTACTACTTCCTAACATCAGAAGTGCCACGAACCAGGGAGCCCCAGTTCTTCTCCTCAATAAAGCCATTAAACTGAATGGGTATTGGGGAGTATTATGGGGTGTCTAAAAATAGCAAAGCGGTGCTTTCAGAACAGATGAGTGTGTTTGGAGGCTTTCCCCCCGCCTGCTATCCTTTAACCGGCTGCGTATTTTGTGACCCGCTGGATGTTTTGCAGAAGATATAGACAGATATTAAAGACTTGCTGCTGCTTTATTCTAAGGAGCTGGGGCAGACAGCTGGCAGCTGATCAATTGCCTCTGCATTTTTCAGTGCCAAAGCCCAGGGGAGGTAGAAGAGAATCTATTTTTTTCTTCTTCTTTAAACGAATGCAAAATAGGTAAGAGTTCAGAGAAGGATTTGTGGATGTCCAGGTGCTAACCTTTTTTTCCGGAAGATTTGCCAAATGGAATTCAGTGTTTTTATATTCAAGACCAGCAAATGCTTTCTGTTCTGCTCCCACCCACCCATGCACTCCTGACTGCCCCTTTTCTGGTCTGTTCAGCTGATTCCCCCAACGTTTGCAGGAGAGAGTGGACACACAGCCACTGCAAGAACAGGATGTCATTCTAGATGAGCTCTTGGCCTCATCCAGCAACACTCCTCTTATGGTGTTGCTCTGTTTTGTGACTGATGTCGTTAGAGTGTTAGACTAGGACTTGGGAGAGCAGGGTTAGAATCCCCACTCAGCCATGAAGCTCACTGGGTGACCTTGGGCCAGTCACCATCTTGTAACCAACCTCCCTCAAATGGAGGATGAGAGGATGAAACGAGGAGGAGGAGAACAACTATATACACTACCTTGAGCTCCTTGAAAGATACAGGTGGTATATAAATGCAAACAAAAAATAAAAATAAAATATGGATCACCTTGCTGTTTTTTTTTTTTATTATGAAGCCACATGCAATATTCGATCTCATCCCAGGAAGTCCCATGGACTCAGACCATAACTGATGGGTCATAGCTGTGCTATGCTTTGGACCAGGCTTCCTCAACCTTGGCCCTCCAGATGTTTTTGGCCTACAACTCCCACGATCCCTAGCTAGCAGGACCAGTGGTCAGGGATGATGGGAATTGTAGTCTCAAAACATCTGGAGGGCTGAGGTTGAGGAAGCCTGCTTTGGATAATTTGCAGGAACAGTTAGACACACTTAAAACCACTGAAGGTAATTTTAAAAAACCCTTAAGGATGTGAGTGCATAAAGAGAAGAGTTCCTCTTCCTAAAATCTTTGAGGTGTGGTCAGTTAGTGAGGATGCATAAGACGGGTTAAACCCACTTTTAACTAAAATATGCTTTTGGGGACCAATTTCTTAAACCCTTTACCATATTTTTGCATGGTGGTGGTGCTCCTGTTGCAACCCAGCTTGGATCAAGCCATGACCCACAAGTTGAAGACCAGTGGCATAGAGAGGTGCTCTCTGCATGTGTCCAAGAGCTGTCCAAGAACTTCCTTCGCCTTGGAGACCCACCAAAGGCAAAACCTAACGTATATCTAAATGGGTAGAATGGGAGCATTATGCTTTACACCAAATATGTGGAGGGGGAAGGAGGGAGTCTCCTATACCAGAAAGTGATGGACCTCATCACAAGAAAGAGGCCTCTGACACCAGAGAGGAGTTTGACTGGACAGGAAAACACTCCGACTGACAACAGTGCCAAGAAGGATTTTATTTATGTATCGCCTTATACCATACAATCTCAAGGTGATTTGGCACCATAGTTCCGGAAAAAGATGCAAAAATAGATGCAATGAAATAAAGATTGGCCACAGAGGGTAGGACCCTGGCCAATGGATTCACATTACAAGAAAGGAGATTCCAACTCAACATTAGGAAGAACTTTCTGTTTGACAGGGGAACTGACTACCTCTTAAGGTGGTGGACTCTCCTTCCTTGGAGGTGTTTAAAGAGAAGTTGGGTGGCCATCTATCATGGGTTATTTAGCTGCGATTCCTACTTTGGACTAGATGGCTCTTGGGTCCCTTCCAACTGTACAGTTCTGCGATTCTGTGACTACCCCTTCTTCCCAGCTGCCCTTTTCTGTTTTGCTTCCTTTCCCTCTCATGTCTACATTCCCCAGCACCACTCCTTATCCTATCAATTGTTATATACATAGACACACAGAGAGACAGACAGAGAGACAGACAGACAGACAGACAGACTCACACACACACACCACCCTGCCTATCAAAGAACCTTCCACAAACTCTTTTCTAGCTTCCAAGGAGGTATGAAATTGATTCGATCCACTCTTGAGTCATGTTTATCATAATCATCTTGTGCCTCCCATTATGTTCTCACACTGCCCAATGTACAAATCTCTGCTCTTCAAAGTATGTCCCTGCCTCCGCTGTTGTTGAATTACCTGGGCTTATGGATCTCGGCCTTGCACCATCCCACTCATAATTGTACTGAGATGGATGGAGGTTGGTACTCTTCTGAGTAAACAAGATTGACTTCTCAGGGTTCTTTGACCAGTCTCTTCGTGGACTGAGGTGCTACAGCAGAGACAATTTATTTGTTTGGCTTTGCACTCCAAATACCTGCTTTTATACTTCCTCCTGCAGCCTGCTCTTTTCCTTCAATTCCAGGCTGTTCTGCCCACTTCCTATCTACTGCTTAAGAACAAAAGGAGAACATTGTTGGATCAGGCCAGTGGTCCATCTTGCCCAGCATCCTGTTCTCACACAGATGCCCAATGAGAAGCCCAAATGAGTGCACCTGCATTTTTGCTCCTCACGCTCCTCAGCAACTGGTATTTAGAAGCATACTGCTTCTGACAGTGGAGGTATCACATGGCCACCATCTTGCTTCTTGGCCTCTGGCTACATCCCTCTTCCTTTTCATGTGGACTATCTGCCTTGACCCTGACCGTGTTCCTCCCACCCTGGCCACAGCAAGGCTTCTCAGCTTCTCCTCGTACTGCATACAGATGGTGATTCTTAGACGAAAGCTACCAGTGGAGGATAAAGAATTTGCGTACCATCCCAGCTCACTTGTTCCCACTATAAGTTAACCATGAGCAAGGGCTCTAGGATCAAACCCAAATCTGGAAACCCAGCCAAGTGCACAAGCATCAGGGTCCTTTTCTGACACTGAAGGGAACACCGAATCTCTTCATTATGTGATCACAAACCCAAACAAACCAAAAACTAATGACCATACAAGCAAAATAACATACAAAGTATATTAGATCAGGAAAATATAAAACATGTCTAAAGTGAGCTATGCAGCATGTTGCCTTAAAATATGGGGATGAAAAGTAAGTTAAGAAATTAAGAAATTAATAAGAAATACCCAGATTATAAATTGCAACAGCCATTGGACAGGATAGCATTTATCAGGGAAGATTGCCTTTCGTGTTTTTGCAGCCAGAAAGAGAAATGTAGCCCCATTCTCTGTTAATAATCTGTTTGAGTCTGCCAAAAGGTAGGTCAGATCCCATTTGGAAGCCCTACCTGGACATTTTTGAGAGAACAGGAGCCACCAATCGGGTCATCTTTGTTGAAATTATAGTGAGGAACCACATGAGCAAAATATTCTTCAACCTGCTCTTCACAAGGACAGAGTAATTCGCCATGAGGGATAGCCTCAAATTGGCCATCCAGTACAGTGGCGGGCAAGCAGTTTGGACTAGCTTTATTGGAAATCAAGCAGTATTTGGGCACAGAAGGAAACAGAAGTAGCCACCATAAGCCCTTGTGATTGGCAGGCAGCATGATGTCACCAGATTGGCCAGGCCTGTTGACAATACAAGGAGCCAATCCTTCTGGGGCTGGATTAAATGTCCTGCAAGCCTGGACTTGGCCATGGTTTCCAGACTAACCCAAGAGTCTCCAGCCAGGCGAAATGCAAGTGGTCCTGATGCCCAACAGACCAACAAAGTCCTGCTTGGTGCCTCAAGGTTTCATCTACCTGTTGAGCATCAAGAGTTAGACGAGTAGAACTGTTAAACTTTCTCCTACAGCTTTTAATAGATAGCAAGTCTTTGGGACACTGAGGCAGGCTTTTGCTCACTGTTGAGTTTGGAAACATTCCCCCCCCCCCCCAGAATTCGGAGTTATTTGCCAGCCTCTGGTTTTATGCCTCGGTTCTCCATCCATGCCCATTGCTGTCACATTTTTCAGCCAAATGAGTGCTGGGTCAGCTGCAAATATTCCTGGATTGTGACTGTGCGGCAAAGAGAGGAATTGGTTTTGGAAGAGCAGGGAGCTTGCCTTGGGCTTTTGCAAAAGGGGTATGGATTGCAGGTGCCAACTTTCTTCCAGTCACCCATGCTGGAAGGACACAGGTCAAGGGCCTGGGGTGAGGGAGAGGGTAGAGCATAGCGAGGACTTGCTGTCATTCCAGAGGACCTCGGTGACTCTGCAGAATCCTGCCTGAATGGAAAAAGCCGCCTGTTTTTGCCAGCTGAGTTGAGCAAGTATCTTTATTAAGCAGAGGGCCCATAAATCTGCTTGTACAAACAGCAGCGGAAGACCGGCCGAGGATCTGGTGCCAAGGGGATGAGGCATGTTCTCAAACACACAGCTGACTCTTGGCAGCACACGGGGTCCCATCTCTCCAGGGTCAGTCATCGGAAGATATCTTTATACTGTAGGCAAGTCGAAACAACTTGCTAAAAATACCACCTTTTATCTTTTCTCCCTTCTCCCCTCCCCCACAAAAAAATCCCACCTAAAACATTGGTTATTTGGGGGGGGGGGGGGGACAAACCTGTTTACATTAAAGCTGCTAGCTTCAACAAGAGGCTTTAAAAGAAAAGGAAGAAGAAGAAAAAGCCTGTAAATAACCATCCCTTGATGTATTGCTTTTGAATGTTCCATCCCCGATGTTCCGTGCTTTTAATAAATATCTCTCCTTGTTTTTCTGAAACCCTGGTGTAATAAGCACTGATGCTGGCTGACATTTTCCTGGTGACTCACATAGTAAAATTAACATTGAACTATTTGCATATTCAACCGCTCTGTTCTCTGCCTTGGCTTTAACACTCTTTCTCTCCCCCCCCCCCACTTCCCCCCGCCCTCCAAACAAGTCCTTTTATGCATGCGTACACGGCAAGATTTCTGGCTTGGTATCACTTTTTGTTTTGCTGATTTGATTTAGAGAAAGGGGGTGGAGAAACCTCCCTGCCTGGCGTACACATCTACTTGAGCAAAAAAAAGAACACCCAGTTCTAGCCTTTGAAAATTGGCAGGCTGCGTACTGTTCCCTGACTGATAAGAGGTACTGTAAATAAAACTGTACGGCGTAGCCTGTCGTAAGATGCCCTGTGTCTGCACTTATTGTTCTGACAGCTTTTGCGGGTCGGCTGTTTTGGTACACTCTGTACTCCCCTTATATAACCAAGCATGCGTATCTCATCAGAACATTCAAGATGTTTATTTTAAAATCTCCAGGATTCTTCCCCCCTGTTAAAAAAAAACAACCTCCCCAATAGATGAGGGCAATGCTCCACTTGTTATTCGCTGCTCAGAAATATTTCTTCCATTTCTTCTCCCTGTTTACTTACGGAAGTATTTTGCTTTGTTCATTTCTTCTTAAAAGCTATATAGTCCATCCCCTTTCACCACGGGTTAAATTTCATCCCCAGAGCCCTGGACCACAATGTTCCTATGGGGGTGGGGATGTCTTTGCATAGGAAATGGCTCCATGCACCTCAACCTTTCTGGCCAAGTATCACTGGGGTAGAAAAAACAGGGGTTGCTACCCCAGATATGTTGCCCAGTCAGAACCTGTCAATGAAAAGAAGGCGCCCACTTATTCTCCCCAGGAAATGCTGTTGGGTGCCCTTTTTGGGCTAATGTGTGAGTCTGTGACACTGCCAGAAACTAGGTACATTGGTCCATCTACCCAATATCACATGGCTTGCCAATATGGCATCCATGAGTACCACTGTGCCCACCAGCCCCTCCCCTGGGGGCCTGTGAATGGTCTCAGTGAACATCCCTTCAAAAACCCATAATGCAAAAGGGACTATTTGCCCTGGCCCAATGTCTCCTACATTGAACATGCTTCCTTAAGCATGACAACATTTCATTGGATGCCAGGGTCAGAAACCCTCCTTCCCTTCCATCCCAAACAGAGGAAAGGTACACGTTATGAATGAGTGTGGCGGTGGCTGAGGCAGCTGCTTTTTTCCATAAATGAGAGAGGTGGCCGGATTTTTCTGAGATGGCTCTTTTCTGGTTTTTAGTTGCGGCAGGCATTTTGTTTTATACCACACGGGTATAGCAGTAATTTTGTGCTATATGGTGGCAGCCATTTTGTGACCAGTGGCCATGATATTTTCTCAAAATTCCAAATATGCCCACTGACCCCAAAAGGCTAGTGACCCTGCAGTGTCATCTCTGCCAATGACGTAGCGTGGGTTGCCGGCACTTTAGGCCCATGTGGAGAGGGTAGGTGGGACAGAGGGAAGCAGACGGAGTACACATGCGCGTTCAACTGCCTAACAGTGTCTGCGTCACCCAGGAGATTGCAGCAACAGAGATAAGAAAAGAAGTGTCATTCTGTTGTCTGGAGAGGTCACTTCATGGTTCATATGGAGAAGCCATTTTCAATGGAGCCCAGCATGATGCTGTATTGAGGCAGCATCAAGTGTTGAAATTTTGCGTCCCTGAGCATTTTGCACCCAGGGCAACTGCCCCTGTGGCCCTCCTCATGCTACGCCACTGATCTATAGCATCAGCAGCTTCCCAGGGCAATTAATAACGTATCAAATCTTGCCGCATTCTAATACAAATAATAAAGGCAATTACAGTAGTACCTCGGGTTAAGTACTTAATTCATTCTGGAGGTCCGTTCTTAATCTGAAACTGTTCTTAACCTGAAGCACCACTTTAGCTAATGGGGCCTACCGCTGCCGCCGCGCCGCCGGAGCACAATTTCTGTTCTCATCCTGAAGCAAAGTTCTTAACCTGAAGCACTATTTCTGGGTTAGCAGAGTCTGTAACCTGAAGCGTATGTAACCTGAAGCATATGTAACCTGAGGTACCACTGTATACATTCCAAATTATATAATTTAAAGAGACTTCCTTTCCCCTGACCAGCCAGAACATGAGACGTCTCTTTGAATTATATAATTCGGAATGTATAACTGGCTTTATTATTTGTATTATGATGTGGCAAGATTTGATATGTTATTAATTGGAGTGTTATTAATTTTAAAAAAATTATTTTTAAAAAAGCAGCTTCCCAGGGCAGGAAATGTGTTCTAACTCACCCTGAGCAATGGGCCCTGAATTGGACTACCTTTAGTTTCAGTGCCAGGGCTGAGCTCTGGAACAAGCAAAGGAGGAAAGGGCCTCTGAGGATACAAAGAGTGCAACACACACACACACACACAAGTTACCACAACCCGTCCAATTCCACCTGGCATTTGTCTGCTGACTGTGAGAAGAGGATGCTGTCATAGGTGGCTCTTCCACCTGAATGAGCTGAACTGGCCATTACCATGTGGGGTTCCCTCCTCCGGGTTAGCATTGTTTGCAAATGTTCTGCTTGTGTTTTCTCTAATGGAAGCACCCCCTTTTCTCCAGATGGAACCAGACTTGTTTCGCCAGCCATTTCCTCCTCCTCTTCCCCCTGTCCCTGCTTTCCTTCTGCTATAATGCAGCCAACGAGAAAAGCGTGCCTCGTGCAAAAGTGAATCATCGCGAACATTAAGATCCTGCACCTGAGTTTCAAATGCAGCTCACTCTTGTTTTCCAAAGAAGAGACATAAAAAACACAGGCAGATGAGCAGCTGCTTTGGGTGCCACCTGGGGCTTGAACATTCCCAGGCATCTGATTGCCCAGGTGTCTAAAAACCTGGGTGTTCTTGCACATGACTAGCAGCGATCAATCTGATGGGGCTTCACAAGAATCTGAAATGTCTCTTCAGAATTATGTCTCCCCCTACCTAATATTTTAGAGGAATATATACCTGCTGAATGCAGTTAGACTTCAATCCTGTATGTATTCCCTAGGAATCGGTTTTGTTATACACACTGGGACTTCCTTCCGAGTGAATATACCGTATTTTTTGCTCTATAAGACTCACTTTTTCCCTCCTAGAAAGTAAGGGGAAATGTGTGTGCGTCTTATGGAGCGAATGCAGGCTGCGCAGCTATCCCAGAAGCCAGAACAGCAAGA
The DNA here is from genome assembly GCF_964188315.1 of Podarcis muralis. Lineage (NCBI taxonomy): Eukaryota > Metazoa > Chordata > Lepidosauria > Squamata > Lacertidae > Podarcis > Podarcis muralis. The sequence continues at coordinate 18,673,553 of NC_135669.1, forward strand.
GGGATTGCTGCTTTCACTGCGTAGTGATCTCTCTTGCTGTTCTGCCTTCTGAGATTCAGAATATTTTTTTTCTTGTTTTCCTCCTTCCAAAACTAGGTGCGTCTTGTGGTCTGGTGCGTCTTATAGACCGAAAAATACGGTACTTTTCACTGCTGTCTTGTGTCTGTTTTGTACAAAATATCAAGTTTGAAGCAGATATCCCCAGTGCATTGCTAGGGCTTAGCCCCCAAACCATTATTTGATGCCAGGCTCACCCACCATTGCACAGTCCTGTAAGCGTCTTCCCTTGAAACTGTTGACTGGTTTGTCATGACATGTCATAATTTGAAAGCTCAGGCAGTACTTACAGGGTTGTATCCAATGCGTGTGAGTCATTTAATGGTATTCTGCTGTACATGTGCCAGCAGAACATTGTTGTATCAGAGGATGCACGAGCAGATTGCACCCTGAGTTTCTCCTGGCACATCTATTGACTTAGATTCCTCTGCTGTGCTACATCAAAACTAGCCTGTCTGCTAACACAAGAGCCCTCGCACTAGCTGACAGACAATACTGGATACAGCCCATGCTACCTATATGAATAAAAAGGTCTGCCTTGACCTTTAGGGATGAGGATCCTCATTTCTCCGATGCAGCACCCTTAGGACTCTGCTGCCCAGGCCTGCTCTGACATCACAGCAGCTAAGCCAATGGCAGCCACAGGCCTACAGGGACAATGAAGTACCCCCGGAAAAGAAAAACAGAACAGCTCCAATTATCTGCAGAACTTATTGCTCTGCAACTGAAAATGAGGAGAGTGGTTTGCCAGTAGAGGATGAAATTCTGGAACTTAGGAGGCAACTGCCTAGTCCACCATGGGCCCCTGAGTTTTCAGGTGGCTCTACAGCCATTGGGTAGACAAAGGGTGCAGGAGGTCATGGGACCACAGAGATTTTTGGAGAATGGGCAGGAGCTGAATACTGAGCCACAATTCATCTTGGGAGCTGTGTGCATTGTCATAATTCATGCTCAGAGCATCTTTCACTTTGCACTAATTGCATCTTGCTTCGTGGGGTTTAGGGATCAAATTAAACACTCTTAACGGACATGTTTTTCCTCCAGTTCTGGGGCAATGGTGTTGGCGTTTTGGAAAGCCTCTGTCTCCCTATTCTCTTATGAACCCCCCCCCCCCCCTCTTAAAAACCAGCCTAGGAAATGTTTTGAGATCTGACTGCTGTGAGCAAGAATAAATCTGATTTGCTCACCCCAGAGCCTTCAAGGTACCAGCCGGCACTGTACTGGCCTTTTAGGTCAATGATTCTGGAACAAAACATTCCCCGAACAGCCTCTGGCACGAAGGGCTGTAATAGTTCTCAAATAGAACTGACCTTTCTAATTATGTTGGTAATAAAGCTGTGTTTATTATTTAAGCAGGGCTTGGTGGTGAAAGGGACGGAGGGAGAGAGACAGAGAGAGAGAGAGAGAGAGAGAGAGAGAGAGAGAGAGAGAGAGAGAGAGAGAGAGAGAGAGGCTATTTGGCATCCTGGCCGTCTTTCCACTACACCTCTCTTTCTAACTAGGCCTGGCAGCTTTGTGTGTATTTCAGATGAGCCCATCCTCGTTGCCCTCCAGTCTACGGCTTTTTGTGAAACTGTCTCCCATGACTTGAAAGGCTGTACATTTATATATACATATAAAACTGAAACAAAATGAAATGTACAGGCGAGCGAAGGAAAAGCAGGCGCGTGGACTGTCTTTTCTAATATATGAGCAGACATGTGATGTCATTGTCCGGCCTCTTCTCCTTCCCACCCCCTCCGTACCTCCTTTCTTTTTTAGGGACTGGCCATTTGGTTTAGGCACACTTGAGTTGTTTTGAATGCAAACTTGACATCGCCCCGCAAGCAGCCGCGAACGGCGTATGCACAGTAAACAGGCAGACTGTCTTATTGATTAACAGATGAGACCTCTATTATCGATCAAAGCTTGGCGAGAAAATTTATCACTTTTAATTTCACTGCTGCCAAATATTTCTGCCTGTGAGCCAGCCGTTACTGAGACAATTTAAAGGCAGAGGAATTCTTTTTCTAATGGGGAATGGGGGGCGCGTTTGCTGCTTGTCTCTGTGCTTTCTTTGGGTGCACGATTCAGTGGGGTGAGGAGGGGAGCTGGCGAAACGCTCTTGAGGAAGGGGGGATATTTTGGGAGAGTGATGCTGGGCCGGAAAAAGAAGAGTGTTGTGACACCTCCAAGACCAGGGAGTGAAGGGGGGGAAGGGGGAAGAATCCAATCCAGTTCTCATTTCAACGTGAGCCTACTTGATTCTCTTTACCAAAACAGAACAAGAACCATAACCGTAACGCAGCTATCCTTCCAAATTGGCACCTTCTCCAAATTTTGCAGTGCTGTTCTCTAGCCAAAAACCATATACTAAAGCCTACATAGAAGTTCATTTAGTAGTCAAATTAACACAAAAATGCATTCTCTCAGGGGAAATTGCTTCGTAAAAGTGTGCCTGTTAGGCAATACTGCGTACAATGGCCTCGGCCCAGTATACCTGAAGGAGCGTCTCCACCCCCATTGTTCAGCCCGGACACTGAAGTCCAGTCCAAGGGCTTTATGGCGGTTCCCTCACTGCAAGAAGTGAAGTTACAGAGAACCAGGCAGAGGGCTTTCTCGGCAGTGGCGCCTTCCCTGTGGAACACCCTCCCATCAGATGTCAACTATCTGACTTTTAGAAGACATCTAAAAGGCAACCCAGTCAGATGGGTGGCATATGAATAATAAATTATTATTATTAATAATATGCTTGTTTGCATATGATTTATTACTACTACTACTACTACTACTACTCCAGTGGTATCTCTGGTTACGAACTTAATTTGTTCCATAGTTCCGTTCTTAACCTGAAACCGCTCTTAACCTGAGGTACCGCTTAAGCTAATGGGGCCTCCCGCTGCCACTGCGCCACCGCTGCACAATTTCTGTTCTTATCCTGAGGTAAAGTTCTTCACCCAAGGTACTACTTCCGGGTTAGTGGAGTCTGTAACCCAAAGTGTTTGTAACCCAAGGTACCACTGTACTACAAAAAATGTGTGCACTAGGAGAAAGCCACTCTAAAATACTGATGGACTTTTAAACTACCTATTTGAGAACTTGAGATTGAAAAAAATGAGAAACTAAGAGAAAGTGTGATTGACATTGCCCATCCCAGCTACGGCATAAGATTTTGTGATCTACCAGAGATCTACATAGTGTCTGCTGCGGCCCACAAAAGATTCTACACTGATAAAGCCATTAAGATTCTGGGGAGGGATGTTGTTTTTTAAAAACAAAAACAAAAAAACAAAACAAAGACCAGTTTGCAACTCTCGCCTCCAAATCCTCTCCTCTCCTTTCCTTCCTTTCAAGGTTACTTTTATCATCGCCGAATCCCGTGCTTTAGTTTCTTGGAACAGATGAATCAAACTTCCGAATCTAACAATTACGTTCACAGCTTTGGCCTAACAGCATATGCTTAGAAGACTGTGCTTGTGTCTGTATAGTGGGGTCTATTTTTATCTTCAAGTTTCTTATCTGCTGTTTAGACATCCTGTGCACACTTGTTTCCCTCATTATAACTGGAGCTGTGACCCAACAGACGCCGTGCGTGTTGGTAGCAATTTTCTAAGAAATACCACAAATACCACACCTCACTGATAGTTGTGGAAATATCTGTGAGTCTCAGCACACGCTCTTGCTGTTGCCACTTTCCTTATCTGATAGCGTTGTTGTCTTTCCCTTTATGGCATGCCTGACAATGGGGGGGGGGGAGTTTTGCTGCGGGGGGGGGAGGCAATTATATGGGATCGCTAACCTCTTCGAGAAGGCATTGGTGTATAATGATTTTTAAGCAAACGCCTTTCTTGTTGGAAGAGCAACGTTTGTGGTTTGTTTCATTTTTTTACACACACACACACATCTTTAAAAAGTGGTTAATATTACAGCCCGCAGCTATCCATGTTCATACTCACCCCGGGATCAGAATTGTCTTTCTGGGTCACCCCAAAAGCCTGTCTGCTTTGGAAGATTGTCATTGCCAGCTCCTTGTCAGGAAGAAGAAGAAGAAGAATCTTTATTTGTATCAGCCACTAGCCATAGCAATAAAATAGAATAAAATGTACAGTGGTACCTTGGTTCTCAAACTTAATCTGTTGCGGAAGCCTGTTCCAAAACCAAAGCATTCCAAAACCAAGGCGTGCTTTCCCACAGAAAGTAATGCAAAACGAATTAATCTGTTCCAGACTTTTAAAAACAACCCCTAAAACAGCAATTAAACAGCAATTTTACTATCTAACAAGACTATTGATCCATAAAATGAAAGCAATAATCAATGGACTGTACTATAAAATAAATAAGACAGTATTGTAGATTATAAAAATGGAAAAAAAAATTCCTTCCCTGCACTGACGATAGTCATTGTTTGGATGGGGGGCTTTTATCCATTTCCACAGTCACACAATCAATCAATCAATCAATCAATCAATCAGTAAGTAGCTGAACTGGGTTCCACACAATCACAAAAACAAATTAACCGAAAAAGCCCCAAAAACAAAAACACAAAATAAATAGCAAAAACAAAAGCGCCAAACTTAATCCGTTCCAGAAGTCCGTTTGACTTCCAAAATGTTCAAAAACCAAGGCGCAGCTTCTGATTGGTGCAGGTGCCGCAGAAACAATAGCCGACAACTGCATCGGACGTTCGGCTTCCAAAAATTGTTTGAAAACTGGAACACTTACTTCCGGGTTTTCAGAGTTTGAGAATCAAAGCGTTTGAGAACCAATGTGTTTGAGAACCAAAGTACCAATGTACTGAAGACAGAGGTAAAAACTTAACTTTAGAAAATACATTGGGGGGGGGGGTTTACATCAATAATCAAATAACAGATCTTGTTCTAATTGCCCCCGCTAAAAACCTTGCAGTTTTTGCTGTCACTTCATCATCTTGATCTGCTAAAAGAAAAGGATGCAGTAGCAATGGTTGAGCGACCCGGCATGGACAATAATAGAGGGGTCATAACCTAATTCCTCCAATTTTATAAAGAGTGCAAGCCAGAAGCACGTGAGCCACTGACTCAATACTGCCATCTCCACAGGGCAGCCTGCAGGCAGGGCATAAAAGCAGCAACTTCCCCCGTTGATTATCCCCCACACCCTTTTTTCAAAGATACACTGCACCCCTAAGTGGAGGATACATTTCTCTACCAAATGCACATGCCCAAACCCACATAAGTGGCCCTGGCTAGCCCTCTGCATTTTCATCTCTTTCTGTTGCTCTATGCATTTGATTTCTGTCTGCTTCCATCAGCCACCAGGACTCCCATCCCAACTTCCATATTTACCCAGAGTGCTGTGTATATCTGCTGCCATGTTTGTAGGAGAGCTTTGTGTCTGAGGCCCTATGCGAAGCTAAACTGGGGCAGAGGCCCTCCGGCAGGGTACACAGCCCCTCTCTCATTCCTGAATTATATCCTTCCACATGTTGATTCTGAATCCCTTCCCAATCCTTGGGGATCATGTAGTGATCTGTGTTCCTTCCACATCGATGGAAGCACTTGGACGGGCGGTAATATCGACATCTACTGCCAATACGCCATGGCTTCCCAAGTCCCTCGAGTTCAAGTGAACTTTTTCTTCTCCTTGTTTGGGTTTTCAAAAGGCGTGCCCTCGCTTTCACTGTGTATACAGTAGCCCCGTAATTGCAAAGACTTCACAGTGATAGTCAACTTTAGATTCTGAAGCATTTGACGCTCTCCGAATTTCAGAGATTCCTTATGTCTGTGGTTCTGATTTTACTGTGTCCACACAGTAAACCATTGGCCCATGAACTTCATTCAGGTGGTCTGTAGAATGTCGCCCTTAAATATTAATAAGTATGTTAAATTGTACTTTATTTAATTCTAAATTGAATTTTTATTGCTTCTTTAATTCTCGTATTGTGTGTGTGTGTGTGTTTGTATTACAGTCTTAATGTTACGGAACTACTCTTGTGCTCTTGTGCAACCCCTGTTCCTTGCAACTCCTCCCTGTGAGTTGCATCTGAAAAAAAATCCTGATATGATTTATTTGGAGTGCAGATATTGCATTTCCATGGGGTTGAGCCCAGAGTTAGTCACACTCATGGAGCAGACCCTTTGAAATTAATGGGCATGGAAAACTTAGGTCCATTAACTGAATAGGTCTACTCCAAGCAAAAGCTAGCTAGTTAGTTAGACTCATTCCCTAAGTTTCGATTTTTTATTTTCCTTTATCTCTAAGAAACCCCACACCCATTTTGGGGTCTCTGTTCAAAGAGGTGTCTTTCATTCATTTTCACTGCTGCTAACTGGATGAGTTTTTTGACAGGTATATTTTTAAGACTTATCCATGAATCTTGGTAAACATGTATTTTACAACATTCTCTCTCTCTCTCTCTCTCTCTCTCTTTATAGCGGGTGCCAAAGCCTTTGTCTGTGACCACTGCGGAGCTCAGTTCTCAAAAGAAGATGCTCTGGAGACCCACAGGCAGACCCACACTGGTAGGTGTTCTGTTTGGGGGTTTCATTTGGTTTTTTCCCAAAAATCTCCCGAATTTTGCAAAACAGTGGTTTGCTTGCAGAATGGCATTGTTAATCCAGAATTCCTGGAAAGATCATACATGAAATATCAAAGTGTGGGGTGGGGGGGGTTGCACATTCAAGCAAGGTCTGCAGGTACTTCAAGGTCTGCAGGTACTTCTACTTGCCTTCGCTTGAGGGTGAATAGAACCCTTCAGGCAACTAGGAACTGCAATAAAGCTGGCAGGAGGCTGATGGAAACTGTAGTCCAATTCATTTGAAGCACATCAGGTTGGGAGAGGGTGATGCAGGGCACTGCAATAAAAATGGGAGGATGATCATCAATACATTTGCTGACTGAAGGCTGATGTGCCTCTGATCGCCACAAGCTGATGGAAGGCAAAAACTTATCATAAACAGTTTGCTCAACAACTTGTTGCTCAACACAGATTGCTCAATTTCTAGTTTCAGTCTTGATCAATGTATTGTTTAATTGGGCTCACCTGTGCTGCGATGTGTGAGATCAACAACTTTCCCACTGGAAGACTTTCCGGAGAGTTGCTTCATAGCACAGAACCTGTCCTTGTGAATGGTCTTATCCACATGTACCCAAGTACCCTCCCTATGCTAAGCAAAGCGTGCTTTGAACAGTGAATCATGGAGCTCCCATTGTGAATCGGTGGGGTGGTGGTGGAGATAATGCATTCCTGAGAGCACTCCTGCCTTAGGTACCCTGATCATCTACAGCAGGGATGAAGGATCTGGTGAACTCCTGATGTTACTGACCTCCAACTCCCATCAGCCCCAGCCAGCACAGCCAATAGTCTGGGGTGATTGGAGTTAGAGTCCAGAGACCATATGGGAGGGTCTTTACCTTTGCTCTGTGGGAATTTATGCTTGAGCTAATAACTTTCTTTCCAAGCATGCCAGATTTAAGAAAATAGGCACGGTAAGAGAATTAGTTATGGTGAAACTGGCTGCATTCACACGGCAATTTATAACGTTTTCACGACTTTTCCCTAACAGTATTACATTTGAGCTTTCACACAACATAAAAGCCAATTCTGGAACTGCAATGGAAGTTTAGTGCTCATTTCTTTGTTATTTGCTCCGTGGGGGGGGGGGGGGAATCCATTTGCAAATAATATGAAAATGAGTGCTAAACTTGCACTGTACGTCACTCTCATGCCACTCATAGTTCCAGAAGTGGCTTTTATGCCATGTAAAATGGAAATGAACAGTTAGGGAAAGTTCATGCAAATGGAATGCACTGCCATGGGAATAGTGCCCAGTAGAGATTTTCTCTGCCGCTGAATGGAGGAACAGTCTTGAACTGGTGGCAAGGGGAATTGGAGGGGTATTGGCACCTGGGGCAAAATGCCCCACTGCCACCTCCACAAAGGGGAGGGGGGCAAACTCCATAAGGGCTTCTCCTTTCTGGATCTCCCAACTGGTGATGGAGCTTCGCACCGTCTTCTCCCCTCAGGAAAAACCAGTGCAAAGCTCTGCCACACCACCAGGTATGGGGGAGATCTCCTCCCCACCTGATGGCAAAGCTCGGCAGCAGAACGGGGGTGCTGACCCTTGGGGGTGCCCTCTGAGACATCCGCTTCACCCCAACTCATGATGAGGGGCATTTCTGGTTGCTAGGAAGGGGCTCTCTCAGAAGTTGCACCTGCCGTTTCAGCATGTTGCTCTGCCCCATAGTTTTATCTCAGTGTTTTTTGTTTCTGTTCCATTTTTTTGCAGAGGGTAGGAGGCAAAAGCTTCGCTCTTTATCATGGCATATTTTGTACTGTGACTGCCTCCTTTCACTGAGTAGTTTGCTTGAACTTACTGGCTCGGGGGTCCCAGGGGAGGCTCCAGCTTCATTCAGACTTCGAGCATGACTCTGCGCACTCCTGCGACTGAAGCGGGAGGCAGTTCCCTCCCTCCCGGACTATATTAGGGCGAGCAAATCTTTTTAGTACCGATAAACCAATAAATGCCAATGAGGATGGAATGCATGAATCCGCAAGCTGAAATTTAACACCCTGGATGCTATCTTGGCTCCCAAATATACAACAGCTGACTGTGTGCACCAGAATTAGGAAGAGCCGGCATAAGACCGTACATGCATCATAGAGCGCAACCGATGCTTGCCGTGCCATTCGATCTTGCAACTTCATTGGCAAAGTAGCAGTTAATAAATTTCAGAATGATTGTCCTCCTCCTCCTAAGACTAGCCAGCTGGTTGATGTTGGCAGCAGATAAAGTTGTTTGTTACTAATGGAATTCACAGCAGAGGCATTTTCGGGAGGACCGGGGAGGAAGGGCTCCTACCTGGAATCTACTCCAGAGCTAAGGGATCAAGCAGCAAATATGTGTGGTTGTGTTACTTTCTCTTTCACAAAACCCCTGGTGCAGTGAGAATCCTGTTTTATGTGTTGATAGGCGTTGACTGTAATAGAATTAGGAACAGGTGCTCTCTCCATTTGACCTACATAGTTTGTGCAACGTGATGGCCTTTGAGACTCTTGGCGTATCTTCTTAACTGCAAAGTCACACCTGGTTTAACAGCCATCCCCTCCTTCCAGGGGATCCTGGGAACTATAGGTCCATGAGCGGGGCTAGGGATCTGCAACAGACAATTCTCAGTACCCTCACTCAGTTCCCAGGATTTCTTGAAGAGCCAAGCGCTTGATATGTAGCCTCTGTAACTTTGCCGTGCAGTTCTGCCATGTGGAGAGTTGGGGCCGCCATTTTGGGCAGCCAACCAAAGCCGTTAAACATGTGCAGCCTAAAAGTCAGAGGTCGCGCACCTGCTGTACACACATGAGCATCTTAAGTTCAAGTCCTGGCATCTCCAGTTAAAAGGATCAGATGACGGGCAATTGGAAGGACCTCTGCCTCAGACCCCAGAGAGAGAGGAGGTGCTGCCAGTCAGAATAGACAGCCTTAGACCAGGTGGATAGATCTGACCTAGTATAGGGCAGCTTTCTGTATCCACATTCAAGGCCTCATAATGAAGACCCACGATGGAAGGAATTTGGGCACAGAGTGAATCGACTATGTGTGCTTTTATAGTGGCATCACAGTGCCACCACTAGCCAACTAGCAAAAGCCTTTGGGGCAACTCAGTGCCACATTTGCCAATGTGAGGTGGGAGCTAGCTGTGGGGGAGTGACTTTGTGGTGTCCTGGGCACATCAGAAAGATAGCATGAAGCTTGGCCAACCTCTTGCCAGGGGCTTGGGAGACTTGTAGTGGCCACCAGTGGGACCCACTGTATGCAGTGAGGTTTTGGGATCTAGGAAGTATGGCGGTGGGAGCCTTCTCTGATCCCTTAGACTACCCAGGTGCACTATTGTGGCACTCTTAAGTGTCTGCTTAATCTGTCGGCCACACAGAACCCAAAAGCAAATGAACTGCTCTCTGAGTTTTCACAACCGAAACCAACACCTTCCTGGAAATATCACAAAGAGCCCAGATAGATATAGGTCCAGGCTTTTGCAAATCTGATAATGGGAATATTTCATTTGAAGAAACCCACGGAGAAAGTGCTTTCTCTGAGTGAAAGCGACCCATCCCATTCCCTCTTCCTTTCCATATGCTTCACCATGTGAGATAACGAAACATAACTCCCTGCAAGTTAAAAGCTAGCATTTCAGGATAAATATCCTAGTCCAGTATCAGGCCTCAGCAAAGGCAGTTCATTCAAGTAGGTCAGAGACATTTTTGTGTGTTCCAAAAATAGGAAGGGGTCAAGATCCATGGTGGATTGGTCAAAATGGATTGGGGAGCTGGAATTTAGCCAGGCTGGGGGGGGGGGGGATGGAGCAGGGGAATCAGGACTCTGGAAGGGGTTGAAGGGACTATTAGGAGGCCCGGATGAAGCGTCTCTAAGATGGGGCTCTTCAGGCAGCCTTTGAACTATCGTGGGTTCTTCCAGTTCTCCATCCTCTTTCTCCAAAGAGGTCCCTCCTGAACCTGGCAGGATTCTGGCATGGGTCTTCTGCACCTCTTCTGGAGATGGCAGGGTACGGGGTGGTAGAAGAACCCACCTGCCTATGCCATGCTGTTTCCCCCCTGTGAGGGGAGCCTTGTGTTTTTCAAGGCAGCTTTCAGTGATGGCTAATGTTGCACCTGCCCCCTTCAAATAAAGGACAGTTCCTAACGGTCAGGTTTCAATATGACCTTGGATGGGAGGGGTGGAGCACTCCTGGGACAGATTAAGTATGTTTTGATTTAAAACTTTGGGACAAGAATGTCGGTGGCTGCCAGCAAAAGCGGCTGCCCTGTCAGAGCTCACAGGGTGACATGATCATGCAGAATCGAGGAACAAAAATAGGCAGCTCGAGGTCAGCGCGACCCAAGTGGAGCAGGTTTAGCATCGCCTCCTCGAGCTGTAAACAAGTGTGTCTCAGTTGCATGTCAGTAACTGGCTTTATGGCCAAAAAGTGCCTCCCTCTTGCCAAGAAATTGATAGCTTCCTCTTGCTGAGCAGGGCTGGAAATAGCACTGGTAGGAGGATCAAACTCTGAACTTGTTGGCGTTTTCTGAAGTGAAAGCTCCCTGCGCCTGGAAGAAAAACACTCCAAGGCTTATAATTCCCCTAGTCCACTGTTGAAGTAGCAAGAGTGACCCCTTCAAACCAGCAAAGTTGTGGTGGTGTTTTGGGGGCTGGAGTCCACCTTCCTGTCCCTTAGATTATTTGAACTTGGGCGCCAGGCAATTGCAATGAAGATAATAGCATGCAGATGAGACTTCCTGGATCAAGCCAAAGCCCTCTACTCAGTGAATGAAGTGCCTCTGGCCCTCCAGATGCCATTAGACTCCCAGCACCCTTGATCATGCTGGCTGGGACTGGTGTGAGTAGAAGCCGGCTCCCCACCCCTGAGCTAAGTCAACCTGTTTATGGAGAGCAGGCCAAAGACTGGAGAAGGAGATGTGCATTAGCCCGTAGGGCCACCGCAGAGGAAGACCTCCAAAGGTATACGGGGCCTAAGTCGTTTAGAGCATGATAGGGCATCATCAGTGCCTTGACTGGGAAAGCAACTTGTTTAAAACTGGTGCTATATGCAAGTAATCGGAAAGATCCTGGCTGCCACCTTCAAATTTGTAGCTTCTGAAACCATTTTCAGCCCCAAGTAGTGTCTGTTAGCAAACTCACCAAGTGTCCCTGTTTTCCAGGGACAGTCCCCGATTGACAGAAGCTGTCCTGGTTTCTGATTAGATCCAGGAATGTCCCGCTTTTCCTTAGGACGTCCCTAGTTTCATCAGAGAAACGTTGGGGGGTATGCAAGAGTGTAATCTGAAGGTTTCCAAACAAGGGATAACTGTAATTAGACTTTTCTGGTCCAGGAAAGACCCTCACTGGTGAACCAATGGCTACTAGCCACAAAGGCTATGATCTACATCCACGGTCAGAGGCGTTGTACCTCTTAATACCAGTTGATGGGATGGGCAGAAAGTCATTACCTTCAGGTCCTGCCAGTGGGCATCCCACAGGCCACTTTGAGATCAGGGTGTTGGACTAGACAGGCCACTGGCTTAATCTAGCAGGCTTATTTTATGTTCTTAGCTAGCCATAGGCACTACAGGCCATTAAAACCACCTGGGCTTCCAGTGACAAAAAAATGGTCCCAAGAGTAGCCCCTCCGAAGCAACACAGATACTCCTTCAAGGGAATGCAACTCCCAACTAGATCCTCCAGATCCTGGATTCAGGAATGGGCCAACGACATCACCTCTGCCTAGTCTGGATTCAGCTTCACTTTATTGTTGATGAATCTGTTTCTTTGCAACCTGTAAGAGCCAGTGAAACACAACAAGCTGACTTAGTGAAGACCTCTAGCAAAGAAACCCTCTATGTGACAGTTTGGTTTCTGTTCACTGTGCGGAAAAATTGCTCTCTCTCCCCTCGCAGTTCCCAACCTCCCTGTCCCCTCTCCTCAACAATTACATATATTCAAAAGAGATCAAGACATCTGTAAGCTGCTAGAAGACACTTTGGGCTCCATTGGTTTTTCTGTGGCTGTTCACATCCTTTGGCCTCTGCATTCACAGGAAAAAATGTTTTGGCACCCTGCTACGCCTGGGGGAAAGGTGTAAAAAAAAAAAAAGGAATATATATATTTCAAATTAAAAAGGAATGAATTCAATCAGCGCCAGTGGTTGCAGTGTTCAGGTTACATGGAAAATGTAGCAGCAACTGGTTGTGTCCCCTTTTTATTTCAAAAAAATGTAATAGCTGTTGACTTTTTTAAATATCAGAGGTGATTTGTATAGGATTTCCCAGGCTGGGCCAAAGTATTTCACATGCGCAAAAGACCGAGAGCAGAATGCTGTGTAACGTCAGCCCCACATGGGAAGCTTCTGTCCTGAGCTTGTGTTTGTACAGTCAATACCCTGGCATGGATTTACTCCTGACCTAGTTTTGCACTCTGCTACTACAGGGGCATGCTGGATGCCTAATATAGAGCTGATTTTCTTAGCATGTGGCGTCTCTGCCATGACAGGGTCTGATTTGCGACGCGAGCTATGCTCTTTCATGTAGTATGGGAACATTCCTCCTAGGTTTTGCCTGCTTCATGGACCAGCGCAACTTTTGAAGCCCAAAACCTTCCGCGTGGACTGTGCGAACTTGGCACAGATGAGCAAAGAAGGCAAACATCACATGGAGACTTAAATTGAGCACGGTGTCAAATTAGCATAACTTGGCCATCATAAAGATGTGCCTCATCTCTTAAGACAAAAACACAAGCAGGGTCTATTCAGATCCAATGCAAAGAAGCTGCAATTATTTTATGCATGTATTTGAGGGTGAGAGAAGTAGCTTATGCTATAAAAGTTGCAGATGTGTGTATTTTGGCATAGCGCCATTATACTCACCTTTCTTTCCGCTCCCACGGAACACGACACACCCTTGCTCAAATGATCTGAATGTCTTACATTAAGGCATCTCCAACAAGGTGTGGGCCACAATCTCTTCTCCTTGCGTATCATCCTGGAGGTGTAATAACATGGGCTAATCTGTGCCTTCCATAGCGAGGGTTCTGCCGTAGTCAGAGACAGGGAGGCTGGACTGTACAGTCCTCAGTTCTGCTTTCCGGAATGAAACTCTTAAAAATTATCAGCTAAACTGCTTCCCTTTGGGGCAAGGGACATTTCTGGTGAAACCAGTGAAAACTGGCATGCAACGAGGTTTCTCTCGCTTTCTCTAGTTCTCCTCAGACTCTTGGGGTCTTCTCCAAGTAACCTCCACTCTGAGGAGACCTATTGAAATGAATGGACCTAAGTTAGCCATACCCATTCATTTCAATGGGTTAGCTCTGAGCATGATGGGATGCTAGATGCAAGATACAGCATTACGTTTTCGGCTCCATGAGCCCATTTCCCACTGACGCAAAGATTGTTTGTCATAGGTTTTGTTTGCTTAATTTAAATATAAGCTGTTAATTGTTATTTTTTTAAAAAAAGCAACAACAACTTGCTAGCTCAACTTGGCATTTTCACTGCGCATTTGCTAGCATCAAATTTCACCTGCTGCCTTCCATCCCTGCTATGGCCATTGCTCCTATACCCTGTTGAAAAATTGTGTGGCATTCTCTGTTTTTGATTTTCATTGTCTGCCAGTCCCACAGTTATTCCATTCTTCACTCCGCAACACACACACAAACAAACACACACTGTCTCCTCTTCCCAGATCATTAGTAAACATGTTAGAACATCCTTGCTCCCAGCAGAAAACGTGTTTGCTTCTTCTCTTGCAGCTTAGTCTTTAAACTGCCCTTCCTTTGGTCAAAGACATTCGGCTTCATGCTCTGTGTCCCGTCCCCCCCGCAAACCTCCCAACTTCACTGGCAAAAACCACCCACTAGCACCCAAATGGCAGAGAGGAGTTAATAAAACCAATGTGTAACTGAAACATGAAAAGCTATAAATTGTCTCGCGCTTCCCCTCTCCCCCTTCCTTAGGATGTTGGTAGCATTTTGATTTAATAGTTGGACAAACACAAGGGTCTATTTTATTCAGCGTTTACAGGCCTCGGGGCTGTTATTCTTCCAAATTTAATAGCATTGAAATTGCAGGGTTTGTGATAATTTGCCCATCACTTTCTGCGCTTCCATTGATGTTTATTGTCAGCGGGATGAAATCTCGATCCGATTCACTTAGATAACATGTCTGTTAAACATTTAGATAATTGTGCCATCATTAAGTTGTCACATTATTTTAGAGATTCAAAACAGTATCGTGGTAAGTGGAGGTACATGGAGAGGGAAGGACGGGGGGGGGGGGGAGAGAGTCTTGCAGGAGCACAGCCGTCTCGGGGAGTGAAAGGAGTCAGTCGTGTCACTGGATTCCAGCTCGGCTTATTATCACGGCAACAAGCCAGTTTGCAGCAGATAGATATATAGATATATAGACGATATGTTTGCTTCAGGCACTTTCTTGGGAAGTGTAAAAAGTACTCCGTCTCCTGCCTAGCACAAAGAACCAGAGAATTCATTCACTTTACACGGCATCAAATGGATTTTCGAATCGGGAAAAACCTGCTCACCTTCCCTCGAAAGCTCGCTCACAACTCCACGTTTCAGGAAGCTGACTTCTACGGAGTCAGAGAAGCTTCCCATCTAGTTCAGTATTGTCTGCACAGACTGGCAGCAGCTCTCCGGGGTTTCAGGGTGCAGCCTTCCCCAGCCCTACTTGCAGAAACCAAGGATTGAACCTGAGGCCTTCTGTGTTCAAAGTGTGTGCTCTGCCACTGAACTCTGGCCTCTGTCCATGGTGGATCCCAGTTTGTGGCAACTGGTTTTCTTCTGACTTACTCATAATGAGGAGCTTTCTACACAAACACAAGGTGGCATACCATTGAACTCATGGATAAGGGAGGGAAGGAGTCTGCTCACTGTGCCCTGTGTCCTTCACAGGTAGAGCTGGGGGCTTGCAGTGGCACCTTGTTGCAGACCTTCAGTGCTCCTCTTGAAAGTCAGGAGCAGGATCCTGCCAAGGTGTGACACTGAGGGCACCTGCTCTGCCCTTCTCCACCCCATCACTGAACACGTGGAGAAGGTCTGACCTGGACTACTGACGCCATCAATTCACCATTGCCCACCGCCCTCCAACTTGGGAAGGGTGAAGGTCTGCAGAGGGCATCATCCTGACCTCATGGAGTCTCCTCCAGGGGCGTAGCATGGGTTGATGGAGCCCAGGGCAGGGCAAGTGTAGTGCTTCCCTGGTGGACTGGGCAGCGGCCATTCTCTTTGCCGTCCAGCATCTAATCAAGGGAGTCTGTCCTTGCAAACCAGCCCCAACCTGGGATAAGGCAGAGAAACGCAAAGCCACGAGCTACAGGGGTCAGCAAACTTTTTCAGCCGGGGGCCGGTCCACTGTCCCTCAGACCTTGTGGGGGGCCGGACTATATTTTGAGAGAGAGAAATGAACAAATTCCTATGCCCCACAAATAACCCAGAGATGCATTTAAAATAAAAGCACACATTCTACTCATGTAAAAACACGCTGATTCTTGGACCACCCACAGGCCGGATTTAGATGGTGATTGGGCCAGATCTGGCCCCTGGGCCTTAGTTTGCCTACCCATACACTGCTGCATCGTGTAGTCCTCCTTGCAGTGAGGCGCTCTGGGCAATGCGCATGGCTCCAGCAGTGCTTTCCCACCTTCCTCTTCCTCCCTCCCACCTTGGTGGGTGGCAACGGCAGTGGCGGCACCCTCCACCTCCTTCCCTCTTGGCCAGCCCAGGGGTGGGGCTACGCCAGCCACATGGAGAAGGAGATGCCATCACCACCCCAGCCCCGAAGGCCCCGCCCAGGCACGGCTTGCCTCACCATGGCTCTGGCTTTGATGAGGGAATCTGTCATAGGGGGTGCCTGGTTGTGCCCCCTCAGAAACTTATGCCGGGGCCAAAGCTTCCCGCATACAAGACAAAATACAAGCAAGTAATTAAACCAAAACAACAAAACAATTCGCCACTGGTCTCTCCGTTTCAGACCTTCCCCTCCATGACTCAGAGGGTGACAGCAAAGGTACTTAGCTTTTCTTAATCAAGAAGGTGTATACATAATTTTCAGTCTCTCCCCCCTTTCCTTTCTTCCTTTCTTCCTCCTTTCTTGATGCCACTTAAAATACCTCTTGTGAAACTGCACCTTTAAGCCTGTCCCTGACATGAGGCAGAACCACAAGAAGTTACTTGGTTAATTTAAAATAAAACAAAATAAACCACAGCTGGGAGTGCATGAGAGCTCATTAAAATCTTACAAGTTCCCTCCCCCCCCCCCTTCTGATCTCCCGGTTCACGATATCTTGGCAGCGTCTGGCCAATCCAGAGCATGGCTTCATTATCATGGCGCTATTACACCCGGGAAGCTTTGTGTACAAACAGCCTGTGCAAATTCTTCTTACACACACACACACACCAAACGAAAATTCCCCAAGCAGCCGACGACTTTCTATTACCGTTTCACAGTACTCTGGAGAGTTTTAAGATAGCAGCTTGATTAAGCTTGTGGGAAAAATACTATCAGCATGCTACTCCACAGACAGAGATAATGTACTGTTGGCATTAAGTATGTTTAAGGGTAATTATCTCCCCCCTATTCATATTGGTTACATGAAAACCAAAGCAAACAGGAGTTTGAGGTGCGGCGCTCAGCAGTCCCGGGCAGATCAGGGATGGGTTAAGAAGGCCTTGGTGACAATTATAAGCCTCGATGAAATGTTATCCCCTGACTGGTGTTCACTCTGCAAGTAGAGGAAGGAGCTTTCAGCCTCTGTTATGAGGAAAGGATTTATCTTTTCGTTGGGGGCTGGTGTCAGCAATCAATCACAGGCTTTCGTTGGCAAGAACTTTTCTGTCGAGAAAACGGCGCCCTGTTTTCTCCTCCGCTACCACGGCAAAAGGGATTGGGGGTGGGGGAGGAGGGAAAATCAGTCCGGTTCACATTTATAGGCAAATGTCCCTAATTCACACCTCCCCCAAAAATCTGAAACACAGCTAGCCTTTGAATGTCACACTAATCTGAATTTTGCAACGGGGTTCTCTGACCACCCCCCGCTCCCATCACCGCCCAAAATGTGCAAAAAATGCCTCTATTAGGGGAAGGTGTTCATAAAACCATACATATAATAGTGAAAGTAACATATAAAAATTCGTTCTTAGGAGAAACGGCTTGCAAAAGGTATTAGGCGTAACTGCATAGAAAAATCTGCACAACTGTGAGGCTGGGTGTTTTTTAATAGGGTTTTATTGCCATATTTCTGGGATATTTAACTGCTTGTGTAAGTGGTCTACTTGCATAATCATCATAATGTCAGAAGACAACTGGGAAGGTCACACCCTAGTTTCTGTGATCCTGGAACAGGCCTTTGCCACATGGAAGATGACTAGCTTTTTCTCCTCCGATGTTATACCGCTGTTAGGATTTTCAAGCATTCCTTGAACACATTTTGTAAGACAGTGGTGTGCTTGGGTTCTTTCTTTCCCCCATTTTGAAAGTTGTTTTGCATAGAGGCATGGAGTTTGGTGGTGTGGTAGTTGAATATTTCCACAGAAACCTGGGTAGTCCTTGTACCTCAGTCATCTGAGTACTTTGGGTTTGTGTATAATTATCGACGTGTGTCTGTGCAAAATTATTTACACGATGTGGGTTTTGACATTTCAGTCCTGTTTGGGAAGCCGTGGCAGTTTAAAAATAGGTGTGTGTGCTGACGACAACGATCTCAGTGAAGCAGGTTCAAAAATGCCTGATTTATTTTGTCCCGTAGGCAGGAAGTTGATATTGTAATCTCTGGTATATGAAGAGCATAACTCTTGGGCGTGTGTGTTCTGCGGGTTTCTGATGCTGATCAAAAAGATTTAATTGATGGGTGAAGAAGTACAGAGGGCAATTTTCTGAAGGTAGTGAATGATGCCCCAGAGTTGTTTACCATCTTACAAAAATATACATTGAACTTGACGCAAAAGGAGCCGCTAAAAGAGACAGTTCCCTCCTGGGGCCTCTTCTGCTTCAGATACACAGGCTACCTCTTACGAGGCAGAGTTGCCGATTGTCTTACTTGTTGACTAGAATGAAATCAAGTTCTCCCATGACTTTTGTCTCGTCTGTGCAGCTTTGCTGTATCTCCCACTCAGTCTTGGGATTAATATTTTGTGTGTTTGTTTTTTTAACACACTGCTCCCTTGCCTAATATTTTGAGTGGTTTGGGAGAAATCCACCATCCCTCTGCCCTCTTCTCCTTACAAATATGTAGCATCACAGTTTCCTTCTGACATTGCACAACCAGGTCACCGTTGTTGAAGAGCTGGAATGGGAAGGTCCTTTTCCAGCTTTGTAATTTTTCTTTAAATGCCTCCAGGTACCTGTTGCTGGGGAAGATCACTGAAAAGAGGTTTGACCCCTTCCTGCCCTGCTTGTAGGCTCCTTGGGGGCATTTGACTGGCCTAGAGGGGCTATTTGGTCTGATCTATCCGGGATCTTCTCATGTTCTTATGAAATACTTTGTCAATATGGCTGCTTGCGAAGGCCACTTACTCTGCGTTGATCAGTTCTGCTACTTTCCACAATCAAAAGCCTGCCAACTGTATGACCTTCCTTGTGTGTAAGAACAAAAAAAAAAGCCTGCTAGTTCAGACCAATGGCCCATCTAGTCCAACATTCTGTCTCACAGCAGCCAACCACATGTCCATGAGAAGCTAGCAAGCGGAACCTAAGCATAAGACCACTTTCCCCATCCTCTGTGGTTTCCAGCAACTGGTATTCAGAAGCATTACTGCCTCCAACAATGGAAGCAGAGTGTAGCCATCATGGCTAGCAGCCAAGTGTTGTGTTGGCCAAGTGTTGAGATCTCAATGTCAAGTCAACCTTACACTTCCAATGTGTTCTGCAATGAGATGAACTTCCATCTCACCAGTTGTCTGTGATGCGTTGTGGGGTGGGGGCAAGTGGAAAGCAGATTTCCTGGTAGATCTCTGAGTGAAAGGGTCTTAGCTCAGTGGTAGAGCATCTGCTTTACCTGCTTAAGGTCCCGGGTTCAATCCTCAATGCTATCTCTTGATAGGGCTTGGCCTCAAACTCTGGGGACCTGCTGCCAGTCAGTGCGGACAATACTGAGATAAATGGACCATTGGGCTGACTCAGTAAAGGGCAGCTTCCTAGGTTTCTATGATCTGCAGATAAATAGATAGATGAGAGTTTCTGGCTCCCAATCATTCAGCAATTGCAAGGAACCAACTGTTTAGGCTGCATAAACAAAGCTGTTGAAATGAAGAAAGCTAACCATGAGTGGTCTGTGGTGGGAAAAGACTGAGAGCTCACTTCAGTTCTGGTTCTGAAAAGAAATTCCTAGGCTCAGAACATGCTGTTTCATAATTCTAATGGGCTGTCTTTTGAAACTGGCTGGTAGATGTGGAGGTGCTAGCTTAAAAAACAAAATAAAAAATGGATTTCACAAGCCTACCCATTCATGTGACCAAGCCATTGCTTGGAGAGAGCTGTGCCTCGGCTCATTGTTCTTCATAGGGAAGGTATCTTATTCCCTCGGTCATTTCTGTTCCTCAGTTTCCCTATAGCCTTTTCGAAGGGGAGCAGCCAGAAATGCATATGGCAACAGCTTCTTGTTGGACTCTTTCTCAGTGCACAACCTGTTGTGAAGATTCCTACAACAAGGATACAACAAGCATACCATCCTGCTTGCCTTGCCACTCCCTGTCATGTCTCCCAGGCCAGTAACACCCACAGCTGACTTTGAAAGCTACTTTGGGAGCTCAGCACTTTTGAAGAATTGTACCGCTTATTCCCGGTGACTAAATATGGACTGGGGGAGTCTAACTTTAGACATTTATTTTTTGCCTGAGCTGGCTCCTGGCCACACCTTTGGGTTTTTTTTTCTTTTTCTTTTTCTGAAATGGGTACCGTGAATGTAAGCCTGGCCTCCTTGTAACAGAATCTTCCTGGCAAACCTGAAAAGGGGGCCATCAATGTGTTTACAGAGGAACAGAGAGTCCCGGAGATGGTGTCCCTTTTTGGAAAGCCTCCTGTCCATAATCGGTACCTTATGACTTGCAGCTGAAATATTTTGCTGTGTGCTTTGGCTCGGGCTTCGAAAACCAAATGCTTCACGAGCCGGAGCGCAGCCCCCCCCCCCTTGCAAAAACAACTCTCGCCTTGGCCCGGCCTTGCTCCAGCCGGATGAACTCCAAGCTAAAATGTTTTAAAGGGTTTCTGGCATCCACTGCTGTTTGTCAGGCGCAACTGCCGGATTCCATGCCTTCCGCACGTGGCTTTAAAAATGTCTCCAGCGGTGGGGGGGGGGTAGTACGGAGG
Source organism: Podarcis muralis (assembly GCF_964188315.1). Classification (NCBI taxonomy): domain Eukaryota; kingdom Metazoa; phylum Chordata; class Lepidosauria; order Squamata; family Lacertidae; genus Podarcis; species Podarcis muralis. The sequence continues at coordinate 18,694,427 of NC_135669.1, forward strand.
CTCGACAGTGAGAGGTCTTGACCACAAACACGGCGGAACAAAGGGGGCAGGCGAGAGCCCAGAGGTGGAAAGGATTGCCTGGGCTGTTTCAGACTATAGGTGGGAGGCCACATTTTTTTAAAATAAATAAATGGTTGTTTATGATTTATCAGTTCCGAAAATGATGATGTTGTTAAGGACAAGAAGGCCCATTCAGAAGCGAGGGCAAAAGTTCCCGAATACACATATCCCCCAAAGCAATCACTGAAGGCAGGTACAAACATGATTGTGAAAACCATCCACCTTTTCGGACACCTAATCTAAATATTGGCCATAGAAAAGAATCAAAAGAGAAAGCATTAGCATTGGTAGAGAGGCAAGCATAGTGAAGGATGGATGTGATACAAATTGCATACACTCCAACACTCCTCAGATGCAAATTAAGGACATTCCAATCTACATCAGTAACACTGCCACCGGGGGGGGGGGGGCATTGCAGTTGCATGTTAAGATTTTTTCTTTTCTTTTTTCTTTTTAAAATGCTCTATTGATTTCAACAAACCATTCGACAAAAACAATCCAAAATCAATATATATTACCAAAAAGAGAGAGAGATTTAGATTCATACATAACAAATTCCAGGACGTTAAGATTTTCAGTTTTTCAGGTTGCAGGTGCACCTCCTGAAAGCCCGGCTAGCTGCAGTGCCCACCTTTGCCCTCCTAACTTCCTTTTCCCCCACCCCTCAAACGCTAGCCCCCCACAGGCCTGCCTGCACCCCGCCAGCTAAACCCTTCCCTCCCACCCACATCCCAGAGACTGCTCCTGCCCTGGCTCCTTCTTGTTTTTATTTGGCATGGCTGGCTGGCTGGGGGCCTGCCAGGCTGGAGAGTCGCAGCCTCCCATGGCAGGGACAGTGATGATGGCCCCATTGCCCAGCCCCCCCCCCCCCCCCCCGTCCTCCTGCTCCTTGCTATTGCTGCTGCTGCTAACTCCACCAGCCGGCCAGCTGGCTCCTTCCCTTGCACCAGGGTGCAAGACTCTTCCCTCTTTCCCACACTCTGCCTTCTCAAACTCCCATGAAAGCACATTTAAAGCATATAAGTCCAAGAATCCTGAGAAGTGTAGTTTAACTCCCATTGAACTACAATTCCCAGCACCCCCTCGCAAACTATAATTCCCAGTGTTCTTGGGGGTTTGCTTTAGGGTGAGTGCACGCTGCATGTTAACATGAATCCAGCACTGGATGCATCTGAAGAAGCCTGTTTTGCATCTTCCCATTGGGAAGAGGAAGAAGCCCAATGTTATTACATCACCCTGTTTCTAATAGCTCCATGCTTCACTCTCCATTCCTTCTTCCCTCTTAAGAACAACATCTTAGTGGAAGATCTAGCATTAGATGGTGAAAAGTTAGCTTGCCTCTTATAAACTTTCCCTAAGCTCTTTGATATCAACTTTGCATTCAGTGGCCCAGTTCCTTGGAAGACATCTGTTCTCAAGAGATTAAACAGTGTTACATGGCAAAATAAATCAGATGTCGCATCGCAATTATAGCCTTATTATAAATATTGCAAAGAAAGTAGATTCTCAAACTCTGGAGAGAGCTCCAGCCACTTACATCCTTCAAATTTGCTTTCAAGTCATGTATGCATTCAGTTACTGTACTTTTCAACCTAAAGTTTTCTATATCACTTGGTTGATCACTCAAAAACAAAATAATACTGCATCTTCTTCACCTAAAAATCCGCATTGTTCCCTGTGTGGATGAGATGAATGGCTGATTTAAAAGCAATAATTTCCTTGGGGGAAAACATACAGAACAAGAATAGAGAAATTCTAGTGGGTCTGGAAGCTTTTATATAACCTCCTTAGCAAAAGAGCTTGTGAGACAATCAAAAGAAGACAACATAAAGGAGTAATAAGCTGGTCTTGAAATGTTTTCGAGACACTGGCTGCATTTGTGTGAATGTTAATTCTTCCCAGCAAACTTGTGAGTAGCTATGATCTTAACTGTTTTTGTTATACTGTATTGTTAATGGGACTCTGTTCATAGTGGAGAAACTTCTGTGTGCTTCATCTGTTTGTGAGAAGTATCCCTCAATACACATGCTTTTTTTAACCATTGCAATGGGGGGGGGGAGCTCACAGAGGACTGAGGATCCTTTTGCAAATGTTGACATTGGTGGGGGACATCACGTTGATGGAGTTCTGAGTCACATCTCCTTGTTTAGGAGTGCCCACCTAGACATGGTGGGGACAAACAGATTTCTTGTCCTTTGTCTGCCCTGTCTGCATATAAAGAAGAGAGGCGTGTGGGTCATCTTTCAAGCGCTGCTGGTGCCATGTAGAAAGGGTGTACTAAATCTCCCCACATACCTTCATATGGGAAGCAGGTGGCACTGTGGGTTAAACCACAGAGCCTAGGACTTGCCGATCAGAAGGTCAGCAGTTCAAATCCCCACGACAGGGTGAGCTCCCATTGCTCAGTCCTTGCTCCTGCCAACCTAACAGTTCGAAAGCACGTCAAAGTGCAAGTAGATAAATAGGTACTGTTCTGGTGGGAAGGTAAACGGCGTTTCCGTGCACTGCTCTGATTCGCCAGAAGCGGCCTAGTCATGCTGGCCTCATGACCCGGAAGCTGTACGCCAGCTCCCTTGGCCAATAAAGCGAGATGAGTGCCGCAGCCCCAGAGTTGGCCATGACTGGACCTAATGGTCAGGGGTCCCTTTACCCTTTACCTTCATATACCTGCTGCCCCTCTTTAACCTAATATTTATTTATTGCATCTATTTACCATCTTCATACCCTCCAACACATCGCAACGAAAAACCGGGATGCCTTCTTCCGAGGAGTCGCATGACCTGTGTGAGATTTCAGCCCCCAAAAAGGCGCTTTTCAGGCATGGTGCCCCAAAGCACACCTTCTGGGGTGCCACACGAGCTGTGGCCTTGAAAATGTGCAGGAAATGAGTTCCTCCAAGGTGAGAGGATATGCCACACCTCTGCTCCCTTTGAGTGTACCTTTGTGAGCTTTGAGCAGTGTGTTTTTCCAAGGCCAGCTCTGGAGAAGTTATGTATCTCAAGCTGCATTAGCATTGCATAGCGTCGGGGTTAGTTAAGGTTAGCAATTTTATCCCTCCGATTTCTTGGTGCTCGTTGGCCTAAAGCACCCCGCTCCTCAATTCCTGGGTACCTAAACAGAGAGTCTCTTTGTGCGACTGTAATGTTGTATGGCAGCATTTGAAATTTGAGTCTGAGTACACATTCCAAAAAAACTGGGGAATCTCCCTGGTTTTCAACACAGAAAGAGGGGGAGGGAAGGAATTGCAACCTTATACATTTTTTGTTGTTGTTGTTTAAGTTGGTAGCAAAGTTCTACTTCCAGATCTCTGGGGCTCTAACGAGAATGGGTTTGCTCTGTTGGTGACATATTTTCCCTGAAAAATAAATAAAGGAGAAATTTGCAAGCTCTAGGGATCTGTATTTAAAACGAACAGTCACTGGCTCACTTTTAATTTTCCCCTCTGCAAATAGTATTTAGACAGCGATGAGAAAAGCACTCTCTCGCTAAGCTACGGAAAACCTTTCTTGTCCTTTAATTCTAGATGAAGGGGATTAGTGTGAACATATTTAGCCTCTGACCTTCAGACAAAAGCATTATCAAATTTAGTGACCAAGTGGGTCTCCATTTAACAGAACTAGTTCAGTCTCTTTGCCTTCTTCTTCTTTTTTTTCCAGAACGGAGAGGCAAAGTTCAAAAATCTATTGTTAAATGGGACGCCTCTGTGGTGCTTTCTTCAGATTTAGATTTGAAATGGTTGTCGGGGTATAAATGGGGAAAGAGGAGTCGACGCCAGCCTTGCCAAAGTGTTGGGGATCTGCCATGAGACTTTGGAAAATAAACAGAAAAGCACACCCAGGCAAACAATCCCACGGTGGCCTTGCAAGAGATCGGGCTCCTTGTGTTTTTGCGCGCGCGCACACACACACACACACACACACAATCACTCTACGTAGATATTTGAAATGGTTGTCATGATTGCCTGTCCCCTGCCGCTCTGCGATTATGCCTTCTTTTTTCTCTGGTGGCGAAAACCAGACCTTTCCAGCATCTTGATTCCCTCCGTCTGGGGACAGCCAGCAATCTACGGCATCGATATTGTGAGTGTGTGCTTGGTGCGCCGAACCCACAAGAGGATAGGTGCCATCTGTGCTCCGATATCCAATCATTCAATGACTTTATTAGCTGACTTTTAACAGGCTCTGTTGGTCTTCTCCCTCTCTTTTTACTTTTCTCTTACTGGACCCAGTTTGTGTGTGTTTGTGTGTGTGTGTGTGTGTGTGTGTGTGTGTGTGTGTGTGTGTGTGTAGAAGATCACCAAAGCAGAAGGCACCATCGGACACACACCAGGCATTTCAAGACCAAAGCCGGCCTCTTTATAAAGCAGTGCTGAAATGTGTAAAGCTAGCTGGTCAAGAGTGCGCCCCCCCTCTCTCCCTCTCTCTGTCCACCGTAAAATATTCCGGCCTGCCCATGGAATGCCAGAAGGGGCCTCTCTTAAGCCGGTGTCCATTTACAGTTCATCTCTCATAAACTCGACCACTGGGGTAAGGGCAGCCGGCCCAGGCCTCCTGGTATGTGATTGATTATCTGGTATTTATGCCATTGAGGAGTTTTCAGCGGTTGAGGGTCAAGGGGTCATCTCGTGTGTCCTGCCGCAAATCCGTTTCCTTTTGTACAGTGAGGGCTGGGTGAACAAGCACACAAAACCCACCTTTTTTCTTTTCCTTGGGAAAAAAGGGAGGGGGACGGGCCAGTGTCAATGATTTTTTTCCCCTCCAGCCGTTCCTGAATAGTGTCCTTTTTAATTCTAAAGAACTTTAATTAAAAGTAGCAGGAGAAAAAAGTTCATCTTGACAAGGTTTAGCTTACCTTAACAGTTACTTGTGTGTCCTGGGACCCTTGAAACCCAAGTTTTGGGACGGGGGGTGATAACTTCTTTTCTCCCAGTTCCCCTGTTGCTAATTAGTCTGTCTTTGGTTTTAATTAAAGCTGTGTCTCAAGTAAAGTAAAAAAAAATATGATTCATCTGGAAATGTAAAAAATAAATAATGCATGCTAGATTTTCTCAGAAAGGAACCTACAATGCTAGTCTCTGATTTTGTGACCAATGCGAAATTGCTACAGGCTTCCAAAAACTAATTCACGTTACCGATGTAAAAACCTGACCTCCAGTTCCAATTCCTCTGGCCAGATGACTACACATAGCATAACTACTAGCTTGAGCTTCTTCCCACAGATGACAATGGGTAGATTGCCAAACCCTGCAGACTGTTGGGCTGTTAGTTTGCAAAAAGCTCTGACCAGCTTTTGTATACAAACACATTACTTTTGACTTGGATTTTGACGGCAGCATGTGACTGTGCGCCTATATACTGACAGGCAAAACAGATTGGGTTTTACTTTTTTTGTGTGTGTGGCTGGTGGAGAGCTCCTTGTGCAGGACAAGTAAGGATAACTAAATATTTATCAGGGAAATGCTGCCCTCTCGGGTGTGGAATCCATCAGTTGTTAAATCAATTCAGGGTCACTTCCCTGCCTCGAGGGGGGGGGGTCCTCCCTAAATGGGACATGGGCTAGATTGCAGTTTAGGTAGGAACACGAGGCTTCTAGGTGGCTATAAAAAATTCCAGATGGTGGCAGTGGTGGATTTTTTTCAGCCTTTTCACCATGTTAGGCTGGCACAACCTTTGCGAAGGTTGTTATTTTGTGCATGTATGATCGGTTGATTGATCTTAGCTCCCTGGGCCTCCAAGGATGCTTCACTGAAGAATTTATCCACAGAGCTGTGGTTGATCTTCATTGATGTGAGCAGCTCAGGGTATTTATCAGGCTACCAGGTTTCCAGAGTGTCTGAACACTTCCGCTTTCAAAAAGAAGACGAGTTTAGTGGTTGTGCAAAACAGTTTGCGGACATCCTCTGAAATACCTTTTTGAATCAGCTGGCCAAGGCTTCTCCTGTGGTTGCTGGAGTTCCCCTTTAACATTCTCTGTTCCCCTCATTGGAGTTAAGGTGATAAGTTCTGGACCGGTCTGTTTCAGGCCTGGGTATGGCTATCCATGCTGCAGAATGAGGTGTTAGAGTCCTGGGGACAGGGAGTTTTAAGTGGATTGTTATCGCTTTGGGTACTAGGTGGGAGATGGTGTTTAAAAACAAATGCAAATAAAACTTTCATAAACCACTTTCATAAACTCTCTGCAAGAAGAAAACCCACCCATCCAGTCCAGCCCACCCATATCAGAGCTAGTTTTCTACTTGCAGAAGAATGCGTTTTAATTATCTCAGAGAACATTTAGAGATTAGAGTGGCAGTCTGTTGTCCAGATCTACCACGTTCAGCTGCAAGTACGCCAAGAATGGAATTTGAGATAGGTCACATTTTTGATGCTTCACCATGTTTGTTTGTTCGTTTATACCCCGCCCAACTGGCTGGGTTTCCCCAGCCACTCTGGGCAGCTCCCAACAGAATATAAAAAGCACAATAAAAGAGCAAACATTAAAAACTTCCCTAAACAGGGCTGGCTTCAGATGTCTTCTAAAAGTCAGATAGTTGTTTATTTCCTTGACATCTGATGGGAGGGCGTTCCACAGGGCGGGCACCACTACCAAGAAGGCCCTCTGCCTGGTTCCCTGTAACCTCACTTCTTGCAGTGAGGGAACTGCCAGAAGTCCCTCAGAGCTGGACCTCAGTGTCCGGGCTGAACGATGGGGGTGGAGACACTCCTTCAGGTATACTGAGCCGAGGCCGTTTAGGGCTTTAAAGGTCAGTACCTTAAAGCCTTCCTGATCTAGAAAAATAGCACATGAGAGGAAAGGGCCTGTTTTCTCCATGCTAAGTGCTCTGGCATCCTCTGCCCCTAAGGGTATTTAATTTTGTGGAGGGGAGAGGCATTCAGAACTGCACCCTTTTACATACACCCTGAAAGGATAAAGTCCAAGAAGAGGACAGTCTGCACTTCCCAAATATTTATGCTGCTTATTTATTTTGCCAGTTTCTGCTGGGTTGGTCTCCTTGGTGTTTTCTTCAGATAGTCCACTGAAGAAATTAAAATTTGCAATTCTGGAATTGGGGGAGAAAATTATTCCTAACTGAACCTGGCTTTTCCAATGACACAAGGGTTGGTTTTTTATGAATGGACCTTTCATTTAAAGTGTGTGTGTGTGAATGAATGAATGAATGAATGAATGGAGAGGCATGTGCAATGTGTTAAGGCTTTTTTATTATTATTAAGCCAGAGTCTAGACCAGGATCTGATAAAGAAGGTGATAAAGCCCTTTGGTTTACATTAGTTCCCACCTCACATTCGGCTTTATCTGCACTGGGAAACAGGAAATTTTACAGGGAAGATTCATCATTATACAGCTTAGCTGTAGACACAGCCAGGACGCAGCAGCCTGTTTGATTCTGGGCCCTGTTTGATTGAAAAAGCACCCACTGACATGGCCAGTCTGGAGAAGAAACGGCAGAGGACGAGCGTCCTTTTCTACCGCTTCCGCTGCTGTGCTTCTAACTCCAGGCAGTGCTTACGTCTCCCTCTTCGGAGTTAATAGCTTCTTTCAGCGTAAGCTCTTGGCCTGTTCCATCGTTCATATTGGTTTAAAGATTGGAATATCAGTGCAGTCTCTTTGTGCATCTAAATATAGACCCGTTTGTGATTATGGTGTAGTATCACTAAGCTTTTCCTTCTCAGCTGCTTGACCAGATGGGACTCTTTGTTCCCATTTTACTCTTCGTAAGAGCAAGCTAAGTCAACTTTTGCAGAGGATTTGCGCCTGCGTGCTTGTGTTTGTTTGTGTGATGTGTGCACAGGGGACAGGGCAGGTACAGGTACCTGTATCTATCTCTGTTCTGGTCCTTCTTCCACTCAGCCACTCAGGATGATGAGATGGTGAGACGTTTATCATCATTGCCTCTGGCTAACATGGAGAAGAGCCAGAATCAAAATACAGTGGTACCTTGGCTCTCTGTTCCAAAACCAAAGCATTCCAAAACCAAAGGCATGCTTTCCCATAGAAAGTAATGCAAAATGGATTAATACATTCCAGAATTTTAAAAACAACCCCTTTATCCATTTCTGCAGTCACACAGTCAATCAATCAGTAGCTGAACTGGGTTCCACACAGTCACAAAAACGAATTAACCGAAAAAGCCTCAAAAACAAAAACACAAAATAAATAGCAAAAACAAAAATGCCAAACTTAATCCATTCCGGAAGTCCGTTCGGCTCCTGAAACGTTTGAAAACCAAGGCACAGCTTCTGATTGGTGCAGGTGCCCTGGAAACAATAGCCGACAGCCACATCGGATGTTCAGCTTCTGAAAATTGTTCGAAAACTGGAACACTTACTTCCGAGTTTTCGGCGTTTGGGAACTAAGGCTTTTGAGAACCAAGGTACCACTGCTCTATAAAGGTCTGCTCAATGCCTGTAAGCCCTAGTTTTTGGCCCCTTTCAAATCAATATAAGTCAAACCATCAGTCCATCTGATTCAGTATTGCGAGCACTGACTGGCAGCAGCTCCCCGGAGTTTCAGGCAAGAGTGTCTCCCAGCCCTACCTGGAGATGTCAGAAGCTGAACCTGTGACCTTCTGCACCCATTTTAATGATATTGCTACTGGGCATTTTTTGTAAACTCTTCTAAGTTTTATAGCTGTTTTCATTTTGTGGTTATCACTGTATTATTAAAAAAAATCTGCTGTGGGCGCTTTATTTAAATGGAATCATATAAGGTAAATCTTTGAAATATGGAAATAAAAGGGGAGGTGTTGGGATGCATATCTCTGCCTTCTGGGTTTCCCAATGCACCTATTATTTAGTTTTCCAGCAATGCAGGCTTGTAAATAGTCACACCTCTGCTTGCCTAGGGTGAATCAAATGTGCTTTTGGGCAACCAGGCAGGAAATATCAGACACATAGGAAAGAGCTGGTGCTTCTTTCAGGCTGTGTAGGTAAGCCAAAAATTGGTTTGTAATGTTACATACTTTGGGGTGGGTCTTCTGGACTTACTTGCAAGGCTAGAGTAAGGTCACTTTGCTGGTCTGGGTTATCCCATTAACCTGTGACACCTGTCCATCCTTCCTTCCATGTCTGTTGTAGAATTTGGAAGTGCATCAAAAATACTTCTGAACCATTTAAAACTCCCCAGTTCCTAGTGTGCCTCATAGAGTTTTGGGGGGGAACCATAGGGGTTATTTAGTCCAACCCCCCTGCAATGCAGGAATCTTTTGCCCAATGTGGGACTCGAACTCACAACCCTGTGATTAAGAGTCTCATGCTCTGAATGGTGTGCAAGTTCCGTTGTGTGCAATGGAGCCTCGTGGAAAACGCAAATTAAGACAGCTCAGAAGAAGACACTGGAGCACTCCAAATCGTTTGCCCACGGACATGCACAGAAAATGAAGTTCGCTGGCTGACGCTGCCTCTCAGCTTAACCTGGCAGGCTACTTCACAGGGTTGATGTGAGGGTTAAGTGAGGAAGGGAAGAACCATATGCACTACCTTGAGCTCCTTGGGGGGAAAGTTGGGATAGAAATGCAATAAAGAAATAGGTAGATCCAGCTGAAAAGCAACACATAGATATCTGCATCAATTGCTGCAATGCATCCCTAATTAGTAATATTGCATATTGTATAACCGTACAAGGGACATGGCTGTGAGGTGGTGTCAGGGACCGTGCTGAGGAGGAATGGTGGGAGCCTCCCCCTGCTCCTCATCAGGATCCTGAATCTTCCCAGGAGCAGTGGGACAGTATAGATTCAGAACTGTGGTTTGCAGAGGGTCATAGTTCAGAAGGCAGAAGTTGGGAAGAACTGGGTGGTGAACAGCTAGGAGGAGAAGAACTGGGAGAGGGAGAGTTAACAAACTCACTGTCACTGGAAAGCGTTCATCTGCTCAGCCCAAGGTCAAGGAGAGCAAGAGGCAGAAGTGACATGGGTGGAAGTGGGGGGGGGGGGCCTTAAATGGGAGCACCTCGTCCTTAGGAATGGAGGCTTTGTTCTCTTCCTGTAGTCATTAAAACTTTGAACTGTAAGAGACTCCTTTAACTTTGTTCTGCTTTTTGTTGTTGTTGTTTAATCATTTAGTCGTGTCCGACTCTTCATGACCCCATGGACCAGAGCATGCCAGGCACTCCTGTCTTCTACTGCCTCCCGCAGTTTGGTCAAACTCAGGCTGGTAGCTTTGAGAACACTATCCAACCATCTCGTCCTCTGTCGTCCCCTTCTCCTTGTGCCCTCCATCTTTCCCAACATCAGGGTCTTTTCCAGGGAGTCTTCTCATGAGGTGGCCAAAGTATTGGAGCCTCAGCTTCAGGATCTGTCCTTCCAGTGAGCACTCAGGGCTGATTTCCTTCAGAATGGATAGGTTTGATCTTCTTGCAGTCCATGGGACTCTCAAGAGTCTCCTCCAGCACCATAATTCAAAAGCATCAATTCTTTGGTGATCAGCCTTTTTTATGGTCCAGCTCTCACTTCCATACATCAGTACTGGGGAAACCATAGCTTTAACTATACGGACCCAAGTCCCTGAAGTCTGACAGGTGGCTGACTACCCCAAAGGAACCCTACACTTCTGACTTTCCCCCCTACAGCATCAGCCTGGAGGATGGCCATGTTCTAGTTCTAGAGAACCCAACGCCATTTCTCGCTTAGCATCAGTTCCCGTTGCCCTCTCGCCTTGACCACCTTTCCCAGCCTCAGAGCAACCCCGAGAGAAACCGTGAAGCTGACGGCTGGGGAAAACAGATTCCTGAAACCAGTTCTTTTGTTTCTATGCTTTCTTCATTCTAACCCAGGATCTCCTTTGTGTGGCTATGAACACCCAACGGGTGTGTGGAGAACATGGTCAGTGGTCCTTGTTTTATCTCCCATTTCCCCACCCCCTCACTGTCCGGCTTCCTTGGACACCTAAATTTGAAAATTACTGAGCCTCTGCTCCTCCCCCTTTTAGCCACTTCCTCCCCCCCCCCCCCCGGTCCAGCTGCCATGGCGATTGACACAAAGCCAATATCTAAATAAACCCCTTTCCCACCCCCACAGCTACCTCTTCCTCTCTTTCCCCTCATAAAGACTTTGTGGTTTCATTTTTCCCTCCAAGGTCAAGATCAGACCTTTTTAAATAAACACATATCAAAGGATCATTAGCAAAGCAGCACTGTTAAATTGAGATATTAACTTCTGTCAAGCATGCTTTTTCGTTGCGGTTTCTCCCTCTCTCTCTGTAACTCATGACTGCAGTAGCCTTTTTTTATTATTTTGGCCTGAGGCGGTAGCATCTGGCTGCTGTAGAGACTGTAAAAATTAAAAAGCAACACAAATCATTGGGAGAGAAAAGCAGTAAATTCAATGATAAGAATTTAAAATTAAAATGTTTCGGGGCTTTTATATTCCGGGGGAACATGAAAGGAATGAGCTCGTGCTCCTGTTGCAATAAACCGCCTGCCACTAATAGCCGCTTGATTCTTTCCCTCTTTGCTCCTTCCCCGGCATAATCATTCTTCCTTGGGCAATCGCCGAAAAGGAAAGAAAGAAGTGTAATAAAGAATAAGTAAACTGATGATATGGTGCGGATAGTGATGGAGAGGAGGGGAAGAGCGGCCGGGGAAACAGCCTAATGCACATTGCTGCAAGAGTGGACTTGATATTGGTCCGTCACCCTGGAGGAAAATCATTTTGGATTGGGAAGTGATTCCTCCTTAGCTGTTTTTGTGGGAACTCAATCGATCTTATCTCCATCATCCTTGTGTTAGCAACATCTTCCCGATAAATAAGGGGAGAATGGAATCTCTGCACCCAAATCTCATCTTCCATCGTGCCGCAAGATAAAGGCTTAGTCACCTCCCAACCCACAGGCTAAAGCAGGGCTGCTGGAACTTTGCTGCTGCAAAAAAAAGTTTGCCAAAAGAATTTATTTAAGATCTGGGGGATGTCTCATCAGCAAGGGATAATGTTCTGTGTCTCCCTCTGTTCTTGCTGGATGTTGCCCATAGTAGGATCTGAAGCATATTTGCTGATTCCTCTTCAGGCATCATCATCAGAGGAACTGCAAGCAAAAAAATAAAGCCCAAAGAGCGTTGACAATGTGCAAGATTTGTTTGGTACGGGTGTGTTCCCAACGCAGTGATTGCCCCCATAAGGCTTGAGATGGTGAGAGGGTCTCTTAACTTCTGTGACTTTTCTGATGAGGAGCAGAGCTTGAGCTGGGAAACCTGGAAAGGCGGACTCTGGGGGATTGGGGTGGGCCGCCACATATGTCATTTTTATGCTCCCTGTCGCGCCGATGTGCAGAGAGGCAGGCCCTTTTGTCTCCTCTGAACTTCGGCAGCCGAAGGAGAGGTGAGAAACGGATCCGGTCATTTTGCCGCACTCAAAGGGGCCGAGAGAGAGTGTGAAGATTAGGGATGCAGAGGTCGAGCGAAGAGGGTGTGACTAACGGGGCTAGCCATTCAGATATGGGGACACATTGTTCTCAAGGTCCAGATGGCCCGTGGAATAAATCAGGGGAGGCAGAAACTGCCTTCCAGTATGAGGGAATGTTTGTTCAGTGACTTTCCTGATGCAACAGGGGCACGTAACCCACAACCCGGCCTTGAGTAATGACCATCCGGGTGGAATTCTGTACTGGCAACTGCCCCCAAACATGCCTTATGTCCCCATCATGTTGAGTTCTGTTTCCCTTATTTAGGTGCACTGCAGTGTTCCGAAGGAGGAACAGGAGCCAGTCTTATGGCAGGTCATACGGTTTACCTATGTAACCCAGCATGTCCCACTAGCTTCAGTTCCCTAGCGGACACTGGACAGTAAAAAAAAGTACAGGGAAACATTTGTCTTCCTCTCTCAGCGAAACCAGTGGGGCCATGAAATTGGAAGATTCAAAAGGAAAGGCTTCTTTGCACAGCACATAGTTGAACGGTGGCATTTGCTACCCCAAGACACAGTGGGGCCCAACAAGCTGGATGACTATAAGAAAAGGATGATGATGATTAACATTTGTATGCTGCCTTATACCTGCAGGTCGCAGTGTAGTTACAACACAAAATCACAATATATGGACATAAAACACATAATAAAAGCAAAAACAAGAGCAACCCAATAAGGTCACCCCCCCCACACACACACATTTTAAGATAAAACATTGGGTGTCAACCAGCCAAAGACCTGGTTATACATGAATGTTTTTGCCTGGCACCTTAAGGTGTATAATGAAGGCGGCAGGCAAACCTCCCTGGGGAGAGCATTTCTCAAACGGAGAGCCACTGCAGAAAAGGCCTCTCATGGAGGAGGCACATGAAGAAGGGCATCAGAGGCTGATCTCAGGGTTTGGGGTCAGTTTATATGGAGAGAGGTGGCCCTTGAGGATTAGACAAATTCATGGAGGATAAGGCTATTGGCAGCTACTAGCCACTATGGCTATGTTTTGCCTACATGTGGTTGGAGACAGTGTGCCTCTAAATACCAATTGCTGGGAATAACAAATCAGGATAGTGCTGCTGTCGTGCTCGGGTCCAGATGCTTCCCTTGGGGGCATCTGGTTGTGAGGACAGGATGCTAGACTAGATAGTCTCCCTTTGGCCTGACCCAGTTGCTGCAGGGTTCTTCTGGGGTCCTCGGAGAGATGCTTTCTCCATCATAGGCTCCCTCTTCTTCCCTTTTAGTTGGAGATGCCAGGATTTCAGCTTAGGATCTTCTGCATACAAAACGTGTTCTCCACTTCTAGTGTGTCATGGTCCCTCCAAGCAGCTTCCAAAACAGCACGGAAGTGTGCAACGCGGGGTGTGCCCAGAAGAGTGCCTCCCATGCATGCAAACTTTTCACAACACCCACATGAAGCCATTGGCATCCAAATGCCAGCCCATGTTTTGCCCTTCCTAGCTTGATCCAGACGCACCTTTCTGATGAAAACCCATTTCTACAATCATAGGACTTTAGAATTGGAAGGGACCACAAGGATCATCTCATCCAACTCCCTGCAGTGCAGAAATATTTTGCCCAACATGGGGCTCAAACCCACAACCCTGAGATTAAGAGGCTCATGCTCTACCACTTGAGCTATCCCTCATCCAGGTTCTTTTCAATGAGATTTTGAGACAAGGACGTCATGATGGTTTCTGCCAGCAACCATGAAACCACATATGCAACATCTCCAGATGTTGTTGGATGACATCTCCCAGCAGCCCCAGCAGCCATCATAGCCTACAGCCAGGAATGATGGGAGCTGTAGTTCATCCAGCAACATCTGGAGGGCTACAGTTTCGTCACCCTGTCCTGACTTCACCCACATTTTTCTCACTTTTCCAGAACAGTAACATTGTGCTAGCCTACGTTAACAGAAGAGATGTCTCTCAGATGGTCCTCTCAGGGGATCATCTCATCCAACTCCCTGCAGTGCAGGAATATTGTGCCCAACGTGGTGCTCAAACCCACGACCCTGATATTAAGAGACTCATGCTCTGCTGACTGAGCTATCCCTCAAGACATTGTGAATGTGCTTCCAGCAACCCATTTGCAATGGCTGGAAAACAAAAAACCATTGACAATATGAAGCCTGCATCTACAAGCAGCCATTATCTCTGGTATAAACTTTGAAAAGGTGGGTGCAACTGGAAGATGGCCATGTTGTTGCCCGCCCCCCCCCCATTTATGGGTGGTGGTGTGGGAAGCAGGGCAGCAGGTAAACAGAACAGAACTGAGAGTTGCCCAGGGCTGCAACTGCTCAGAATTCTGGGTTCCCATCCTCACCGGCAATAAAACAGCTAATTTTTGCAAAGAGTGACTGACCGAGAAGTGCGCTTAGCATCTCTCTCCCTCTCTCTCTCTTTCTCTCCCCACCACTCTCTTTTTTTTTTTAAGCACAGTATAGCCTTTGAAAGAGTTGTTGTCGCATGTTTCCTTTTGAAAGACTCTTTAAATACAGTATCCTTTTAAAAGTGTGCTTTTAGCATTCCAGAGCTGCTGTATTAACAGCAAACAGCAATCATCTCTCAATAGCATCATTGTTTCCTGCAGAAGTGTGTCAGCCGAGTGACATGAGATGGGAGGAAACGTGAGGCGGAGGGGGGAAAGGATGGGTTTTGTGAGTGCTGTGATGTTCGGATGAGACGCTGTGTGTGTGCATGTTTGTATATATTATATGCAGGCGTGAATGTGAAAGAGTATTCAGAAAACAGCAATTATCCAAAGGTTTCTTTTTCTGGGTTTTACCATAAGGATGTACTTGGGTGGTGCTGTGCGAGGAATGCTTCGTGCTTCAGCTTTGTCACCGGAGCACACATAATCGCGGCAGCTGACACCGAAGCCAGGTTTATCTGCTTTCGTGCAGCAGGTGGAGATGGGAGAGAAATTTGATCCAGTTCGAACCTACTGTACGTGATTCACGCTTCCAAAACAACATGCACACTGTAGTATGACCATTCTTCAAAATTCACACACCTCCCAGTTTCCCAGCGCAATCCTCCAGCACCTGCCTGTCCTTTCCAAGTCCAGGAAATGTCGCATGGGGAAGGAGAAAGGGGTTGGCAGTTCCAGCAGAGATGCAGAGCCTCCTCTTCCCACTGGGGATGCTGGCCAGTTCATCCCAGCTTCTTCCTCTTGTGGGAAAGGGACAGTCCAAACACCAGCCTCTGCCAATCACTCCTAACCTCTCCCCTGGGCAGGGTTGAGAGGAGAACTTTTATTCTGTTTGCATCTAAAGGCAGATCCACTTCACTCTCACTTCCCAATACAATGTGTGAATCTTCACTAGGATTTCTTTTTTAAGGGCGAGACAGACATCATCCCTGGTTTTTGACCATGCTGTCTGGTACTGATGGGAGTTCAGCCAACCAACAGCTGGAGAGCCACAGGATCCTTACCTCTCTATTAAAAGAGTTGGAAATTTCAAATACTGAATGCATCACCTCCACCCCCCTTTTTCTGTGTTCTGTCCCTCTTTTTAATGCTTTCCTGAAGACCATCAACTCTGGAGAAGAAGCAAGCGGAGAACATGTTATAATCCTCTGAGCTAGGAGTGGCTTTACATTCACTACACATGATGCACCCCACCCCATTTGGGGAATACATGAAACACCATTGGAGAGCCTCACAGCTGGAGCAAATGAAAGGGGGCCCATCAAGGCCAGCATCTTCTTATTACAATGTCCAACTAGATGCCCTAAGTCAGAAGGCTGCAAGCAGCACCTGAGCACTCTCCTCACTTGTGATTCCGGCAGTATAGGCAGAAAATGGCCATTGTGTCTAGTAGCCTTATCCTTTGTGAATTTGCCTAATCCTCTTTTAAAGTCATCCGGCAGTACTCTCCCCAAGGCACGTTGAGTTGCACCCAACATTATGGGGGGCATTGCATGTGCATGACGTCACACACATGATGCCCCCGCAACCCAGCCAGACTGACTCAGCCTGCCTTCCCCCACCCACCCACCCACCCTACCTTTGCATCCCTGGTGGAGGACGTGCCAGGGTGAAGATGCTTCTCCCTGCCACATCACTGGTGGAGATCGCCAGTGCGCCTTTCAAGAACGTGCTCTGGCAATCATCGAAGGGACATGCGGGGTGAAGACACTTCACTCTGCCGACTCCCTGGCGATCCTCACAAGGACATGGTAGGGCAAAGCGTCTTCACCCTTTTGAGGATCACCATGGAATTTGGGGGCTCCCAGACCCCTTCTTGAAAATTTGGGGGGCTGCCCCCTACGGCACCCCTGCTCTCCCCGCTTCTGCTCCACAGAGACTGGTATTTAGAGCTTCCTCCATCAGTGGAGATCATAAGCAGCCAATAACTGTAAGCTCTTTTCACAAAGTCATTGACCACATGTAGATTAAATACATGTGTGTGGGAGGGGGTAGCAGGATGACACCTGCTGGCCACGCCCTTGATGCCATGCCCCCTGCTACCTTGCCACCATGTTGAGCTCCTTGTCTGAAGTTAATGGGAGATGGGGACAGGACGTTCCACAATGGGGAGGGAGCAGCCCCTCTCCCATTTAGTCGGTGCAAAGAGGCAATATTGTGAAAAAGACTTAGCGTAACTCATTCTACAGAGCTTTCATCAAGCTAAAATGTGGAGGGAGGAGGGTAAGAACCACAACGAATTCTCCTCAGAGGAAAGTAGGTGAGGGTTGAAAAAAACACTAATAAATGATAGGAAATAAATTTGAGAGAATGCCACATTTTGCAGGGACCCCCTCGTGCTTAGGCAAGATGAAATCTTTGTGTGAAAGGGAGCCCCTTTGGCATTCAGGATCCTGGCCGCAGAGGCCAGGGAAAGATGCCCAACTGTCGATTAAGAAGGGCCCCCAACAAGGAGTGATGCTAAGTTGCCCTTTAGACAAAATCTGCCTCCCATGCATCCACGGTGGGCTCCTTCACATTTTATGCGCTATCTGGGAAAGGAGGAAGCCTCAAATGCGGAGGAATCAGATGTTTAAGCCTCATAATCTCCAACTGCTATTGTTAATTTGGTGGAGCATTTTCCATGTTAATTTGTTCTGCATTGTGCCATTAAGAGCCAACCGCCCTCTGCCTGCTGCTCTGCCACCTTCCCTCCCCCTTCCCCAAGCCCTCCCGTGCTCTGCATTAGGAACCGAAAACACAGCCACCCGGAAGGCCTGGAACGGCACGGGAGTTGTGAGGAAGATGGCTCTCGCAGATTCTGGGAGCTGCTAAAAACAGAAAACAAAACAAAACGGGAAAGGTGTGCTGGGGAGGGTTGCTTTTAAAGTCTCAGCAAGTGATAGGGAACATTCCATGTATGCAAGCCAAAGGTGGAAACATTCTAGACCTATTCCTTTGTAAAGACAAACATATTCCTCTATACCAGCCTTTCTCAACCTGTGGGTCCCCAGATGTTGTTGAACTACAACTCCCATCACCCCTAGCTAGCAAGGCCATAGGTCAGGGATGATGGGAGTTGTAGTCCAACAACATCTGGGGACCCACAGGTTGAGAACCGCTGCTCTATACCAATGTTCTTCATAAAAAGAGGTTGCTGGATCAAGCCAGTGGCCCATCTAGACCAAGCAACCTATTCTCACAGTGGCCAACCAGATGCCTGATGATCTGGAGTGATGGGGGTTTAATTAACCACATCTGGGGGCCCCAAAATTGAAGGACATTGCTAGGAGTGGCCAAGGAGGCACCACTCCAGATGTTGCACTACAACTCCTGTCATGCCCTGATCATTGGCCATGCTGGCTGCAGGGCCTGCTGGGAGATGGAACTCAACTACCTCTGGAGGAGAACCATATTAGCTAAATCTGCTCTGCACTATCATAGTAAATCGACTAGAGGACACCTAATTTCTGCCATTTTGTGGAAGACTGGAAAGCAAGTTTGGAACCCAGCTGAGAATATTCAGCAGGTTGCCGTGAGCAGAAGTTCTTTCCAAGAAGTTGTGAGATCAGTGCTTACTTTCCTGATATCGCAGTATGACTGCACCCTAGGTCTCCTTTTTATTCCTAAGTATCGGAATCTAAAAGTGCAAGTTGCTCTGTAAAGAGAATGGATTTTCCTGAGCAGCTGGTGTCTATAACTGTCATGAGAAGAGTTCTGCCCTTGCGATTCCAATAGCAATAATGTGATGCCCAATATTTTTAAGCATTCTGGGCTGCCTGTTCAAGAATGCAGTAGCCGCATAGGGCAAGATGCTTGACACTTGTGTTGGACTGTAAAGGATCCAGGGGAAAGATGCCATCACATCAGTATGTTGTGAGTGGTGCATTCCCCTCCCCTTCATTCTGGGCACTCCAGCATCAACAGCTGTGTTGCTTCATTTCTTTATTGGCTTGTCTCCTTTTCTGAAAGCCCATCATAGATGGTGCATGGAACAGAGGGGTGGCAAGGAAGGTAAACCCACACAGCCATTTTGATATGGCAGGGAAACCTCACTACCATTCAACCTTTCCTCCTTCATGTAGGCTGGCCTACCGTGTATCACAATGGCAGCATTTTATTTCCCAGTTTAGCTCTTTCCTGAGGAGGAGGCATTGCAGACAGGGCCATCTTTACTCGGGGTTGCAAGGGGTGCGTGGCACCCAGGTACCAATTCCCTGGGGGTGCCAGGCGCCCGCCGCTGAAGCTGCCTAAGCTCTTAACTCTCAATCGGTGGGAGCAAAAAGCAATGGAGCAAAAGTCCCCGCCCCCACTCCATCGCTCTGTTACTCCGTTGCATCAAATATTCCCGACAAGTCAGGAAACAAAAGCAGTTCTTTCCACTGTCTCGTTGTCACAGGTGAGCCATTCCCCCCCCCCCCCAAGAAAGCTCAACAATTTTGACTTCGCCCCCCTCTTAAAAAAGGGCATCCCCTCCCATAAAAGCTCAATAAAAGTTAATTTGGGGTGGCTAAACTAAATTTGGGGGCGCTGGGAGGATTTTTGCACCCCGGCGCGTAGGCTGAAGACGGCCCTGATTGCAGAAGGCATTGGAGGTGTGTCATAGACATTTTCAAGATCAGTAGCCATGCCAAAAAATTGTCACCTGAGGGGCTGCTACATTATTGCCACATCAAAGCAGCTGCTTACATTACGGAAGTGTCTTGATAGGTTGGAGCAGAGTGTCATTAAAGACAAATAGTTGCTTAAGTGTAACAGGCAATTAACGTTCTGTAACTTCAAGGGCTGCTCTTCTACAAGAGGCAGGTTGGAGGGGAGGGAGTGCAGGGCTTCACTTTGGGTGGAAGAACGTACCCCTAACCTTTTGAGCTACGTGACCTGGTGGGTGTTATCAGGGTTAGCTCCACTCTTTCCTGAGTTGCCCCCTGCCCACCATAGCCAAGAGGGCTAGTTCTTCTGTAGAAGATAGGAGATCCGTAGAGTGGTGGCATGACATCAGCAGTTATTTTACAAAATAATGTAAGAAGACAGCTGCCCAACTTGAGAAGCCAACTGTGGAGAGAAACACTGCCAGTCACTGTAGACAAAAGTTGAGCTGGGTAAACCAATGGTCTGACTTGCTATAACGCAGATTTCTGTGCCACCAGATCCTTTTTACTGCAGACTCCAGGGATTGAACCGGAGACCTTTTACACAGAAAACAGGTACTCTGCCACTCAGCTATGGCTGTGCATGCAGAAGGTCTGAGGTTCAAACTTGAGTGGCATCTCCAGGTCGGGCTGGAAGAATCCCCTGCCTGAAATTCTGGAGAGCTACTCTGCCAGTCAGTGTAGACATTAATGAGCTGGTTGGGCCCACAGTCTGACTTGGCATAAGTCAGCTTCCTAAGGGTAACAATGAATAAGCGTGGGCAAAATTGATGTACTACTAAGATTTATTTCAGTTGAAGATGCACATGGAGGGATTAAGTCAACACGGAACCCCTAAAGAAGCTGTTGAACTCTTGTTGTACCTGACCCATTAGACATGCTGACTTAGCCTGATGGGAGTTGGAGTCCGGGAATACCTGGAGGGCACCATGCTGACTATACCTGGATTGAGCCCAAAGGCTTCATAGTAGAGGTGGGCTTTGCAAGAAGAGAGGAAGGCGAGGTAGGGAACCTTGGCTCTGTGGGTCAGAACCTTATCGGATCCTAGCCTTGCGAGCTACATTGTAGGTGTTCTGGGAGGGAATACCAAGGTTTGTTGGTTTGTTTTATTCGATTTACATACTGCCCTTCATCATCAGATCTCAGGGCGGTTCACAGAATTAATAATAATAATAATAATAATTATTATTTATTTATTTATTTATTCATTCATTCATTCCCCAACCACTCTGGGTGGCTTCCAACAAAATATTAAAATACAATAGTCTGTCAAACATTAAAAGCTTCCCTAAGCAGGGCTGCCTTCAGATGTCTTCTAAAAGTCTGGTAGTTCTTTCTCTCTTTGACATCTGGTGGGAGGGTGTTCCACAGGGCAGGTGCCACTACCAAGAAGGCCCTTTGCCTAGTTCCCTGTAACTTGACTTCTCACAACAAGAGAACCGCCAGAAGGCCCTCGGCACTGGACCTCAGTGTCTGGGCAGAACGATGCATAAGAACAAGTAAATAAGTAAAACAAAACAGCAAAACCGTAACACACCCCCCCCTTCCCACAAGCAAGTCTAAAAGGCTGTAGAATACTAATCAGCCCAAGGGCTGGTTGAAGAGCAACGTTTTCGCCTGGCGCCTAAAAATTTGTAATGAAGGCACCAAGCGAGCCTCCCTGGGGAGAGTATTCCACAGTAGGGGAGCCACTACAGAGAAGGCCTGTTCTTGTGTTGTCACCCTCTGGACCTCATGTGGAAGTGGCACATGAAGAAGGGCCTCAGATGATGAATGCAGAGTCCAGGGTGGTTTAAATGGTTAGGAGGTATCAAAGGAGAATCGGCAGACTTTTCTGTATCTTGTAATGACTTCACATCCTGGTGCAGGGGGGAAACTTTTGGTGCCCAAGTGAGTAACCCTCCAGCCTTCGTTTCTTGTGAATGCAGCCCTGGCTGGGAGCTGATTACCACAAAACTACCCCAAGTCCCATTTCCACAAGCACAATTCCCCACAAATACACATATGCAGTCTGTGTGCATGTGTTCTTCCTTCCTTGCCTTTTTTTTTTGTTTGTTCTGTGTGTGCGTGTGTGTAAGAAGACTCGAAGTCAAATGTCTCAAAGTCAGATCCCTTTTTAGTATGAATTTGCTGTATCTCATTCCGAGCACTAATTCCAATTTAATTGCGAGGTGGCCCGAAGCCTCTTCAATAGGAGTAACAAATGGTTTGATTTTGTAAACTTCATCAGACTGCATTTTAAATGCGACACAGTAGCCCGCCTCGAATGCCAATGAAGCACTGAAGTAGCTCTCTGTTTACTAATTATCCGTTTTTACTTCAAGCCACGCTGGCTGGCTTGTCTGATTAAATCGGATTTGTGGGATACAGAGCAGCTAGCAGAGTTTTCTCTATAGTAAACGAGATTGGAACTATGGCGCGGCTGGCTGCACACTGTAAATTATATTTCCTTTTAAAGGGGACGTGTCTCTTTTATGCCTTTGGCCTGCCTTCTGCATATTAAACATGACGGCACGGCGGCATACGCGGCTGGCTTAACTTTTAATGGGATGTGTGTCCCCAGACATATTTATTCACACACACACACAGACCCCTCTAAGGCAAGAAAGGACCTTTCTGGTTTCCACAAAGCTGGGGTGCATTTAACCAATTAGACCTCGACTTTTTGAAAAGAAAGGTGGAGTGAGTAGACACTTGACTTAAATATATATATATACTTGTTTCTACGTGGCTGTCTGCATCTCAGACTTGGAAGTAGGCTGGATGGAGGAGGGCGTTTGAAACCTCCCATTTTTCATCTTTTAAAAGTCCAGGAAGGAAACAGATTTCTTCTTTGGGATTCTTAAGTGAAGGGAATGATAGTTGATGTTCTCCTACCTCCCAAGTATTGTTTGAAATACTTTTCCGCCACCAGCTTCCTTTCAAGTGAGCATCAGTGTGGTAAAAACTGTTTCCTAAATCACCTGTTATTTAAAGCACTCGTGCATGGATTGATCGTGGGTTGCTGTGGACCTTCCCCCCCCCCTTTTCCCCACCCAGCAAAAACCTCTCACTCTCCCTAGTAGCCACTTTAATGTCACATTCAAAAAAATTTATCTTGGTAGCAGACTGTTGCTTTTTGTGTGTGTGCTGTGGACCCCGTCATTGTTCACATGTGCCATATTAAATGGTTTGCTCCTGCTGACTTTGAGAAAAAGATCGACGTTCGGTATGCATTTCCCTCTCATAGGTGCATTCACACACCTAACCCCTCTCCCCCCCACCTGCATCTCACACACCCATCCCCACCCGACACACAGAAAAAGCAAGAAAGATGAGAAAAGGTGGCTATTGAGTGAAATGTTATAAGGCGGTCCTAAAAGCTCTCCCTGTTGTTAAGACTTTAATTCCGCAAGCTTGACCTGTCCTGCCCGCCCCCCTTTCTTCATATCTATCTTTGTGCCTAGAGCTTTTTATATTTTAATTTGCTTTTGAATGTCCTACAAAATTAATGGTATACTTCTCCCTCTTTCTCTTTTGGCCATTGTGTGGCGTACAGTAAAGGCGAGGCCCCTTGGTGTTCTCTGATAGCGGCGTTACCGTGGAAATGAATGGCCGCTACACTTTTCCCTTCTCCCATTTTAATTGTTGACAGTAAAAAGCGTTTAAATGCTGCTTAATTTGTAATCATCTTCTGGAGGGGGGAAAGGGAGGAAAAACCATTAAAACGTCAACGAAATGAATAAGTCCACCTCTCTCTCTCTCTCTCCATCTCTTGTCTGTGGTTTTTCTCATTCCCCCTTTCTCCCATTTCTCTCCCCCCCACACACACACACTGTTGGTTTAGGTGGCTGTTTGCTTATTGAGGGGGGCAATTTTCTCGCCCTCCCCATCTCTTTCACTGCCACAGCATTCAAATATCAAAACGTATCTTTGGAACAATGCTAATTTGTTTTGTGTTTTGAATAGAATCTCTCTTTTTCCAGTTTCACCATTTTTTGAGGAGAGGGAAAGGAAAGAAAGACCTGTTTTTTGGGCCAGCCTTCTGCATATTAAACTTGATAGCATGGAAACCTAGGATCCTGACATAACTTTTTAATGGGATGTGTGTCACCCAGACATATTTATTCCACCCTGCACACACACCTCTCTAGGGCAAAAGAGGACCTTTCTGATTTCCACAAAGAGGTAGGGTTTCTTGAAAAAAAGAAATAAATAGGTTGAGCTAACTAGAGCTGAAGCACATAGGATATAATACAGACAAAATGGCGCCCTCTTCCTTTGGAGCTTGGGCCTCCATTCTAGTTGCTGTGCTCCACACACCTCTGGAAGAGCAACTGGTAAAAGTGAACGACATGAGTTATAGCTTTGTTCTTCTTTTAAATGCTCACAAACTTCCTTGCCTCTACTTTTTATACCTCATGCCTTCACTCGTCGGCCTCGATACTGTTGTGTGAAGAGTCTCAACACAGAGCTAGAAGGGTGCATTTAAGTGAAATGGACTGTATTTCCAATTATTAAACCAGAATTGGGATTCTTGATGGACATGTCTTGTTTTCACTTGTTTGTTTTTCGCTCCTGGAGTGCCCAGTTCAGTGCAGCACCAGAAAAAAACCAAAAACAGATGAAAGTTTATCGCTGATGCCCTTCTCGATCCAATCTAAAGTAGGTGCATTAAGATATCCCTGAATGAGTTAAGAATTGCTAGACCCATTTGTTCTGCCCCTGAAATGCCACAGAAAAAGTTCCATTATATTTTTTTTAATAAATGTTTTTTCCAAATATTTGAATTTGTTTTAGAAAACAACAACCCTGAACCCAATTCACTCCTATGTTCTGTACTATATTCTGTACTAAAACCTGTCACTCCTATGTTCTGTACTATATTGGCCTATCTTTCCATCTAGTTGCCAATCTAGTCCCAACCCCAGTCCGGGGGGCAGGATATTCTCCTTCCATTAATGCCCCCCAGGAGCAGATCCTACAGACATTCCTGGTGATTCTTTCCTTATTCTCAAACTACCTTTATAACAAGGAAAGCTCTCTCAGGGTTGGGCTTGCACCTTCCTTCCTGGAGCTTACACCTGCTGCTTCTTGCCTTGCCCTGGCCTTAGCCTGGGAAACGATGCTCCTCTTCTTGTTTAAATACCTCCAGGTTGTCGTGGGAATAGGTGTCTCCTCTCTGCCACGTGGCAGATCCAACGCCGGCCTCAAGGGACAATGCCGCAAAGGGCGCTGTGCCAGCAGTTGGCAAGACCGCGAGAGTCTAGACAAACAGCCTTGGCGGTTGCCATGAATTGGGTCAAGCCCCCGTGTCACCTCCGCATGGCTTTGGCTTACGAAAAGCTTTTTATTTCTTGGAGTGGTGCCAGCCAGCCCCTTCGGTCTTTCTCTCGGCTGAACATCTGCCAAAGTTGGGCAAGGGGAGCCAGGAGAAGCAGTTCAGAAAACGATGTAGCCCTTTGTCCTTTTCAGAATGCTCGGTCTTCTGGAAAACCCACCTCCTTTGGGTCTCTGAGCCTCTCTCCTTCCCAGGTTCCACGAGACCTAGCAACCCATTGCATAACAGATTGCAGAGTCTATTGTACAACAAAGTTACCAGCAACCTACTTGGGCCTTCTCTTGCCCAGCTCAGTTGGTTAGAGTGCGGTGCTGATAATGCCAAGGTTGCAGGTTTGATCCCCATATGAGACAGCTGCATATTCCTGCATTGCAGGGGTTTGGACTAGATGGTCTTGAGGGTCTCTTCTAACCCTACAATTCTATGATTCTATGAACAATATTCTGCTGGCTCAGAACATTTCATCAGCAGAAGAAGTATTCAGCTAAGTGACTTTAATGTACAGCTGTGTTGGATGCAGCCTATAGAATATGAAAACCCACTTCATCTTATCAGTTCTTAAAGAGCTGCAGGGAAATGAGAGGGCTTTATCCTTTATCCTAACCAACCCAGCAATGGTTTGGCAGAAAAACAATAGCCCTCCTGATGAAAACTGCAAACAGGTCCCAAGCGCCACCTGCCCTTGCCATGCGCAGTAAGAGACAGGGACCTTCAGGCAAATGACTGGTCTTCCACTCAAATGCTATGGAGAAAGCTCTTTAATTTGCAGTGTAGTAGTCTTTTCAGCTGTTGGTTTTCTGGGAGCAGTGAAAAACTATGCAACTGTTTTCTCTGGGGAGGAGCAAAATGCTTTCTCTTGGGGATTGGCAGGGTGGCCCAAGACTGAAGAACACAAAGAGCCTGGCTGTTGGATCAGACCAAAGGAGGCCCATCTAATCCAGCATCTTGTTCCCACAGTGACCAACCAGATGCCCATGAGAAGCAGGGCATGAGAGCAACAACCCTTTCCTGCTCCTTATGTCCAGCAGCTCATGGTATTCAGATGTATACTACCTCCAACACTGGAGGTAATAGACAACCATGATGATCTGCAGTCATTAAAAGTCTCCTCCACCTCCATGAATTTGTCCTAAATCCCTTTTTAAGCCATCGAAGTTGGTAGCCATCACTACACCTTGTGTGAGCAAATTCCTTAGTTCAACTATCACAGCATCATCAATTTGTAGAGTTAAAAGGGACCGTGGGGGTCATCTAGTCCAACCCCCTGTGATGCCAGAATCTTTTTGTCCAGTGTGGGGCTGGAACTCACGCCACTGAGATTTAAGAGTCTCATGCTATGTTCTGTGTGAAGAAGTCTCTCCTGAATCTCCTAAGAGAAAGAAAAGCACTCCCTCCTATCTTGTGTCTCCACTTGCTTGCCATTTTTCTACACTAAAAAGTCCCAAATGTTGTATTCTTTCGTCATGGGAGATTTGCTCCACCCCCTTAATCATTTTGGTTCTGCTCTTCTGCAACTTTTCCAGCTCCAGAATATCCTTTTTGAGGTATAGTGACCAAACCTGAACACACTATTTCAAGAGTAGTCACACCATAAATTATAGCATTATGATATTGCCACTGAACTGCATTTTCCATTTTAATGCCCGTTTACCCTGTTTGGGGAGATCTTCTTGGAGCTCTTTCCAATCTCCTTTTCTTCTTAATATCCTAAATAATTTGATATGATCAGCAACCTTGGCTGCCTCTGCTCACTTCTAATGAACATGTTAGAAAGCACCAGTCCCAATACGGATGACTGAGGCACTGCAATTTCTGCATCCCTCCATAGGGAAAACTGTACACTTCTTCCTATTCTCCAGTTCCTGTTCCTGTTCCTTAATATGTTACAGATCCATAAGGAGACCAGTCCTCTTATTCCAGGACTGCTAAGCTTCCTTAGAAGTCTTTGGTGAAGTGTTTTGTCAAAAGTTCTTTGCAAGGTTAAGTACACAGTGTCAACTGGGTCACCTCTATCTACATACTTGTTGACACTCTCAAAAAACAATTCACGAGGCAGCACTTACCCTTGCAGAAGCCATGCTGATTCTTCTTCAGCAAGACTTGTTCTTCTATATGCTTTGTCATTCTGTCTTTAGCTATGTTTTCTTCCACTTTTCCCAGAACAGGCTTTAAGCTAACCAGCCTGTTATTATACAGCCTCCCATCTCTGAATCCCTAAAAAAGAAGAAGAGAGATGTTGTAGTGGCCACTTCCTAGTTCTTAGGTATGGAGGCTGATCCTTTTAGGTATAAGTTACATATTTTTGCCCATTTCTTTTAGAACTCTTGGGTCTGGATCTGGTGATTTCTTCATTTGGAATTTGTCAATAAGGCCTGGAACTGGAAGAAGCAATATATTATAACTGGTCACCACTTAACTGGGGAATTGTACCATCTTTGTTCCCATCCAATGTTCCTGATGCAGATCTGAAGAAGAGTTGCTTATTATAAGACACATGAATACAGTGGTACTTTGATTCTCAAACGCCTTGGTACTCAAACAACTTGGAACCCAAACACTGCAAACCTGGAAGGAAGTGTTCCAATTTGCGAACTCTTTTCGGAAGCCGGAAGTGCTCCGTTTTGAGTGCCACACTTCCGTTTTGAGTGTTACGCTGAGGTCTGTCTGTTTTTGCTATTTATTTTGCATTTCTGTTTTTGCAGCTTTTTGTTTTGTTTTTGTGACTGTGTGGAAGCCAGTTCAGCTACTGATTGATTGATTGTGTGACTGCAGTACATTGTTTATTGCTTTCATTTTATGGATCAATGGTCTCGCTAGATAGTAAAATTCATTGTAAATTGCTGTTTTAGGGGTTATTTTTTAAAGTCTGAAACGTATTAATCCGTTATGCATTACTTTCTATGGGAAAGCGCACCTTGGTCTTGGAACGCTTTGGTTTTGGAACGGACTGCTGGAACGGATTAAGTTTGAGAACCAAGGGGTAGCCAATGGGGTGCCCTCCAGATGTTTTTTTGATCTACAGTGCCCATTGTTCCTGACCGTTAGCCATGCTGCCGGGGGCTGATGGGAGTTGGAGTCCAGCAACAAAGGGAGGGCACCAGTTTGTGTCAAGCACTGCAAGGACCTCAAACCAAGAGCCTTGTAGGCCAGGCTCTGGGTCCTTTCACCACTAGGACGTCTGGGCAGAGGAGGGAGAGGACAGGGAGTCCATGTACACCAAAATCTTCCTGGAAATCAGATGATGAGGCAACTGCCACCATCTCGGCTGTGCTCTTCCCAAGAGTGGGTAACTCACTGCTGGAGAAGCAAGTGTGGGTCTAGCCCCACGGTAGTGTACAAATGCCACAAAGTGACTCATGTTTTTTCCTGTTGGGCGTGTCTTTCCCTTTGGCACAAAAAACAAAATTCTAGTCCTTTCTGGTGGGCTGTTTTGTCGTCATCACTGTTTGCATGTGGCAACTGCTCTCTAACTCTCTTGGCTGTTGAAACAGGTCCAGGTTGCATGGTTCTCTCTCTCTCCCCCCCCTTCAAATCGGGGGCCAATTAGTTTCACAAATGAGGACCCCGCGGTGCCACCGTAGATTTGTTCCAGGCCTGCGCACTGGCCTGCCGCCTTTGTCCTGCCTTCCACTCCCGCTGGCGACCTTTATTCACGGCCTCAGCGGGTGCTACTTACGGGAGACTTCTGCGGCCAGGCGTCCTGCCGGCTCAGGGCCTCCACACCACAGCTGGCTGAGGTGCGCAGGGCCTCAGACCCACTGACCTTTGCCCCGATCCTGCTGTCATTTTGAAAGTTACAGACCAGAGGGCTGCATACCTCGTGGGATTTACTCCTTTGTGGGTGCGAGGACTTTTGTTCCAGGGGAGGAGGGTGGATTTGGGAAGGCTGTGGAGAGCTTGCCATTGGCTGTGTGTGGTTTTGTTTCTGCCTTTACCCAGGACTGGGAAGCAGATAAGAGCGGGATACTGCCGGGCTCCGCCGTGTCTCTTAATGTGTGCTTTTAATTCTCTGCCTCATTAGTTCTTCCCAAAGTGTCATCTTTGCCTGCCGTCCTGGTAGGGTCCACCAGCTTCAGAATCATTCCGCTTTCCCTATGCTCAGGTATTTGCATCTTTAGAAATGAACAGCCACCTCATGAGATGTGTTTTCATGGAGAAGATCTGGTACAGCAGGCCGGTCATATCTGAGACTGCGGGGAAAGAGAGCAGAGAATCAAAATCGTTTAGCGACCAATCCTGCCATGTGTTAGTATTCGGCTTGCTGTCGGAAGTCTGTGTTCTGGAACTTTGTTTTCCTCCACCCTACCTTGAAAGGATTGACAAAATTAGTAAATCCATTCGTGTTACTTTTGCTGTACAAGTACCAATAAATCCCTCCTGCACCGGGAAGTGGAGGGGGATTGGGGGGGAAGCACCCGGTTTAATGAGCAAGCGAGCTGACAAATTTGTTTACTGTAGGTGCTGTGTAATGAAATGTGTTTGTGTGTCTGCTCCTCACAAAGCCACCCTGAGGCTTTCTGGAGCCCGTGGCGGGATATAAATTGAAAGGGGAGGGAAAAATAAGTTCAGATGGCAGCAAAGTGGCAAGATTTTATCTTCACCCCTGGAAAGATCACAGTGATGGAACTTGGGCATAATCCTTTGCCTTATTTTTTTAAAAAATAAATGTGTGTAGATATTTGACCTGTTCCGTTCACAATCCACGAATACACCTTATCTAGCCCCTACCCACCCACCCCCAAAAAAGCACAGAGAAGAAAAGAATTTGCAGTGGCATTTTGGGGAGGGGACCGGGTGGTGCTGTGGGTTAAACCACAGATCCTAGGACTTGCCGATCAGAAGGTCAGCGGTTCGAATCCCCGTGAAAGGGTGAGCTGCCGTTGCTCGGTCCCTGCTCCTGCCAACCTAGCAGTTCAAAAGCACGTCAAAGTGCAAGTAGATCAATAGGTACCGCTCCAGCAGGAAAGTAAACGGCGTTTCCGTGTGCTGCTCTGGTTCGCCAGAAGCTGCTTAGTCATGCTGGCCACATGACCCGGAAGCTGTATGCTGGCTCCCTCGGCCAATAAAGCGAGATGAGCACCGCAACCCCAGAGTCGGTCACGACTGAACCTCATGGTCAGGGGTCCCTTTACCTTTACCTTACCCACCCACCCCCAAAAAAGCACAGAGAAGAAAAGAATTTGCAGTGGCATTTTGGGGAGGGGACCTACAGTATCTAAGGTGATATGAGACTCTGCAAGCTTTTTGAGGTTTGCAGGACATTTCGATAGGAAAGAACCGTGCATCCTTGTACTGGCCCTTCCCTGCCTGTCCTTAGGGGCCAACACTAGCCATGTGCAATAGCTGCCAATAAAGGCTCTTCCCAGCCTGCTTTTGTTCGAGGCTTTTGGGGGCGGTTGTCAAAGTATGGAAAAGCATCTGCCATACATCAGCTGTGAAATGTGTGTGCATAGCGATACGCACCGTATCAAGAACACAAGGCGGAAAATAGCTGGAATGCAGGCCAGAGTGGTGCCACTCACAAGGGAGGGGGCACTTCCAAAAGAGGAATGGAGGAGAAAGTGTTTGTTACAAATCGGGGTGTGGGGAGAGAGAGAGATAAAGAGAACGTCGGGAGTGGGGGAGTTGAACTGTACATTCTGCTGTCAGCCCAGCTTCTTTTGCATCCTCTTAAGATGCAGACAGAAACCTGTCTCCCACGGAGCCGGCGTGCTGCAGGGTTTTGTGTAGAAGAGGGGGCAGGCACATCCTTGAATGAAAAAGGAGGTTTTACCCGATGCATCGACGGTCGCTGGGGCTCAAGGAAGCAGCTTGCATTCATAAGAGTTTTCTCCATCCCCACCCCATGAACAGAGTTCTTTGAGAAGGATTGGTTGGGTTTTGGGTTTTGGCTGGGAGTGGGAAGATGTCACCACAGGACTGGCTCCAGGTTTGAAGGGTCCTGGGGAAAGTGCCCTCTATGGGTGCCCTACTATTGCTACCACATTTATAGTCCTTTTCTCCATGGTTCCTACCTTCTCTATTTTATCTTCAGAATAACCCTGTACCTTCCCTTCCATCTACCTAGCTTTGCTTTCCTCCCTTTTTGTATCAGTATGTTTGATGCTGTCTGTATTTTGTCTTTGTTTTAAAAATGAATGAAGTTTCTTTTAAAAAGAAGAAGAGGTTGGTTAGGTTTGTAAGATAGTGACTGGCTAAAAGTCACCCAGTGAGCTTTAAGGCAGAGAGTCTAAATCCTGGTCTCCTAGCTCCTAGTCCAACTTTCTAACCATCACCTACACTGGTGGGTCCCAGTCTCCTAATTTTAAGCTTACCTAAATGCAGTGACAGGGATGCGGGTGGCGTTGTGGGTAAAACCTCAGTGCCTAGGACTTGCCGATCGCATGGTTGGCGGTTCGAATCCCCGCGGCGGGGTGCGCTCCCGTCGTTCAGTCCCAGCACCTGCCAACCTAGCAGTTCGAAAGCACCTCCGGGTGCAAGTAGATAAATAGGGACCGCTTACTAGCGGGAAGGTAAACGGCGTTTCCGTGTGCTGTGCTGCCCACGTGACCCGGAAGTGTCTGAGGACAGCGCTGGCTCCCGGCCTATAGAGTGAGATGAGTGCACAACCCTAGAGTCTGGCAAGACTGGCCCGAACGGGCAGGGGTACCTTTACCTTTAAATGCAGTGACTACCATTTTAATTTTCTCCCAGTGCCCTAAAATCCTCGGCCAAGCTGTGCTTAGAATATTTAAGATCTCAGTTCCTAGCCACCCAACATCAGCTGTTGTGTCTCTCTGGTCAGGGCTGGCCACTGTCCAATGGGAATAGTAGGCAGAAGGCAGGGAAGGCAACCATAGGTAGAGCCAACAAATTCTAGGCCAGGCATCCCCAAACTCGGCCCTCCAGATGTTTTGGGATTACAACTCCCATCATCCCTGACCATTGGTCCTGTTAGCTAGGGATGATGGGAGTTGTAGTCCCAAAACATCTGGAGGGCTGAGTTTGGGGGTGCCTGTTCTAGACTCTTTACCTCCCTTCTCCTGAAAAGGCTGTCAGGAGAACAGCCTTGCTATGCTGTACCTCCACTGCCAGAGGCAGTATGCTTATAAATACAAGGCATTCTTAAGAGCATTTATTTCACCCTCTCATCACACTCCATTTGATTTCCCATCAGTAATGGCAGCATGCAGCCCAGTCTGGCATTAGGGATGTTGGCCTGATCTAGTAGGCTCTTCTCATGTTGCTGAGTTCTGCAACAACCAAATTAAGACTGAGGAGGAAGCTGACAGCCAGGGCCACCCCCGTGACAGGTTGTAAGAAGGCAAGCAGGTGGGGGTTTGGCTTGGGGAAGACTGAGTTTGGTGGGGCAATGCCCACTCACCTCAATGGATGATGTTCCACTGTCTTCAGGCGTTAGCAAGAGATCATGTTACCGCTCCGTGCCACAGGAAACTCCCACCATGATTAGGAACAAACATCAGGAGCTGCCTTATACCAAGTCCATCTAGTTCAGTACTGTTGACTCTGACTGGCAGCTGTCAAAGATTGGAGGTGGCAGGAACTGAACCTGGGATCTTCCACATGAACAAAATGTTCATGTTCGTGAGCCCTTCCCATAGCATTTCCACATATCACGCTGCCTTTAAAAGCAAGAGAGAAAGGTAAGTCAGATCAGTTGGCAACCCAGAAATTGGTATAGGTACCTATTTAAGAAGTGCAGAGTCTCTGAGTTCTGAGAGTGTTTGCAACCTTTCTGTGTTCTTCCGCATGCCCTGGGGAGGTAGGGAAAATGCTGCAAAAGCCCTCATAAAGAGCAGTGAGGTTCCTTTTGGGTTTATTGACTTCATAGTACCTCTCTACCTTCCTCCCCAGCACTGACACATTTCTTCTTCTGCAAATTGTTACCCAAAAAAGCCTGTTTCTATTTAGAGGTCCCTCTCTCTGATTAAGTCGGCACTTACGATGCAGGGTAATGAGAGCCTTTCGCTCGGAAGGTGAAAGCACCTGGAATCGTCTCCAGCTGTGCTGCTCTCTTGCCCTGCTCCCTTGGTTCCCCTTAAAGGTCTAAGCACGTGTGGTTATACACAGGTGGAAACAGATTTTGCGGTGACTCCAGCACAGGCTTCCTCAACCTCAGCCCTCCAGATGTTTTGAGACTACAATTCCCAGCGTCCCTGACCACTGGTCCTGCTAGCTAAGGATCATTGGAGTTGTAGGCCAAAAACATCTGGAGGGCTGAGGTTGAGGAAGCCTGCTCCAGCAAGTGCCTGAGTATCTCTTTGTCTGAAGGGTGGATGGGTGGATGTCAGAGAGAAGAGGGATCCTAGGTGGATGTTTTTTTTACGAGTCAAAAGGAAGTATTTTGTTTTTTGGGACTTGCAGGTGCAAGATGTGGAAATGGCCACTAGATTAGATGGCCTCCTGAGAGTATTGGCCAAAGGCATAGAGGACGAGAAGTCTGTCTGTGGCTGCTGGTTGTGAAGAGTAAATGAAACTATCTGCCAGTGAACCCCAAAAACCACAGTGGGAGAGAACTATTTGTTTGGGTTTTTTATTATTACATTTCTGTCCTACCTTTCCTGCACATAGCTGTCAACGTTTCCCCCTTTTTAAGGGAAATCCCCTTATTCCAAATAGGATTCCTCACAAGAAAAGGGGAAAGTTGACAGCTATGTTCCTGCAAGAAACTCAAGGTGGCATAATATGCAGAGAATCATAGAACTGTAGAGTTGGAAGGGACCCCAAGGGTCATCTAGCCCAAACTCCCCCCCCCATGCAGAAATCTCAGCAAAAGCATCCATGACAGATGGTCATCCAACCTCTGCTTAAAAATCTCCAAGGAAGGAGAGCTCTTACTGTCAGAAAGCTCTTCCTGATGCTTAGTAAGTCTCCTTTCTTGTAACTTTGGTTTGAGACCTACCCTCCAGAACAGCAAAAAGCAAGCTTGCTCCATTTTCCATGTGACAGCCCCTTTAAAAAGTTATTTGGCTATGTCTGAAATAAGAGGAAGAGGAAGACCAAGCGAGTGATAGGGGTTCTCCCCCTCCCGATTCCGCCCCCCCCCCCATGCTAGCAATAACCCTATGAGGTAGGTATGGTTGAGGGACAGTGTGGGGAATTGAACCCTGACCTCCCAGGTTCTAGTTCAGTGTTCTTCAACTTAGGGTCCACAGGTGCTGTTGTAGTACAACTCCCATAATCTCTAGCCTGCTTAGCCAATGCTCAGGGATGATTCTAGGAGATCCTTATATTTTGTCCATGCTTTATATAATGATTTCCTAATGACATGGTTCATAAATCCCCTGTGTACTTTCCCTTTTTCATCAGCTAAATACGCATGCCAACGAGAACAATTGTTAAATCCTTCTAGATCTAACACATCACTATATTTTAATGCAATCCACTCTTTAAGCCAATTTAAACAGACAGCATCGTAATATAAATTTCAGCCTCCCAGGTTCTAGTTCAGTGTTCTTCAGCTTTGGGTCCACGGGTGCTGTTGTAGTACAACTCCCATCATCTCTAGCCTATTTGATAATGCTCAGGGATGGCTCTCTCTTGCCATCATGCCCTTTTTCTGGGCTTCCCAGAAGCATCTAGTGAGCTGCTGTGGAACGCAGAACAAAATGGACCATTGATCTGATGCAGTAGGACTCATTCTATGTTCTAAGAGGCCTTAGGTGCAAGATTCTGCAATTGATAGAAACAGGGACTGTGTTGGGAGATGAAAATGGGCACATATAATTTCCATAAGATTCTGCTGTTACTCTAACGTGAAGCTTGTTTCGTTTGAGTGAGCACCCCCCCCCAAAAAAAAATTGCTTCTAGAAATTGCCTCTTTCTTCTCACCTGGACTAAATGTGGCAATAGAGTCACAGTTCTGGCATGCGGATGCTGTCCTGTAGCAATCCCCACCCGACATTCAGCCCGATTTGGCTGTTGCAATAGAAACAATTGGCATCTCTTCCTATTCCTTGCAAACGTATTCCTGGAGGGTTCATTTCTGGCACGTAAATGAAGTGTGAATTGCTTCTCGTTTCTTTTCTTTCTTTTTCCTTTAAAGGCAGTGCAGATCCAGTGCTTACCTTGCAATAGTGTGGTGTCGCTAATGAATCGCTAATACAATTTTCAAGATAATTTTATTTCCACCCTCCCCGCGTTCTAATGGGCCTCCAAAAAAAAAAGCCAGCATTTCCTCGCTTTAATCTTCCCTGGGTAATGCAATTTGCACTGACTCATACATTTCAGAACAATCAACTATGCATAAACAAAAGCAAATTGTTTAATAGCACAAAGGTCATTGGGTATTTGTTATTGACGATGTGTAAATATTGGAATGTGGTCGTGGGGCAGATTTACTGCCTCTATGGATACAGGCCATTGAACACCTTTACGTCTCTTGTTCATGGGCTTGTAAGCTCTTTGGCTAACATTTCTCCAGTGAATTTCAAGCAGTGCAAGGGATGAAAGAGGGAATATTATTTCCCCACCTATTTCTTCTGATTGAATATGCGTAGGGGTTGAGTGGGCCATCAGCATTGAAGGTGTCAGTAGTCAGGAAGCACGCCTCCTGTTCAGATGTCACAAAGATGTATTTCAGGTTAGAAATCCAGACACACCTGGGCAGTCAACAAGCCTACAGAACAGGGTGGAGAATCTCTGGCCTGCTGCACTCTCCCCATTTGTCTGAGCCCACCTGCCAATCACCTGACATCACACATGACTGGGATGAGCCAAAGGGAGCTTCTGCAATGCCACCAATCAGCTGGTCATCAGTGCTCCAAGAGCCCTTCATGCAGCACTTCTGAAGTCCCAGTGCTTTTAAAGCACCAGCTATCAGCTGATTGGATAGACTTCAAAACACAGCGGGTGGCTCTTTGCAAACTGCATGCAAAAAGCCCTGTGCGGTGCTTTGAAGTCGTGACAATCAGCTGTTTGCTGGGGCTTCCAGAGCCCTAAACATCTGAAACTCTCCCTAAACCAAAGGCCAGCTCTGCATCTAATGGGCAAAACTAAGAAAGACAATATCCTTAGCTGCTTCCTGCAAAGTTGTGGCATTCCACCTCCTGAGGAGCTACTCCAAAAGTTGGTGTTTGAGGAAACATGGGAAGCTTGGCTTAAGTCAAGTCAAATGTTTGGTCCCTCCAGCTCAGTGTGGTCTACAGCAGCTCTCTGCAGTTTTGGACAGGAGCCTTTCTAGTTATATCGGAAGATGTTGGGGATTGAACTTGGAACCTTGTATATGCAAAACATGCCCATTGCCATTGAGCTAAGGTCCCCAAAGGTAGGGCTGGCTCAAGACATTTCGGCACCTGAGGCAAACCCCAAAATGGGGTGCCAGAGAAGACAGGGTGAGTGAAGATTGGCATAAGAAACAAGGGTGGGGAGAAAAAGATTGACCTTGAGATCTCCTGCCCTGAGCGCTCTGCCACCTGAGGCAATCAACTCACCTGAACTCTTGAGTGGGCCAGCCCTGCCCGAAGGCCAGAACTGGCCAGGAATATGGGTTGGGTTTCTGAAGACAGGAAGGAGAACTTTGGGGTCACGAGCTGGTAGGTTTGCCTGCTGCTGTTTTGGAAGTAAGCCATGCCCAATACCCCAAACTGCTCCTCCTTCCTGTGTTGTTTACGTTCCTGCAAGTCTTCAGCTTCCATGTATTTCGAGATTGCTGTTACATTGTAAAAGTCTTACTGTTGTCGTTAACTAGTCATCAGATGAAAAGAGAGCCAGGGGCTCTTCTCTGCTTTCCTCTCCACTTTCCTGCAAAGAGGCATCTTTAAAGTGATAGTTAATATTTTTAATTTTACTTCTTCAAAATTACCTCCTTCTTGCAGATGGATATTCTGGAAGCACATTAGGAAAAAAAGCATTCTCTTCCCAATTTCAGCTGATGAAATTTAAAAGCCACCATGTGCACATCATAACACTTCTCCCCCTTTTTTATAATTTGCCCTTTATTTTATTTTATTTTAATTTCCTTCCTAACTAGTGCAATCAGGTTTCATTAGTGGAGGCGTACGTTTTTCTAATATGCTTTTCTGATTACTCCTTTTGATAGTTATATCAAAAGTCACTTGTGTTGGTGCATACGATGTAAGGTGTCCCTCTGCTTCTGCAGCCATCTTGCCATTGGCAAACCTTTGTTTGCACCACTCCCCATAAAACCAAACTGACGCTCCAGTCTGAATGTTGCAGTCTGAATAAGCTGTCACAAATTAAGCTTATCTGATTATTTGTTTGTTTCTACATAGGCATGAGAACAGCCAATATGCTGGGTTGGGCCACATGTACATCAAGATATCTGGGGATTAGCAGAAAAGTCACTGAATTTGGCTTTGGGATAACTTGCTTTATCTTTTTTTTAAAAGCCAGTGAAATGACTGAATAACATTTTCAGTGTTTAGAGGGCGAGACTTTGGCACTTTGCATAATTCCTGGCTTCTCTCCATGATGACAAAAACAGAACGAATGGTTCAGCTAGTAGAATTTTGAACTGTATTTCTTTGCATGCTTTTAAACACAGCCATTTCTTTAAAGCCTCACCTGCTGCTTCCTCTGCCCTCCTGTCTGGGGTTGGCCGTTTCCAACACATTTTCGTTTACCTTGACAGCCATGAGGTCTAGAAACTTGTGGTGCAGTTTAAGATGAGATTCTACTCCCAGTTCCACCCAGCCTCGCGTGCTGTGCTGCTGGTGTCTAGACCACTCGCTCAGGCATGGTACAAAGGGGAAACAGCTGATGAGAACTCCTCTCTCCCTCCAGGCTCGGACATGGCCGTCTTCTGCCTGCTCTGCGGGAAACGATTCCAGACACAGACCGCTCTGCAGCAGCACATGGAGGTGCATGCCGGAGTGCGCAGCTACATTTGCAGCGAGTGCAACCGCACCTTCCCCAGCCACACAGCCCTCAAGAGGCACCTGCGCTCCCATACAGGTAAGCAGACCACAAAAGGGTTGGATGTTAAACTTAGATTGGCTTGCGGGAACTGCGACAAACTCCCTCAGTGAAAATGGGATTGAGGCAACATCACTGAGAATGTTGTTGTTTAGTCGTTTAGTCATGCCCGACTCTTCGTGACCCCATGGACCAGAGCACACCAGGCACTTCTGTCTTCCACTGCCTCCCGCAGTTTGGTCAGACTCATGTTTGTAGCTTCGAGAACACTGTCCAACCATCTTGTCCTCTGTCGTCCCCTTCTTCTTGTGCCCTCAATCTTTCCCAACATCAGGGTCTTTTCCAGGGAGTCTTCTCTTCTCATGAGGTAGCCAAAGTACTGGAGCCTCAGCTTCACGATCTGTCCTTCCAGTGAGCACTCAGGGCTGATTTCCTTCAGAATGGATACGTTTGATCTTCTTGCAGTCCATGGGACTCTCAAGAGTCTCCTCCAGCACCATAGTTCAAAAGCATCAATTCTTCGGCGATCAGCCTTCTTTATGGTCCAGCTCTCACTTCCATACATCACTACTGGGAGAACCATAGCTTTAACTATACGGACCTTTGTTGGCAAGGTGATGTCTCTGATTTTTAAGATGCTGTCTAGGTTTCCCATCGCCTTTCTCCCAAGGAGCAGGCATCTTTTAATTTCGTGACTACTGTCACCATCTGCAGTGATCAGGGAGCCCAAGAAAGTAAAATCTCTCACTGCCTCCATTTCTTCCCCTTCTATTTGCCTTCTATTTCCCTATTCTCACTGAGAATAGGGAGATGTATATCCTTCATTCCTCCCTCCCTGTAACAAACTGTGAATCCAAGGATCCTCTCTGAGTGGCAGGGGGTACATTATGGATCTGCAACAAGGACTCCTGGTGTTTGGGGTCCCAGGGCAACTACAGTGGTACCTCTGGTTAAGAACCTAATTCGTTCTGGAGGTCTGTTCTTAACCCGAGGTACTATTTCTGGGTTAGCGGAGTCTGTAACCTGAAGCATCTGTAACCTGAGATACTACTGTAATTCCCAGTTCTGGGCATAAGGTAAAGGTGAGGCATGTTCAAAACGAAACTGTACTCTATTTAGCAAGCACTCAAAGAAGGATTATGCTTGACATTTTCACTAGTAAAGGCACAGTCCTTAGGACCTGCCATAAACACTGTTGGAGGTTTAAATGAGAACTTTACTTAGGATTCCCTGCAACAAAACTATTTCTGTGAAATCTTTTGCTCCCTACAAAGGCTATTCACTTTACGCTGCCCATAAAACAATTACTGTTTGGAGATGCTGCTTCTGGGCACCTACATGATGCTTTTGAGTTTGCAAAGCACCTGCCGCCACTTCCAAGCCAGCAGATCATATGTGAGGAAGGAGAAAGGGGTTGGCAGTGCCAGTCAGTATGTGGAACCTCCTTCTGTGGATGCCAGGGAAGCCCATGCCAGCTTCTTCCTTTTCAGGAAAGGGGCACTCCAAAACATCTGCCTCCACCACTGCCACCTCCCTCCCTGTCCTACCAGCCTGAGTAATGGGGCGGGGGGGGGGACGACTTCAATTAGGCTTGCATTTAAAGGTGAACCTACCTTTCCAATAGGGACACTGGTGGTGCTGTGGGTTAAACCACAGAGCCCAGGGCTTGCCGATCGGAAGATCGCAGTTTGAATCCCCGCGACGGGGTGAGCTCCTGTTGCTCGGTCCCTGCTCCTGCCAACCTAGCAGTTTGAAAGCATGTCAAAGTGCAAGTAGATAAATAGGTACCGCTCCAGCGGGAAGGTAAACGGCGTTTACGTGCACTGCTCTGGTTCACCAGAAGCGGCTTAGTCATGCTGGCCACATGACCCGGAATCTGTACGCCAGCTCCCTCGGCCAGTAAAGCAAGGTGAGCGCCACAACCCCAGAATCATCTGCAACTGGACCTAATGGTCAGGGATCCCTTTACCTTTACTACCTTTCCAAAACAAGACACTAACCAAAATGCAGCCACACATTGAAATTTGCACTTTTCTGAATTTTGCAATGTAGTTCTTCAGCCTCGTAATCTGCACAAAATGTGTATACTGGCATAGAGTGTGCATAAATGTAAATATATCTGGGGAAGCAGGATAACAAAATGCATTATATTGCTTTGCAAGATTATGTACTTTGCAAAACCTGAGTGGTACCTTAGGTTAAGAACTTAATTCGTTCTGGAGGTCTGTTCTTCACCTGAAACTGTTCTTAACCTGAAGCACCACTTTAGCTAAAGGGGTCTCCCACTGCTGCCACGCCGCCGCCACGCAATTTCTGTTCTCATCCTGAAGCAAAGTTCTTAACCCGAGGTACTATTTCTGAGTTAGCAGAGTCTGTAACCTGAAGCGCCTGTAACCCGAGGTACCACTGTATATATTAGGAGGGATTTGCACTAAAATGTTTGTGAAGAGTTTTCATTTTTTTTTAATAAAAAATGGAAACTGATGTGGAAATGTGAAGAAATGAATTGAAGATGGGGAAAATGAAATGCTGACGCGTTTGTTGGCCCTGAGGTGAGCAGACAGGCCTGGTCGAAACTCAGAGGTCAGGGTGATCAGGCCTTACTTGAAGCCTGCTCCCCCCATCCTACTTGTCAGGAACAGAACAGGAGTGGCCATCGTTGTGTGAAACCCCCCATTCAGTTTTTCACCACATCCCTAGTGTGAGGTATTCTTTATTTCCAAGAGGCCTCTGTCCACCATACAGAGAAAGGACCATTTCCTCTCTCAAGCCAAGGATAACGTTTGGATACTCGCTTCCCAGCCTCTTCTCAAAGTTGTAATTTGGGGTGAGGAACCTGTGACCCTTCAGAATGTGCAGCACTCCAGCTTCCATCAACATGGCCAACAGACCAGAGACAATGAGAGTTGGGAGCCCAGCAACATCTGGTTTCCCCCCTCCCTGAGGCAGTTGATAACTGCTGTACTTCTGCCTCTGGAAATTCGGTTTGTGGGCCAGAAGATGAGAGGTGGGGCTGAGACGTGATCTGTCATATGACCTTAATAAGTGGGCAAGTGATCACAATTCAACTGCTTAAGGTGCTGGATACAGCTCACTAGGCCAATTCCCCCCCCCCCCCCCCCCCGTTCTTAATGGGATTACAACAACCTGTGCTGCATGCGACTGGGATTTAAATTGCATCAGGAAGTGCTTTTGGAAAGCTGCCTTCGATTGGAGGAGGGCTAATGCTATTAATCCACTGACGTGTGGGCTTTCCCTGCTCCGTTCCTTTAAGTGCCAAATCCCGGGGAAGGATGAAACCTCTGGCTCTGGGAAACAATTCCAGATGCAGCTGAATATAGAGCAACGCTTTAGATATCATCCCTTTTCTAAAACGTCTCTCCTTTCCTCAAGCTGCACATTTCTCCTTGTAGTGGCTGGGAATTTGATGTGGGGCTTTAGTCAGGATGGAGCGATGGCCACTAAAACCTTTTGGAAGGAAAAGGCAAATTCATAAAGGACAGGTATCTGAGCAGCAATGCTCTTGGCCAGGATAGCTGAATGGAACCTCCTTGTTCAGGTGGAGTCTACCTGTGAGTGCACCGTGGCACCTCATGTGAACTCTGTCATTTCACCACCCAACACCACCCGGTGTTGGCACGAAGTCCCATGCTCTCCTCATATGCTCACGTAGAACCTGCATTCTCAGCCTCTGGGCTGTCGATTTTTTTCTCCTTCTGTGAGATGTACAGTTGCACAACATTAAGATTGCCTCTCCAGCTCTTTCTGAGAGCTTAGCTGATGCTCGCGTCACTCGCAGGCTTTCTGCTCTGCCTCATTAATATTCCATCCTCCCCATCCCCATTTGCTTCCAGGGCTGCGTGTTTAGCATCAGCAGCTGCGTTCAGTACACAGGGCCAACCGAGCTGCTGGCATTGACGGATCCCTGATTTACTTGGCCGGCTGTATAATAAGACCCTTTGCTGCGCCAGCGAGGCGGCCTACAAGCCTCCGGATTGGCCACTCAGCCGGCTCACGAATGCAGCAGGTAACAATGGAGAGGCCGGGTCACAGGTGCAGCCAAGCGGCCAGAGGGGGCTCTAATTAGTCCCATTTGTCCTGGACTTAATGTCAACCTCATTAAGAGGCCTTGCAAAGTTAATCAACGTGCCATAAATGGGATTTTTCTTGCTGTTATCGTTGCTGTCTGGCAGCTGGTGTGTGTGTACAGTACCCCAAACGCAGCTCCAGTTTCCTCCCTCTATATGGCTCCTAAAGCAGGTGTCATTGGTGTGAGCACTTCAAGTGTGCACATTTAAGCTCATTTAGCATGTGATTGGCTTTATAATTGAATTTGCTCATACAGGCTCCGGAATTTCAATGCTCTGCTTAGAACAGCGAGCCCTAAGTTGGAGAGAGAGATGGAGAGAGAAC
The DNA here is from genome assembly GCF_964188315.1 of Podarcis muralis. NCBI lineage: Eukaryota > Metazoa > Chordata > Lepidosauria > Squamata > Lacertidae > Podarcis > Podarcis muralis. The sequence goes on from NC_135669.1 coordinate 18,736,545, forward strand.
TCTCTCTCTTTAACTTAATAATAATAATAATAATAATCTCAGAAATCCTCCATAGAATACGAGGAATTGGAAGACGTGACTGCCATCTGATTGCCATCGAAGCTTGCACGTTGCGTCTTCTGAAAAAAACAATAATAATTTGACACAGAGAAGTGTCATCACTCTGACTTTGAGGAGGCTGTTTGTTTGCATGTGAGAATCAGAAAGCATGGATATCAGTAGTATGAGAATCAGAAAGGGCAGCACTGAATTGGAATCGAAGATCCTTGCCATGGCAGGAGTTTGACAGCACTCTTTCCGGTGCGAAGCATTTATAGGGTTGTATATAATAAGCTCTACTTAGAGTAGACCCACTGAAATCATTATACCTAAGTTAGCCATGCCCGTTATTTTCTGTCGGTCTCCTCTGAGTAACACAAGCATTTAATACAGCCCATAGTGTTTGGGGGCCTCAAGCTACCCTCCACCACCATGAGGTTGGTTTATTTGGTTCAGGGGCTGAAGTTGAGGACTAGTGGCTTGCCCAAAGCAGTGAGGTGCACATTATGCCACACTAGACTCCAACACAGTCTTAAGGACCATTACCCTTCTTGCTTGGAGCACTTGGAAGCGAAGCACTGATACAGGACTTGTCTCCTCAATCCCACCTCCCTCCCCAATTTGGAGATGGAGAGGGCAACACTGGGGCTAACCTAAACTTCATCCTGGGTGTTCCGGGTAATGCATAGGGCTAGAGACAAAAGCCCACCTCCTGTGGTCTCGGCAACCACCAAATTATTGTTTGGTGGCCCACAATTTTTCCTCCTAGGGTAGATGAAAGAGGGACCATGGGCTCAGTGGTAGAGCATGTGGCTTGCATGCAGAAGGTTCCAGGTTCCGTCCCTGTTAGCATCTCCAGGTGGGGCTGGGAGAGACAGTAGATTCCTAGATCAAAGTTGGAAGTGAATCATAGAATTGTAGAGTTGGAAGCGACCCTGAGGATCATCTAGTCGAACCCCCTGCAATGCAAGAACATGCACTTTCCATTATGGGGACCGAACCTACCGCCTTGGTGTTATCAACACCACGCTGTAACCAACTGAGTATTTGTAGAGTACAATGGTAAGAACTTAATTAGTTCTGGAGGTCTGTTCTTAACCTGAAACTGTTCTTAACCTGAAGCACCATTTTAGCTAATGGGGCCTCCCACTGCCGCCGCGCCACCAGAGCACGATTTCTGTTCTCATCCTGAAGCAAAGTTCTTAACTCGAGGTACTATTTCTGGGTTAGCGGAGTCTGTAACCTGAAGTGTATGTAACCTGAAGCATCTGTAACCCAAGGTACCACTGTACTCAGAAGAAGATGCTTAGAAGAAAGACTTTCTTCAGGGAAGGGCCATAGCTCAGTGGTAGAGCATGTGGCTTTGCATGCAGAAGGTCCCAGGTTCAGTCCCCAGCGTCTCCAGCTATGGTAATTCTGGGAGAGATTTCTGGCCTGAGACCCCAGAGAGCTGCTGCCAATCAGTGTAAACAATATTGAGTTAGATGGGCCCAATGGTCCAATTCAGTATGAGGCAGCTTCTTCTGTTCTTCCCTGTCTCTGGGGGCCCCTTCTGCATAGCTCACTCCTCTCTGCAGCAGAAGGAATACAAGGTGTGCATGTTGTTAGTACACATCAGGTTGCTGTGTTTTTAAAAGAAAAGATTAACAATATGGGGGGGTGCTGTAATTGAGGCAACGAGGGTCCTAATTGAGGGGAAAGGGGGTGGGGTGATGCCCACGGAGGGGAGGGCTGAGGGCGGCAGGATGAGGGAGGAGGAAAAAGGAAGAGAGTAAAATATCATTGTAAAGAGGAAGTGGAGGCGGCAGCCTGCAAGTCTATAACAAGAAGGACAATTTATGCTCAGGCACGAGTTTGGTTTGACATGGGGATAATGAAAAAGCGTAGGTCATTGTGGATGACTTAAGCCTTCAGCAGCTGAGGAAAATGTATGAAATGCGAGCGGCATTACACGCTTGGCGGCTCTGCACATCTGCAACGGGACAAGTGAAATACAGTGGGGCCATTCTTTACCATAAACTTGTGGTCGTCGGATCCGCCAAGCCCAGAGAAGATTGTAATTACACTGACAAGACAAATCAGCGATATTTAAATATTCATGAACAAAGTCTTGGGCGATCAATCTATCTTTATTGTCCTTCCGTTCGGCTTCTGTAATAAATATATTTTTTAAAAAAAAACTGGAAAAAAGGAAAAAAGCTAAAAGGAGCTGGAAGCCCCTCACCTTTTTTTCCCTCCTTGCCTTAAGAAGCAATACTGGGGAAAGGGGGGGTAAGTGCTGGAGGGGAAGGGGAAGGGGCAATAGATTGGTGAAGCTGATGGCAAAAATCTAGAGATTTTCAGTGTTTGATGCCCTAAAATGCAAATGATATGGAGTATGATCCAGTGGGAATTTTGGCCCCACAAGCCCCAGTGACACAAAGGGGTGGTGTGCAAGGGGAACTAGTTCCCTTGTGCCATTCCCCCTCGTATCACTGGGCATCTGTAGCCAAACTTACCAGTGAACCATGCCCAATGTATTCTTGTGGTGCCTAATTTGCAAGTGATTTCTTAGGCGGTGAGCTTTCCCCAGCAGAAGAGACTTGCCTCAAAACAGACCAATTGTTCCCCAAAGTCTACACACACACACACACACACACACACACACACACACACACACAATCCCACAGTCCATGTTGGCTCTGGATTGTTGACCAAGATAGGAAGAGATCGACAAGCAAAAGGACAATTGTCAAAGCATGCCTTGACTGTTTCTTCAGAGAGCGTCTGTCTTTTCTTTCCAATTCATATGTGAATCGCACCAACCCACCCCTCAGTCCCTGTGCCCCAAACCAGAAGTGTCAGGAACACACATGTTTTCTTAATTGTATGCCCTTTTTCGTCATGGCCTATGGTTACAGACAATTAAAAGTCTGTTTGATTGGAACTGTATGTACATTGATAAGTACTCACTTAATTGTGGGTTAACCCACTTGATTGGCCCAGAGCACAGTGGCACATTGGAAGCAGATGGCATGAGTGAGTGTTCTTCCAAAAATAGGGGCCATCGGAGAGAGAGAGAGAGAGAGAGAGAGAGATAGAAGAAAGCGTACCAGCTTCTAAAAAATACTGGGTAAGGCAAAATCTGTGTAGGGAGTTGCCATCCTGAGTGAAAACCTTTCTTGAGCATCAGCCTAGGGATCCATTAGCCCATGGGTAGTGAGCATTGTGCCTCCAAAATGCTGGGCCACAATTCCCATCAGCCAGAATGGCCAGGGATTATGAGAGTTGTAGTCCAACAACATCTGGAGAGAGCTACATTGGCTACCCGTGCATTGGACAGAGTCGTGTCACAAGACCCAACCTCTTGATCAAGTTGCTGGCTCTGTCATTTCATAGATGGGGCCATGCAGCTGAGTGGGACTTGGACTTTTCCAGGCCATCAGCAGGAAGCTGTGGCGAATCAGGTGGGAACAGATTCCCAGATCCTGGCAGATCTGTTGAAAGGAGGTGGGAGTAAATTCCATTAAAAAATCAATAAATGCTCCAGGGAATAATGATGTTTGAAATTGACATGTACAGGAGGGCAAATTTGTAGCATCCCAAGTGCATCCAGGGGGAGAGGGGGGGTTTCACCACAAGATTATACTCTCTGGAAAGGACTCCCATGGGAGGTAGTGGACTCTCCTTCCTTGGAGGTTTTTAAGCAGACATTGGGTGGCCATCTGTCATAGGCACTTTAGTTGAGATTCCTGCATTGCAGGGAGTTGGACTAGATCAATGTTTCCTAAACTTGGGTCTCCAGCTGTTTTTGGACTACAGTTCCCATCATCCCTGACCACTGGTCTTGCCTAGCTAAGGATGATGGGAGTTGTAGTCCAAAAACAGCTGGAGACCCAAGTTTGGGAAACACTAGACTAGATGACCCTTCCAACTCTACAATTCTATGATTCTTCCACTTGAGTGTCATTTAGGTCTGCTAGATCAGCCTCACCAACCTGGTGTCCTCCAGAAGTTTTGGACTACAGCTCCCAAGCTGGCTGGGGGCTGGTGGGAATTCTGGGCCAAAACATCTGGAGGGCACAAGGTTAGAGAAGGCTGTGCCCAGACCGTCAATACCTGCGCGCGCACACACACACACACCATATCCTCTTTTTGCACAATGAACATCACCTCACCATCTTGGGCTTCTTTAATGACTCACAAGATTGTCCTTCATCCTAATGATTTGTGTAGTTGGGTTCCCCATCTTGGTGCCGAGCGAACTATGGCTCCTTTGAGAAGGACTGCCTGATATGAGTTTTCATGCAGATGTTCCTAAACCACTTCCTGGCAAGAAACAGAGAATTGTTGTAGAGGAACAGAACATGCCTCTTCCATCACCTTCCTTGGTCTCATTCTTGTTAGCAGCATGCTGGGATGGGGGGTGACCTCTCCCTAATGGGGTCCCTTCCTCTCTCCAGCACAGCAGCCCTCTCCGTCAGCTGCGCCTCGCTCTACTAAGCGCTCCTAACCCCTTTTCTGGATTTGCTTCTCAGGCTAGGAAGTTGCCTGCCTTGTTAGCACCTGCCTCTCCTGAGCCAGGATCTCAAACTTCCCAAGGGCACTGAATCCAAAGTCAAGAAAGGTTGTGACTAGATACAGCAGCCCCAGCCCCTCAGCTGAGAAGCTGCTAATTCCCACGAAGGATGGCAGACAGAAAGAGCAAAGGAGCCATCACACAGCTGCCATTTTGAAATGCTAATTGAGGCACACAGACTTCCACCCATTCAGAATCTTCTTTTGTCTCACCGACATGTATGCGCTGTTCCACCTGCCGTGACCCCTAGCCCTGGCCAAAAGCCAGGACTCTGACACAGATGAGGAGAGAACAGCTGAATCTGGAAGAATGGTTGCTCTAAACTGGATCCTGTCATCAAGAAGCCCCCTGAGTCAGATCCCTGCTCTGCCACAACCTTTGAATGTTGGACAGGTATCTGAAGAGGGTGCTGGCTGTACACCTGTAGTCTTTTCCATGTGATGTGGCGAGGGGCAGTTGCTCAGGACTCCTGATCATATGGAGCAGACTATACAAGTGTAGCCACCTCTCCCTTCAGACCTAATTGCCTAATTTATGGATGTCAAGAGTGGAGTTGGAGTCTTGCTTCCCTTCCGCACAGTTCGCACCTAAAGGAGCCTCTTCTCTTTTTTAAATAATAATTTTTTTATTTGGTTTTACATATTTAAGTTTACAATCATACCACAACGCATCCAAAGTTACAAGATTCTCCCGAATCTCTGGACTTCTCACCTTCCCCTCCCTGGGTTCTGTTATTAAACCTTTCCTACTGCATCTTTGTTTAAATAATCCAAGTTTTTTATAACTCCATTGTATCCATAGTTTTCGCTTCATTACAAGTGTTACTGCAGTCCTGATAATGTTTTCAACTGTTTACAGTGGTCTTTAAGGTAAATTGTCATTCCCCCCCCCCCCCATTCCTTATTAAAATGTTGGTCTTCCTGGTTCCTGAGCTTTCCGGTCAGTTTTGCCATTTCGGCATAGTCCAACAGCTTCATTTGCCATTCTTCTCTGGTAGGGACTTTATCTTCTTTCCGTGAAGGAGGCTCTTCTTGACAGAGCAAGAGGTCTGCTTGGCGCTATCCAAGGTGCTGGAAGTCCAGCTCAACACTACCTGCTGGACTAAGCCACCCTTAGATGTCTCTTGTATGCTATGGGTTCTAGTTGGGGTCAGGACAAGGAATGACCCCTGGGCCCCCTTTTGCTTCTGTTGACTTATATCCAGCTTGTGCCTTCCCCCTCTGACAGTTCCCATCTGGTTGTAGGTGACCACCCATACGAGTGCGAGTTTTGTGGCAGCTGCTTCCGGGACGAGAGCACTCTGAAGGGCCACAAGCGCATCCACACTGGAGAGAAGCCCTACGAATGCAATGGCTGTGGCAAGAAGTTCAGCCTCAAGCATCAGCTGGAGACCCACTACAGGGTCCACACAGGTAAGGAAAAGGATTCAGCCATGGATCTCAGGCTTTCCAGGCAGAAGATGCCAGTTCACTGCTCGGCATCTCAGGAGCTCAGGCAGCAGCAGAGCTGGAAAAGAATGTGGAGAGTGGCTGTCAGTCAGAGCGGGAAATACTGAGAGAGTAGGAGCAAGACTCTGGCAGCTCCATATACAGTATGCATGGATGGTGCTGTTGCTCAGCTGTAGGGCACATGCATTGCAAGGAGGTCCTTAGCTCAATCCCTGGCATCTCCAGTGCAAAGAATTTCCAGCAACTGAGCTTTGAGTCTTTCTACCTAACAGAATTACTGCCAGATGCAACAGATAGTACTGAGCTAGGTGGATCAGTATAAGTACTGAGCTAGATGGACCAATATTCAAAATCCACACTCTCATTGGGCTCTGCAACCGTTTCCAAATATCACCCTGCTAGCCCTTGCAAGCTATATTTAGCAAACCACTTAGAAGCTAATTTAGGCATTGAGCAATCAATAATAATATTATTAATAATAATAATACAGGACAGCCCCAGATATATAGGAGATGACATTCTACTGGGGATCAGGGTGACAAAGAGTGACTGGTAACCCCTGGCCCAAAAGCAGACTCCTGAGAGAGGTACCAGCAGCCAGCTCAGTCTTTTCTCCCGCCATCTGCACTGAACAGGTATGGGTGTCATGGCAGGAAGGGGATGGAGAAAGCAGCAGAGTGAAAGTGAACTATTGTCATTCAAAAAAGTGAGGTGCATGCACAATGCTGGCTCCCTCGCTTTTCTTGATCTGCGATTTCTGAATGGCACCCCTTGGATTCCTTTGGAAGTTGAGCAGGTGTCCTCAAGGAGAAGGTTCATGCTTCTTGGAAAGGCAGCTCATCCATGCCACTTCTAAATGCCCCCCCCCCCGGAATTTAACAGGGAACAGAAGTGATGTGTCACACACCCTCCCCCTGTAAGGCCTCACACATGCTCACATGCTCAAGATGTGCTGAGACACATGCCCTTGGCTCCAGAACCTTTGCAACTCACATGTGCTCCATAAGAGACATTCAGGGGTGCCGTCAGAAAGAGGGGTGAAGAAAGGAAGCTGAAAATGACTTCTCTGTGCAATCATTTGTGAAAGCTCAGTTCTAGAGCATCTGCTTTGCATGCAGAAGGTCCCGGGTTCAATCCCTTGCATCTCTAAGCAGGGCTGGGAAAGACTCTTTTGAAACCCTACAGAGCCACTGTCCATCAGAGTAGACTGAGCTAGATGGTCTGATTCAATATGGCCAATTCCTATATTCCTATTTCTGCCTTCATGGTTGCAGCAGAAGGCATCCCTCTATATGGGCAGCCCTGAGGACAATTTCCCTTATTTAATCCACCTCTTCCCCATGCTTTTGCTGCTGAGATTCCCCACTTTTTTGAGTACAAGATAGAAGATTTCTTGTGTACTGTGGAACCCAGATCTCTCACTGCCAGCTAGCGAATTGCTGAGTGCTTCAGCAGCCCACAACTAATATAAATAGCAGGTCAATATTTAGATCACTTTTGCTGTTCATTACTTCATTATTCGCTCTGTCTGTGCACAGAGCAGGTATCAATATTGAGAAGACTGAGGCAGTTAATTACTGCGTCGAAAGGAGCCCCCTTTGGCTTTCGATCGGGGCTGCCGTGGACAGTATCGAAACATATCTCTCCGGGAAAGACCGAGTAACTCTGCTGTAAAGGTGATGGTCATCTGCATGGTAACCCGAGCCCTCTGCAAAGATGAAATAAGCCCATAGCCAGTCAACAAAATACTTACGGGCTTGCAGTACTCTCCCCCCCCTTTTTTTAATGCATTTAGCCACAGCTCTCTGTGTGCTGTGATCTCACAGGAACACAGAAAAGGTTAAAAATGAGGTATTGGACACAATACAGTTCCCTAGGGAGGATCTCTGCTGCCTTTTTAAAAAGCTTCCAGTGCTTATAGCAATTTTGAAATCTCAAAAGTCTGGGCATAGCTCTTTCCCATGACTTGCAAAGAATGAATTATGCAACAACAACAACAACAAAATAGCTCAGATTTTATTTGACCAGGCTGAGGAATTCAACCTTGCTTTCTGAAGAATCATTAGGCTTCCCGGCACAAAATGTTGGATTTCAGTACACTTTAAGTACAGTGTACTCAGCCTAGCTTAGACTACAACGTGAGAGAGACCAGGGTTCAAATCCTGCCCACCCATGAAACTCAGTGGGTGACGTCACGCCAGTCACTCACTCTCAATCCAGCGTACCTGACAGGGCTGTTCTGAGGATAAAATGGTGGGGAGGAAAACTATGCACCCCAACTTAAGCTCCCTGGAGGAAAGGTGGAATATAAATGTAAATAATTAAGTAAATGAATAAATACATAAATGCTGATCTTTTTAATGGTGGCTGAGGGGTTTTGTAGGGTCCTTTCTTTCATTCAAAAATACATCTCTTGGATACCTGCACCCTGCAGCCTCCCTGGGTGCCCATGTTTCATTCAACGCCCAGTGTAAACCTCCTCCCTTGGGGTTTTTCAAATCAGGAAGCCTGGGCAGCCATGGAGGCTGCAGAGCACTGGAGAAATGTTTCCTGGGAATCAAAAACACACCGCCTTTGGCCACCTTGTTTGAAACCCACCAAAACCCCCAAGGAATTCTCAAGAGTCTTGAGGATGGGGCATAACAATGGAAACCTCTTTCACAGGGGATCGAAACCCCTTGAGAAACAGAAGGGTTGGTTTTTGACTTAGGCGCCACCCAGAGCTGTCATTTTCCCCAAATCGGTGACTTTTCCCTTGCCCCCTGCCTTGCTTCTCTAATTACAGGTGAGAAACCCTTTGAGTGCAAGCTCTGCCACCAGCGGTCCCGAGACTACTCTGCCATGATCAAGCACCTCAGGACCCACAACGGAGCCTCCCCATATCAGTGCACGATCTGCCTGGAGTACTGCCCAAGTCTTTCTGCCATGCAGAAGCACATGAAAGGCCACAAGCCGGAAGAGATCCCCACCGACTGGAGGATAGAAAAGACCTATCTGTACCTTTGCTATGTCTAACAGGACAAGAGGAGGGATGGAGGGATGAAGCTGGGAAGGACTGGGCAAAACCAACCACCCCCCTAAGTGGTCTCTGGCCTCCCGTCTCTCCTTCTTCTTTTTCTCTCCCCAATCCCACCCCACCCCACCTGGTTCTGTTTCTGTCCAACTAGGATTTGCTGGCAATCTCCTTCCTAGCTCATGAGGGTCCTTGTTGCAATCGCAGCGGGAGTAAGAGAAGGAGGAGGGAAACTCTTTGGAGTTCCCTGGCCAAAACCCACAAGAGGCTAACAACAACAACAACAAAAAGCCCACCCCTCTCTCAGCCCAGCCCTAGCCATGTCTTCAGTTGCCTCATGCGTGTCTCTGTCTCTCCATGCACATAAAGGGCCTTAGGAGGGCTTTGGTTTAGCCTCTTCTACTCCTTAGTGGGGCTGTTGCATTTTACTGAGGCCTCATTCATGTTGTAAACTGAAACCAAGTCCTCACTCCTGCGTTGCCGTCCTGATTTCTCCCAAGGAACCTTGGGAACTGCAGTCTTACGAGGCCTCTGAGGATTCTCTGTTAGGTATATTGTGACCTCGTTTAGATGCAGATCCCTAGCAGCCCACAATCCTTGGGGAGAAGGACACCAGTCGGGACAGGCTTCAGTTTACAGTGTCAACATTCCCTGGAAGCTGCTCTCCACCTGCTTCCCCCGTCCCATCCCTTTGGCAAGTGGCTTGAACCTCCCAGTCCATTCTCTTTGGAGCAGGAGTGTTGCCAGAGGTTGAGGGGGCACCAATGAAGTGGTGTGGGATTGGAGAGGTGTGCCACAGAAGGTGCTGAGGTGAAAGTTTCAGATGGTATGTGGAGCATTGTGCCCTGCTTTCCTCACTCTTGAGGGTCTTGCAGGGCAGAAGGGGTGGGAGTGCTGAGTGTTTGTGTCTGGCCTTAGCCAAGGGGGAAGGTAGGACTGTTCTTACTTTGCTCTCCAGAGTGGGGAGTGGGTAGGGCAATGGAAGTGCTGAGATGCCTGCAAATCACATTGTCACTATTTCCCCTATAGACACCCCTCCCTGTGCTTCCATTTTGGGCCTATCGTTTGCATCATGGCTGTGCTCCTGATTTTCCCACAGAGCATGACCAAGGTCAAGTTGAGTTTACAAGAGCACACAACTCACCTGTAGACCATCCCTTCTAGGTCACAATGCTTTCTCCTGACCAAAGACCATTCTATGCATTCTTTTAAATTTAATTTAATGTTTTCTTTTGAGTGGGAGTGGGAAAGGGGTTCGGGTGAGAGAAACCAGTTAGGGACAGCATAACTTTGCACATTTCTTGATATGAGTGGTCAGCCTTCTCGGAGGAGCCGGGGTGTGGGGAGAACAGTTATTTTTCAGCTCCTTTCAAAAGAGGCTGGTGGGAGACGCAATGGCTTCCAGGAACAAGCACTCTGATCTGACGATCTGACGACCCTGGAATTTGGGAGAGGGATCTGATGTACAGAGAGTTTCCCCATTTACTTCCATGAAGGGACAAGGTCCATGCACACATTCCTTTGTGAACATGGAAGCAGCACCATCATTGAACTAAAAGATGAGACTGGCATTTGCATTATTGGTGGGCATGAGGAAGCCTAGGGCAGTAGTAGCTATCCAGCCATAATACCAATTCTTAGCAATGGGGCACTCTGCATTTGCAGAGTCTTGCCTTCCATAGCCAATAATAGTGCCCAGTTGCCATGCATAGTTTACTGAATTGGGATTGCAATTTGCTGCAGTGTCCAAGGGGACTTCATGGGCTCATGTGCATGAGTCACCCCTCTTAGGGCTGAATGGGCATCAAAGGCACATGCTTCCCCAACCCACCAGTGCCAGCCTTCATACTATCTGCACAAAAGTTGGGGAGGAACTGCTGGCCCAGCGAGGCAAGTGCAGTCTGCCTACAGCAACCACGGAAGCACTTTGCATTCTTACTACAGTAGGCCAACAGAGAAATAACCCATCCTCAGTTGCATAGCATGGAGGGGCAGGGGACCGTGGCCACAGGTGCAAATTCCTGAGGGGGCGCAACCAGGTTCCCCCACAACAGGCTCCTTCATAGAAGCTGGAGCTGCAGGGAGACAATCCATTCCCAGGTCAGGCCTTAGGGGCTGGGGCAGTGTCGGTGCCTTCTTCACCTCTTGGCCAGCGAAGGGATGCCCAAGAGCATCCCTCCCCTGGGCCAACCAAGAGGGAAAGAGTGGAGGGCTGTGGTGCCACTCATCAAGGAGGGAGGAAGATAAAGGCAGGAAAGCACTGACGGAGCCACGTGTATGGTCCACAACTCCTTGCTGCAAGTGCAGGAGAGTGAGGAGACACAGCTTCGTGTTTCTCTGCCTTATCCCTGCTCCCTTGATTAGATGCTGGACGGTGAAGGGACTGACCACTGCTCAGTCCACTAAGGGAGTGCAACACTTGCTTATCCTGCCCTGGGCACCGGCAACCCACGCTACACCCTTGCCTATCCTGTTAGGTCTGGCCAAAGGGTGAAAGGCACAGGTTGAGTCTCTATCTCTTGTGGAATTTGGGAGGGAAATGTTGACTGTAAGCAGTGTGCGTGTGTGTCTTCTGGTAGGGTTCAACCCCGCTGCTTGAAACCCCCCAGTGAGGACTTTGCCTGGAGTTACATTAGCTGCCTAGAGGGGTGTGCCAGCTGGTTGTCATCCATGGGAAGGACTTGTCCTATGAGTTGCCTGCCACCTTCTTGGAGCAGGGAGCGGGGAGCCTACAGCTTTCCAGATGTTGCTGGACTACAACTCCCAGCAGCCAGCATGGCCAATTGCAAAGGATGATGGGTACTGTAGTTCAGCAGTATCAGCTGCGCCCCTCCCTCTTTTTCTGACTTGCTTAGTTCTCCCGCATCTCATACCTCCTGCCACAATCGGGGCAGCGATCTTGAATTCTTCCTTGTCCCTCTTGACAAGGTGCCCTAAGTACAAGTGAGGCCCACTTCCTTCTTCTGTCCACCCCCCACCCAGGTGATGGCTTTTGAAACATGCCCGCCCCCGCCCCGCCAGTCCTCCTGCCCAGTCCTCTGTCTCCGAAGGAGTCGAATGGGAAAGGCTTGTTGTTTATGCTTTCCTTTGTTTTTGCTTTCTTACTTTTACGTTACGTTTAATGATTTCTGCATTTAGCACATTGTACTTGAAATTACCTCAGTTTCTTGTGACCTCATGAGCTTGTTTGCATTGGCTTTTTTGTGGGGGAGGGGGGAGAGAAGTGTTTTAGGTTGATTGCTGAAAGGGCTGCATCATGGCGCCTGCAGAGAGAGTATTTGCGTGATGCGCCAAAGTGCCACAGAACAGCCACTAAAGCGCCGTGGCAGTCGGTTCCCACGTCAGCCTTATTTTTATTTTTATCATGTATTATTATTACCAAAATTGGTGTTTTGTTTTAATGGCCTGCCTGATGGAAAGTGGGTCGTATTATCTTGAAAGCTACCTCTTTTAAATTGGGGAGGGGGGTTTGGTGAGAGGGTTTTTTTCGCAGTAAGGGAAGCACATTTTTGCAATATTTGTGTTTTTTTGTTAAGTTTTTTTTTCTTTTCTTTTCGCTTTGTGATGTTCATTTCAATTTTCATCTCATGCTTTATATTTTGCCAGTGTAAATTTTTATTCTGTAATTTAGCTTCATTTTATATACGGGGGAAAGTTTTAGGGGAGCCTTGCATAGATGGATGAAAAGGGAATTTTAACGGAGTGTCTCTGTACTGCTGTCCACCCCACCCTACCCCTGCTCCTCTGATCTTGTCTCAACTGTTGGTTAAATACTGAAGGCCTTAAATTGGGGTAGGGGGAGGGAAGGAGGGAGGGGGAGGAATAAGAGGAGAGAGAATATGTGTCATTGTAACAGTTGAGAGAGTTTTGACAGTTTAGTGAAAAAGTTAGTGATTTGGTAAAGGAAGAAAAACGAACAGTTAAACTTGAATATGTGAATAGCTAAGTAGAGTTTTGTTTATAATGTGAAGAAAAAATATGATGTCATTTAAGGCAGACCCTTTAAAGAGAAATATGCAGTAAGCGTACCAATGTCACATTTTGCCAGAGATGGCCATAAGGTTGTGTCTATGTGCTCCCGACATTATTGAGCTATTGATGGTGTTCTTGTTGTTTTCTTGATTTAAAAAAAAGAAGAAAGGTTGCTCATTTGAGGAGCCTTTGCCCTTCCGCCCCACCCGCCCACCAAGCTGAAAGTGTTGGACTGATGACATTATTTGCAGAGTGTAATATTTTTGTAACATTTGTTAGTCCCTGTGTCAGTTTTAAGCAGAATGATGTTCTCTCTCTGACCCCTCTCCTTTTGTAATGTGAACAGGAATCTGTATGCCTCTGTGTGTGTGTGTGTGTGTGTGTGTGTGTGTGTGTGTGTAAGCCCTAGTATTAAATAATAGCAGTATTGTTGTAATCTAGCATCACATAGGATGGTACTAAATCAGGGTGAAATCGCAGCTTCCTAAGGGCACTTTGGGAAACGCATTTAACCTCCTGGTCAACCTCTGTGTGGGCCTTTCCTGCATCCAGAAATGTGGCCTTGAGGTAGGCAGGGAGGCGGCGGTGATCCTTGCAGTTTCCGATGGAGGCATCCTTACCGGAAATGCACGTTTTCACTGCAACTGACCTTCCCTCTTCTGCAGGAAGATGCCATTTTCCTCTGAATGTTTCGGTTGTTTGCAAGGCGTCTGCTACATTATGAATGTCGATGGGAATGTGGGCGAAGTTGTTTTTGATCAGTGAACACAACACAATCCAGAAAATGGCCAGGTTGTAGGGATGGGGAAGCATGTTGTTGACTTGATCTAAAAGTTAGGCTTGCACAAACCAGATCTGAATTTAGAAGGGAAAGGGATTCCCCAACTTTAAAGCACCAGCAGTTTTTGCGAGGTGCTCTGTAGAGTGGCCTGATCGCTGGGTTTCATTCGCCACGCAAATAACCCCCACTTAAACTGCCATTTTTAGCACATGTTATGGTACTCTGGGTTACAAATGCCTTACACAATTTTCCTTCAAACTTTGCCCACCCGCCGTATGGAAATTCACAATTCTGGCTGTCCTGCGTAACACTTTTTATTTTTTGCAAGTATATTGCTTTGGGAATAAACTTCAAAAAAAAAAAAAACCGAAAGCATTTTCAGATGCATTGTATACATACATGTGCGAGTGTGCATTTTCTGCATGTCTGCGTGAGAAAGAAAAAAAATAACTTTTTTTCTTTTGTATTGTTTTTGCTGCTTTGTGGCGGAGGGAGCAAGACAGGCACTGATTTAGTACACAACTTTGGGAAGATGGCTTGTTTTATCTTTGTGCCTAGTAAAAAAAAAGGATAGGATTTTGTTTCACATTTAAAAGAGGGGGGAATTGCTGCAATGCCTGCTCAGTTATTTGGTACCCTGGGGAAATGGGTTGGACTTTGTTGCAAAGGGGATGTCATGGTATGCTTTACCGTCCTTTATTTGAGATTTTTTTCTCTCTCATATGCCCCTTTCCCCCCGCTTCCAAACTCCTGGCTTCCTGTAGGTTTCAGCCCTTTAAAAAACCCTGAAGTTGCTTCTTCTAAAATGCCACCAGAATGCCACCATTCTCAGTTGTACTAATAGAGGCAACAATTTGCCAGCCACCTTTCCAATTAGTGTTCACTCTAATTGTCCTACAAATCTTCTGCCGCACCCACCCACCCACCCACCCACCCACCCACCCACCAGCCCCTTCCCCCTGAAAGCTTGCTCTTCTGTTGTGGTGTGAGGTTCTCTTGCTCAGTCACCCACCATCGTAAGCTGTAGGGTGGGGAATCTGAGGGCTCATCTATACTGCCATTCAGTGTGGACTGGAAGCGCGTCATGTGCTTCCATTCCTTCTCTCTTGCCCCATATGACATTCTCCTCCAAATTGCTGCCTTCCCACCTTCTACCCTCCCTCGATCTGGATTTTCCCACACAACGACAGGTATGAGAGAACCTGGACCGAGGGAGAGCCAAGTGTTGGAAGTTGGTGATTTGGAGGAGAGCGTCACTTGGGCAACGGATAACGAATGGCGGCAGAGGAAGCTTACCTTCCATATTCAACAAGAGTCTGGATGAGTCTCCGGATCTTGCCTGGGCCTGGAGAACTTCCTCACCCACATTTGCTCCCCCTGCTGCCATGACATCCCTGGGCACCCTAGGGTGCCAATATCTGGGCGTGTGTCTTGGTGTTTGTTTTACATAGTGTTAAAAGTATGCATGATCTTTTGAGGCTAAGAAGCCATGCTATGTCTCCATGACGTTTTATGTTCATAAAATATATATATATATAAATATATATTATAGCACTGAGGACCAATTGTTGTCCTTCTGGACCAAGCAAATTTAAAAGCTTATTATTAATTTTTGTTGGTTTGTTTTCGTTTTTCGTTTTTTTGCTTGTCTCTTAACGTTGTGACAGCACAAGTGCCAGTTTGATTGCTTCGTATTAAAAAATGAATAAATAGTGTTTTTAATTGCTGTCCTGGCTCTGTCTACCTCAGCACCTCCTGTTAGCCTAACTTTAGAAGGTGCCCATTTGTTTTTGTTTTTTTTTAATTGTCGTTGCTGTTTCCCACCCCCAACCCTTCCTCCATTGTGAATTTTTTTCCTCTGTACAAAATATTCTTCCATTTGTTCCTTTGCAGTGCTGCTTGTGAGTCTCGTTATGTGTTCCTCTAGAGTCACAGACGCATTTAGCTTAAAGATAACACACACACACACACACACACAAACACACACACACACCATAAATCAGATTCCCTCCCCCCACCCTGATTAAAAAGTTGTGATTGTCCCTCCCCCACCCACTAGTTGCCGCTGTCTGCCTCTGCATCTGTCCTTCTGTGTTGGGTGCAGGTGTGGTCCTTTGTAAAATCTTCAGTGTTTCTGGCGAGGAAAAAAAAATTAAGAAAAGGTTTAAAAAAAATTAAAGAATTTACTGCTGCAGGTTTTTTTCTCTCTCCATTTGTCACTAAGTGAAGTTTGTGCCTTCTATAGCAAAGAGAATATTTTTTACATCCTACTAACAGTAGATTTTTTTGTAGTGGACATTTTTTGTATTTTTATTTATAAGTCTCATAAGGAAAATAGCAATGTTCAGTTGTATACCTTGAATCTGCAGTTAGGAAAAAAAAACCAATAAAGTTAATTCAGTCGTTGATACCTGTTGCCTCGGTGTTTCCTTTGGCTCCCTGCATTTTTATTTTTAATTTATTTTATTTTATTGCTACTGCTGGTGTGGCAGGATTGGTTACATATAATGAACTTGCCTCATTCCTTTTTTTTTAAATAAATAATTGTTATTGAGATTTAAGATCACCCACCAACACTCACAAACACCAGTAAAACATCAAATCTTATTACATATATCCTACTTTATGCTCCGTAGAGCTGTTGACTTCCGTCCTTCCCTTCCATCAGTTTTCCTATTCTATTCTATAGTTCGCAGTTTCTTTGATTAGATATTACCACATGACATAAGATTTACTTCAATCCTGCCAAAGTTTTCAAATTTGTACAGTTCTCACTTATATAGATCAAAAATTTGTGTTAATTTTTGAACTCGCCTCATTCCAAATGTCCTCTCCCACCCCACCTGCTCCGGCAATGCCTTCAAATAATAGAATTGTAGAGTCAGAAGGATCCCCCCAAGAATCATCTAGTCCAACCCCTTGCAGTGCAAGAATCACAACTAAAGCATCCATGATGGGTGGCCATCCCACCTCTGTTAAAAACTTCTGATAAAGTCCACCAGCCTCCAATGGAGTCCATATGAACCTACCTGGACCCTGAGATCATCTCCTGAGGCCCTCCTTCGTGTGCCTCCTCCTCGAGAGGTCCGGAGGGTGGCAACACAAGAACGGGGCCTTCTCTGCAGTGGCTCCCCGTCTGTGGAATGCTCTCCCCAGGGAAGTTCACCTGGCACCTTCATTATACACCTCTAGGTGCCAGGCAAAAACGTTCCTTTTTAACCAGGCCTTTGGTTGATCCGATTTATATCCTATGCCCTTTTAAAATGTGGGTTGGGGGTTGGAGGGGCTATTGGGTTGTTGTTTTTATTTTTTATTAGGTATTTTGTAGTTTTATATCTTGATTTTATTCTGTGAACTGCCCTGAGACCCTTCGGTATAGGGTGGTATATAAATTATAATAATTATTATTATTATTCCACCACTGTCAAACAGCTCTCGCTGTCAAAAGGTTCTTCCTGGTGTTCATTTGGAATCCCATTTCTTATAATTTGCCTCTATTCATTCTGGTCCTGCCCTCTGTAGTAGCAGAAAAGAAACTTGCCCCATTATCCATGTGACAACCCTTCAGATATTTGAAGATGGCTCTCATATCACCTCTCAGTCTTTGTGTCTCCAAGCTAAACATTCCCAACTCCCTCAACTACTCCTCATAAGAAGGCTTGGTGGTGGGGCAATGGGGTAAACAGGTGGGTCCAGGTTGGAATGTGCAACATTAATTGGACTCCAAAACACCCTGCTGCATGTTGGCCCATGTTCTGTTCACGTGGTCCACAGCATGTCCATGTTAAATATACTGAATTTGTTACTGTGTTTTATTGCTTCCTTTGTTTCTTATGTTGTTCTTTATTGCATAGTACAGTTTGACATCTATGGAATGTGAATGGTAATATAATGAAATACAACATAAGAAATAAAAGAAGCAATAAAAATACAATTAAACATCATACAGCATATAGCACAGAACATTACAATTGCTACCACAGGCAAAAAACATATCATTCAGTGGTCTGTCATTTTCAATTGGTCTTTAGGAAAGCAAAGTTTTGGAACCACCAAACATTGGAGCATAAGTGCAATCGGCTCTAGGAATGAGGATCTCCTGGGTGAGGGATGGGAGCTCTATGTTGCCATGTCTAGTGGAGGGATTATCGACACATACTGGTAAATGTTAACAATCTCCAGTTTCTACAATTGACAGTAATATATATTTTTTAATATTCTGAACAGGCTTCCTTTTTAAATTTTGAAATGCATCCTCTAATATGAGAGAGTGTTTAGACGTTCTCCAAAATGGCTTCCCCAGTGATGTCATAACGATGGATTAAACGGTTTCCCTTGTGTTAGTACTGCGTTGAAGTCAGCAGAAAAACATCCAGGCCAATAGGGGGAGCCCCCTTTCAGCACACTCCACCTTGTAAGGTGCCAAAGTGTCCAAAGGAGAGCATCTAGCACCTTTTCACCAATGCTCTGGAAGGCAAAACAAAGACGGTATTTGAAAACGGGGGCTAAGCAGATACGCGAATGGAAAGTCCCTTATGCTCTTCAGAGCAGGCAATATGGTCCTGTGCTTTAAGTGTCACCTTTTATTCCTGTATTAAGACACTCATATGCCGCCCGTAGTCAACAGGGCAGTTTACAACATAATAAACAATGTAGATACATAATATCCATAAAATGCAACCGTAATGTCCAATACAATTTGGCCCTCCTCTCTCTGGCTGCTGTCCTATCTGTGCTTACTTGGGTCCATGTCCTACTGAACTCAGTTAAGTCTTGTTGTTGTTGTTGTTGTTTATTCATTTAGTCATGTCCGACTCTTCGTGATCCCATGGACCAGAGCACGCCAGGCACTCCTGTCTTCCACTGCCTCCCACAGTTTGGTCAAACTCATGCTGGTAGCTTCGAGAACACTGTCCCACCATCTCGTCCTCTGTCATTCCCTTCTCCTTGTGCCCTCAATCTTTCCCAACATCAGGGTCTTTTCCAGGGAGTCTTCTCTTCTCATGAGGTGGCCAAAGTATTGGAGCCTCAGCTTCAGGATCTGTCCTTCAATAAGTTAAGGCTTGTTGAACAGAATATAGCAGACCTTTTGTGAAATCTGAAAGCCACACCCTGTGACTCCTCACAGTTGCATCCCTATCTGGGCTGCTCCTGTAGCTTTCTAAAAACAGTAACTGCTCTGCCCAACCATTTGAGCAGTGGACTTACTTCTAAATAAACATACATAGGACCCCACGAATATCTGCACAACCCTTCATCATCCCTCGTGTACTGGAGAACCTCCTTTGCTTTCTCCAGATGTCACTTTCTTTGCAAAACGAATGTCATAAACAAACAGGTCCAAATAGCTAAACAAAGTTCAGGATTCCTGTGGGTTTCCTCTTCTCTTTCTCCACAGCCCCCTGGCCCCCGGCCAAACTTGCATCTGTGTTGCCGGCTCCCTGCTTGAATGACTCTCACCCGAGCTTACTTTAGGGCATCATCTTGAGAACAACATTTAATTGCAGTTTTCTGCTGTCGAACATCAAAAGGTAGGGGCTTAGGCTAAGGAGCAGGGAGGAAGGTCACGTGTCTTTGGCTGTGGGGGGAAAAGACCTGAGTGAATAGAGCCTGAGGTTGAATAGACATTGTGTGGCAGGGGGGCTTTTTCCCCCCTTCTGTGCTCTTTGACCCAGATATGATCTAATGGATAGAAAGGGGACCCTGACAATGTGAGCCAGGAGAAGCTTTGTGGTGGCTTAAAACCCTATATTTATAGATAGGCTCAGCTGCCCCACAGCTCTGGAGGGGCAACTCAGTGACAGAAGGAAAAATGAGCTGGACTGGGCATTTCGGGTGGCCAAATCACCCTGTCACAAAATGTGGAAGACTGTTGAGCTGTGGCCATCTGTAATAAGGGGCGTCCCACGAGATTCCCAGTGAGGAACAGATGAAGTCCAAAGATCTGCCTTTTCATCCAGACGAAAGAACCACTGGCAATACACCTCCTCTTTCTGTAACTGCTAATGTTGTAACATGTGGCTTTTATTCTTGGATTGTTTAAAACTTTGTGTGTGATGGTTCCATGCATTTTGCTCATCACTTTGAGCAATTTTGGATTTTTTCTGAAAGCCAATCCATCCAGGAAAGGAAACAGCATTTTCTCCAAACATGTGATTAGAGGAGGATAGTTCTATTTGGGGTTTATTTGGTGGAAAGCAAAGCAAAGATGTGCCCGAATTACTCCCATGAGATTTTTTCCCCCTCAGCTTGGCAGAATCATTGCTTGGAGAGCTGCCCTGGCAAGGACCTCAAGAGCGTTTCAAGTTTTCAGCAGGAAGACCTTTCTCCCCCTGCCCATTTGCAGCAAAAATGTTGCTGGCCCCCAAAAACCCTTTCCAATTTCTTTGAAATAATCTTGGCTGCTTTTCACCCAAGCGGGCACTTCCAAAATCACGTCCGAAAGAAAAATCCTTCGGGTAACATGGAGTGGCAAGTCTATATTTGGTGTGCAGTAGCAAGAAAGGAGGTTGACTCCAGTGATGCCCTTGGTGAGGCTGAGGGCTACTGGAGAGGGAGAAGGACCATTGCTCAGTGGCAATGTGCCCTGCCCAAAACCCTGGAGCATTTCTGCCAGTCAGTGTCAGCAATGTGGGAATGTTCAGGGATGCAGGAGAGGATATATTGTTTGATTATAGCCTTTCCAACTTGAATTAACAAGTTCACAATTTTGCAGAGTAACATTCCCCTTTTTAAACTTGCACAGTGGATGCATTTGCTCAAGCTCACTAAAGCCTCTATAATAACCGTTCTGGTTTTTCCCCCTTATTCCCTCATAAAATATAAGACATGACACAGTCTTCTATAAAAGTATAATAAGAGTTTACTCACATTCTGTTTACAATCGGATCCCAGAAGGCAGACTTAGCTTAGAAAAGTAACATACACCTGGAAACTATCTCATAAGGAGACAATCCCTCTGTCCTCTCTTGGCTGGAAGCCAAGAGAGCATCTTTGGCTAAGCAGATGTTGCTTTTCGTTGAATGTAGTCAGAGAGAGAGAGATGACTGCCCTGCCCTGTGCTTTTGTTGTTACCTGCACAGGTGAGGCCACACCCACCTCTAGTCACATGCAGAGGAAGTCTGTCCCAGCCCAGAAGGAAACAGCAAGTTTACCTGCTGGCTGGACAAACAGCAGTAAACATGTTCACTCTAGGAATGTTGTATTTGACTGCTCTTGTGTTTCACATCCCACAAGCAATACTGCACCAGATGGATCCATCATCTGGCTCAATATAAGTCCGCTTACCTGAAATGGTCAAGCGGCATTGCAGCCTGGCCACGGGCCTGGTTAGAGATCCAGCAGCCAGCTGGGAAGGACTGCAGGCCTGCCTGTAGATTGGCCTTTGGCTGGCAGGCCTAGGTCTGGAGATTCCCCAACCAGTCAATGGGCCTTGCTTGGGTCTTGTTATGACCAAATAAGGTACCCCTGCCTGTATGGGCCAGTCTTGCCAGACTCTAGGGTTGTGCGCTCATCTCACGCTATAGGCCGGGAGCCAGCACTGTCCGCCGACACTTCCGGGTCACGTGGCCAGCGTGACAAGCTGCATCTGGCGAGCCAGAGCCGCACACAGAAACGCCGTTTACCTTCCCGCTTGTAAGCGGTCCCTATTTATCTACTTGCACCCGAAGGTGCTTTCGAACTGCTAGGTTGGCAGGTGCTGGGACCGAGCAACGGGAGCGCACCCCGCCGCGGGGATTCGAACCGCCGACCTTTCGATCGGCAAGTCCTAGGCGCTGAGGCTTTAACCCACAGCGCCACCCGCGTCCCCCGTTATGACCAAATAGGTCCATTCAAACCATATCATTCATTGCCCCCTGGGGGATAAATTGAGGCGAGCCCAGCACTCCTCATTTGGTGGAGGTGACTTGAAAACTGCCTCAGGCTCATCGTTTCATTAGCAGTGGTAGGAGCATTTCATGGGCAATAAGTGTGCTTCATTTGAATGCTCCCCTCAGCTTGAGTTTCTCCACCCTGGATGTACAAGCTTAGCTGCTGCCCACCTCAGGTACGCTTCTAGACCCCTGTTTGGACTTCTGGGGCACAGCATACATCCCCAGGCATTAAAAATGTGGGGGTTTTTTGGGGGGAGAGGAGCTCAGTAACATAATGTTGGCAAACATGGCAGCCATGACAGTTTCGCTCAGGATGATGAGGCAAAGGTGGTGTGAAACGCTTAAGCAAGGAGTGCGGGATTTCATGCTTCAAAATCAGCCACATTTATTTAGCCAAGGAATTCTGGAAGAAGAGCTCTTCTGGGTTCGAGGGGTGAGGGCGGTGGTCCGCTAGGCCTGCTCTGGCCCTGCACGCGCCTCTGCTTGGTGTCTTTCACAGGCTCTTCCCCCAGCGTATTTTTACACTCCCTGGGGAGCTGAGCAAGTCTGCCTCAATGAAAGTGAACTCGTTCATTTAAACCTGACTATAGGCTGCTCCGGCCCCCTGCTGGGTTAATTATCCTGTAGTTCTAAACTGATTGCTGTACCCTAAGCTTAAAGCCCTCCTTTATTTATTTACTGACTACATTAACTGCAGTGCCTGCGCTCCTTTTATTTAGATGCAAACTGTACAACCCTTTGCTGGGGCTCGTATGCCTTTTATGCCAACATGCGGGACCCGGCTTGCCTGACTCAAAAGGAAACAGCTGCTGGGGTCCTACGGCGTGGCTCCCATTCATCTCAACTCGGGTGTGCACAGGAGAGCATCCTGGCAGATCGTGCCCTGTTTGGTGCCAAACTGTCCTGGGCCAGCATTGGGCATGCAGAGAGCAGCTGGAATCCACCTTTAGAGTTGCTGCTTTGTACAGTAGTGATCAGGGTGTATGGGGTGTTAGGGGAGGGCTAGTACCTCTGGTAAGGGACATGGGTGGCGCTGTGGGTTAAACCACAGAGCCTAGGACTTGCTGATCAGAAGGTCGGCGGTTCGAATCCCCGCGAAAGGGTGAGCTCCCGTTGCTCGGTCCCTGCTCCTGCCAACCTTCGAAAGCACGTCAAAGTGCAAGTAGATAAATAGGTACCGCTCCTGCAGGAAGGTAAACGGCGTTTCCGTGCATTGCTATGGTTCGCCAGAAGAGGCTTAGTCATGCTGGCCACATGACCCGGAAGCTGTACGCCGGCTCCCTCGGCCAATAAAGCAAGATGAGTGCCGCAACCCCAGTGTCGGTCACGACTGGACCTAATGGTCAGCGGTCCCTTTATCTTTACTAGTACCTCTGGTGGGGGAAAACATCAGGCTCCTTTGGGGTCGTTTGTCCACCTTTGGTCCGCAGCCTGCACTCAACTCTTACCTGGGGCTCTGAGAAGCTGTCAACATGCAACAGCAGCCACAGCCCAGAAACGGCTTCGACTGGACGGCTAAACCAGGTGAAGGTAGCCATTGGTTCTAAAACCCTCCGTGAGTTAGGGACTTCTGCTGCATGCAAAGACAGGCTCTGGAAGATTGAGTGGATGTGACCAGTAATGGGTCCAATGGTCCAGAAGGTGGTGTTTGCATGTGCTGTAGAGGTAAGGGTGGGGCAAATCGGGCTCGTCAACCTGAGAACGTAGCCCATCTAGGAGAAGGAGAACACTGGTGCTAAACCTCTGCTGCCTTGTGGGAAAAGGCTAAGGAGTTAACCCAACACAAATCCAATGTGGAGTCCCTAAAGCAGTTGGATGAGACATGATATGCCTTCTTCTGGCAACTCCTGCAGCCCAGCTGGTGCCAAACATATTGCTCTGCTTTCCTTTGGATCACATCAGTGAGGTCGAGAGGGGGTTTTGGTCATCTGGGCATCCCAGGCCCTTCATACACACTTCCCAGGCTTGCACCACAAGGAGGTTGCTTCAGTGCTACTAGCGCAGCAGTTTGACTTCACCTCCAAAAGCTTTCTCCCTCATCTCTCGAGACAGACGGGTGCCGATAACAGTAGCAATCTTTGGGTGAGAGAAAGGGGCAGCCTCCTTTGATGGTGGTGCTAGGGCAATGCCTGGAATGTGTGGAGTCTTTGGGTACCAGCCAATGTAACGTGCAGGTGGGGGCCGAGGGGGTGGAGTACTCCCATAAAAATTAAAATGCAGTTAAACGTTAATTATGTGGGATCTACAGGGGTAATTAGTGTCGCTTAATGTAAAGTGTTGTTTACCCTTTAAATTATTGATGAGCTATATAGACATGATCGGTGGCTCTGTGCAGTCAAAATGGCTCCTGGCTTGGAAACAACGGAGAGCCTTGTGGCTGCGTCCAGGTCCATGCAGCCAAACATGCCTTACAGAAGCATCATTTGATTGCGGGAGGGACCTCAGTAGCCTTGCCCACCTTTCCTTTAAATTTTCAACAAGAACACACACACATACTCCTAACTTGCCATCATACTGTTTCCTTGCTGAGAACCACAGGTCTTCTCTGGTTTACATCTTAAGCCTACAATTGCAATACAGAAACTTACCAGGAAGTAAGCTCCATCCTATCTATTATTTTTGTGTGTGTGTGTGTGTGTGTGTGTGTGTGTGTGAGAGAGAGAGAGAGAGAGAGAGAGAGAGAGAGAGAAATAGAATTTCCAGTCAAATATTTGGCAAACCTAGAAAAAGCAGTGTGTGTGTGTGTGTGTGTGTGTGTGTGTGTGTAAATTTCCAGTCAAATATCTGGCAAACCTAGAAGAAGCACAGTGTGTTTAGAGTGTGGCTTTTGACTTTAGGGTCCTCAGGGTTCAGACTACCAACACTCGAGTCATTTTTCTTGTTGATTTTGCTGCAATCGCTTAACCCCTCCATTTAAACTCCATTTCAAGCTTCTGATCAATCATCTGTCGGATGTAGAAGCCCTCTTCTCAGATCTTGGCATCGTATGAAGGTATTTACTGAAGTAGTATTACCTCACAATATCATTGCCATCTCCAGGGCTAGAGAACAAGAGCATAGAAGCCCAAGTGACAACAATTGACCATGCCCTGGTATAAAGGTAAAGGTACCCCTGTCCGTACGGGCCAGTCTTGACAGACTCTAGGGTTGTGCGCCCATCTCACTCAATAGGCCAGGGGCCAGCGCTGTCCGGAGACACTTCCGGGTCACGTGGCCAGCGTGACATCGCTGCTCTGGTGAGCCAGAGCCACACACGGAAACGCCGTTTACCTTCCCGCTAGAAAGCGGTCCCTATTTATCTACTTGCACCCGGGGGTGCTTTCGAACTGCTAGGTTGGCAGGCGCTGGGACTGAACGGCGGGAGCGCACCCCGCCGCGGGGATTCGAACCGCCGACCTTTCGATCGGCAAGCCCTAGGTGCTGAGGCTTTTACCCACAGCGCCACCCGGGTCCCTCTCATGCCCTGGTATAGATTCTACTAATAACCAGTCCCTCCATGCCTAAAAACATAATGTCCCCCAAACGCCACTTGTGGATTTTGCTCAACAAGCTCCTCAGCTGGCTTCCTTTGCAGGCCCCCCCCCACCACCACCATCCTGATTCTTCCCACTCTGCTCTGTGGGGTATGGTAGGGGTGAGGTCCGAGAGAGATGTGAACACCTGCTGTGGAAGATCTATACCCCTTCTCTGTTTGGAAGCTTGCATACAGTGGAATCACTGGGCTAGGCTGCCATCGTGTGGACAGACCACAAAATGCCCATGCCTTGCTGAAGGCACCAGTTGACACATCATGTTACAAGCCCCTCTCTTCTCAAGGAAGGTATTTGTCACATCTGTCCAAATCCTCCTGTGCAGGATGCAAACCTTGCAGCCTCCTGAAACACAGTTGCACAGAGAACGTAAGGCATAATCTGGGTTGTTTGTTGCCACCTCGATTAGTGGTTTGTGCGGATGCAACTGCCCAGTTGCAAATTCAGGGCTCCGTGCTAGATAACAACAGGCTAAATGCATTTTTCACACAAATGCACTCCCAGGAATGGAACATCCTGCAAAGGAGGATTTAAGTGTGGAGGCAGTCTGCTGGAGGGATCAGCCAGAAGGAACCAAGGAACTTTGCATCCTACCTCCAGCTGCAAAGCAGCACCATGCATTAGCCAGCTCTTCACAGCAAAACCCATCTCAAAGGGCGTGCAAGCAGAGGACTGGTGAGCAAGAGGTGCCATAGAAGTTAGAAGACCAGGAGGCTCAAGAAACTGACCCAAGTTGAATATTACATCTGTGATTGTTCAGGAAGCCACCCCACTGCAGAGGAAGGCTGTTGCTCTGAAACAGCAAAAAAGGCAAAAAAGGCAAAAAAAAAAAAAAAAAAAAAGATGGGAGGCTGGATCCAGTTTCAGATCTTTTAGAGAAGAAGGTATCATCTCCACACTAACAGCTGGCGGAGTGAGTTGTGGGAGAAGGCAAAAGAACCCCATTATCACCACAGGCCAAATCTGGCTAAGCAGAAAACTCTCCTCAAGACCATAGGGTCATTCAAGGATATTTCATGTAGGTGCAACAACACACCAACCAACCTTAGTGCTCCTTTCTTTCAATGTGCCTGACCTTACAAAATAAGATTCAGCACACATTTTATTTCTACATTTCAATCCCAAATTGTTCTTTTCAACATTTCCTTTGTGAAAGATTTTGAAAACTAAACTGCAATATTGCTGTAATGTATCTATGTGCCATATTCAGGGAGCCAGCGTGGTGTAGTCATTAAGAGCGGTGGACTCGTAATCTGGTGAACCGGGTTCGCGTTTCCGCTCCTCCACCTGCAGCTGCTGGGTGACCTTGGGCTAGTCACACTTCTCTGAAGTCTCTCAGCCTCACCCACCTCATGGAGTGTTTGTTGTGGGGGAAGAAGGGAAAGGAGATTGTTAGCCACTTTGAGACTCCTTAAGGGGAGTGAAAGGTGGGGTATCAAGTTCAAACTCTTCTTCTTCTTCTTCTTCTTCTTCTTCTTCTTCTTCTTCTTCTTCTTCTTCTTCTTCAGTACACACAGGGCTTTTTTTCAGCCAGAACTCACTAGAACATAGTTCCAGCATCTCTCAGCTAGGCACCATTGCCATTAAAAGAGAACAAGGGAGGTGTTCATGGTGAGTCCAAGCACCTATTTTTCTAGAAAAATAGCACTGAGGACACCTTTTATCTGTTCTGGTGAAGGTAGGTTCAAACTATCCTCACTCCAAATTCATTTCAGTCTCAGTCTTAACACTGAATCTAGACCCATTACATTTCTCCCAAAAAGCCTTTTAGGAGTCAGAGACTACTAGCCAGGCAACTCGGATAATCACTAATTAGCATTACTACCAAATGAATCCATTCAAATCCCTGTTAGCTAAATGTATGTCCCCAAATGCTAAGCCCAAATTCAGAGTAGGACTCAGCCACAGAGTGATGTATGCAAGTGTGATGAAAGGCCACAGGCCCACCCAAACATGCACACAGAAAGAAACCCAGTTTTAGCTATCTTGAGTAGTAAATTTTGATAATAGCTTCAATCATTTGTCTAAAAATGTGAACAGATTGATAAAGGATAGCCTACGAAACCCAGACAGCTGAGCTTTTTTCCTAAAATGCAGTGGAATAAATAGAGGAGGCCCAAAACTCAGTTTAGCTGTAGGCGTTATCCACCCAGCCTACTCATTAAGGAAGAGACGCTCAGGTGAGTTGTGAATGGGTGTGCCTCTCATGCATTCAGGTGCCTGTGCATTCTCTACTCCAACACTTGCTTTTTGAATGTACACACGGAACACACACACCTTGTCACGGCACCAGGAAGGGCCAGATCGATGTGGCGATTGGATTTGTCTGTTGAAGCATTTGATGTTACATGAAGGCAGCTCATTCCAGCGGTTGTTAATTGCCCGTTGCAGTGATCAGGTCTGTAGCACCATCGATCTCGCTAGGATCAATGGGGCTGATTTAGTGTCTTACTAACTCTTTAGCTGGACACCTCATCAATAGCCAGCCACTTACAGATCATCAGCACATTATTGCGAACCCTGCTACCGAGATCCCACACTTGCACCATACTGGTTACCACCTGCCAGTCAGGCTGATATTTTTTTCTTGCAGGTGGGATGGTCAACATCAGAGTCCTCAACTTACGAGTCCTCAAGCTAAACTGATCAAAATACCATGCAGAATCATGTCAGTGCTAGACACTATCTCATCTCAAGTGGCTTATAATTCATACCAGTCCTTCTGTAGAACATCTAGCTTGTTGAGTTGAAAGTTGGATCTGGAGGTCCAACCTGTGCAGAAACCCCTTCAAACATACTAGTTCTTGATGGTCAATCTGTGAAGCCCGCAGGGTAAACCATTAACGGAGAAAAGGCCTGTTCAACTGGGGAAGCTCCCCTGCCCTTTGCTACTAGACTGCCAGGAAAACAGAGGCATGCTGACTCAGGACCATTTCAAACATTACATGGAAACAAACCTGGGTTTGTCACTGGGTGCATGCTGGTTACAGGGATGCATGTAACTCTGGGGTACATGTTGTTTGCACATGTTAGGTGTACATATAAGCCATCAGAGATGTGATGTGCTAATTAGCTGTCACAAACCTATAGCCCAACTATCTCAACATACTGACAGTAGCTAACTGCATACCATGAGGCCAATGGGATGGGTATTAATATCACCTTGTCAGAACCTCCCTTCAATACAGAGGTTGCTAAATCTCCAAGTGGGCTTGTAGGTATTCATTTAATCTCCCACGCAGTATTTGTGCAAGTGGCTAAACAGGCATTGCATGGCAACAAGTTCCATAGGCAATATATACCATGCCTGAAAGACATACTTTGTCACCAAAAAAATGCACCCACTTCTCAGCATCTGCCTCTTGCGACTTTGATGAGAGTTTTTGGCAGTGTGGACACCACTTCTGGCAGTCCACACAAATAAAGTGTGCTTCCCTTTTCATTTGCTGCAGCTGGAGCTTTGAGCTGGTGGTGACATACAATAAAGAGGTGACACCATAATAATAATAATAATAATAATAATAATAATAATAATAAATTTTATTTATATCCCGCCCTCCCCAGCCGAAGCCGGGCTCAGGGCGGCTAACAACACTAAAACAGTACAACATTATAAATACATTCTAAAAATTAATTAAAATACAAATTGATGGCAACCATAGACTAAAGCTTTGTAGAGGCCATCCTCTGCAAAGAGGTGATAGTGAGGAATGGCTGGATGGGATCTGCATCTATTCCATGAAACAGATGGAAGCTCCAATGCACAGGTTTATAAGCCAACATTCTCCAGATACTTGCTTTGATTTTTTTTTATTTTTCTAACATTTTGCAAGATGATCACTCAACCGCTTTCTATACCCTCCACTCAAATACAATTTCTGACAAGTCCTTGTCTTATATTAATAGCAGATTGACACTGACAGCATGCAGCTCCTTTTGGATAGACGCATACGGGGAAAATGTTTATGCATACACACACACATGCCCAAGAAAAGTCTGGATGGGTGATGTGTGCTCATTATTATTCCTTGCAAAGGGATGAGTCAAGGATGGGTTCCCTTCTGCAGCAACAGAGACCCAGAGAGGTTTGAGTGGGGCACCATGAGATCTGCAATGATATTTGCCAAATGACAGATGGACAAGTGTGTAGGTGTTGAGCCATTATTGAGACCAGCTAATGTTTGGTATTTTCAAGTCCATGTGAGCTGCTTATTATTTTCTGCTTTTCATTCCTTTGAGCTTTGTTGTGGACTTGCGGTGTGAAGTGCCCACGCAGCTATTGTATGTACACACACACACACCGCTTAGCAACTTTGTGTGGGGTGGGTGTGCTTTTGCCTATTCCACCAGCATTTGACCACTGATTTGAGTTAAAAGGATAGAGAGACACCTTCAGGGCAACACACGGCAAAGCTTGGGGCTCTGTCCGTGGTGCTGAAAAATCCCCCGCAGAACAGTTTGCTTTGGATTTCAGATTTCATCCCAGAACGTGAATGAGAGAAGAAATGGTAAGGTGCGCTTTTTGCTCAGATCAATTTTATGCCACTGTAAGATTGTGAAAGTTTCCATTTACACAGTTTTTCTTGGCAGGCAGAAGTGGGAGGACGCTAGTTCATAGCTGTATACAGAGAGAAAGGACCAGGGAACCTAAGAAACATCCCGGCTTCATTCTATTTGGAATCAATTGTTAATTTTCATTACCTGAAATTAATACACATCGGAAGGAGGGGGTTGTGTAAAAACAGTTGTGCCTGGGATAGTGTCATAGATAAATAACTCTTAAGTAGTAATACTAGACTGACCTTCTACGCTGTTGTCAGGAGCCAGAGCAGGTCAGCGATAAAAAAACACTGGTGTCTGTGAAGTTAACTCTTTATTCAAAGAAACTAAATCAGTGCAGGCCTAGTGATTGCAGCAACTCTTCCCAGTAGGTCTTGCCCCAAGGAGGCAGTTGTGGGGATTAAAGGTCCCCACCTTCCCCTAATTCCTTCCTCTTGCCTCTCTTTGCTCCATCCTCTTCATATCTCTGTGTGTTCTGGGAAACATGGGGGGGGGATGGAGCTGGTCACAACAGGAGGGGAAGATTCCCTGGCTTCTTCAGCAGCCTGCAGCCTTTACTCAGCCTCTTCCCCCCCCCCCCGCCGCCCTGCTTCTGCCTCTGAGTCATAACTGCGCTCTGCCACAGCCTCTTCCTGTTCAATAAACCCTGTTACCTCTTCACCTTCTGACACCTCCTCCTTCCAGTCTACTCCCTCTTCCCTCTCTGACCACTCGTTGTCATCCCACCGCCAATCCCCTGCCTGAGCTTTCTTCCCCTGAGGGTTCCCTTCGGGATTCCCCAGCTGGTGCCTCCCACCACTCATCCCACCAGTCCATGACATTTGGATAGAAGATGTATCCTTGAGTTACTGAACACAACTGATAGAAAATAGTTGACTTAAGTTCCAATGAAATCAATGGGATTTAAACTGGATGTGACTAACAAGTTCTGCTAATTTCATTGAGACTTGAGGACAGCTATGGACCTCTAGATTAGGATTTACACATTCCAGCACCAACAGAAACTGACCAAGTGGAAACTGCCGTCTTATCTTCTCTATACCTTCTAGTGCTCTATCACATCCGGGAATGTATTTGCATTTCCCCCAAGCCTGGGATGAGTGTTTTCAATGAGTGAATCAATGCTGAATCAATGTTGATTAAAAAAGAAGAAGAACCAGTCTTACCTTCTCCTGATACTTAACCGAGGGGTCTTCCATGCCCTTTCATTCCTTGCCCATAGCCCCCACCTCCTTTCTGGCTGTAATGAGTAACTCTGGCACATTCCATTTAATTTAAGAAACACCCAGTTTATTGCACAACAAATGGATGAACCACGAGAAAAGAAGCTGCCTGCTTTACAGATGGCTCAGGTGAAAAGGTTAATGCAAGCAGCTAGTTACTGTACAGGTGGGGAGGAACGTTATTTACAAAATGGGTGAACAGTCGGAGCATCATGCACCCTTGGCAGCAAACGTCTGAGACATTTCAAGACGTCTGAAAAATCTAGTCCCCAATAAGAAATGGCATCAGGGTGAGGGTACATGTGAGGGAGAGAAAGTGCTGGTAGAACATAGTCTTCAGCAACAACTGGCCTCAAACCCAGTAAACAGATGCAGCAGGGAGGAAAGGATTGTAGCAAATGACTAGATGTGACCCTGGTTTTGGTTCTCCACAGTGAAACTTTCTTTGTATAGTATCTTGAGATTAAACCTCTGCTGAAGAAATTAAGCAAAGTCAAGCTCCACTGCAAGATTTCTATCCATATTTGGCATATTCTCGGGATGACAGGTCTAGTTAAAACAAAATGGCTTGGCCACCAGGATGAAGCTCCTTTGCGCTGAGATGGAGGTGGGAAATGTGCTCTACAATGGAGCGTTGGCAATGAAAATGTAGAATTGGGGTGGAAAGCAGGAAGACTGGATTTAGGGTAGGGTAAAAAAAAAAAATAATCAGTTCCATGCAACTCATCTTCCGTTCCCCTTCTGGGATCCAGTTTGGAGCCAGAATCAGAATTTGTTTTTAACTGGCATGCATCATAAGGTATTTATTTATTTTTAGGATGTGTACAAACATCGCTTAGGAGCAATTGCATGTGCTTCTGCCCTTTTTTGCAGGTAAGACAATTGGGGATGGCAGGTCACAAGCCACTTAGGCAAGTATTGCACCTTGATAACAATATAGATACACATTGACTAGTCTTATGAGACACTTGAAGCCACCAATCTTAAGATGCATGTCCATGAGCAGTACCTCAGAGCCTGGGTCTAAGTTCTACATATCAATGAGTCCAAAGACCTCAAAAAGACTCATCAAGCATAACTGCTTGACAAACCCATCTGTATGGTGTGTGTCTCAGGCGTATTGCCAGATGGACCACAGAGTGCCCAATGTGATGCTATAGGCCAGCACAGCTACTAGGTATGCCCGGAAAAGAAGAACATCCAGGACGTAGCCCACCTGCAGCCATTCACGGGCAATGTCACGGAATTCATCCCGCTTCTCCAGAAACTGGCGAATGGCTGCAATCTCTTGCAGGATACTTTCAACCACCAGTGAGCTCTCCCCTTGTGGCTGGGTCATAGTACCACTTGCTCCTCCTTCGAAGTCACGTGTGCTTTCACAGCTGTAGTGGTTCAGTTTGGCTGGAGAGAGGTAAAGGAAATGGTCAGTAAAGCTGAAACAAATATGAGGGACACACTGGGGAGCTGTGTCCTAGCCTAAGTGCCAGAGCCATGGGTCAGTTCACAACAGCTCCCCACTTCGCTCATTGCAATCATTTCAATAACTTAACATGACAGCAAGGATCATTCGGTTAGGAACCTAAGGGTGGCCGCAGCTGACAGACAGCCAATCAAGATAGGTGGCGGTGGAGGAGGTGTTGTCTAGCAACCAGCCAGGTTGGCATGATCCTTGCTAAGGTTCTGATTGGCTATGTAAGGTAAAAGGACCCCTGACCATTAGGTCCAGTCATGGCCGACTCTGGGGTTGTGGCGCTTCGCTTATCTCGCTTTATTGGCCAAGGGAGCCGGCATACAGCTTCCGGGTCATGTGGCCAGCATGACTAAGCTGCTTCTGGCGAACCAGAGCAGCGCACAGAAATGCCGTTTACCTTCCCACCAGAGCGATACCTATTTATCTACTTGCACTTTGACATGCTTTTGAACTGCTAGGTTGGCAGGAGCTGGGACCGAGCAATGGGAGCTCACTCTGTCACAGGGATTCAAACTGCTGACCTTCTGATTGGCAAGTCCTAGGCTCTGTGGTTTAACCCACAGTGCCACCTGGCTATGTAGTTCTGAGGAAATTTTCCCCTGTATGTTTGGTTGCATGTCTACCCCTGCTGTCCACAAGGCCTATAAATAAGATCAAACCTCTCTGTTCATTTCTCCTCATATTATGTCCTGTTTTTGTTCAGTTTGCCCAGTAAAATATTAGCAGCTATTTTCCCTCTCACTCTCTGTGCTTCATCAGCTTTCACTCAGTTAACATTTCTATCCCCAATAATGTACCATTCGACATGGGCATCCGTCTGAACAGAGTGTTCACATGCTTGCATTCCCATTTGGGACTTTGATCTTGCTCTTACCTGTACTGTCATTGTTTTCCATGTTCCCAGAGATGTCAGAGCTCTGAGTGTGGACCGGACAGAACGTGTTCCTGTCTCGGATGCAGAGCAGGATGGTGGCCCGTTCCAGCACCCAGCGCTTCACCCAGTCAGGTACATGAGGCTGTAGATCTTGCTTATGCACGAGTCGCACTATGAGGATGGTCTCGGTCAAGCTAATGACCAGCAACGCCATGCACACCACAAAATAGACCCCTGTTGGAGGAAAGCCATGACCTTCAGCCAAGTCCATTTCTGAGCTAAGTAACTCAGTTGGTTAGAGAGTGGTGCTGATAACACCAAGGTTGCAGGTCTGATCCCTGTAAGGGATAGCTGCATATTCCTGCATGATCCTCAGGGTCCCTTCCCATTCAAAGATTCTATGAGATAAAGCTTCTAGCAGCAGAAACAAGCCCTCCATTTCCCACACCCCCTCATCTCCCGCTACCGCTCAGCCTTTGGGGCTCTTCAAAAACCCTGTGTGGGGCTGTTGATCCTCCCTCAGTGAAAACTCCTTTAACATTTCTTAGCCTAGATTCTTTCTCCCTTTCTTCTTAGGCCGAGATCTGCACCTCAACCACACCTTCTCACACATGGAATAACGTTCAGATGATGCTGTAGGTAGCCCAAGCTGTGCAGTTCATTGGCCATGACCCACATCCCAGGACCGCTTGCAAAAAACCCTCAAAAACAGGAAGGCATACCTAGCAAACTTGCCAATAATCCCCATGGAGCACACCCAGGCTGTTGTATTTCCTGATGCATTTAAGCATTTTCAGCCTCTGCTTTTGGGGTTTTTCTGGAACTAAGACATTTTGGGCATGGAAAGCAACTAATAAAAAAAATTAATCATAATATGGCCAATGTCATGAGCACATCTGAACCATTTCTTGCTTTATCTTGCAACTGACTGAACACAAGGCACCACCAGCCATGCTGCACAAGTCATCCCATTCATGCTTTTGTCAATGGGGCTGCTGTGATCTTACTCAGCCCAGTATACCTAAAGGAGCATCTCCACCCCCATCGCTCAGCCCAGACACTGAGGTCCTCCTCCAAGGGTCTTCTGCTGGTTCCCTCATTTGAGAAGCAAAGCTACAGGGAACCAGGTAGAGGGCCTTCTTGGTAGCAGCGCCCTCCCTGTGGAATGCCCTCCCTTCAGATGTGAAGGAGATAAAGAACTACACAACTTTTTCGAAGACATCTGAAGGCAGCCCTGTATTGGGAGGTTTTTTAACGCTTGATATGTTCTTAGATATGTTGTAAGCCGCCCAGGGTGGCTGGGGAAACCAAGCCAGATGGGCAGGGTATAAATAATAAAATTATTATTATTACCTATCAGTGGGGTCCCAATAGCCGTGGCTGGCAGTGTATCAGAGACAATGATCAGGAAAACAGAGTAGCCCAAGAGCAGGGTGATCTTGAAGGAGACCCTCTCTCCACTGTCGGGGGGCAGGTAGAAGCCCACAATGTCCATGACCATCAGAAAGATGCTGGGGAGCAGTAGGCTGACGGCGTAAAAGAGGGGGCGTCTTCGGATGACCACCTGCCGAGGCACAAGGAGTCAGGCGTGGGCCTTGGGTCTAGCTGAGACATGCTCTAATGGGTGGCTGGCTCTCCCTCAAATTCACCGTCCCATTTAATGCTTCCTAAGCTGCTGCAAAGTGGCACAAGCCAAGGGCTCCATTGGCACCAGGCGTCTGGCTAAGCTGGCAGGGGGGCATCAAGGAGTCCTTTGGGATGTGCATCACTGCCCAGTCTTTCCTCCCGCTGCTGAAATATTTATGCCCTTTGCTTGCTGCAAAACTGCCTGTCAGGCAAGGTTAACCCTTCCTTCCCTGGACCGGGGCTGGCTGATTCCACAGCCCATGTTTTCACAACATATGGTCCCAAAATGTACTCCTTCATAATATTAGAAAAGCACCAAAGTCAAGACACAGGGAATTCAGGAAAAGTCACACTAGGTTTGCAAGACCTCTCCAAGCTGAGTATAATATTTCAAAGTGGGGAATCTGGTGAGGTCAGTGCTTTTTTCCCTGCGGGTACTCAAGGGCACACAGTACCGGCACCTTCCCTCGCCAAAAAATTGGAATGTAATCCATTCTTACAAATACTGTAGTAGGTTAAAATCTCATGAAGTACAATAACAACCTTGTAAAATATACAGCTTTGGGTGTGTTTTTCTCCCCTCCCCCCTTTATTTTCCCTTCTACACAGGTTCTGTTTCTCTTTCTCTCTTTTATTTAAGTCTCACCATGTTTAGTGCACACATAATTATGTACTTTTTGAATTTCCAATAAAGATTTTTTTAAAAAGTTAAGTGTGGCACTTGCTGTAACAACTTCATGTTGAGTACCAGCATCATTTTCCCTTTTAAAAAAAGCACTTTAAAAAATATGATTTTAAAATATATATATGTTATGAGATATATTGCAGGAAGAGGCCCCATTTTCTCTGAACGTGCATTTTAAGAAAAGGAATGCTCAGGAAAAAACCAGGAAGAGAAATTAATGATAGCTTAGAAATTCAGCCTTCTAAGAAGTCATTGAACATGATGTTCTGCAGTCCTGGAGCACAATGCCACAAAGCAATTGAATGCTGCTACATGATGTAGTGACCAAGGACAAAAGAGGGGAAATGAGGGTGAGGGTGAGTAAGGGCAAAGTTGATGAATGATGTTTGGCAAGCAGTGCCAAAAATCACACAAAAATTGGGGGGGGGGTGCCTTTTGGTCTTTCTGAATGAATTGTTTCAGCTGAGCTGTAGTTCCTGTGACTTGCCTCCAATGACACGCCACACTCAGAGTAGACCACTGAAATTAAGAGGCATGGACAACTTAGGCTCATGAATTTCAGTAGGTCTGTGCTGAGAAGAAGTTAGCTGGCTACAACCCTGTGCTTCTGTAAGGTATAAGTCACAACCTGCAGCAGATTGACTCTCTTCATTCTGATACTGAAGCATCTTTTCCCCCCTTCTGGATTCAGGTAGCTCCAGTTTAGAGAAAACCCATTTCTCCTCCCTCCCCCTTTTGAAAACTAGCAAGAAACCTGCAGCAGTAGCTTCTCATCGCCAGAGCTTTGCACCACTCTTCCACCTCCAGCCTTCTTTAACAAATAATATGCACTGAAGATTGTGTTTCTGGCTCCCACACACCACCCCTGCCCAAGCCTGCCAAAACTTCTTACGAAGAACTTCATCTCAGCATAGAAGTCGCTGTCACCAACACTGAACTCTCGGAACTGGCTGAGAACGTGCAGAAGCTCCCATTCCCCCTGGTTCATGAAGACACTCTTGTCATGTTTCACTTCCTCTGGGGTCCGCCACAGGGAGATGTTAATGTCCCGGACTGAGGAACAGAAGACAGGAAGAAAAGTAGGATGAGGGTGCCAAAAATATCATCCCCTGCAGGAATCCCCTCCCTTTTCCATGCTATACCCATCCCCAAGTGATTTGATGACCTTTCTCTGTGTCCCATCAAAGACATAACTTTGGACTGATGGCCACACACGAAAACCCCACGATGCGGGTTCCAAAATGAGAGCCCATGATATTAGCCACCCAGAGTGGCTGGGGCAACCCAGTCAGATGGGCGGCATATAAATACCGTATTTTTCTGTGTATAAGAATAGGGTTTTTCCCCTTTAAAATAATGTCAAAAATTAGGGGGCATCATACTCTGGGCCATCTCCCCCCATTTTCTTAAATCTGAGTCCCCCAAAATAGGGGGTGTCTTATACATGGGGGCGTCTTATAGATGCAAAGATATGTCGTTACTATTATTATTATTATTAGTCATTGAAATGCCAGATTAATGGGCCACATGCATGCTTAGCACTTGAAGGAATGGGACCATGTGAGAATCAGGTTCAATTAAAAGGTATTGGTGGCCATAGAATCTGCCAGGTTGGATCACATAAAAGGTCTGTCTTAAGCCACAAATACACCATACGTTTAAAACACTATACCATTTTAAGCAGTCATGGTTTCTACCAAAGAATTATGGGAGCTGTAGTTTGTAAAGGGTCCTGAGAGTTGTTAGGAGACTCCTTATTCCCCTCCCACAGCCACACTTCCCAGAGTTCCCTGTGAAGAGGGATTGCTTGTTAAACCACTCTAGGAACTGTGGTTCTGGGAGGGGAATAGGGATCCCCTAATAGCTCTCAGCATCTTCAGCAAACTACAGCTCCCAGAATTCTTTAAAATGGTCTCATAGTGCTTGAAACATGTGGTGTGGATGTGGGTTACATTCAGTGCTCTATTCCTGGGAGATTCACACCTCTAACAGTTTGCTCCTGTATCTGCTACTTGGAGGTAGAAAGCATATGCATATGATGCTTGCATTTAGCCATCACAATAAGCAGCTATTGACAAGCCTATTCTGCAGGGAGGAGGTTGAGGGGAGATGGCCTCTTCTCCCAGCATGCAACAAGCCACAGGGCAAAATCAACACAACTGCTCACGTACTGTTATGCAGCCAGCTGGTGAAGGTCAGAGAGCAGTTCTGCACATCAAAGGGGAAGTTATAGATGTCCAGGCTGCAGGCAGTGACCACCTGGACAGGCTTGAGGTTCCGCACTTCCCCATGATGGAGGATGTAAACATAGGGAATATCGGGGGATTTCCCCACATCCACACTGCAGGAAACAGAGGGTGGGGGAGCCAAAGTGAGGGGAGAGAACATGAACCATTTGGGCTGCAGTCAAAACCCACCAAGCAATAGAACTCCTCCCTCCCAGATTCCAGATGCTGAGCTACAAGTAGTTACAGATAACAAAACATTGCAGCATGCTCCCTGTTCAGGATTCTAGCCGCTCCACCACATTCCTCCTCTCCTACACTAGATTCTCATTTGTCCTCTGGTCTCCTAGATCCTAGTCCAACACTCTGACCGCTATACCACACTAGGCACAGATGGACCATAGGTCTGTCTCAGTAATGAACAGTTTCCTATGAACCCTGTAATTCTCCTCTCCCCCCCCCCCAGGTCTCAAGTGGGTTCTCTCTTGTGATGACCCATTAAAATAATGCACCCATTGTCCAATGAAGCTGTTTACCTTACAAACATGAATACGGAAAGGGAATTTTCCTCTCCTCCCCAAAGGGGCTTTCTGACCCTTGCTTAGGTCTTCCAGTGGTCACAATAGAAGGAGGGTGGTTTAGAACAATAACTCCATCCTCCCGCCTTTCCTTCCTTCTTTCCCTCTCTCCCAAGTATGCGTTGACGGCTCCACAGCTGCCCCTCCATTGTCTCTCCCTCTCTCTCCTCAGAAAATTTGAATCCCACGCCCAACACAGCAAGGGTAATTATGAGTGTTTATAGTTTTCCACTACTGGAACCGTCCCAATTTCTCAGCCTTCTCCCCATCTGCAATATACAGTACACAGAGGGGCAAGCCAGTGGAAAAGCA
Source organism: Podarcis muralis (assembly GCF_964188315.1). Classification (NCBI taxonomy): domain Eukaryota; kingdom Metazoa; phylum Chordata; class Lepidosauria; order Squamata; family Lacertidae; genus Podarcis; species Podarcis muralis. The sequence goes on from NC_135669.1 coordinate 18,775,314, forward strand.
TTGTCAAGAATACAAAGTGGAAAGAGAGGGTGGCATGGGAAGGGAGGAACGGTGAGGGAACAGAAATAAATCCTCACATTCTCTTCCATCCCATATTTTCAGCTTCCACAATGTGGAAAGAGGATGGGGGGGAGGACCCAAGAAGGATGGTGCACTTACAATTCATTGATAAGAATGTCTGGGACCCAGATGGCTTCAGTAGGGACAGACATCTGGGTGATGTTGTCAAAGTCCCTTGGATTCCACTGCAAAAACTCATCGATCCAGTGCTGCAAAACAGAAGGGAGGATCTGACACAGTGGTAGATGGAAATAAGTAGGTGGGGTGCTGTGCTGAACCACTTGTGGGTAGGTGTCAACTATTCTATTCTGGGATCTGATTTGAGGAAAGAATGGCTCTGGAGAGTTGCCAATTTCTTAGATAGCCAGGACTTGCACAGACAGAGCTATATAACTGTTTAACTGTAACTTTAAGAAACTTGTTACAGGTAGGTAGCCGTGTTGGTCAGCCGTAGTTGAAACAAAATAAAAATATTCCTTCCAGGAGCACCTTAGAGACCAACTAAGTTTGTTATTGGTATGAGCTTAGTTGGTCTCTAAGGTGCTACTGGAAGGAATATTTTTATTTTGTTTAAGAAACTTGTGGTTGAGTTTTCTTTTCCCCTCCTCCCTGTGTGAACCTGGGTTAGAGGAGAGGAATTCTTCACTTTCCACCCCATTTCTGTCACTTTGAAAGGGGGAGCAGGGGTACTGAGATTCCTGTGGAGCAGAGACCCTCAGTGGAGGCTGGGGGGGGGGCTTTGATCAGCCAAAAGGGGGGAGCTGAACAAAAGCTTACACAAGAGGGTCCCGTCTTGTCACCTAGAACTAAGCACCACCTTCTTAGATGGGAGCAGCCCCACCTGCCCCAACAGAGTGTTTGCCGGCAAGCTCAACATCACCACAAGGCAAGCGAGTCTTGTGAGTGAACATGCCTTGCCTTGCCTCACCTCATCTTTAAAAGCAGGAGAGGTGGGGGATCTTGTTGGGACATCTCCATCACTTCTGTCCAGTTCTGAACTTCTGGCCCTGCTTTTTAGCTCCTGAATTGTGACTCTCAAGCAGCATATCTGCTGCTGAGCCTGTACCGTTACTTGTCTGCATAAATATACCTTCCTTACTTCCAAGTAATAGCCTCTGTCTGTGTTGGGTGGGAGCCAAGATGCTCTCTGTCATTCATTTTTTTCTCCTTTATCATGCTTCTCTTTTCTTTTTTTCAATTGTAAGATGCAGCCTTCCGACCCACCTGCATCTCTGAGGGTGAGGCCTGTTTTATTTATAAGCTGCTCACGTCATGCACTCTCATCTTCCCTCCTCTGCTACTTCATCCCTCAAACAGGCTGTGGGGCAAACTTCCTTCTTCCTTTGGTACCCAGAATAGTGACATTCTAAATTGCTGTACAAACCATCAGTGTGCTAGCCTAGCCCAGGCTTGTGCCCCAGGGTCACATTGGTGCTACTAATGCAGTGGTGTGACTTCTTCCCCAGAGGTTCACACCATTGTCTCTAGAGACAGTATGATGCCAAAAACAAAGTCTGAACACCAGGAGCAACTTGTATTGGAGAAATGGGGCTTAATTGCCTCTCTATGCTGTCAAATGCTTAGTGCTCATGGCAGATGCTGCCTAGAATCCCAGCCACAGTCTGCAGAAGCCAGCACAGCAGAGGGGGACTATGGAGTCCAGTGAATGGAAGGTTGCATCCTAGGAATCAAGAGACCTATGTGGTGTCAGTGATGAGCAGCTGCTAGGTCAAAGGGGTTGGGCAGGAAAGGAGGAGAGCAAATTGCTCCCATTGGCACAGCCTTCTTACCTGTCTGTACCAGATATACGTTGTCAGGACTTGGTTTTTCTCATCCTGTTGTTGAAAACAGAGAAGCAGAGATCAGGCTAATGAAACCAAAGGGTCAGTTCCCTATGACCTCCCTATATGGCTGGCTGCAGGGAAGTAAGGTGACACCTTAAAGAATTTGCAGGGAGCCCCCATAAGCAATCAGACAACAACCAACACACTGCATGCAGGCACACTAAGAAAGAAGAAGCAGCCAGTCCCAGCACTATATCTCTAACATGCCTATGTTTTCAGACTTTTTTGGTTTATTTACAGGGTGTATCCAGCATAGCACTTGTGCAAGGAAATTTCCCCTCTGTCCTCTCCTCACCCCTTGCACTCCTAAATCTGTTCTGAAAGTTCCCCCAACCCTACAGAGGGAGCTTGTGGGTCATGCACAGGAAGAGGAGAAGGGGAGTTCTGCTGCACAAGTGGAAATCCTTGAGCTGATGGAACACATAAGTACTGCCCACATTTTGCTTTTTTTTTTTTTACATGCATAGAAACACACCATGGATGTCCCCATCTGGAGAGAAAAAGACAACGTATGAAAGAATCCTAAGTGATGCTTTAGAAGTGAACCCCTCCACTTTCATTACTCAATAAAATCAACATATAAATTCCAATTGTGTCATGTGAATCAGGGATGGGAAGCATCTGTCACACATACACACACAAACATAAACATCCCGATGTTGCTGGGATCCAACTCCCATCAGTCTCTCCATCTCCCCCAACCAGCATAACCATTGGTCAGGGATGATGGGAATTATACTCCAGCAGCAGCATCGGGGGGGGGGGGCACAGGTGCTCCCCATCACTGATGGGAAACATTGTGGAGACCAGCTTCTTTAAATGTCCGAAGCAGAAAACCTGGACATGAGTGGGAGGGTATTGTTTTCATTTGTTGCTACGTTATGCATTTTTGTGTTTTTATATCTTAAATCTCCTGTGATCTTCGGATGAAGGGTGGTATAGAAATCTAATAAATTATAGTAATAAATTAAAATGTTGCAACTCCCTGGGAGATGGCAAGGGCTACCTAAATTCAGGTGGGTCATGTCTGTCCCCTTGCCCCCAGTGATCCATGGGAACAGGAAACCTGGACCGTTTGAGAGAGAGGAGGAGGAGAAGACCTACCACACTCAGGATGGCATAGACCATGACATCGATAGCTACATTGGTGGTCTTCCTCCAGTTCCGAACAGGACGGACATCCTTTTTGTAGTTGGAAAATAAATAGTCAGAGAGCAGACGGAGAGCAGGCTTAGTCAAGTTTGCTTGTTTGCTGGCTGTTTTATGATAAGCTGGAGAAGTTGGAAAAGAAAACAATGTATATCATTGACCGTATCTTCTTGGCAATGAAGGTGATTTTCTGCAGAGGTGATTTTAGACTGGCATGACCCATGCAGTGGCACTGGGCACTGGACTGCAGGGGGCACTACAACAATGCTGTTGAATGGAGAGCAAGAGGTGGGGAGCGCGCCGAATTTTAGCATCACACAGGGTGCCGCTGATATTTGAGAGCCCAAAGCCCGCCACTGCTTTCTGCATGCAAAAATAAAAATGAAAAAAAAAATCAATTTCTAATCCAGCAGTGGAGTCTGGTTCCATTAAGTGAAGGGGGCACTGCTTCAGCAACCACAGTCTGCCCTCAGCCGCCCAGATTTACCTATGTGATCCCCTCATTGAAAACAGACTGTGTACTACATTTAGGCTTGATAGGTGCTCCAATCGGCTCTAATTGAGACTGTAAACAGCTTTGTGGTGGACATGTACGCTGGTAAAAGCTTTCTGGGAAATGATATATAATGAATTAAAGAAAATGTTTAAAAACACATTTGTTAAAAAAAAAACAACCAGAAGCTTTTCCGTTAGGTATAATAGGTGAAGAGATACCAAAAGAGGATAAAAGACTTTTTATGTATGCAATAACAGCAGCGAGAATGCTTCTAGCCCAGGGATGGAAGGAAGGAGAAGTACCAAGAGAAGAATGTAGGACAAATCTGATGGAGTACGCAGAGATGGTGAAACTGATGGGGAACATCAGAAACCAGGAAGATCATGTATTCTTAAAAGACTGGAGTAAATTCTTAATTTATTTAAAAGACCACTGTAAACGGTTAAAATCATTGGCAGGGATATATTGACACTTGTAATGTGGAATTAATTATGGTAACTATAGATATTTAACATATGGATAAAGGGAAAAGATGCAGAAACTGTTATCTTGAATATGGAACCCATGGAGGGAGGGAAGGAGGTCCAAAGGTTCAATAGAACCTTTTATTCAAATGTTTGAAAGGGTTAAAGTTAACATGTATAAAATTATGTTAAAAAAAAAAAGTTATATATATAAAAAAGAGAGAGACTGTAAACATCTTGCAGCAGAAAGGCCTGTGGGTTGGTTGGTTGTTTTCTCTCTAGCACTACTCAGTAAGATGCCATGTAACCTGATGATGCTATATAGATAAGCCAGAATAAGTAACATGTGGCTCTGCTGATTCTGTATCCAAAGCAGAGGCAGAATCTCTCCCATTAACTTCTTGATCTTTTCCACCAGATCAGGTTCTGTCATGAAACAGTGGACCTTATGAAGACAAAGACTTGCTACCATCTTGTTAAAATCGGTGAATTGTAATGAATTGATGTAACAAACAAACAAACAAACAAAAGTAGCATCGCCCACCTCTACTTTCATAGTTACGGCTGTTCCAGCATTAATAGCACTGAAATTTGCCTTTGATGCAAGCTTATCTTGCAAGGCAGCTCACAATGGGAGGGAAAAAGCCAGGTCAAAACAGCAGAGCTGCTGCTTGCCTGCCTGCCTGCCACGTCTCTCCCTGAACATGACTTCCTAAGACTGGGGCACAATTCACACTTTGCAAGCAGCCCCTAATTGGAATAGATCTGCAGGTGCTTGGGGGAGAGCATCCTTAGAGGAGGCTTTTCAAGCAGACCCCTCTGCCTTTTCATACCATCTATAATTCCTCTAAGCTAGCTGGGCGCACGAGCTTCAGGCAGCTGGAGGGAGAAGATGGGGAGGGCCAGGCAGAGAGAAGAAAACAAATTAGGGGAGTCCGCTGAAAGCAGGCTGGCTGGGTAATTCAATGGCAGATTTTGCCTTTGTCTCTTCCAAATGACCCTTAAAGATCCAACTGGCATGCAGCAAGGTCTACAGCTGGCTAGGGTTGGCTACAGGATTAGCTCTTGGGCCTTTTGCCTCTGCTATTGAGGTTTTTTTGGGGGGAGGGGGTGGTTTATGCACTCTTGCTAAAATGACAGAGAGAGGATTTGATGGGTTGTCCATGGTCCAGCTGTCAGGGAGGAAGGGAAGAAACTTGGAGGACACATAGATTCACTGGGCTCTTGAAAACATCATGCCGAAGAACTCAGTCCCAAGATGCTTCTGGATTCTGCAAACTGAGCATGGAGGTGCATGAGCTGAGCCAAGGGCTAGTGGACTTGGCTTGCTCCAAGCCAATGGCTTTGGGGACCTGTGGTTTTGGAAGGAGCAGGAGTGAGGTCTTTGACACACATTTCTCAGCCCTTTCCAAAAAGACTCCAGCACCCAGGAGTAAAACAAGCTTTTCTATCTCTTCCACCCCCATATTTCCTGCATGTGGCAGATGGGAGTGGGATCTGTTTTTTTAGAAAAAAATAAAACAAAAAACAGCACATTGGGGTTTGTTAGTTTTTCACATGCCAGGAACACAATGAATGTTGTTTTTCACCTATAAAGGGCAAAGAGGTGGTGGAATTTGGAGCAGCCTTGCGCTGACTGATGTCTGGCAGGGATGCAGACTGAGGCAAGCAGGGCACCCTCTGATGGAAGGGAAGAATTTCATGCAAATCCATCTTCGAGAAAAGTGGCAATCATTTGAGGGAGCTGAGTGGTTAAGAATGTAAGAAGAAACCTGATGGATCAGGCCAGTGGCCCATCTAGTCCAGCAATCTGTTCTTACACTGGCCAACCACATGCTCCAAAGAGAAACCCAACAACACTCTCCTCTGTTCTGATTTCCAGCAACCGAGACAGGCGTACTGCTGTGGAGCTAGAACACAGCCATTATGGCTAAGAGTAACTGGCAGCTTTCTCCACCATGGATTTCTCCCAATCCTCTTTTAAAGGCATCCGGACGCAGGTGGCGCTGTGGGTTAAACCACAGAGCCTAGGACTTGCCGATCAGAAGGTCGGCGGTTCAAATCCCTGTGATGGGGTGAGCTCCCGTTGCTCGGTCCCAGCTCCTGCCCACCTAGCAGTTTGAAAGCACAAAGTGCAAGTAGATAAACAGCGGGAAGGTAAACGGCGTTTCCGTGTGCTGCTCTGGTTCACCAGAAGCGGCTTAGTCATGCTGGCCACATGACCCGGAAGCTGTCTGCGGACAAACGCTGGCTCCCTCGGCCAGTAAAGTGAGATGAGCGCCGCAACCCCAGAGTCGGTCACGACTGGACCTAATGGTCAGGGGTCCATTTACCTTTACCTTTAAGCTGGTGGCCATCACTGCCTCCTCCTTGGTAATGAGTTCCATAGTTTAACTATGTGTTGCATGAAGGAGTCCTTTCTTTTGTCTATATTGAATCTTGAATCTTCTAGAGTTCAGAGTTTAGAGTCTCTCTCTCTCTCTCCCTCCCTCCCTCCCTCCCTCCCTCCCTCCCTCCCTCCCTCTCCTCCTCTCTCTCTGGCTGATCTCTCTGGCTCAGGAGTAGCCAACATAGTACCTACATGTTGTGGAGTCCAACTTCCAGCATCATGGACTATTGCCTGTTCTGGTTTGGGCTCATGAGAGCTGTAGTCCAGAACATCTGGAGGACACCCCGTCAGCAAACCTTGTCTGAGCTTCTACCTCACTGGCTGTGTCTTCTTTGAAGGAGAATGTCCTGGGTTAAAATTCCTGACACTCTGACCAGCAACGGTTTCAGGTTGAAGGACTGAGAAAAGTCCTTATATATCTGAGAGCCTAGAGAGTTGCTACCAGTCATCCTGAGCTAGAGCACGATTCCCCAACCTAGTGCCCCCCACAATGTTTTGACTTCATAGTCAGTGGCTGTATATCAGTTTCTGGAAAACACAGGAGAGGAGAGTGGCCTTGTGCTTGGGTCCAGCTTGTGGGCTTCCTAGAGAAAGCATCTCATTGGCCACTGTGAGAACAAGATGCTCAACTTGATAGTCCATTGGCCTGGTACAGCCAATGACAACCACTCCCATCATCCCTAGGCAGCATGTTCAATGACTAGGGATGATGGGAGTTATAATCCAGCAACATTTAGACGGCCCCTAGAATAGCCTGCTGTATCAGGCAAGTGGACTTTCAAGTACAGCATCTTGCTTTCACAGTGGCCAGCCAGAAGCCCCAATGAGAAGCCCAAAAGGAGGACATGAAAGCGACAGGAAACCTCTTCTGTGATTTCCAGCAACTTGTACTCAGAGACCTCCAACAGTATATTGTAAGGCTGGAAAAGGTCCACCAAAATGATGGGAAGGGCTGTAGCTCAGCTGGTAGAGCACCTGCTTTGTACCAAGAAGGTCCCAGGTTCAAGCCCATCATTTCCAGGTAGAAATAGGGGAGACCCCCTGCATGAAATCCCAGAGAAGCACTGCTAGTCAGTGTAGACAATGCTGAGGTGGACCACGGGGTGTGACTCAGCATCAGGCTGTTTCCTATGTTCGTCTTGGAAGGATAAAGCACCTTCCCTGCAAGTAAAAGCCAAAAGCATTTTGGGGCTTTTCAGTTGGGCGGGGAGTATCTTGGTGAGGGACATGATTGAGGTTTATCAAATTATGTATGGTGTTGAAAAAGTGGATAAGAGAATTACTTCCACCCCTCCTTCCACTTTCCTAATACTAGAACTTGGGGTCATCCAATTAAATTCACTGGCAGTAGGTTCAGGACCGATAAGAAAGTACTTCTTTGCTCAATGTGCAATTAATGTATGGGATTCTCTGCCACAAGACGGGGAGAGACGGCTGCTGACTGAGATTCTTCTTAAGGGTAAGGTATTAGGCAGGTTCAGGAGGGTGAGTTTATCAATGGCTACTCACTTTTGATGGTTGCATGGAAATGTCAAGTTCAGAGGCACTCTATTTCTGTGTGCCAGCTACTGGGGAACAACAACTAGAGAGGGCTGTTGTTTTCTTGCCCTACTTGTGGGCATCTTGGGAGCTTAAGATTGGCCATTTTGAGAAACTGAATGCTGCACTAGGTGGACCTTTTGGTCTGGCTCAGCAGGACTCCTGTTATGTTCTTATGGATTATTTAGGTAAAGGTAAAGGGACCCCTGACCATTAGGTCCAGTCATGACCGACTGGGGTTGCGGCACTCATCTCGCTTTACTGGCCGAGGGAGCCGGCGTACAGCTTCCGGATCATGTGGCCAGCAAGACTAAGCCACTTCTGGCGAACCAGAGCAGTGTACGGAAACGCTGTTTACCTTCCCGCTGGAGTGGTACCTATTTATCTACTTGCACTTTGACATGCTTTTGAACTGCTAGGTTGGCAGGAGCAGGGACCGAGCAACGGGAGCTCACCCCATCACGGGGATTCGAACCGCCGACCTTCTGATTGGCAAGTCCTATGCTCTGTGGTTTAACCCACAGTGCCACCCGCGTCCCTATGGATTATTTACAGTATCCCTAATAATTCTGGCCACAGCCCTCCTCAAAATGTGCCCCATTGGAGACCCATTGGAACAAACATGTTGTGCTCACCCAACCTTCTTTCCATAGAATCATAGAATCGAAGAGTTGGAAGGGAGAACAAGGGTCATCTAGTCCAACCACCAGCAATGCAGGAATCTTCTTGTCCAAGGTGGGGCTCAAACCCACAACCTTGAGATCAAGTGTCTCTTACTCTACCAATTGAGCGATCCCTCGTCCAGGTTCCTTTCAACTGGATTTTGAGACAAGGACTTCAAGACAGTTTCTGCCACCAATCATGAAACCACATGTACAATTCTCGATGGCCTTCCAGATGTTGTTGAACTAAATCTCCCATCAGCCCCGGCAGCCATCAGGTCTACAACCAGGAATGATGGGAGCTGTAGCCCTCCAGATGTTGCTGGGTGGACTACAGCTCCCATCATTCCTGGTTGTAGACATGATGACTGCCGTGGCTGATGGGAGATATAGTTCAACAACATCTGGAGGGCTACAATTTCCTCACATTCCTGACATTCCACATTTTGGTCACGTTTCCAGAACATTAACATTGTGCTAGTTTAAGTTAAGAGGAGGGATGGTCCCAAAATGAAAGCCACGTTCAAACCTGTCTTGGGATGGCAACCAAACAACAGCAGATGTCCACCTGTCAGTATTTTCCAGCTCCTCTCCATTCTGCTCCCACTGCTTAGCAAACCAAAGAGCCCCTAATTGACAGATGATCATTAGCTAACCCAGTCCATTGTGTTATCAGGAACAGGAAGCCTGAGCAACAACACAATCATCTGTTCTCTGCACCGTTGCTGCCGTCCAAGGATTTCAACCCCCGCCATTCTGAGCAATGAGCGATACACAGAACTGGGTTTTCCAAGTTCAACTTGGCTCAGGCAACAGGTTCTGAAACAACATGTCCCCATCCCCCACCCCAGTGCTTTATGGTTCTCCGCAGGTCTGTGAATAAATGTGCACTTTTCCATCTCTCCAGTCTCCTCTGCCCCCAGTTAGTTCAAATGATAAGAAACTTGAGGTTAGAATAAAAAGCCACAGTAAAATGGTAAAATTATCTGTTCAAAACTTGGGGTGTGTTTTTAAGGTAGCAAGCCTAAATCATTAAAGAAAAGAAAAGAAAAGTTGCACTTTACTTGCAAAAACAAAAGGTATTGTGATTCATCCACACAAATGTTAAAGATTGCTTTTAATATCCCATGAAGAAAAGAACCTCTTCATCCAGATCCAGCATCTTCTATTAAAAGAATGTGGAGGACTTAAAGGCACTAGACAACCAGGGGTACCATCAGGTCAGAATGTTAGGGCAGATGCCCAAGGACTCTATCAACAAAACTGAGCAAGAGGAGCCCCAAATACAGCAGGGCTGGGTTACAATATTTTGAAGTTGTGCATATTATTGTCATCTAAACAGTGGGGGCATAAGGCCAGTAAATCTGGAGTCTGCACCAGCCTTCTCAACCTACTGCCCTCCTGATATTGCTGGACTCCCAAACTCCTACCAGCCCCACACAGTATGGCCAATGGTTAGGGATGAAGGGCGTTGGGTCCAATCATATCTAGAGGGCCACAGGTTAGGGAGGCCAGTGGCGTAGCGTGGGTTGTCAGCACCCGGGGCAAGGCAAGTAATTTGCGCCCCCTAACCCGTGGATTTTAGCACTCGAGCCTGGCACCCCGCCCCTCCACAGTGGGCAGCAACCCGGCGGCTCGGATCGGACTCGCACAGCCAGCACTGCAGTGAGAGAGAGAGAGTGAGCCAGGTAGGGGCAGAGAGCTGCAAGTGCGAGCGCCCCCCCCCCCCAGATGTTGCGCCCGGTGCGGCCGGCCCCCCTGCACCCCCCACGCTACGCCACTGAGGGAGGCTGCTCTAAAATGAGATAAATGCACCACAAAGTAGAAAAGAACCCTGCTGAACTGATGACGCTTTAAGCCGATCATTCTATTTCCAGCAGTGGAGTAGCTCATGTGAAGGGCATGAAAACAACTGCTCTCTTCTTCTTCTTCTTCCTCCACCCACTACACCTGGGATTTGGAGGTAGACTTCCTCTGAATCTGGAGGTTCCATTCATTAGCCATCAAGTCTCATAGCCACTAGCAGACCTCTCATCCTCCTGTACGAATGTGTCTTGTCCCCTTTTAAAGCCATCCAATTGAGGAGCTGCCTTTGCAGCTTGTGGCAGCAAATTCCAGAGTTATCTTTTACAAGAAGGCTTTCCTTTCTCTCTCTCTCTCTTTAGTTTCAACTTATCCTCCCCTCCCCTTCCCTCAATTCAAAACTCAGGATTGCCCTGGAGCAATCCAGTATTACTGAACAAAGGCTAGCCGTCAATGTTCTTTCATAAATGTACAGCGACACGGGACCCAGAGTTCAGATGATTCAAGTTGCACCGCTGTCTTTAATATGAAACGTTCAGCTGCCGCTCCGGATCGACCTCGCAAATGCGGAGAGCACCCCCTGCCCCCCTACAAAGTCTCTCCTTCAGCTCACAGGCACAAAACAAGCAGCCTTTCAAACTTTTGCTCAAGTTTCCTTACCTTTGCATTGCAGCACAGAAGTAAAGAACAGCAGAAGCAGAGAGACCCTCAGAGCAGAGGGAGCCATGAGCACCTTGGGGAGCATGGGGAGCACTTTATGGCTCAATGCTTCTTCCAATCGCCTTGACACAGCAGAGGAAATCTTATGGTTCCCTCTCGCACCCCTTTCTTCCACTCTGTCTTTGCCTCTGCAGAGAAATTAAATGCAATTAAGGAGGCAGAGCGTACTTTATTCCCCTCCTTTCTTGTTTCCTCCTAACTGTTGGATTTTTTAAAAATGCATAATTAATGTTGCAATCAGTCTCCCTCTGCTGCCTCAAGTTTCAGGCAGAGAGGACTCCAAGATATTCACCCACCCACCCAAGCTGATGTCATGCAAAGATGCTCAGGGATTGATGCTCATCACTGCTGCATCCCTTTGGTTACGTGGAGGGCAGGGTACCACTGTCTGAGCTTTCTGCGCGAGGGTAAAACCTGAGAGGCCATGCAGAACCTGAGACTCACTTGAGCGCTTTCCTGACAAATTGATGAGGACATTTCAACGATAATTTCTGCATTAATGTATCAAGTGCTGCGATAAGGGTGCGGCCGGGAGCAGATAACGTCAGCACAATCTCCGACAGGACTGAAACACCGAACCTCAAGTTACACAGTGCGGGAATTCAAGCCGCAGAACCACAAGGCATCCCTCTGTGGAACAAAAGTTATTCAACTCACAATGTGCGTGAGATGCTTAAGACAGACCTAGAATGGCTGCCACGTACAATTTACTGGCTATCGTCTGGGCAAGCCCCATCCATATGTGGGAGGTGCTTGGTGTCAGTGAACAGAAGCCAGAGGTCACGTTAAGGGGCCCTTGTGTCATTCCCCTCCTCCTCTGCTTTATCACTATTCCTTTTGTGTGGGGAAGGTGATGGAGGACAAGGCTGAGGCCCAACCCGTGAGGGAGGAAATCGGGTATGGTAGGAGACTTGCGCTGTGAAGGTCAAAACTTGCTGGGTCTCTAAAGCTGAAGTCTGACGTATCCTGGCCTTGAAGTAAAAGGCAATGTCTACCCGGAGCAGAAATATGTGGTAGAGTGAGTCCCAGATCCTTCAAGTGCCTCTATTTTCCAGGGACGGTCCCGGATTTACAGAAGCCATCCCAGGTGCAAACTTTATTCAGTAATGGGAAATCACGTTGGTTAAAGATGGAACTCCACAGCGCCATCTGGTGTCACAGTGTTATAATGCATATAAAACACTTTTTCTTTACTAATAGGATGTCCCTATTTTCATTAGAAAATGTTGGAGGGTATGGAGTCCTCAGGTGGTGGACTGCAGCACTGCAAACTGCAGTTTGGAAGACATCATTCTTGAATGTTCCCTAATGTCAAAAACAAATGCCTCTCAAGCAGAAGATCAACACAGTGAGAAAGGGCTGGGCTACAATCTCTTTCAGGTGTGGTATTTGGTGGCTCTGTGGGTCGTGGGTGGCGCTGTGGGACGTGGGTGGTGCTGTGGTCTAAACCACAGGACTTGCTGATCAGAATGTCGGCGGTTTGAATCCCCGCGACGGGGTGAGCTCCCTGCTCCTGCCAACCTAGCAGTTCGAAAGCACATCAAGTGCAAGTAGATAAATAGGTACCGCTCCAGCAGGAAGGTAAAGCCACATGACCCAGAAGCTGTCTGCGGACAAACGCCAGCTCCCTCGGCCAGTAAAGCGAGATGAACATGCAACCTCAGAGTCGTCCGTGACTGGACCTAATGGTTAGGGGTCCCTTTACCTTTTTATCATCCAAAAATGGGAATGCCCACCCACCAGAATGCGGCACTTTCTGCCACCTCACGCCCACTTCATTCTGCCACATGTTTAAACTTGGTATCTGGCCCATACTGTGTTGTTATTAGTGATAGTAGTAGCAGCAGACCTGTGTCTGTGGTACTGGGGAGATGGAAAATGCCGTGTGTTACCTTTTGCACTGTTGCTTCTATATAGATTTCAAAGCTCATTACTTGGGAGACCTTTTGAGAGCAAGAGTGGGCTGGACCCTGATTGATATTATTTGCAAACTGTTGGCAGACCACAATAAAACCATGACAAATAAGGAGGCCAGTGGCATAGCATGTGGGGGGTTGGGGGAAACCAGGGGTGGTTGCCCCAGGAACAAAATACTTAGATCGCTTCTGTGCCTTCTGTTGTGTTTACTAGAGTTGGGAAAGGAAAGGACTTGATGGTTCTTGGAACACCCAATTCGTGTTTTCATCTGCAAAATGCAGGAGGAGAGGAAAAGCAGAATGAGCCAGTAAAATCCTAGAGTGATAGACTGGATTCAGTTCTGACTGCATTTAAAAAATAAAAAATAAATTCTTATTACCCTGTTACAGAGAGGAGGAGGAGGCCATGGGCCTGAAAAACAGCATGCAGATAGATGATAGATGGATAGATAGATAGATATAGATGATAGATAGATAGATAGATAGATAGATAGATAGATAGATAGATAGATAGATGATAGATAGATAGATAGATAGATGATAGATAGATAGATAGATAGATAGATGATAGATAGATGATAGATAGATAGATGATAGATTATAGATGATAGATAGATAGATGATAGAGATAGATAGATAGATGATAGATAGATAGATAGATAGATAGATAGATAGATAGATAGATATAGATAGATAGATGATAGATAGAGATAGATAGATAGATGATAGATAGATAGATAGATGATAGATAGATAGATGATAGATAGATAGATGATAGATAGATAGATAGATGATAGATAGATAAATAGATAAATGATAGATAGATAGATAGATAGATAGATGATAGAGATGATAGATAGATAGATAGATGATAGATAGATAGATGATAGATAGATGATAGATTAGATAGATGATAGATGATGATGATGATAGATAGATAGATAGATGATAGATAGATAGATAGATAGATAGATAGATAGATAGATAGATGATAGATAGATGATAGATAGATGATAGATGATAGATAGATAGATAGATAGATGATAGATAGATAGAGATAGAGATATAGATAGATGATAGATAGATAGATGATAGATAGATAGATAGATAGATAGATAGATAGATATAGATAGAGATAGATAGATAGATAGATAGATAGATAGATAGATGATAGATAGATAGATATAGATAGATGATATGTTGTCATGATCACATTCCTTAATGCTCCAATACTTTTTTAACAACAACAATAATACCTCTCCCTGCAACTAGCACATAATGGAGAGAGGTGGCAGCCCTTGTTGTGCTAATTTTCTCCTTGCTTGGATTCTCATCTTCCAAATAGAAGAGTATTCCAAAATGTGGGTTTCTCCCTTCCACTCCCTTCCACCACCTTAGATAGTCCTGGGCTAAACCTCAGGTTAATGGCATATGCCAATTCCTTAGGCATCCTTTCCACTCAGAGCCCCTGCAAGGGCAATGGCCTACAGGAACTGGTTATTTGGAAATCAGGTGGAGACAAGTGAACCAAATTGGGGAAGCTTGTTTCTTCCCTCTCATGGTGTTTATTCTGATGCCCTTCTCCTCCCAACAGAACAACAACCAGGTCTTATTTTTCCAAAGCCTCTCCCTGCTACCTCCCCCACCTTGCGCCACCCAAAACAGAGATGTCCTATTAATGGAACTGATGGTAAAACAAGCAGAAATTGGAGCCCTCGGCCACAGCGCAGGGGCAAATTGCATCAGATGGCAGTGTGGAGTCACTTAGAGAAGATAAGAAATTAGTGTGGAGCCCTGATGAACTCAGCCCTTGACTGCCAATACTTGTGTCATGGAGAAAGTGAGCGTAAAGCCAGCGCTAATTTGATTTCTTGACTCTGTTAGCAGATGGCAAGCCTCCTCCCCGTGGAAGTGGAGACGGTAGCTCAGAGCCGTGCGCTCTTATTGAATCTTGAGAGCCAGAAGCAAGGAGTGGCTGGCTGAGGCGAGGATAGGTCCCTGGGAGGCTGGCGGCTGCCACCCTGATTGAGAGAGCCACTGTTAGTTTGGCGGCACCGTACTTTAGCAGCCAGAACAAGCTCCGTGGTCAGAGGGGCTTCTACCCAGGGACAGAGACGCTACATAAAACAGAGCTAGCTTCTTCAATAAACACATTGTAAAGTAATCCTCCTAGTGAGGGTGGCAAACAGGGATCATCACCACTTGCAGAGAGCCTCAGTGCCTCCAACATTGCTGAGATGAAAATAGGGAAAGCCTATTCCATACCCTCCAGCATTTCCTTGGTGCAAATGAAGATACAGTTGTACCTTGGTTTTTGAACAGTTTAGTTCTCGAACGTTTTGGCTCCCAAACACTGCAAACTTGGAAGTGACTGTTCCGGTTTGCGAACTATTTTTGGAAGCTGAACGTCTGATGGGGCTTCTGTGGCTTCTGATTGGCTACAGGAGCTTCCTACAGCCAATCAGAAGCCACGCTTTGGTTTCCGAACGTTTTGGAAGTCGAACGGACTTCCAGAACAGATTCCGTTTGACTTCCAAGGTATGACTGTAATCCCCTCCAACACCTCTCTGATGAAAACAGGACATCATACTATACCCTCAGATATTTCTCTGATGAAAATAGGGACGCCCTAAGGAAAAGCGGGATGCGGGTGATGCTGTGGGTTAAACCACAGAGCCTAGGACTTGCCGATCAGAAGTTTGCTTGTTCGAATCCCTGCAATGGGGTGAGCTCCCGTTGCTCGGTCCCTGCTCCTGCCAACCTAGCAGTTCAAAAGCACGTCAAAGTCCAAGTAGATAAATAAGTACCGCTCTGGCGGGAAGGTAAATGGCATTTCCGTGCACTGCTCTGGTTCTCTAGAAGCGGCTTAGTCATGCTGGCCACATTATCCGGAAGCTGTATGCCAGCTCCCGAGGCCAATAAAGCGAGATGAGCGCCACAACCCCAGAGTTGGTCACGACTGGACCTAATGGGCAGGGGTGCCTTTACCTTACTATACCCTCAGATATTTCTCCGATGAAAATAGGGACGTCCTAAAGAAAAGCGGGACATTCTGGGGATCAAACTAGAAGCCTTTATACTTGGTGGGTCTGATAGAAGAGGGCATCCTGAGTATCTTCTGTCCATTTGGCATCCAATGGAGCTACATAC
This sequence comes from Podarcis muralis, assembly GCF_964188315.1. Classification (NCBI taxonomy): domain Eukaryota; kingdom Metazoa; phylum Chordata; class Lepidosauria; order Squamata; family Lacertidae; genus Podarcis; species Podarcis muralis. Next base: position 18,791,506 of record NC_135669.1, read on the forward strand.
TGGGAGATTCAGAACAGACAAAAGAAATGACGTTTTCATGGAGTGCATCGGTAAACTATGGAAGCAGTGATGGCCACCAACTTGTATATCTTGTACAGTGGTACCTTGGGTTAAGAACTTAATTCGTTCTGGAGGTCTTTTCTTAACCTGAAACTGTTCTTAACCTGAAGCACCACTTTAGATAATGGGGCCTCCTGCTGCCGCTGCACGATTTCTGTTCTCATCCTGAAGCAAAGTTCTTAACCCGAGGTAATATTTCTGGGTTAGCAGAGTCTGTAACCTGAAGCGTATGTAACCTGAAACGTACGTAACCTGAAGCGTATGTAACCCGAGGTACCACTGTATGGATTGGAACCATTCATGGGGGATGAGGCCATCATCCCTGATGCACTGGCACCGTCACACAAGTGACACACACATGTGATGTCATGCGCATTAGAAGGAGGCTGCCTAGCAAGGCCCAGCACCACTGTGGGGAGGCTCAGAGAGGCCCGGTCCCTCAAGAGTGGGGGGCTCAGCCCCATCCCAACATACTTGGGGGTTGGCATCTATGTCATTATGGCTTTGCTCTTCCTCCACAGTCAGAGACAGTATATTTCTGAATGCCAGTTTCTGGAAGCTGCAGGAGCAGGGAGTTCTCTTGGGAGAGGGCCCCGCTTGTGGGTTTGCCCCAGGCATCTTGGTGGCCTCAATGAGAACAGGATCCTGGCCTAGGTGGGCCCCCTTGGCCTGATCCAGCAGGCTCTCCTTATGTTCAAGGGACTCTTCTCAAGATGTCCCACATCAAACCTGGAAGGAGCTGTGCCAATTTCTTGAAATTCAGAAGTCTCAGTGACTGACTTCACCCCACCCCCAACTCTCCATTTTAGATTTTCTACCAGTTTAACAGTCGTGGCTCCCACTCCCACCCCCTTAAAAAACAATCCTTGGAACTGTAGTTTGTTATAGGTGCTGAGACTTACAGGCTACAATTCCCATCACCTTCAACAAACTACAGTTCCCAGTATTCTTGTGGGGAAGCAATGATTTAAAGTGCTTATAAAAGTGCTTGAAATGTTTGGTGCAGAGGGTGACTATATATTAATTATGCTGTGGTACACATCTCCAAGTGGCAAGTGACTCCTTGGAATGAAGGTCAATGGAGACTGTGGTGTCTCTAGGATATATGGTTTTATTTACGCATATATACAACCTGAGCATAGGAGGGGCTCACAGCATTAACACTCCAGCAGATTCTGCCTCCCCATTAGGTTTCCGAGGAAGCTGCAAGCCATCACTTTGGTTCCTGAATAGAGCAAGACCAGCCTCTGCATCTCCAGCTTGAAGCATCAGCCAAAACTCATGCACACACTCTAGACCTACTGTTCTTCCTTCTAGGATAACATGGCAACTAACCAAATGGGAGGAAGCCCACCCACTTGTCTCTATGGCAACAGAGCTCACTCTTTTGACATGTTAATGGTGGTGTTTAACTGGCCTGCTAAGGTCATCACCTTAACAAAAAAGCTGGTTTGACCAATTAGAGATTCTTACCTCACAGATAGAAGAGAAGAAGAAGAGTTTGGATTTGATATCCCGCTTTATCACTACCCGAAGGAGTCTCAAAGCGGCTAACATTCTCCTTTCCCTTCCTTCCCCACAACAAACACTCTGTCAGGTGAGTGGGTCTGAGAGGCTTCAGAGAAGTGTGACTAGCCCAAGGTCACCCAGCAGCTGCATGTGGAGGAGCAGAGACATGAACTCGGTTCCCCAGATTACGAATCTACCGCTCTTAACCACTACACCACACTGGCTCTCACACAGGACCACAGCCCTTGAAGATACAAAAAGGTTGTGTCCAGCTTACATTTCCATAAGCCATGCAAGAGATCCTTTGGGGCGAAACATGCAGGCTGTTAAATACCTGTTATAGGTTGGGGGGGGGTCAGTCTGGATGATATCCAATTGAGCAGCAAGCAAGAAGCCACCTGCAGCTGGCCTGCCACTCCAGCATCACCCATATTAAAGGTAAGCAATGACCATGTAGTCTTCCCCACTCCAGTCCAGGGAGCACTGCAACCAGCTGTGGAGGGGGCTCAGCTGTTGATCTAAATGCAGGGGTGGGTACCTGTAAAATGAGGCAGCCCTTCAAAGAACCGGGCCCCAGATTCTGGTGGCGCCAAAAACAAAAGTGGGTGCAGCAATTAATGTACAGGGGGTCACTTCTACACACACCCCTCTCCATCCTCCATCCAGATAAATGAGAGGCATGATCAGTGTTCAAGGACACATCTTAGGAAGGCAAGAAACAACAACAACGAAACAACAACTGGGTGCCAAGCAGGGCTGGAAATGAGTGTTGTTGACCTGGGGAGAGTTCCAAGGGACACAGAGAGAGGACTGAGGGCCCACATTTGGTCCCAGGACCTGAGGCTCCCCACCCCTGCACTCAATGTCATGGAGGGGAGAGGAGGCACTGTGGAGCTGGTACTTTGTGGCCTAAGTTGGAGACATTGTGAAAGCTGATGGGGTTTATGTGCCATCCCTAAATGGAGCTTCTCCCTTCCTCTGGCCCTGCTTATTTTGGATATCTAATTAGCCGGATGGATTGTCGTTTCGTATTACCCTCGCGTCCGCGCCTTTGCCCCATCCATCTCGAGCTGTTAACAGGATGCCTGCCAGAATGGATGCATTCTTTGTGGGCCATCAAGGATAAATTGGCAGCATCCCGATCAGATTTACTTTCTGAAAATGGTATAATGGGATTTTATTAGCTCTCTAATCTGCTGTTCAGTAATTGGTTTTCTGGGAAATCAAAGGAACTTGGTACCTAGAGACTGCCAAGCTTGGTGGAGGCGGGGAGGGTGGAAGGAGCCCTCCTTGAGTTGTGGCAAACTTTGCTCATTTGAAGCACACAACCCAATCACTCGGCAGCATCCCCTCCGAGGTGAGGTCTCTCCTCTCTCCATTTTGAATTTTTGGAGGATGACTTGCCACCCATTCCCCATCGTTTAATGGGGCTGTGCTGCAGCTCAGTGGTAGAACATCTGCTTTGCATGCAGAAGGTCCCCGGTTCAATCCCTGGCAGCAACTCCAGGTGGAACTGGGAGTGTCCCCTTCCCGAAACCTCTAGAGGTTTGCTGCCAATCAGTGGAGACAATACTGAATTAGATAGACCAATGGCCTAACTTGGTATGAGGCAGCTTGTCCTATGTTCTACACACAATTATAGCAGGGAGGAGAAATATCATAGCAAAGACAGAGCTCAGTTGCAGTGTACATGTTTGGCATGCAGAATGCCCCAGGTTCAGAATGTGGATGGTAAAAGGTAAAGGTAAAGGTACCCCTGACCATTAGGTCCAGTCGCGGATGACTCTGGGGTTGCGGCACTCATCCCGCTCTGCACAGAAATACTGACTCCAGCAAATTATTTTAGAACTGGAGGGACCTTTTTATCCTTCACCACCCTTGGGGTTTTGTTTTGCTGTGGTTTTTTGTGTGGGGAGGGGGACTGTTGAATTCCTTGTTCCGAGATGCGGTGACATTTTTCTGAGTGACTCAGGAGAAAGTGGTTCGACTTGATTACTTACAAATGCACAAGCATTTCTGTACATACACATTTTCCTTCTTCCAGCATCCTTAAGGACTTTGTTTGGAAACCTGCCCCCGCTTGGCTTTCCCTCAAGAGAGGCGGGCGAACTTGCATTGCATATCATTTCAGAAATGACCCTTCTGGGTTTTGTTTTTTCCCCCTGGTTGAAATTCTAATTACAATTAGAGGGAGAGAGAAATGCAGATGAAAATTAACAAAAGCACTTGTCAGATTTTGCTGACGTCATCACTTTCTTCTCACTGTTTCTTTGTGGCTGTCCTCCTTACCTCATGGCCAAACAGAGCTTTAAGAGCAGGGGAGGCTGGTCTTTTGGGGCCCAAGAGCCGTGTTCACCCTCCCAAAATCCTTCCAGGGGCCACATGCCAGCGGTGGGTGTGACCAGTGCTGGATTTCCAAATAAGCACTCAAAGCACATGCAGTGAGATTTTGCTGGTCCATCCTTCTAATGCAGATCAAAGCTTCTTCTTTGGTGATCGACCTCATAGCCGAGTAAGCTTGTCTTCCATGAACACAGTTTTAACAGTGAGTCTGTGACTGTGGAGGGCAATTCTGGATCCACATATCCTTCCACAGTGGGGACATAGGTTTCCAGAAGGGAGTTGATCATAGTGAGGGTTTGCCAAGTGTGCCTTCCTCTTAGTGCATTTATCCCTTTCATCCTGAGTTCAAGCTTCTTCAAAGCCCATGACACCTTTGGTAAAGGCTGTTCTCCTGTAGGAGCACTCATGGGCCAGTGTTTCCCAGTTGTCAGTGTTTATACTACATTTTTTAAGATTTGCCTTGAGAGAGTCTTTAAACCTCTTTTGTTGACCACCAGCATTATGCATTCCATTGAGTTCAGTCACTGGATCATCACCTTGTTGTGGTGAGTGGGCTTGCGCGTTCCTATGAGCCTTGTGAGTGAAGCCATTGAGAGTCTCATACTCCCAGCAGGGTCACCCAAGGCGGTAAGGTCAAAGGGGAGGAGCTAGACAAAGAATGATCCAAGAAGTCCTCAATGGCAGAACAGGCGGACGATAACAAGCAGTATGTTATAACGGCTGTCAAGGTGGATGAAGGCTGCAGCAGTTAAGAATCTACTGGTTGTCATGATACTCATGCCATCAGAATAGAGCCTTACTGTGAAGACTGTGTGCTGGTCAGCATGCACTGATCTCCACACATGAAACAAATTAATGCACAGGCCCATCCTAGACACAAACCCCCGAAGTCCCATTCTGATCAGCAAATGGTAACGGGGGCAGATCAAAGCAATGTTTTGGAGCAATGTTTTGTTAATTCAGCTTCAACTAACTCTTCAGAATTTTGCAATCAGAAAATCTAGGAAGAAGTTATTTTAATTTCAGTGTACGTGTGAGTTTTGTGTCATTTTCTATTTTGAACTGCATATGAGGGCAGTACCATAATCTTTTCAGTGTTTAGGCCCTTTCAAGTTCTTAATCCAGCCTTATCCATCTGAGTGTGTCCACCCCACAGAGGGCACACAGACACACCTTAGGCACACAGGCTATCACCCTTTCCTGCTCATCAAATGATCGACTTGACAACTGTCAGAGTGGGTGGGTTTGCATCTCCATCAGAGCTCTGTACTGAGTGGGAGATTGCAACTTCTCCACGCACCCCAGGGCTCTCCCCACCACCACTGCTTACATTGAGAATGGGGGTGGGCTTAGAGTCCAAAAGCAAAGGATATTTCATCCAAGGTGCTGGGGGGGGGGGCGAAGAGGATTCTGTTGTCAAAACAGACCAAAGTGTTTCGGCCAATTATTGATTAAAGGCCTTCCTCGGGGTCGAACTGAAAAACATCCTGCACCTGCAGAAATATCTGCTTGCGGTCTCTCTCGTGTACATTGAATAACCACTCGGCATCTTGTGATAACATCTCCTTTAGTTTAAGGTTCTATGTAGATATTCTCTGCTTGTTTGTTTTTTGGATTTTTGGGGGGTGGGTCTTGGAGGGCCAAGAAAAATTGCTTGGGGGCCATCTCCAAACACCAGTGCTGCGGTTAGTCATCCCTGCTTTGGAGGAATCAGTTGGTTAGAGCATAGTGCTGACAGCACCAAGGTTGCAGGTTTGATCCCCATATGGGGCAGCTGCATATTCCTGCATTGCGCGGGGTTGCAATGGACTGGCATTGGACTAGATGATTCTCAGGGTCCCTTCCACCTCCACAATTCTATCATTTTTTGTTTCTCCCAGAAATAGTAGGAGAGGAGGGAAATGGTTATCCTTTGGGTCCCCCTGAGCTTCCCACATTCAGCAGAGCAGAAGTGACCCTGACCCTGGTGCCATCTGCGAGGGTTGTGAGGACAGGTTCCCTGTGGCTGCACTCCACACTGCCTCGCCAACATGTCTGAGGTGAAACGGAGGTTTGTCAATGGCAGCACGGCCAGCTATTCCTTTCTTTGATTGAGACAAGCTCCCCATAAAGGCTAATGGGTTTTTGAAGGATATCAGGCACGGGAGGATATGTAGGGCCGTTCGGTCTTCAATTTTGTGGGAACTTACACTGCCTTGGGCTTACATTTCCACAGGCTGCGGTGATTCCACTGCCACTTGGGAAGTCCTCAAATGGTCGACGGGTTTGGCTGACCCAAAGGCCAAAGGAGATGGGTTGCGAGAGAGATAGCCTCTGATGCTATGGATCTAGAGTTTGAGCCCACAGCAGTCTCCAGCGTCCTCTCTGCCAAGCAGACATCATCCAGGACAGTCCCTAGGGCCTGTAGCCACTTCCAGTGAGAGCATGAGCAAGAACTCCTGGGAAACCGAGCAATTGACAGTACTTTTCCCTGCTCCTCTGCATCTTAATTCTCCCCTGCCTCTTTCCCTCTGCGGCCTCCTCTTTAATGCATCGCATTTGGGGAGGCAGAGAGCAACTCTCAGTGGGCTATTAACGTGGTGCTGTATCAACTGGCCCGGAGAGGCAGAAAGCTTTCCCAGAAGCACTGGGAGAGGGATTTCTCCCCTCTCTCTTATCCCCAGACCCCTGGGGATGGTGTGGCTGTAATTCACTTTTACAGCGATGCCCAACGAAGCGCAAATTTAAGTGTGCGTTCTCCCCCAATCCGATCCGCATAAAACCTGGAAGGCTTTTGCCAGCAGGACGCTGAGCTGGGGGTGGGGGGTTCTGCTACACACAGCGCTAATCTAATCGCTGTCATGGGTCATTTCAGACACTGATGGGTTTTTTGCTCCCTTGCTAAGAGGCAGGCCGTTGCCAGCTTCCCGGGGCCATGCGTTGTCTTGCTAATTATGAAGCCATAAATGTCTCTTTAGGTAAATAACTCACCATAAATAGAGGTGGGCTGAGAGATGAGGAGCGAAGTGGTGGCCGCCTCAAGGCGGTCACAGTCTTCTTCTGTGGGATGTCAAAGGCACCTGTGCCAGGAAGGTGTAAACCACCCAAAGGGATGGAAGGAGCTAGCGATGGCAGGAACTTGACCCAGAGACCAGTTTATGTGCCAGAGCTTAGTGCTATGGCCACGTGATACAAGGTTATGGACCCTCAGGCATTTCCTGTATTACAGAGGGTTGGACTAGATGACTCGTGGGGTCCCTTCCAACTCTATAGTTCTATGATCCAGTGAGGGGAAGCTTCCGTCTATGATATGCACAAGTCTCTGTCCACTTCAGTTCCTCCCAGCTTCTCATTTTTGCAATCTTAACTTCAGGTATCTATATTTCCACATCAGTTTGCTTTGGGGGGTTTTTTAATCCTCATGAAAGTTCATCAGCAAATTTCTCCTAATTGTATGTGTATGGTTTTGACTAACACACATATTTTTGCAAACAATTTTCCATAACACAATGCATTTTTGTCATTTGTTTTCAGCAATATATGCATTTTTATGCACACTTTATTCTAGTACATACATCTCTGAACATAGTACTTGGCTGGAAAACTGCAAATTTTGAAAGCGGGCTCTGCTTCAGTTTGTGCACAGTTTTGAAAAGTGCAAAAAATTGGTAGGTTTGCCTTTGAACAAGAACTGAATCAAATTTATCCTGCACTGGCATGGTGTCAGTGAGCAGAGTCATAGCTTCTGTTTATCATTTTCCAGCTCTTGTTCTTCCACTTAGAGCTTGGGAGCCAAGAAACGGAAGCCAGAATTTCATTTGCAAAAATATTGAACAAGTCAGGAAAACTAGAGAATGTGCTCAAAAATGGAAGCTGTAAGGGAGAAAGGAACATGGGGAACAGTGATGCTGTTGATATCATTTATTGAATTAAAGCTCTTGTGTACACTCTTGAAAGTGTACAACTTCCTCTGACTCTAATGGGTGAACATAACAAGAGTCATGCTAGGACAGATCGAAGTTCCATCTGGTCCAATGTCCTGGTATGACAGTAACCAGCCGGATGTTCATAGAGACGCCACAGCAGACATAGAATCATAGAGTTGGAAGGGACCCTGAGGGTCATCTAGTCCAACCCCCTGCAATGCAGGACTATGCAGCTGTCCCATACAGGGACAAACCTGCAACCTTGGCATTATCAAGACCACATTCCAACCAACTGAGCTATACATGAAAGTTAACAGCCCTCCCCAGCTTTTTGATCCACTTTAATTGGCAATTCACAGGTATAGTGCTTCTGGGTGTGGAGGTTCTGCTTCACTATCGTGGGTTCAGTCAAAGGCATCTCTTAAATCAATTACATAAAGGTAAAGGTAAAGGTACGGGCCAGTCTTGACAGACTCTAGGGTTGTGCGCCCATCTCACTTAAGAGGCCGGGGGCCAGCGCTGTCCGGAGACACTTCCGGGTCACATGGCTAGCGTGACAAAGCTGCATCTGGTGAGCCAGCGCAGCACATGGAAACGCCGTTTACCTTCCTGCTATAAAGCGGTCCCTATTTATCTACTTGCACCCAGGGGTGCTTTCGAACTGCTAGGTTGGCAGGCGCTGGGACCGAGCAACGGGAGCGCACCCCACCGCGGGGATTCGAACCGCCGACCTTTCGATTGGCAAGCCCTAGGCGCTGAGGCTTTTACCCACAGCGCCACCCACGTCCCTAAATCAATTACATAACTGGAGGCAAAAATCCGCCATCCCCTCTCCCCAGATAATTATGACCCACAAAAGTTGCCTTAATTTTAAAAGCATTTTTTTCCCAGGACTAGAAGAGGCTACCCTGGGGGGGCCTTTAACTTTTATGGGAGACAGACAATGGGGAGAGTGTGCACCCCCTATAGGAGAGGAGGGTTCATTGCATCAGAAGCCCAGTGTGACTAAAGGAGTGCTCTCTCTCTCTCCCTCTCTCCCTACATCACATGACTATTGTAACATGACCAGAACTTACAAAGTTTAATATTTTTTTGACATGGTTCCCCCCCCCCCCCCCCGCTGAAACTCTTGCAAGAATGCAACTCCTCTGTTTCATGGCTTTTGCTATTAGCAATTGCTGGAAAGATCCAGGATGCTGGATTGCCCCCTCAAGCGCCTTTCTGCACTATCGAGATTGAGCTGACCCCTGCTTTTTGTCGTTTCCATTTCTTCCGCCTGCCATATCTCCCACTTTCTTAGGCTTTTACGAGGGAGCCTGGCTGAGAAAAGAAGTGCGTAATGGCTTCCAAATTTATTTGCACGGCTCTTTGGAAATTGGAATTTATTATAGCGATAAGAAAACTTTCCCAAGTCGCATCCACGTCCTTAATAATAAAAGTGAACAAGGCTAATAAATCACGTGCCCGGGGGGCAAAGCAGGGATTCGAATGGCCGTGGGATTGTAGTAAGGGATTCTACTGTATTTCATTGTTTAATTATCAACTGCAGCAGAGCCAGCATTGGGGGCATTTAATTCATGTTTTACTTTTATTTTAAAATGCTGTGGAGCAGCCTTCACCAACCTGATGCCCTCCAAGGTGTCAAATCCCATCAGTTACAGACATAGGAATGTAAGATCTTTCTGGATCAGGCCAATGGCCTATCTAGACCAGCATCAAATTTTCACTGTGGCCAACCAGGTACTTGTGGGAAGCCCTTAAGCAGAAGCTGAGCACAAGAGCAACCTCCCTCCTGTGGTATTCAGAAGTATTATTGTCTCCAACCATGGAGACAGGGCAAAGGCACCATGCCTAGTAGCCATAGATGCAACTCATATCCAGAACTATAATAGCCACTACTTGAGTCACCACCAGCCACCAGAAGCAGCAGAGAAATATGTCGGGGAGAAGCAGAATGAGGTTGAAAGGTGAGCATTAGGAGGCAGAGGGCTTCTGGGATAATCAGAAGAACTTGCCGTAGCCCCCACAGCTCACCTCCTGAAGAAGTGGGATCGTGGGGAGGTCACCCGTGTTGGTGGGGTGAATTCGCCAGAAGCTATTGGATAGAGAGGAACTAAATTCTAAGTCAACCTGATGTTCTCCTGCTGCTTTGGATTACAGCTGCTGGCTGTTGTCTGAAACATCTGCTGATGACAGGCACCTACTGGATACTAAGGAGTAGTCACCAGGAGAAGCAGGGTTGGAGACTGACATAGAAGGCGTCACTTGGGAGAACCTGTAACAGCCAGGAGACAAGAGGCAGAGGCAGGAGAAGCTGTGGCGTTGGAGAGTGAAGAGGTAAAGGAAAAGGACCCCTGGATGGTTAAGTCTAGTCAAAGGAGACTATGGGGTTGCTCATCTCATCTCTCTTCAGGCCAAGGGAGCTGGCATTTGTCCACAGACAGCTTTCCGGGTGATGTGGCCAGCATGACTAAACTGCTTCTGGCGCAACAGAACACCGTGACAGAAACCAGAGCTCATGGAAATGCCATTTACCTTCCCACCGCAGTGGTACCTATTTATCTACTTGCACTGGTATGCTTTTGAACTGCTAGGTTGGCAGGAGCTGGGACAGAGCAACGGGAGCTTACCCTGTCGCGGGGATTCGAACCGCCGACCTTCTGATCGGCAAGCCCAAGAGGCTCACTGGTTTAGACCACAGTGCCACCCGCATCACTAGAGTGAAGAACAGGGGCAGGAGAAAGGAAAGATAGGTCAGGCAGGTGTGTAGTCAAGGACTTCCACACCACCACCTCCTCCTTTCTCCATCTCTCCTGCTTTGCTGCCTCCCAGGACCAGAGGAGGATTGAAGTGGGAGGAGCAGATGAAGTCTTTGCCTGCTTGCACACAGCTCAGATAGAGCAGATATGTAAGCCAAGGTCAGGGGCAGCGCCTCACTGTTGTGGCAACTGCTTCATCAGGTGCACACCTGGGAGTACCTGAGAGATGCAGGACTGCAGAACACACCTTCCCTTAACTTGTAAGTGAAGAGTTAATTTGTCACTCTGGACATTCTGTGCCTGACAGCATGGTGACAGCAGGGGACCAGGTTGGGGAAGGCCATGGTAAAGATTCTCTCCCTTCCTCCAGTCTATGAAGTCCAAGGCTGTCAATCCAACACCTCCCACTCAGCTAAATTCACTTTGCAAAACGGCCAGTCCAGAGAGACTTCTTCTACCTGCTGCTGCTGCCTCCATTAGTGCTTAGCACTAATTGCCCATGAAATGCTCCTACCACCGCTAATGAAACGATGAGAGCGTGAGGCAGTTTTCAAACCACCTCCACCAAATAATCCCCCCTCTCTCCTCTTCCAACCCTCCCCTTTCCACCTCCTCCAGCTCTGGAAGAGGAGGCAAGGAAGAGGACACAGAAACCCCTCTCAGGGCCTACTTGATAACAATGATGGGCTCTATGTCCCTTGTGCTAAGCCTCTGGGAATCACCAGCATCCAGCAATCGATGCAAGCTGAAAACTGCGGAATCTGATACCTCGTAGAGCAATGGTTGCTAAGCCTTCATTTTGGGCTGGCAGCCAGATTCACCTTTGATTCCTCCCCTATTCCTCATCATGGCTAAAATCTGAAAAATGGGCAGGCTTTGAGTCCTCAAGGGGTGCTGCTGTTGCATCCCATAATGCTCCCTCCTTATTCCCTCATTGATGCCACTTCACCTAAACTTCTGATATGCACATTTTTCCTTCTTTCACCATACCTTCATCCCTCCATCCCCCCATCATTTTGTATATCATGCTCCGAGTGAAATATGGAAAACTGAATAGTTGTGATTCCACAGAGGTCCAAACCATCTGAAGGGTTAAGGAAGGCTGCCCTATGGAAATCAGTGGAGCTAGTGACTCACGGCTAGCTGAAGTCTCGTTGGTTTCAAAACTAGTATGTTTATTGCTATAAACTTATTACAGTTCATTTCCATACATTACTGATTTCTGCAAACTCCCCCTGCCAGGAAATCCTAATGAAGTGTCACTCAAAGGGTCACCTCATTTTTCTTGATGTTCTTCGCTGCATCTTAACCACGGGTGCTGAAAAAAGCCTAGGAGAGGCACTTCCATCATCCCAAATGCATTTGCATGGATCTTATGAGCAAAATAAGCCCCGGAGATGAGGTTAATGATGCCCCATTTGATGCACTGATTGGATTGGGTTTGGGAATGATACTGCAATCATGGCTTTGTGGAGAGACAGAGGTTGAACGGGAGAGGAGAGGCATTCTATAAAGCATGACGGCAGTGGAGTCAACGACATGGTGCCCACTTTATCATCATGTTTTCTCCTGGGGTCCCTGAAGCCCTGCTAGAAAGACCTCTGTGATGATACTAGTTTCTCAGAGACTTGAAAGCAATATAAGAAAAGAGGGATTGTTACCCATAGCATCAGGAAGGTGTCCTCCAGATTTGATGGACTCCAACTCCCATAGTCCATTGGTTCAACTGATTGGGGCTGATAAGTCCAACAACATCTGGAGGGCAACTCATCGCCACATCTGCCCAGTACTACCCACTGTGTGAGGTAATAACCCTTTAGCCCAGTAACAAAAAAGTGGGGAAGGAGAGACAAGACAGAAGGAGCAACTAGCTATGACCTTAAACAAGTCTTGGCCATTAATACGAGAACATAACAAGAAACTGGCTGTTGGGTCAGGCCAAAGGCCCACTTAGTCCAGCGTTCAGTTTTCTCAGTGGCCAAACAGGTAACCGGGAGCCCTGAAGCAGGACTTGAGTGCAACCTGAGTGCAGGTTATTTTGTGGGGCAATAACACACATCTTCTGGAAAGGAGGGACTGATATTTGCCAGGACTGCAGCAGGAATTGAGAGGGGCTTTGAGCATTTCCTGCAGTCCTGAGGACAGCCACTTCTCAGAAATAGAAGGAAAAGCTTCAAATTCCCGCTTCACATCTGCTGTGATCCCTATGGTTATTTCTCCTATGATTATGTCTGCATATTTAAAATATATATGTGCATGCATGTTAAATTTATTTAACTAGACTAGACTAGTCAACAGAGAAAATTGAGAGAGCGCTCGAGTGCCAAAGGTGATGCCCCACATTTTAAATTGTGCTCTCCAATGCTGTAAGTGGGCATAATGATTTGACTGGGAATGTCATTTACGATGCCCATGTGGCCATTCTTCAGTGCCATGTTGGACTGCCTTGCCAGCTGCCCCTACTGGGAGCTCCACGTCCCCCAGAGAGAACCCATTGTGACTGCATACACAGCCAGCACTAAAAGATAGGCCCGGAACAGGAGTTTGTCAAGCTTGTTTGCAAGAGAGAGCCAGTCGCCATCCACTTTGGCAGCAACGCCTAGGGCACGAAAGTGGGAGCTGATGGGGAGGAGTTCTCTTCGGATTTTCTCCATTGGGGGTGTGGCTGTCCCAGTGGCATGGTCTTTTACAGATGAGCCTTCCAAAGCCAAGGGTATCCCTGCAGAAAGACAGAAGCACTTCATCATGTTGGAAGAAGAGATGAATGAGGGCTTGCTTCACTTTCATTCCTAACCCAACCCATTCTTACAACTCAGTCCTGGGCAGGCATAGTTCCTTGTTGACCTCATGCATTGGACTGGATGACCCTCGGAGTGCCTTCTAAGACTACAATTCTAGAGTTTTACCAACAAATCTATGCTTGGACAGTCCTTAAGAACATAAGGTCCTGGGAGGTCAGACCAATGGGCCCATCTAGTTCAGCCTTTCCCAGTCTGGCATCCTCCAGATATTCTGGTGTGTAACTCCCATCAGTCCATGCTGCCTGGGGCTCATGGGATTCATTGTCCAAAATATCTGAAGGATACCAGGCTGGGGAAGTCTGCTCTAGATTCAAGCTGGTTCCCCAGAGATTTCTCCTAAAATCCTACAAGTAGGGCAGAATGAAGGCACAGCCATACTTCATCATTGCTCCTTCACAGTGTTCAAGATGTAGGCTGCCTCTAAAGTTTCAATATAGGCACCGTGGCAAATTGCTATTGGTAGACCTATTCTCTTTCTTGAAGTTGCTCTGTCCTCTTCTAAAGACATTTAAGCCAATGGCTATTGCTCCATCTTGCAGCACTGAGTTCCACAAATTAATGATGTATTGTGTGAAGAAGGGCTTTTGTATGCCTGTAATCCATCAATAGTTAGTGTTATGGGCTGACACACACATCCTCCACTCCAGTTCTAGTTTTGTGAGGTGTGGGTGGGAAGACCTCATTTCTATCCACTTTCTTATAGTTTTATAAACTCATTTTCTGTCTCCCATTACTTCTTGGCCTTCTGTACCTGCAGCAGTGCCAGCTTTTTCTCCTGCGCTCCTAGCTGCCTTGGCGTTTTCACCCGCAGTGTCAACAGTGTTCCTGCAGCAGTAAGAAGCAAAGGGCTTATCCCGTGTGCAGTCATCACCCAAGTAGAGGAATTTGATGAGGAAGATGGACTTGGATAGGCTGAGGACCAGCAGAGCCATGCAAATGGTGAAGAAGGCACCTGAGACAGAGGTAAGAGGAGGAGGAGGAGTTACTTGTGAACCATTGGCATTGCTATGATCCAGCACACAGAGCCCATATAAAGGGACTTCTCCAATGAGGATGATGACCACAAGCCATAGGCACTTATCCAGAGACTCTTGCATTGCCCCAAATCTATCAGGTATGGGGGGGGGGGAGTCAATGAACTCAGTGAACTGGCTGAGGTGCTTTGTTCTCTGCACTACAGGGCAGCTAGCAAAACCAGCTGGCCAGCTCCTTGATAATGGAAGCCTGGCCAGGTTAGCTGATCCAGGGAGCCACATGGAGCCCTGCTGCTCTTATCTAACAGCTGCTTCAGGCTTGGCTCCCCAGCAGCTCACCTAGAGAACCTGCTGCCCAGCCACCTGCCTGCCTTGGGCTAGGTTGGCACTGCTCCATCACCATTGGTCTACAACCTCAGTGAGAACTTTGATGCCTGCTTTGCACTCCTTGCTTCCTCCCGTATGCCCTCTAAAGGCTGGTACAGAAACAGGACAGGCACACAAGAACACACACCTGAAGCACTGTGGGATATTTCCCAAGAGGGGCTGCCCATATTTTGAGACCCACTTTAGCCAAGGCTACTGCTGCAGAAAAGCTCATTTGGCACCCATGCATTTTGCCTGCAGCAGAAGATTGGTTTTCTGCTATGACTTACTTTGGCTCAATCACAATCCGTTCCTATTGTCCTGGTAATAGTGCAGTGGCTGGAAGAATGAGCTCTATACCTCCTGGTGCTCCAGTTAGAATATTGCCCCTGCTGGGTTTTCTTTAGGTAAACCACAACCTCACTGCCTCAGTGCCTTCACCTGCAATATGGGCGTAATGCTATACCTTTTCAGAATTACTGCATTACACGTGTGAAACAATATGAACCCTTGTGCTATTATTATTAAGTTATACTCATATTAGTGCTACCCTGTTTCCACTCACTGATCAGAGATGTGCCAATCCCAGTACTTGGCAGCTCATCTGACATGTTGACTTTGAAGAGAGTGTAACCAACCAGCACGCTGGTTTTGAATGTTATCCTTGTTCCAGAATTCGGGGGCAGGTAGAAACTACCCAGGTCCACAACGAGCAGGAAGATGCTGGGAATCAGCAAGCTGACCACGTAGAGCAGGGGACGTCTGGTGATAACAATCTGGAGGAATCAGATGGAGGAAGAGGGCTGGCAATTAATGAAACTTCAGAGATAAGGAATTTATACTGCCTCTGGGGCAGTGATCTATCTTTCTCTACTGTTCTGCCTCAGCTGACCCACTGGGCCACAATGGTGACACCAGTTTCCTTAAGGGCATAAGAGGCCCATCAAGTTCACGTGCTTCTGGAAAGCCCGCTCCTGCTATTGCTCCCTGGAGACTGATATCCAGGGACCTCTGAACTTGGTGCTTCTGTATAATAGCTGTTCCACTTGCTTTTAGTGCAGACAGTACAAGTCAGATGTGGCATCCAGAACAGAAAAGGCAGCTTGTTATAAATGTTTCCAATTCATGCTTTTCTGTACTAAATTCAGTTGCTTACACAGATATGCCAAAGTTTGTGATGGAGTTATTCTAGAGAGTTCTGTTCACAATTCTGCTGTTGTTGTTGCTGCAGCTGTTGTTACATTTATATCCCTTCTTGTCTTGAACTGGATCTGGATCTCAAAGTGGTGTACATAGTTATCCTCAAAACAACCCTGTGAGGTAGGCTGGACTGAGAGATTGGCCCAAGATCACCAATGAGCTTCATGGCTGAGTGGGGGCTAGCATTGTGGTCTGACACTTTAACTGCACTGGCTGGCCTAGGAAACATGGGAGGGAGGAGAGAGCAATGCTGACGTTGGTCACTAGCTATCAGTTCCTTATTTCATTGAGAATTTGAAAACCACAAAATTAGAAAATTTTGTGTTGATTGAAAGCTTATGTAGTGTCAAACCCACAAATAAGCTTTGCTTGGCCCTAGACAGCATCTTAAAAAGCAGAGACATCACCTTGCCAACAAAGGTCCGTATAGTTAAAGCTATGGTTTTCCCAGTAGTGATGTACAGAAGTGAGAGCTGGACCATAAAGAAGGCTGATTGCCAAAGAATTGATGCTTTTGAATTATGGTGCTGGAGGAGACTCTTGAGAGTCCCATGGACTGCAAGAAGATCAAACCTATCCATTCTGAGGAAATCAGCCCTGAGTGCTCACTGGAAGGACAGATCATGAAGCTGAGGCTCCAATACTTTGGCCACCTCATGAGAAGAGAAGACTCCCTGGAAAAGACCCTGATGTTGGGAAAGACAAGGAGAAGGGGACAACAGAGGACGAGATGGTTGGACAGTGTTCTCAAAGCTACCAACATGATTCTGACCAAACTGTGGGAGACAGTGGAAGACAGGAGTGCCTGGCGTACTCTGGTCCATGGGGTCACAAAGAGTCAGACAAGACTAAATGACTAAACAACAACAACATACTATATTCCTCCACAAGTGGGAGCCTGATTCCTTTGAGAGGCACAATTGTTTTCTCCAGTCAAAACCATTGTGTCTGTCGAATGCTCAGAAATTTGAGATGACACCACATGGCGATTTCAGATGAGGACAGTGGGGTATGAACCCTCAATAGGATTCGGGCCACCCTGCATAAAACATCCTCACCGGGAACTGGTATCGGCCAATGGCAGCAGCATGTTCCTTCAGAATCTTCAGCTCTTTTCTGGGCAGGGTTTTGTGGAGGTGTCCATGGTCCTGAATTGCAACCTATGATTCTCTCAGCAACCAAATCCTTCCCTTCCCATCCTGTCTAACAGCGATGGAGCTCATTGCCTTTAAATTCCCCAGCACAAGGAAGGAAGCAAAAAGAGGAGAGCGCTTTCGATTTAGTCGTGTTTGCCATTAGACACCCTTCAGGTGCTAGCGATATTATGCCACCATTTCATTATCCATTAACGCCAGGTAATAATAATAAGTACACAAAAGGTATTTGCAGCCCATTGGCGCTAATGAAGGGAATCAATCTCATTCGGTGCCCGTTCAGCAGCTGCAGGCTGGAGATGGAATATTATCCAAGGTTAGGTGCCAACTGTCTTGCTGGCGGAGGACCCCACCAGCACTCAGTCTTGCCTAGCTGCCTTCATGAGGCGAACGGGGGCCGACAGTCAGACACAGCTTTGCAGCTGAAGCTGGCACCTTTCCCTTCTCATTTATTCAACAAAGAAGCACCAGATAACGGTAAATTTGTAGATTCTGTGTGAAGGTAGCATTTCCTGTGCTGGAGTGAGAAGGGTTGAAATGCTGAGTGTGTGTGCTGAATTTGTGGAGAATGTCCATGTATGGTAATGGTGTGTGGTTTGTTTGTGCCATGGCCACTGCAGACATGTGACACTTGAAGGCAGTGCTGTGGCTATGGGGGCTAGCTGGGTTTTTTGCCCTGGGTGAAGCCTCCATTGAGGCTCTCAGTCTGTGTGTGTGTGTGTATATAAATGTGCATAGGTAAAGGTAAAGGGACCCCTGACCATTAGGTCCAGTCATGGCCGACTCTGGGGTTGCGGCGCTCATCTTGCTTTATTGACCGAAGGAGCCGGCATGCAGCTTCCAGGTCATGTGGCCAGCATGACTAAGCCGCTTCTGGCGAACAGAGCAGCACACGGAAACATCGTTTACCTTCCCGCCAGAGCGGTACCTATTTATCTACTTGCACTTTGCCATGCTTTCGAACTGCTAGGTGGGCAGGAGCAGGGACCAAGAAACAGGAGCTCACCCCGTCGCGGAGATGCGAACCGCCAACCTTCTGATCGGCAAGTCCTAGGCTCTGTGGTTTAACCCACAGCGCCAACCGTGTCCCTTATAAATAGTGTGGTGCAAAACTGGGAGTTTGACCTGGGTGAAATAAGGCCTCTGCAGCACAGTCATCTGAAGAAGCAAACAGGAAGAGTGAAGAGAAGGATGGATGAATTGGAAGACAGAAGCAGAAGAAGCGTGAAGAAAGAAGAACCAGGAAGATCCTTACTAGGTGCAAACCAAATTTCTCTTACTCCTAGCACTGAATCACATTACACACTGATTGGAAATCTTGGGTTCCTAACAATTATCACATCATTGCTGATTTCAAAGTAAAAAAATGTATTTTCATTCCACCCTGTACCCACAGGGCACTCAGAGCAGCTTCACAAGGTGAGGATTATTATTTTTTAATCAAATGCAAAAGTGCCGTTTAAAAAACACAACTATAAATGAATGAACAGCAACCATCTAAACTACAACACAAAAACCAGGCAACAGTAAAGCTGAAGGACCAGGTATAGGCAGGAAGCCTTTGTGAACAAGAGATGAGAACAAGAACAAGAGGACATGGGACAATATATGAGAACAAGACATGACATCATTAAATGATGCCATTAAGGGAAGAGAAAGGAAGAGGAGAGGATAGAGTGGCCAGGTCACAATGTTCCAGGTACTCACATGAAACCGAATCTGAGCAATGCTCCCAGTCTGAGTTTGCAGGATACGCCGCTCAGAGAGCACAGAGACCAACTCCCATTCCCCATCATTTAGAAACAACTTCTGGTCACTCTTGATCTCTTCATATCTCCTCCAAAAAGCAAGATCCACATCCTGAACTAAAAAGGATGCAGCGGGGGGAAATGACAAAACTATTAGTCATGCACATTTAAGATCAAGTCCAGTGGTGAACAAAATGTTACGTTACAGCCTCACTGCACATTTAAAGCACATTGCATCACCCAAAGATTCCTAGGAACTGTAGTTCACCCCCCACAGAAGTACAATTCCTAGCCCCCTCTGCAAACTAAACTTCCTATGATTATTTTCCAGTAATGTGGAGAAGTCAGAGGGAGCAAACAGAGTCAAGAAATTAGTTGACATGATGGAGAGAACCCAGACTGTGGGTACCTATCATTCCAAGGTATATCTCCTTGCTCCTTCCCACTAAGAGCCAACTCTTGTCCTGCAAAGTAAGGCAAACATGAAGCAAAATAGAGGCAGCCTGTATCCAACACAAGAGTCTAGTCTCCTAGTTGTTAGAAGAGCAATCAATCCTGCCCAAAAAACCTGTTTGGGGGCTTCTCTCTGGTCAGTTGAGAGGCATCTCATCTGGTCTGACCAGACTCCCTGTAGCTCCACCCTTTGGCCAGCACTGGGTGGTGGTGTTGTAAAAGCAATGATGGAAACAGAGGAAGCTGCCTCAGACCATTGGTTCATCTAGCACCGTATTGCCTACACCAGTGTTCTTCAACCATGAGTCCCCAGATGTTGGTAGACTATAATAACCATCAGCCCTGGCCATGGGTGAAGCTAACTGTGGATGATGGGAGTTGTAGTCTAGCAACATCTAGGGGCTCAAGGTTGAATACCTAGAGATGCTGGGGATTGAACCTGGGACCTTCTGCATGCAAGGCAGGTGCTCTGCCACTGAGCTACAGATTTCCCCCCTAATAACACCCAGTCCCTGGGTTCAGAAGTCCTGACTCACCTGTGTGCAAAGCACTGCTGAAAGTCAGGCTGCAGTTCTGTGTGTCAAATGGGAAAGTGTACATTTCCAGGATGCATGCGGACACCACCTGCATGGGTTTGTAATTCTTGATCACGCCACTGGCATTCAAGTAGACAAATGGGAGATCTGGGGATTTGCTGGCATCCACGCTATACCAGGAAGAGAGAGAGAGGAGAGGGACAGCCCATGATGTATTGTACATTACCAGGGAACACTATTTCCATTGCTAAATATTGCATCTTTTGTTCAGGCATGAGTGACATTTGTAGCCCCAGAGCTTGGGATGTAGGGAATGGAACAACTCCCCTCTGAGTTACTCCATTCGTTACTTCCCAAGTTCTGAGGCAATAAATGTCACTCATGAGTTGTCAAATGTCCCCTCTGAGTTGTTCCATTCCCTTGATCCTTTTGGTCCTTCCTTCCTTCCTTCCTTCCTTCCTTCCTTCCTTTCTTTCTTTCTTTCTTTCTTTCTTTCTTTCTTTCTTTCTTTCTCTTTCTCATATATCTGCAGTAGGCCTCCAAGGTGGCTAAAACCAATAAACCATATTTATTACTATAATATAATAAAATGCCACTGAAAAGCAACAATATCAAAACATCTTCAGCTTAACAACTGCAGCCCGAGGTAAAACCTACTTAAAAGAAGTTTATGAGACCCTGAGTCACCATCATCTCAAACCAACAAGGTCCACACTTACGATTCACCAACAATAATATCAGGAGCCCAGATGCGGTGAATGGGCAAAGAGATTTCTTGGATCCCATCATAACGACTGGAATTCCAAGTGAGATACTCATCCTTCCAGATCTGCAAAAGAGAGAAAGGAGCATGTCTAGCTATTTCTAAACTGAACTCAAGTCAAATGTATCATGATGGAAGCTGAGATTTTAGTTTTTGGTTAGAGAAGTGGGGGAAATGGGTGGAGGGTTGAATTTAAAAATGGGGGGGAGGAAGAGAGGGCTACTTGGGTTATTAGGGAGGCCTGGCTTACTAACAATTAACAGTTGGAGCACCACCTCATACAGCAAGGATATGGAAGCTGTGGCCCTCCAATGGGGGACACACCATCAGCCCCAGTCAGTATCGTCTTACCTGCCGATACCAAATGCTTGTTTTCAGTTTTTGATTCTGAGCATCCTGGAAAGGAAAAAGATGTAAATTGTGCAAATCATGCAGATAACAACAATAATTATGATGGAAGACAGTCAAATCAGGAAATTATCATTGTTGCACATTTGCCAAGAGAGTTAAACAGGTTTTGCCTATTGTTAAATAGGATGTTTTCATGTGGCTTCAAATCATCTCCATCCCTGTCTCTCCCATTGCAAATTCAAACAGTATGACTTGCATGGAACTAGATCCACTTAGGTGTTCTAGGGGCATGGCTCAAGAGCCCAGCTGGTGTTGGACATGGGACCCAAGCCATGCCAGAGCGGGGTGCAACTCTTTTGCCTCTGTCTGTCTCTGGTCAAAGGTGGGAACTGCAGAGAGACCAGCCTGAGATTCTCTTAAGAGCAGTAGGTCAGAGCAGGTCATATGTTACTTTATGACTTTCCTACAGGAAGGATAGAGAAGCCAAGACCCTCTGGATGTTGTTAGACTCTAACTCAGGGGTCGGCAACCTAAGGCCCATGGGCCGCAAGCAGCCCATGGGGTCATTTAACCAGCCCATGGACCCCTGCCACCGACTCGGTCGGCTCTTGTGCGCCACCCTAAACTGGTGTGGAGCAGAGTGGGGACCACCTTCCGTGATGCTGGCTGGCTTCCCAATGGGAAGCTGCACACACCTCCTCTCCACTAGAAGGAGCACCAGAAATAGCATTTGCACATGCATGCGCACACACACACACACACACACACACACACACACACACTGGCCCACTGCGGCATCTGTGGGACCGTGAACCAGCCCAAGCCGCAAAAACTTTGCCGACCCCTGCTCTAACTCCCAGCATCCCCAGCAACTAGTGTGGTCAGAACTTGGGGATGATAGAAATTGCATCTGGAGCTCCACAGATGTTCCTGACCCTTGTTCTGGGTTAGGATTTTATGCAGGTTTAAGCAATGAGGAAAGAGCTTTGCCTGTTTCTTGTGCTGGCTAGAATTATTCTGCCTTATCTCATCGCTGTCTTGCCCCATCTCTAGATTTGCAGGAGCTGCACCTGGAATCCAGCTAAAAAAGGAAAAGGGGGACCAATCAATTTTACCAAATGGACAACTCTCTGGAAGCCCATCTCCATCACTGTCTTCTCCTACACCTGGCTGACGCTGTTTTGTTGACCCTCGACTCTCAGGTACCCCCCTCTGTCTGCTGCTCCTTACAGTAAATTACCATTGACAAAATGGCACACCGCTGCCGGCTGTTGACACTATAAACGAATCACCCATCTCTCCCTCCCTACCACCCTAATTAGTTACTCTGACATTAATCAGGTTGCTAAGAATAATGCATATTCTCTACAAAAGCAGGGCTTGAAAACTGGGCAGCGTTGATTGCCTTCTTCTCTGGAAGGCTCACAGTTTGGAAGCATCCCTTCCTAGCAAAGAGAATAACAGAGAAATAATTGCAAGCGGGGGTGAGAGAGATATTTTGCCATTGTGCTGGTGAAATGGCCACCATATTCCATGCATGCTCAGGCCGAGAGGAAAGGGAGGGGGCAACTCAGAAAATATTTTGAAGTTTAAAAATGGTAGTCCCACTTTCCAAGGAACCTGCCACAGTCCACACACACTTATAGCCTCGCAAGCGGAAGGATGCTTATTCAAGGACACACTTCAGCCCTGCAGAAGCACTCAAGGAGGGCATGAATGGGGCTGGTTAAGGGGTGTGGCCCTAGGGAAAGGAGGGGCAGCTTGGGGAGAGAACCTGATGGCCAGAC
Source organism: Podarcis muralis (assembly GCF_964188315.1). Classification (NCBI taxonomy): domain Eukaryota; kingdom Metazoa; phylum Chordata; class Lepidosauria; order Squamata; family Lacertidae; genus Podarcis; species Podarcis muralis. Next base: position 18,814,215 of record NC_135669.1, read on the forward strand.
AGAGAGGGTTGGAGGGCTGGATTTGGCTCGCAGGCCTGAGATTCCCTACCCCTGATTTAAGTCTTCTCATGCATACCCCTACATTGTATGAACAGCTAATTCTTATCCCCATCTCTGCTTCCAGCACCTTTCCTGCTTATCACTGCTGTATCAGCACTCTTTGCTTTGCGCAGCCCATTGGCTGTTGACATTCCCTCCATCCCTAGTGCCAGAGTTGAGGGAGTTGTGGGGGGGGGGGGAGTCAGAAAGTAAAACTTGACTCCCCTTCAGAGTTTTCCTCCATGCCAGCTGGCCAATATAATTGCTTCTCTCGTTGTGCCATTTGAAACTATTCCTTCCTCTCTCGCTTTGGGTGTGCATGTACGGATCCCCTTCCATCTTGCTTGTTAAAAGCAAAGGATATTTGGGAGAATTGGAATTCATTAGTCTCCCTAACATAGGAAGCCTACTTTAGTCTTAAATTGGTGGTTAGCAAACATGCAGATAATTCCTCCGCATTCTTATTTATCTTTCCCCCAGTTCGGCATCCTGTTGGAACAGCTGCCTCGGCGTCTGTCTGGGAGGCTCTAAGTCAGTGGAGTGGAAGACGGAGGTGCGTGGAATTCGGCACTGACGAAACTCAATCTAAACAAATTGGAGCTCTTTCTCCGTTGACTAGATTATCGGTCTAATCAGATTTCCCCAAGGCCCTCCTAATAACTGGAGAGTCTCAGACTGCTCCCCGCCTTTTATGTGCGTGGAACAGGAGGCAAAAGATCAACAAAAGGAGTCGCAGGCGACAGGGAAGATGGGGCGGGAGCACTTTGCGTGCCGCAATGCCTGCCGAATGGCTCCTCTATTAGCGTGCACACCTGCCGAGGCCTGGGAGGCATCGAGCGTTCTTGCAGAGCCAACGGCAGCGTCTGACAACGGTGATTACACAGCCAAATCTCTCCTCTGATCACCGGGGGGTACAAATACGGTCGCCATCCGTGTAAGTTGATCGTACAAAACAAAATGAGCAAAGTCAGTCCCTTGCAAGCAGTGGCCTTGTGGAGCCACTGTGCTTTCCATCTTATGGGCATGGGAACCTGCCTGATATGGAGCCAGACAAAAGCAAAGTCTGCCTAGCTCAGTACAGTGGTACCTCTGAAGTCGAAAGGAATTCGTTCCGGAAGTCCGTTCGACTTCCAAAACGTTTGGAAACCAAAGCCAGTGCCGGAGGAACCCTCTCCGGCACCCGGGGTGGGATGCAGAGGAGCGGGGCGAACCACCCAGTGGCGCACACATGGCGACTGTACGGATTGCGCATGTGCGGCATCCTGTACAGAATGTGCATGCACGGCAGCCCATATGGTCGCCGTGTGAGAGGCAGCTCGTACGGTCGCCCATGTGGATGACGTGCGAGAGCAGCAGCCCATATGGACACCACATGAGCCCATACGGACTGCATGCACCCTCGGCCGCTCTACAGCTGGGGGGAGGCAGGGGCCATCTTGTCACTCCCCAGAGTGGCACCCGGGGTGGCCTGCCCCCTCCACACCCTGCTTTGTATGCCCCTGACCAAAGCGCAGCTTCCAATTGGCTGCAGGAAGCTCCCTCGGACATTTGGGTTCCAAAGAATGTTCGCAAACCAGAACACTCACTTCCAGGTTTGCGGCATTTGGGAGCCAAAACGTATGAGTACCAAGGCGTTTGGGATCCAAGGTACGACTGTATTGTCAATTCTGACAGGTAGTGATTCTCCAGAGTTTCAGGCAGGAGGCTCTTCTGGTTCCAGCTGGAGGTGCTAAGGACTGAGTTCAGGACCTTCAGCATGCTAGGCAGATTCTCTACCACTGGGCTCCAGCCCTTCCCTCTTACATAGTGATCAGGGGGTTAAAGACCCCTTACTATTGCTGCAGCAGAGTCCCAGCCTCCAGCAACTCAATCAGTATGAAAGGGGAGCTTTTTAGCAACTATCCACTCCAGAGATAAGCATTTAGGAACACTGAAAAAGCAAGGTGCTTCAGTTTCTAGAGAATGGTGTGCAAATTCTATTATGTATGATGGAACATCTCGGAAAACACAACTTGAGTCACTCCAGAAGGAGCTATTGGAACACTCCAAATCATTTGCCCAGGTATGTGCACAGAAAACAGTATATCTAGCTTTCAGAAAGGAGGAGAGCTTAAAAGCTCTTTCCATGGCAGGAAAACCTGGTGTGGAAAGGTCTCTCTGCCTTGCTTACCAGGCTCTGGGAAGATCTTGCATAGCCTCTGGAGGCCATGAAATCTCGTGAGATCTTGGATGGCCCTGTAAGATCTTGCAAAGGCCCCACAAGATGATGCCAGACTTTCCCAGAACTCAGCAAGCAAGTCTGAGAGCTTAAAAGCTCTTTCCACACTGGGTCAGAAAGAGCTTTCAAGCCCTCAAACTTGCATGGGATTAATTTGCATGATTGCATGCTGGCCAGACACCAAGTGCCTAAAGCTGCAATCGGGCAAGTTAAACGCACGCAAGCTGCGAGTCAACTGTACATGCATTTTTGCACACATTACTTAGCCGGAGGCCAGCACTGCAAAGTTTGAATCCGGAAAGATGGTTTTGTTTTAGTTTGTGTGTTGTTTCGCAAAGTTCCTTTCAGGGTAGTTTTGCCTTTAAAATGTTGACTGAATCAAATCCCTGGTCTCTGGAAGTGCTGCAATATTCTTCTGCAGATCTTGCAAAATTGCTGTTGCAGACAGGTAATAATTACAGGGTTCAATTTAATGCAGAGCTACTAGCATCCAACCCAGATTTAGACCTCAATGACTACAGAAGCACATCACACACGGGCTCTAGCCCCTGTTTAAAGGTGTTCCCCTTGCAGAGACTTCATTGCTATTCCACCCTGCAGGTCAACAGCTTTAAATGAGCTAGAAGCTCTCTTTACCACGGCCAGTACTGCATGCACAAAGAGGTCAAGATAGACGATGGTGGGCTTGCTCCAATTTCTGACAGGCCTCACTCCCTTGCTGTACTTCTTCAGAAGCCGCCGGGTCAAGCGGTGCAGTGTGGAGTTCCTGGGTCGTTGAGTGGCGGCAGCCAAAGTACCTGGGAAGCAAAGAGACTCAGGTAATTAAGTGTGATGAGAACATGACAAAAAGCTGACAACACTTTCTTGGGAAGGGCTGTTCTTCCTGAAGCACTTGGACCCTTCAGGATGGGACAAAGAGCCTAACAGAGAGGTATTAACATAAAGCCTGGAGTGGGCCAGCTGGCATGTGGACTACCACCTCTCTTGAAGTTAGGGTAGCAAAAATGCAGCCAATAAAAAGGCAAATCTAAAAAAAATGTAGTATAAACACTGACAACTGGGAAGCACGGGCCTGCAAGCACTCCAATTGGAGGAAAGCCTTTACCAAAGGTGTCAAGGGCTTTGAAGACACTTGAACTCAGGATGAAAGGGAGAAACATGCTAAGAGGAAGGCCCACTTGGAAAACCCTCACCATGATCAACTCCTGCCTGGAAATCTATGTCCCCACTGTGGAAGGACGTGTGGATCCAGAATTGGCCTTTATAGTTACTTACAGACTCACTGTTAAGACCATGTTTATGGAAGACAGTCTTACTCAGCTACGAGGGATCGCTAAAGAAGAAGAAGATATATATGACTGATGCCCTTCTTTGGAAATTAAACCAATGTCAAGACTTTAACATTCAAAAACTTTACTTGCAGAAGCTTACACTTATAGATGAATTAAAACAATATTCATAGTCACATGCTTATCCAAGCATGGGCTTACAGTCTCTTCTTCTAACTTCCAAACAACTGCATTTTCCTATTTCCAGAGCTCAGCGCTCAGCCATCTGTATCCCAATGAAGCCATGCCTTGCAGGTCCTTTGAGGGATTTCCACCTTCTTCTGCATTTTTGCTCTCTTTCTTACAAACAGAGAAGAAACACTAGAACACAGTTCAGTATTCAACTTAGCAGTGTTCACACTAGATTGTAAAACACAGCCATCTCACTTCACATAAAATGGAGTCGATCCTTCGCTACATACCTCCCATGTGACTAACGTTAGCCAATCACACAAGAACTACTAGAGAACTCTCTAGAATTCAGTTACCAACCATCAAATTTAAACACATGGTAATTCATACATGCATTTACAATTTCAGTGAATTAAATTACTATACTTAACAACCCCCACAGGGTCTTATCCTCTTTCTAGTCTCAGCCAGTGTGGTGCAGTGGTTAGAGTTTTGGACTATGACTGGGGAGATGGGGTTCAAATCCCCACCCAACCCTGAAGCTCACTGAGTGACCTTGGGTCCATCACTGCTTCTTGGCCTAACCTACTTCTCCCTAAACCACTTTCTCCAACTCATTGACTGAAATGTGTCTTCTTCTTCTTCTTGGGCAATCACTCATAGCCAAGTAAGATTGTCTTCCATCAACACGGCTTTAACAGTGAGTCCGTAAGTGACAGAGGAGGCCAATTCTGGATCCGCACATCCTTCCACAGTGGGGACATAGGTTTCCGGGCGGGAGTTGATCATGGTGAGGGTTTGCCAAACGTGCCTTCCTCTTAGCACATTTCTCCCATTTGTCCTGAGTTTGAGCATCTTCAAAACCCAAGACACCTTTGGTAAAGGGGGTTCTCCAATTGGAGCGCTCTCAGGCCAATGTTTCCCAATTGTAGGTGTTCATAACTACATTTTTAAAGATTTGCCTTGAGAGAGTCTTTAAACCTCTTTTGTTGACCACCAGCATTACGCTTTCCATTTTTAGCTTTGGAATAGAGCAGTTGCTTTGGAAGATGGTAATGAGGCAACTGCACAACATGACCAGTCCAACGAAGTTGATGTTGAAGAATCATTCATCCTCACCACCACCATATCTGTAACCAAGGCTGTGATCCTGTGTATACTTAGTGATTTGGATATTATAAATTCCCAGTGAACACAGTGGAACTTGCTTCTGCACAAATATACTTTGAATCAGGCTTCTGTCCCTACCAAGGGAAGCAGAAGGAGTAAAGCTCAATCTGCTAATTGGATACATTTGGCATCAGTTGTCAGGTGCAGAGGTTGCCTGTTGTTAGGAAAGAGAGAGGTGTTGGTTTGGCCTTTGCACTGCTTCTGCCTTTCTTCTCTGACAGCTCATGTCACACGACAGCCAGACTACTGCCTTTCACCAAGCTCTGAAGTCACTTTAATTTTTAAGATAATAGACTATGTGTTTCCAGTTAATGGGCTTTTTCTTTTCATTCAGTGTTCTGCAGATCTCATTCAGGAATCTAGACCACAGAAGTGAATGTGGAATAGGAATTAGTGAACCCCGAAAGCCACATGGTTTGGGAGCTGATGAGATTGTGCCTGATCCTGTACTCAGATAATTTAGTTCTCTCTCTCTCTCTCTCTCTCTCTCTCTCTCTCTCTCACACACACACACACACACACACACACACACACACACATCCTCCAACCCACCCACCCTTTCCCCCATATGAGAAGCTTCTTTACTGGAACAAAAAAACAAAATCTGTTTGCATAGCAGGAGAGAAAAAGAGCCAGGGATGCGTGAGCATTGGGGCGGGGGGGGGGGGAGAGAGAGTGAGATACGGAGACCCAAAATTGCATGTGACACATTCCTGAGTGGCCCCTCAGAAATGCAAAAAGATTCTCTCCCCCGCCCCCTGCTCACTGTTCCAGCTGGCCCTTGGGGAGCTCAGCCTCACCAACTCATTGGGCTGAAGCAAATTGGCAACGTGTGTGAGCAAAATCTAATCTGCAGGGTCCGAGATGTACGCTTTCTCCCGCTTGCCGGGCCTCTGATAGCTGTTTTGATGAGCTGCTGAAGGGACCAGAGTTCCAGCAGGAAACTGTAAATGAGATGTCCTCTCTCAGCACGCTGAGGCTGCTTATGTCCATTTTTTATGAAGGATGCCATGTCAGGAGCTGGGCTGGGAAGCGATCCCTATCTTTGATCAATGTCACAGCAACCAGAATGTTACGGACAGGGCTGCAGGTGTGTTATCCTCAGCAGAGCCTGAGGAATAGCAAGCCCTGATTTCATCTCAGCCAGGAGGCAAGAGCATATTTCCTTCCTTAACTGGAATCAGAATGATAAAAGGAATGTTTTAAAGGGGAAACTGGAATCAAAGCGGCCTGAAGAATAAATTTAGTTTCTAAACTCAGGGAATATACCCTAGAACAGGCATGTCCAACAGGCAGATCGTAATCTACTGGTAGATCGCAGGGTGTTCCTGGTAGATCCTGGTAGATCTCTGGCCCCTCAGTGATCCCCCCTCAAAAAAAATGCTCAACAACTTCGGCTTTCCCAAAAAAGCTCAACAATTATGGCTTCCAAAAAAACCTTCACAATTCTGGCTTCCTAAAAGAAGCTCAATAACTTTGCCTTTCCAAAACAAGATCAACAACTTTGCCTTTCCAATAAAAGTTCAACAACCTCAACAACTCTGGTAGATCAATGCCAGGTTTTTTTATACTGTGAGTAGATCGTAGTATATTAGGAGTTGGATGTCCCTCCCCTAGAAATATGGTTTGTGTTCTTGTTAAAGACTTGGTTGGGGGATATGGTTAGAGTACAAACTAGGACGAGGGAAACCAGGGTTCAAATCCCCACTCAGCCATGAAGCTCACTGGCTGACCTTGGGCCTGTGTTCGTTAGAGAAAGAGATATGATATAAATGCATGGATCAATAAATAAATGTGTCAGCTGTTAAGAGAGCAGGTGCTCAAAGTGCCAAAATATTTTATTATGCACAACATGCTTCAGAATTATGAACTTGCTTCATTAGTGGCTGTGCTTCTCATCACCAACCAGTAAATATAAACACCTGTGGCTTTCACCTTTGCTGTTTTATACCGCATCTATTGATTGATTTCATAAAATTCAAAAACCACTTGATTATAAGAAACCTCAAAGTGGTTCACAAAAGATAAAACAGTAAAAATAATAATAATTGTAACCTTACTTTAAAGTACCCAAAACTTAAAATATGAAAACAGATTAAAATTACCTCAACTTTCTAAGCATCTGTGTAGGCTTGTCGAAACAGAAATGTTTTCAGGAGGCACTGAAAAGATTACAGTGGAACCTCGGGTTGAGAACGTGATCCGAGCAGGAGGCATGTTCGCAACCCGCAGCGCCGAGTCTGCGCACGTGTGTGGCGTGATTCGGCGCTTCTGCACACAGCGTCGAAACCCAGAAGTAACCCATTCCGGTACTTCCAGGTTTCGGCACGTCTGTAACCTGAAAACGTGTAACCCGAAGCGTCTGTAACCCGAGGTGCCACTGTACAGTGAAGGCACCTGCTTAATCTCAATAAGCAGTGAATCCCAAATATGCACGCACTACAAATTGCAGTAGTCTTAACTTGGAAGTTGTCAGATGTCTCTTCCCAGGAATGGCTGTAGCAGCTGACTATCAGGCTGCTGCCAGTGACTTCCATGGCCCGGTTGCCCAGGAATGTACAAAGACAAGGAAATGTTTCTTACCACTCACTTTTTATTCAGTATTTACAGAGAGAGGCTATAGAACCCAGCCTCTTGGATCATGGCGTTGTCCCGAGTAAATCTCCACCCACCCCGTCTCTCCCACTTCCTCTTTCGTCACTTCTACGGGTGCTGCTACGTGCCCTTTGTCTTTGAGCTCTCTGCTCTCCTACTTTCAAGGCTCGCCAGGTTCTGGAAGAGGGGGGGTCTGGAATGCTTTCTAAAGACACTGAGTCCATCAGCTGTCGCCCCCTTGGTGCTCCCTCTTCCTCTTCCTCCTCCTCCTCTCCCACGATTTCCCAACTTTCCCCCTCATTTGCCTCTGAGCTGTGACCTCCCTCAAACCCCTGTTGTAATTCTAAACTGTCTTCCTCTTCCTCTTCCCTGAAAGGGTCAAGCTGGGGAGGCAGTCTCCACCATTTCTCCTCTGCCCAGTCCCTGACACTGACACACCAGTCTCATCTGGTAAAAGGCACTCTACCACACCTGGGCCTCTATGACAAAGCTGGGTTGAGGAGCACCCCACATTGTGAACCTGATCTTTTGGGACAGTTGTTCCCAAACTCTTCCCATCATGGACCAGCAGAAAATTCCCGAGGATCCTGGAGAACCACTTAAAGATTTTTTTGCCCACCGTAGCAATTGGAGAGCACCGTGCTAAACGATGCGTGCTTTTTAATTGTGCTTTTGCAGACACAGACAACCCGACTGAAGCTCACAGACCACCAAGGGTTCACAGACCAGTTTGGGAAGTCCTGCTTTGGAGCACAGATGGGGAATCTGTGGCCCTCCATATCTTGTTGGACCACAGCTCCTATCACTCCTGCCCACTGGCCAGGCTGGCTGGGGCAGATGGGAGATGGAGCCTACCAACATCTAGAAGGCTACAGCTTCCCCATCCCTGCTTTGGGGTAAGTGCTGCCCCATTCATAAATATGGCTGCCCCATTCATAAAATCTGCATCAAGCAGATTTTTAAGCTTGATGCAATCCCCAAAACAGTGCAATGCGTGGAAGTCCTGCTGAAGACTCAACGCCCGCTGGCCTGTGTCCAAAATGGAACCAAGTTAGAGACTTTAACCTGCTACACTGATTCAGAAGTCAAAACTGGACGTTTCCATGGGGACAGCAATGCTCGATGGAGTTAATGATGGTGCTAAAAATAAGCCTAATAATGATCAATTGTCGGCTGTGGCGCAATATCGTTGCGAGCTTTGTGCCCACCTGTCCCCATTGTGGCTACCACCAAGGAACATGATGCTTCTGGGCTGCGTTCCAGCAAGAACTGTGGAAACAAGCAATGTGCTTGAGCTAATGTCAGGGACAGAGATGGCTCTCATCATTAGCAGCTGCACATTTCCTTCGGCAGCCTGGAAGCGTTGCAAATGAGGCTCCTAAAACTCAACTGTCAACGGAGCTAAACAAATAGACGTTGTTGATAATAACAACACCTCCCCGGTGTAGGAGCACACAGGGAAGTAAGGCTGAAGTGGCCACATTTCAAAGCTGCAAAGTATCTTTGGGGTATTAGCCCCCTGTAGCAAACATTCACATGCTCTAATCCTACCCTCTGGGAGTGTCAGAAACATTCCTCGCCAGTTTGGCCGCAGCTTGGGAGTTTTGTGCTGCTTCGGTGAGGCTCTGGGTTGTGATAGAGAGAGACCACTGGAAGTGTGATGCAATCAAGGGAAGGGAGACGCTTACACAAGACCTTGGCATCACTGGAGCAACTCAAGAGAGGGAGAAATACTACCTCGTCATCAAGAACCAGGAATGTCCGCTTGGCTTCTCATCCTTGAGATTTTATTTATTTCATAAGATTTATATATTTGACGGGGGACGGGGGACCTCCAAGTGGTTTACAGAGAGAATAAAAGGATAAAATTGTAAGCAAGAAGAATTAGCAACAATAATTTAAGACTTTCAAAAAGTTAAAATAACAATAAACTAAAAACAGATTAAAGCTTGCATCAGCTTTCTAAAGATCTGGACAGGCTTGTCTAAACAAAAAAGTTTCATCAGGTGCTAAAAAGTGTGCAGCAAAGATGCCTGCCTTAAATCATTAGGCAGGGAGTTCCAAAGGGTAGGTGCTGCGCCACTAAAAGACTGAGTTCTCACAAATGCAGAATGAGTGTTATTTGACACCTGTAACCGTACCAGTTCTACCAATCGAAGCAGTCAAAAGGAAGTATATGGGGTAAGGCCATCTTGTAGGTGCCTGTGCCACAAACTAGATTTAATGAACACTCATTTCAGAGTGCTTTGTAAACTGATAGTCATAGCCTCTTATATACTAACATTTTATGCTCTTCCACTTCCATTTAGTGGTCCTAACCCTTCTTTTAGATTCTTATAGTACCTTCTGTTTTAATAATTTTAGCTCTTCAAAATGTTTTACAGATTTTAAATGATTGTACCCCACCCTATTTATGCTGGTTTATGACTGTAATAAAGATTTGATGATGAATCTTGAAGGTAAACTGGTCCTAAGTTGTTAAGGGCTTTATATACTAACACCCAGTGCTATTTCTCTAGAAAAAGAAGTGCCAGAACTCACTATGAACACCTCCCTTGTCCTCTTCTAATGGCAACGGTGCCCCCCTGAGAGGTGCAGGAACTGAGTTCCAGTGAGTTCTGGCTGAATAAGAGCCCTGGTAACACTTTGAATTTGATCCAGTACCAAATAGATAACCAGTGCAGGTCTCTGAGCACAGGTGTAATATGCCGACAAGGCCTCACTCCCACCAGCAGTCATGCAGAAGCACTCTGCACCAACTGCTTCTGGATCAAGCACAAGGAAAGCCCCACATAGAGTGCACTGCAGTAATCTAGTCAAGAAGTAACCAACGTATGAACTACTGTGGTCAGCCTTTCCTGGGTAACTGTATTCTGCACCCATGACTCCCAGTTGCCTCTGTTTTGTGCAAAATCATAGGTCCACACACACAGAATGTCCTGACTATAATAGTCTTGCACACAGAGAATTTCCTTCCCTAAAGGGGTTGAAATCCAGAATCTCTGCACTCATTCCACCTCCTGCAAATATGTGCAAGGCATGAGTCCTGCTTTTGTGCATGCACAAAAATCATGGGGGCAAATCTTCCCGTAGGCTGTGCCACTTCAGACTGCAGGGGGAAGCTGGCAGTTTCGGATGCCCCCAGAAAGAAAACAATCACCCCGCTTGTATTGGTATGTTTGCTTACTTGTAGCATTTGTACGGCTGCCCATCATTCCCTGAACAGCTCACAAGCAAAAAGCCAGGAAATGCAAGATGGAGCTATCAAGATTTTAAATAAAAAACCCGGCAAATGGCAGCATAAATATTTGATCAGCAGAGAAGAGTAAAAAAAAACAGTTCTGCAGCAGAAGTAACGGTAACATGACGGTAAAGAGGGGATTACAAGTGAGATATTAAAATCACAATTTTAAAAGTCTGGAGAGAACAACACCAAAAAGTATTCAAGAGGCACTCACGAGGCCAAAATGTAAGCTCAAAGCAAGCCTCATGGGAGTGGAGTAAGGGCAGGTGGATTTTACGACCATCAAAAATGTCTTCTCCTTTGGGTGACTGCTCTATCACCAAGGAAAGAACAATGCACATCACTTTAAAAAGAGGACTAAAAGGGGACACTGATTTGCATGTAAAATTTTTACATAGACTAAGTTATATGTATAGATGTGCATTTGGAGACAATTACTCTAGCTTTAATAGAAATACAGTATATCTCCCCTCAGTGGGGAAGACCAGGGGCAGGTAGCCTGTGTTTATGCTCAGTTTGCTGTCCAGGTGCTGAAATTTGTTGATAGGCAGCTTCTAATTGCCCCTTACTCTTGCTCTGTAGAATTCTTTAAACTGGGTAGCCCATCAAATAGAGAACTGTCTTCTGTGCAGCAAAACACGTGGCCACCCTACCTTGGTAGCCACCTGTTGCACCCCCCCTTGACAGGACACTCAGAGTACGACCTGGGAATTTGATCTTGAGTTTCAAGTGGAGGTTTCTATGGGAGAAGAGGATCTTTCAGGCATGCTGGCCCCAATGCCATGAAGGCTTTAAAGGTAAGAAACAGCAGCTTAGACTGGGTCTGCAGATGGACTGGGAGCCAGCACAGCTGACAAAGCACAGAAGTCATGTGATCAAATCACCCAATCCCCGCTGTATTATGGACCAAGAGCAGTTCAGATACATGTAAAATCTGGCATGTTTGAAAGAAGGGCTCTCCCCAGCAACCAAATTTTCTGCTTGCTTCTACACCTCCCCCCACAAACATCACTAAAGCATGCAAAGTGCTACATTCCAGGTCAAGCATTATTGCCACCTGATTTTGCTGCATGTCTGAACAGGGGCCTTAGTGGCTATAACATCAAGGAGAATTCCACCTCCTTATTACCTTTCAGGGTGGACTTCTGGCTAGCCTGCTGGTTCCTTTTCTAGATCACTGGTTGTTTTGTGTGTATTTTAACCTCTTGCACAGTTCAAACCACCCTGAACTGTGAAAAGGTGGCTCAGAAGCGTGCTAAATGAATAACTTATGACTCGCATACTTGACTGCTCAGGTGTTCAGCTGAGAGTCATCACCAAGTGCTAAGTTACTGAACAAGGAGTGTGAGTGTATGAATTGACCCAGTGATCAAATCTTTCCCTCCCTTCCACTCTCTCCCCAAGTACTGAAGTCAAAACTGTAGCCTCCTCAGGGCAAGGACCTGCTTAGGTTGCCCTGAAAGATGCCATGTATACAGATGGCAATGTAATAATAACAGACCTGAAATCTTACCTGCAACAAAAATGAGGAGCAGGAATACCTTCATCATCATCATAGCTACCACCTGGTAACTCACAGAATCTGATTTTTCCCAGGAAAGGACTGATTCTCCAGCATCTCATCAGAGGAGCAGACAATTCTTAAGCAGGAACTTCACCTTCTCTCTTCTTGTCCGTTTCTTCATTGCACATCAATGAAATGTCCAGCACCACCAGTATTTCAAGCTCTGAAAGCCTTTCTGCGCTCCCACGAGATCTAACACTCGCCACCTCTTCTGCTTGGGAAAGTGATCGCAGACAGCATTTTAATTCCGCTGACGTGCTGGTGCTAAGTGGCTGATGGCAATTGGTCTGGAGATGGAGAGTTGAGGTTGTGGGGGGTAAGAAATCCTACTCCTAACAGGATTTCGCAGAATGCTTTTACCTGGGAAGCTGCCTTATGCAACAGTCTTTGCAATAATAATAATAGCATCCCCAATAGATCCTCTGCATCAGACTTATGCACTGGCATCTCTGGCATTGACAGCAATTAAGCTCACTGTCTTGAATTACCTCGGGTAATGGAAGCTTTCTATTGTCTAATGAAGAACAATCACTAACACCGTAAGCCAAGGAGGAGGGAGGCTGGTGTTGGGAGATCCAGACTGCATGTCATCTTCTCGTCTCAACTCCCTTTAATTAAAAGACATGCTGTGCTGTGATGGATGGGAGAACTTAACAGCCTCATCTCAGAAGGGAAAGGAAAGCCCTCTTTTCAAGCAAGGTTATTCCAGGGGACCTGTCCTCTACCGGACTGGCACTGAGGTGTTGGCAAAGGTAAAAGGTAAAGGTACCCCTGCCCGTACGGGCCAGTCGTGACCGACTCTAGGGTTGTGCGCTCATCTCACTTAAGAGACCGGGAGCCGGCGCTGTCCGAAGACACTTCCGAGCCACGTGGCCAGCGTGACGAAGCTGCACTGGTGAGCCAACACCAATGCCACACACGGAAACGCTGTTTACCTTCCCGCTATAAAGCGGTACCTATTTATCTACTTGCACTTAGGGGTGCTTTCGAACTGCTAGGTGGGCAGGAGCTGGGACCGAACGACGGGAGCTCACCCCGCCGCGGGGATTCGAACCGCCGACCTTACGATCAGCAAGTCCTAGGCACTGAGGTTTTACCCACAGCGCCACCCGCGTCCCGAGGTGTTGGCAAACACTTTTTTAAAACAAGGGCAATGTTTTGGAGGGAGCCAGTGACTTGGGGAGCAATTCAAAGGGGCACCATCTATTGCCTCTCTTCCCATGTGTACCAATATAGGAGCAAAAGACTCTTTAACACACACACCCTTTCCACCTCGATGGACCAACTGTTCCTTCTTATCCACTCATTTCACTTAGATTCTTACAAATGGGGATGGCCATTTTAATTAATTTTATTGCCCACCCTCCACCAGTAAGTCCCAGGACAGGTTACAGCAATTTAATATATATTTTTGAAATTGTTTTTATTTGACTTTACAAGTGTAAAGTTATAACAATACCAGGTATGTATCCATATATAAAGATTTCTCTGAATCTTGAGACTTCTCACCTTCCCCTCCATGGGTCCTGTTGTCAACATTTTAAGCTGCATACTATTTCATAATCTATATTTTGTATCTGACCATATTGTCTGTAACATTTGTCACATTTGCAAGCGTTATTAAAATCCTGCTAAAGTTTTTATCTGCTTACAGTGCTCTCCTAAATAAATTATAAATTTTCCCATTCTGTCTTGAAGTTTTTGTCTTCTTGGTTCCTGAGCTTTCTGGTCAGCTTTGCCTTTTGAGCATAGCCCACAGCTTGTTTTGCCATTCCTCTCTGGTAGAGACTCCTTCTTTCCATCTCTGGGCTAGTAGAATCCATGTGGCTGTTGTCATATACATAAAAAGCCTTTCCTCTCCTCAGGGATGTTGGCACCTACAATTCCTAATAAAAAAAGCTTCTTTTTTTACAGAAGTTATTTTAAACATTTCCCCCCCCCCCAATTCATTATATATCATTTCCCAGAAAGCTTTTATTACCATACATGACTACCACATATTGTAAAAGGTACCTTCTTTTTCTTTACATTTCCAGCAGGTATTTGTACTTGAGGTTACAACAATTTAAAATACAGTATCAAAAACAGTTGAAACAAATGACAGTCACATGAATTTGGGTGGATCCAGAAAGCACACATCTCAAGTGTCAAAGACCAGGGCAAAGAGGTGTGTTGGAGGCCTGGCTGAGCCTCTTGCCAGGTCTGGGGAAACACAGGGCCAGGAACTGCATGCAGCCCCCAGGCCCTTCTATCCAATCCCTGGGACTCTCTCAAGGCTATGCCTGCTCTTCCTGGACTACATTCTTCACTAGTCCTGCTCAATGTCCTCCTTCGGTTCTTTAGCCTGGCAGGAATGTGCCCCTCAATTGCTTCCCGGGATGAAGATTGAGAGATGCACATGTATAGAGAAACTTTGGGCTTTTGCATGGCTGGAATTTAGGCTCCCCTGCAAAGGTGGAAGTCACGCCCATTGCTGTGCCCACTTTCGCCTCTGGCCTTGCCCTGTTTGATGTGCCTTCCCTCAAAGCAGTTTCTTTCTTTTTATATATATAATTTTTATTCAATTTTCTGTTTTACAATTTAGAATATTCATTTATACAACCTTAAAATATCACTGACTTCCCTTCTTCTCTTTCCATGGTTCATTTTACATAGCATAAATCCTTGCATATTTTATATAAACTAAACCATTCAGAATTTCATTACAGTCATACCTTGGGTTACAGATGCTTCAGGCTGTATTTTTCAGGTTGCGGACCGCCGAAACCCAAAAGCGTTGAATCACAACCCATGCGTGTGCAGAAGTGCCACTGCGGGTTGCGAACGCTGCAGGTTGCAAATGTGCATCCCGCACGGATCACGTTCTCAACCTGAGCGTCCACTGCATTACTTCCATCAAAACTTATTTACACTGTTGAATTTATCTTCATGCTGACAACATTTTCAAGCGTACACAATTTCCCCCCATATATTCAGTGAACATTTTTCCAATCTTCTTTAAAAGAATGTTCTTCTTGTTCTCTTATTCCTTACGTTAGATCTGCAAGCTGTGCATATTCCATCGGTTTAAGTTGCCATTCTCCTTTGGTTGGGACTTTGCTCGTTTTCCATTTTGGGGCTAACAAAACACAAGCCGCCTTTGTGGCATACATAAATAGCCTTTTTTGACACCTGGGAATTTCCATCCGACACTCAAACCAGTTTCTATCTGATTACGAAGCAGAAGCCATGGTTAAGCCGAGATGTGTGTGAGAGGCTTTTCAGGCAGCCGTTGCTCACGTGTGGATGACAGTTTTAGTGAGCTGGAGTTCATCACAGAAAGATAAATCAAAGAACACAAATAGAGGGAAGGAACACTTGCAATGCGAGAAAGCAATTTGTAATACAACCAGCGGGGTAGGGTGGGGGGACACGTTTCTAGCTGCTAACATGTACAACATGTACATAGCCTCTGATCCCGCCAAAGTGAAGGGCTTGGACAGATACCATTTGCCACGTGCCTGGGATACCCTTGTGGCTCAGGACTCAGCACCAACACCCAGTGGCGGAAAAGCCAGTTGGGTGCCTAGGGCAGCGTGTGTGTCAGGGCCACACGCATGTTGGGTGGGGCCATCCGTGGGGGTGGGAAGCCGGGGCAGGGCGCTTCACAGGGCCTCCGAGGAGTTTGCCTGCCTCCTCCC
This sequence comes from Podarcis muralis, assembly GCF_964188315.1. Lineage (NCBI taxonomy): Eukaryota > Metazoa > Chordata > Lepidosauria > Squamata > Lacertidae > Podarcis > Podarcis muralis. Next base: position 18,830,185 of record NC_135669.1, read on the forward strand.
ACTCACCACCCTACAGCTGAGGGGGAGGCAGTGGGCGAACCGTTTGGGGCAGCACGGAGCCTGCGGGCGCCCAAGTCACTGCGTCACTCCCAGGAGAGACACGTGGCTCAGGCACGCTGCAGGCCCCACAGTGAGTGCTGCCCGGCATTTTGCCACCCCCATCAGTGGTGATCCCCTCGGCGGCCCGCCCCCACCGCACCGCCCTTCCTTTGACTTTGTGGTTCCCAATGTGGGGCTTTGACTTTGTGGTTCCCAATGTGGGGCACATGCCACACAGCGGGGCAATTTGGTTTTTAAGGGGGGCAATTCAACAATGAGTTATTAACAGTGAATGGCCTTTTAGGCTTCCTCCACGTGAATAGGAGTTCACTTTTTGAATAATAAAAATTATATGTCACGGGGGAGGGGGTATCAGGATTTTAGAGATGCTTAGGCGGGGCATTATGGTGCTGGAGGAGACTCTTGAGAGTCCCATGGACTGCCAGAAGATCAAACCTCTCCATTCTTAAGGAAATCAGCCCTGAGTGCTCACTGGAAGGACAGATCGTGAAGCTGAGGCTCCAATACTTTGGCCACCTCATGAGAAGAGAAGACTCCCTGGAGAAGACCCTGATGTTGGGAAAGATGGAGGGCACAAGGAGAAGGGGACGACTGAGGATGAGATGGTTGGATAGTGTTCTTGAAGCTACCAGCATGAGTTTGGCCAAACTGCAGGAGGCAGTGGAAGACAGGAGTGCCTGGTGTGCTCTGTTCCATGGGGTCACGAAGAGTTGGACACGATTAAACAACAACAAAAGGCGGGGCATAGCCAAAAAAAGTTTGGGAACCACTGTTTTATAGACTTCCAGGATCAGGGCCTTGCTTGGAAGAGACCTAAGAGGAAGCCGTGGTTCCTTTCTTGCTGGTGCAACACTTATCCTCTCTAGTTCTGCAGGTTCTTAACTCTCTTGTGGACAGTTCCTTGGCTGCACCTGCTGTTGCGCCCAACCCCTTGACTCTAGTAGGTTTCCCTACTAGCCTGACAGCTCCCCTATCTGGGTTCCTCAGGCTCCTTCGGGAGGAAGGGTAGGACAGCAGTGGAAGAAATAAATAATAATCTCCCTTGCAAACTGCAACATGGCTGTCTTACCAAGAGCAGAAGTAGCTGGCTGCTTCATAAATCACAATTCTGAAGGGTCAAAACAGATGATGAGATCATGCAGCCAGAAACTCCCAAATGAGTAATGGGCAGTAGATCAGACTAAACCAGCTTTCCTCAACGTGGTGCCCTCAAGCTGTTTTGGACAGCAACTTCTGTCAGCCACAGTCTAAAGATCCAACCCTGGCAATGGGAGAAGCAGTACAGATTCTCTGAACTGTATCCATCTGATCATTCAGCCTGATTCTACATAGCCCTTGGGTTGGTTTGTGCTGTACATACAAAGAAGATCAGGATCTGCTGCATCAGGCCATTGGCCCATCTAGTCCAGCATCCTTTTCCCAGTGGCCAACCAGGTGCCTATTATGGGAAGCCTGCAAGCAGGACGTTGGTATTAACAGCAGCGCTTTCCCTACTTGCATTTCTATGCAACGGGTCGTCAAAGGTATATTGCCTTCAATGTTGTGGCTAGTAGTAGCCTTACCTTCATGCAAACATGATTTGGGTTGTCCTCACAGCACCCCATATATATAAAAACCTTTCACACTCTGCCTTCTGCTTCATCCCAGGGAAGGAGGCAGCAAGATTCAATGAAAAGAAAAGGGAAGCAATAGTGTTATGGGGGCACCAGGAAAATCATTCATATTGTCTTGAAGTTACTAGCCAAGCTTGCAAACATGTTCAGCAGCCAAGATGGGTTTAAAAGGCAGGGGACAGATTCAGATTATCTCATAGATTTGGGCCACCTCAATGTCCTGTTGCAAACAGGGCCACTTTTACCTCCAAAAATCAGGCCAAGGGAAGCTCAACCAATCTCTCTGAGCACCCCACCCCAAGAAGAAACAAATGTTTACAAAATGTTCCAAAATGTCATTGCTATCCATATTTGGAATGCAGGATTTGGAATTTGTGCTTTAACCATATCCTTCAAAACTGCGAGAGGTCCTAGGCATCTGGTGCCGCTGTTTGGAGCAGTGAAATGTCTCAGGCGTTTGGATGAAGTACAGTGGTACCTCGGGTTAAGTTCTTAATTCGTTCCGGAGGTCCGTACTTAACCTGAAACTGTTCTTAACCTGAAGCACCACTTTAGCTAATGGGGCCTCCTGCTGCTGCTGCACCGCCAGAGCACGATTTCTGTTCTCATCCTGAAGCAACGTTCTTAACCTGAAGCACTATTTCTGGGTTAGTGGAGTCTGTAACCTGAAGCGTATGTAACCTGAGGTACCACTGTACTAAAATAGAGAGGTGACACCTTGTTGAAGACCTAGGAAGATTTGAACCGCTTTTTGTGGGTTTGCAAACAGGGCCGGTTCAAGACATTTTGCTGTCTGCAGCAATGGACAAGGTGGCAACCCCTCCCGGTTCTGTGTACAGAAGCCAAAAGGACTGACAGTTGAATCTTCCTTAAGAACATAAGAAGAGCCCGCTGGATCAGGCCAATGACTCACTGATTCCAACACCCTTTTCTTACAGTGGCAACTCAGATGCCTATGGGAAACCTGCAGCGCAGGAGTTCTCTCCCCTCTTGTGTTTTTTAGCAGCTGGTATTCAGAAGCATCACTGCCTCTGACCCTGGAGGCAGAGCATGGCTAGTAGTCACTGATAGTTTTATATGCCATGAATTTGGAACTAGCTCAGTATCGTTTACACTCAATGGAGTTTCAGACTCTCCCATTGCCAGCTGGGGATACTAGGAAATGAACCTGGGACCTTTTGCACTCAAGGTACTTTCTCTGCTCCTGAGCTATGGTCCTCCATCCCTCATCAATATCCTAGAGGTTGAAGCTGGCAAGAGAGGAGTTGGGTGCATGGGACGATATCTTCCATTCCCTTTTAGGATCTTCTGTGTGCCTTCTCCCTCTCTCTCCCTCTGCTGCACCCTTCATGCTGCTCAGTAGGAAAGCAACAATCTAGCCCTGGCCCCTCCGGAATGGCCATCTGAATTATCGAGATGGTGAAAGGTTTATTATGCAAACATAATAAACGTAATAAGGGACGTGTTTATTATGCAAACAGCAACTGAGTTATGTGTCCTTTAAGACTACTAAATAGTTTTTAATTACTGCTATATCAGTAAATCCCATAAATATGCAAATGCAATTAGTTCACAAAATAGGCCCTAAATATCTTTATTCCTCTCCAACAAAGTTCTTTGAAGTTAATCGCCAGCTCCCTTTGTTCACTCCCTTGGCAGCGGAGCCGAAAATGATGGGAATTATGACAGATGTACACATTTTTGGGAGGGGAGAAGTGTATTTTCCCACCCACCCCTTCATCCAAATGCCACATCTGGACAGGCAGAGATGGGATATGGAGGAGGGGAAGAAGAGATGGATGAGGAAACACCCCCTCCCAGAGAACAACTTCATCATTTGGCTCACAGCAAAGTGTTTTGTGCTGTGCACAACAGACATATCACAACAAGTGGGTCTTGCAACAAGATGCAAATGCATAGTGTTCCCTTTCTGGATTCCAAACAGTTTAATTTCCTCTTCCCCCGGTTTTCTGTTCTCCCCCACTCCCCAAAAAGAGAGAGAAGCCTGTTAGCATCCCATGCCCTCCAAGCATGCTCTGCTCACATTGACCCATTTTAAGCACACAGATGGTTGCACCCCCCGCTAAAGTTTTTGCTGTACCTTTGGAAACCTTGAAATTCTCCTAAGCCTCCTGATAGCTCCCACTTGTGTGTGCCCATTTGGCTACATAAGGAGCAACTCTCAAAGACTCGGGATCATTTCTTCTTCTTTGGTGATCGTAGCCAAGTAAGATTGTCTTTCATGAACATGGTCTTAATAGTGAGTTAAGTAAGTGACTGTTGAGGCCAATTCTGGATCCCCACATCCTTCCACAGTGGGGACATTGGTTTCCGGGCAGGAGTTGATCACAGTGAGGGTTTGCCAAGTGTGCCTTCCTCTTAACACGTTTATCCCTTTCGTCCTGAGTTCAAGCGTCTTCAAAGCCCATGACACCTTTGGTAAAGCTGTTCTCTAATTGGAGCGCTCTCAGGCCAGTGATTCCCAGTTGTTGGTGTTTATACTACTTTTTTTTTAGATTTGCCTTGAGAGAATCTTTAAACCTCTTTTGTTGACCACCAGCATTACGCTTTCCAATTTTAAGTTCGGAATGCAGTAGTTGCTTTGGAAGATGATAATCAGTCATTCAAACAACATGACCAGTCCAACAAAGTTGATTTTGAAAGATCATTGTTTCAGCACTGGTGATCTTTGCTTCTTCCAGTACACTGGCATCAGTTTGCCTGTCGTCCCAAGTGATGTGGAAAAAAATTCGGAGACACCATTGATGGAGTTTATAAGTGATCCATATTTCACAAGCTTACAGTAACATTGGTAGTACAATAGCTTTGTTAACAAGCATTTTGGTTTCCCTGCAAATGTCCCAGTCCTCAAACACTCTGCACTTCAGTCAGGAGAAAGCTGCACAAGAGGTACCTACAGCAAAATGTCACCATGCAGAATGCATCGGCTTCTGTTCAGCATGCCAGCGGTTCCAGCCCATTCCACCACCACAGCTTTCCATCCTCTTCCCCCAAACAAGTCAGCATTCTGTGGCCACTGAGCATACTCAGACCTCATTTGGCTGTTTTGGGTGGGTGTGTTTGTGCGCCAGTGTTCACTCCTGGCTACATTAAAATCTCAGGTTTCTCCATTGATTTCTACAGGCAGGATTCACTTGTGTTCCTGGGAATGTTCAAAAATAGCTTCTCAGGCAGGCTGAACCAAAGAATTGCCTAACCAGAAAAGGAGAGAATAATCTCTGACTTTTTAATATCTGTGTGTATCTCTTCCTCCTTTTTTCCAAGATAGTCAACCCTCTCTTTTTTTGCTCCCCCCACCTCAGTCACCATTGCATGGGCACTAAGTAAACACATTTCTCATTAGGGGTTTTCTTTGGGGGGGGTGACCTCTTAGAGGTTTCCCTCCTGAAACTGTGTTGTATTGGTGCATATAACACCAGTCCTGAAAGACCTACATTGGCTCCCAGTATGTATCTGAGCACAATTCAAAGTGTTGGTGCTGAGCTTTAAAGCCCTAAACGGCCTCGGCCCAGTATACCTGAAGGAGCGTCTCTACCCCCATTCTTCAGCCCGGACACTGAAGTCCAGCTCCGAGGGCCTTCTGGCGGTTCCCTCGCTGTGAGAAGTGAAGTTACTGGGAACCAGGCAGAGGGCCTTCTCAGTAGTGCCGCCCGCCCTGTGGAATGCCATTCCATCAGATGTCAAGGAAATAAACAGCTATCTGACTTTTAGAAGATATCTGAAGGCAACCCTGGTTGGGGAAGTTTTTAATGTTTCATGGTGTTTTTAATATTCTGTTGGAAGCCGCCCAGAGTGGCTGGGAAACCCAGCCTGATGGGTGGGGTATAAATGTCATCATCATCATCATCATCATCACCATCATAAAAGCTTGGGGTCCTCCTGTGTATGCTGGTGCCTTCTGCTTGTGGCGTGGGTAGCATCTGTGGCAGATGCTGGGTGGGGAATATCAGTAGCCCCCTATTTGTTCCTTCTGAGTCCCCTGGCTATACCTTTCTTTCAGAGAACAAAGCTATGAGTTATGCAGCTCCAAAAAGAGCCTGCTGCTCTCACGTGGGATGGAGGAGGAGGACAGTGTACTCCTGGCGAGTATTGTAATAAGATCCAACTGTCAACCCTGTTGGATTCTGTAAGTGTAATGGGGCCACAGGTTCCATCTTGACTTTTGTTGCAGTCAACCAAATGCCTTGGCCAGCTCTAACTAGAAGGAGCTTGTTTGCCAATTTAAACTGCAACCCTATGCCAAGCATAATTATGCTGGAGCAAGTCCCTTTGAAAGGGCTGTGGGTGGTGCTGTGGGTTAAACCACAGAGCCTAGGACTTGTTGATCAGAAGGTTGACGGTTCGAATCCCCGTGATGGGGTGAGCTCCCGTTGCTCAGTCCCTGCTCCTGCCAACCTACCAGTTCGAAAGCACTTCAAAATGCAAGTAGATAAATAGGTACTGCTCTGGTGGGAAGGTAAACGGCGTTTCCATGCGCTCCTCTGGTTTGCCAGAAGCGGTTTAGTCATGCTGGCCACATGACTCGGAAGTTGTACGTGGGCTCCCTTGGCCAATAAAGCGAGATGAGCACCGCAACCCCAGAGTCGGTCACGACTGGACCTAATAGTCAGGGGTCCCTTTACCTTTTAAGTCCCCTTGAACAGTACAGTGGGACTTACATCTGCAAAGATGTGCATAGGATTGTGCTATTAATTAGGTAAAATGGTCCTAGGGAGAGGTGTTCCCATGTATCCTCCTGCAGAATTAAATCAGCCTCTCCTAGCATGGGACCTTCCAGATGTTATGAACATCAGCTTTCAAAAGTCCCACCCAGCATGGTCTTGCTTCAATCCACCCTAGCATGCTATAGCTCTATGGGCTGGTGTTGACATGGGTTGAAGAAACACTATGAAGGGCACCAGGCTGGGGAAAGCTGACTTCAAGTCAAATCTTTATTATGGTCATAGACCAGCATAAAAGGGTGGGATGCAGTCATTTAAAAACTGAAAAGCGTTTTGGGATGCTAAAAGGTATTAAAGAAGGTGAATATAAAAGTCTATAAGAATTTAAAAGAAGCTAAAAGAGTATGAGCATTGGGGTGGGTGTGGAAGAGCATAAAAGGTTGATACAGTGGTACCTCAGGTTACAGATGCTTCAGGTTACAGATGCTTCAGGTTACAGACTCTGCTAACCCGGAAGTAGTACCTCTGGTTAAGAACTTTGCTTCAGGATGAGAACAGAAATAGCGTGGTGGCAGCGTGGCAGCAGCAGGAGGCCCCATTAGCTAAAGTGGTGTTTCAGGTTAAGAACAGTTTCAGGTTAAGAACGGACCTCCAGAACGAATTAAGTTCTTAACCCGAGGTTCCACTGTATATAAAAGACTTTACTAATTTACAGTGCAATCTGATATGTTCATTAAATCTAGTTTGTGGCACAGGTCATCTTCCGACAAATTCTGAGCACTGCTGTGCAGAATCTAGCAACATTGTATATTGTAGCAGGATTGGTATCTGAGAGCAGCAGGGAGGTATAGAATTGTCCTGTGCTTATGAAGTAGTGGGGAAATCAGGCTAATACGAATGTCTCTGTAATACAGGCACTGGAAAAGGACATGCTCTACCATTAAAGCCGACTTAGAGAAATGTACTCAGAGAGCTCTGAGGCGGCAACACCCTCTAGCTCCATTTATTGATGTGTTGGTAAGTTGGGGGTTTTTAAAAACGGAATTTCTACCACCACCACCACCCCTTTCACCATAAAACAGCCTCAAGGTGGCATATAATAATAAGATACAATAATAAATAGAATTATAGAGAAAGATAAAATGGAAAAGCAGTAAATAATAGGACAGCATGTTAAAGCAGCAGATAAAAGCCAGTGGGAGGTCTGGGGCAGGGCTTGGTTTAAAGGGTTGCTTCATCCAAGTTCAGTTTAAAGGCAGCAATCCCTAAGAAGGAAGAAGAGACCTTGCAGTTGTCCACCCAATGAGAAAACTAGGACTCCACTAGAATCTGAAGGGTAAGAGTTGGTGATGGTACCTGGGGAGAGAATTTTATAATGTGGAGGTCGCCAATAAGTACCCACCTTACATTAGGAGGTGGTGACAGCTGGAAAAAGCCCTCCGTTGAATGAACCAATGCATGGATAGTGAGACAAGGCAGTTTTAAAGGTCAAATCCAGCACTTTGGAAACAAATTGGGAGCCAGTGCAAAGCTGCCCAGAGGCATATGGAAAGGGTAAGTGTGTAGAAACCATTTAGTGGACCTGCTGCATGTTTTAATATTCAAAATATACCCCTGTCCTGTTCAGAATTACCGTAATTTGTTATCCTTAAAGTTTTTGCAAAGCTACTGCTGCCATGCACATTTTGCATAGTCAGAGTGCCATCTGGGGGCCAAATCGGATTTTTCTGGTGTGTGTGATTTGCTGTCTGATAAATGATGGGATGGTAACACAGCATGTCCTGCTTTCATTTTAGGTGCCATTTGTTGTGTGATTTTAATTGGAGGATTCATTATTTTGTTATTGAATCACTTCACTTGATAGGGGAACCCAGAGCAGGACCCCTGAAATGGATCTCAAGATTCAGGTCAGTATATGTGAAAGGACGTGTCTTAGATATCCTGGTTCCAGGCCATCAAGGGTTAAAACCAGCATTTTAAAATTGGGCCACAAAAATGGGTTTGGAGACAGTGGAGCTTCCTTAAATTTGTAGGAGACATTTTCCCAAAATGGCGGTTGGCCATTCTCTTGCAACCCCGATCACACTAACCATGGTGCCTAAAAACATATTTATTTATTTTTATCAAAGTATATGTTTTGGGATGTTTCAATAACAGTCAATCTATTATTATAAAATAATATAATTACATCAGGAAGTACGAAAGAGAGTCAGGGCTTGTAGGTGGGGTCTCTTCTAGCCCTGCCTGGGGATGCCATGGTTTGAACATGAGACCTTCCGCATGCAAAGAGAGCCACTATGTTGTGTAATGGATAGAGTGTCGGACCAGGATTCAAATCCCCACTCAGCCATGAGGCTCACTGAGTGAACCTGGGGCAGACAATGCTTCTTAGTCTAGCCTACCTCACAGGGTTGTTGTGAAGATTAAATGAGGAGGGGGAAACCTCATTTACCACCTCGAGCTCTTTGGAGAGAAAAATGAGATGTAAAAGCAATAAAAAAATAAATATTTAAGAATGTGGGAGCAATGGCCTGTTCCTGGCAAGATAAGCAGAAACACACCTGAGACCTGGTCAGCGCTGCAGCAGAGCTGCGGGAGACAGGAATGAAGCACTACTATTTAATTCACAGAAGGGATGATAATGTCATCTCCTGGGGTGCTTATTTGCCAGTCCTCCGCATGCCAAATAGATAAGCTTTTAACAGAGAGAAACACACTAAATAAGCTAAGCAGAGGAAAAGAGATAGATTACAATACAGTACATGGCTCTGGGTTAAATTGACATTTTTATTTTGGAAAATTCCAAAGCCTCTTTATTACAACCAACAAAATGGTTCCAAAATAGTGATAAAACACTTGAGTCCACTAGAATGCTTCACCATACTGGGTGTTAAGCAAGGGGCGGGGGGAGGATGGATCAACACCATATTATTAATTATTATTTATTGAATTCATATATTGCCCTATACCTAGAAGTCTCAGGTGGGTTCACATAACAAAAACAAAATATAAAACCACTAAATATATAATCAAAATAAAAACAACAGCCCAATAACGCGCGCCCCCCAAACCCCACATTTTAAAAGGGCATAGGATGTCATACCACTCCCACAAAAAAATCTTGGGAACTGTAGTTTGTTGAGGGTGCTGGGAATTGTAGCTCTAGGAGAGGAAAATACAGTGAAGTCATGTGCTATTAATGGGTGCTGAATGTGCTTTAAATGTGTTATTATCTGTCCAAAGCTGCTGGGTACTAAAGCCATAAATATTCCTTTCCCCACTAATCCATCAATATTCCCCCAGAATCCCCCCCACGCCTACTCCTTTGCAACTCTCCGGATCCTTGATCCAGTTTTCCTACATATGGCACCCTCGAAATGATGCTGGACTCCAACTCCCATTAGTTGTAACCATCACCAAATCAGTAATTTATGATATAACAGTAAAAACTGCTCTGAAAATTTATTATTCCAAATATGAAACCTTCATCTGGTTGTAAATATTAAGATTATACCATCAAGAATGAGTCTTTCTGTGAAAAAATGATTGTAATCAAGTCTTACTGACTAATGATTTAAATCAAGTCTTACTGACTAGTGATTTAAATCGATTTGATTCAAATCAAATCCACCCTGACAGAAACCCATTCTGATGTGCATAAATGTTTATTGAATGCAGCGCATTAGAAGAACTGAAGTAAATATACTGTTTCTGAGGGCGAGATTTAAAACTTTCGCCTCACGTTTAGCGGGGGCAGGATGCGGACTATTACCGGCCGCCTCGAGCAAAGGCGACTCGTCGTGGGGAGCGAAGCGGCCGCGAGGCGGAACGACCCGCGCAGCATTCGGCTCCCGCTCAGCCAAAAGGAACGGGAAGAGGAGCTAGGTAAAAAAAAAGCTCTCTCGTGGGCATGCGCACCTCGCTCCGAGGGGGGGGGGCGCGGCCGGAGGAGGCTCGAACCCGACACGCCCTCTCTCTCTCGCGCGCGCGCTCCTCTTTTCGGAAATATTTGTTTTTCGTTTGGGTGAGGGGCGGCGTGCGTCGCCCTCTGCCGCGCGCTGATAGGTCGGCGGCGTGGGCGGGGCTTGGCGTGGGCGGCGGTTTGCGGGGAGCGTGGAGAGCGGAGAGCTCGGGCCGCCTCTGTGGTGGCTGAGGAGGAGGAGGAGGAGGAGGCGGCGGCGGCGGGCGCGATGACGGCCGAGCTGCAGCAGGCCCAGGAGGGGGGCGCGGCTGCCGTCGAGAGCCAAGGACGGGTGAGGGATTGGGGGCCTGTCCGGGGGTGGGGCGGTTCGTGAGAGAGAGAGAGAGAGAGTCCGAGTTGGTCGCCTACCTTGGTTTGCCATCCGCGACGGTATACTGGGGAGAGGGAAGAAACCCGCGCCTCTTTGCCTTTTCACTTCTCTGCCTTCCCCCTTCTATCTCCCCCCCTCCAAAAAAAGAAAAAGAAAATAAAAACCCACCCCAGGGCTCAGTCTGTATATAAACAGATATAGCCGTTAATATTAGCAATATTCATTAGTATTGCGATTATTATTTATTGCTGTTATATTCATCGCTGGTCACCTACCTATATAACCTTTTCCTGTAAACACAAAAAAGTCTCCTGGTTCAATATTGCGTGTAAAAGTGTGCTTTGAGCGCCCTAAATAGAACACCCTAGATACTTGATGGATGAAGCTGTAAGTGGCAGAAGAAGAAGAGGGCCTTCATGGGTTTACAGGACTTTTTTCTTTGTGCGTCTTCTGTTCCCCTAAACGGAAAACTCTGAAAGTGGGGTCATTAGCAGGCAAACAAAGAGGAAGGAAGAAATTTATTTATAAACGAATCAGTTTATTGCGAGATGAGGCGGGTTTTTTGCCTCCCCTGCAGACACTTTTTAAAAGTGCCATTTTTCTAGAAAAAGAGATGCCGTAACTCACCCTTGTTCTCTTACAATGGCAGTGGCAGCCACCTGAGAGGTGCTTGAACTGAGTTCTGGTGCTTTCCAGTGGGGAGGGGGGAAAGCCCCGCTCTTCTCTAAACTACTTAAAGTATCTTAATACTTGCTTGCTGTTTTTCCTTTCACACACCTCAGAGATGCATGTCTTCGTGGTGTATCTGTTAGTTTTGTATACACTTTTCTTTCGTCAGCTGGGTTTTGCGTTTCTCGTGCACCTTTGACATTTATAGATATGAACCTCCCTTGCTCCTCCTCAGAATCCCCTTTCGGCATTCCTGCATCACTGTGGGTAGGGGGATAATTAAAATTTATGGCTGCTTTAAATGGATTCTAGATGTGTGATTTTAAGGTGGTGTTCTTACATTGCTCTAGAACACTCTGAGGACCTTGGGCCCAGTGAAAGTAGAAAAGACTTTGCTTGGTTTTTATAGGAAAGTTCAGCTGGGCAAGCGGCAAGCAGTAGTCATGAGCTCGCTCTGATACGTAGGAATATTGCAGATCTGTTGATTCTGCCTTGTGGATTTCAGTGGCAAAAATTCAGCTAAGCAAGATCCACTTTGCACACTGAAATGTGCTGCTGCTAGTGGTGCTGTTTGAAAAAGGTAGCTGTGACTTTATCTGTATATAGGTAGCAAACCCTGTGGTTGGATTGCTGCTTGTGGTGGTGATGCCCTGGTAATACAACCATCCCTTAAATTTGTGGCGCATATGACTTTTTTGCTCCTGTTAAGACTGTCTTTGTTTCATTTATGTCAGGATAAGATGTCTATACACTTAGTGGGAAAAGTTGCTGCTAGGCTGCTAAGTGGGGCAACCCAATTGGACTATGGGGTCACTGGTCCTGAATGTGCTACAGTGGTTGGCAATGACCTACCAGGCCAAATTCAAAGTATTAGTCCTTGCGTATGAAGCCTATCCACTATGTCTGACCCTACAATTGGCAGGTGAGACCTTATTGGTGGTGGTGCCACTCAGGGCTGCCTGGTTGTTGACCTTTGACAGGGTCTTTTCAGTGTGAGTTTACCATTTTTGGAATGTCATCCCTAATGAGGAACTTCTCTATCTCTTATCATTGGCTTTCAGGAGACATTTTAAAACATTCCTTTTTATTCGGGAATGAATATTTATTCAGATGACTGAAATATACTGTTCTTGGCCATCCCAAGATTGTTGGAAAGAACTGTTTTTAGATTGCTTTTTAATGTTTTATCATTGTTGTGCCTGGTGTCCTGGGCCACTTCAGGAGATGGGCATGATATGAATCAAATGAATAAAATAAACAGTTAGATAAAACATACAGGTGATGAGCAGGATTTGTTTTTGGCCTGGCAACCCATTTTGTGGTACCAAATGAAGCTTGTGAATCTGATAACTATAAATATTTTTTATTTACTTGAACTTAAGATGTTTCCTAGTCACCTCAATGGATCTAAGAAAGAAAGATAGATAATTTAAGAAAGAAAGATAGATAATTGTTACAGATTTTTAAAAGATTGACAAAGCCATATTTGGGTCTGGCCTTCACTCTTCTAAACAGAAGTACATAGTTCTCACTAATAGTTATTAACAACTACCAATGTGGTTTGACCAACCAGTGGTAGGTCAGCTTTGTCACTGAACTTAAAATAAAACTTACTAAACCTCTGGGTAATGAAATTCCTTTCACAGTTGCTTGTTACAGTGAATATTAATCATAGTCTAATACTAATTTTAATTATCTGTCATGATGATGTCAAATTATTTTCTGAGGAGCAGACAGCTTTTTGGCAGGCTTGTAGCATCTTCACAGAATGATGGTGTTCCCAGTATTACAAAAATGACTTGCTGTGTGCCATTGGATGTTGACGAGTTGTGTGTGACACTCAATGAATGATATTCCCGTGATTAGTATTTTATTGAGCTAGATGCTTCTTTAGTGCTGATTTTAGTGTTCTATTCTGATATTTTTTGGAAATTGTCTTGGTGAGAATTTCGGCCCTTAAGGGCAGCCTATAAATATTTCAGTTTGTTTTTAAAAAAGATACCAGTTCCTGGCAAATAATTTAACAGGGTGCCTTAGGGACATAAACTCATCTAAATAAGTTGGAACTTGAACGATGTCTTTGCATCTGGAGTATACCCTTTTGGGGGGAGAGGGGTTGCGTGAACATAGTGAGAGTGGGATAATTATGTAGAATGTAATGATTCCTAAACTGTATTTTAATTTCCTTCTGGGACTCTGGATGTGAGATTCATAAATGCCAGTATCTGAGTAAGGGGGTTCTTTACCATTCAGTTTGTCTTTACCTGTTTTCCTTGCTGTTTAAAAATGTTGCTTGAATATCCACCCTTTCTGAATGCTAGCCAAACTTTTCTGAAAATCAGCTATTTGATCCCAGCTTGGTATTTGGGCCCAGCTTGGTTTGTTAATAGGTGAATTTGCATGCCTTTTTCATATTTTGATAAAAAGGACCAGATAACTTTTTAAGCCCTTGGGAATCAATGAGACCTGGTTCCTGACTTCTTTTTCTTCTCATTACCTGAATGGAAATTTATCAGTGTAGAATATTATACAGTCACACCTTGGGTTAAATGTGCTTCAGGTTGAGCGTTTTCAAGTTATGCTCCACAGCGACCCGGAAGTAACAGAACCCGTTACTTCCGGGTTTCGCCGCTCGTGTATGCACAGATGCTCAAAATGACATCATGCGCAGAAGCAGCGAAACGCGACCCGCGCAGACGCGTCTTATGTTCTACTCAGGATGTGAATGGGGCTCCGGAACGGATCTCGTTCGCATCCAAGGGTACCAATTTGGAGTAATTTGACCCTAGATGCTGCTATGCAACTACTCCTTAATCTGCTTGCCTACTTCATAGAACCTCTAGAGTGAAGAAAAGCTGTATTGTTGTTGTTGTTGTTTAGTCGTGTCCGACTCTTCATGACCCCATGGACCAGAGCACGCCAGGCACTTCTGTCTTCCACTGCCTCCCACAGTTTTGTCAAACGCATGTTAGTAGCTTCGAGAACACTGTCCAACCATCTCGTCCTCTGTCATCCCCTTCTTGTGCCCTCAATCTTCCCAACGTCTTTTCCAGGGAGTCTTCTCTTCTCATGAGGTGGCCAGAGTATTGGAGCCGCAGCTTCAGGATCTGTCCTTCCAGTGAGCACTCAGGGCTGATTTCCTTCAGAATGGATAGGTTTGATCTTCTTGCAGTCCATTGGACTCTCAAGAGTCTCCTCCAGCACCATAATTCAAAAGCATCAATTCTTCGGCGATCAGCCTTCTTTATGGTCCAGCTCTCACTTCCATACATCACTACTGGGGAAACCATAGCTTTAACTATACAGACCTTAGTCGGCAAGGTTATGTCTCTGTTTTTTAAGAGAGAAAAGCTAGATCATGCTAACTGGTTACAGGGCAGTTTGGAGAGGGTCTAGCATGCTGTATATCTTTGGCACCTTGTTGTAAGTGAGAAATGACAAACCTAAATGGCATGTGCAGCCAGCTTAAAATAGCTCCTCATCAAACCCCTGCAAATTCCTGGACTGCTTACGTCTGATAGCATATGCTGCTGCTTTTTGGTAGAATAAATATGTAGACTGCTGGTCCCTCACCCTGGTAAAGGGATATTTGAACTGGTATTGCTTAGGCCTGGCTATAATTCCTCCTTTAAAGGGCACATGCTCCTTTCTAATAAGGAGCTAGCTTTCACTGAGGCATAAAATGGAACATGTTGCATTTAAATGTATTGATGCCTACTGGTATTTGGAGACTGTAAACTTTTGAGTTGGACAGAATGCTTAATGGCATGTCTAGATATCAAATGTCTGCATCTAGAAAGGTCCAGAAAGGTACATTGACCTGTGGAGGCAACCATTGAACTTTCCCTTTTTGTTCTTCACGCATAGAGCCATTGGTCTGCCCTCCTTCCTTGTATGCAGAAGAAACAAACCACACTTTCTGGCTTAGCTGCATGTCCAGCCTAGGGTGTGATGTGTTTTTCTCAAACTGCAGTTGATAAGCCAAGATCAAACCCTGGCTACAGTTCATGGTTTAGGAACAAAACAAAACAAACAAAAAACCATGGTCACTTGTTTTGGATGTAAGTCTTGATTTAGGGATTGTAATTTTTTTCTTCACAGTTCAAGTTTAGGCGTATGCATGGTTATTGAATCATTAACTCTAGCTCATGTGTGAACTGTGCTGATGTTTCAACTTTCTCCAGCCTGGTACCCACCCTCCAGATGTTGATAGACTCCATCTTCCATCAGCCCAGCCTGTGTGGCCATGGTGAAGGCTGATGGGAGCTGTAGTCCAGCAACATCACCAGGGCACTGGATTGGAGAAGGCTGGTCTACAATGTTGGTATTGCCTCACTGTAAGTATTCTCTTGTTATTCCCGTATTGACATGTACTTTCTTTGTCCCGTGTGACTGTAGAATGGCAATGTGCTCATCAACCAGCTCAGAGAGATCACAGGCATTCAGGATCCTTTGTTCCTCCACACAGCCCTGAAGGTAAGTATTCTTCTGCCATTTTGGTAGCACTGGTTGTTGCACTATGAATGTCAGACCTGCTCACCAAGCACCTTTCCTTTGCCTCCTCCTTCATTGTTGGGTCCTAATCACCCTCCCCTTAATCTCTGCTGCCTGTGTTCTAGCTGTGCTCTTGGCACTCTTTGTGTTGACCCAGTAGAGCCAGCAGAGGCAGCCATGTTTCCCCAAAGGGATTGCTTCAAGCCAGGAAAAACAACAGTATAAAGACAGCTGTCCATGCTGCCACTCCTGACCTTTAAAAGCACCATCTTAAACATGTCACATTTGCTTCAAGTTCGAATAAGAAGAATTCAGAGAGAGCTTTTTAGTGGGCATTATCTTGCACTTGTATTGCATTTCCGGAGAGGATCACTACCATTTACTGAGCCTCTCCTAGTTCAGGATATAATAGGACCCTTTTAGGAGCATGTATGAAAATGTGGTTCCTGTTTGAAATGCTCTTTTCATTTTTCATTGCCCTTCTTTAAAGCTGGACCCCACATCTCTTTAGAATAGTGTATAGACAGGGCAGGATGGGAATTGTACTGTACTTTAAATCTTAATTTTTCCAGTGAGTGTCCTGCATAAGCAATTGTTGACCTGAAATACTTTGTCCTGTACATATTTTCTTCCCGTGTTGCACAAATGCTTTGTTTTTTGTCCTTAGGCTGCTGATGGAAACTTAATTCAAGCCGTTAGTTTCCTCACAGAACACCACGCTAAAGAGTCAGGGCAAGAAGCCGTTGCTGCAGAACCATCTGACAGTGAAGGAAGTGCAGTCGGCAAAAATCAGGCAACCAGTAGGTGACTTCTTGCCTTTACCTGAAATATTCTTGCCACAGTTGGATGCATTTTTTGGGAATGCTATATATAGGTTGTGAAAACTTGAGCTATAGGCTCCCATTTATAAAGAGACACTTTGCTGGGGCTAATGAAAGACAAGTATGGACCCATTAACAATTGGATTAGATGAAGAGGCTTGATCATTCCATTTTCATTGTTATGATGATGGGGAGAAGGGGCAATAGATTGAAACGGAAACATTGCGATGAGATAGCAATAGGAACAGTGTTTTTGTAATTATATGCTTACATGGATGAGAGCACATTAATTCTGTTAGATGGGAAATGAGCTTACATGTGGCTGGCTGCAAGCCAGGCCCTCATCTAGAACTCCAGACACTTCAGTTTCACACAGTCCTCCAGTCAAAATCTGGAGTAAACTGCTTTGACCATCTGTGGGATGTGTGTCCTCATCATTGGAGTGAGTTTGAAAACCATTGTCTTAACATGACGGTCCAAGTTTAATTGTCCATAGAAAGCCTCTGTGTGTTTGGGTGGTGTTTGGAGTTTGTCTTTGCCAGTGCTTTTGGAAAGCATCAGATGGGGAAGTTTGAAAATGCCTATGCAGTGTTTTGCTTTTAAACTGTTGCCTCCCTGTTTGAAAAGCAGTAAAATACTGTGTCTTGGACTGGCTTTGTGAGGGGCACCTTCACTCTACTTAAATAGTGATAGCCACTTTGGTTTCCAGGTCCAGCTGAAGCAACAGAAGATGATGAAGCTAATCTGCAGGAAGCGGTTTCTTCTGGAGCCCTTGATTTTCCAAGTGTTCAAGTTGTAGAGAAAGATCCAGATGCAACAGTGAATGTGTATGCTGTGCTCTGCCTTTTTCTTTTCTTTGTGCATGTTGTTATCAAATTCCTATCCTGCCCTTTCTTCTAAGGATCCATGGGCAGCAAACAACCAAACAGTAAAACAATACACCAGTCAGCACAGAAGGGGCAGCAGATACCCGTGTCATCGCCATATTTACTCACTTAGTATCTGTGAAGCACCTTGGACTATATTTTATCACACTGTCGAAGAATGGTCTTTATTGGCACTGTTTACCCAGGTTGTGTACAGGTCAGCAAGATGTTCTCCTCTTGTACATCTCCCACACAGTCTGGTCCTCCGCCTACAGAATATGATAAAAAATCAGCCCACAAAGGTGTGCCCTGCCACAACACCTCTACAGCTGACCACAACAGCCTATGCTGTTAATTGTGGGTGGGTTAAATATAGCTACTCTTCAGTTTTGCAGTTTCCAATCAGAAACATGGGGAGTTTTGTGTGAACACAACCCTAATACAATGTAATTTTTGTCGCTGACTTGTCGATTTGTGTTCCCTGGCAGAGTTTATGAACCAAGTGTGGCTGAAAGCAACAATCGGTCCAAACGGAAACGGTGTGATGTCTGGGGAGAGACTGCTGCCCAGAGTGAGTGGAGGAGAGCAGGCGACTGGCCAGTAGGGATGAAAAACATTGGAAATACTTGCTGGTTCAGTGCAGTCATACAGGTAAGATGGCGCCTCTAGTTCTTGAGTGCCATCTGCCGGGGCAAAATGGAGAACTTGTGGCCCTCTAGATGTTGCTGGACTCTGAGATTACTTGAGCCATTGGGTACATTCAAATTGTGATTGAGTGCTGTGGGCACTAGTCACAAACTGACTGCCATGGGGGCATGGTATAACACAACTTGACTGCCCTGGGGGGTATAGTATAGCATAGCACACAATTAGAGTGAGTACAGTCATTATTGCTCTATTCCCCTGCCCCAAGACTACCTCATGTTTCCTATACGGAGTCAGCTATTTCCTGCTGGTCAAATGGTGGAGTTAAAAGCCCAAGAACCCTTGTACATTCTTTCCCTGATCCATAAAATTGGATGCTGCTTTTATGATGTTTTATACTATTTATACACTGCTTAGGGTTGTTGTTTTTTTAAGTGCCTTTGAAGTACTTTTAAATAAACCAGTACTTTTTTATATAAGAGTTGGTGTGTGTGTGTGAGAGAGAGAGAGACCCTGGCCTTCTCATGGGAGAAGATGGTGTCATGCTCTCTCCGATGCCTATTTGCCATGGGGTCCAGTAATAATGGTATTAATAATAATTTATTTATTTATTATTTATACCCTACCCACCTGGCTGGGTTTCCCCAGCCACTTTGGGCAGCTCCCAACAGAATTAAAAGCACAATAAAACATCAAACATTAAAAGCCTCCCTAAACAGGGCTGCCTTCAGATGTTTTCTAAAAGTCAGTAGGATTGGGAGTGCTTTTTATGTTTCACTGGCTTCAGTGGGAGAGCTGAGCACATGCCGACATCTTTCTGTTGCCATGATTAAGGTCCACTTCAGAGCAGCAGTTTGTCTCTGCACAGTGTACATGCTTCTGTGACATCAAAAAATGTGTAGGAAACGCATAGCCTTTGAACTTATCATGAACGCTGGCCTACAAAGAGTGTTGTGTTCTGAACTGAGATCCAATTACAGTCTTGCTTTGATCAGATGAGGCAGTGGTTTAATTTAAGGGTTTTTGTCAGTCTCTCTTCCAGCTGCCAGAATTCCGCCGGTTGGTTCTTAGCTACTCCCTTCCAGAGAGCGTACTGGAAAATTGTCAAAGCCAAAGCGTAAGTGCTGTCTGAACAAGGTCAGGTTGCTCATTTTCTTGTAGTTGTACTGTCTAAAATTAGAATGAACCTGGCTGATTTTGATAAGTTTATGAATCTAAAACATGTACTTGGTTTGAAACTGGCTTCAGAGTTTGAGGCTGGTTTGTTTTGCCACAGCTGGTATCATGTTTTCTTCAATATCTAGTTTATTATTTCAGGCAGAGTATGGGACTGTGTATGAATATTCTTAAACATTTTTGCATTGTAATACATTAGACGCTCTCTAACTGCATACTTTCAATGTTTCCAAACTTCTCAGCCTCCTTGAATATTGCCCTGAGTACTAAATGGGCAGCTTCCCAGTACTTGTCCTTTTCTTTGTTTATATCTTGCCTTTTCCATCAGCAATCTTGACCTCTGTGCTATTTCTGTTGGTAAAATGCTAGCTCCTGTTACAATGGATTGCTCAGGTTGTCATTTCTGCAATTCATTGTGCTTTTTCATTCAGAAAAAGAGGAACATCGCGTTCATGCAGGAACTTCAGTATCTCTTTGCTTTAATGCTGGGAACACCCTGTAAATTTGTAGACCCTTCTGCAGCCCTGGACCGTCTCAGATGTGCGTTCAGTTCACCTGAGGAGCAGCAGGTAATTAGGATGGTTGTGCCACCAACCTTGATTGTGATCTATAAAGTGGGTGGGTGACTTTAAAACATAGCAGGGGCATCTCCACCTTCTCTCTCCCTACATCTTAGATGGGATGTTTTCTAGTCTCTGAGCCCCACCATGAAGACATGCTTAAAGTGGTTTGGGGCAGGAGGCTTCCCTTTGTCTTCCCCCTTTCCCAGCTATTATCTTATGAGGATTCTGGGAATCATCCGGACCTATTTGCTTGTGCTTGAAGAGAACCTTGTCAAAATTTAGTTGGCCTCTGCTAAAAGATCAGAGTGGTTTGTGTGTAGCTAACTAGTGTGATGATGGTGGTGGTGATGATGATAATAACAATTTTATTGCAGTCATACCTCGGGTTAAATATGCTTCAGGTTGAGCATTTTCAGGTTACACTCCGCGGCGACCCGGAAGTAATGGAACGTGTTACTTCCGGGTTTCGCCTCATGCGTAGACACTCAAAATGACGTCACGCTCTTGCGCAAAAGCGGGTGACACAGACGCGGGTTGCGTTCGCTTCAGAATGCAAATGGGGCTCCGGAACAGATCCCGTACGCATCCAGAGGTACCACTGTATTTATAACCCGCCCATCTGGCTGGGTTTCCCAGCCACTCTGGGCGGCTCCCAACAGAATGAACACGATAAAACATCAAACATTAAAAACTTCCCTAAACAGGGCTGCCTTCAGATGTCTTCTAAAAGTCAGATAGTTGTTTATTTCCTTGACATCTGATGGAAGGGCATTCCACAGGGCAGGCACCACCACTGAGAAGGCCCTCTGCCTGGTTCCCTTTAACCTCACTTCTTGCAGTGAGGGAACTGCCAGAAGGCCCTTGGCACTGGACCTCGGTGTCCAGGCTGAACGAGGGGGTGGAGACGCTCCTTCAGGTATACTGGGCCGAGGCTGTATAGGGCTTTAAAGGTCAGCACCAACACTTTGAATTGTGTTCGGAAACCTACTGGGAGCCAATGTAGTTATTTTAGGACCGGAGTTATATGGTCTTGGCCACTCCCATTCACCTGTCTAGCTGCCACATTCTGGATTAGTCTGAAGGCTCTTCCTGTGAATACGTACCTTGAAATGCCTCTCTTTATTTATGCATGTATTCAGTCAGTCTCTATTACATTTCAACATGAATATACTCAGCATAGCTCACAAGAACAGGAACAGTGGGTTCTGTTGCAAACACAATGCAAAAACAGTAGTTGCTAAAAACAACAGACTAAACTGGCTGGTAATTGGCATGTTTGGCATTAAGTGTCTTGTCTTTCTTCTAGCAAGATGTGAGCGAGTTCACCCACAAACTTCTGGATTGGTTGGAGGATGCTTTTCAGCTGGCTGTGAATGTTAAGTGAGTCTGGAGAAACTTTGACACATCATTGAATACCCTTTCCTTCCTTCCATTGAGAATAGGGTAGCAAGAAGCTCTAGTTCATATTTCAATACATGATAAACTTTCTAAGCAAATGGGGCAGCTTCCAAATCATGTAAGTTGCCCCTATTAATAGCTCCCTGTTCAACTACCTACGACTCTAGGAGCTTGACATAGTTGGCTTTTGTAGCTAAACTGTCTGTTAAAACTTGGGAAGCATCATTTTCATAATAGCTAGAGTCAGTATGGAAGAATGTGAGTATCTGAAACAGTGTTTGAGGCTCTGAATATTCTGGGCTATGTCACTTTAAACCACAGGAGAAAGCTCACGTGATGAAATGCTTTCTCACAGAGGAGGGGGACGAATTCCCTGCCTGTAGAAGACTAGTTTATTTGGGGAGAACAGTTCTATCCTGCCTGCCTTGGTAAAACGCTAGTTTTGGGTGGCACATGGAATCTGTTATATAGAGGAATATTCCATCACATGATTCCCTCATCTGCAGCCCTGGCAAAGGTTTCCTGTCTGAATGGGACCTAGGCCTAAACCATAGTTTTCTAACAAATTGATAACTGCATATTTCAAGTACATATCCCCTGTCATTTTATTCCATTTTCAGGCACCTAAGGATTGTTGATAAAAGCCTTGGTCTTTGTTTTTAAAAAAATCACTTTGTATTCCTGAGTCCAATGAATCTGTCATGTCTTTATTTGATTGATTGATTTCTGCAGTGGTAACTCACAGGACAAATCTGAGAACCCAATGGTTCAGCTTTTTTATGGGACTTTCCTTACTGAAGGTATTCATGAAGGTAAGGTAGAAGGGTGTTCATTTAATCCTCTTTACATTGATTTGTGTCCTTTGCTGGACTCTGTATCTGGGCAATGTTGCAGATAGGTCTGTTTTGGCCCCAGTCCAAGCAAAATTAAGCATTTGCAGCTCCCTCTTATGTCAGTAGTGGGATATTTAAATATCCACATTAGCTTACTATTGAAATGAATGAAAGTGCTCAATTACCATGGTTATGATGATCCTTTCCAAGGGCTAGAACCTTGAGCAGGAGCACTCCAAGGAATTGACGGTGGGTTCACTGCAATATTTTGTTCTTGTGGATTTCCACATCTTAAATTCTGAAGCAAGCAGTCATGCATGCTGTTCGCTCATATGCAGAAATGTGTGAGTCTCCCTGCCTTGGAAGGTTCGGTGAACTGCATCACTAGGAAGTTTATATGTTCACAAGAGAACTATCACTAATCTTGACTATTAAAAAAAAAGTTTCTTACCAAAAAATACAAAACTAATATCCTCATATGTTATCCACATGCGATGAGAATGTAATGAATACTTGCAATATTCCCCTATTTGTTATTAATCTTGGCCCTAAATCAGGAAAAAACTAAGTAAGAATAATAATAATTATTTTATAATTTATATCCCACTCATCTTACTGGGTTGGCCCAGCCACTCTGGGCAGCTCCCAACAAAATCTATAGAGCCATTACACTGTGCTGAAGGCTTATTAAAAACTGTAATATGTTTCTGTTGACCAGTCAGTTGAAAAAAAACAAAACCCTTGTTTGGCTTAGCTTTATTAAAAACCTCTTTGCAATATCTAGATACATCTGTAAAGGGATATTCTGGTGTGTGCTTGGTTTTATGAAAAGCTGGCTTTTGACTTTTCTCCCTTCATGTTCAGGCAAGACCTTTTCCAAAATAGAGACATTTGGCCAGTACCCCCTGCAGGTAAATGGTTATAAGAACTTGCATGGATGTTTGGAAGGCGCCATGGTAGAGGGGGAGACTGAACCGTCGTCATCTAATCAGTCAGTGAAGTATGGGCAAGAGGTTAGTTCTACACGATTCATCAATTTTACTTACAGGCAACAGAGCAAAGACAAACATGATCCCAAATGAGAAATTGTAAAAAGTATTGTGAAGCTCACATTTTACATGGGAATAGTTAAGCGTGCAGTATTTCGTGGCTGACATGTTCATCAAAGCTAGCATGCCTGGGTTGTATAATTGCTGACTTCCCACATAACCTGTCCAGCATTTACCTTGCAGTAAAAGGGTCTGCTTATTATGTGTAAGTGTGATAAAGTGTTTCTCTTTCTATTGAAGCCTACCCGTACCCGAGTAGGGAGGAACCACTGCCTCCATATTTTCGGAGGGTAAAAGTACAGTTCTTAACTTTATGGTATGCTTTTTTTTGTAATTCATCTTTTCCCTCTTCGTGTACACTACACTTTTCATTTTCATCCTAAATAAAATAAAAAATCTTCTGCCTCCACCTATCTTGCTCTTTCTGCTTTTTGATTTAAATCATGACCCAATCATATGCTGCTTAGACATATTTGAAAGCTATTCGGAACTACTTTAAACTACCTAAAGCATCTCTCTTTATAAGAATTGTTTATGAACACATGGCAAAGAATGAAAAATTTGTCTTCTGACATGCAGCTTGAAAGAGAGGAGACTCTGCTGCTGTTTAAGGCCCATTTGTGCAATATTGGTACTTTCTTCTGCAGCATGTGATGTTCCTTGATAGAGCTGATTGGCTCTATGTTGAAAATAATGTCAGGTTTTTTAAATTGCCCACCTAATCTCCCAGGGCTTCATTGTAAGGCAAATCATCTTGAGTGATTTAAGCTCTGTAGTTTAGGATCCCAGGAAGCTTAAAAGCAAAAAACCTTAGCCAGAGGCAATTTTTTACTTAACCCTTTAAATCTTTTTTGTATATCTCCAGCCATCTTAGAACTGCATCTTAAATCTTAACCTTTCTGTTCACATATGCAAAGAAAGCTTTAGTAGGCTGATGTGTTGGGAATAGTCAGGAATGCTCTCACTCTGTTCAGTTAATAAGAGTTAGTTCTGCTTTCTCATCTATAGTTAAATTATCAGCTTTTGTAGGTCAAAGAATAAGGATTGCTTTTTAAGAAACCTATGGATTTTTTTAAAAAATGTCCCTATGTTACATTCAATTGCTAAGGTAAAAGTTGTGGCAACTAGGATAACTTTTAAAAAGTGCATCATGCCAACTAATTACAAATAGCTCTAAACAGAGGGTGTGATTTATTTATATTTTATCGTGCAAGCTTTGTCTAGCTCTAGATGCCAGAAGTCTATTAAAAGCTTAGAAGATGGAACCATTGGCAAGATATTTCCATCATGGATTTTAATATCAGCAGCTAGAAAACTCTTCTGCTCAGTGTCTATTTGAAACAGTTTCCAACTTGGCAGTTTTTAGTTGTGATTCTAAGGCTTGTTTGGGTTGCTCTGTAACCTTAAGCCTTTGTACACACCCAGCAATTTAAGGTGGGCTCAGCTTGACTTTAAAATCAGTATTCAGAAATAGCCTATAACTAAATGTACAAAATAACATACATGGATCGCCCCTCCCCCCTGGGTATGGCACATGACTTCCTATGGTCGATAGATATGGTGAGATCTCTGGTATCTTACATATTTTCTGTAATTAAGTCCTGCTTGAAGCTGCTTGAAAATTACGTGAAGAAAGTCTAGTATCCTTCTCCTGTCCTAAAACCTTTTTTTGTGTTCCAGCGCTGGTTTACAAAACTTCCTCCTGTGTTGACTTTTGAACTTTCCCGTTTTGAGTTCAATCAGTCGCTTGGGCAGCCAGAGAAGATACACAACAAGCTAGAATTTCCACAGATAATTTATATGGACAGGTGAGATGTTAACTGGTAGTATCATATGCAAAAGCTCAGAGCATCAGACTTTACCCTCAAGGCCTGCTGAAGTAATGTTGGCATGACTGCATCAGTCTTTGTAATGATTCATGTGTACTTTTGAATGGGAGGATTGATGCTACAAAAAGAGACCGCACAAATAAGTGTTTGTCCTTTAGGTTCCTGTATGGTAACAAAAAGCTTGTTCAAGCCAAAAGAGAAGAGATCAAGAAACTGAAGGATCAGATAACGGTTCTACAACAGAAACTGGAAAGGTAGGTGGTCGGTTTTTCGAACTACAAAACTTCATGTTTCCATAGTCAAACTGTTATGTATGGTGGTCAGTCCATGATTACAGCAGCAGTGTCAAAATCACATTTCCCCACATGTAATTAATATGAACGCATTGGACTGGTGTGTTTTTCACTCATTTTGGGATCTGTGAGTGCAGTCTTGGTGGGAGCCTCCACCTCTCTCCAGTCATTTCAATGATCTCTCAGAGTGGCAAGGAAAAGCTTTCTCTCTATGACTTCTCCCTCTTCTCCAGCCTGCAAAGGGTCACACGACTATATCCTGCTTCTGTCTAGCCACATTTATTGTAGCTGCTGGATGAGTCCAAAGCAAATTTCCTGAGGAGGGCAAGCTTTTATCCAGCATTGGACACACACACACAAGGACATGGATTGAAGGCTTGGCTGTTAAGGTTCTCATGTGGCTTGTAGTTGAGACACAATAAGTTCCTTAACCAGTCCTTGGCATTCCACCATGAACAATAACTTTTACTTTATATTACTGTTGGGTAATATAGGCAAATACTGCACTAACTATCACTGCTTGTTTTGGGGCCCATCTTATGTTCAAGGTCAGAATAGGAAGTGGTCTCCATGCGTGTTGACTGACTTTTAGAAAGGCCTACAAACAGATGCCTCTTCCTTCTTGGGTTATTATGCCTGATGTTATAGAATCCAACTTTCAGTGGTAGTTTATCATGCAGTTTTTCATGGTAGTTAAAATTTAAATTAGATTTACAGTATTACTTGGGCATATGCCAGATATTTAGAATAATTTAAAGCATATGCCCATTAGAATAATTTAAAGTATACAGGGATTCAATAAACTTAATTGGTGTTTTTATAAAGTAGGATATAAATAACATATCATAATTCTCTTTGATTTACTCTCTTTAGGTACACAAGATACGGTTCTGGTGCCAGCCGCTTCCCTTTACCAGACATGCTGCAGTATGTTCTTGAATTTGCAGGTACTAGGCTGCCCGGGGCTGCCACCTGCACTCAAGACTTGACACCAGTAGCTGAATGCCAAACTTCAGAGACTCCTCCAACGCAAAGCAGGTAAAGAACTGATTTTCCTAAGATATCATTTGCAGCCTCACCTTGATTCCAGAAATCTTGTTATCCTTTTATATATTCTTTCCATTTCCTTGCTTTCCATCTTTCCAATGAAGGACGTGGTTGAAAGCTGAGTGATGCCATTCTGACAGAGTTTGGTTTTTCATCGAGGTTGATTTAAAACGAGAAAAATAAGTTGTCAGCGATTCAAATTGTTGTAACTTGATGTATGCTGTTTTGGGGGGTCTTTGGCCAAAAAAGCATCATTATGGGGATGCGGGTGGCGCTGTGGGTTAAGCCACAGAGCCTAGGACTTGCCGATCAAAAGGTTGGCGGTTCGAATCCCCGCAACGAAGTGAGCTCCCGTTGCTCAGTCCCTGCTCCTGCCAACCTAGCAGTTCGAAAGCATGTCAAAGTACAAGTAGATAAATAGTTACCGCTCCGGCGGGAAGGTAAACGTCGTTTCCGTGCGCTGCTCTGGTTTGCCAGAAGCGGCTTAGTCATGCTGGCCACATGACCTGGAAGCTGTACGCCGGCTCCCTTGGCCAGTAAAGCGAGATGAGCACCGCAACCCCAGAGTCAGTCAAGACTGGACCTAATGGTCAGGGGTCCCTTTACCTTTTTATAGCTCATTAGGTGGCTGCTGAGTACACTTCAGAGAAGTGTTGGTTTCCATTTGCTGGGAACTGTAGCATCGATTATCCTTCTCTTAATAGGGTGACAGTAACACAAGCTGAAAGTGTCAAGGGTGTAGCCTCTACCCTAGCCACATCTTGCCAGGAACCAAACAATGAACCCCTCCAGTTTCCCAGACTTCCTGCGAAGGTGCCAGAAGGTCACGTCCCTCGTGAGATCACAAAGGATGAAATAAGTCTTCTTGTGGCCTGCCTGCAACGATGGAGAGAAGAGGTTGAACAAGACATAAAAGGTCTGTGCCCGGATAGTGCCCACCCTATTACAGTGGTACCTTGGTTCCCGAATGGCTTAGTTGACAAATAAATCGGCTCCCGAACACCACAAACCTGGAAGTATTCCAGTTTGCGAATGCTTTTCGGAAGCCAAACACCCGTTTTGGCTGTCGGCATCGTTTCCGGGGCTAATCAGCCAATCAGAAGCCGCGCCTTGGTTTTTGAATGTTTTGGAAGTCAAATAGACTTTCATAGCAGATTGAGTTTGAGAACCAAGGTACCACTGTATTGCATTTGTTTTTTGTTTTTTAAATTGTAAGCTTTTACTGTATTTTAAATGGTCCTGGGAGCTTATGGTGAAAGGTGGAAGGTGGACAGAAATTAACAACAACAACAACTTCCAGTTGGAGCTAGAGTCACTGACTTTCATTGGGTATATTCAGGGCTGTTCATTCTCTGCCCCATGCCAATGCAAAATAAACAGTGTCAACTTTCATGGAAACATGCTTATTCTAAATTCAGTTATTTCACCTGCTTGCTTCATTTGAAGTTTGAAAGCTTAGTAAGTGTTGGCATATTGTAGGATGCAGACTCTGAGCTGGAGGAGCCTGTATCCTATTATATGTGATGCATTTTTCACTTGATTATCAGCTGCTTTAGAGACCTGCTGAAAGGCAAGAAATAAATACTTTAAATGCAGGCTGCTCTTAATCTGCCTGCACATTTTTCTTTATTAAACCTCCACAGCAATTGAGACTTCTGCCGGTAACCGTATTCTTCACAAAACATCAATAGCCTTGGCAATTTTCATGATTACTTTCTTTATAAATTGAAGTAATTTCTAACCCATTCTTCATTGTTCACCCAATCCCAGAGTGGGATGCGACATTCAAATACAGTAAATGTGGAAATGGACAGTATGCTAACAAAGCTACAGCAGCTGAACCAAGGGCACTCCTTTAGTCAAATGCTTGGGTGAAATCATCACCTGGTACCCTTCTGTGATAGAATTTTGGATATAGGAGCTGAAGTACTGTAAATCAAGGCTTCCAATATCATTCTCTGAAGCTGCTCTGGAAGAATGGTGTGGTTAGTAGTATCAAAAGCCACTGAGAGATTGAGGAGAATCAACAGAGCTGCACTTCTCCATCTTTCTTCTGATGAAGGCCTAGTTTCAGGCTGGAATGGGTCTTCTAGATCAGTGTTTCCCAAACGTTTTTGGGCAACGGCACACCTGTTTACCGGAAAAAAATCTCGCGGCACACCACCATTAAAGCCCCGCCCCCGTGACGTCATTCGGGGAGCCGGCGGCCCGGGCCTGAGCTGGAAGGAGAGGCGGTGCTTTTCGGCACAAGGCAATCGGCCTGGAATTGTTTCCCGCGCGCTGCGAAAGGGAACAGCTGCGGTCGCGCGAACCCTCCGGCGCTGGGAGGGGAAAGGGCGGAGTCGCAGAGCACCAGCTGGCCGAGCGGTTGCGCGCAGCGTTGCGCTTTTGGAGAGCGTGCGGCTGCTGCTAGGGGATCCGGGGACGTGAGCAGGCCTGGCCCGACCCGGGTTGAAGGAGGGCAAGCCGGCAGCGCGCCAAGTGAGTTCGGTTGCGCACGACGGCCCCCGCTCCCCCCACCCCCGCCGGATCCTCGCCGCCGCCGCCTCTCGCCCGCCTCCCTCCCACGGCACACCACCCGATGTCTCACGGCACAGTAGTGTGCCGCGGAACACCGGTTGGGAAACACTGTTCTAGATAATCAGTTTCTTCCAAGAATGTCTGGAGTTGAGAGGCCCCTCCCTGTTAATTACTTCCCTGTGGAACGAGGCATGTGGTCTGAGAGTTATTAAGATTGTCCAGGGAGAACTTTCAAAGAATGGGTGCACTGGTGCCTCCTTCAAGGCAGCAAGAAACTGCTTGTCATGCAGCAGTGCATGGATTTGAATGTGGGTAAATATTTGTGTTGCCTGTGTCCTAGAAATGCTTAACAGTTAACGCAAGATCAAACATAAGTATTGAATTGTTTTGATTAACAGACCTGAATGCTTCTATTGCACTGCTTTCCCAGTCTATTGACCAGATGTACTCAGATCCTTTGCTTCATCAGGTAGGATATTTTGACTTTTTGTTGAGATTATGTTTTTCTGTTCTTGTGCTAGCACTGGTACATGCTGGCAGTGCATGCTGTTAATTAAGTTCATTTACAGTTTTCTTGAAAGCAATATCATCTTATTGTATTGTTGAACCTAAAGTAATTCTCTGATCTGTCCACGTAAAACTAGTTTACTAAAGCCCAGCCTTTTCAAGCAGGCGTTTGGATTCTATATGATATCCTGCAAATAATGAAATTACCTTGCTGTGGAATGGTATTGCTAATGGGATTCATTAAAACTTGTTCTCAGACACAGGCACTTTCCATTTTTCTACCTTACAATATTTCCTGTACTTGTTTCAGTGAGCTGTAGATGCTGTTGTAAATATTAATAACTGGTGGAGTTGGTCCAGTTTTCTCTCCTTATCCCTTCAAAATACATTACTAGGCCTGTTCAGATACTGTACCTTGCTGAAAGACGGAGAGCTGCTTCTTTCATGCTTAGAGGTATTTCTGCCCTTTTCCTCCAGCACGTAATGAATCAAATGCTGGGTGTGTCCTGGATTATACAGTGTCTGCTTCTTGGCTCCTCATCTTAAAAGGCTTGGGTTTCAAGATTCTGCCATCATATTAGTGGAGTTACGTTGTATAATCTTGGTTTTTCCCAATAAATGGTTTGTAATCCTCTGTGTCAATCTGCCAGGTGTTTTCTGGGTAGTTCGGGCTTTGACCCTTAAAATTCACACTTGTCACAATGACTCTGAAGCACTGCTTTCTGCCAACTAAAACCATATTACTCTGAGAAGAAAAGAATCTGTCCCTCTCTGTGTGAAGCCAGGATTGTATGAATGGATAGTTCTTAACAGGCACAACAGCTGGGAATGTGCCTGGCTGAATCTGGCCTGAGGTCATGTTACTTCACCTGCTAAAAATAAGCCTGTTGTGTATGTGTGTGCATATTTTGCAGGTCCCTTACCACTTGCATGCTGTCTTGGTCCATGAAGGCCAGGCCAACGCTGGCCATTACTGGGCCTACATCTACAACCAGCCCCGAAAAAGCTGGCTCAAGTATAATGACATCTCTGTGACAGAGTCGTCTTGGGAAGAACTGGAGAGGGACTCTTTTGGAGGCCTGAGGAACGCCAGTGCCTACTGCCTGATGTACATAAATAAAAAGCTACCACACTTTGCTGCTGCTGGTAAGGACTTTGAAATGCTTACTTAGAATCATAGAATCATAGAGTTGGAAGAGACCACAAGGGCCATCGAGTCCAACCCCCTGCCAAGCAGGAAACACCATCAGAGCACTCCTGACATATGGTTGTCAAGCCTCTGCTTAAAGACCTCCAAAGAAGGAGACTCCACCACACTCCTTGGCAGCAAATTCCACTGTCGAACAGCTCTTACTGTCAGGAAGTTCTTCCTAATGTTTAGGTGGAATCTTCTTTCTTGTAGTTTGGATCCATTGCTCCGTGTCCGCTTCTCTGGAGCAGCAGAAAACAACCTTTCTCCCTCCTCTATATGACATCCTTTTATATATTTGAACATGGCTATCATATCACCCCTTAACCTCCTCTTCTCCAGGCTAAACATGCCCAGCTCCCATAGCCGTTCCTTGTCTGAGTGATCTTGAGCTATTGGTTCTGTAAGCACTTTTCTGCAATGCACCCAGTCCCTGCTTGTGGCTCATGGTTGATTCTTGATTGTGTGGGAAGGTCTGTAGGGACTTGGGGTTTGGGCTAAGTGATCTCTTCTAAGCAACTGTTTTTCTAGACGCATCTAGTTGTGTATAGAAATGGTACAGTAAAAAGGGTACAGTACTGGAGTGTAAGATGTCTAGCCTGCATTTAATGCTGTTTGAAATCTTGACTGCCTTCTGCAATGCAGGAGTGAGTCCTGAGAGTGATCCTAACTGGGCCAAAGTAACAGCCAACATCCATATGAGGACAGAGATGTTGGCTTAGCTCAGTACATGCTTCCTTCAGGTTGATGATATGCTCTATTCAGATACCTGTCTTCTGGAGCAGTCTAGAAAATTGGCTTGTGCAGGGTAAAAAGATGAACAAGTAAAGAGCATGCAGGCAAGCAGCTGACCATTGCCATCTCTCATGGCATCTTCCTCCTTTTCTCTGGAGCACTGAAAAGACATCTAGTCCATTGGGGTTTGGGAAGTGGTGTGAAGCACACCTAAGTAGTCCAGCTGATCTCTCACCACCTCTCACCGTCTTTGCCCTGAATGCTGGCGGTTGGAAACCATCATTGGGTGCCAGTTGGATTGAAATGAGGTATTTTATTTTCCCTACTTCCTACATGCATTCCCCATCTTCACTCTAAGGAGCTCCAGGTGTCCTATATAGTGTTCATCCTTCCATTTTTAACCTCACAACAACCCTGTGAGAGAGGTTAGGCTGAGAGACCTAGTAACTGGCCTGAGATCACCCAGTTGAGCTACATGGTCCAACTGGGTTCTGAATCCTGGTCTCTCAGGTCCTGCTTCTGACATTCTTTAACTATACTGGCTCTAAACCCCATACCAGTGGTGCATGTTTGGGATAGAAGCAGCTTCAGTTTATTTGTATCTCCCATTCAGGATTGTTCTGGATCAAAAGGCAGCACAGAGATCATCTTAATAAAATTCCATTCCAACCAACCCTACCCCAATTTAAATGTAGACGTGGACCAGGATAAGCATAAAGATTTATAAGAAGCTGAACGAATCCTCCAGGCATCGATGGGTTGACAGAGCAGAGGAGTAATAAATTAGGAGCTAATGGTTTGGGAGGGGTTGGCGCCTTCCCTAGGTCCCTTTGTACATCATTTGCATTTTGAGCCTTAGCAGTAGGTGTGTGGATGTGTAAAAGGTAAAGAACCCCTGGATGGTTAAGTCCTGTCAAAGACGACTCTGAGGTTGCAGCACTCATCTCACTTTCAGGCCAAGGGAGCCGGTGTTTGTCCACAGGCAGCTTTCCAGGTCATGTGGTCAGCATGACTAAACTGCTTCTGGCGCAACAGAACACCGTGACGGAAACCAGAATGCACGGAAACGCCGTTTACCTTCCCACCGAAGCAATACCTATTTATCTATTTACACTGGCATGCTTTCAAAGTGTTAGGTTGGCAGGGGCTGGGTCGGGGCAATGGGAGCTCACTCCATCGCAGGGATTCGAACCGCCGACCTTCTGATTGGCAAGCCCAAGAGGCTCAGTGGTATAGACCACAGTGCCACCCACGTACCGTGGGTGTGTAGCTCCCCCCTGCCCCGATAGGGTGGTGTGTAGACCCAAATCCATTTCTATAACTGTCTGCAACTTCTGTCCAAGGTGCTCAGATAAGTAGGGGTGACCCATAGTATTAATAAACAAAGGTTTCACTGTAGGCTATTATTTCACAAAGTGTTTTGGTTTAATAGTGAGCCCAACAAGTATTCAGAGGTAGGATGCAAGGGGCAAACGAGCACCAGCACCTTCTGGATATTTTCCCTTTGATTAGATTATGTTAATGGGCAGACCCAGAGAGAAGTGGAATCTCTGCCTCTGGAGCTCCAGCACTACATCCAAGAAGACAACTGGAGGCTTGAACAAGAGGTGGCAGAGTGGGAGGAGCAGTCGAGCAAGATGGCGCAGATGGATCAGTCATCACCAGCAGAGTCTCAGGACCTCTCTTCTGACTTGGGACAAGGTGAGAAAAGCAGTCAATCTCTTTGCGTGCCTCTCCCAATGCCGGTTGTTCAGCCCTCTGGCTTACTGGATCGCTGAGAGTGACGAGGCAGTCCCGGTGCTTAAATTTCTATAAGAAGCCCTGTGTGGACTTTACCTCCCGTATTGACTTGCCCTATGTATTGAGATGATTTTCAGAGGTTCTTCCAAAGCCCCTGCCATTTAGAGGTAATGCAGATTGGTTGCTATCTGTAGAATTCCCTCACTGAGGATGATCCTTGGCACCAGCCTTGTTATCTTTTTATTCTTCCAGATTTATTAATGCATTACTTATAAGACACAGGCTGCTGTTTTTGTCCCGCTCATTGGAAGCATTGCTCAAAAGGTAGAATATAAATCTTTGCCCTCCCACACAAGCTGTAGCTCAAGGCCAGGCACGACCCAGGTTCTAACGTTTTGTCTAGTTCTCATGTTTTTCTAAATGTCTTGCTGGACGTAGAGAGTAAATTGTACACTACGCTTATTTTTCTCTCCTCAGAAAGATCTTGTTCCTCCAGCTCTGAACGGATGGCACATTCCCTCTCCTCCGAACATGCCATGATTGCCAAGGAACAGACGGCTCAAGCCATTGCCAAGACAGCTGATGCATATGAGAAGGCTGGTGGATTGGCAGCTCTTGACAAGGTGAAAATAGCAATTGTTGGGCTTCTGGACCTTTGTAGCCACCCTTTTCCATGCCTCTGCCCCCTGCCTCCTCTTGCTTGAACCTTTTTTTGCTTTGCTGGCCTGCCTTTCATTTCCCTTTCTGATTTCTTTCTGTTTTCTTATCTCTGTGTGACAACAGTCAAAGGAGGCAGAACCAGTGCAGCACCTCCCAGAAGAAGCAAACCCCACCACTCAGCCAGAAGAGCCACAGGATGCTAAGGGGATAGAGCTTTCTGCCCCACCCAGCTCACAGATCTCTGAAGTGGATATCCCCAGTGTGGGAAAGATTCTAGTTAGATCAGATGCAGATGGATATAATGAAGAGGTACACAGCTATGTGTCTGTGTGTCTTTTTTGCAGCAAGCAAAAATGTTGGGGATGAGCATCTTTCATTCTGAGGCATTGCGAACTAGGGAAGATGCCAGACACTGCCCTCTTTCCCATTTCAGATGGGTTGTGCTTGGAAGTAAACATCCCAGAGCTGTCTCTCAAACCATCCAAATGGCGGGGCTTAGGATTGTAGACTTTCCAACCAGTGGTTTGGTTTCTTTGACATGAGAGTACTCCCCAAGGTTGCTCACTTAAAAATAAAAATACTAAAGCTACCAAGGTCTTTTTGCCATCCAAGGCCGCAGCTGGTGAAGCCACATAACATTCTGAAAACATGGCAGCAGCCCTAGTCTTTTGACTGCTCTCCTGTGCACGGAAGCAATCCTGACAGCACCATCATGTTTCTCTCTGGATTGAATGGACAGTATGTTTTAGGCCTGGGGATTTTCAGCATGTGAGTGAGGACTGGTAGGTTAAGTAAGCCAGTTGCTAGCAACCTGCTGTGGAGTAGGTGGACCTGTGCATGATGCCACTGTCATCCCATACAGGAAACGGGCATGGGTCAGGACTTGGGTGATGTATCACTGCATCCCCTTAAATGCCCTTAATTCCTGCTCATCTTTCATTAGACCCTCTCAATGCATATGTGGACACTTAAGTCATAGTTGGTAGAGGGGTGAACAAATGTTTGAACAGATCAAAGTAACTTAACAATCACGAAGGGCAATCTTCAACTGGTTGCTTCCATGACCATACAGGTTGGGGCTGATGGGAGTTGCAGTTCAGAATTCAAACATCTGGAAGGCCCCAGATATGGAAGAAGATAGAACCCTGACTCTGGACTCTGCATGTCTTAGCTCTTACCTGTTCCGACTCTTTCATCGTGTAGCATTTTTCATTTTTCCTCTCTCCATCTTTCTTTTTTCTTCTTTCTGTCAGATGATGCTCAGTCCTGCCATGCAAGGTGTGATCCTGGCTATTGCTAAAGCCCGTCAAACCTTTGATCGGGATGGGTCTGAAGCAGGGCTAGTTAAGGTACTATTGTACACATTGGCCTCTTGGCAGCGGAGAAATGCAATGAAACATTGGCTACAGATGTCACATGGCTGTTCCTTTGTTTTTCCGCCCTGCGATGTCTTGATTGCAGAGATCATTTGTTCCGTCACAAGAGGTTGATATCCTGTGACGTTGCTTGCTCCCCCATCCACTTTGAGGAAGCAGGATGCTTCCCAGGAGTCTTCTAAGTCCTCCACTGAGATAACAAGACTGCTGCTGCTCTTAAAGCATAAACATTCCACTCTGAGTAGAAGTTTATTGGATGCTCACCAAAGTGCAGCTCCCTCCACTACTGCTATTGGATATATATATATTACAAGGTGTGGTCTTTTCATGACCAAGGGAAGCACTGGACTGGCTTGTGAAGCTTCTTTCTAGTCCTAGAGAGGGTGGCATCCTGATTTTCCTTCATTCATCCTTCCTCTACATAAGGAGGGCTTCTCCCTGTAGTTAGAAAAGTTAGAACCTAGAGATAACCATTTATCCTATTCTGCTTTTCCCCCTGCTTGGGGGTATTGTTAGGGGTTGAGGGGGCAGGGATTGCTGCTTTTATTGATATTTTTGTATATTTATTTTAGATCTTATGATTTTTATGCAAATTCTTTAATTTGGTTGTACTTTTTGATGTTTTATTTATTGTTTATGACCACTTTTGTTATATTTGTAATTGTGCAGGGCTTTTTTTTACATGTTGTAAGCCACCTTGAGTGTGGTTTTAACCTTGGAAAGGCAACATATAAATAAAATGATGCATTTGTGTATGTATATTGTTAAGAAAACTTTTGTCTGGTATCCATTGAGCCTGTTTCTCAGCTGTAGAATTCTCCAAATGAGGACTCGTGTTTCTAGCTCAGGTTCTGGACATCTCAAGAAATCTTGCTGTCTCAAAGTGGATAGGTGGAAATTGCCCATCTTTCAGGAAATCCACTGAATGATTGGTGAAGGCCAATGCGCTGGGAATTTTCTTAATAGCCCTGCAGCCTTCTGGAAACAGGCTAAAGTGCCAACTGCCGTCAGAAGCAAAACTTGCATCATCATCATCATCATTATTATTATTATTATTATTATTATTAATGTTTATTGAGTTTATATACCGTCCTATACCTGGAGGTCTCAGGGCAGTTCACAGAAAAGATCACAACATTTGTAGAGATCAGTTTGTTCCTGTTGTTGGAGTTGTGCGCTGAATAAAATCCTCAGTATTGCTTCACTGGATTATATGGCACTAGCTTTTGCGTACCAGTTCCAAGGAGCTACTTTGACATGGTTGGAGCAAGGCCTCATGACAGTCATCTGCAGAGCAAAGCAAGACCTTGCGGTTGCTTGGCTTCATAGGACTTTAATTTCAGCACATCCAGCTTAAGTTGGTCATGAGCAACTTATTTGATAATAATGTCCCTCAAAGTCTAAGAATTGCTG
Source organism: Podarcis muralis (assembly GCF_964188315.1). Lineage (NCBI taxonomy): Eukaryota > Metazoa > Chordata > Lepidosauria > Squamata > Lacertidae > Podarcis > Podarcis muralis. Next base: position 18,866,655 of record NC_135669.1, read on the forward strand.
GCATTGTGGATTCATAATTGTCAGGCTGATATTGTTCCAATTCTTGGCTTTATTAGGCATTCCATGAAGAATACTCCAGGCTGTACTCGCTGTCAACAGAGACTCCAACACCACAAAATGACCCCCGGCTTCAGCACGTCCTAGTTTACTTCCTGCAGAACAATGCGCCAAAGCAAGTGGTGGAACGGACTCTTCTGGAGCAGTTTGCAGACAAAAACCTCAGCTATGATGAAAGGTTTGTTCAGAACACGTAAGCTGGAATGTCTTCTGTGTGAAGAAAGGAAGGGCACAGAATTGCTTTGAAAGTGCTATATGGGGGCTTTGTTTGGTAGGAGTGGTGTTCAGTGACTTTGATAGCACTGATCAGTATTAGATGGTTAAAGAGATTTTTATTGTTCTGTGTTTTAGCTCTCCATTTCTAACTTGCATTTCCCCCTCAATGGGCCAAGAAGGCAGCTTCCAGCAAGTCAGCGCTGCTTGCACCTCTAAAATATATAGATGTAATATCAAAACAAGCTAAATCTACGTTTCAGTTTACATTCTCTGGCTTTTGGGGGTCACTTCACTAAGCTTTCTCCTTTCCATGAACAGATCGATTAGCATTATGAAGGTAGCTCGAGCTAAGTTGAAAGAGATTGGTCCTGATGAGGTGGACATGGAAGAGTATAAGGTAAGGAGCCTCAGCCCTAAAGTGTTAGGTCTGGTTTATATCTTTGTGTCAAAGCTGCAGCCTAATTGTTAGGTGAGCAAATGCTACTCTTAAGACCAAAAAAGTAAAATCGGTTTCCTTCAGATAAGTGATGATCACTTAGTTTCTTCAGAGTTGTGTTTTGAGGGTTACTTGCTCTGTCTGAGTTGTCTGTATTTCCTCTTGCCCTATCACCTATCCTGGATAAAATCTGTTCCACACATAAAACAGTAGCAGAAATAAGAGTGCCCTGCCCCCCCCCCCCCCCGCGCGCGCATCCCATTTAGGTATTACGGTAAATTTTGTAGCATTCTGTTCATCCATTTTCAGTAGAAATGTGTCTACAGCATTTTTAAAGTGTCTGGCTTGCTGAGACACCACAGAGTGTTTCAGGTGCTCCCTTTGCTGTCTTGTAGACATCCTGCTTCACATTCACTTCAGGATTCATCTGAATTCAGCACACAGCCTTACTGCATATACCCAAAATGAGGGTGAAGTGCATAATAGGCATCTTGTAATTAGTAAGTGGGCTATGATTCCTCTCTCCACCGGGCCTAGGGCGGGGCCTGACAGGCTTCATAAGAAGTGCTGCTTCTGCAGCTGCCCAGCAAGGACTGGGGTATTTGGGGGGAAATTTTGTCAGGAGTTTTTGCCGTTATTGATACTAATTTTTTGTATATTTTTATGTGGACATTGTTCAGTTTGGTTATGTAGTCTTGATGTGTTTTATTTTCATGACTACTTTGCTATATTCATAACCATAAATCTTTTCATATTGTAAGCCGCCTTGAGCGTTGTTTTAACGGTGGAAAGGTGGCATTTAAATAAAATCATGATGATGATGATTACCGTATTTTTTCCGTGTATTAGACAAGGTTTTTTGACTCAAAAATCACGTCCAAAACCAGGGGTCGTCCTATACACGGATGTGGGGGGGGAGAAGTGGCACGCGCACGAGCGCAACTTCCCACGATGCCGCTGCACGTGGGAAACGATCTAGGGAGTGTTTCCTGCCCGCAGCTTCATGGGGGGAGAAACTCAACAACTTTGGACCACCTCCCCTCATTTTCTTAAAATTGAGTCCCCCAAAATAGGAGGGAGGGGGTCTTATACATGGGGGCGTCTTATAGATGGAAAAATGTGGTGCCCAAAAGCAACAAGAGAAAAGGAGCAATATGAGAAAAGCCAGGTGTGAATAAAGTGGGACTTACTGAACCAATAACGGATTGTGACCATTTTCTTTTTCTGGCACAGAAATGGCACGAAGACTACAGTTTGTTTCGCAAAGTATCTGTTTACCTCTTAACAGGCTTGGAACTGTATCAGAATAAACAGTAAGTTTGTGAAAATTGCTTCTAAAGGTTGTGATGAAGATTTGGAAGGTAGCTGAGGATTGGTGGTTATATTCTTAGACTCAACACAGAAGGTTGAAATCTTTGGTGGTGCATCATAGCAAGTAGAAATTAGGGACGACTTGAGTGGGGAAGTACTGCTTTTCCACTGTGTATAATCATAATCATAATTTATTATTTATATCCCGCCCATCCCCGGGCAGCTTCCAGCAAAATATTAAAATACATGATGTTGCTACTTCCGCATCTGTGTCTTCTCATGAACACTTTGGCTCAAAAGGTTTCATTTTGTCTGGAAAGGTGAATTAGTAAGACTTCAGCAAACTTGGACAAGCCTTCTTCTAATGGACACAGACGTGTCCATAGTCTATACATAAGGATGGTGAAGAAGGGTGGTGCTAGGATGCTTGTGGTAATCCCTCATGCACTGAGGGAAGAGCAGGAACTTCTGAACAGGGTACAGTTGTGTTCCTGTGAATTTTGGTCAATGTGCTAATTTGTGGGCCAGCTCTTACTAGGCAGCTGTCCTCCTACAGAGTGGTGCACGGGCTACACTGGGGAAATGTTCCTAGCTCATTTAAGCAAAGCATCCCTTCCCAGTTATTTGTATTCCAAAAGGGCTCATTTTCTGAACACAGGGAAGTAGTTAACAGATGGGTATAGCCAGTGCTTTTTTAGGGGTACTCTCATTTTGACTCAAATAACCATTTTATAGTTCAAATCAGGGAAAAATAAATACAGTAAATGGACAAAAGTACAAAGAACATGCATTACCTCATATTACACAGCTCACAGTCACTTCACATTGGCATGAAGTTGTATGCACTAACATCTTCCCGATTCCTCTGCTAGATTCCAACTCCTACGTCACACATTAAAACATTCACTTCCATCTGAAACACTGTGACAGGAAATGAGGATGCCGTCGGGAGTAACAATGGAACTGATGATTCACCATGTTATTCAACAGAACTGACAATTCACCGTGCTAGAGAAGAAACTAAAAGTTTTTAAAAATTTGGTTTCTTCCATTAGATTCACAAAATGTTCAGGGGTATGCGTTACCCCAGCGTACCCCCAGAAAAAAAGCACTAGGTATAGCCATGTGTCCCAAGCAAGTATAAGAGCTATGAATGGCTGCTGTAGTTTGCAGTAAATGTTTGCTTGCACAACCTGTTTTAATTCTGAAGATTGCAGCTCTCACCCTCTTTCCTGTTCTTATAAGGTACTATGAAGCTCTGACCTATCTGGTGTATGCCTATCAGAGCAATCTGACCTTGAGGAGGAAGGGAGCCAACAGAGGCGCCAATGCATCTTTAATTGCTCTGTACAGAAGAAAATGTCTCTTGGTTGGTATTAACCCCTTTTCCCCTCCCACCACCCCTTCAGGGAGCTTGCTGGTAGAATGATCTGCTTCCAAATCATTGCTTTGTTTTCAATCTTCATCTTATTCTCATGTGCAGATCCAATTCTTTATGGAAATGGAGTTTACTCCTTTAATACACTGTTGTCCTCACAGTGCCATTGCTCTTCCTTGCATAGTTTTAATTTTCTGGTGGTCTTGGCTCTTATATGGGTGCTGCTTTCTCCACCCCTTCATGTATTGTCTTTATAGTATGCTAAGGGATGTGGGTGGCGCTGTAGTCTAAACCACTGAGCCTCTTGGGCTTGCTGATCAGAAGGCCGGCAGTTTGAATCCCCGCAATGGGGTGAGCTCCCATTACTCTGTCCCAGCTCCTGCCAACCTAGCAGTTCGAAAGCACACCAGTGCAAGTAGATAAATAGGTACCGCTGTGGCGGGAAGGTAAACATCGTTTTTGTGCATTCTGGTTTCCATCACGGTGTTCTGTTGCACCAGCAGTGGTTTAGTCCTGCTGGTCACATGACCCAGAACACTGTCTGTGGGACAAATGCCGGCTCCCTCGGCCTGAAAGTGAAATGAGCACTGCAACCCCATAGTCGCCTTTGACTGGACTTAATAGCCCCGGCGTCCTTTACCTTTATAGTGTGCTTTATCTTTTGGTTCCTGAATGGGTTAGTGAAAACCTCTCTCAGGTTGGGGCATTTTGCAGGGAGGGGAATATCTGGCAGATGTTTGGGCTCTTTTTTGCCATGGCAGTGTAAAAACAAGCAAACCAGAACCCCTAAATGTTCAGCTGCACTCTAAAACTTGCCACAGGAAGCATTGCGGAAAGTGACAGACACCAGGCTGAGCTGTTGCCAAAGACCCATAAATGTGTTTCTCATATCACTTTGCCACAGAAGTTGAACGATGCTGCAGCAGCTCTGTTTGAAAGTAGCAATGAGTTGAGTGTGGATGAAGGTGTGAACATCTTGAATGAGCTGATCATCCCCTGCATGCACCTCCTCATCAGCAATGATACCTCAAAGGATGACCTGGATGCCGTTGAGGTCATGAGAAATCGTTGGTGTGCTTACCTGGGAAAGGACATGAATGGTAAGAAAGGGGGTCCTGGACCTCTTACTCTGTGCTGCTATCATCCTGTCTCTCGCCTAGTATTGCTAGTCTTTTTATATATATATATATATAATTTTTTATTGGGTTTTCACATTTTATATAGACAACACAAACACACAAAGACAAAAACAAACATGTATAATTTCAAATCCTTACTTTCATAACCACTTTCCCTGACTTCCCCTCACCTCCCCTTCATGCATCCCAATTCCAAGAGTTAGCTCAGCAAGTTCTTATCTCTCATCCTTACAATATTATTATCATTTTTTAACTTGATTCTTCTTAATTAACCAAATTTAACTTATACACAGCTATTATAAACATTACATCCTTTTCTAAGGTCGACCCAGATTCCCTTCCACAAATTTCCCCTTTTCATATTAATTATTGGTCCTGATAACTAAACACCAAAAAGCTTAAAAGTTCTTAAAATTCTACTCTCATCCCCCCCCTTCCCGGTTTCAGTCCCATCCCAAAAAAAAGAATAATTGTCCACAATGACAGTTCTTAGCCTGGATTTCTCACGTCCGAGGCCTTCAAATCTCTGTCAGTCTCTCTCTGCCGATTTTGTTGGTAGCCCTTTATGTTGGACAGCAGGTCTCGAAGGAGCTCTATCTCTGTAAAATCGAAGTTTCTTCCAACCAGTCCTCCATGTTCAAAAGTGGAGCTCCAATCATATTTCTTACTTCTTTTCAACCCAAATGTTCCAAATGTCCCAGAGGCTCCCTCTTTCATCTTAAGCTGATTTGTAATCCATGAATCTTCCGATCTCCCCATAAGGAGATCACTCCATTCTTCATTCTTAGCTTCTGTCCAAGTTTTCATAAGCCACATCTTACTTTCCTTGTATTCCACAATTGTAGGCTTCTGGTTGGTCATTTCCACCTGCACTTTTTCCGCTCCTTCTTCCCTCTCCTCAATTTCTGACAATATCTCTTCTGGTTCGGCTGCAGAATTTTTTCCAGTCAAGTCCTTAGCACAGTCAGCAGAGTTGCTTACTTTAAAATTCAAGGTCACAATCCTTATAGCCATATCTGTAGTCTGGTCTTGTAATTTTCCCACGAAAAAGAACATTTTTTCAAGCTCGGCCTGTAATTTTCCATCTGCAGCCATTGTAATGCCTCAGAATTCCCCCTAGAGGGATTCTGGTTACTTAATAATCCTTTTCCAACAGTCCGTTACCTTGTTATTTATTTCTTCTTTGTTTCCAACAACTTAAGTTTACATGTAACACACTTAGTCCGCAAAGAGAGTAAATAACAAGTCTTTCTACCTTTGACAGCTCGTTTGACAGCTGTCAAACTCCTTATGTCTCCTCACCAGGCACACTCGCAGGACACTCCCGGGGTCCGGGGGGGGGGGGGTTACACAGCAACTTCTAAAATTCAGCACTTATCCTCCAGCACAAAACTTCTTATGCCAATCGTGAAATTAATATCTTTTGTCTCACAAGGAGAGGAATGGTCTCTCCACCTTAGTTATCCAATTCTTGCTTTAGATCATCTGCAAGGGGGGGGGGGGTGCGGACTTACTTTTAGCACATCCCCCGGTCGTACCGAATTCAAAGGGAAAAAATTTTCCAGCCCCAATTCCGTTCTACACACGGGTTGATTTTTTTCCAGTCCGAATTTTCAAGGAAAAAAGTCAGCGCTCTCCGGCCAAGTATTGCTAGTCTTTGTGTACCTTTTGACTGTTTTTCTAAAGACTGTCAGTAAAATGCCCTTGCACAATTCAGATAATCCGCAATATTTGCATTTTGCTTAGCCCTAAAGCGAAGGTGGCAAAATGTCGCCCTCCAGATGTCAGCTGGACTACAACTCCTATCATATCTGGCTATTGGCCTTGCTGGCTGAGGCTGATGGGAGTTGGAGTTCAACAGCATCTGGTGGGCTACAGCATCTAAAGTTTACTGGAGAGACTGCCTTCTTGAATTACTAGATCTCTGTGTTCAAAATATGGGATTTGATTCTTTCATTTCCCCTCTTGTTCGCAAGCAGAAGTAACACCTGCCTCTCGTCAGTCATACTTGTGTGGGGCGTTCCAGTTATAGCAGTTTGCTGTGTACGCCAAGCAGCATTCTCCTGGGGTGAGGAATGATAGAAAATGTTTTGTTGTTGCCAGAAATTACTTGTACATGTTGCATCTGTACCTGGCACATCCTGTGACCAAAGGTACACACTGATCAGAAAACTTACTTTTAAATCTTCACGTGGCATGTCAGTCTTTACCCCAGAGATTCCAGGGGCAGGGGGCAGAATATTACTGAACATATCATGAATTAAAATAAGCACACACGACCTGGAAGTTAATCTGTTGTGCATTTTTCTTGGCTAGATTTTAATACATTGGTTTAAGGGACACGGGTGGCGCTGTGGGTAAAACCTCAGTGCCTAGGACTTGCCGATCATATGGTCGGCAGTTTGAATTCCTGCGGCGGGGTGAGCTCCCATCTTTCGGTCCCAAGCTCCTGCCCACCTAGCAGTTCGAAAGCACCCTTAAGTGCGAGTAGATAAATAGGTACCGCTTTATAGTGGGAAGGTAAACAGCGTTTCCGTGTGCTGCGCTGGTGCTGGCTCGCCAGAGCAGCTTCGTCACGCTGGCCACGTTACCCAGAAGTGTCTCCGGACAGCGCCAGCCTCTTAAGTGAGATGGGCGCACAACCCTAGAGTTGGACACGACTGGCCCGTACGGGCAGGGATACCTTTTAATACATTGGTTAAACTTTGTTCACTTCAGCCAGCAGGGGGTGTCAGGAAGAAGTATTGGCCCTAAAATACTATTTCAAAATAGACAAAAGCTCTGGTTTCTGCAGTTGAGTTTGCTTGCATTCTGCTTTCATGAACTGCTTTCATGAAAAAGCTTTTTCACATCTGCAATTCAGACTTGCAGATAGCTGCTAACGGTGAGAAATATTTCCTTTTAGATAAGTAGCTTATCTAACCAGTACCACCTTGTAAAATGCAGGTGGTTGTGAATTGGGTACAACTTAAAAGGTATCTCTTACTGTGCACTGAGAATGAGGTGCTGTTGCAAGTGTTTGCAAGTTGGGTTTGTAGACATCCGTGATGTCTGCAACTCTGTCTTCACGAGTGTTTATGGGAAGTGCTTGGTGAAGTTGTCAATAAGTGCCCTTTAACTTGTAAATGCCATTATGTTGCTTTGAAGGAGTGGGAGAAGGGGGAACATGATTGAGGGAACTTCCAGATTTATATACAGATAAGCATTCCAGAGTTTTTCTGCATCTTCTTACATTTCACAATCTTAGTTTCAACAAGACATCAAAGCATAGATTTGTTGCTATTGGGTTGCTGTTATTGTTGTTGTTATTTGGCTCTTGTCTTACAGAGGACCTGCAGCTAAAACTGAGTGAATTCCTACCCCGCCTGCTAGATTGTTCCTCCGAGGGCATAGTTCTGAAAGAACCACCCAAGATCCGCCCCAATTCTCCCTACGATCTCTGCAGCCGATTTGCAGCTGTCATGGAATCTATTCACGGGGCCTCGACTGTCACTGTCAAATAAAAACTGCCGACTGTACTGCATTAAGCTCTGGAGACCACAGGCCCACCAGCGTGTGGAATCCAGCTGCCGACCACCTTTTGGAATGGAGCAAGGAAGAGAGATGCTACGTTGAGACAATCCACATTCAGACCTAACCAAAACTGTGCTTAGAAAAGGGCTAAATGGGACATGACACCCTCTGGTGTGCACCATATATGGGCAGGCACTAAATTAGAACGTGTCTTGAGGTTTCACTGTTTTACGTTGCCTATAACTGCGTTTGCCTTGGCTTCCTACAAGAACACGGTAGGAAGACACTTATTTTTTTAAACAGAAATTTTAAACACAGCATATTGTACATATATACTTCTGTTGTGCTCAATTCTTATGGAGTATACAGTGGTTTGATATGCTCATTGTGAGCATTCCATGCACACTCTGTTGTATTTTGAATGCACTTGCCACACATGCTGGTCTATTCATGTGTCACAATGCCAGCAGTATGTTATCAGTGCTGATAGCTGTTGTGCTGTCATTGCATATGACTGGGCCAACACAAGGGAGTGCATTTAAAGCACAATGGGGAGCATGTAACCTGGAGCCTGTTTAAACTGGACCTCATTGACATCGAAGCAGGACTGATTCAGGGAATAAGCCAGACAGTCGTAGGTAATTTTAAGAGCAATAATTCACATTCACCTTTTTCGTGGAAAAACACCTTAAAATGGGAGCCTATCAGTTGAGGCCCTTTCCATCAGATATCTCCTGATGTGGCGGTAACAGAAGAACCTGGTAGCCTGGGTTGTAAAAAATACAGGCATTCGTGCACACTGCGTTTGTGTATGCTATCAACTCAAAACACAGTTGATGCCATCAGGAGAAATGGTGATGGTGGCAATATTTTACAGTTGCTACAGAATTGCAAAAGTCATTCCAGGACAAGAATAGAGATGCAAAACAAAACCCCTAAGGAAACTGTTTTTCTGACCTCCCAAAGCATATCTCCTTTATTACCAATCACTGAATTTTCATTATCAGGCTAGTATCGGCAGTGACAAGGGCTCTGAAGTCAGGAATAATAAACCTTTATAAAAAGATACTGCTTAACTGGCAAAGTCTACTGCCAATATTTTTAAGCAATCTTTGTTTTACTGGAATACATTGGCAATCGGGATGTAAATGGAAATACATATTTGAGAAGCCTTTTTCTGTTTTAATTAAATGTGCAATAAAGAATTTTACCCTATTTAAATTTGTAGTGGATTGCTTTGTTTCTTTTGAGTTTTATAAGTCTCTCTAGACCAGGGGTCAGCAAACTTTTTCAGCAGGGGGCTGGTCCACTGTCCCTCAGACCTTGTGGGGGGCCAGACTATATTGGGGGAGGAACCAATTCCTATGCCCCACAAATAACCCAGAGATGCATTTTAAATAAAAGCACACATTTTACTCATGTAAAAACACACAGATTCCCAGACCGTCCACGGGCCAGATTTAGAAGGCGATTGGGCCAGATCCAGGCCCCGGGCCTTAGTTTGCCTACCCATGGTCTAGACTTTATCTTTCTCCTTTTCTCAACTGTGTTTGAACACTGGGAGTGTTTGCTATTGGATAATTTTTGCAAAGGTCACCACTGGATTAGCCATATAACATGACTTAGTCTGCATCCTACTTGCTTTGGTGCTAAGAATAGATTAATTGCTCCACTACTTCCAGTTGTGGTGTGCCTCATTATTTAGCCTGTGATGCTGATCCTTGGTCAATCTAAAACATTGAATGGTTAGTTTGGGGTGGACTGCTGTGCACATACGCTGGGCCCCTATGATTACATAGGTGTAAGGTTCCTGGAAAAGACCCTGATGTTGGGAAAGATTGAGGGCAGAAGGAGAAGGGGACGACAGAAGACGAGATGGTTGGACAGTGTTCTGAAGCTACCAGCATGAGTTTGACCAAACTGCGGGAGGCAGTGGAAGACAGGAGTGCCTGTCGTGCTCTGGTCCATGGGGTCACAAAGAGTCGGACATGACTAAACAACTAAACAACAACAAGGCTCCTGGGGGAAAAGTTGCTTGCCTTTACTTTTGACATTTTAGATTTGGGTGTTGCCAGGACTAAACAGGAGCCTAAGATGAGATACTGATATTTTAACTTTGCCATGGGCCTCTTAACCATCCAAGTATTTATGCTGTTTTTGCTCTGATTAACTTGTACAATTCAGAAGAGAGACTTATAAAACTCTTTCCCCCTCCCTGCCCCCAAATGAGAGCATCTATGTTATCAACAGAATCAGGCTTGCAAGTAATCCAGGCCTACCTAACCTTTCATTGAAAGGAGTTATATGTTGTTGATGAATGCAACTTGAAGGAGCTTCTGCCAAAGTTTCAATCTAGAATTACTTTCTTGAAGTTCAAAACTACTGCCATGTCTAATGTACTCATCTCATCTGATACCTGATTCAGTGCACAGGTGGGTTGAACGGTAAAGAGATCATCTTCATTCAACATCTACCATATGGATCCTAGGTTGCAAGCCTTTACCTACTTGCAGTGGAGTAAGACCCATTGAGTTTGAGGTGGGGTGGGCTTCTAAGCAGACCAGAATAAGATTGCACCGTTAGTAGGTGAAGTCAGTAGCAGAGACACCACAAATAATGAAACTGTAATTCGCAAGGTCTTTTTCTCTATGCTTCATGCTTCTATTTGAGAAGTGTCCATTTAGCTATTTCCCCCGAAACCCTATTACTGTGTTGTCTCAAAAGACAGAGATTTCTGATCCATGTGAAAAGCAAACAAACGGTTCATTATTTTTTTACAGTGCAATTAAGTACTCCTTAAAAGGTTTGACAATGCCTGTTGAATAAAACTTGATACCTTGCTATTGACATTGGATATCATAACTACAGCCAGTCTCCTTGACAAAAATTCTTTCCAGTGAAGGGGTATGTCATTAAACGGCCACTTTCCTGATTGTTTAGACTGAGGAAAAATTAGTCTTGCACAGAAAAGAACTGGGATTCTAATCCTGTATCCATTCCCCCGTCCCCATCTTAATATATTAATAATACTCTAGTGAATTTTGAAGAAAAACAATTTATTTCTATGCATTCATGTTTAAGTTTCCCGCATTGCAGTCATTGAGATGGGTATCCCTGTTGCCACTGAAAATGTCGCACAGCATGGAATGACACATGTAAGTACAGAATGTTTGCTTTCCCAAGCATATTTTTCAAAAAAAGTGCTCCATAAAGGATGCTTGGAAGGATCCTAGACAATAACCCAGTTTCCAGCCAGTCAGATATAAGCCATTCTGACCATCTTAAATGGTTCTCATGAAACCTGTAAAGAGACTTTAGCAGGCAGCTCAAATTACAAGGTCTGCATTTTTAGGTGGCAAGTACTGATGATGACTTTGTAACCTGGGATCCTTTCGCACTTCTGGCTTACGGTGGACAGCGAACTGCTTGGACTTTGTTTGGGTTTGTAGGAAACAAGCTGAGCAGATCAGAAGAAACCCACCTAGTATGAGGAAAAACCCAGCAAACCAGCCCAGGAATAATGCTTCGCCGAATTCCCACCTTGGGACAATCTCTGGCACAGTTTTATCCCAGAATTCTCGCACTACGTTGTAGGCAACCCAGGAGACGGGCGCAAGGGTTGCCATTCCGGAAATGCAGAAGAGAATTCCTCCGGCGATTCCGAGGCGTTTTTTCAGTCCCAGGTTTTGTTCCCTTATCTTCAGACAGTTCAACCCCAAAATAGAAGTACAGAGGGCAAGGAATCCCAGTCCATTAGAGAGAACCATTACAATCCTAGAGATTCTGAACTCCAAAGGGAGGGTTAAGAGGGAGCCATAGCTTTTGCACTCCATTATGTTTTCATCTTGAATGACGCAGGCATGCCAAAGCCCTGTGTTCCAGGTCTCCAATTCGTTCAATTCCAAGTTGAGGTTCTTCCAAAAAGGTATGGAAGTTGTAACACAAGAGGAGACCCAGCCGAAGAACGAGATCATTAATCCCCCCAATTGGCCTATAGTACTGTAGTGCCAAGCCATATTTGGACTCTCGACCAGCATACAAAACTCTCTGCCTTTGAATGTTCTCTATTCCAGATGAGCTTGATTCTTGCGGCAGAAGTTTTGATAGAGCTACGGTGTCATCAATATGCTGTAGGTTTCAATGGAGCCCATCTGAATTGGTGCTAGTTTTTTAAAAGAGCAGTGGAGGAGGAGCTGAAGAGAATACCACTCATTCCAAGGTGTGGCCAAGCTTTTCATATCTGGTTGGTTTTGCCTTTATCTGGAGGGGGAAAATTACAAATCCTAATTCAACTTAATTCATGTGTAAGGCAGAAATGTCAACGTACGGTAAATTGAATTGATGCAATCGACCAAGTCCCTTTCAGCATGCGAACGGGCACAGATGAGGCTGATGGAGCAACTTCTTCAAACAGATTCACCGAAATGTGGCACAAAGATAACTGTAGGTTTTGCAGTTTGAAATCCCACTATGCAGGTGTTCATTTCTACAGACCCTTTTGTGCAGAAACACTTTGTGCAGTACCGCCTCTGCAGAATTACCATATTACTGGCAGAGCATGTTGATCTTTTCACCAATTAGCCGGGGGTTTTTAACTCATATTTTGCTTGTTTCTTCAAGTTAGATGGGACAGATGGTCTCTGTTACGCCAAATGCTCCATTGTCCAGAAGCTCTGGATAGGAAATAAGGGAGATGACTGTAGAAGGAAGGGGAAAACATGGATGGGAAATGCATTGATCTGGATAATGGGGGAGGAAGAAAGAAACAAACCAGTGTCTCTCTGTCCCGTGAGAAGTTCCAAACCATAGCTGGCAACAGTAGAAGATCAACATCTACCAATGAGCCCTTGGGCTGAGGAAATGTGTCTTTAAAATGAGCTTTGAAAAGTTCTCTTGAGTGGTGCTTCAGCTTCTTTTCCCCATTGCAGAGGGTGGAGTATTCGTCATTTCTCAGATTTTCCCCAAAAAACCTGGCCATTCTCCAGATACTGAGTAAATACACAAAGCTCAGAGAAAACAACTGTGTATAGATTGTGATTCTACTTAAGGATCCAAGAGACCACTCAGGGGTCAGAGGTGACGGGCCCAGTTTGCTCAAGGAGCAGCTTACGAAGGTTGCCTGCTGGATAACTTTTGCAATCGGTGTAATGCACATGCCACCTGTCTTTTCAAGTAGCTTCTCGGGACCTGTGCACTAGTTAATAAATGGAAAGGTTGTTGGAAACAGTCTGTTCAAGGTGGGAGCAATCAACTGCAACCTTCCCTGCTTCTGTGTGGGACTGTGTACGCACACAGTGAACTCCTTTTAAGTTTATAAACTGCTAACTTTTTTTTTTTAATGAGGAGGGAACTAAATATAGAATAATCTTGCTTCCTGGGTTGCAATATCGGTTCTTCTGCATGCTATTAGCCAAATGCTGACAAAACCGCAATCCAATAATCAGTCAACTCATCTCCTAAACCAGCCTTCCACAGCCAGGTCCTCTACATGTCTTGGACTGCATGGGGTGCTGGCTGGGGTTGATGGGAGCTTTTCCTTAATATAGACAGAGCCCTCCAAGGTTAGGGAAGGCTACCCTAAGCAAGCACATTACAGCCTCCAAACATCTTTGGGGTGCATTCAGCCACCCTATATGATTTCCCCATCTGTTTCTCCATGTGTGGATTTGTCTAGCATTGAGATTTATCATGTTTATTTGTCCTGTCTCTTCTTACTCGTCTGCCTACTTTATTGTCGAGTAAAGTACAAGCAGTCAGTGCTGATAAATTACCACATCTTCCAAAAGCTTCACTTTGGCCTGGACTTAGCACTGAAACGTGGGCTGTGTCTTCAGAGCTCAGCCCTAAGATGTGTATGTACGTAATAAGAACAGGGAGCCTCTAAACATGTAGGAACATCCTTCTTTGTGAAGCAAGGGGGGTGGATTTGATGATCCTCCTGGTTCTTTTCCAACACTATAATTCTTTGATTCTAGGATGAAGTTACCTACTGACTCTGAGGCTGAGGTCTTCCTATAAATCTGCTTTTTACAAATCAAACTCTTGCATTTTTTTATTATGATGTTTTAATTTGTCGGAAGCTGCCCAGAGTGGCTGGGGGAACCCAGTAAGATGGGTGGCATATAAACAAATTGTTGTTGTTGTTGTTGTTGTTGTTGTTGTTGTTGTTGTTGTTGTTATTTCAGGTGACAGCCTTGCCTTTCCCCACTCGTGTTGTAGTTGCTGCAGAAGTGTTAGTTATTTTAAGCAAAGTATACAGCTGGAGTGATCAGCTAGCATTTCCAGTGAAATCTACCAAAGAGCTCCTCTCCCATTGCAACATATACACACTCTCGTGAATTGAGAAGTGGTGCTCAATAAATTCACAGGAACAAAAATTTTGTTTTACTGAACTGAGACCTAAAGATGCAATAGACTGCAAAGTCTGTTTTAAAACATCCAGATAGGATTCCTTGCGATTCTGCTGTGCTGCCTGGGGCTGATTAGAGTGGTAGTCCAAACAGCTGGAGACCAGTAGGTGCAGAAGGCTAACTTAAAAGAACACGGCTTCATCAGCTTTATGCCAAGATGCATCTTCAAAGGGGACATACCGTTCCAGTTTTAAAACAAGATAAAATTCATTTTGCTTAAAGCAAGCATTGCAAAGTATGCCAAACACCAAAAGAATAACAGGGTAGGCACTTAGCAGATCATTTTGGACTCACAGCGGTCCATGGAGACACAGGTCACTTTTGTGTCCAGGGCAGCTGTCTACTAGCTCAATCTGGTACGCAGGCTGAGACCCTACCTGCCCACAGACTGTCTTGCCAGAGTGGTGCATGCTCTACTTATCTCTCACTTGGACTACTGCAAATGCGCTCTATGTGAGGCTAGCTTTGAAGGTGACCCAGAAACTACAACTAATCCAGAATGTGGCCGCTAGACTGATGATTGGGAGCGGCCACCAAGAACACATAACACCGGTCTTGAAAGACCTACATTGGCTCCCAGTACGTTTCTGAGTACAATTCAAAGTGTTGGTGTTGACCTTTAAAACCCTAAACGGCCTCCAGTATACCTGAAGGAGCATCTCCACCCCCATCATTCTGCCCGGACACTGAGGTCCAGTGCCGAGGGCCTTCTGGGGGTTCCCTGGCTGCGAGAAGCCAAGTTACAGGGAACCAGGTCGAGGGCCTTCTCGATAGTGGCGCCCACCCTGTGGAACACCCTCCCATCAGATATCAAGGAAACAATCAACTATCTGACTTTTAGAAGACAGCTGAAGGTAGCCTTGTTTAGCCTTTTAATGTTTGACACACTATTGTATTTTAATATTTTGTTGGAAGCCTCCCAGAGTGGCTGGGGAAACCCAGCCAGATGGGTGAGGTATAAATAAATTATTATTATTATTATTATTATTATTATTATTATTACCACATCAGCAAGGCTGGGGTGTGTGTGTCTTTTCATCTGGATACCACAGGATCTCCATACACACTGCTTAACTTCACACCCAGAGATGCACTCCATTGTCTCTTGAGAATAAAAGTAGCAAAGTTTGTTCCCAGACTCTGGAACTCCCTCCCTAGAGAAGTTCAATTGGCTTCCTCCTTGTTGTCCTTCTGATGGCAGATGAAGACTTCCTTGTCCCAACAGACTTTGTGGAACTGACTGCTTTTAATGAAAGGGTTTGGTGCCATACTGTTTTTATTGTAATGTTTTAATTGTTTCTGTGTGTTTCATCCCCCCTTTTTTGTTACCAAAAACATCTACTCAAATGTTACAATACATCTTTATCCACTGCCACCATTGTATTAAATTATTGATTTTAAAAAATCTTTTGGCTGTTCTTATTTTTATCTTTAAGCCACTTTGACTCCCTGTTGGGGGAAAGACATGGTACAGTGGTACCTCACGTTAAGTACTTAATTTGTTCCGGAGGTCCGTTCTTAACCTGAATATGTTCTTAACCTGAAGCACCACTTTAGCTAATGGGGCCGCACCGCCGCTGCCGCACCGCCGCTGCACGATTTCTGTTCTCATCCTGAAGCAAAGTTCTTAACCCGAGGTAATATTTCTGGGTTAGGGTATATAACCTGAAGCGTATGTAACTCGAGGTACCACTGTATAAATAAATATAGAATAATGTTAAGAATGATGCTCTAATGTCAGAAGAGGAGAGTAACATAATGCAAGACCTGAAAGGGAAATATTTGTACAGGAATGAACACCTTAGGACTTTTAGATTAAAGCCAATACTTTGAATAGCACCCAGAAACATACTGAATGGGTTACAAAAAAGCGGAAATGTTTTAAGTACCAGTGATCTATTTATTGTCAGTATGGTGGGTCCTGGTTTGAGGATCTCCACGACCCTTTCCTTGCATCAATACATGTGCCATGCATGCAGATTAGGAAAAGAGGGAGACTGCATTTATCCCTGAAACCACAAATGCAAATTGCAGTTGAAGCAGATGCCTCTAGACATCGTTTACCTGAACTCTGGCAGTAAGCAACTAAGTGATTAAAACCTTCCATATGTATTAATAATCCTCGAGCCGTTTACAACACTGGCTAAGTAGTTATTTATAACCAACAGGTTAACCATTGCTATTTTTAACCCACCCACCCCCTCCCTGTGTGGCTGGAGACAGGTTTAAATGTAGTCTGCAGATTTTCCTGGCTTTTATCCTCTCCCTGTCTCTGGACTTAGAATATTTCATAGACCACAAAGCGATTTACGATTCACTTCGTACCATTGCGGCCTCAGAGCTGGGTTGAGAATTTTTCCGTCCCGGTGCAGTGAAAGGGTGTCCCTTTCAGTCTCTACATAGAAGGCAAGATGGTGTCTTGCAGGAAGAGTTTAGTGTTGTACCATTCTGTGCATCACTGCAGGGCTGTGGTGGTCATAGATGAGGTTCTCAAAAACCTTCTCTAACCACAGAGTTTACACTGGGCAAATGGCACCCTCTTAAAGACTTTTCATGAGGAATGGGATTGTTTTCCGTCTACCAGGCAAGTTTTATTCTGAGGGTGATAATTGCTGTAGGAATAGGAAGGGCAAAACTTACTGGAAAAATAAGAAATCAAGATAACGAACTTTTAATAAAAGAATGGAAATGGTTTATTGAATATTTAGAAACAAACTGTAAACAGATAAGAACATTGGCAGGATTGTTGTAATAACCTGCAGTTTTATTAGAGTATACATTTAAAGTAGATGAATAAATGGTTAAGTTAATTTGGAATAAGCAGGAAATATAAAAAATAAATTTAAGGAACTGCAGAAAGAGGCGGAAGGAAGTTGAGTTTCGGAATGTTAAAATGATTGTAAAATTATTGAAACGTATAAAATTGAAAAACATAAAAATTATTTTTTTAAAAAAATAATTCCTACAGGAAATCCACTGATTTTGCGATGCACAGCTCTTTGTTGTTCTGGCATCCTATTGACCAATCTTATTGACCAAAAAGGAGGGTGTCACCCCCACACACACACCATTTCCAGGGTATAGTATTCCTCTTCTATGAGATGCTGATAGAGTTGACTGCCTCCCCCCCCCCTTACTTTACTCTTGCACTATATCTAGGGTTGCCAAATTACAAAAAGTGTAAATCCGGGCACAGAAGTTGAGCTTTTGTTTTATGGCAAAGTTGTTGAGCTTTTTGTGCAAAATCTCCGCACAAAAATGAAGTTCTTTTAGCTAATTTTTGGGAAATTTGATAAAAAAAAACAACTTCCGATATGGTCTGCCATACACCTGGGTTTTCCTGGCCATTTATAACCAATACTCGATAATTCTGCCCAGACGCTATTTTTGATGGACGAATCCCAGCTATGGCAGACCTAATGTGGACAGTTATGGCCCAAGACATTTTGATGACTGAGGAACAGGTCTGGGTGATATCTGGTTTTCAACATTGTGATATATCACCAGCTAAACACTGTGATATATCAATATATAATGATACATTTTATTTAAGTTGGCACCCCTGCCCCTACCAGTCAAGACCCTGGCTCCCCTCCAAAATTTAATTTTTTTATACCTGATATTTTGGAAATTAATTCTTTTACCTGGGGCGAAGGGGATGCTGATCTGACTGGAAAGCTCAGTTCACTTCTCCTGACCTCTTACTTCCTCTTCCCCAGAATGCTTTAGGCTCTGTTTGTGGGTGCTTTCCCTTCTCTGGTTTGTTTGAGGGCGAGTTGCCTGCTTTTCCTTTCGTTTGAGGAATGTTGGGATTTTGAGAGGGTATTTTGCCTATTTGGGGTGGGGAACTGTTGCTTGCTTTCTGGCCTGTTGTTTTGTGTTGTTTTGTTTTTTTGGAGGGGGAAAGAGAGGTGCAGATGTTTTACCTGTCTTTTGAGTGGGCTGGTTCTGAGCATCACTCATTTTGGTCCTGTGAAGTAGCTATTCTGTGGAGCCCATGACGCTTTTTTCCATTTCCAAATCTGCCCCATACACCAATCAAGGTGGGGACCCCTAATGTCTCCTAGCATCATTCCTCAGGCATTCAGCAGCCAACTCCTTGCGAGGGCCACCACTGAATGTCTTCTCTCTCCTTTCTCTTCCACTTGCCTTCTCCGTGAGCACACCTCCTCCTAGCTCCTTCATAAGCAGGCGTAAATATAGACTCTTAATCTCTCCTCTCGGTAGGTGTCATTCAGGCCTTTTTCTAGGTGCGGAAAGCGAAACTTGGGCCGTTGGGGTAGACAGGTTCTGTCCTGGTTCTCAGGAGGAGCAGAAATCCAGACACCTTTCCCCACTCAGGTCAGGAATTGTGTCTTACTCTCCCCTTTAAATTACCATTGCTTTCTCATTCTAGTTGACGGTTAGCATTCCAGTCTGTCCCACACAACGCATGGAAGAGCTTGGAAGTTTAGAGCAGATGCCGGCAGATGTGCATGTGGGGAGGGGGGCAGGGGGCAACATGGACCCACCATGTGCCTCAGTCTCCAAGAGATTAACCCTGTGGGGCCTGGAGTCTCCCAGCCAGCGTCTCTCCTTCTTGCCCAGGCCTCTCTGATTAAATCATCTTGAGGTAATTCTGCGTGTCATTGAGACAGATTAACGGGTGACCTTCTTCTCCCAGAACAGGATTGGAAGGCTGCCGCCTGGCTCTCTCCATCTCCCCCACCAGCTCTGAACGCACAAACTGGGGAAGAAAAAAGGGGGTTTTTGGATTGGCTTTTTTTTGCCTCTTCCAGAATGGATGGGAACGCGTTGGGGAGTGTAATGACCCCGGAGCTGAAGACCTAGCAAGGGGCTCTAGATTAACAATCCGGTAGGAGCGACAGCAGAAAGGACGGGAATTTGCTGTGCCTTTGGGGCTCGCTGGATCCGGCCCCCGCAGCACACTCCGCTGGAGAGATGAGGTAGGTGTACTGCTTGCCACCAACTCTGAATGCCGAGGGGCTGGAATGGGATGGTGGTTGGGTCTCTCGCTTTGGCTGAAGTCAACCGGGGGAAACTCTTGGAGGAAAGCGACAGTTCTACAGTGGATAAGTGAATGTATAGTATACATGGCTTCCCCACACGCCCCCAATACCTTTGATTCTCCCAAAAAGTTGGCTATATAGACAGACATAGATATATGGTCAGGTTCCTTCCTCTCCCAATGAAGAGGGGTTCCCCCAGTCTCCTCCCCTGTCTATACGTGGACTGGTAATTCAATGTATGTCTGTGTCCCTCAGAATTTAGCATGGCAGCTGGCTCCTTTCGTGGGTGTTGTTTAGGGTGGGGGTGATGGGGTGGCGCCCCCCATCCCAGTGCTTCAGACCACATCCTATTTCCCTGGGGTTACCTATATCTTATAATAGGTATACTGATATATCCTGGTTCATAGCTAAACGTCTTTAAATCCGATGCTATTTTGCAATGCGATTTTACATTTATCTTAAAGGAAGCTCCCTTGAGGCTGTCTGTAGATCTCACCTTTCCCCATTTCACACACACACCTCTGCTTTAGTGGGATCACTGCCTGGTGGTTTACAGAAATGCCCCCCCTCCCGATCCCAGCTCGTGAATCCAGAAAGGAAAAGGAAATTATCTGTGAGCACACTTAACTTGAAGGCCCTCCTAGATGACTTAAAAAAAAAGAAAAGAAAAATTCATCTTTGTGCAATTAGGAAGCCATTTAATGTCCCCACTGACATTTCACAGATGAAAACTGGAACATTCTTGGGTACTGCTTGTAACAGACCTCTGCTTTCCTCAGGCCTCATTGCCTGAGGTACTGTACATTCTTCCACTGCCCACTGTTGCTTGCTGCCCATTAACCTGACCATAGCAATTGACTTAAAATAATAATTAAGCTTGCTGTCCTATGCACACTTACACACGAGTAAATTCCACCAAGCCTACTGAGACTCAGTTGCCAATAAATACAAACAGACTTGCTCTGTTGAGAGTGTTTTGGTAGGATATTTGGGTTGGATTCCCACACACACACTTAGTTCTTGTAAACCCCATTGAACTTAAGGGGAGATAGGCTGTGATCCATTACCCACTTGCCTTAAACTAAGCATCACTGAATACAGTGGGACTTGCTTCTGAGTAAACATGCCCAGGACTGCGATGCTGTTTCCAACTAAATACGCCTACAGGGTTTTGCTAGAGAATTCTCGTATTTGTCGGAGAGTAGGTGTTACGCAAAACACAGCCAGTATTTGCTACCCAGGTGCAGGCAGTGAAGGGGGAAATGGTCGTGGGGATTGTTTGCTCACTAGGTATATACTCCTCTTTACCCCCAAGGGGTTTCCTGCCCCCCTCCCGTTTTATCTTCATGGCAGAACTCTCAGAAAGGTAAAGCTAAGAAAAGTTCCAAGTGGGGATTCCAGCTGGTGTTTTTGTGACCCTGGTCTGACACTCTCACCACCCCACTGCTGGCATTCAAATACCTCCCATCTGATGCATTAAAACAATAGATGCAGGAGATATTTGAAACCCGAAGAATTCTAGCGTGTGCATCTTTGCGCCCGCTAACAGGATAGAGCAGCTTTCAAAATGGCAAAAAAATAGGGGCACGGTTTTGTCAGGAACAGGGATTGGCAATGTCCCTGAAAAATGGGCTAGTTGGGTGCATAGGATATAGCAAGTTGCTTGCATTTTGTCAGGTCAAAGAGAGAGGGCAGGAGTCAGGGAGGACCTGAAATGCTGTCAGGAGTGGGAAGGAACTATTTCTGCTTTCTGCCTGCATTTTCCTAAGCCAGCCTTTCCCAGCCTAGTCCCCTCCAGCCCTGGCTGAGCTGATAGAGTTGGTAGTCTAAAACCTTTGGTGGGCACTGGCTTGGACACTCGTCCTGGTTGTTTCTTGCAGCGCCTGATTCCCTTGTGAACACCTTTATTCTTTTCCTGATCGGGCCCACCGTCTCTTCTTAGGCATTGTCTTTCCAAAACTGCCTGGAAGCAGCCGGATGAATTTCCAACCAGCTTTTGCAAGCCATTCCCAATCCCTGCTGCACAGATGACAATTTGGAGGGAGGGATCCAGAGTGGGATGGGTCTTGGAATCTTGTATCATTTCCGGGAAGTGAAACCAAAGGCATCTGCCAATGGGAGCATCTTTCAATTTCGGTTCCTCACTGTTCCTCATTTTTTCAGGCTTAACTTTGGTTCTCCACATTTCCACACCAGCTTGCAATTGTTAATATTATTCTTATTTAAAAAGCCATTCTGGAAATTCATCAGCATTTTAGTGCCAAGTTCTTCCAGTGTATGGTTGTCTCAAGAGTTGTGCTGAGCAACTCATTCTGTTGGCACAAGGATTTCCACTTTCCCAAAGGAACTTTCTCTCCTCCTTTTCCCCACCATGCACCCCTAAATCTGCTCTAAAGGTCTCCCCAACTCTCTGGAGCAGATTGGGGGGGGGTGCAGAGGGAAGAGAGGTAAGGGGGAAATCCCACTGCATGAGTGGAAGTCTTTGCTTTATCATTGACACCACTCAACCATTTCGGTATGCAATTTTGCCTAATATACACATTTCTGCAACACAGTATAATGCATTTTTACACCATTTTCACTAATATGTGCATTTTTATGCAAACCCTAAATGCATTTTCATACACAAAGCTTGGCTAGAAAACTGCATTGCAAAATTCATCAAAGTGCAGATTCTGATGAATTTTGGTTCATGAATTGTTTCTCATTCTCACAGTGAATATCAGAGGAAGTGAGAGAGCAGCAGAGACCTGTTGCCTTCAAACTCTCCTTGCTGGGTTCCTAGAGGCCTATGGTGGGATGTAGGAAGCTGGGCTAGACGGACCTGTGTTCTCATCCAGCTACAGATCTCTTCTGATAGTCACATATTGTGTGTGATGCAGACCTGCCTTCTGCAACCTCATGCCCTCCAGATGTTTTGGACTTCAGCGCCCATCATCCCTGACCATGATTGCTGTGCTGGCTGGGGCTGCTAGGAGTTATAGGCTAAAATATCTGGTGGGCACTGAATTGGGGAAGGCTGGTTTAGACCAAGGGTGAACAAACAGTGGCCTAACTGAGGTCATCTGCTGGGCCTCCCAAAACTCGCTCTTGAGAGTCAAATTCTGAACCAGGCTGTCCTCTGTTTAGATCTAGCCACAGCATGCATTTGCCAAGTAGCCCTAAATAAGCCACTTGTTTGTGACCTCAATTGAGCACCTATGTTATGGTCGTGACAGCACTGCTGCAATAGGGGTGCCATCTGCCAAGAGATGAGTATATGTGAATGAAAATATCAAATGCTGTGGAGCAGTGCTCATGTAATAATTATTACATGAGCACTGCTCCACAGCATTTGATATTTTCATTCACATATATTCATTCAAAATAAGATGGGTTTATGAAACAATTCTATATTCTCCCACCCCGCTGACGAAGATCTACGAAACAGCAGTCAATAGCTGGAATCTCTATTCAGTGTTGGACATTATATTTGCTGAATACACAAACTTCACAGCTTATCTTTCATCTTACAAAATTTGGTACCTCGCTTCATTCAAAGACTTTCAGAGACTTTGAGTCTAAGATTTCATTTTGAACTTGTTATTGTTTGAAGGAATTCTATAAAGATTGTCTATTACGTATATATATGGTCATTGTGTTGCCTAAACATTGTTGACCTGCTTAATGTCCAGCCTGACGAAGAGTTCTGGTGGATCCAGAAACTTACTTGCTGTTTTGTGACATTTTGGTTCGTCATAATCATGGTTTCCCAAACTAGGGTCTCCAGTTAGGTTTGGGCTACCGTTCCCATCATCCCTGACCACTGGCCCTGCTAGCTAGGCATCATGGGAGTCCAAAATCAGCTGGAGACCCAAGTTTGGGAAACCCTGGTCATAATAAACGGATTTTCAAAAGAGAAAAATGCCAGGTTTTAGGAGAAGGGCCACTGATCAGTGGTAGGGCATCTGCTGTGCACACAGAAGGTCCCAGGTTCAATGCCTGGCATATCCAGGTAGGACTGGTAGTACCCTCTGGCAGTGTGGACACAACCGAGATAGATGGACCAATGGTCTGACCTCAGCTTCTTATGTTACAACAGCATGCAAGACTAAGGGAAAGCACCTCTCTCCCTCTACTTAGGTTTTGGTGGGTTTCTCTCTGAGAAACCTCAATCACCTGGTCTGCAGAAGGTTGGCAAATATCCCCCCGGGTGACAGGGGCACCACCCTCATCCCTCTTGCTCCACCACAGCACAGGCACTGCTTGTGTTGCCAATCAGGGTTTCTCCCCGCGATGTTGCCTGCCAGCTCTCTCACAGCTGAAGGATTTCCAGGAACTTGGCATTTCATAATATGTGCGCCAGCGAGGATTACAGCAAGAATGGCTAGGAACACCACAAATCCGATTGGTGCAGAGTAGCTGGGTTTCCCTTCTCTCTCCTCCTCCTCCTCCTGGGTTTGAAACATAACCCCAACTCAATATGTTCATAAGGAGGAGGTGGTGGGTCAATTGGCAATCTTTGCCAGGAGTGTTCGCCTTTCTTGTTTTGGAGGGGCTATGCTTGCATGAGCAGCCTAGGCACATGGTATATTCTGTGAGTGGTGAGGGGGGAGGGGAATCCTTCCTCCATCGACTTCTGTCTGGACCAAGGAGGATTTCCTTGTGAGCCGCCGAGATCTGCAAAAGGCAGATGGGGTAAGCTAAGTCAGACATACACAGCCTGTGTGCACAGATAGGCTTTTTATCAGTGGTAGCCGGTGATCAGTAAAACTGGTGGGGCAGAAGGCAGGGAGACCAGCTGTCTTTGGGGCCTGAGCTAATGACTGGCAAAGCCACCCCTTGACTGGTTGCCAGTGTGTTTAGAGTGCTGGACTAGGACCTGGGAGACTGGAGTTCAAATCCCCACTTAGCCACGAGGCTCACATTGGGGGACTTTAGATCAATCACTGTCTGCCTCAGCCTAAGCTACCTCATATGCTATTTAACACTTTCGTGAAACCACTGGGAGAAGTTGTCCGGAGTTTTGAGGTTTCCAGTATGCTGACGACACCCAGCTTTATTTCTCCATTCTACCTGAATCCAAGGAAGCTGTCTCTGTCTGTCAGTGTCTGTGCCTCCTCCACAAGAGGTCCGGAGGGTGGCAGCACGAGAATGGGCCTTTTCTGCCGCAGTTCCCCATTTGTGGAGTGCTCTCCCCAGGGAGTTTTGTCTGGCACCTTCATTATACAGTGGTACCTCAGGTTACATACGCTTCAGGTTACAGACTCTGCTAACCCAGAAATAGTACCTCGGGTTAAGAACTTTGCTTCAGGATGAGAACAGAAATCGTGCTCCGGCGGCGCGGCGGCAGCAGGAGGCCCCATTAGCTAAAGTGGTGCTTCAGGTTAAGAACAGTTTCAGGTTAAGAACAGACCTCTGGAATGAATTAAGTACTTAACCCGAGGTACCACTGTACACCTTTAGGCGCCAGGTGAAAATGTTCCTTTTCAACCAGGCTTTGGCTAACATCCTATACCCTTTTATATGTGTTTGTGGGAGAGCGTGGAGAGTATTGTTTTGCTTTGTTTTACCAATTTATTTTGTGCTTTGATGCTGTGTTTTTATTTTGTCAACTGCCCTGAGATCTTCGAGTGAAGGGTAGTATAATCAGCAGCAGCATCATTATCCAGACAGACAAAATAAGACAACGCAGGGATGCCCTTGGTCAGATGGAGGAAGGGACGCGGCTGGCGCTGTGGCTTAAACCACTGTGCCGCTTGGCCTTGCCGATCGAAAGGTCAGCGGTTCATATCCCCGTGACAGGCTGAGCTCCCGTTGTTCGGTCCCAGCTCCTGCCAACCTAGCAGTTCGCAAGCATATCAAAGTGCAAGTAGATAAATAGGTACCACTCCGGTGGGAAGGTAAACGGTGTTTCCGTGCACTGCTCTGGTTTGCCAGAAGCGGCTTAGTCATGCTGGCCACATGACCCAGAAAAACTGTCTGTGGAAGTGGACAAACGCTGGCTCCCTCGGCCCGTAAAGCGAGATGAGCGCCACAACCCCAAAGTCGTTCACGACTGGACTTAATTGTCAGGCGTCCCTTTACCTTTACCTTTAACTTTAAAGCAGTGAAGAGGGATTGAGTCTGTGCTGCAGTGGCGTAGCGTGGGGGGTGCAGGGGGGGCCAGCCGCACCGGGCGCAACATCTGGGGTTAGGGCAAATTCACAGGTTAGGGGGCGCAAATCCACGGGTTAGGGGGCGCAAATCCACGGGTTAGGGGGCGCAAATTACTTGCCTTGCCCTGGGTGCTGACAACCCACGCTACGCCACTGCTGTGCTGGATGGGTTAATACTCCTCCTGAAGACACAGGTTCACGGTTTAGGCATGCTCTTGGGCTCAGCCCTGAGTATGGATGCTCAGGTCTCTGTGGTGGCCAGAATTGCATTTGCTCAGTTAAATCTAGTGCACCAGTTGTGCCAGTTTCTTGAGATGTCTGATTTGGCCACAGTGGCACATGCCTTAGTTAGATCCCATTTGGATTACTGTAGCATGCTCTGCATGGGGACTGCCTTTGAAAATAGCTCAGAAACTTCAAACGGCTCAAATAACTGCGGCCAGATTGTTAACCAGAGCTGGTTATAGTGAGCATGTGACTCCTTTGCTGCAACAGCTCCACTGGCTGTTTCCCAGCACAATTCAAAGTGCAGGTTATGACCTCTTTTTAAAAAATTATTTATTTGGTTCTTCAAATTAAATTTTTACAGAGATATGATATATCAAACATAAACATCCTGGACTTCCATCCTCCCCTTTGTGTGTCCTATTATTAATCACTTCCTCCTGCATCTTTTATGATGATCCAAATCTTTTACATTTCCATTGTGTCCTTGGAGAATCTAGACAGGCTCCCTCTTTGTTGTCCTTATGCCGGCATGTGAATACTTTCTTGTTCCAACAGGCTTTGGGGGGATTGACTGCTTTATTGAAAGGACTGGGGCCATGCTGATTTCATTGTAATCATTTGTATGCTTTTATACAGATTTTATATATGTATATAGTATGAATTCTACATTTTATTTTAGTGGTTCCCATTTTTATCTGCAAGCCACCTTGAATCCTGCTAGGGATATAATAGTAGAAGTAATAATAATAATAATAGGAATAAAACGGGGAGAATTATGTAAGCCACATTGAGCTCCTTGGATGAAAGGTGGAATATAAGTGTAATAATAATCATAATAAAGTAAGAAGGCAGGCAGGTGGGGGCTCGCTGAGGCAGACAGAGGTTGGTGGCGAAGTGCCCCATTTTCCTTAATGGACCACCCTCTGCTAGTTTTAATCCTTATGGGGCCATGGAACCTGTGTGTATTCGTAGAGATTTTCATTAGGAAAATGGCAGTGGGGCAAAATGGTGCTTGAGAATCCCCCCTCTGTCTCCACAGACATACTTGCTAAAATGTAAGACATTGTAGTTTCAATCAAGGCGCTCCTTGCCTTGTCTGGTTTGACTGTCAGACTTACCTTTGGTTTCTTACCTTTTTACACATGCTTGCCTTAAAATCCACACCTCAGTATGATCATCAATGTCACTTGGCATTTTCTGTCCCTTCAAGGACTTTGTCAAGGAGTGCATGAATGGGCTTGCTCCATTTGGCCCTCCCAGTAACCCTGCAGGGTAGGGTAGGCTGACAGGGAAGGGCTTGCCTAATGCCACCCAATGTTTTTGGTCTCTGTCCCAGTTCCATGATGCCCCCCTCACTCCAATGGGCATCTTCAGGGTCTAAACTTGACATTAATGTGCTTGCATTTAACATGCATATTTCTTTTCTTTTCTTTTTCTAAATGCAAATAGTATTAGCTGGCTGTGCATATGCGTGTGATAATTCTTGGCGTCATAACTGCCGTGAAGAATATATGTCATTCTTTCCTGCCCTGCCATAGTTCTGATGAAAATCTCTCTTCTGAAATTGGCATTTGCTTTGGGAGGTGCAAAGAGGAAAATCCCCCTCCCTCATGCAGAGAACATCTTCAGAAGAAGGATTTTGCTCAGGGTGGTAGCAGGGGAGGAAAGGGTTACATCCCCCCTCCCCAGCTGCTATAATCCTGGTTCTTCTTAGAGCTGTGTCCAAGCATGTTTAATTCCAAGAACACATTTAGTTCATTCTCAGGATGAATGTACAGAAAGGTGCCAGAACCGAGATCTTTGCTGGTGAAGAGAACCCATATATACCTGTATCTTGGCCCCAAGGTGTATAGGACTCTATAAACCAAAACCAGCACCTTGGACTTAGCCCAGTAGCTAATTGGCAGTCATGTTGGGGTCCAACATCTGGAGATCTACAGATGTTTCCCAGCCGCTGCTCTAAATGTATCGCCTTTATCCTCTGCTTCAGACTTCTTCCTTGACAAGACTCAACATCCCTAAGGTCCTGTTGTTTGAGTGTTCCAAACTGATGTTCCAACTGATGTCGGAGCGTGGAGGGGAGAACCAATACAAATAGCTGTGATGCCACACTCTTGGGCCATGAAGTCCTGTTCATACGAACATAGGCAGCTGCCTTATGTTGACTGAGACAGGCAACTGGTCCATTGGAGTCCAATACTCTTTTAGGTGGAGACATGGTGTATCTAACTGGAAGCCTTCCTTGAGCAAAGCACAGGTTCTTCAGTTGAGCGATTCCCCCATACAATTCCCCAGACCATTCCAATTCCCCAGTTTCACAACTGGGCCACTGAACCACTGTGTTCCCTTTCCCAACTGCCGTGCCTCCGGATGTCTTTTCACATACACCTGATCAGGAAGGAACAGAAAGGTGGCTTGGACAGGTGTGCCTGTGGGTACTTTGAACCTCTGGCATGTATTTTGAGCATCTAGAATGAGATGTATTAGAAGTAGATCACTTGTAAAGGGTCAGAAATATGTGGCCAACTCCCCCCAGGATAGCCAGTTTATCGGGGATGATGGGAGTTGTAGTACAGCAAGATATGGAGAGCTGCAGGTTCCCCAGATTTGCTCTAAAGAATCCATCATGGTTGCTAGCCAGTCATTCCTTTGATTGGGAAATTGCTTGCTAATGGCCCACAGTGGGTGGCTGATGTTTTCTCAGCAGAAGCTAGTAGTTGGAAGAGGTCACCCTTGCAAGAATTAGCCATCAGAGCTTTGAGAAGGTGACCTGCTTAGGGGAGGGACTGATGTAAAGTATGAAGGGCAAATAAAATGTGCATTTTGTGGGACAAGAGATACAGGTGAGAGTGAGATGAGGACTTTGGTGACGTTGGGGAGTGGATCTCTTGCCTGGCAGCAGTGCTTATGCTGTTTTGGATCATACCCAAAAGCTCATCTAGTCCAGCACCCAATTCTCATGAAGGATCAATGTGTATATTGTCCCTTAATTCGAACTAGTTGGCTTTCTGTCGCAGTTTTCCACTCTTGCACAATGCGAACACTTGCTGAATTGTAGGGTTTAAAAATTTCCCAGCAAGAAAATTCTCACCTGAAAAGGAGGGGGAGTGAAGCACAGGACCAGCATGCTGAAGAAATTGTGCAAATATGTACGTGAAAGTGCATCTATTTGCATGAATGCTGGATGAAACCAGTTCCCTGACTAAGTGTTGTGAAATGCTGCCAGGATCACGGGGCAGAAGGTTCTCAGGCTTCGCCCATCCAACCTCCTCCTCCTCCTCCCACCTGGCACCTGCTCAGACTGCTTTGAACCTGGAGGGAAGGGCTAAGAGATGCTTGCTGCCTCTTCAGCCTGGGCAATGCTATTATGTCACATAATTGGCTTAGCCATCTGCTATTACACTGTCAGCCCCCACACCCTAACCAAACATGGATGTGCAACTGGACTTGGCTGTAAACCCATTATTTTGACACACCAGTGACTGAGACGGGAGATCCCTCACCACAGCGGTCAAACCCAACCTCTAACCTGCCACCACTTGCCATCTGGCATGGACAGGGGCGTGATGGGAAGGCAAATCACAGCAAATGACCAGCTAAAGGAAAGGCTGTTTTTCTCGCTAGACTTTAGACTGCTTAGCTTTCGTCCTCTTTTGCCCCAGCTAGTTCCAGCTGGGAGCATTAGGGTTGCCCTGTGGGGGTCTGTGCAAATACAGGCATCCTCTTTCCACAGAGAGGCATGCAGATTACCTCTGTGGATTATATATGTTGTGGGTAGTAAGAGCTCTTCTAATGGATCATTCTTAGCACCCTCACCAAATGTTCTTGGGAGAGAAGATAAAAAAAACTAATGCCCATCTGCAGTATAGATTCCCTGGTGGGTCCCCCCTTTTTTTTCTTTTGCAGTTTTGGCAATGGTATGGGTTCAAGCATTTCTTGCAGAGCAGTCAATAGGAATGGGGGAGAAATTTGGTTTTGTGCATGTTTAACGAGAAACTATCAAGTTTGCACTTCTTGAATTGAAAGAAAGCTAACCTTTGCATTTTGCTATGCAATTTCCCACCCAAACATTAGGCTGTATCAGCTAAGTTCTACTAAGAGTAGATCCATTGAGATCTAAGTTAGATGCATCCATTAACTTTAATGGGTTTACTCTGAATAGAATGAGTATTGGACGCAAGCCAATGTGTACAAAAAAATGCATATATTAGAGCAAGTGACATACAAAAAATGCATTGCCTTAGGGGGAAATTGCTTGCAAATAGGTGTATATTAGTCACCATTGCATGCTAGGGTGTGTTCCTTAGGAGAAATTCACACTACAATGCTGATGAATTTTCATGCGGATTTTAAAGGGATCTCAAATTGCTGCAGAAATGTGGAGAACCTAATTTAAGATTGGAAAAATGGAATTGACATATCATCCATCCCTCTTGCCAGCCCGAGTGGCAGATCCCTGGTTTTGAAGGTCACTTCAAACAAAGATCTTGCATCTCTGTCTTTCTTAGCCTGCACTTTTTCAAATCTTCATGGATGTCTTCTGAAGACTGAGATGCAAATGGCAGCCTTTGCTGCTTCTAGCTCATTTGGACTCAAAATGCACTCTAAAGCGCTTGCTTTGTACTTCTTAATATTTGAAGGGTCCATGTAATTTCTAAACCTTGGAATGAGGAACTGTGACTGGTCCCAGCTACTGTCACATGAACCCATGGAGAAAAGCGACCATAGCTGTTTCAGACATGGCTGGACACACCCAATGTACACAAGTAATTTTGGATTGTGCCATTAACATGCATATCCCCCAAATTCCAGCCTTGTGTTCCTAGAATTCCTGGTTTTCCCTGTCCACTCCCCATCAGGAGACACTATGGAATACATTTGTCCTCATTCATCAGGGCCTATGGGGACGCGGGTGGCACTGTGGGTTAAACCACAGAGCCTAGGACTTGCTGATCAGAAGATCGGCGGTTCGAATCCCCGTGACGGGGTGAGCTCCCGTCGCTCGGTCCCTGCTCCTGCCAACCTAGCAGTTTGAAAGCACGTCAAAGTGCAAGTAGATAAATAGGTACTGCTCCAGCAGGAAGGTAAACGGCGTTTCCGTGTGCTGCTCTGGTTTGCCAGAAGCGGCTTAGTCATGCTGGCCACATGACCCGGAAGCTGTACACCGGCTCCCTCGGCCAATAAAGCAAGATAAGCGCCACAACCCCAGAGTCGGCCACGACTGGACCTAATGGTCAAGGGTCCCCCCCCCATCAGGGCCTATTACTGGGAGCTGAAGTGCATCAACAATTGCTGGGCACCACGTTGGTTACCTCTGCCATATATAATCATCATCATTACCATCACCTTTAGGATGGAATTCAATGTCGTGCTAAGTGTGGACAAGAAATAAGGTACACTCATGCAATGAGAGAAGACTGTGAGGTGATAGGATGGCCATCTCAAGTACCCGAAGGCCTGTCATGTAGAGGATAGAGTAAGCTTGTTTTCTGCTGCTCCAGAGGATTCAAACTGAAATAAAGGCGATTCTGAGTAAATATTAGGAAGAACTTTCTGATGGTAAAAGCTGTTTGACGGTGGAATGGATTTCCTCAGAATCAGGTGGATTCTCCTTCACTGGAGGTTTTTAAACAGCGTTTGGATGGTCATCTGTCAGGGATTCTTTCTTTTTTTTTAATCAAATTTTTTTTATTGGTTTTCCACAAATTTTTGAACACACCAATAAACAAACAAACAAACAAACAAACAAAAATCATAACCTTATTAAGACTAATCTTATTAACATTGTTAAGTGACTTCCTCATATCCCCCTGCTTGAATTTCAGTGTATATCATTTTAACAGTTTTCCAAAACCTATATTCTCATAAAATTAACTTAATCACTTAACATCTTTCTTACTTTCCTAATCTAAATTTCAACATATTGATTTATCACATTACATATTTAAATCCTAAGCCTATCTGGTATTTGCAAGCTTTTCCAATTAGCATCTGTCAGGGATTCTATAGCTGCAATTCCTGCATTGGGCGTATGATCTTTGATGTCCCTTCCAACACTACAGTGCTGTTATTCCTCCCTCTCCTCCCTGTGTGTGCCCCCTAAACCTGTTCTGGGTTTCCCCTCAATCCCCCAGTTCAAATTTAGAAGGTGCAGGATGAGAAGGGGAAATTGTAGCATGAGTGGACCTTGTTCCACACATGAAACAACTTAGCTGAATCCTCCCTTTAGCATATATGCTGTACAGTGGTACCTCGGGTTAAGAACTTAATTCGGTTCTGGAGGTCCGTTCTTAACCTGAAACTGTTCTTAACCTGAAGCACCACTTTAGCTAATGGGGCTTCCTGCTGCCGCCGTGCTGCTGCATGATTTCTGTTCTCATCCTGAAGCAAAGTTCTTAACCCGAGGTACTATTTCTGGGTTAGCAGAGTCTGTAACCTGAAGCGTCTGTAACCTGAAGCATCTGTAACCCGAGGTACCACTGTATATTGCTTTTAGAATAGCATAAGCTGAACACTGGTGAGGCACATGATACAGCTGTTTTAAAGGCTACCGCAATCTTAGGCTGTCCTAACACAGTTATAGTGTCCGACAGAGCTGGGAGATATCTGCTTTTCAATATTGCGATACATCACCAGCTAAACATCACAATATACTGATATATCACGATGTCTGAAATATGTTGAGGCATTGACTGGCTTTACGGTTTTTCCCATTTTGTGATTTTTGCATAGTGCACACACACACACACGATTCATGATATATTACCAGGTCAAAACTTATGAAACCGATATCACGATCTGGATTTCAAACCGGTTTTGGATGATATATCAATCAGCCCTAGTGTCCAGATGACAGGAAGCATAAGGAAGTTCTGCTCTATTCTGCACTGCTCAGGCCAATGTGGGCACCAGTTTTCAGAAAGGACCCTGACAAACTGGATCATGTATGGAGAATGCTGAAAGGTCTGGAAACCAAGTCCTGTAAGGGGTGGTTGAGAGAGCTGGGTGTGTTTAGCCTGGAAAAGAGGCGGTTGAGAGGAGATATGATAGCCATCATCAAATATCTTAAGGGCTGTCACATGGAGGAGGGCGCATGCTTGTTTTCTCCAGCTCTGGAGGATAGGACCTGAACCAATGGCAGGGCATTGAACCTTGGGGTCCCTTCTATCTCTACAATTCTATGAAATGCATATATGTTTAATAATTGACCCATACAGCCAGTGTCAGATTCTTATATATCCAATTTTAGCTGAGTTGGAGCAGACCCATTTTACAGTTTAAAACACTTGTAGATTTATCATTTTGTTCTTTTTGATGTGTGTGCCTTGATTATATCTTAATGAAAAGCTAGAAAAATAAATTTTCAAACTGTTTCCATGGAAACTTGAAGGTTTCCTGGTAGCTTGTCAGAGGTTTTTCTTTAATGAGAAGATCCATAATTGCAGAGAAGATTCCCAGAAGGATGGGTGGCCTGCCCCAGGCTGCTTTAAGATGTGCTGATCCCCTAAATTACATCAAGTTTAAAAGGCCCTAGAGCAGGCGTAGGCAAACTCGGCCTTCCAGATGTTTTGGGACTACAACTCCCATCATCTCTAGCTAACAGGACCAGTGGTCAGAGGTGATGGGAATTGTAGCCTCAAAACATCTGGAGGGCTGAGTTTGCCTATGCCTGCCCTAGAGCATTGCCAAAATAAAAATGAAAGGTGCCTTATTCTAAAAGAAGCAACAAACTTTTCTATTTGCATGTATGCCAGTACATAGGCAAGGATGCAACTAAAAGCTAACCATCAAACTAAAACATGTATCTTGCAATAAGCCTACAGTCGTACCTTGGTTTTCAAACGTCTTGGGAGTCAAACGTTTTGGCTCCCGAACAATCGAATACTGGAAGTGATTGTTCTGGTTTACGAACGTCCGATGTGACTTCCGCAGCTTCCGATTGGCTGCAGGAGCTTCTTGCAGCCAATCGGAAGCCGTGCCTTGGTTCCTGAATGTTTTGGAAGTTGAACGGACTTCTGGAATGGATTCTGTTTGACTTCCAAGGTACATCTGTATTTATTTATTTTTTTAAAAAAAATTATATCCCACCCTCCCCAGCTGAAGCCGGGCTCAGAGCAGCTAACAACAGTAAAATGATATAACATTATAAAATCAGTTCATTATAAAATCAGTTCAAATTTGCATATGAAATACCTTTACATTTAGTAACTTGTTTGTATTTAGAGGCCCTGCATAACCTGAGGTTCCAAACTGTAGTTTATTTAGCTTGTGCATAAATCCAGCATCGGGAGAACCCCAGTTGCTCTGCCCTTGATTGCAAGAGGGTGTTAGTTGTACTGTGGTATGTGCTCAGAGGCTGCAAAGCCAATGGCAAGGCATAAAGTTGGACTGGGAACCTTTCCTATCTGAAACCTTGGAGATCTGCTGCCACTCAGGGCAAAGGCAATGCTAAGCAAGATATGCCATTGGCCTAACTCAGCACGAGGAAGCTTCCCATGCTTTTAATGAAGGCTTCTCTCCCAATGCAGTTAGAAGCAGTGGCAGCAGGATTTTCATCAGGATTACAGTGCGGAGTAGCCCTCTCTTTCCCCGAGGTGCTGCTGCAATCCTGCTACCTCCATCTGTGAAACATGGGAGGCTTTAATAATCCAAACATAACAATCTGGGATTACGAAACCTCGGAGCGTTGAGGTAGGGGTGGGTGAATCTGTGACTCCCCGTTTCTAAAATTCATTCTAACATCAATTTGTGGGTGGGTATTTTTAAATCCTCTTGAAAATTCATTAGCCTTTTAGTGCAAATTTCTCCTAATATGCACGTTTTTGTAAAGTAATTTCCCCTAATATTTTCCCTCATAAATGCCCTTTTGGGCACACTTTAGTGCACACAATATTGTATGCATCGGAAAATTCAGAGAAGCGTAGATTTCAAAAGATGGCTGTGTTGTTGTTCGCAAATTGTTTTGGAAAGCGTGAATTAAGGAAATTCACTTTTCAATGCAAACTGAATCTAATTCCCCCCTTCCCTATCTTTAAGAAAGTGTCTGTTTGGATAGACGTTTTGGGGACTGATATATCTCTTGCTTTGAGGACAGAGGCCTCTGGTGCTCGCTCACAAACAGGGCAGCCCAGCTAACCTTTTGAAATGACCTTTGCCAGACTCTAATAGGATC
The DNA here is from genome assembly GCF_964188315.1 of Podarcis muralis. Taxonomy (NCBI): domain Eukaryota; kingdom Metazoa; phylum Chordata; class Lepidosauria; order Squamata; family Lacertidae; genus Podarcis; species Podarcis muralis. The sequence continues at coordinate 18,901,661 of NC_135669.1, forward strand.
TGGTGCTTAAGAGGACCACAGCCTAAATCAGGTGTATTCTGAGCAAAGGCGGGTAAAAATGGAAAGCTTGCATATTTCTCCTGCGGATTCGCTTGGGAGGAGCCCCTTCCTGACCCAGGAAGCCAGTTCAACTCTCGTAATCATGTTGTAACTGGGAATCTCCTCTGTGCAGCTTACATAATACTCTGAAGAATGAGGTTTTGAACTGGTCTGGGTATGGAAGGTTGTCCGAGAGAATCTCGTGAGAGCTAATAATAATAATAATTTCTTATTTATACCCTGCCCATCTGGCTGGGTTTCCCCAGACACTCTGGGCGGCTCCCAACAGATTAAAAACAGAATAAAACATCAAATATTAAAAACTTCCCTAAACAGGGCTGCCTTCGGATATCATCTAAAAGTCAGATAGCTGATCCTTGACATCTGATGAGAGGGCATTCCACAGGGCAGGCGCCACCACCGAGAAGGCCCTCTACCCGATTCTCTGTAACCTCACTTCTCGCAGTGAGGGAACCACCAGAAGACCCTCGGAGCTGGACCTCAGTGTCCGGGCGGAACAGTGGGGGTGGAGACGCTCCTTCAGGTATATTGGGCTGAGGCCATTTAGAACCTCAAGGGATACAAGACACAGGTGGATAGATTGTCCCTCACAGGTACGGTAAATGGTAAAGGACCCCTGGATGGTTAAGTCCAGTCAAAGGCAACTGTGGGGATGTGGCACTCATCTCACTTTCAGGCCAAGGGAGCCGGCATATTTCCACAGACAGCTTTCTGAGTCATCTGGCCAGCATAAGTAAACTGCTTCTGGTGCAATGGGACACCATGATGGAAGCCAGAGTGCACGGAAACACCGTTTACCTTCCTGCTGCAGTGGTACCTATTTATCTACTTGCACTGGTGTGCTTTCGAACTGCTGAATTGGCAGGAGCTGGGACAGAGCTCACCACTGTCACACAGATTTGAACTGCCGACATTCTGATCGGTGGGCCCAAGAGACTCAGTGGTTTAGACCGCAGCACCACCCAGAGGAATGAACATAGGAAGCTGCTTTCTACTGAGTCAGACCATGGGTCCACCACCTAGCTCAGTACTGCCCAGTATCAGTGGCTGTCCAGGGTTTCAGATGGGGGACATTCCCAACGCTGCCTGCTGATGCTGATGATTGAACATTGTGCCTTTTGCATGCAAAACCAGTGCTCTTCCGCTGAGCTGTGACCCCTCCCTATTGGTGGGGTAGGAGAGCTGAAAATAATGTCAATATATTTCACATCTGGCAACCAATGCACCCCTTTGGTTTCAAATAGTACATGGGCAGATGAGTCTAAAAAGCCCGTGACACAGATTTTCATGGCCCTCTAGCAGCTATAGTGGCTCATTTACCAGAAATAATGTATTTAGAGTTAACTCTGGAAGTGTCTACTTGATTCAGAGCAAACTAAACTTCCTGATGCTTTAGGAGGCTTAGTTTGATCAAAATCAAGTACACACTTCCAAAGTTAATGCTAAATACATTACGTCTGGTAAATGAGCCACCGTAGCTAGCAGGGGCCAGCAAAATTTTGTGTCCCAGACTTTTTAGATTCGTCTACCCGGGTGCTCTTTGAAACCAAAGGGGCTCATAGGTTGCCAGATATATTTTTTTTCCCAGCTCTCCTACCCCACTGTATACACGAAATGACTTGAGAGTGATTATCCAGGGATTTCCCCTGCTCTTTCTCTTTCTGTCTCTTTCTTTTTTAAAATTTTATTTATTGATACTTATTCATTCAAAGATATACAGAATTACATACCCATTACAAAGAATATTTTTTATAATATACTAAAACAGCTGCTTCATCTAAAATGGGCAATTTCTTATGGACTTTTGGTGTGAAAGAGAAAATGAGCTTGTAATATCTGGATTTGACGATCGAAAAAATACTGGTTTATAGAAGGTAGAATGGTTGGACCTTAAAGAATACCATATGTAGCTGCAGAGAGCAGGAAGTTCTTTCATTTTACTCTGTCTTGCTTTGGTTTTCTTTCTTTCCCTTTTCTCTTGTTTTCTCCTCTAGATTTCTCCTTTTATTTTCTTCCTTCTGACTTTGCTCTCTCTCTCTCTCTTTTCCTATGGAAGGATCCTTCACCGGAGGAAGCGTAAGGCCCTGGGTTAGGCCCCCACCTTGGCCTGAAACAAATGATGGTTTTGCCCCTGGCTAGCAGCAGCATGGAGTTGCAGCCAGACAACGGGCTCTGTGTCCGCAACAACACTGGCGACTGGAGGCTGAAGTCTGAAGAGTCGCGAAGCCGCAGAAACTCCATCCCCCCAGCGAAGGCTCCAATTGCCAAGCACATGTTGGCTTACCTGCCTCGGCCCCCCACAGAAACAAGCCAATATGGGACCTTTCCTCAGAAGGTACGTGGCTGGGGGACCCAGAGCTCCCTTGCTGGTTGAAACACTCAGGGAATCGCACCTCTCTGAGGGGAGCAGAGGGTCTTCTCACAACTCTCCCTTAACAAGCTACAGTTTCCAGAATTCCTCAGGGGAAAGCTTGCTTGTGTATATACAAGGACGTGGGCATCAGTTTACGATGGGGTGGAAAGTTCACACACGATGAAGGACTTGCTCACAAATTTATTGACAGCTGCACGAATTATGATAGCTAGGAAGTGGAAGGGGCAAGCAGAATATAAAATGGAAGAATGATACAAAGAGGTGTGGGAAATAGCTATTAATGATAAATGAACATGTGTCATTAAGGTAAGATGGGGAATATGCAGGAGAAATGATTTTGAGGAGATATGGAGGGTGTTTGTAGAATTTGTACTGTTAATATGGAAAGGGGTCAAATGACCGTAAGAGGTGTTGAAATTTTGGGAGGTTGGATAGTTACAATGGAATGGTCTTGGTGGTGGGGTGCATGTTTTTATTCTTATTTATTTATGATTATTACTTTGTCCAAAAAAATAATAATTTAAGGATGTGGGCATGTGGGCCCTGGAGGGTTGGCTGGGGACAGGAGAATACAGGCCCCTTACTTTAAAAGGTGGGCCACCCCTAATTTCAACAATAAATGCTTGACTTGAATACTGCTTCCTTCTCTTAAGTTTGAGTGAATTGTCTTACCTTGAACAAAACTTGGATAGAGCAATTCCATCTGAACATGTGCTGTCTCTGATGTCTTTTTGGCACCTACTGAAGATCTCCCTCTTCCAACAAGCTTTTTCAGATATTTTCCCCAGTCTGAATCTATACAGGAATTGTTTTTAAGGTGCTTTATCTCGTGTTGTTTGCCATCCTGGGTTACAAATTTAATAAATGAATAAATAAATAAATGGTGGGACAGATCCAGTTGCCCTGGTGACCAGTTGACAATTTCTAGAAGGGATTTCAGAATGTTTGCAGGGCAGGAATTCACTGAAATTCAGTTCCATCACCTCTCTGGTAGGTGCCACTGCCATTATAAGAGAACAAGGGAGGCGTTCATGGCGAGTTCCAGCACCTCTTTCTCTAGAAAAGTAGCAATAGGAGAAATACATCCTTGCCAAACAAAATAATGTTAGGGGGAGGGCTGCAGCTCAGTGGTAGAACATGTGCTTTGCCAGCAGAGCATCCCAAGTTTGATCTTCAGGTAGGACTGGGAATGTCCTCTGCCTGAAACCACAAAAAGCCACTGCCAGCCATTGTTGGCAATGCTGAGCTAGATGGACCAAGAGACAAACGTGATATAAGACAGCTTCCAAGTTTCTGTCCTTATCTTCTTTGGGGGGGGGGGGGGTGTCCTTCAGCTTCCAATATGGGGTTGTGCTTCAGTGAAGAGCTTCCATGATCAAGCCTTAACTAACGACTCACTATTTTGGAAGACAGAGTTGGAGAGCTTAATAAGTTTGTTTTCTTTTCCAGCCTGAAATGATAGCTGTTTCAATGGGTCCTTTAGACAGGAGCCCCCAGCAAACGGAAACTGCAGCCACCAAGAAAAGTGCCCTGACATGCAACTACGTGTCGGTACCCTGCAGCTCAAACATCCCCAATGACAGGACAGTCCTTCTCCAGCGGAGGCTCAGCACGGTGGAGCAGGTTGTGCCTATCAAGCATCGTCCCAGAGTCTCAATCGATACAGATGAGTTGCCCAGATACCACCGGTCCTCCAGGACTGACCCGCCACCACCTTCTCTGTTGCGGGACCTCAATGCCCGGCTTTATCCCCAGCATGCTTTCAGTGCGCCCAACATCATCAACTCGTCGCGGAACAAAACCCCAACCCGTAGCATCATTTCCGTGCCCTCCTCGGACAAAGGCCAGAGCCGGCGCTGTAAACTCATAGACGATGACCGGCAGTTTGGCTGGGGGAACAAGCAGCAGCGGCAGCGCTACGTCACCAAGGTGGGCAAGTGCCAGGTGAACCTGGGCAACATTCAGGAAAAGAAGAGGTTCCTCTCAGATATCTTTACCACCATTGTGGATCTCAAGTACCGCTGGTTCCTCTTTGTCTTCAGCATGTGCTACATCATCACCTGGGTGGTCTTTGGCATCATATATTACTTTGATGCCTGGGTCCGAGATGATGTCAACCACATAGGTGACCCCGAGTGGAAGGCTTGCATCGAGAACATTGATAACTTCATCTCTGCCTTACTGTTCTCTGTAGAAAGTCAGCGGACAATTGGCTACGGATCTCGGATTGTGACGGCCAATTGCTCAGAAGGGGTCATCTTGCTAATGGCCCAGTCCATCATTGGTTCTATGATTGATGCCCTCATGGTGGGCTGCATGTTTGTCAAGATCTCCAGACCCAAGAAGCGTGCCCAGACCTTAATATTCAGCAAGAAGTGTGTCATCTCCCACCGGGATGAGAAGCTCTGCCTCATGTTCCGAATCGGAGATCTCCGGGACAGTCACATGGTAGATGCAAAAATAAGAGCCAAGCTAATCAAGTCCAGGCAAACAAAAGAGGGGGAGTTCATCCCACTGGAGCAGTCAGAACTGAACCTGGGCTATGATACGGGGGAGGACCGACTGTTCCTGGTGGAGCCACAGATAATTTGTCATGTCATCAATGAGGTCAGCCCCTTCTGGGAGATGTCCGCGGAAACACTGAAGAAGGAACAGTTTGAAATCATCATCATTCTTGAAGGCATTGTGGAAGCCACAGGTGGGTGGACTGTAGAGTAGAACATCAAAGAAGGGGACATATTCTGGAGACCTGTTTGGGTGACCCTACAAACTCAGCATGAGTGAGCTTTGGAGAAATGATCCATGCAGTTCTAATTGCTAGCCCTACCTCACCTCTTCTTTCTTTTCTTCTTCTTTTCTTTATAAAAAAATATTTTTATTGATTTTCCAAATTATTACAGATCAAACCAAATTGCTGTAATACAATTTCTTAAAATCAAGTTCCCTGCTCTCGTTGCAATCATATGACCAAGATTCCCCCCCCCCCCCCATAGCAGCTTCATTTCTTATTTAGTCTCCAGTTGACATCCTTCACTGGCCATCAAACCATTCTTCCAGCTGTCTGCTTTTTCACCTTACAAAACAGCACCTCAGTTTCATCTTGTAAATATATACAGTGGTACCTTGGGTTACATACGCTTCAGGTTACAGACGCTTCAGGTTACACACTCCGCTAACCCAGAAATAGTACCTCAGGTTAAGAACTTTGCTTCGGGATGAGAACGCAGCAGCAGCAGGAGGAGGCCCCATTTGCTAAAGTAGTGCTTCAGGTTAAGAACAGTTTCAGGTTAAGAACAGACCTCCGGAACGAATTAAGTACTTAACCTGAGGTACCACTGTAATAAATTTCAAGTGTGTAGCCCTTCATGTACAATTTTATTCCAGACTTGGAATGTTGAAAGAGTTCAGTTCTTTCTCTCGCCATTCAATCCTTTGCAGTGTTTATCTGAGTGGCACAAGGTCACATTCCATATCATTCCACTGTTATCAAGCTGACATGCAAATGGTAGCCATAGATATCTCACGGAGTGAACCTTCCAGACATCCACCATTAAATTCCCCTCTGGAGTTCTTTCTCAGCACACAATACACAGCAATGTCTTTCCTAAGATTCAACCTCATTTCATTTTTTTTTAAAAGATATTTATTAAGGTTTTTTAAAGACTTGTATAAAATAGAAAAAACAGAAAAAACAGAAAAAACAAAAATACATACATACAAAATACACACTACAACAAGTATAATTTCAATCCCTTATATTCATAAAACCTATTTTCCCGACCTCCTCATGCCTCCCCTTTCTGTATTCTGATCTCTAATTAATTCAAATCAGCAAATCCCTCCCCTAATTTCTATTTAATTTTTGACCTTTCTTTTCTTATTTACCTAATCATTACAGCTGAAAACCACTTAATTTCTGAATCAACATCGTTCTAACATTCCATGATTTTACAATATTTCTTAAGATAGTCCTTAAATTTCTTCCAATCTTCTTCCGCCGACTCTTTTCCCTGGTCTCGGATTCTGCCGGTCATTTCTGCCAGTCCCATATAGTCTATAACCTTCATCTGCCATTCTTCCACGGTGGGTAGATCTTCTGTCTTCCAATACTTCGCGATGAGTATTCTTGCTGCTGTTGTGGCATACATAAAAAAAGTTCTGTCTTTCTTTGACACCAGCTGACCGACCATGCCCAGGAGAAAGGCCTCTGATTTCTTCAGGAAGGTATATTTAAATACCTTTTTCATTTCATTATAAATCATTTCCCAGAAAGCCTTAATCCTTGGGCACGTCCACCAGAGGTGAAAGAATGATTCAACCTCATTTCAGCATTTATCCAGCTGTGGGTCATTTTTCTCTTTCCCCTCACTGCATTTCTCCAGCAACAACCCTGTCCAGCTGTATCATAATTAAAGTCCTTTCAACTTCAGTCGGGGGGGGGGGCAGAGCAAAACCTTATTAAATTCCTTGTAGAACATAAATCAAAAGCCTCCCTCCCTCTTTTTTGAAGTGTCAAACAAATTAGCAACTACACACGTCTCTTCATTGTAGCAGAGGACAAGGGGAAAAAAAGACCATTAAAAAACCACAAGAAAGCACAAAGCTCCTCCCCCCCTTCCCTTTCAGGCTGTTGTAAGGATTCTCAAGCTTAAGAAAACATTCAAATACCTTCAGAAAACCAGTCCCGGTTCTTTCGGTGGCTGATTGATTGCAGCTTATTAGCATATGATACTTCGAGAGCACCTCTTGATTAATGTCAATTATCCAGATTGAGGAGGAACCTTCCACAAATCATGCCAGTAACGATGGCTCGTCCATGGCAAGGGGCACACTCCCAGATCGCTCCCATTCTGCCTTTCAAGTTGGCAGACACAGGATTGCGTGACACTGCGGGGTGCAATGAACTCCCCACTGAGGGGCATTGAGAGGGTTTATGCCAGGGGTCAGCAAACTTTTGCAGCAGGGGCCGGTCCACTGTCCCTCAGACCTTGTGAGGGGCCGGACTATATTTTTTTTTGGGGGGGGGATATGAACCAATTCCTATGCCCCACAAATAACCCAGAGATGCATTTTAAATAAAAGCACACATTCTACTCATGTAAAAACACCAGGCAGGCCCCACAAATAACCCAGAGATGCATTTTAAATCAAAGGACACATTCTACTCATGTACTGGAGTTTCCGCCGCCCATGTCTCTTGAAGGGCGATGATGTTAAAGTTTTGGCTATAGAATGGAATATCTGTAGATTGAGATAAACATCTAGACCAACCGGCTACATTCCAGGAAAGGATATTTAGGGCATTGGCTGATTCTTGGATTTTGGGCACCCTTGGAGATTTTCAGCCATTGATTCTTTAGGGTGGTGGAGTCTTGCATATTTGTAGGGAGGTGGGGTAGGATAGAAAAACCTTTTGTAGTAGGGACTGATTTGGTGTGTTTAGTTTCTCTGACAGTTTTCTCACGTAAAAACACGCTGATTCCCGGACTGTCCGTGGGCCAGATTTAGAAGGCAATTGGGCCGGATCCGGCCCCCGGTCCTTAGTTTGCCTACCCATGGTTTATGCCTCATCTCCTCTCTTTCCCTTGCCTGAATTTCTCCGTAGCTGCTGGAGGGCTACAAAGAACATCCACCATTAACTCATTGGCGCGGCCAGAAACCACCTCATCTCTTCTTTCTCAGGAGAGTAGAGGGTCCTGGGATCTATAGGAGAGCCAGAATACATGTGTCTCCGCACACCTTTCTTGTTACTTACACTCGCCTCATTCTCCTGTTCTGTACATAGCATGCTTCATAGAATCATAGAATCATAGAGTTGGAATAGACCACAAGGGCCATCGAGTCCAACCCCCTGCCAAGCAGGAAATACCATCAGAGCACTCCTGACATATGGTTGTCAAGCCTCTGCTTAAAGACCTCCAAAGAAGGAGACTCCACCACACTCCTTGGCAGCAAATTCCACTGTCGAACAGCTCTTACTGTCAGGAAGTTCTTCCTAATGTTTAGGTGGAATCTTCTTTCTTGTAGTTTGGATCCATTGCTCCGTGTCCGCTTCTCTGGAGCAGCAGAAAACAACCTATCTCCCTCCTCTATATGGCATCCTTTTATATATTTGAACATGGCTATCATATCACCCCTTAACCTCCTCTTCTCCAGGCTAAACATGCCCAGCTCCCTTAGCCATTCCTCATAAGGCATCGTTTCCAGGCCTTTGACCATTTTGGTTGCCCTCCTCTGGACACGTTCCAGTTTGTCAGTGTCCTTCTTGAACTGTGGTGCCCAGAACTGGACACAGTACTCCAGGTGAGGTCCGACCAGAGCAGAATACAGTGGCACTATTACTTCCCTTGATCTAGATGCTATACTCCTATTGATGCAGCCCAGAATTGCATTGGCTTTTTTAGCTGCCGCGTCACACTGTTGGCTCATGTCAAGTTTGTGGTCAACCAAGACTCCTAGATCCTTTTCACATGTACTGCTCTAAAGCCAGGTGTCACCCATCTTGTATTTGTGCCTCTCATTTTTTTTTGCCCAAGTGTAATACTTTACATTTCTCCCTGTTAAAGTTCATCTTGTTTGTTTTGGCCCAGTTCTCTAATCTGTCAAGGTCGTTTTGAAGTGTGATCCTGTCCTCTGGGGTGTTAGCCACCCCTCCCAGTTTGGTGTCATCTGCAATTTTGATCAGGATGCCCTTGAGTCCATCATCCAAGTCATTGATAAAGATGTTGAATAAGACCGGGCCCAAGACAGAACCCTGTGGCACCCCACTAGTCACTCTTCTCCAGGATGAAGAGGAACCATTGATGAGCACCCTTTGGGTTCGGTCAGTCAGCCAGTTACAAATCCACTGAGTGGTAGCATAGTCAAGACTGCATTTTACCAGCTTCTTTACAAGAATATCATGGGGCACCTTGTCGGCACCTTGAAGGCTTCAAATGTCTGTCCCAATCTTTCTGCAACCTCATGCCCTTCAGATGTTTTGGATTCCCAAGCCCCATCATCCCCAGGCAGCATGGGCTGGTGATAATCAAGCAAGTTGGAAGAAATACTTTTTTCTTTCTTTTTTATTATTATTTATTGAATTTATATAACTCCCTATACCCAGGGGTCTCAGGGCAGTTCACAGAACAAAATCATGATCTAATACTACAAAATACCTAGTAAAAATAAAAATAGCAACCTAATAACCCCCCCCCCCCAAAAAAAAAAACACATTTTAAAAGGGCATAGGATATAAATCGGATCAACCAAAGGCCTGGTTAAAAAGGAACATTTTTGCCTGGCACCTAAAGGTGTATAATGAAGGCGCCAGGCAAACTTCCCTGAGGAGAGCATTCTATAGAAGGGGAGCCAATGCAGAGAAGGCCTGTTCTCGTGTTGCCACCTTCCAGACCTCTCGAGGAGGGGGCACACAAAGAAGGGCCTCAGAAGATGATCTCAGGGACCGGGTAGGTTCATATGTCATCTTTCAGTTAGGAAAAAAAATGTGGGTCATTTACAATATATACAGTGGTACCTCGGGTAACAGACGCTTCAGGTTACAGACTCCGCTAACCCCAAAATAGTACCTCGTGTTAAGAACTTTGCTTCAGGATGAGAACAGAAATCGTGCAGAGACAGTGGGAGGCCCCATTAGCTAAAGTGGTACCTCAGGTTAAGAACGGTTTCAGGTTAAGAACCGACCTCCAGAACGAATTAAGTTCTTAACCCGAGGTACCACTGTAATCAAAACCATCTCAGTCAAAATTCATCAAAGGTTAAAAATCTGGTAGTTTTTTTAAAAAGATGTTTAACCTGACATCTCTAGGCAATCAGTACTGGTGCCAGGCAAACATTCCCAGGAAGAAAATTCCATAAATGGAGGACCACAACTGAAAAGGGCTTCTCCTCAGTCTCCAGCCAATTTAAGTCGTATGGCTGGAGTTTCCAGAGAAGCAACTCAGAAGAAAATCAGTCTTTGGACAGGCTGATGTGGGTGTGCTTCCTCCTTCCCTGGGTTCAACAACATGGAGGAATTTAAATGTGAGCACCATCACTTTGTGCTCAGGTAACCAAGCTGAGAGACATAATCAGAGTAGTTTATAAGCAATTCAAGAACAAAGGAATTGCTGTTAAACAAAAGTAACATTTATTTGCGGGTGGAGGGAGGGAGCATTATGCAACACAACACACTAGCATATTTAATTCAGCCAGTAATTTATGTGTGCAAATGCATGTATAAGCACTGCCATCTCTGAGCATATCAATTAGGATTTTTTGTTCATTTGTTTTTAAAGTGGAATCCGCACTCTCAAGTGAAAGAAATGTGAACGTTTATTAAATTAGGGTTGCCATATTTCAAAAAGTGAAAATCTGGACACAAAAGTTGTGCACCTACAGTGGTACCTTGGTTCTCGAACTTAATCCATTCCAGGGGTCCGTTCGACTCCTGAAACTATTTGAAAACCAAGGCGTGGCTTCTGATTGGCTGCAGGAGCTTCCTCAACTCAAGCAGAAGCTGCATCGGACTTTCGGCTTCCGAAAAACATTCGCAAACCAGAACATTTACTTCCGGGTTTGCTGCGTTTGGGAGCTGATTTATTCGGGAGCCAAACCACCCGGGAACCAAGGTACCACTGTATTTTTAAGGACACTGGTCAAAAAAGCAACACTTCCAATATGAACTGCAATATGCCTGGATTTTCCTGGACATTTTGTCTGATTTCTGAAAATTCTGGAAGCTATTTTCAGTGTCCGAATCATGGACATATCCGGGAAATTCTGGATATATGGCAGCCCTAATGAAATGCACACAGAATAAACATCACAGAGACAAATCAAATCAAAACATAATTATTTGCAATGCAGGATGGCTGTGTCCTATGCCATCTGGTGGTCATTCCTCTCTGTCTTGTCATTTCCAGAGGGCCTGCTTATTAAGCACTCAACATGATTAGTTTGCACAAAGTTTGTGGGGAGGTTAGATGACATCGACCACTTATTGAGCATTCATTCTGATTTGTTCGTGGGAAGGTTATAAAGTACTGCATCAACCAGGCATGATCCCCAAAGATCACAAACTGTCTGCTGGGGCAGGGGAAGTGAGTTTGTTGTGCAAGAACTCCAGAACTACCGTATTTTTCGCTCTATAGGACGCACTTTTTCACCTCCAAAAATTAAGGGGAAATGTGTGTGCGTCCTATGGACCGAATGCAGGCTCCTTAGCTTCAGCGATAGCAACACGAAGCCTCCGAAGCACAGAGGGAGCACTCCCTCTGTGCTCCGGAGGCTTCGCGTTGCTTTCGCTGAAGCCTGGAGAGCGAGAGGGGTCGGTGCACACCGACTCTCCTGGCTTCAGCAAAAGGACCCTGAAGCCTCCGGAGCGCAGCGGGAACTCGTGCTGCGCTCTGAAGGCTTCGGTTCCTTTTGCTTGAAGCCGGGAGAGCAAGACTCTCCCGGCTTCAGCAGAGAGGGAGAGCTGCACTGCGCCCCTTCAGCGAAGCAGGAGGAGAAATGGAAGGGGCTCCGTTTCTCCTGTTGCTTCACCGAAGGGGCCCTGAGCAGAGAGGGGGAGATTTTTTTTTCTTGTTCTTCCCCTCTAAAACAAGGTGCGTCCTATGGTCCAGTGCGTCCTATTGAGCGAAACGATACTTTAATTGCAAAGCCTGAATTTGCTGGTCTGTGACTGAATCCCACCTCAAAATAGCAAAATCCTAGAAGTGCCCTTTCTCACATACTGGCAAAATTGTTGGAAGAGGGAGCAGCAGTTTGGACAATTCCTTTTTTAAAAAGCATTATTGAATTCCCTGCTTAAAAAAACAAAACAAAAAGCCACCAACATGAACAACTGAAAGCATCTAATGGGGGTTAAAAATAACAACTTGAATCCACATAAAAGAGCTTATTAAACAGCTGGCCATGTTCCAGCAAAAGCTCTTTTCATATCATCCCCTCTTCAAGCCTGCCTTGTAGTGTCTTCACCGTTTTCCTGGTGGAATTTAAGAGTTTGGAGTCTGGTAGGTCTCCTTGCTGGGGAGAGAATGCCACAACTTGGGCAGCATGGCCTGATAAATGGGGCTGCTTTTTCAGGCCAGCATCTGAGCCCCCAAATCACTTGCTTGGGTGCTCAAATTCTGTTCACGTATAAATATTGTCCCTTGAAGTCAGAACATGAACTGAGACAGTTTTGTGAATTTTGTACACTGGCTTCCGTACCATGCATTTAAAACACGCTGTGTCCCCCAAAGAATTCTGGTTACCGTGTGTGGAACATTATAGGCTAAAATTGGGGAGAGTCGAGGTGGGACTGGTTTTCCCCTTAAGAGGGTCCCCTACCCTTCTCCCCCTATAATACGTGCACAGAATAAGATCAGATAATTCAATCAGTAACAGAAATGGGAGCAGAAATTGCCATTATTTGAACATTTGACCGACATGAGGAAGGGAAAGCATGTAAATATAAGCAGTACACACTATTGTGATTTTTAAAATCTACAAATGTTACACAAATTTGTTGTTTTCTGAATTGTTTTTTGGCATTCCCCTTCCATTGAAATGCACCGAAATTGGTCTTAGTCACAGCAGATAGTGAAACAAACAACGTAGGTTTTAGCAGAAGCCCATACGGTGGTGGAACGGGAGCAGGAGTTGATTGGAACCAACACGGAATATGACAGATATCACTGCCCTGGCACAGAATGAGATTCCTCCCAGTTCTGATTCTATGAAGCCGATATTCCTGGTGACTAGCATCTTGTTTGTGCAATTGGATACCCTGATATGACAACCACTTAGCCTCTGTTCAAAAAGCAAATTGGAGGTCAAAACAAGTAGAAGTGAGTGAAGTGATCATAGCTGAGAGGCAGAACAGATGCTTTGCCTGCAGAAAGCCCCAGTTTCAATTCCTTATGTGGCCAGTGAAAAGGGTCAGATAATAGATGGGAAGCATCCTCTCCTAGGAATCCTGGAGGACAGGTACCAGTCAGAAAACACTGATCTAGGTGGACCGAAGGCACAGTGGAAGATGCTGTTAGGGCCCCATTCTCTTTGCATGCAGAAGGTCCTGGGTTCAGTCCCCAGCATCTCTGGTTAAAGGGGTCAGGTGATGGGAAAGAATCCCCTTTGCCACCACTTGAGACCCTGGACCACCACAGAAAACCAGAATGGGCAAAATGAGCAGAGTTTGACCTGGTATAAGACCACTTCCTATGGAAGAGTCAAATCCAATCCAATATTTATCACAGTCAGTGAGCATCATAATAAAAAAAGACCAAGATAAGATGCACATTGAACACATCCAGATGGGCATAACAGAGTAAAAACAATAAAATAAAAAAGTAAAAGTAGCACGGAGTGAAACAAAATGGGCACCAACATTTTAAAAGTTGTAGTTGTAACCAGTACTCCCCCCCCCCCCCTGAGGAGGGGGCGTTACTCAAGGATACACAATACTGGCACCTTTTTTTCTAGAAGAAAAGCACGGCCTGTAACACAAACTTCAAAGAGAGAAATGTAGAAATGCCTGAGGTCAGTTCCTGGCGGGTTTTGCTCGCTGCAGCACATCACTTGATCACCCTGAGAGCGATAGATGGAACAGCATCATCAATGCCTGGCAAGGTCAGGTGTCTTGACTCAGCTCCTTATTTCCTGGGATAAGTTGTCCTGTCAACATGAGGCAGCTTGTTAACTTTGGTGGGTTGAGTTCATGGCTGTACAGAAGAGAGAGGGAGGTCTTATGTTCAATCTCCAAAATCTTTGATAGGGCTGGGAGACCTGTTTGAAATTACAGAGGCCCTTTGTCAGTCTCAGTGGACAGTATTGAGCTGGATAGACCAATGACCTGATGAAATAAAAGAGCTATATCCCACATTCCTAAATGTGGGAAGTTCAAGACACAATCATACCTTGGTTCTCAAACAGCTTAGTTGATGAAGAAATCGGCTCCGGAACGCAGAAAACGCAGAAGTAAGTGTTCCTGTTTTCGAACGTTTTTTGAAAGCCGAACATCCGACGCGGCTTCCGCTTGAGTGCAGGAAGCTCCTGCAGCCAATCGGAAGCCGCACCTTGGTTTTCGAACGGTTTCAGAAGTCAAACAGACTTCCGGAATGGATTAAGTTTGAGAACCAAGGTATGACTGTAGTTGGGCACATGTGTCTTACAGAAACAACCCCAAAGTCCTCATTTCATGCAACACTCTAAGTCACAAAGCCAGTTCCAGGTTTCTGGGGGCCTTTGTTCCCCTCCTTTTTCTACTTGAACCCCACACTCTCCCTCTTGCACCCCCCTTAATGTAAAACAACTCTTGACCCATGTGGCAATCCCTACACAAAAATATGGGGGTTGCCAAATTCAGACAAGGCCAATGTTTCAATTTCCACTCTTTGTCCTCCATGTTTTTTTCTGCAAACAACATAACTTAGATGTATAACTTAATCTGCGATGCTATACATGCTTCCCCAGGAGTAAGTCCCATTGAATCCAATAGGACTGTATGGTGTCTTCCACATTTCCTACTGCCCAATAACATTCCCTTTCCCCCAGGAATGACGTGTCAAGCCCGGACCTCCTATGTGGAGGACGAGATCCTGTGGGGCCACCGCTTTGAGCCTTGCATGACGTTGGAGAAAGGCGCCTTCCGTGTAGATTACACCCGCTTTGAGAAGACCTTTGAAGTCCAGACGCCAGTGATTAGCGCACGGGAGATGTATGAACAGCGGGAGATGGAAAACCAGGACCAGTCGACTCTCAGCTTGTACTGGGACCATCTGCTGCACCCCTGTCTGTCAACAGACCTCAACAACGATGGTCCCAGTGAGGAAGGCCTCTCCAAGCTGGGCTTCTCCAACATCACAGAAGAGGAGAGAAGCAGCGAATACAAAAATCCAGAGGCCAGTGTTTAAGCAACCTCAGGCATTCAGGGCTTCTCTTTCAACCAACAGGAACCAAGAATAAAGCGATGCCCTTCATATTCGCAGGAGGGTATCTGCCATTTTTTTCACATCATGTTGTGGTTGTTGCACTCCCGGGTGGAGCTGTACGGAAAGAAGGCTTGTCCTGTTTCAGCAAGTCCTCAAACATGTCCCCCTGTCCAGCCATTGTTGACTTCAGGGGACTCTTCCCATCAGCTCTCTCTGGATTTGCCGAGTTAAGATGATGGCCTGAAATAAAATTGCACTACAGGACAGCTCTTGGGGCCGGATCCCTTACAAAAGAGCAACTTTGTGTTCCTGAATCAATGTCCGATTGGGGGTTCTGGTTTCTGCAAGCAGAAGTTCAACGCTGAATCTGTCCCTTTAAAAACAACAACCCAAAACCCTTTTGACTACTTTTATTGGCATATCTATTGCTGTCAAAGCTGGATAGCTCGAAAGGGTTCACCAGAATCTTTCTTTGCTTCAAGTTTAACCACTTTGGAAAAAGCTTTGCGTTGGGTGTTCTGGGGTCTGTCCAGTTCTCTGGCTCCCCCCTTTTCTATGCCACATGCAGTAGGTGCCTGGGCTGCAGGCAGCACCCCCAACTGCAGCTCTCTCCAGGCGCAAATGCGAAAGTGTCTCATCTTGTCACAGTGCCATACAGAACTCTTCCTTGGTGGATGTGTTGTCCTATCCCTCCCTCCCTCATTGCCCACGTGCATTTAGCTGGCCCCATTTCTCTCCTTCTTTGCCTAATGGAAGCCTTTAGCTCCTGGACTCACCAGTCTTACGGTCCCTCTTTTGCTGTGGCTGCTGCTAAATGGAATTATTTTTTACACAAAGCCACACACCCTTTTCCAACAAGGACACGGGGAGGGGAAATGGGAAAGCGAATAAAGTTTATTCTTTGAACAAGGATATATTGTGTGCCTTCATGCTTTGCAGATGAGTGCTGTGAGGCAAGTATCAACTGGAGACATGATCTGGAAATGTTGAAAGCGTTGCGGGTGTCTATGAATGGGACTTTCTTCTAGATATTTAGAGTAAAACGGGGTGGGAGAGGTGAGGAAAAGAAGATAATTTGGGAAGAAGAGCCTGTCCTGCAATAATGATAAAGTTTACATGGGCTGTGTCTGTATCTCTTTACTCAATCTCAAATTAACTTGTACTGTGAATGCCCTCCTGTCTACAGAGCAGGGGTGGGTATTCCTATGCTAGCATTCGGATGTTGCTGAAATGTAGCCCCCATAGTAATTGACCACTGGCCTTACTGGGGCTGATGGGAGTGAAAGTCCAGCAACATCTTACCAGAGAAGAATGGCAAATTAAATTGTTGGACTGTGCCGAAATGGCAAAATGGACTGGAAAGCTCAGGAACCAAGAAGACCAAAACTTCAATAAGGAATTGGGGGGGGGGAATTATAATTTATCTTGGAGACCACTGTAAACAGATGAAAACATTAGCAGGATTGCAATAACACTTGTAATGCAATGGGTATTATGGAGATAATGAAGGTTTTGTTTATAAAAATAATAATGGGAGTATTGAAAAGGATGCAGTAGAAAAGATTTAATAATCGAATCCATGGAGGGGAAGGTGGGAAGTCCAGAGATTCATTGGAATCTCGTAATTGTGGATATGTGCTGTGTCATCTTTATAATTTTATACTTGTAAAATCAAATAAAAATAATTTCTGGGAAAAAGAGAGAGCCCAGCAACATCTAAAGGGCCACAGATTCCCCCGCCTACTACAGAGCTTGCATTTCAGTTTTATTCTTTATTGAAAAACAAAAAGGTACAAAATTTCAAGTGCACAGAGTAAAATAAGACACACAAACAAGAACAAGAGACAGTACCCGTGTAGGAAACAAAACAGAACAACAACAAAATATTGTGTACATTACAAAAGGGGGGGAAATAGTAGTTAAGCACACCTTAACCTAATATGGTGTTTAATAATAAATACAAATAAAAAATACAATTAAAATAGTTAAACCAGCTGCCCCATGGAAAGTGTGCATGCTATACCTTGCTGTTCCTCTTTTCAAATATGCATAAGTAGCTCTAAGCTTCAAAGGGAGATCAAAGGAACCTTGTATGCAGCCTCCATATGGTGGTCTTATTTAGCCTACTCTTGTGTGTGGAAGGGTCATAACTCAGTGGGAGAGCATCTGCCTTGAATGCAGAAGACCTCAAGTCTATGGCAGCAATACTGACCTAGATGGCGGATACTCGTGACTTTGTATAGTACTGACAACTTTCCTATGTTCCTGTGTAGGCTCTACATATGTGTGAATTCAACATGGTGTGTCAAAGCCGTTATTGACAAGGCTAGAGTTGTAGCCATTGCTGCGTTCATAAACAGATTACCAGCCCTGAACAAGCCACACCTGTCTTGAATTTACTCTGAGCTATTAAAATACAACAAAACTGCTCAGTAGTTTTATGCAGAAGAAAAGATTTGTTGAATTGGCTTCCAACGAAGC
The DNA here is from genome assembly GCF_964188315.1 of Podarcis muralis. Classification (NCBI taxonomy): domain Eukaryota; kingdom Metazoa; phylum Chordata; class Lepidosauria; order Squamata; family Lacertidae; genus Podarcis; species Podarcis muralis. The sequence continues at coordinate 18,919,472 of NC_135669.1, forward strand.
AACTTGCTTCAGCAAGTATGTAAGACAGCCCCAAACTGGTGCCCTGCTGGTGCTTTGAATTACAATTCCCAAAAGAGATGTCATCCAGAACTTCACAGGGGCATCAGGTCTCAGAAGGCTGATGTAGGATTAAATGAGCTTGTTTTCCAATGAGACCAAGTAGGGGGCAAAGTCCTAATACAGTGGTACCTCGAGTTACAAACTCCGCAGGTTACAAACTCCGCTAACCTGGAAGAGTCACCTCAAGTTGAGAACTTTGCCCCAGGATGAGAACGGAAATCGTGTGCTGGCGGCACAGAGACAGCAAGAGGTCCCATTAGTGAAAGCACGCCTCTAGTTAAGAACAGTTTCAGGTTAAGAACGGACCTCCGGAACAAATTAAGGTCATAACCAGAGGTACCACTGTATGACATTAAGTGCAATGCTCCAGGCTATGCATTTAGGAAAAAGAGGACAAAAACTGAAAAACAGGGGCAAGGGAAATGGAGAGAACTGTGCAAAACATGTCACTTTGGGGGAAATGACATCTATTCCTGAATATACTTGAATATTTCATTAGTTACTCTGCTATATAAAGAAGCTGTCCAAACACATTTAGCCTCCGTGAACTTCAACTCTATGGGAAGAGAAAGACTGGTGAGGAGGTAATTAAGAGTTACCTTGTTATTTCTTTAGTAGGTCACAGCAGACTCAGACAACGAATCATCCTCTCCTAAGCTATCAGCTGCTCCAGGAGCAATTAGAGGCTCTGTATGCTTCAGCTTGATAGGGTTTACCCCAGCACCACTCATTTGAAGGGCTGTTGCTCAGTGGTAAAGCTTTGCAGGCAGAAGTGTCCCTGGTTCAGGAAAGAACCCTGCATGAAACCCTGGAAGTTTGATGCCAATTAGTTGCATCAGTGTTTTGAGGTATTTGCAGTCTCATTCACTTACCAAGTTTATATCTTGTGATTGCAAGAAACCCCTGGGGTGCTTCACAAGGAAATGCCATTTATTTATTTAAAATATAAAGGTTTGGATGTTCCCTGATGTAAGCATGAATCTTTGCTGGTTCTTTTCATCACACACACACACACACACACACACACACACACACACATTCAGGGCTATAATCTACAAGCCTTTTGACTCTAAGGTGTACCTCCGAAGTCAAATGGAATCCGTTCTAGAAGTCCGATCGACTTCCAAAACGTTCAGAAACCAAGGCACAGCTTCCGACTGGCTGCAAGAAGCTCCTGCAGCCAATCGGAAGCCGCGTCGGACGTTCGGGTTCTAAAGAACGTTTGCAAACCGGAACACTCACTTTCCCTAAACTAAAAAGGCATCAGGCGCTGCAACCTTTCCTCCTAGTGGAGTCGCTTCATCCCTTTCCTCATTTTGAATGCTCCTTTCCGATCCTTTTTTTAGCTCTGAGATATCCTTTTTGACGTGAGGCGAAAGAAAACCGACCGTTGTGTTTGTTAAGTGTTTATTTCTGCTCACAACTAAGTGTTTATTTCTGCTCACAAACGCACAACTATAACAACTAAATTTTCAATACTATGCTGAATTACAGCAGCATGTTCCTTTGAGGGAGGTCCCTATGGCAGCACCGCTTCCCTGCCTGGTTTGCATTTCTATACAGTATTTAAAAATAAATCCTGTCCCCCCGCAAGGCGCATTTTCCACCCCATGCCGGCAGGAGAGACTCGCCAAGCGGCCCAAAAAGGAATCCAAAGCAGAAGCTGCTCTATATTTCTATATCTATGGCCACAGATGCGCAGCCGCCATTGGGCCTCGTTCGGGAGCTGCGGCGCTCTACCCTTCGGCACCTCTATGGCTCCCCGCCCCCATTTCCGATGTAAGCTTTGCGAAAGCACGTGAACGCACACGTTCACTCTCGAGAGGGGCCCCCTCGGTGCCATTTCTCCCCTGTCCGGTGTCTCTGTTTTTAGATGTCAAGGCCCGCATTTCCGGCCTGAGAAACGACTTTCCCGTGAGGCCGGAAGCCCGTATGCAGCGCGTGCCGCTCTACCCTTCCCCAGCGCCCCAACTCCACGGGCGGTCCTCCCGGGGCGGGCGCAGGGCACTCTGGGAATGTAAGGCTTCTCCCGGCGGGAAAAGCTGACGCGCGTTCCCTTTCCCGTGATGCCTTTCGCGCGGCTGAGAAGAAGTAGTGCTGGCGGCGGCTGCTGACGAAGGCACCGGCTCCCTCATGGCGGAGAAGGCCGAGGCGGAAACGAGGAGCGCCTCGCTAGTGGAAGCCGTGCTGGCCTGTTCGGGCCGCCTGGAGAAGGAGGGCCTCAGCGGCCGCATCTCCCGCCTCTCTTGCCGGGTGGAGGAGCTCAAGGTGCGATGAAGGGGAGGGGGGAAGGGCGAGGGAGGTGGGCGGGGCCTCCGAGAGGAGGGACCTGTCACCCAGTGGGCGGGCCTTGGCCGCAGAGGGGCGGGGCTTACGTGGGCGCCGCCCCTTTCGAAGCCTTCCTTTTACCCCCTGAAACCCTTTAATGGAGTGATCTAAGCGAAAGTGTTTCTGAGCCCGTGCGGAATTATGTATTCTTTTATTTATTCATCACCATGTGTTGGCTATTTGCAGATTAGTTGTGCTGCAGAAAGCGTGCTGGGGAGACCACACATTACAAGGAATGCAAAATAGCTTTAAGGTAAAGGTAAAGGGACCCCTGACCATTAGGTCCAGTCATGACCGACTCTGGGGTTGCGGCGCTCATCTCGCTTTATTGGCCGAGGGAGCTAGCGTTTGTCCGCAGACAGCTTCCGGGTCATGTGGCCAGCATAACCAAGCTGCTTCTGGTGAACCAGAACGGAAACGCCATTTACCTATTTATCTACTTGCACTTTGATATGCTTTCGAACTGCTAGGATGGCAGGAGCAGGGACCGAGCAACAGGAGCTCACCCCGTCATGGGGATTTGAACCGCCGACCTTCTGATCGGCAAGTCCTGAGCTCTCTGGTTTAACCCACAGCGCCATCCTTGCAAAATAACTTTAGCTAGGTTTTAATAACAATAACTCCTTTTACACTAAATATATCAACAAGCATGACCCAACCACCAACCCATCCCCCAGGGTACTGAGAGAGCTAGGTGCTGCTCTTTATATACTATACCCAATTGCTGACACAGCTTAATTAACACAACTTAGCAGCACCTGCTATACTGTTTCACAGCTGTAAAACTAGGTCATGTTATTTGCTCTGGCCCTTAAAGACATACACATCTTGTGGAACAATGATGAACCTTTACATTTAAAGAGACCATTCAACATATTTCACCTCAAGGTGGCTTTTGCAATTCTCCCCATTTTACCCCCACAACAACCTTGAGAGGTAGGCTAGGCTGGGAGAGACAGTGACTGGCTCAAGGGCCACCTGCTGAGTTTCATGGCCGGGTAGAGATTTGAATCCTGATCTGCTAGGCCAGTAAAGTTTCCCAAACTTAAGGCTCCAGCTGTTCTGGGACCACAATTGCCACCATCCCTGACTGCTGGTCTTGCTAGCTAGCGGTGGTGGGAGTTGTGGTCCAAAAAAACAGCTGGAAGCCCAAGTTTGAGAAAGACTGTGCTAGGCCCTAGTGCAACACTAACCACTATTCCATGCTGTGATGAGATGGCAGGTTAATTTTTTCACCCGGTAGGTAGTTTTTTTAGAGTTCGACACTGGTGTGTGTAATGCTTTTTGTTTTATTTGTTAAAGGATTTCTCCTGCCATAGAATAGCAGTGTAAGATCTTTCCTTATGCTGAGCCACACCTTTGGTCCTTCCAGCTCAGTATTGTCTACACACAAATTGGCAGCAGCTTCCCCAGGGGACAGCTACAGGTCCACCTGGAGATGCCATTGGAAATTGAACCTGAGACCTTCAGCATCCAAAGTTGATGCTCTGCCACTGAGCTATGGTCCTTTCCCATAGACTTGGTCATCTAGTCCTCCCATGTTCGTCAACCAGATGTTGTTGGAGTGCCACTCTTAGGATCTCTTAACTGTTGGCTGAGCTGGCAGGGGTGATGGGAGTACTCTAGCAACATATGGCACCCCAGGGTTAAATAATAACAAATCCACTGCTTACTGCAACTACTGACATTTGGACCAAAGAGAAGTTCTCTCTGGATCAATATGACTACTGTGCCCTTGGGGGTTATTTGCCTTCCGCTGCAGCACACAACATGTGTTGCTTACTTGAGGCCTCTAAAGATAATTTGCTGTGCAGGGACCTTGTTTGTTACGCCTTTTATCTACTTGTGTTAAATTGGATGGCTTGCAATCTCTGAGGAACTGCCAAATGGAGAATCATGCTTTTGGTCAACTAATTGGGTTCTATGAGTTATTGCACTTCTGTGATTTTATGTAAGTTTGATGTGACTTTTCCTTCCACTCTTCCAGGATGATGTCTGCAGCATGGTCAACAAGAGGTACATAGAGTTTCTGCCCAGTATGCAGAGTGCCAAGGATTTGGAGTCCCAAGTGGAGGAACTTTCTGGCAGCATTGACCAGCTGAAGTCCAGGATTGAGATGGAGGTGATGCAAAGAAAAATAATGGGCCTTTGCCAGAACTGAGTCTTCAGCTAGTTAGAAGGACTAAGAAGTTTGATATTTCCAATCCAAATGTCTAACAAAAAAGCCCCATAAAATTATATGATCATAAAATAACTGCAAATTGGAGAGTAACTTTTATTTTGTGACCTTGATGCCTGAGCGTCGCAGCACAGGGCTTTTCTTTCTCAAATAATACTGTATCTAGACCTCCCTAGATGCTAAGAAGCTTCCATGGGCCTAAGGAATATGTCTTCTGTGCCTAGCCCTACAAAAAGGAGGTACGACATGTAATAAAAAAACAGCTAAATAAATGTTTGCAAGCCAGAATTGTACAAATGCTTTGGTTTTGTGGCTCCTTCCCAGGTTCAGCATGACCTGAATGTGGCCATTGCAGAATTTTCTGAGCTGAAACAGCAACTGGAGAGAGACACGCTAGTTCTGACTGGGCTGAAACAGCTGCAGGAGGTGAGAGGGGGCCTCTCTTCCCCAGTTGCAATGCCAATCTATTTATTTGTTTTTTTCAGACCTCATTCTGAATATAGTCAACAGTGATTTTTCCTTCTTTTTATTTTAAAGTTCGAAACTGCTCTCAAACAGTTCAATGCCTTGCTGCCACAAAAGAAGTATGTGTCAGCAGCATGCCACCTGAACAAGGTAATTCCAATTGCTTTGGGGACTGGTGGACTTCTGTGACTGCTGTGGACTTTTGTGTCCCTCTAAGACCGGACTTGCTTGGCTCCTGTTTGTGCAGTTTCTTACCCTTTTCTCTCTCTCCTCCTTTCTGTCAGGCCCAGAGGATTCTGAAAACGCTGGAGTCACGTCGAGGCTTTGAGCTGAAGATTCTGAAGGCGCTCCGCAGGGAGCTCACAATGCAGACCCAAAACATTATCTACCTCTTGGGTCAGGAGTGGCAGCAAATGGCTGTGTGGAAGGTTCCTCAATCAAAAGGTTTGGCGGGGGCGTTGTTTGGGGGTTGTGAATGTGTACTTTTTGGAGGGCAGAGGTGAAACAGCAGACAATTTGACTTTGGCTGATCTCTGGTGGAGGGGAGGATATCTCAGTGGTAGAGCATGTGTTCTGCATTCAGAAAGTTCCAGATTTAAGCTCTGGCATCTCCAGATTTTTAAGAAAGTGAGGTAGCAGGTGCTGGAGCCATTGCCAGTCAGAATGAATGGTACTTAGTTGGTTGGACAAATAGTATCACTTAGTAAAAAGTTGTGTCTTAAGTTATTGTGACCCAGCCTTGTTGCAAATTGGAAAAATGGTCCTGCAAATACATATTTATATATGTGTAGGGCTTTATAAGATTAAGATGTTGGTAGTTTTTGCACAATTAAAATGTTAGTACAGAGAGTATACCGTATTTTTCTCTCTATTACACGCAGATTTTTTCTCCTAAAAAGGAAGGGGAAATGTCTGTGCGTGTTATGGAGCGAATGTGGGGGGTCCCTGGAGCCGATTAGGGGAGCGCAGGAACAAAAATCAGCAAAAATCAATCGTGCGTTGTGTCGGAGAGGGAAACCTGAAAAGAGGAAGTGGTTGCTTTCCTGCATTCTGCCTCAGGGTCTTACTGCCCACCCTCCTCTGTTTCGGTGCTGTGTTTGCTCAAACGGAACAAAGAGCAGGCAAATCCCCTCCCCTCCAGGCAAGCAGAGGGGAAAGCAGAGGTCTTTCCTTCTAATTCCTCTCCGTGCTCCTCGCAGGCAGCCAGAAAACATGCAGGAGGAGAGAGAGAGCTGGCTTCGGTTTGGGGAAACTTTTGCCTTTCTTTCCTCCCTCCCCTTAAATCCCTCTCCTGCTTTCTTAGCCAGCTGCTTCTCTGCACACTGCTCTCTTGTCCCTTCTGTGTTTTTCCTTCACTCCCCACTTAAAATGTAGTTACAAAGCATGGATCCACATGGATCCTCAGGATCTTTGCATTGGGCCACCCCAAATTCACCATCAGATCACATAGCAGCCTGCCCCCCTAAAATCACACACCCACTGTTGCCTGGGGCTGCAATGGTGCAAAAACGTGGTTAAAAAGCATGGATCCACATGGATCCTCAGGATCTTTGCATTGGGCCACCCCAAATTCACCATCAGATCACATAGCAGCCTGCCCCCCCAAAATCACACACCCACTGTTGCCTGGGGCTGCAATGGTGCAAAAACGTGGTTAAAAAGCATGGATCCACATGGATCCTCAGGATCTTTGGATTGGGCCACCCCAAATTCACCATCAGATCACATAGCAGCCTGCACCCCAAAAATCACACACCCACTGTTGCCTGGGGCTGCAATGGTGCAAAAATGTGGTTAAAAAGCATGGATCCACATGGATCCTCAGGATCTTTGCATTGATCACCATCAGATCACATGTCTGTGGCCACAGCATGAAGCACAAAAATGATACATCCACTGTTTCATTCAGAATTTTTTTCCTTGTTTTCCTCCTCTAAAAACGATGTGCGTGTTATGGTCAGGTGCGTGTTATAGAGCGAAAAATACGGTATATGGTTCCGTCAGGCTTTATTGTCCTGTATGATCACATAATAGAATCTAAAAGGGCTTAAAGACAAATTTCCCCTCCAGAGTTATTGTGGTTCACTTATTGGGCTTGGTTCAAGAATTGCTTTCCTGGGGACTTACTCTTGACTATACGTAGGCTACTCTTTCTCAACCACTGTTCCCTATCTGGTGGGGGCAATAAGAATATTAGTAATGTACCTTATGGCACTGTTGAAAACAACAAGCAAGCTAAGAGATATAAAGAAATTCACAAGTGCTGGAAGTTCTATATAAAAAAGTAATGGTTCCTTTTGTCCTTGGGTAGTGCAACCAAAGTAATTGAAATGCCTCGAATTTTATGGTTAGCAATTTCTATTGTAATATTATTGTCTGTGTTGACAAACTTGGAAGAGTTGGGAAATTTTGAAGAGCACTTGGAAGTGTTGGCTGTAACTTGTAGGAACCGGCATCGAATTTCAGCATGCCTGGAAAAATTTTTGGTGGTTGGTGCTGATAAGCTTCCTTTTCTTTCTGCTTGTCTGTGACTACAGAAACAGACTTGGGGGGTGGGAAGAGTGTGGCTTGTCAAGGACCTGACAGACCATAGTGCATTTTTTGTGGGCTGTGTTCAGTTTGGTGTTCACAAAGTGGAGAACCAGCTCAAAAATTATGGACATTCTGTGCCCCGCCCCACCTTGTGCTGAATCCTCTCAAAGCCTGCCATCCTGCCTGCCTTTTTCTGAATGCTGACAAGGAACTGTTTGGGTTTGCAGATTTGAAACAGGTCAAGCATGCTCCGCAGGTTACATCTTGAAGATTTTATGTCTCCTGGCACTCTGAACTTTACATGTTTCTGAGCTCTCTGGCAGGATTGTGGCAGAGTGTAACAGGGGAAGGAAAGCAATTTGTATTCAGGAAGGATGAGCGTTCTCTGTCCTATCTAATGTTTTGTGTTTTATATGCATCCTGTTTTATAGAGAAATCTATCCCAAGAAGTTAAAGCTAGTAACATGGGAAGCTGCCTTATTACTGCTGCTGTTTATTAAGATTTACAGTTTGTTAATCAATACAAAACCATGTTCACGTTTATATGGTTGATATATGGAATGCTGCTTTATACTGACTCAGATTATTTGCCCATTTAGTTTAGTACTAATGATTTGCAAGGGCAGGTCTTTTCTATTGCATTCTACCTGACCGCCTCCCCCCCCCCCCCCGCTGCGCTGTCATGCATTGAACCTGAGACCTTCTATATGCAAAGCATGTGCTCTACCATGGAGCAATGGTCTCTTGCATCTCATTGGCTGCTATTGAACACATGCAAGCAACCCTATTTGTGGAATTGCCTGTGAATTGATATTGAAGTCTGGAAAGGCAGGCCATGCAAAATCCATCCTCTGTGTTTGCTCTTTTCTTTGGCTTTGAAGCCAATGTTTTGCTGTAACGGGGGCTTGTCCTGTGTACTTCTTGCTTAGAAGCGGGCAGCCTGGAGTCAGCCATGGAGACAGAACTGCATTTGTGCAAGGTGCTGTCCAAGGAGGATGTGGTCCCTGGCCCAACAGTAGCATCTGTGCTGCAGGCATTTGCTATCCTGGATGAGCTGCGTTTGAAGTTCAGGCACTTCGGTAAGTGACTTTCACTGGCGACAACCGAAATTTGGCTGTAGTTAAAACCATATGTCATTTGAATTGGATCAGGTTTCCAAACTTGATACCTGAAGCATAGCTGTTTTTCTGGATTAAAATCAGAGACCTGCTTCCCTCTTCCCTCACAGCAGTCTGCTCTTAATCAGCTCCTAAAACAGTGGGGAGGCATCCTTCTTCCATCTTCAGTATAGCTCAGTTAATATTTTCTTTTCCACCTCATTATTATTATTATTATTATTATTATTATTATTATTATTATTTTGCCTAGTCAGTCAGGAGTAGCATTGGACAGGGGTGATGCTCTTGTAAGCGTGGAAGGGTTGTAGCTCAGTAGCTGAAACATTCATGGAGATGTGGGAAAGAGTTTAAATATACAGAGTCAAATTGCAACAGTTTTATCTTTTATTTGTTAAGAGCAGTATTTTCGAATTCCTCTTGCTTGCTCCAGAAGAATCTACTACCCTCTTCTTCCTTGCCCCACCCCCTTGTACTACCTTCATTCTTAAGTTAAGCTAGACCAATTCAAGGAATGTTGCAGCAGCCCAAGTGGAAATGCTGCCCAACATGCTGCTTCTACTTTGTCTTTCAACCCCGGCTATTAATCGCTCCCTCCTTCCCTGTTCCTTGTGCCAGGACAGTTGCTGCTGAAGTACATCCTCAAGCCGCTCATCTCCCACCCGTCATTGCAGCCCTTGCCTGAGGAGCACCCTGATGCCGTCACGCTGAGATTTAGGTCTGTGGGCTCCAATCTTGGCCACCCGTCCCCCGTGGAAGTGTTTGCCAGGATCAAGCTGGTACTCGAGGTCCTTCACAAGTATCATTTAGGTACGGAGCTCCTTGCTAGCCGGCACCATGGGAGGTGGCAGTCAGAGTAGGTCAGGAGAACAACTTGTGTGTTGCTGAAGAAGATGCCACAGAACTTGGCCAGGGAAGCTGTGGCCCCATCAGTACGCAGATGACACCCAGCTCTACCTCTCCTTTAAATCAGAACCAGTGAGGGCGGTGAAGGTCCTGTGTGAGTGCCTGGAGGCGGTTGGAGGATGGATGGCGGCTAACAGACTGAGGTTGAATCCTGACAAGACAGAAGTACTGTTTTTGGGGGACAGGGAGCGGGTTGGTGTGGGGGATTCCCTGGTCTTGAATGGGGTAACTGTGCCCCTAAAGGACCAGGTGCGTAGCCTGGGAGTCATTTTGGACTCACAGCTGTCCATGGAGGCGCAGGTTAACTCTGTGTCCAGGGCAGCTGTCTACCAGCTCCACCTGGTACGCAGGCTAAGACCCTACCTGCCCGCGAACTGTCTCGCCAGAGTGGTGCATGCTCTAGTTATCTCACGCTTGGACTACTGCAACGCGCTCTACGTGGGGCTACCTTTGAAGGTGACCCGGAAACTGCAATTAATCCAGAATGCGGCAGCTAGACTGGTGACTGGGAGTGGCCGCCGGGACCATATAACACCGGTTCTGAGAGACCTGCATTGGCTCCCAGTACGTTTCCGAGCACGATTCAAAGTGTTGGTGCTGACCTTTAAAGCCCTAAACGGCCTCGGTCCTGTATACCTGAAGGAGCGTCTCCACCCCCATCATTCAGCCCGGACACTGAGATCCAGCGCCGAGGGCCTTCTGGCGGTTCCCTCATTGCGAGAAGTGAGGCTACAGGGAACCAGACAGAGGGCCTTCTCGGTAGTGGCGCCCGCCCTGTGGAACGCCCTCCCATTAGATGTCAAAGAGATAAATAATTACCTGATATTCAGAAGACATCTTAAGGCAGCCCTGTTCAGGGAAGTTTTTAATATGTAATGCTGTACTGTTTTTAACACTGATTGGGAGCCGCCCAGAGTGGCTGGGGAAACTCAGCCAGATGGGCGGGGTATAAATAATAAATTATTATTATTATTATTATTACTACCAGATGTTGTACTCCAACTCCCATCAGCCTCATCCAGCATGGCCAGTGGTCAGGACTGACAAGAGTCAACAACATCTGGAGGGACAAGGGTTCACCAGCCTAGCCATTGAGGCTTCTAAAAATTATGCCACTGTTTTCCAAATGCAGAGGAAATCTGCCAAGGGGAGCTGCTCGCCCCTATTGTGCATGGTGCTGTTTTGTGCCAGGGCATTGAGGGGGCCATGATTATTCTTACATTCTGAACTCTGTATCTGTTTTCCCAGGTGTTCCACTTGAGCACTGTGCAGAGGAGGAGAACAGCTCCAATCTTGTCCTGGCAGAGGTGTTGGGTGACACAATCTGGAAGGACATTTCGGACTGTCTCATTCGCGACTGCTTGGTGCATTCGATCCCAAACAACAGCAGCAAACTGGGGCAGTATATTGAGGTGAGCGTTGCAGCAGCTGAGGGACTGTGAAGGATGGGAAAGGCCTGTGGAACAGTTCCCTAAGCCCTCTTCCCTTTGCCTTCAAAGTTAGCCCTTGAATTGTAGTTGTACAGGTTTGCTTAGCGGATGAAGGCAAAAGTTCAAAATATGCACATACTAAAATAACTGGTCTTTTCCTGAGTGTCTTCCTTTTTTCTCTGTTGTTAGTAGGCCGCTATAGCGGCTGATAAATTCTAATGCGTCAGCTTCCCATGGCCTGCTACTAAACCAAATGATCCATAATTTCCTTATTTTATGGGGATTCAAAGCCTGAAAGCTGGAGACAGGCACATTCATTCCCAATACTGGGCCTTCTGTTCCACCCATAGGTAGCATTTACGGGGCTCACTGTTCCTCCTCTCTCCCCCATCCCCTGGTTTAGGTTATTAAAGCTACTGAGGAGTTTGAAAAAGCCTTAAAGGACATGCGGTTCCTAAAGGAGGATGCCACCGACTTGCTGACCTATGCCCGTAACGTCAACTGCCACTTTGCTAATAAGAAATGCCAGGATGTGATAGTGGCAGCCAGAAATCTGATGACATCGGAAATACACAACACCGTAAAGGTAGCTGAGCCAATAGAACCTCTGCTTATTTCCTCAGTGTTTGAGTATTTTTCCAGGTGGATTGCGTAATCCTGTGTGTTGTTAACCATGCTTACATTTTAGTAATATGCAATTTTTTTTTTTTTGGTCTTTTTTAGTTATGCCAAAGTATGTGAATCAAGCAGTGCTCTGGGATAGCTCTTTATTTTGAGCAGAGTCCAATTTTTGAAATAGGAAATGCAAGATCCCCATACAGAGTTGTGCTGCTCTTCATAGACCAGTTTAGTACTGTATTGGCCGCACCTGAATATAAGCCACATCTATAACATTCAAGGGGGAAAAAGAAAAAATGACAATACCTGAATATAAGCCGCTCCCTTAAAATTCCACAGCCATTCACGCCTGTTCCATTTTACTGTATGTCTGTTCCAGCAGTGATATTGTAAAAGCCAATTTTTGTACGGTCACGAATTTTAGCTGCATTTTAACTTTTCATGGTCAGAATTTGGGGAGAAAGTGAGGCTTGTATTCAGGCCAGTATGGTATGTTTGGGGCCTGCTGGGCTGTGCGGTAAACCTAACCTGGGTTGTTTCTATGGTCTCCCTAGGCACTCTTGTAGTAAGCTTTTCCCCTCTTCCTAATTTGACTTGTATTCTGCTCTTTCTGGAAAAACGGAAGATCATTTAACTTTTAGTGGTCTTTCCTCCAGACACGTTAAAAGTCCTGCATTCCAGTCCCAGCACAAACACTTGACCTTGGGCCAGTCATACTTTTTGGCTCAGGCCTACCTCATAGGGTTGTTGAGAGATCAAACAGAGGCAGGAGAGAAAAGAACCATATGTATATCAATCTGAACTCTTTGAAGGGTGGCCTGGGGTATTAATTGAATACAGTGTTAGGAGCTATTCAGTCCTCCTAATATCATTAGAATTCCTCAGAAGTAGCCATGAAAATCAGACTAGTCTAAAACAGTCTTGTTGCACCTTAACAGCTAACAATTTTATTGTGGCATAACCCTTTATAGTGCTAAAGCTGCCACACTGCTCTTTGCTTTTGCTACAAGATACTAACACTTGTCACACCTCTGGAAGTTACTTCAGTTGTGCCCTAAGTTGGTGTTTTGCTTGCGCTGCAGTTCCACTCCCATCCCTCCCTTCCAGTGTACATCTTTATTTTCCCTTCCTAGGTTACCCCAGACTCCTCTGTAATTCTGCCCAAAATGCCTGACCCCGGAGCAGGTGATCAGTTAAAGGTGCAAAAAGTATCTGAGGCTCTTGACAAGCAGGCGACAAATTTGGAGAATGAAAAAAGGCTGAGCCGCCACACCTTTTCGTTTCCTGCCTGCCGCATCAGTGAATCTGTACAGAAGTTGATGGTGTTGGCTTATCAGACGCTCCAAGAAGCCTCAGCCAGCACAGATCAGTGGTGAGGACTCTGAGTGAATTGTTTGGGGGGTGTTGAGTGGGTATGAATGTAGGCCTGCCATGCAGCCAACCAAGTCCTCCAAGCATTTTGTGCTGTTGCTGTGATGCTTTTAGCCACACAACCCAGATAATATTTCTGCTTTTCCTTTCTTCTCCCTGCCCCCACCCCCCCATTCCCAGCTGCATCCAGCTCTTCTACTCCGTGCGGAACATCTTTCATCTGTTCTATGATGTGGTGCCGATGTATCACAAGTGAGTGACATGAAAAACCTCGCCAGGGAGGTGAAAAATCTTTGTTTCATCAGTCCCCCTTTCCTCCTTTTGTTCTCTCTTAAAAAAAAAAAAGCAACTTTATGAAGATTAGACTTAATGTGTTTGGACAGTGATCCTTTGGAAATTTCAGAAATGTTTGAGCAACAGCAGCTTTACATTCCATGCAAGTGCCAGAGAACAGCTTCCCTTTACCCATGCAGTCTGAAGTAAGATGCAACAGCAGGCTTCTCCACTGGCAGCTAACATATCTCATTGCTATGCCAACTCCAAATGGGCACTGCATGATCCCAAAGGGACTGCCTTCCCTCTGCCTTCGCCTCTCGCCCTTCCTCCATTAGGGGTTTTCTACCCCAAGGATGGGAGACATGTAGTCCTTCATAAAGTGTTGGGCTCCGACACCCATCATCCTCAGCTAGCAGGGCCAATGATCAGAAATGTTGGGAGTTGGTCCCCAAAAGCATCTGAGGGGACCGCATATCTGTTCTAAGCATATAGACAGAACGACATTCCTGCTCTGGGAAACCTAGTGGCTTTATTTTCTTTAGATGGTTGCAGAGGAAAATGATCAAAAACTGTCTCATGACCATCTGGGAATATCTGCTCTCCCCCTTCTTTTCTCCTCCCTAGAGAAAACCTTCAGAAACTTCCCCAGCTGGCTGCTATACATCACAACAACTGCATGTACATTGCACACCACCTTCTGACCCTGGGCCACCAATTCCGGGGCCACCTAATGGATGGAATAGCCACATTTGTTGACCTGGTGCCTGGTTTCAGGAAACTTGGTGAGCCTGGAGGAAACTTACTTGTTCATGTTTATGGATATTTACACCCTGCTTTCCAACCTAGCTGGATTCTCAAAGCAGCATACCTTTCAAATGCAAACAGAGATTCAATTATAACAGGGATATGTGGTTTGGTGTGTATGACATTGTGGTACACTCCAGGTTCTTCCTGATGCTCTCCAGACATTTGGACTCCAGCTCCCATCAAACCCAGCCAGCATGGACAATGTTTAAGGAAGATGGGAGTTGTAGTCCAACAGCATCTGGAGGACGCATGGTGGGGGAAGATCATTCTAGCGGGAATGGGGTGGGGGATGGAACCACAGGTGACCCTGAAAACTAGTAAATTTGCCAACCCACAGAAGCAATCCCTCTGCCCGATCTTCTTTTGTATTGTATTTCTCTGGGACTCCTCACAAGTGCAGAGGAACATTCCCCTGAGGCCCCTTGAAAATTCTCCTGGTGTACTTTGCAGGGACCTGCTGCTTGTGAAGAGATAGATCTTTGGGTAGGTCAGAAACTTGCCTGGTGGTGTTATGGTTCCTGGAACTCGAGGCCAGAATTGAGACTTCTCCCTCTTCCCCACAGGGACGGAGTGTTTCCTGGCCCAGATGCGAGTGCAGAAGGAGGAACTCCTGGAGAGACTCTCAAGCGCCAGGGATCTCTCCAGTGTGGATGATGACGACAACTATTCAGCGGCAAACAAAGCTGTGCGGCAGGTGAGTGGAGGTGAAGCTTTTGAGGGATCGGCTGCAGGCTTTTACAGCACCCGTCATTTGGAATCTGCACATTACACTGGCACTGAAAGGCAGGTACTGTTCTGTACAATGAAGGAAGATCAGGAGAGCCCTACTGGGGCTGTTTAGTCTATTCTCCTGTTTCCAGCCCTGGCCATGTAGATTCCACCAGGAAACTTCTAAGCAAGGCATGAGAGCAACAGCTCATTTCTCCCCATACTCCCCCTCAGCAACTGGTATTGAGTGGTATACTATTTCTGAACCTGGAGGTTCTACTTAATCATCAAAGCTCCCCTTTTCACAGCCATCTCTGCTGCTAAACATCAACACATCTTGCCGCAGAGACACCCATAAATTGGCTATGAACTGTGTGAAGAAACAATTTCTGAAACTTTCTGAATTTGCTGCCTGTCACTTTTCCTGGAATGACTCCAAATTCTAGTACCTTTGTAGTTGAATGGCTTGGCTCCCAAACTCCGCAAACCTGGAAGTGAGTGTTTCGGTTTGCAAACATTTTTTGGAAGCCAAACGTCCGATGTTGCTTCTGCGGCTTCCGATTGAGTGCAGGAAGCTCCTGCAGGCGATCGGAAGCCACGCCTTGGTTTTCGAATGGTTTCGGGAGTCGAATGGAATCCGGGATTAAGTTCGAGAACCAAGAATCCCTTTTCTAGGCTGCATCCTGCCACTGCCTGTTCCTCCCCACCCCTACCAGTCACATTGTGAGTCGTCTTGGGTTTGTATGTATTAAGAAGGTGCAGTTTCTTTCAAGGTCTTGCACCAGCTGAAGAGGCTTGGCATGGTCTGGCAGGACGTTCTTCCAGTGAATATCTACTGCAAGGCCATGGGGACTCTGCTTAACACCGCTCTCACTGAGATCATCAGCAGAATTGCTGCCTTGGAGGTGAGAACCGTGTGGGCGACAGGTGGTTTCTCAATGTAGTTGAGGTCCACTCCTCCCCGCAAACACAGTTGCTTCTCTTAGTGTGAGCAGCCTTTCTTCTGTGGATCTGGTTCACGTTTTAGAAAGTTAGAGCCAATTCTTACAATGATGGAAAAGCCTCCCCTAGCAGCTTCTCAGGCTGTGCAAGCCTGACATTTCCAGAGCATGGAATCACTCCACTAAGCAAAAGACAAAAAAACCACAATGGCAATTTCATCTCTGTCAGGATCTACATCTTTAAGTTTAATAAAGGCTGCTTTTGAACTTGTGAATATGCTGCTTGCATGGGAATTGGCTTCTTTTAAAAGAGAGAGAGAAGTCAAGTGTTACACACTTCCTATGCAGGAGATTATTTTGAACGTCCTGATGGGCACGTATTTTCCGTCTTGGTTGAGAAGACCTCATCTTGGACTGTTACTTCAAGGGAAATATTTGGGCTCTCCGGGGGCGGGGGGACACACTATTCTCAACATAAGGTGGCAGCAGAAGTTAAAACTATAAGAATAAGTCTGTTTGTCCACATCAAGCGTTGATGTCTTATGAGACGTGCAAAATTTATGCAGTTTCTGCATCTCTTGTAAAAGTGATCTAAGTGTGCTACTTGAAACACTTTTCTTGCTAATCTGATGATAGACTGATGAAGAAAGCCTTGTGGGTTTCTGGAAAGTGGGCTGGGATGTGCAAATGTTCAGATACATCTCATGCCAATTTCTTTTTAACATTTGATTTTATTGGTTTTTTAAATGAATATTTTAAAAGGGACGCGGGTGGCGCTGTGGGTTAAAACTTCAGCGCCTAGGACTTGCTGATCGAAAGGTCGGAGGTTCGAATCCCTGTGTCGGGGTGCGCTCCCGTTGCTCGGTCCCAGCGCCTGCCAACCTAGCAGTTCGAAAGCACCTTCAGGTGCAAGTAGATAAATAGGGACCGCTTACCAGCGGGAAGGTAAACGGTGTTCCGTGTGCCGCGCTGGCTCGCCAGATGCAGCTTGTCACGCTGGCCACATGACCCGGAAGTGTCTGCGGACAGCGCTGGCTCCCGGCCTATAGAGTGAGATGAGCGCACAACCCTAGAGTCTGGCAAGACTGGCCCGTACGGGCAGGGGTACCTTTACCTTTTACTTTAAATGAATATTTTATATTTTATGCAAACTCTAGAGGTTTTTTTTTTTTCAATTAAGTGGTATATAAATCACGTAACGAAAAAAAAAGTATATTCTTTCTGATTCATCTAGAGGAAAATGAATTGCATCACAGAGAGCCTGTTGTTTGACACCACCCAGTCTCCCTGTCCCATTTGCTCTTGCTCTCTGCCGTATTGCAGGATATCTCTGCTGAGAATGCAGACAGGTTGCACATGCTTTGTCAAACGATGGTGGACGAGGGGCCCCTGGTGTTCATGCCCCTGCCAGAAGAAAAACAGAACAGACCCTTCCAGGAGGAGGTCCCCGTCTACGTGGTGAAATGGATGACATTCAAGGAGCTCATGTTGGTGCTACAGGCCAGCCTGCAAGTAATTGTGGACCGGTGGGTGTTCCATACAGTCTGCTCTGCATCCTCCCTATTCCTGTTAGCCCTCCCAGGCCAGTAAGGATTGTCTGGGAGAAGTTGAAAACACCAGACAGTGGCATGATATAGCCTGGCTTGGATGCTTGTTCTGTGCCTGCCCCAGTCGAAGTGGTTTTCACCAGAGAAACCCACATTTTGACTATTGTAGCAGTACACATTTTTGGTTGTTCTGCCTCTGAAGACGGTTCAGAAACTTCAGCTAGTGCAGAATTCAGTGGTCATGTTGCTCACGAGCAGGACGATTTGAGCATATTACACCAATCCTGGTCCAACTGCACTGGCTACCAATTAGTTTCCGGGCCCAATGCAAAGTGCTGGTTTTGACCTATAACGGCTCAGGAACGCACTACCTCAAAGAATGCCTTTTTCCATATCAACCTACCCGGTCCCTGAGATCATCTTCTGAGGCCCTTCTTTGTGTGCCCCCTCCTCGAGAGGTCTGGAAGGTGGCAACACGAGAACAGGCCTTCTCTGCATTGGCTCCCCTTCTATAGAATGCTCTCCCCAGGGAAGTTTGCCTGGCGCCTTCATTATACACCTTTAGGTGCCAGGCGAAAATGTTCCTTTTTAACCAGGCCTTTGGTTGATTTTACAGTGGTACCTTGGGTTAAGAACTTAATTCATTCTGGAGGTCCGTTCTTAACCTGAAACTGTTCTTAACCTGAAGCACCACTTTAGCTAATGGGGCCTCCTGCTGCTACCACGCCGCCGGAGCACGATTTCTGTTCTCATCCTGAAGCAAAGTTCTTAACCCGAGGTAATATTTCTGGGTTAGCGGAGCCTGTAACCTGAAACCTATGTAACCGAGGTACAACTGTATTGACATCCAACACCCTTTAGAATGTGGTTTTTTGGGGGAGTGGGTATTGGGTTACTGGTTTTGGTTTGATTTTATATGTTGTTGAATTGTTGTGAACCACCCTGAGACCTCCAGGTATAGGGCGTGTATAAATTTAATAATAATAATAGTAATAGTAATAATAATAATTAATAATAATTTAATCTTCCAAGATCCAGGTGTGTTTCTTTAAAGAATGTGACATCTTTGCTTAAAAAGATGCTGGAGAAGGAAGGAAAGGGCAGGAATTGAAGTGGGATGGATCAGGGTCCTGTAGCAATGTGCAAAGAACAGGCATTGGTATAAGGACCCCAAAGCCCAACCCACTGACCACAGAAAGCCATGGGCAGAGAGGTTTACAGAAAGGCCTCCCTCCCTCTCCCTGCCCTTCTCCGTCCCTCAGCTGTTTAAATAACCACTCTTGCTCTTTCCATTTCTTTTGTCTTTGACTCTCCCAGGTGGGCAGATGGCAAAGGGCCCCTTGCAGCCGCATTCTCTGCAGGCGAGGTGAAGAACCTAATCAGAGCCTTGTTCCAGAACACAGAGCGTAGGGCAGCTGCCCTGGCAAGGATCAAGTAGCTTCAGTGCCTCTGCTGTTCCTAAAATGTTGTCTTCCTGGACATGCTGCAGTTGGCAGAGCCGGTGTCTCCTCACCCCCCCACCTGCACACACACACTCATCCACTTTGACCATGTCTCTTGAAAATGACTTCCTGGCTTTTGTGAGCAGGACCTTCCTGCAGACCAGGTTGAGTTTCTCAGAGGAGCATCACCTGAGGCATTCAAGCCAGCACAGCGATTGTGTTGCCTTCCCAGGCCTCCGAAGATGATCGCCTGACATGACCTGGCACCTGTGGTCCAGAGGGAATCCTGGCTTGTCGGATGTTAACTCCTGACGTGCACACCTGCAGGTTTTGCCAACTCTTTCCCTCTGCTTTGGGTGTTTGGTAAAACCAGTTTGGGTCCGGTGGAACTCATGGCAAACGCGCCCCTGCAGTACATCTGACTGGGAGATGTGGGGCTCTCAATGGCCCGGGGTAATCTGATTCCTTGTGGCAGAGCATCTATGCAGCGTTTTTTTGTTTTTTGAGAGGGGTGGTACCTCCCCTTTGTGCATCTTACCTCATCTGTTTTGCAAATGGCTTCTGAAGCACACAAGACTTGAAAAATCTCTCTGTGCCCTTTGAAGGGCCTTAAAGTGCCAAAACGTCGTAATTTTACCAGCTGCTGCCTTTAGTGTACCCCATGCAGCACGCCTCAGAAGTTGTCTTTTTACCCCGAGTCCTCTTCTTTTGTTCTTCCCATATAGGATCTACGGGTGGGAAAGGCCGGCCATGCTGCCAGTGGCACCCTCCTGCCTTGGAGGTACACCACATGCATCCTGTGGCATCTACAGCATGGAAGCCTGTGTTTGTTCAGGGAACTATGCACAAACAGCAGAGTATGGACTAGTGCCGCTGCTACAGATGTTCAGGGGGCAAGCCAGTGGTATGTTTGATATTGAGGGTGGGGCCAGAGGCTTAGTCCTGCTGTTCCTTGCTGACGTTCATGGAGAACAACAGAAGAGGCCTACTTGTCTCTTTGACAACTGCAGTATTCTTTCCTTGACCTAATAATAGTTTCCTTGACCTACATAGTTAATCAAAACTGGCTGCTCATAAGCTTTCTCCTCTTTCGCTTATCAGGTTAGGCAGATGTTCTCTCCCACATACCCCACCTCCATCTACAGAATTTGAGATTGAGCATTTGTTAATATGGAAACCTCGGTCTTCTGGTTATTTGGGGGAGAGGTGGGGCTTTTGGTTGAACACTCCCTTTTTCTTGTGCCCCCCCCCCAAAGCATTTAAACCTCCATTCACAGAAGCTGTCACTGTCTTGTCTAGCATTCATTAAGAAGATAAAATCCAAGGCTGAGGAAAAAAATGTTACTGGATTAATCATTACTTACAAATTATTTTGTATTCTCATACTTATTTCTTTTTGGGAGCCATTAAATAGGCATATAAAAAACTAGCCTCAATGTCATTGTCTCCTTTACTGTGAAATATGGCCAGTACCATGTGGTCATTTTGGTTGCCCCTTTCCAGTTATTTGAGATGGGGTGATATGAACTGCACGATATTCCCAGTTTGTTCACACAATAGATTCATATAATGGCATCATTAGATTTTTTGCAGTCCATTCCCTATTGATCTCTAGAACAGAATTAACTTTTTTTTTTTTTGCAGATGCTGCACCCTGGGCTGACATTTTCCTTGAGCAATCCGTCACAGCCCCTAAGATTCCTTTCCAAGTCATTCATTGCCAGCTCCGAGGCCACCTGTGTATATGTGAAGTTGTATTTTCCTGTATTGCCTCAATGTGCATCACTTTACACTCACTTGGAACCACATTTGCCCATTCATCCAGTGGCTGTCTGATGGTGTGCTCGTTGCGCCCTCTTTCAGCTAAAAGCTAATGATATTAGCACAGGTGAGGGCTTAGGAAGGTGTTGGGTTTTTTTGGCAAGGCAGATATGTGCTTGTTCACCCAGCAGAATGTGCTATTGAGAAATTGCGTAAGATTTCATCCTTGGAACAGAACGTTCTACAACGACAGGTTCTCAGCCCCATGTGCTCAGAAGTGGGAATGTTGAAGGGGCAGGAGAAACTTCCTGGTTTGAGTTCTGGATTCTGTGCCTGTTGCAAGGTGGGACAATGGACTCTGGATGTGGGGTATGCAGAGGCTCTTCTGTGCTCACCCACTGGCGACTAGTAGCTCTGGAAGGCAAAGGGACAGCTTTTGAGCCATTGCTTAACCGAACCCTGAATTTCTAAAATGAAAGCTGCTGGCTTTGTGTCTGTCTAGTAGGCTAATCCTATGTCTTTCAAGTCATTGTCCCCAGCGATAGTGGCTCAACACATTTTGGGGAAAGGGCAAGATGGCATCCCTCCTTTTCAGGGTACTGAAGCCAACTGGACTGGCAGTTGCCTCTTCAGTGATAGGAGAAAGTCCTCCACCTACTCAGTAGTCTAGCTTAGGGAGTAACAGGGCAGGCTGACTTCTGAAGACGAAGAAGAGTTTGGATTTGATATCCTGCTTTATCACTACCCTAAGGAGTCTCAAAGCGGCTAACAATCTCCTTTCCCTTCCTCCCCCACAACAAACACTTTGTGAGGCTGAGAGACTTCAGAGAAGTGTGACAAGCCCAAGGCACCCAGCAGCTGCATGTGGAGGAGCTGGGAAGTGAACCTGGTTCACCAGATTACGAGTCTACTGCTCTTAACCACTACACCATATTGGCTTCCTGCCCTGCAGCACACCCAAGGCAGCTGCTTCCTTCTGCCTAATGGTTGGGCTGCTCCTAAAGCTGGGTGCAGGGTTGGATGGGGCAAAGCAGGAAGAGAAACATTCTGAAAGGCTCTTGGTTATTAAGAGTTCTGTGCTGGTTCTGCCTTGGGAAAACCTGGCACCAGCACGGCTCTTGGAGGGCATTTTTTCATGAAGTAGAAATAGTAGCATCTTACTTTTATCGGGAGGGGAGGGGTAAGGGGCCTTCCCTTTTTGCTTCACTCCCTTTTTTTTTTTGCATTTTATTAAATTATTAATCGTACATAAATAATCATAAAAATGTGCACCCCACTACCGAGACGATTCCATTACAGTGGTACCTCCGGATGCGAATGGGATCTGTTCCGGAGCACCATTCGCATCCTGAATCGAACACAGCCCTGTGCGTGTCGCGATTTGCTGCTTCCGCGCATGCGTGTGATGTCATTTTGACCGCCTGCACATGTGCAAGCAGCGAAACCCAGAAGTAATGCGTTCCGTTACTTCCGGGTCACATCGGAGCGCAACCTGAAAGCGCTCAACCTGAAGCGTATTCAACCCGAGGTATCACTGTAATCATAAAAATGTGTACTCCATTACCGAGACGATTCCATTATAACTCTCCAACCCCCCCAAAATATTGACACCTCTTTCACTGGTTTAACCCTTTCCGTTTTAACAATACAAATTCTACAAACACCCTCCATATCTCTTCAAAACCATTTACCCTACATATTCCTAGTCTTACCTTAGTGCAGGGGTCAGCAAACTTTATCTTGCCTGGACTGGATTGGTCCCGTAGAGATTCTTTCATGAGCTGGATTTCCAGTGTCTGCGTGTGGGCAGATGCAATTTCCAGCGCCGCAGAAGTGAGTCCCTGTGCCCTGCTGCGCTGGTTTAGCGCAGCACGTGAGCAGGCAGCTCTGTTCAGGGGCGGCTTGTGAGCTGGTCAAACGACCTCCACAGGCCGCTTCCAGCCCATGGGCCTTAGGTTGGTGACCCTTGCCTTAGTGGCACACTCTATCATTAATGGCTATATCCCAAACCTCTTTGCACCATTCTTCCATTTTATATTCTGCTTGCCCCATGCACTTTCTAGCAATCGTAATTCGTGCGACTGTCAGTAAATTTGTGAGCAAGTCCTTCATAGCCTGTGAACCGTCCACCCCATCATAAATTGATAATAGTGCTACCTCTGGACTTTTGGTCAGCTTTAACCCTGTGATTTCTGCTATCTCCTTAAACACCCTTTGCTGGGGAAAAAATGTACATATTTACACCCCCACCACATGTGAACATAATTCCTTGTTTTGTGTCCTCACACCCCTTTTGTCCCAGAAGTGGAAGAACTTGTGTGAGTCTCTCCTGCACTGTTAAAGGGCTCTGTAAACATAAGACCCCTGCAGCTGGAGCAGACCAAAGACGTCCTAGTCCAGCATTCTCTTTCCTACAGCATCCCTGTGGATTACGTGGTCCTCAGGATGCTCCAAATGTGTGTTCTCACATTGTGAATATTTGGGTAGGTGGCAGGAACATCATCGCAGCCAAGTGTTCCACTGCAATGATGGTTGCATGAACTGGCTCCAGCTCTCCCAGCCTCGCCCCCCACTCACCTCCATGACATGATGGATCCAGTCCAGGAACTCTGCCACCTCTGTATAAACACCAGGTTGTTCAGGCTCCTTGCACCCGGTCCTCTGGCTCCCAATCCCCACCAGACGCCAGACGTGCTCAAGCAGACAAACCAGAGGTCCTCCCCACTTGGCCTGCAAAAAGCAAGGAGATGGTCTCTGGTATTTGTAGATGTCCTGGTCTCTCAATCCAGAGGGAAATAGGATTTTATTTTATTTTTACCTGGCCCTCTCCTGTAACCTAGTCACTCTGCTTTTTACCAAGCTATTCTTAATTCAGGGAGGAGACTTATTTCCACCACGTTTGCTTGTTTAGAACATCTACAGCGTCCCTTCCCATGACAGTGTTCTCTGGGTGGCTTATGAACAATAAAACATTAAAATCCAGTAATAGCCAGGGGTAGAGGAACAGTTAACAAATTCTAGCATTAAAAAGGCAGAAGAAGAGAAGACATAAATGAAACCACCAGAAGAGAGAGCTGCTTTATCATGTTTAAACAGAAAGGGAAAGAATTTACCAGCCATGGAGTAGAGACTGATTGATAAACATTTGCTTTTTTTCTTGGGAAATATCCATTTTGTACAGGAAAGCAACTTAGACAAGGTTCTCTAGACCTCATTGGCTAAAACTGAGGCACTGTCAGCTCTGTTCCATTTTCTCTCTGCGAATATGTGTATGCAATTTCAAAAATGAAGTCTTTGAGCCCTTTGACTTGAGCTGATGTAAGGAAAAGTAACGCAGGAATTCTGTTGCTCAAATTAAAACCTGCTCCTTCCTGAATGCAAAGGCAATTTGGAAAGCTATCAGAACACGGTTCTGATTTTATTTTTTAATAAAACTAATTTTTGTCAAATGATTATTTCACTAATATGTAATACAGTTTGAAAACAATCAAGTATTTTAAACTACTTTTCCTTGGATTCTGGCCATTCTGTAGGGATTCCCTCACCCTTTAGGGACTCCTCACCAGAGAAGGATTTATGCAGCGCAGACGATTCTGCTGCAATGGGTGCTGAGCCTAGGGGGTGCTGCAACTTTGACATTGTGAACTGAGCAGAATGGAAGGCAAGAGGTGGTGGGAGTGCCAAATTTTGGTCTCGTGCAGTGCGCCGCTGAAATTTGCAAGACCAAAGTCTGCATTTGCTCTCACCCCGGTATTTCTGACCCCACGTGTCCCCTATCCCACTGCAACTGCAAAGCCACACACTTCCCAGCTATTACCTTGCAGGCCTCAGTGTTTCCATCCAAGTAATGGGCACAGAGCATTCTAGGGCTGAGCTCCCCTGCCATCCTACATGAGCTGTTGCACTTCTGGGTGCTGAGCAGGGTCACTGGCACTTCCGTCAGTGTCTCAGCAGGGTCACCTGTGGCTGCAAAACAAGCAGCAACATCCTGTTCCTTGCAACAATGGTGTCTCTATATACATACCGTAAACATTTTTTAAATAAAATCTCCCTAGGTTTGTCACTTACCATTTTCTAATCTTGTGGTGTCCTGAGCCGAAATCCAGCATGTGCTTCCGCTAGGGATGTCTTGATGGTACTGGGGCAAACACACAGCTCCAACAGTATCTTGGAAGGAAGGATATATCTTATAGCCATTGAACTGATGGTGTAGGACAGGGGTCCCCAACCTGCGGCCCATGGAGGCCTTTTAACTGGCCCACGAGCTGCCCCCAAACTGAGCTGCTTGCTCGGCGAGTCCCTGCGTGCTGCGCTGAGCCGGCGCAGTGTGGCGTGGGGACTCTCTTCCCCAGCTCCAGAAATTGCTTCTGCACATGCCCAGATGCCGGAAATCGCTTTTGCGCAGGCACAATTTTTGGCGTCTGGGCATGCGCAGAAGCGATTTCTGGCACTGGATGTGCACAGATACGACTTCCAGCATCTCGCTGCACCGGTCCAGCCCACAGAGGATCTCCGCGGGAGTGATCTGGCCCATGCCCTGTAAGCCTTGCCGAGCCCTGGTGTAAGAGTTCCAGTTCCCACCTTTAGCCTTTGTGCCAAGACCAAAGTTTAGGACGTGAGAGTCCTTCTCAAAGTGGGATGGGAGGTGGCTGTGTGTCTGCTTTGCATTGGCCATTCCTTTCTTTAAAAGTCTGGTTTAAACATTAAGCACGATACGAAGTTGCCCATCAACAGTTAGCAAAACCTGGACAACAGACTGAGGAAGCACACCACGGTGCAATTATTTGCATTTCCATTTGAATTATAGCAATTATTTATAAATGTTCACTTACCGTATTTTTCGCTCTATAACACGCACCTGACCATAACACGCACATCGTTTTTAGAGGAGGAAAACAAGGAAAAAAATTCTGAATGAAACAGTGGATGTATCATTTTTGTGCTTCATGCTGTGGCCACAGACATGTGATCTGATGGTGAATTTGGGGTAGCTCAATGCAAAGATCCTGAGGATCCATGTGGATCCATGCTTTTTAACCACATTTTTGCACCATTGCAGCCCCAGGCAACAGTGGGTGTGTGATTTTTGGGGGGCAGGCTGCTATGTGATCTGATGGTGAATTTGGGGTGGCCCAATGCAAAGATCCTGAGGATCCATGTGGATCCATGCTTTTTAACCACGTTTTTGCACCATTGCAGCCCCAGGCAACAGTGGGTGTGTGATTTTGGGGGGGCAGGCTGCTATGTGATCTGATGGTGAATTTGGGGTGGCCCAATGCAAAGATCCTGAGGATCCATGTGGATCCATGCTTTTTAACCACGTTTTTGCACCATTGCAGCCCCAGGCAACAGTGGGTGTGTGATTTTTGGGGGGCAGGCTGCTATGTGATCTGATGGTGAATTTGGGGTGGCCCAATGCAAAGATCCTGAGGATCCATGTGGATCCATGCTTTGTAACTACATTTTAAGTGGGGAGTGAAGGAAAAACACAGAAGGGACAAGAGAGCGGTGTGCAGAGAAGCAGCTGGCTAAGAAAGCAGGAGAGGGATTTAACGGGAGGTAGGAAAAAAAGGCAAAAGTTTCCACAAACCGAAGCCAGCTTTCTCTCTCCTCCTGCATGTTTTCTGGCTGCCTGCGAGGAGCACGGAGAGGAATTAAAAGGAAAGACCTCTGCTTTCCCCTCTGCTTGCCTGGAGGGGAGGGGATTTGTCTGCTCTTTGTTCCGTTTGAGCAAACACAGCAACGAAACAGAGGATGGTGGGCAGTAAGACCCTGAGGCAGAATGCAGGAAAGCAACCACTTCCTCTTTTCAGGTTTCCCTTCTCCGACACAACGCGCTTTGATTTTTGCTGATTTTTGTTCCTGCGCTCCCCTAATCGGCTCCAGGGACCCCCCCCCCCCACATTCGCTCCATAACACGCACAGACATTTCCCCTTCCTTTTTAGGAGAAAAAATCTGCGTGTAATAGAGAGAAAAATACGGTACATGTATAAAGCTCCCTTTGCAAATCTGGATCCTTTGTTATGGGCAAATGGCCCAATGTCGCCGGCTGCTGGCACGGCTCACCTGAGAAGCGCAGAGGCTCCTTCAGCTTCAGCATTGCAATGTCATAGTCGGGGCTCCTGCTGCTGTAGTTGGGGTGGGAAACCGCCTTCTCCACTGCCGCTTCCACCTGCTCTTTGACACTGGTGTGGTCTTCAAGCCCAGCAAAGGCCACCCAGCCGGAAAGCCTGGAATGAAACAAAAATCCTGAGCATGCTTGGCCTTCCAGTTCTGCCTCACTGGGCTTTTTCACTTCCAGCTCCAGAGGATGAATGTGCCAGATATTCAGAAGGGTTTCAAGACCAAATAACGACGACAACAACAACAACAATAATCATTTATTTATACCCTACCTATCTGGCTATGTTAAAAATGTGATAAAACATCAAATATAAAAAACTTCCCTAAACAGGGCTGCCTTCAGCTGTCTTCTAAAAGTCAGTTGTTTATTTCCTTGACGTCTGATGGGAGGGCATTCCACAGGGTGGGTGCCACTACCGAGAAGGCCCTCTGCCTGGTTCCATGTAACCTTGTAGTGAGGGAACCGCCAGGAGGCCCTTGGAGCTGGACCTCAGTGTCTGGGTTGAACGATGGGGATGGAGATGCTCCTTCAGATATATTGGGCCAAGGCCATTTTAGGGCTTTAAAGGTGCTCGGAAATGTACTGGGAGCCAATGTAGGTCTTTCAGGACCAGTGTTATATGGTCTCAGTCACCAGTCTAGCTGCCATATTCTGGATTAGTTGTAGTTTCCAGGTCACCTTCAAAGGTAGCCCCACGTAGAGCGCATTGCAGTAGTCTTGTCTCATTTTGCATGGAAAAACCCAACATGTTTGGAAACAGTGGGGAGAGGAGAGAAAACTTGTTTGCATACCCTGCCTCCTATTTACTAAGACCTTGCCTGAAGATTTCATTACAATTCTATGATTCTATGAAAAACCTTTGGCCAGATCTGCACCTTCTTTCTTGCTGTTGGAGTCAGATTCTCCCATGCTTACTTGTGCATGCAGTGAGCAGCTGTGACGATCCACTCCTCCGACACCATAGAGCCTGCACAGAAATGGTTGGCCTCGTGATAAAGGGTGACCTGCCACGGCCAGTGCCCCGGAGATGGGTCCTTTCTCTCCATTGTCTGTGGAGCCTTGGAGCCACACTCTGTGGGGAAGATGAAAGGTGGGGGGCTTTCTCCTCAGATGAGCTCTCAAGGAATCTGGGAGATAAACAACCTTTGCTTGGAAGAGTGTTGAGGTGTTCCTAGGGTGAAGGGCCACAGCCCAGCTTCCTTTAAGAATGCGAAGGTTCCTGAGGCACACCTCAGTTTTGTGCAGATTGGACCTCAGTCACAGCAAAGGATGGGAATAAAGCATGTGTATTTAATGCAGATAAAGGCTCTCAACGTGCAAATGGCTGCACACATTTCATTTTGCACCCAGAGTCTACATTGCCTTAGATCAGGCATAAGCAACCTTTGGCCCTCCAGATGTTTTGGACCACAATTCCCATCATCCCTGACCACTGGTCCTGTTAGCTAGGGATCATGGGAGTTGTAGGCCAAAACATCTGGAGGGCCAGAAGTTGCCTATGCCTGCCTTAGATGTTTGTTTGTCTGTTTATGAAAGATGGCTGGATGTGAACAACATCAGCTTTGGCTATTGGTGGAATGGTGCTTTTTTCAGGGCAAATCAGGGCGCCAATGTATGACGGTTTCTGAAGTACCATAAGGTGAGTTTGGGTTACTTACCAGAACATTTGAGGGCCACAATCCGACCCGAAGGGCATCTACTCCTGAATAAAACAAATCGGTGGTTAAACAGACCCGTAATAATAATAATAATAATAATAATAATAATAATAATAATAATAATAATAATAATAATAATAATTTTTTATTTATACCCTGCCCATCTGGCTGAGTTTCCCCAGCCACTCTGGGCGGCTCCCAATCAGTGTTAAAAACAGTACAGCGTTACATATTAAAAACTTCCCTGAACAGGGCTGCCTTAAGATGTCTTCTGAATATCAGGTAATTATTTATCTCTTTGACATCTAATGGGAGGGCGTTCCACAGGGCGGGCGCCACTACCGAGAAGGCCCTCTGTCTGGTTCCCTGTAGCCTCACTTCTCGCAATGATGGAACCGCCAGAAGGCCCTCGGCGCTGGATCTCAGTGTCCGGGCTGAATGATGGGGGTGGAGACGCGCCTTCAGGTATACAGGACCGAGGCCGTTTAGGGCTTTAAAGGTCAGCACCAACACTTTGAATCGTGCTCGGAAACGTACTGGGAGCCAATGCAGGTCTCTCAGAACCGGTGTTATATGGTCCCGGCGGCCACTCCCAGTCACCAGTCTAGCTGCCGCGTTCTGGATTAATTGCAGTTTCCGGGTCACCTTCAAAGGTAGCCCCACGTAGAGCGCGTTGCAGTAGTCCAAGCGTGAGATAACTAGAGCATGCACCACTCTGGTGAGACAGTTCGCGGGCAGGTAGGGTCTTAGCCTGCGTACCAGGTGGAGCTGGTAGACAGCTGCCCTGGACACAGAGTTAACCTGCGTCTCCATGGACAGCTGTGAGTCCAAAATGACTCCCAGGCTACGCACCTGGTCCTTTAGGGGCACAGTTACCCCATTCAAGACCAGGGAATCCCCCACACCAACCCGCTCCCTGTCCCCCAAAAACAGTACTTCTGTCTTGTCAGGATTCAACCTCAGTCTGTTAGCCGCCATCCATCCTCCAACCGCCTCCAGGCACTCACACAGGACCTTCACCGCCTTCACTGGTTCTGATTTAAAGGAGAGGTAGAGCTGGGTGTCATCTGCGTACTGATGAACACCCAGTCCAAACCCCCTGATGATCTCTCCCAGCGGCAGATATTAAAAAGCATGGGGGAGAGGACAGAACCCTGAGGCACCCCACAAGTGAGAGCCCAGGGGTCTGAGCACTCATCCCCCACCACCACTTTCTGGTCACGGCCCAGGAGGAAGGAGCGGAACCACTGTATGACAGTGCCCCCAGCTCCCAGCCCCTCTAGACGGTCCAGAAGGATGTTATGGTTGATGGTGTCAAAGGCCGCTGAGAGATCCAGCAGAACTAGGAAACAGCTCTCACCTTTGTCCCTAGCCCGCCGGAGATCATCAACCAGCGCGACCAAGGCAGTTTCAGTCCCATGGTGAGACCTGAATCCCGATTCGAAGGGATCCAAATGGTCCGTTTCCTCCAGGCGTGCTTGGAGTTGTTCAGCAACCACCCGCTCAATCACCTTGCCCAAGAATGGCAGATTTGAGACTGGGCGATAGTTGGCCAAATTGGCCGGGTCTAAAGATGTTTTTTTAAGAAGCGGTTTAATGACCGCCTCTTTCAGTGGGTCTGGGAAGGCTCCCTCACAGAAGGAAGCAATCACCACCCCGCAGAGCCCATCGCCCAGCCCTTCCCGGCTCGCTTTTATCAGCCAGGATGGGCAAGGATCAAGGAGACAGGTGGTCGGTTTCACTTTTCCAAGCAGCCTGTCCACATCCTCGGAGGTAACAGACTGGAATTGATCCCATGTAATAGGACCAGACAGAACTCTAGCACTCTCCCGCCCTGGCCCTGCTCCCACGGTGGAGTCTACCTCCTTCTGAATCTGAGCGATTTTATCTGCAAAAAACTTTGCAAAAGCATTGCAGGAGATCTTGGGGTCCCTACCAGGCCCCGGTGGTACAGGTGGTTCTGATAGATTGCGAACCACCTGAAAAAGTCTCCTGCTGCTGTTTTCTGCAGATGCTATGGAGGCGGCGAAGAAGGCCCTCTTCGCCGTCGCCATTGCCACTTGGTAGGCTCGACGTTGAGCTCTAGCCCGTGTCCGGTCTGATTCAGAATGAGTTTTCCGCCACCGGCGCTCTAACCGTCTCAACGATTGTTTCATCACCCTCAGCTCCGGGGAAAACCACGGGGCTGTCCGGGCTCCATGCAATCGGAGAGGGCGCTTCGGAGCCAGACAGTCAATAGCCCTGGTTAACTCCGCATTCCAGCGTGCCACCAGGGAATCAGCTGAAAGGCCATCAACTTGGGATAAAGCATCCCCTACCACTCTCTGGAAGCCAATTGGATCCATTAAGTGGCGGGGGCGGACCATCCGAATTGGTCCCACCTCCCTGCAGAGGGGAAGGGTTGCGGAGAAGTCCAGTTGCACCAGGAAGTGATCTGACCATGGCACTTCTTTTGTTTCGCTTTTAGTTAGTGTCAGATCACCAACATCCATAGAGGTGAACACCAAGTCTAAGGCATGTCCATGGCTATGAGTTGGGCCAAACTTATTCAGGGACAGCCCCATGGAGGCCATGCTTTCCACGAAGTCCCGAGCGGCCCCTTGTAAGGTTGTGTCGGCATGGATGTTAAAATCCCCCAGGACAACCAAGCAAGGTGTCTCCAGGAGCATATCCGCCACGACCTGAAGCAGCTCGGGCAGGGACTTCTTGGTGCAGCGGGGAGGTCGGTACACCAGTAGGAATCCTGTACTGCCCCTATTGCCCAACTTCCAGAACATGCACTCAGAGAACTGGGTCTTCCCAATAGGACGCCTGGTGCAGACTAATGACTTCCTAAAAATCACTGCACAGCCACAACAATTTCTGGACACAACAGTCTGAGGAAATTGGTAAGCTGATAGAATCCTCTTGACTGATCAAATTTCTGTGGCATTTCCCAGACAAATATATCCTAAAGCAATTACAAACAGCCAATAATAGGCTGGCATCTGCCTGCCTCAGGAGATAGGGGCCAAGGTCCCTTTGCCCCCCCCCTAATAAAATATTTGTGGGGGGCCTCCCTCCCCCAAGTTGATGGACAGTGCCATTCAAATGGTGTGTGTGCACCATGTTTTGTGATCGGTTATGCAGGGAGGGGCTTATCTGCCCCCCCAATATTTTATTCATCCTGCTCAGGAGATATTACTGCAGCAAAAATATTTAACAAGTGGTTGCACAGGTGTGTGAATTAAAATGTACAGTACCCAGGGGAGGGGAGTCACGGGATTCAGAGAATCCCTATTTTTGGATTCGAAATTGTTTTGGCATACAATTGTGTGCGTTTGTTACCATTGTTTCTGTTATGATGATCTTTACATTTGAAGAATTATATATATATATATATATATATATATATATATATATATATATATATGCAGGTTTTGGTGTCCTCGGGTGTCTTCCCGTGTAAAAGTTGGGGTGTCTAGGCGACGTTTCGACGAGGTCTCACTCGTCATCTTCAGGCTGGTGCTTTCGGCTTCTTGTTACTGGAACAGAGCAGGATCTCAGTGTTTGAGTTCCTATAAATACTGTTGAGGGGTGTGGTGTATAGCCTCCAATGTTCTGGGCCGAGAGGAAGTTCCCAGGCTAGTGTGCCTTTTCTTCTTTTGTTCCTTAGTTGCTTGAGGGATATCTTGAGTGATTTCTTGAGTGATATCCTGAGTACCACTTAGGTGGGTCATTAGGTGTGGATTAGTTGCTAAAGCCTTTGTGTCTTGACCTCTTGAACTTTGTGAAGAGTTTTTCTGAGAAGATGGCTGTAGTTGTGCTCTGGCTTGGCTTCGTGTATAGGGGCGAGCTGTGGTTTTGTGGCCTGTGCCAGCCAGATCTGTGTAGGGATTGCAGGGGGGTGCAGCATCCGGAGGTGCCATCATGGTTTGGCTACTGGATGGTGTCTGTAATTTATCTGTGGAGAGGGTCTGGGTTTGGGTCTGGTGTGGTTGATTGGTGATGGCGTTCTGTGTGCCTCTGGATCTGGTGTCAGTTTTTGTGGGGAGGGCTAATTTCCAGATGTCTGGCAGATCTGGCTGGCACAGGCCACAAAACCACAGCTCGCCCCTATACACGAAGCCAAGCCAGAGCACAACTACAGCCATCTTCTCAGAAAAACTCTTCACAAAGTTCAAGAGGTCAAGACACAAAGGCTTTAGCAACTAATCCACACCTAATGACCCACCTAAGTGGTACTCAGGATATCACTCAAGAAATCACTCAAGATATCCCTCAAGCAACTAAGGAACAAAAGAAGAAAAGGCACACTAGCCTGGGAACTTCCTCTCGGCCCAGAACATTGGAGGCTATACACCACACCCCTCAACAGTATTTATAGGAACTCAAACACTGAGATCCTGCTCTGTTCCAGTAACAAGAAGCCGAAAGCACCAGCCTGAAGATGACGAGTGAGACCTCGTCGAAACGTCGCCTAGACACCCCAACTTTTACACGGGAAGACACCCGAGGACACCAAAACCTGCATACCTATACCCGTGAAAATCTACGAAAGCATATATATATATATATATATATATATATATATATATATATTGGATGCCACCCAAAAAGTCTGAAATCATGTTTTGACATTAAACAAAAGAAAAGAAAAGAAAATGGGAGTTCAACTTAAGCAGGGGACCCACCTCATTTGCCACTTATCCTTGATGTTTCGTTTCCAGTTGGGCAAAATCTGAGCAAACTCTTGGGTGGTGTTTAGCTTCACATCTGTTAGGTTTACCCCTTTGTGGTGGGTGAGCCTGCAGGAGTGACAGACAAGAGTTATCACTTTGGAAACAATTACACCAGTGTGTGTGTGTGTGTGTGTGTGTGTGTGTGTGTGTGTGTGTGTGTGTGTTCATGAATCTATGGAGCCACTGCATTGGTATGGACTACCGGGACTCCAGGGATGCCCTCCAGATGAGGATAGACTGCAGCTCCCATCAGCCCCAGCCAGCCTGGCCAATGGCAAGGGATGATGGGACTTGTAGTCCAGAACACATCTGGAAGGCCGAACATTGGCTGCCTATTGGCTGCTCATTTTAACTGGCGTTAGCTGGGATGCCTACACCACGCTTCAACATGAATTTTCATGTGAGTTTGCAAATAAAATGATAAAGACCACATCAATTTTTAAAAATGTTCAAAATAATCAAAGTTAGTATTTTTTAAAATACATATTAATAATCAAATCTGAAAGTTGTATATCTATCTATCTATCATCTATCTATCATCTATCTATCTATCTATCTATCTATCTATCTATCTATCTATCTATCATCTATCTATCATCTATCTATCTATATCTGCCTTTTTAAAAGCCTGGCAGATGTTGATCTGTGACTGGCTGAAGCCTGGATAGCAGCAAGATCTGATAAGAGAAAGTGATTTGTATCAGATTCTAGTTTGCACTGTGTTATTCAGTTCAACATTTTTTCATTTAAAGACAGGTTGTAAACCACGTGCAGATTCCTTTGGAAATGTGAAATGGTATGGGAATGATTTAAATACATTTGAATGAATGATAAGTGGTATGGGTCTCTGAGTAGAAAGTTTGAGAGGCAGACGTGGTATCGAAAATAAAAATTTCACTCAGAAAACTAGCAAAGTGTGTGTGTTTGTGTGCTTGTAAGAGTGTGCTACAACCAGACCTGGAAGACTACAATTTCAGTGATGCAAAATAATGAAACCTCTGGAGGGGTTCTGTAGATATCCAGGACAGGTTCCATATCCTGTGAGCTGACGGACTGATTTATGCAACTGCCTTTCACAGACAAGACAACAAAGCGTGTGGGATTGGGAAGATTTGACACCTCATCTTGCTGCACTTACCGGGCGTGACCCAACCACCTGCAGATTTGCATCCCCAGGGAGACATCCCAGTTTTCATGGCATACCAGAAACCAGTTGGATTGACCCTCAGCCTGCACTTCCAATAAGAAGTTGCTTCTGTTTATTCTGAAAAATACTAAAAAGGGGTGGATTAAAAACCTCATCCTGTGGGCTTGATCTGCTCCTGCTGGGAAGGAATTCTGTATTATCTATCATTTTGGAGCAATCAGGCCTTCAGAAGGCATTGTTTTTTAAGGGGAGGGGGAGATAGTGGCATCATAGTGGTGTAAGGAGTTTGCAGCTGTGTCTACATCTTTCAGCTTTTACTTGGTTGTTGGCAATAGCTAGATGAGTTCCACAGATGAGTTGTGCTCCTCAAAAGATCCGTTATCCATACAGCCAGCACCCCCAAAACACACCCCACCTTTCTTCTAAGCACATATGGATGAACCTGTCAGTTTTGAGTTCCCTCACTTTCTCATTTTTCCAGTCTTCCGTTCGTTAGAGTTTGCCATTTTTTAAAAGAGTTCATTTTAAAAAAATTGTGTTAGTCACTGTAATATATATCAGCTGTATCCCGCATTCTCTGTCTGCAAGCACTAGGGCTTTTGCAGTAGCAGACAGGTGAGTTTTAATATTGTGCAACAAAGGAATCTAATGCAGCAGTTGCAGTTAGGGTTGCCAGATCAGAAACATCCCAGACCCTGAGTTTTCAGGGCCCAAACCTGAGACCCTGGTGGTGTCACAGAGGCGGACCCTGATGATTCTTCCTCTGCACATCCTCCATCCACTGAGCCCTGGAGATAGAGGTTCATTGGGACAGGGATGAGCAGCTCACAGTGGAGAGTCTATGCAATTTTGCAGCTGGTTCCTGGTAACTGAAGCTTGGGAACAGCATGCATAATTGTAGTATCAATCAATCAATCAATCAATCAATCAAAAGCACTCTTGCCCACCTGGAGATTCAAGCCCTCCCCCTGCCGCCCCGGAGGTCCGGCAACCCTAGCTGCAACAACAGAAACTTGTGCAACCCATTGCACAACAAAGCTACCAACAACATGGTTATGCGTTCTTTTGTGCAACAACACCCATTTCACAGGCAAAACGAGTACACCTCTTTAGTGCCTTTAACTTAGTGCTACATTGGAGATTCCAAACCTTTTTTGCTCCCAGCATCTCCAGCGAGGGTGTCTTGGTCCTTCTCCCCTTCTTCCATCGTTTCCCTGCACCTTGTTAGAGCAGCCTCTGGGTCCTGGAGGGGGGGCGACCCCTGAAGGGGAAGGGGCTTCTGCAGTTGTTTCACTAAGAGGACAATGGCAGAAGGAGGGTGGAACAGCAGCCTAGATACTGCGCCCCACATAGCAACCACCAGAGCTGGGCTATCGAAGAAGCAACTTCTCTCCATGTGCCCATATGCACAACCTCCTAGCCGGCCTGTACTTACCCAGAAACCAAACCCCAATGGTTGTTCCAATCAGCAAGCCAAAGGATCCCAGGAACAAGAGGCACCTCTGGACTGTGCAGGAGTTCACAAGAAATGTTTTTGAAGGCACTTGATACAAAAGGAGAGAGAAATTAGATTATGGGGTGGGAAACTGAAATATCAGAGAAGGGCTGTAGCTCAGTGGCAGAGCTTTTGTGCATGCAGAAGGTCCCCAGTAGCATTACCAGGTAGGCCTGAGGATGTCCACTACCTGAAACCCCAGAGAGTTGATGCCAGTACTGAGCTAGACAGACCAAGAATCTGACTTGGTATAAGGAAGCTTCCTCCTTGTTCCTATAATCCTGTTAGTGCTCTGGGTTTCATCTTGAGAAAATCCTGATGGCAGGAGGTGGAAAGCAGGAAGAGGAGGAAGATGACCACCTCAGAAGACAGGATCCACAGGGGCAGCAGATCCCAATACAGTGGTACCTTGGTTTATGAACTTAATCCGTTGGGGAAGTCCGTTCTTAAACCAAAACTGTTCTTAAACCGAGGCACACTTTCCCCAATGAGGCCTCCCACTGCTGGTGCCCTTCCACCATTCAGATTCCATTCTTAGACCGAGGTAAAGTTCTCAAACCGGGACACTATTTCTGGTTTTGAGGAGTTTGTAAACCAAATCGTTCTTAAACCGAGGTACCACTGTATAAACCTGTATTCAGGGCCAGCCCATTCATGAGGCAAGGTGACTAAGGATACATCAGGGCAGCAGATCATGATGTCAGTCTTCCTTCCAGTGTGGGAGCCAGTGTGGTGTAGTGGTTAAGAGCGGTAGACTCGTAATCTGATGAACCGGGTTC
Source organism: Podarcis muralis (assembly GCF_964188315.1). NCBI lineage: Eukaryota > Metazoa > Chordata > Lepidosauria > Squamata > Lacertidae > Podarcis > Podarcis muralis. The sequence continues at coordinate 18,955,883 of NC_135669.1, forward strand.
GCGTCTCCGCTCCTCCACATGCAGCTGCTGGGTGACCTTGGGCCAGTCACACTTCTCTGAAGTCTCTCAGCCCCACTCACCTCACAGAGTGTTTGTTGTGGGAGAGGAAGGGAAAGGAGAATGTTAGCCGCTTTGAGACTTCTTAGGGTAGTGATAAAGCGGGATATCAAATCCAAACTCTTCTTCTTCCCCACTTGTTCCTGATATAAATAGTCCCTCACCTTTTCTTCCCTGATGGGGAGGGGGGTGCAATTTTGGGGTGCCAAAATGTCTTGGGCTGGCCCTGTCTACTGTCCACCCAGCTTTTATGACTCCCAGGTCCAATGCCATCAAATAGCTCACCATTCCCTTTCGATGCCCGTGATCTCTCTTCCCCCTTTGCCTCTGAGGAGGGACCAGGATTGTGGCTTTGAACCTGAGGGTCAAACCACACATGACATTTATTCACAGAGGGAGACGGCTGAAGGCCAACACCATTTGGGAGGGTGGGTGGAGACAGCAGTTTTGTTGCAACTTAAAGGCTAGAATGGTCTTACAGCATAAGCTTTCAAAGTCTAAAGTCCATTTCAAAAGTGTTATATACTGTTAAATACCTTTCTGCCAGCCTCCAAGTTTATGAAAGCAAGAGTTGTATGTAAGCCACCCATCAGTCATTCTGGATCACATCCTGACAAAACCAACCACTGGACTTTTATCAGTATTTATCTTATGGAGACAGTTCCCTTCAAGAGCACAAGGACTGTCAGGACTTACTAAATGAAACAAAACATTCCCTGCAGGTCTCCAATGTCATTTATCATACTGAGTGTGAGAGCCCAGGATGCCACAGTCAGTTTGTGTGTAAGAACATCAACTGACCTACGCACATGTTTTAGGAATCATACTGTAAATCCACTGCAAACTTGACAAAAATAAATCTATCAGAACAACCACTTGCAAAGCACTTGGGTCTGGAAAATCACAGCTCCTCTGATTTATCAGGTACTGCAAGAGAGAAATTACCTTGTTCCAGGAACACTGGAAACAAGATAAAATGTCTGGATTTACAGACTTTTAACCTTGAGACCATATGGCCCCACTTTGGGACATAGTAATACCTGCCATCACTTAGCTTCAGCAAATGCAATATGGTAGTATTTTTGCTTTGCTAGTCACTGTTAATAGGCACACAACCTACACCCCTAGCTAGAAAAAGAGAGAGAGAGAGAGAGAGAAATGGGGCTGTATGGGAATAAAAGTTCAAAAAGTACAGCAATTGTAGATAAGCAAAGCAACCAATTCACAGCAACAAAAACTGGTGATTACCCTATCATTCAGGTTTTGCTGTGTAAATTTACCCCCAGCAGTGGGAACAGGAAACCATAGTCTCAATTCAAGGCTAAGCTTATAGATTCAGACTTCTTGATTGGTTCTAACCAGACAGTTTCATCCTGGAGTCTCCCTCTAAAATCCCTCTGTTTCAGAAAGGAAACTCTTAAGTCAGAAGTGTCTGGAGAGATTGAAATGACCCCACTTCTGGTTTCTGAATACTGCTATTTCTGATGTCAGAAATTTTGTTTCCATTTGTTCTTTTGCATAGAGACTAGCCTGTTAGTACACTGCAGAAGGGGCATTACCTGAAGGGGCTGTGTGGCTTGGACCACAATGGAATCTGAATCAAATTTGGTCAAAAAAATCTAATTATATTTCATGACAAATCTAGTGACACACACCAAGAATGTTTGAAGAAACCACCCCTGCAAAAGACAAAAAATAGGCAGTGATTTGCCAATGTTTCTGACTTTGAATTGGCAGGGAATGTTGGAGGATGAGTGATAGATACATCATCAGTCATTTTATTTCCAGATTGCCCCTTGCTCTCCTATCTCCACAACTGTAGGATGCCAGAGTCACGCTTGAGATGCTTGAGATATTCTGCAGCCCATGTAGCCATCGGAGAAGAATTTAACAGGGGTATCTTACCATTAAATGGGAGGCGGGTTGCACTGTGAGTTAAACCACAGAGCCTAGGACTTGCTGATCAGAAGGTCAGCGGTTCGAATCCCCGCAACGGGGTGAGCTCCCGTTGCTTGGTCCCAGCTCCTGCCCACCTAGCAGTTTGAAAGCATAGTCAAAGTGCAAGTAGATAAACAGGTACCGCTCCGGCGGGAAGGAAAACGGCGTTTCCGTGCACTGCTCTGGTTCACCAGAAGCGGCTTAGTCCTGCTGGCTACATGACCCAGAAGCTGTATGCCGGCTCCCTCGGCCAATAAAGCGAGATGAGCGCCGCAACCCCAGAGTCAGTCATGACTGGACCAAATGGTCAGGGGTCCCTTTACCTTTTTATCTTACCATTGCAGGGAATGCCAGTAGGTCAAAACGATGTCTGGAGCTTCAGTTCATCGCTTCAAGGTGCAGGAGATGAAGGCTGAATAGGGCCAAGCTGGTGACCCATCATTAAATAGGCCACTGGCTCAGATTCCTCGCCTTGTGCATGCACAATCCACGCACCTCCTACCCCAACAGTGAATAGAGCCATTGTTTTAGCCAGGAGGTCAGGTGGCTGGTTGGTTGATTTCCCCAACCAGCTGATGGGACACCTGGAAAGAGAGACAAGCATGTGGTTGCTTAGCAACCCCTCCTCTCTCTCCCAAACCGGGAAAGGTGCCCCAACCTGCATGGTTCAGGACAACCTTCCCGGTTGCTTGCTCAGAGCAAGAAGGCTGAGCGATGTTTGCAGTTGATGAAACGGTGTCGAAAGCAGGAGCACAGGACAAGGGCTCTCTCTGGCTGGAGTCAAGACGTTATGGGGGAAGTGAGAAATCACTGTAATTATTGAAGGAAATGAACTCCTATTCCAATCTCTCTAAAGGTCACAAGCCCTGTCGTCATCACCAAAGCTCCACAGCTGTCCCTCCAACACATGGCTCCTTTGTGTGACGTATAGTCACCGACATTTGATGGAGAGGAAAAGAGGTACCAGTTTTTAAGTGAAAGACTATGACAGTGATCCAGAGTAACTTGCTTTTCATGGTGTCTGGTGGTGAACCCCACTGAAGGTTGCTTATTCTACAGGGGTACCTTGGTTCTGAAATGCCTTGGTAATCAAACAGCTTGGAACCCAAACGCTGCAAACCTGGAAGTAAGTGTTCCTGTTTGCGAACTTTATCCGGAAGCCGAACATGCTCTGTTTGGAGTGTTATGCTTCCGATTTGAGTGCCACACTTCCCTTTTGAGTGCCATGCTGAGGTCTGTCTGCTTTTGCTATTTATTTTGCATTTTTGTTTTTGCAGCTTTTTTTGTGATTGTGTGGAACCTAGTTCAGCTACTGATTGATTGATTGTGTGACTGCAGTACATTGATTATTGCTTTCATTTTATGGATCAATGGTCCTGTTAGATAGAAAAATTCATGTTAAATTGCTGTTTTAGGGGTTGTTTTAAAAAATCTGGAACGGATTAGTCCATTTTGCATTACTTTCTATGGGAAAGTACACCTTGGTTTTGGAACGTTTTGGTTTTGGAACGGGCTTCCAGAACGGATTAAGTTTGAGAACGAAGGTACCACTGTATTTGAAAGGGGTTTCATATATTTAGCACACAGGTGGGAAGTGTGTGGCCCTCCAGATATTGTTGGTCTCCCATCATCTCTGACCGTTCATCCTGCTGGCTGGGATTAAATCCCCCAGAGCTGTCAAAGACTGTAAGACAGGAGTGGGGAACATCTGTGGCCCTCTAGAGATGGACTACGACTCCCATCATCCCTGACCATTGCCCTTGCTGGCTGCTGGGAGTTGGAGTCCAACAAACTCTGGCAAGCATCCTGATTTCTGTTGTCAAAGATATACCCTGTACCACCTAGAAAACATGCCTTCCGCCTATAAAATTTATGTTAAAAATTCCGTATTACAAAACTCTGTGCCTGCTAGCAAAGTTGTTTCATCCTGTACCAATGCAATACAATTTCTGCCCTTCAAAGAGGTAGCCTTGAATGAAATCAATGGGTTTTCCTGCATATGCTTAATTTCGGAGTGGGCATTATTCTTTGTCAGATTTCTTTTTTTAAAACTCCCTAATTGCAAGAGTGCTCAAAACGGGCAATATTGAGAACAATTCAAAATAAAATGTTATATTAATATATATAATGCATATTTTCCAAGATAAGGAAGCACTTCTATGACAACAGAATTCAGCTCCATATCATGTTGCTGCTGTGTGCAAAATGTGGTTTCCTGAGTATCATTTTCCATTGCTAGAATGGCCTGGGAATAACCCAGACCTTAACTCAATCGAAAATCTATGGAGTTGACTAAATACACTTGCTAGTCAGAAGCAACCCAGCAATAAAAACCCAATTAATAGAGGCAATAATTCAATCTTGGTTTCACATTATTACAGCTGCAGAACTAAAAAACTAGGTTCACTCCATGGGAAGGCATTGTAAGGCCATAATTAAAGTTACAGGTTACCCAACTAAGTATAAACAAACTTAGCTGGTCTCTAAGGTGCTACTATGGAACGCGGGTGGCGCTGTGGGTTAAACCACAGAGCCTAGGACTTGCCAATCAGAAGGCCGGCAGTTTAAATCCCTGTTACAGGGTGAGCTCCCGTTCCTCGGTCCCAGCTCCTGCCAATCTAGCAGTTCGAAAGCACGTCAAAAGTGCAAGTAGATAAATAGGTACCGCTCCGGGGGGAAGGTAAACGGCGTTTCCGTGTGCTGCTCTGGTTCGCCAGAAGTGGCTTAGTCATGCTGGCCACATGACACGGAAGCTGTACGCTGGCTCCCTCGGCCAATAAAGCGAGATGAGTGCCGCAACCCCAGAGTCGGCCACAACTGGACCTAATGGTCAGGGGTCCCTTTACCTTTAAGGTGCTACTCGACATTTTTTTTATTATTATTCCAACTAAGTATTAACTGACATGGTGAGAATTTCTATATATCTCATTTTTCCTATGTGTTACACGTTTCTTCTTTATGACTGCTGTTGTAATAAATAATCCTTCATAAAAGTTATTGCATTACATTCTTCATTAAATTATCTTTCAATTGATATATAATTCTATGGTATTACTCTAAAAAAAAGTGGTGTTATGAGCCATCAAACCTCAGAAATACACTTTTTCCAAAAGGTTTCCACAATTTTGGCCACTAGTGTATATTAAGGCAAGCTCATTGGCATTCAGAGAACTTGTTTAACAATGCCTTACCCCAGATTTGTCCTGGCTGCAGAGAGAGGCAATGTAGAATACCTGTTCAACAGCTGCCATCTCAGCCAGCCTCATTGTTCTCTGCCTGCTGGCTGTGACATTTCAAAGCCAACTTTCCTCAACCTTCATTACTTTCTCACCAGGACAAAGACAGCCCTCCTTTGTGGTTGCCACTCAATGCTCTCATTCTCTCAAACGGCTGCCAATAACAAAGCCTTTCTTTTTGTACCCTGGCTTCTGATTGATTAAAAAAGAGAACTTCAAACACACAGAGAGACAGGGACACATCTTCTGGTGGGTGGGTCAGGGACGTAGGAAGGTGTATGTGGGGGGGGGGGAGTGCGGGCCGCCCTGGGTGTCATCCTGAAGGGGGGTGACATTTGGCGCGGCCCCCACCTCCTGTGACTCCCCCAAGCCCAGCAAGGGGCAAAGCAGCTGCTGCGGATCTCCCCCTTTCCCTGGCTTGCTGTAAGCTTGGGAGTTTCCGGGGGGGGGGGGGGCGCCAAATGTCAACCCCCTTCAGCCTGAAGAGGGTAGACCTTCAGTCCCCCCGTGCCGAGACTGCCACCCGGGGAGGATTGCGCAGCCGTGTCCATCGGCCCTGTGGGTGGATCGGCCCGCCCCTTGGGTGGATCTTCCCCACCATAGCTGTCAATGTTTCCCTTTTTTAAAGGGAAATTCCCTTATTCCTAATAGGATTCCTCGCAAGAAAAGGGAAAAGTTGACAGCTATGGTCCCCACACCTTTGGGCGGATCGCCCTGCGTCCCGGGTGCATGGCATGTGTGCCGCTCTGGGTGCCGGAACACCCAGCTACACCACTGGGGTGCGTGCCAATTATTCTAATATTTTAAGGCCAAACTAAATGCGATGTGAACCATTCATGGTCAGATCGCCTGAGATACCTTTTAAGCCCAGGTGTCGGCAAACTAAGGCCCGGGGGCTGGATGTGGCCCACCAGGCTCGTAGATCCGGCCCGCAGACCCTGCTGCCCACTCAGTCAGTCCCTGTGACACTGGCATGGCTTCAGCTTGGCTGCAGGAAGCTCCTTCAGCCTATCCGAAGCCGTAGATGCCTCTGGGTGGGCTGCAACGCTGCTGCTCCTGCAGCCAATCCGAAGCCTCGTTGCCCATGCGCTGAGGTAAACCCGGCGTGGCCATGGACGGAGATGCTGGTGGGCGGCAGGTCTGGGCCACGCCATGGGCATCGTGACGGGCATGTTGTGGGGCTTCATCCAGAGCTTGGTGAACCTGCTAGCCCCGCACCTGGTGCCCGGCTTGGCGCTGCTGCTGCTGGTGTCCTCGGCAGCTGCACTGGAGCAGTTGGAGGGTGAGCTGTGAGCCGCCTGCCCAGCGCTCTGTGTGCGCAGCCTGCCCGCAGATGCCGAGAAGTGCTCCTGAGCGCGTGCAGAGAGCGTTCCTCCTCCAGGTCCAGAGGCGGCTGCGGGACGGTCTTGCAGGGTATTAATATTTTTCAAAATATAGTCTGGCCCCCCACAAGGTCTGAGGGAAAGTGGACCGGTCCCCTGCTGAAAAAGTTTGCTGACCCCTGTTTTAGCCTGAAAAGCAGGTGTATGTGGGGTTTTGTTTTTTGGGAGGGGTGAATTGGATCAGGACTGCAGTTCTGCATGGGATGATTATGAATTTCCTCCAGCTCCATATCTCTGGAGACAATACAGTGGTACCTCGGGTTAAGAACTTAATTCGTTCTGGAGGTGTGTTCTTAACCTGAAACTGTTCTTAACCTGAGGTACCACTTTAGCTAATGGGGCCTCCCGCTGCTGCCGAGGTACTATTTCTGGGTTAGCGGAGTCTGTAACCTGAAGCGTCTGTAACCTGAAGCATCTGTAACCCGAGGTACCACTGTACACTCCTCCTCCAAAGCCTTGATTAGCTGTGGACAGTAAAGAAAAAAGGACAAGCAAATGTATTTTGCCTGCAGATAATAGTGGTTTGGGGGAGGTATTTAAAGAAGGTTAATGGTATGAGTGGAAACCCCCTTGACCAGCACTGTGACCCCCCCTCCCTTCCCAGTTGCTTTTAAGACTAAAATACAAGGGCATGTGGACATGTGGTCCCAGACTCAGGTTCTAGGCTAGTCAAGTACAGTTTCGCCTTGGAGTCGTTTTGAACAGGGGAAGGCAGTAAGTGCTGGGCTTGACCCCTTCATAAGACACAGGGATGTGTAGAGGAATGGGGACAGAAATTCAGTTCAGGTTTCATTTGAAGGCAAACTTACTTAATTTGCACTTTCTGAACAAGATAGGAATGGAAACACAGCCATTCCTCAAAACTCAAATCTCACACAAATTTTACTGTCCCTGGGTGGGCTTGGAGATCTAAAATCAGAGTCTCTGGCAGCCCATTCCAGGAGCCCCCATCACTCTGCATCCCCATGACAACAAGGAGATCACCCTAGAAACAAGGAGATGGCTGATTTGCTCCCTCTTGAGGAGCTGCACTTAAGGGATTGGGCAATTGTCAGGTGATTTTCAAGGTCCAATAAGATTTATCCAGGCCCTATAAAGACTCAGGACTTTGGTGGAGTTCTTCGGTTTCATGAGGACTGTGAAGATATGACCTGAGGGAGAGGATTTATTTTCTTTGAAAAAGAAGAAGCTATTTTCTTAGAAAACAACAAGCAGCTTTGTTTTGCCAGTTTCAGGGTAGCTCTGCTTCTCCTTTCCGTCCCTAAGTAGCACCAATATTTCTCCCCACAGCCTCCCAGCCCCTTTGGGAGATATTTTTCCTTGGTCTTATCTAAAGTAGTCAGCAGATGGCAGTAGGGAGCTGTAGCTCCCAGTCACCCAGAGAGCTGTTGCCGTTTCTTTATTTTAAATATCTAATCGCTTCACACAATAATAATCTCTTGAGTTACATGAAAACAATAAAAAAACCCCAGCAACATTCAGTAATGGTTTGTAAAAACTACCTAAAAACACAGCGACATATTGCATATTAAAACTGAGCAGGGTACAATTTTTTTAAAAAATTAAGAATTAAGGGCCCCATCTGCACTACACATTTAAAGCAAAATCATGCCACTTTAAACAGACATGGATTCCCCGAAAGAATCCTGGGACGTTGAGTTTGTTCTGGGTCCTGAGAGTTGTTAAAGAGATCCACTACTCCCCTCTAAGAGCTACAATTTGCAGTGTTCCCTGGGAAGGGGAATACCTTGCTTAAGGACTCAGAGAATTGTAGCTCGGGGGGGGGGGATGGGAATCTCAGCCCCCTTACACTTCTCAGGATTCTCTGGGGAAAACCGGGTGCTTTAAATGTATGTGCACATGCAGCGTGTTTCTTTTTGTAGAAGTGAGTTAATGGGGGAAAGCTGTGCCATTGGTTTTTCATCTTTTTACCTGCTGTCACTGGAATTGGTCTGAGCTAAGTGGGCCTACCTGGAGATGTGGGTGGTGCTGTGGTCTAAACCACTGAGCCTCTTGGGCTTGCTGATCAGAAGGTTGGTGGTTCAAATCCCAACGACAGACTGAGCTCCCATTGTCTGTCCCAGCTCTTGCCAATCTAGCAGTTGGAAAGCACACCAGTGCAAGTAGATAAATAGGTACTGCTGTGGCGGGAAGGTAAACGGTGTTTCCCTGTGCTCTGGTTTCCAGCATGGTGTTCTGTTGTGCCAGAAGCAGTTTAGTCATGCTGGCCAAATGACCCGGAAAGCTGTCTGTGCACAAACGCCGGCTCCTTCAGCCTGAAAGCGAGATGAGTGCCACAACTCCCTAGTCTCCTTTGACTGGACTTAACCATTCAAGGGTCCTTTACCTTTTTTTTCCTCTTCACCTGGAGATGCGAGGCATGTGTGTCAAACCTGGGCCTTTCTGCATGCACAGAATATGCTCTGTCACTGAGCTGTTTCCTTGTTCCCCTTGTGGGTTTCCCAGAGGCAGTGAGGGCAGTCAGGCAATTTGGGAGACTCTGGACTTAATGGCCTTAATTCAAAAATATGGAAAGCTACAGCAGCAAGAATTTTAATAGCACAAAACTGGAAGATGGGAGAAATACCACCCAAAGAACAATGGCATGAAAAGTTGATGGAATATGCAGAATTAGCAAAATTGACAGATAAACTGCGTGAAAAAGATAATAGTGACTTTGGAAAAGAATGGGAAACTTTTGTAACATATTTGCAGAAACAATGTAAAAGCATGGACTCTTTGGCAGGGTTTAAATAAACATACATAATGCAATTAGAGAGAACAAGAAAGACAATAATGTGATAATATGCTACTATATATAAGCAGCAGAATGCAACTAGTGGTTTAACAAACCAGAAATGTAAATGGAGGAAAGCCAAGGGGGTAAGGGGAATTAATAAAACAATTGTTTGGTTAAGTTGAATAATGATGATATATGTATGAAAACCAATAAACACACACACACACACACACACACACACACACACACACACACGGAAAGCTAGTCTCCCCCTCCTTCTCTCTCTGCTGAGCAGGGCTCTGGATTTCTGCCTTGAAGTATTTCCACAGCAGAGCCATTACCCAAAGTCATCTGGTTGGTCACCATGGGAATACAGAACCAGACGGTCTTTGGTCTGATCCACCTGCAGGGCTCTTGCGATTTTTGATTGATCTTCTCAGGAGAAAACTCAGCTTTCAACCATGAGCACTGTGTTGTTACTCTGTGGACACATGGAGATCAAGCTGCTTCCTTCCGTGTTTCTTATTTATTGAGCTCGGGGAGAGACTCTTCCGTCCTCCCTTGATGTGGTCAAATGCTACTCTATCAAATATTCAGGTTAATGTCAGAGACTATCAACTGCCCACACCACGTCTCTCCACAAACTCCCAGAATCTTCATTTTTTGTGTGTGAACAGCTGAAATTAACTTCTACTTTAGAGACCTGATGCATGTGAGCCCACAGGAATAAATTGCCCTGTCCCTGCAGCTACAACTGGAAAGCTGACAGATGACAACTGAAAAGCTGTTTGTGTTTGTATTTTGCAGAAGACTTGGAAAACACACATACATACACAGACACTAGCTGCTAGTCTTAGTGGTGAGCTTCAAAGCTGAGGTAAAATGAAGCAGGTAATTCAAAGAGAATTCTTCCCCGCTCCTTTGATCCTTCTCTGTTGTAGATTTCTGTTTAACCTACCTTCCTGCCTTCCTTAACACTCACTTATGAGATGGTCTAGCTTTTCCTGTGGCAGCTAAAAACACAGCTCAGCAGCTCCAAAAACCATGTTCACAGCAGGAGAGAACATCTGGCCACTCTCTGTGTCCTCCATCACTACAGTCTGGACTCTGATTCGGATAATCTGCTCCATATTCACTGCATGCAGCACTGCTTCCATTCAGTTGCAGTTCACCTTCCACCAAAACCTATATTACCGTATTGGCCCGAATATAAGCCACACCTTTAAAATTCAAAGGGGGAAAAGAAAAAAGACAATACCCGAATATAAGCCGCTCCCATAAAATTCCGCAGGCACTCACACCCATTCCGTTTTACTGTATGTCTGTTTCAACAGCTATATCGCAAAAGCCAATTTTTGTAAGGTAGTAAATTTAAGCCACACTTTAACTTTTCACGGTCAGAATTTGGAAAAAAAAGTGTGGCTTATATTCAGGCCAATACGGTATATGTCGTCTTGTGGCAAAATTACATGACTTATCTAATTACATAACTTACCTGGTCATTACATTATTCCACCTCATGCATCTCAGTGCAAAGGAAGTACAGTGCAAAAATGTAATAGAATGCATGTTGCTGGTGCACCAAATGACTCATAGAATCATAGAATCTTAGAGTTGGAAGGATCCCAAAGGTCATTTAGTCCAACCCCCTGCAATGCTGGAATCTCAACTAAAGCATCCATGACAGCTAGCCATCCAACCTCTGCTCAAAAACCTCCAAGGAAGGAGAGTCCACAACCTCTCGAGGGAGACTGTTCTACTGTCAAACACCTCTTATTGTTAGAAAGTTTTTTAAAATATTTAGTCGAAATCTCATTTATTGGAACCTGAAGCCATTGGTTCGAGTCCTACCCTCCAGAGCAGGAGAAAACAAGTTTGCTCCCTCTTCCATGTGACAGCTCTTGGAAATATTTGAAGACGTCTATCATATCTCCTCACAGTCTCCTCTTTTCCAGGCCAAATGTGCCCAGCTCCTTCAAGCACTCCTCGTAAGACTTAGTTTCCAGACCCTTGATTCAGGCCCCCAAATACCTAATAGACCACTTCCTTCCCTATGTACCGTATTTTTCGTTCTATAGGACGCACATTTTCCCCTCCAAAAATTAAGGGGAAATGTGTGTGCGTCCTATAGAGCGAATGCAGGGTGCGCCGCTAAGCCCAAAGGCAGAACAGGAAGACGGAGCACTGCGGAGTGCTCCGTCTCGCTGCTCTAGCTTGGGGACGGCTGCGCGCAAACCTCTCCAGGGCAGCGGGGTGCATTCACCCCGCTGTCCTGCAGAGGCTAGCAAGGCTGTTCCCAAGCCAGAACAGCGAGACGGAGGGCTTCGTCTCGCTGCTCTAGCTTGGGGACGGCTGCGCGCAAACCCATGCAGGGCAGCGGGGTGCCTTCACCCCGCTGTCCTGCAGAGGCTAGCAAGGCTGTTCCCAAGCCAGAACAGCGAGACGGAGGGCTCCGTCTCGCTGCTCTAGCTTGGGGACGGCTGCGCGCAAACCTCTGCAGGGCAGCGGGGCGCTGCGCTCCAAAGGCTTCAGAGATCTTTGAGGCTGGCGGTGGGGGAAAGCAGCGCTTCCCCCCACCGCCAGCCCCACAAGCTCTGGTGAATGTACCTTGAACGCACCTTGTTTTAGAGGGGAAGAACAAGAAAAATTTTTTTTCCCCTGTTCTCCCCCTCCTATGGTCTGGTGCGTCCTATGGTCCGGTGCGTCCAATGGAGCGAAAAATACGGTACTCTCTCAGATGCTAAGATCAGCAACAGAGGCCTTCTTTGTAGTTCCTCTGTCCTCATAAGCTTGTGGGGTGGCAGCCCAGGAGAGAGCCTTCGCTGTGGCAGCCCCTAAGTTCTGGGACTCCCTCCCTGTAAAGGTGTGTCTGACACCTTCATTGTATTGTGTCCAGCAAAAGCAGAAGACACACTACTTTACCCTAACTTTTGACACTTGAGAAGTATATTTTCAGGACCCACCTTGTTTCTGGAATTTTGTTTTCAAATGTTTTTAATACAGTGGTACCTCGGTTTACGGGGACGCGGGTGGCGCTGTGGGTTAAACCACAGAGCCTAGGACTTGCCGATCAGAAGGTTGGCGGTTCGAATCCCCATGATGGCGTGAGCTCCCGTTGCTCAGTCCCTGCTCCTGCCAACCTAGCAGTTCGAAAGCACGTCAAAGTACAAGTAGATAAATAGGTACCACTCCTGCAGGAAGGTAAACAGCATTTCCGTGTGCTGCTCTGGTTCGCCAGAAGCGGCTTAGTCATGCTGGCCACATGACCCGGAAGCTGTACGCCGGCTCCCTCGGCCAATAAAGCGAGATGAGCGCCGCAACCCCAGAGTGGACACGACTGGATCTAATGGTCAGGGGTCCCTTTACCTTTACCTCGGGTTACAGACACTTCAGGTTACAGACACTTCAGGTTACAGACTCTACTAAACCAGAAATAGTACCTCAGGTCAAGAACTTTGCTTCAGGATGAGAACAGAAATTGTGCGGTGGCAGCGGGTGGCTCCATTAGCTAAAGTGGTACCTCAGGTGAAGAACAGTTTCAGGTTAAGAACGGACCTCCAGAACGGATTAAGTTCTTAACCTGAGGTACCACTGTATTGTGTTTAATCACTGTAACCTACCCTGGGACTTTGGGGTGAAGGCAACAATTGTAATTGTGATCCTCACAATCCTCACAACAACAACCAGTAAATACCAAAAATTTTCACTGGATTGATTTCTATACCAGACATGGTATGAATAAGTGAACACTTGCCATTTCCACTCCTGTTCCAATTTTCGTCAGAATTCTCTGTCATTCCCACTTGTCAGCAGAGGTGGAAGAGGAAATTAATCTCTCTGTTTTTTTTTTTGTTTTTCTGCAGCAGACTGACCTGATCCAACACTTGCTTGCAGATTCAGATGCAACAACACCCACTCAGATTGCACGTTCAAGATTTTTTTTGATGCAGTTTTGGTGTGTAAAACGTACAGAGAAATTACATTTTAAAATGTGCATTTTGTGGAAAAGTGCTTTGAAGGAAAAAAAGGCATATTTTATGTAAAAAGTGTGTGTGCAACTTAAATGTGCACTTGTGTGCTTTCTTTTTTTTAAAAAATCCACACAAAACAGGGGGGCATAGGCCTATGACAGAGCACCAGTGAAATGGGATGAGATCACACTGCTTAGTTGATCCCCGTGAGTCGTCTTGGCAGACTATGGTGCCAGCATTTCAGGGTCTCCTTAATTGGCAATTACCTTGACATGCATTGCAGCTCAATGGTCCACTGAGGAATCGCCTTCCCATTACGGAGAGAGCTAATGGTGCAGGTGACTTGCTTGGCCTCAAATAATGCCTGGTGGGACCTTGACCTGAGATCCAATTTGAAGTGAAGGTTAGCAAATACTCTCAGTGGTCAGCAGCAAACCATAAGCACAGCAGGGGTCCTGTTGTATTTTTTCAGGTGAGTTGCTGGGGCTTAAATGCAGAAAGCAGCTAGTTCTGCTCTGTCCACCAGAGAGAAGCAGAAAGTCACGTTTTGTGCCAGTCTTTGTTAACCCAAAGGCTTCACCCTCCTTACCAGTCACAGGATCTGATGCTGCCCAGATTCGTTCCATTCTGTAACTGAAGAAAACACTGGGGCTTTACTGGGTCCCATGCTGGATTTAGTCCCAGAGACGCTGAAAAAGACACTTTTGAGAATGTCTTAGTGCTCTGATCGCAGACACATTTGTGGAAGTAAGAGTAACAAAAACACAGCTAAGAAGCTCAGACCAGGCAGAGGGCCTTTTTGGTAGTGGCGCCTGCGCTGTGGAACGCCCTCCCATCAGATGTCCAGGAAATAAGCAACTACAGTAGTACTTCGGGTTAAGTACTTAATTCGTTCCGGAGGTCCGTTCTTAACCTGAAACTGTTCTTAACCTGAAGCACCACTTTAGCTAATGGGGCCTCCTCCTGCTGCTGTGCTGCCGCCGCATGATTTCTGTTCTTATCCTGAAGCAAAGTTCTTAACCCGAGGTACTATTTCTGGGTTAGCGGAGTCTGTAACCTGAAACGGATGTAACCTGAGGTACCACTGTATCCTACTTTTAAAAGACATCTAAAGGCAGCCCTGTTTAGTGAAGTTTTTAATGTTTAATGCTGTATTGTGTTTTTAATATTTGGTTGGGAGCTGCCCAGAGTGGCTGGGGAAATCCAGTCAGATGAGCGGGGTATAACAAACAAACAAACAAACAAACAAACAAACAAACAAACAAACAACAACAACAACATATGACTGACACTCTGCTTTGGAAATTAAACCAATGTCAAGACTTGTTAATGTCAAGGCTTTCCTAATAACAATAATTATTATTTATATGCCACCACCTGACTGGGTTGCCCAGAGAGCCACATTTTAGACATTTTCAAAAAAAGATTGCCCAGGTTTTTAATTGATTTTATATCTACTGCTTTTTGTATTCTTTAATTGTTTCTATGATAATTGCTTTTATTTCTAATGTTTTTCATCTGTTTTATGGTTCTTTTTTGTAAGCTGGCTTGAAAATCTAGATACACATTTAAATACATGTTTTCAAATAAATAAATATACTTCAACATTCAAAAACTTTACTTGCAGAAACTTATAGTTATAGATGAATTAAATCATAATCTTTACAGTTACATGCTTATACAAGCATGGGTTTACAGTCTCTTCTTCTAACTTCTAAACAACTGTATTTTCCTCACTTTCCAGAGCTCAGCAATTTCAGCCTTCTGTATCTCCATTAGGCCATGCCTTACAGCTTGAACACTCAAACATTCTATTCAACTTAGCAGTGTTCGCAGTGGATTCTAAAACACAGCCATCTCGCTTCAAATAAAATGTGAAGTCTCTCCTTCACTAGATACCTCCCATGTGACCAACGTTAGCCAATCACGTGCAAACTACTAGAGAACTCTCTAGAATTCAGTTATCAACCAATCAAATTTAAACACACAGTAAAGCATGCAAGCACTTACAAATTCAGTGAATTAAATTACTGTACTTAACAAGATTCTCCTCACTGTGCAGCAGGTGCATATTTCAAACAAGTTTTAACTGGAGTTCACCTCTCTCCCCTTATGTCAGGATGCTGTCAGCAGCTCCTGAATGGTTGCCCAGGAAAGTGTAAAGACAAGGGAAAGTTTCTTTACCATCCTTTTTTCCAAAGAGAGACTAAAGAACCCAGTCTGTTGGCATTGTCCCGAGTGAATCTCCACCCTCCCCATCTCTTCCACTTCCTCATTTGTCATCATCATCATCACCTCCTCTATGAGTACTGCTAAGTGCCCTCTTTGCACTCTTTGCTCTCCTACTTTTAAGGTTCGCCGGGTTCTGGGAGATGGAGGGTCTGGAATGCTTTCTAGTGACAATGTGTCAGCCAGCTGCCACTCTGGTTCAGCCTCCTCCTCTTCCTCTCCCATGATTTCCCAACTTTCCCCCCTCATCTGTCTCTGAGCTGTGACCTCCTGCAAACCATGGTTGTAAATCTATACTGTCTTTCTCTCCCTCCTCCCTGGAAGAGACAGGATGGGGAGGCGGTCTCCGCCACTGACAGCTTATGGCATTCTGTCCATTGTGGCTTCTTGGTGCTTCCTCAATGCAAATGTAAACATGGCAGGCAAAAACATGTTGGTTTTTGCCCTGTCCCAGCTGCAGAAGAATCCCTTCCTGGGAGGCAGAACAGAGCCAGAGCCTTAGAAGAAGCCATGAAGCAGGGTTGAGAACCCTCCTTCCCTCTTGTAACCAGATGCCAAAAAGAGCAACCCTTGTGTGGATCCAGAGCAGACCCCCCTCCCATTTGGTACTTTCCAGATGTTGTTGGCCTTATAGCTTCTGTCAAGCAAACATAGGGAGCTGCCTTATACTGAGCCAGGCTATTGGTTCATCTAGCTCAGTGTTGTCTACCTTGCCTGGCAGAAGTTCTCCAGGATTTCAGGCAGAGAACATTCCCAGTCTTTTATGGAGATCCTGGGCTTTGAACTTGGGACCTTCTGCACACAAACACCATGGGGCTGATGGGAACTGGAGTCCAACAACATCTGGAGGGTGTGAGGCTGCAGGAAGGCTGGCCCAGCAATGGGGTCCTTCCTGCTGCTGCCTGGTTTACTTTCTCCCCTGGTCTTTAGGAGATACAGGTGAAACTCGGAAAATTAGAATATCATGGAAAAGTTCATTTATTTCAGTAATTCAGCTTAAAAGGTGAAACTTGTTGTTTAGTCATTTAGTCGTGTCTGACGCTTCATGACCCCATGAACAAGAGCATGCCAAGCACTCCTGTCTTCCACTGCCTCCCGCAGTTTGGTCAAACTCATGCTGGTAGCTTCGGGAACACTGTCCAACCATCTTGTCCTCTGTCGTCCCCTTCTCCTTGTGCCCTCAATCTTTCCCAACATCAGGGTCTTTTCCAGGGAGTCTTCTCTTCTCATGAGGTGGCCAAAGTATTTGAGCCTCAGCTTCACGATCTGTCCTTCCAGTGAGCACTCAGGGCTGATTTCCTTCAGAATGGATAGGTTTGATCTTCTTGCAGTCCATGGGACTCTCAAGAGTCTCCTCCAACACCATTATTCAAAAGCATCAATTCTTCGGCGACCAGCCTTCTTTATAGTCCAGCTTTCACTTCCATATATCACTACTGGGAAAACCATAGCTTTAACTATACGGACCTTTGTTGGTAAGGTGATGTCTCTGCTTTTTAAGATGCTGTCTAGGTTTGTCATTGCTTTTCTCCCAAGAAGCAGGGGTCTGTTAATTTCGTGACTGCTGTCACCATCTGCAGTGATCATGGAGCCCAAGAAAGTAAAATCTTTCACTGCCTCCATTTCTTCCCCTCCATTTCTTCCCCTCCATTTCTTCCCCTTCCCCTTCATGGATTACTGCCTTGCTGTGGTGAAGGGGCTTGAATAACTCAGAGAAGCTAAGAACTATGCCGAGCAGGGCACCCAAGATGGACAGGTCATAGTGGAGAGTTTTGACCAAACGTGATCCACCTGGAGCAGGAACCGGCAAGCCACTTCAGTATCCCTGCCAAGAAAACTCCATGGACAAAGACAAAAGGTGAAACTAATATATTCTAATTTTCTGAGTTTCACCTGTATGTTGGCAATGCTTTCTGTGTGTGCTCCTCCCTCAGAACAATGTGATGCTCATCCCCATTATTCATATCACTGTCTAATCTGGCAGAAAACTGCTATTCATAGGCAACTGCGTAAGTGCAAATCCACTCTATTTATACACATTTTCTTTACAACATTTGCCTAGAAGAAGAAGCAACCAGGATTGGAGGGGGAGAGAGAGTCTTGCTATGCTGCTAACTTGAAGTTTTTCTGCATCCAAAAAGAGGAAAGGAATAAATATGAAGCTGGGGAGGAATGAAAACTTGGCTCGTGGGTTTTCTGATGTATCTCCACCATTGAGAGGGCTCTGAGAACATGCTGGGGTGGGAAAGGCCCTCCCCAAACCAAATGAAAGTGGAATGTCTTGGGAATCGAAACCCCTTTTGCCTCATTTGCTGAGGAGTTCCGTTCCTGGGGGGCAATTAACACATTACAATGATTGAGGCTTCAGAAGGAGTGTTTCTTTAAATATAATTAATGTCAGCTAGTGAAAAAGTGCCCCCAGGCAGTTCAGATATTATTTGGCTGTTAGACAGAAGAGTTCCAAAATAGTTTTGAATCAATGCCAGAATAAAAGACCTCACATATCAGAATATATGCTTTAAACACACATCCCATTAGAATCCACATTCTGCAATGCGAAAAGCTGGAACCTGCAACCTGCACAAATTAATTTCAATGGTCTGTCTTATTTTGCATTTTTCCTCTCACCTTTGCTAGTCACTGTCGGGGACTGGACTGAGGAGGAATGCTGGGGATGCTCCCCCTTCTCCTGAACCTCCCTAAGAACAGGAGGACTGTATAGATTTAGAACAGTGGCTTGCAGAAGGTTCAGAGGCTGCAGAGGGGAGAAGCTGGGAAATATTGGGAGAGGAGCAGCAGGAAGAAGAAGCGCGAGGGGAGAGACAGCCGACAGACTCAGTGTCTTTAGAAAGCATTCCTGACACCGCCCTCTCCCAGGACCCGGCGGGCATTGAGAGTAGGAGAACAGATCAGCCGACGCAGGGATTGTAGCAAAATTAACATTTGAGGCTGAAGGAAATCTCCACGCAGCGGTGAGAAAACAAAGGGTGTTTATTGCTAGCAATAATGGTTCAGTGGGATCACTCTCCAATAACTCAGCAAGCCCAAAAGGGTGGGCCTGCTTAATATACATAGCTGTTATCTGTTAAAGCAATACATATGCATAAACTTCCTCCAATCTAAAGTTACAGCACAATACTAATTATACCATATATGGTCTTTCCTTCATTACCTGTTCATTAGGTAAGGAAACAAAGGACTCTCTAAGCAGCCCCTAAGGCACATGGTCTCTTTGCATTCCTTTCTACCTGAGGGGGTTAGGACATTTGAGCACAGCACGTCTCATTGTCAAATGTGGACACTTATGAATGTTGTTCACAACCTTGGGACTAAAGCTGCTCCTAGCACAAGATCACGGCCACTGGTCCCATCACCTCCTGGCAAATAGAAGGGGAAGAAATGGAGGCAGTGAGAGATTTTACTTTCTTGGGCTCCATGATCACTGCAGATGGTGACAGCAGCCGCGAAATTAGAAGATGCCTGCTTCTTGGGAGAAAAGCAATGACAAACCTAGACAGCATCTTACAAAGCAGAGACATCACCTTGCCAACAAAGGACTGTATAGTTAAAGCTATGGTTTTCCCAATAGTGATGTACAGAAGTGAGAGCTGGACCATAAAGAAGGCTGATCGCCGAAGAACTGATGCTTTTGAATTATGGTGCTGGATGAGACTCTTGAGAGTCCCATGGACTGCAAGAAGATCAAACCTATCCATTCTGAAGGAAATCAGCCCTGAGTGCTCACTGGAAGGACAGATCGTGAAGCTGAGGCTCCAGTACTTTGGCCACCTCATGAGAAGAGAAGACTCCTTGGAAAAGACCCCGATGTTGGGAAAGATGGAGGGCACAAGGAGAAGGGAACGACAGAGAACAAGATGGTTGGACAGTGTTCTCGAAGCTACCAGCATGAGTTTGACCAAACTGCAGGAGGCAGTGGAAGACAGGAGTGCCTGGCGTGCTCTGGTCCATGGGGTCACGAAGAGTCGGACACAACTAAACGACAGCAAAGCACAAGATAAAGCACAAGGCCTCTAGCCTGGCAAGTTGGCTGAGTTTATAGGTCTCTGTGTGCATCAGGATGATGTAGAATACGAGAGATGGAGGGTGTGGAACTTTACTCAGAGCAATGCCATTATCTAAGAGAGACGGCATTTCTCTGTGAATATTAAATAAAAGACTTGGTAAGAACTCTTCTTGTTTATCAACTTCTTAGCTGCCACCATGGGAGGGATCAGATTCTGTGAAGCCTGACAGTGACTGGAGAAAGGAAGGAAGGACCTCTACAGGGCAACCAAGTTCTACCCTCTGACCACTGAGAATTATTCACCACCCACTTCTGGCTTCTGAGGTCTTGCTGAGCATCGCCTGTAACAAATGACAGAAGACTCACCAAGTCCAACATTCTGTTCCCCACAGTGGCCAATCAGATCCCTCTAGAAATGGCAGGATGATAGATTGATGTGAAATAGGATAGAAGGGGCCTAAGAATGATCACATATCAAATTGACAGGAACAGGAGAGAAATAGATCTGTCCATCCCTCATCTCACTCGTTTTTCTTTCTCTTCTAATTAAAGCAAAATGGATTGTGGCAAGCAAATTCTCTCCCACCATCTCCAAGACTCTCTTTGTTGTTATTTGGGGAGGGGGGGGGTTCATTATTGAGCGAATTTATGTAGCAGTTGTTATGGAAGCAATTTCAAGGGAGCTAGTTTCTTCTGGAGAGCAAGCTGGAGCTGTCATACTAACCCATCACAGCCATTTATTTCAAAACTCAGCTCATTTCTGGAGAACAAAAAATGCAGAGAGGCTCTTCTGTCAGCCCAGCAAAGACTTTCACTGCATTCTTGCTGGGATCTTGAGGCTGGTTCCATACTAGGGGGAAAATGTAACTGCAAGTACTTGGAGGAAATTAGTGATTCTTTTCTGGGGCTGGGTGTAAAAATCTGATTGACTTCCCATAGTCAAAAAGCAGCAATGCAAAGACAACTCTACCTAATTCACGCTTTCCGAAGCAACACGCAGACTAAAACGCAACCATCCTTCAAAATTTGCACTTCTCTGATTTTTGCAATGCCGATCAATCTGTGCAATGTCAAGCAATCTGTACAAAAATGCCTATAAATGCATTTTTACATATTGCATATTGGTGTAAATAACATAGAAAAATGAATTATTTTAAGGGAAATGGCTTTGCAAAAAAAAAAAAAGGATATTAAGCAAATTTACTTACAAACATATGTATATTAGGATAAATTCATATTAGAATACTGATGGCTTTTCATGAGGACTTAAAAAAATCACAGACTGATCTGGAAACACGGAGAATTGAACTTAAGAATAAAAAAAATGGGAAACCAAAAAGATTTTTTTTTTTTTAGCAGATTGTCTCCATCCTTACCCTCTTTTTAAAGCTCCTGTTGTGCTCACAGTTAAAGATTGCCAAAAGAATGGATTTTTTTAGATCAGGGGTAATCAGGCTTTAGTCTTGGGGGGTCTACTTTGTGTGTTTTTTTTACTAAAACAACAAGACCCACCAAAATGAGCCTGGTGAAAAAGACGTGCTTAGAATTAAATAATTCTTATCCAATAAATAATTTTTGAGCACCAGAACTGGACACATCTCACAGTCCAGTGACTCACAAATGGTTACCACGATGTTGTTGTTAAACAATTGAGAGCTTGTGTTGATCTACTGCAAGCCACTCAGAGATCCACTAGTACAATGTTTTTGTGGGATGTAATCCATTGGAGTAGTCAAATACAACATTCCTTGTTTCCCTAGAGTGGGCACAAGTAGGGGGATGTTACTCCAGTCGGTATAACTTCCTGTTCCACTGGTTTGGAGCGTCGTCTCCCTGCATGTGACCAGGCAGATGGGCGTGACCCTGGCTGACTCCATAAAAGAGCCGAGTCGTGCAACCATCTCTCTCTCTTGATGCCATGCTGCGCTCCTGCAGCCATTTTGTTCTCTTGATGCTGTTCTCTGAATGTATTTTGCTGTCTGCTGGCTCTCAGCCAGCAGCACATGGGCTCAGTCCCCATAAGGGATGAACTCACACTATGTTCTGAAACTACAAGCTAAAGTCTGCCTACAGGGATCATACTGTGAACTGAATGTGAGTAAACTTCTTGTTACTTTTAAGGTAAGACTCTTGTGTCTTGATTCTTTTAAGAGGGATTAAAGGGGACAAACCAGACTGGATTGCTTAACTAAAGAGAGTCAAACGAATCTGCAAACTAGCTTCCTGCTGTATTGAGGGGAATTTGCTCTGCTACAGGACTCACTAGCGTGAGTGAAGGAAAGATAACATTTAATCAATATATCCTCTCCTACTATCCTTAACGTCCCCACAGTTCTTCAACCTTGGGTCCCCCAATGCTGTTGGACTACAACTCCCATCATTTCCTGCCAGCTTAGTCAGTTGCCATGAATGATGGGAATTGTAATCCAACACCTGGGGACCCATGGCAGAAAAACATTGTACTAATAGATCCAGCTCTGCCCATCCCTGTTTTAGACCACCCTTTCAGTGAATGGTTATGAGAGGAATTATAGGTCCCTCCATCAACTATAAGCTGACGCCTATTACTGATTCATTGCAGGCTGTGAGTCAGAATTAGAAAGACTCCACCTATGGATGCAAACTGCTAGACTCAGCTGCCTAATAAGCCCAGACACTTCCTTCCCATTCTGTAGAGTTGTTAACATGATTTTGAATTCAGTGTGACTTTTTTTTTTAATTAAGAAAAGTGTGTTCTAACCACTTTGGTTCCATTTCCTTCGTAACTTAGAAGACAGCTCTCCTTAAGCATTGAGAAAGCATAAGACGAAGATGGTAGGAGTTGTACGTACTCTGGAGAAGGGAAGATGGAGGCTAGATGTTGTGAGGGATTGGAAAGGAATTAGGGGAATAGGCAGGTGATGGATTGACCTCATTTTTCTTTTGGCCTTGCTATGGACCTTAGGTTGGTCGCCCTGGTTGTCCGGGGGGCCTGGTAGGAATTTTTCCATTTGGTATTAGGCTTTTTGGTTTTTCGCCTACCTCGTAGCAATCATCACAACTTTCGTGGTATTGGTGGTTAGGTTAGGCATTGGAATAATGTGTTGTGGTGTGTTGAAGGGCTAGGTGTGGCCATCGCCTATGCCTTCAATTTTTGGGTATTCCGTTAAAGGAATCTGGCGGTCGTGTATTCTGTCCGATGCCTGCTTGGCGGGAGGCCATGGCACGATCCTCGGTGACATCAGGGGAGAGCTTATAGTTGGATTAGCATCAACAGGCTCCACCTACTGTTGAATAAACCCCCCTGTTTTAGACTCATCCCTCTCTGAGGGGGTGGAGTCAGCTGACGTAATCCAATGCCTAAGCCAATACCTTTTCACTTGCTGTAATCAATAAAGTTGTGGCCTTTTCTTGCCCATTAACCTTATATCACGTGTCCTCGTGTTTTCATTCCCCTACGCGGGGATCGGGTCCTCGAACCACAATTTTTCTTTTAGTGTCATTCATGCAGTGAATTTCATACCACCATTCCATAGAGACCATGTATCAAATTGAATATTATGCCCATTGTCTATTGCCCATTTTATCATTACTTCTTTGATTTCCTCATCTTTTGTATGCCATTCTAAAAGTACATCATACATTTTTGATAATGTTTTTGTTTTGCTTTCTAACAATTCGGTTTCCAGCTTCGTTCTAGGAGTCTCAAAGCCATTCTTGATTTTATCTTTATTAAATATATCATTTATCTGGTGGTACTGAAGCCATTCTGTTAACCTTTCACAGATTTGATCATAAGGTTTCAATTTTAACCCCTTGTCACTTTCTGTTAGCAACCCTCTATACATAGGCCAATCAGTTTTCATATTTAACCTTTTTACTGATATTGCTTCTGCTGGTGAAATCCACCATGGTGTTTTGTGCTCTAGCAAATCCTTATATCTAGACCATATCTCGTATAATGGCTTTCTTATAGCATGATTCAAGAAACTTCTATCTACTTTGACTTTATTGTACCACAAATATGCATGCCACCCAAACCTGTTTCCATAACCTTCCAAATCCAATATATCTGTGTTTCTAGTTTCATCCAATCTCTTAGCCAGATCAGACAGGATGCCTCATGATATATCTTTAAATCTGGCAACAAGAATCCTCCTCTTCTTTCTTATCTGTAAGAAGTTTATACTTTATTCTAGGTTTCTTCCCTTGCCAGATAAATCTTGACAATACTTTCTGCCATTCTTTGAATTGTCCTATCCCACTTATCACTGGAATTGTCTGAAACAAGAATAACAATTTGGGTAAAGAAACGTAAGAGTATACTGGTCACACACTCAGGGCCCCTCCAGACAATCTCTTCAGTCTGATACAATAATGAGCTCTCATCTTGAATTCCTCCTGATCTGTTTGCAGGATGTTTTTTCTACATTTCCCCATTTGTTCATTCCACACTTTCCAATGCTTTCCATCATTGCTTTCCAAACTGCAAAAAGTCAGCTTTTATATTAAAAAGTCGATTTTTTTTTTTTGCAAAAAGGCATCAGAGCTCCTTAACCCACTTTAATTGCAGTGTTTGAGTCCCTCCTGCAAAACAGTGACAGTCTAGGGGCACCCTTTATCAACTTTCTATAGAATAAAGCAAATAACAGAGGAGTTACTCAAGAAATCTGGTTTTCAACTCCCAAAGTAGTTTCCCCTGATCTTCCCTGCTCATCCCATTTCTCATAAAAAAGATTAGACAGTTGACTAAACAGGCAAACAGAAGCAGATGAGCAAGGCTGGGTGCTCAGGAGTTCTGGCTTTCTTAAGAAAATGAATTTATTGGCAAAATGTCATTCCCAATCAGGTCCTTCTCGGCTAATGGAGAGTGCTCATCCCATGTCTGGGCAGACTTATATAATTACTGTACACAAAGGAAGGGTGTATAGGGGAGGAGAAGAGTAGTTGCATGCCCTCTGAATGCTTTCTGAAGAAGTTTTCACTTAACTCTTCCTTATTCAGAGTGAAACAAGGCTGCAAAGATGGAACTTTGTGGCAATGAACTCAGCCCAGGTCAGATGGAGTGAAAGATGTATGGGAAGAAGGAGCCATGGGCTTGTGCATGCTGTCTCAGCTGCCGGCCTCTTGTTGAAAGGCGTCTCCAGAGTCAACGTTCAGTTTTCCATGCCACTCTAAAAACCTCAGGGTCTGACACCATCGGTGTCAGGCGGCACAGGATCCAACCCCACTGGTAGGTTGCCAGGAAAGGATGATACAAGGAAAAGTCCTTGCCACCTGCTTTTATTCAATATTCACAGAGAGAGGCTTGGGAATGCAGTCTCTTGGAATAATGGCATTTCCCTGAGTGACTCTCCACCCCCTTTTCCTCCCACTTCCTCATCTCTTCTATGGGTGGCACTGAAGGCCCTCTGCCTTTGAACCCTTTGCTCCACTACTTTCAAGGCTCGGCGGGTTCTGGGAGAGGGGTGGTCTGGTATGCTTTCTAAAGACACTGTGTCCACCAGCTGTTGCTCTCCTGGTGCTTCCTCTTCCTCCTCCTCCTCTCCCATTCTTTTCCAGCTTTCCCCCTCATCTTCCTCTGAGCTGTGACCTTCCTCAAACCCCTGTTGTAATTCTGAACTGTCTTCTTCTTTTCTGGAAGGGACAGACTGGGCAGGCGGTCTCCACCATACCTCCTCTGCCCAGTCCCTGACAATCGGCCATGATGGACTCCACTGCACCCAGAAGTTCCAGCACAATAGGAAGTCATTCTGCCAACACCTCTCTGGTCTAAGCTTGCATTGATTCAGACTTTGAAGATTCCAGCCCAGAAGCTCTAACAGCACTACTGTCTCTCATGCACTGTGGTGATGTATGGGTGCTGAAATAGCCAGGGCCCCATGTACCAGAGGTGTTTCTTCCACTGCAAAGCAGAGCTAACCACTCAGACTGAAGACTTGTCCACACTCAACTTCTCTCTGCTCTTTCCAGGCACAGGAAAGCTCCATGTCAAAGTGGTGTTTTGGGGTTTGTTTGTTTTTGCCTGCTCTTTAATGCTCAATCACAGCAAGCATCAGGTTTCTTGCAGATTGCTGTTTGTTCCAACTGAACTTTAATGAGCAGTTTTTTCATGGGGAAAGCTCTGGAGCCAAGCACCAAAAGGGTGCTTGGGCATGGTGCTTTAAAGAAAAGGCTGTGCCTGGAAAGAGTGAACAAAAGGTTAATGTAGATAAGCCCTGAGCTAGGGTTATTTGTTGCTGAAGCAACATCCCAAACTTGTTCCAAGTTGAGCACCACATGGAGCTGTCCATCCCAAATGCCTTCCCTCATCCCTCCATCTATTGCGTCCATCACCTAGACCAGAATGGTCACTGGCTTTGATGATGCTCTGCCAGGGATCCAGAATGGATTTTTCATATTTCCTTAGGACAGAGACAGATCCGTATCCCCTTGGCAGTGAGATGATCTTCAACACTCCCAGAAAACAGCTCTCAAGGTTCCTTGTCAAATCATCACTAAGAGTTCCTTCAAGTACAATTTCTGAATTTATTTTTTTGAAGACGTTCCGAATGGTGAACTCTTCTAACCCATCTTAGGTCACTTCACCATTGTTTATTGAGCAAACACTAATATGGTGTTAAGAGTTTCTGAGTCGATCACATGGATGGAATAATGTTGGTGGTCTCTGGAGTATATCAGGCACAGAATCTTGGTGACCTTTGTAGAAGATGAAGCACTCACCATCCCTGAGTTCCTACTATCTCACCCTGGGGAGTGCCTTGGTATGTACATTTTTCACACATCCGTGACAGCTCCCTTGTGAAAATGGATGTGGAAATGGTGACATAAAATGGCATCCTGTGAAGTGTCAACTGGGTGACAATGGCAGAAGAAGGATGTGAATGAGGGTGAGAGCAGGCCAAGAATAGAATTTGGACCCAGTCCTTGAAGAGAGTATCCTGGAAAAAATACAAATTGTACCAAGCTTGCTAAACAGATTAGGAGCAACCAACCATTCCAAAGCAACTTCTCTTGACTTGAATTCATTTGCAGGAAACTCAAACTTATCTTAATTCTCATATTTCAACATTTTCACAATATGGATTTAGGAGGTTTGAGGATGTGCACATAATTGCATTTGCAGTACTTAAGCATGTATTAATTAACTGCAGTATCATTTTCATAGATTATGGGGGGAGCTTTGAATTGCCTTTTGTGGGTAATGTTAAGCAATAATGGGTTTGTAGCTGGGAAATTAATAGCTAACTAAACTATTCTTTTGATAGCATTCTTCTGATGGGAAAAGTTAAGCTTGCCATGCTCATATAAAAAATATGCAATTTATTATTGATTTACTAGCAAAAGGTCACCAAACTTGAGGACACATTGGCGGGGGGAGATCTTTATATTGTTTCAACATTCCCCACCCCTACAAGAAATCTCCTCGTCCCTGCCTTAACAAGCATTCCACAAAGAGGCATATTATTGCAAAAGGCAGAAAGGGAAAATCCCAAGCACGTGTAAGAGTTCCACATTTACGCTTTTCCCTCTGCCTAGTAAGCCGTTCCAAAAGTATCTGATTGAAAAAGGCAGTGATGCCAGCAGGCAGACAATTTTGTCATTTTGGAACCTGGCCTAGCAACAGAGCAAAGTTGCTTTAACACCATAGATATCCCCCGACCCACAGCTTTGTGTGTATGGAATGTAACTTTATTCATGGATTTATATACGAAGATGAGAGGGGAAAGAGTTTCAGAAGCTGCTCGTCCATGGCATTATGATAGAGCATGGGTCCTATGGCATTGTGATGTCAGGTGACTGACAAATTGGTAGCCCCGCCTACTTGTCAGTTTGGCCTGTGGGGAAGAGGCAGATAAAGCTCTGGTCCACTGAGCCAAAGAAGGTTCCCTCCCTCTGACATAGGAGATGGTGTAAATCAGCATCAAATGACAGCACATCACCACCACCAGCAGCAGCACCAGACAGGGTGCCATTGCTCCAATGCAGGACCTCTCAATCTCTCTGTCTCAGGTTTCTTCAGGGAGAAGATCAATCATCTCTAGAAGAGGTATTTATTTATTTGACATATTTATATAATGGCTACTAACTGAAGTACAGTGGTACCTTGATTCTCAAAATTAATCCGTTCCGGAAGTCCTTTCCAAAACTAAAGCGTTCCAAAACCAAGGCACGCTTTCCCATAGAAAGTAGTGCAAAATGGATTAATCCATTCCAGACTTTTAAAAACAACCCCTAAAACAGCAATTTAACATGAATTTTATTATCTAACAAGACCATTGACCCATAAAATGAAAGCAATAAACAATGTACTGCAGTCACACAATCAATCAATCAGTAGCTGAACTAGGTTCCACACAGTCACAAAAACAAAACAAAAAAGAGCTGCAAAAACAAAAACACAAAATACCGTAAATGGCAGAAACAGTCAGACCTCAGCGTAACACTCAAAACGGAAGTGTGGCACTCAGAAATGATACAGTGGATTGTAAGAAACAGCAGTATTCAATAAGAGGGTAACAAACCAGAAATGGAAGCTGAGGGAAGCCTGGGAGGGAAGGGGTGAAGATGTGTAATATGTATGTTAGTGATATGAGATATTTGTAATGACAGAAAAGAAAGTTAATAAAAATCTATTTTTTTAAAAAAATGGAGCACGTTCGGCTTCCGAAAAAAGTTCGCAAACTGGAACATACACTTCCGGGTTTGCAGTGTTTGGGTTCCAAGTTGTTTGAGTACCAAGGTGTTTGAGAACCAAGGTACCACTGTACTTGAAGCAGCTTACAATATTTTAAAATCCCCCCCGCCAAAAAAAAGAAATCACAGTGGGGATGGTGAGCCAACAGGCTTGGTCAGCAGCACCTTGAATGAACTGTGTGTGCATCCTTGAACTCTTGCCCAGAATGCTTTGCAGCCTGCCAGGCTTCTGTGGTAAAGACACAAGAGGGGCTCTCAACAGGCAACCCAATGCTTCTCAAAGGGAGATAGATTGACAGCTGGCAACTTCATCACTGCAATGCATGTGGGTGCCATTGTGGAGACAGGGAGCACAGTGCAAGATCTGGGCTTTCCTCCACCCAGAATAGAGTGCTGGATCAGAGCCCTGTTCCTTTTTGTGCTTTCCTGGGATCTGCTACAAAGGTGTTATCATGCAGAACCACACTAGAGCTCCAGACAGTTCAGAGGATGAAGTATTTGCATACTTAATGGGGTCTACGTTTGGGGGGAGGATTGCTCCAGGAAATTGTGACCCATCAAACGACACCCGAATCATCCTTCCCTCAATGCTCATGGCAAGGAATAGGTTTTTGTGATGAAGTGAAGCTGGCCAAGAGATCGACTTTTAAAGCCTCATTGAGCCTAATGTGCTGCAACAGTCTCCTAATTAAAAACCATTTGTGCCACTCTTTGGGACATCAGTTATCACCATTTTAGTGGAGGAACATTAACTAGCTTTTAAAGGAGCTGATGCAACTTTGTTGCTTGAAGGGCTTCTGCAACTTTCTGCATCCTCCGGAGCGAGAGAGAGAGAGAGAGAGAGAGAGAGAGAGAGAGAGAGAGTCTGATCTCAGCAAACATCTCTTCACAACATCCCATGTGCTGAGTGGGGAAGTGGTGGAGGGTTCTCTGCATAGGTAACAGGACTTGCCAACTCTCAACTCCTGAGCCATATGAGACATCGTTGGAAGAAGAAGAGAGCACTCCCCCCAGACTTTAATATATGCTGGGACCAGAAGTTGTTTTCCTAGTAGGGTTTCTGGGGCAGCCACTAAGATTTGCCTATTTGTTCCATTTCAGGCTTGAATCCTGCTGACTCCAGGAGTTTGGATCCCTTGTCACAGATTTGTGCTTCCTCATTCAAAGGGACCCTATGTTAGTTACCCCTGGGGGGTCCCTAAAGATGGTCACATGCCCAGAAGCCACCATCAGAAGGTAGAGAAGTGCTTTATCTTCCGAGTAGCTCCCCCACTTTTCCTGTGAACTCCCCCTGCCAGGTGTGTGTGCTTCTGTGCAAGGAAAACAGGGCTTCATTTATATAGCATCTTCTGGGAATTTCACTCTTTGAGACATGTGTTTCCATTAAACGCTTCTTATCTGCTCAACAGCATGTGTTTCAATTGCTGCAAGTCAAAACCCGTCAGTTTCCCTGACAAGCTGATGGTGTGCCATCCATCTTGGGAAATGAGAACAATTTGATCAACTTCCTGCTTCTCCCTCTTTCTCTCTCTCGCCTGGGGCTTCTGCCAAGATGCTGCTGCTGACTCATTTGGGGATTTCAAGCATCCCTTAGGAAACTTCTGAGCAGAAAACTTTAGCTGTGCTCGGTTGTTCCCTTCTGGGGGAGAAAGGCAGCTGCAGATGCTGCCTCTGTGGTCCTCTCTGAAAACGGGCAAAAGGAGAATAGAAATTGCCATTAAGCCTCGTGCACTCCTGCACAGTGCTGGAAAAGTTTATATGAAGGAATGCTCTTCAACATCATTCAGACACGAGTGTTTAATTTCTGGCCCTTTCCAAGATGTACTCTTATGCCTGATGGTTAATTTCTGCATTAAATTTGTAGAGTATGCAATGTTATATTTTTAAAAGAACAGGAACTGACACTCAATATTGATTGATTGATTGATTGATTGAATTTATATACCACCCTATACCCGGGGGTCTCAGGGCGGTTCACAGAATAAAATCAAGGTATAAAACCACAATATACCTAATAAAAATAAAAACAACAACTCAATAGCCCCCCCAAACCACATTTTAAAAGGGCATAGGATGTAAATCAGATCAGCCTAGCGCCTGAAGGTGTATAATGAAGGCGTCAGGTGAACTTCCCTGGGGAGAGCATCCCATAGATGGGAAGCCACTGCAGAGAAGGCCCATTCTTGTGTTCATATGGAAAGAGGCTCAGGTACTGTGGTCCTGAGCCATTTAAGACTTTATATGTCAAAACCATTTACTTTCCCTCTGTCCTTAATACCACATGATACAGGTGTTGTGTGTGTGTTGATATCTGACCAGAAGCATTTGCTCTCAGAACCAGCCTTTGATGTACCCACTACCTCAGATGTCTCAGCATTAGAAGAACTGGTGGTTCCAGTGCCTTTATGGCTTGAAGAGGGTACATGGCTGTCTTCAGACTCCAGTGGCTCTAGCTTTGGGGTCCATAGTAGAACCATGGCCTTCACTGCACCACCAGAGTCCAAGGCTCATAAAAGAGGTTGGGCCCCTTTGAAAATACTACTACTACTACTACTACTACTACTACTACTACTACTAATAATAATAATTGGAAGAGATAAACCATCAAACATTAAAAACTTCCTTAAACAGGGCTACCTTCAGATGTTTTCTAAAAGTTAGGTAGCTGTTTATTTCCTTGTCATCTGATGGGAGGACGTTCCACAGGGCTGGTGCCACTACCGAAAAGGCCCTCTGCCTGGTTCCTTGAAGCCTCACTTCTCTCAGGGAGGGAACCGCCAGAAGGCCCTCGGAGCTGGACCTCAGTGTCAGGGCTGAACGATGGGTGTGGAGGCGCTCCTTCCCAGGTATACTGGGCCGAGGCTGTTTAGGGCTTTAAAGATCAGCACCAACACTTTGAATTGTGCTCGGAAACATATTTGGAGTCAATAAATAAAAGACCCACTCATCAGGGCTGGGGCTAACTGTTCAAAAGAAGCTGCAGTTCCTTTCAAGACTCAGTCTGTGTTTGTTCTACTTGGAACTGTCCAGGGTGCTACTCACATTGCTTGTTTGCCTTTGGGATGTGGACCTTGCTTTTCTGGACTTAGCTTATGGTTTCCATGACCTTGCCTTGCTGGGACTTGAACTTTGCTTAACCCAAGACCACTGCTTGGAAGAGAGAAGATGCTCATAGGTCTTCCTTAGCTTTGCCAAGATGTGCAAAACTGGGGGCAGGTGGGCAGTGAGAACTGTAGAAACAGTGATGTAAGTTAAAGGTAAAGGACCCCTGAACGGTTAAGTCCAGTCAAAGGCAATTATGGGGCTGCAGTGCTCATCTCACTTTCAGGCTGAGTGAGCCAATGTTTGTCCACAGACAACTTTCCGGGTCATGTAGCCAGCATGACTAAACCGTTTCTGGTGCAGCAGAACACAACGGAAGCCAAGGTGCACGGAAACAACGTTTACCTTCCTGCCACAGCGGTACCTATTTATGTACTTGCACTGGTGTGCTTTCGAACTGCTAGGCTGGCAGGGGCTGGGACAGAGCAATGGGAGCTCACTCCGTCACAGGGATTCGAACTGCTGACCTTCCGATCAGCAAGCCTAGGAGGCTCAGTGGTTTAGACCACAGCACCACCCACAGTGAGAACTGTAGAAGCAAGAATGTATACCCACCTGGAACAACTACAGGGAATTCGACACAGAATTGTGAAGGAAAATAATATTGTTCCATACATTTACAGGTCTTAAGATGTAATGACACCTTTTAATGCCAATGGAATCACAGGACATGTTTTTGTAAACAAATACACTAAAAGTAGATAATTACGCTCAGAACTGGAAAACACAGATCTTACCAACAAAGAAAGCGTGGCTGATTAAATTGATGGAGTACACTGAAATGGATAAGCTGACAGGGCAGATAAGAGATCAAACAAAACAAACATTTAGAAATGATTGGAATATATTTAAACAGTATCTGAAAAACCATTATGGAGAAGTAATTTTTTTGACTAGTTTAGAATAAAGCTTGCAAGGAGATAAATTAAAATATAGTGGAAAAGTAGGTTACCAAATATATAGACGGGCATTCAACTAAGTAAAATAGAGGACCCAAGTAAGAAGGGGAGGGACGTCAAGTACAAATGGAGTACAAATGAATTAAATGATTAAGAGTATATTTTTTCTTTATTATGTTTCACAATCACATGTTTAATGACAAGAAAAATTGTAATGTTACAATGTGATTTTATGAATGTTTGTTAAAAGAAATCAATAAAGATGAATTGCAAAAAACCAAAACAAAAAAGTAGATAATTAAGAATTGCAAGTATGAAAGCAGGTTGCAATTAAAACAGATGCAAATCCCTGCCTGCTTGCCCTGCTTGCATTTGCTAAAAGCTGTGGGGACGTTAAGGATAGTAGGAGAGGATATATTGATTAAAGATTATCCTTCCTTCACTCACTCTATTGAGTCATGTACAGTAGCAGAGCAGATCCCCCTCAATACAGCAGGAAGCTAGTTTGCAGATTTGTTTGAATCTCTTTAGTTAAGATTATTCCTGGTATTCCCTTTGATCCTTCTTAAAAGAATCAAGACACAAGAGTCTTTCCTTAAAAGTTACAAGAAGTTTACTCACATTCAGTTCACAGTATGATCCCTGTAGGCAGACTTTAGCTTGTAGTTTCAGAACATAGTGTGAGTTCATCCCTTATGGGGACTGAGCCCATGTGCTGCTGGCTGAGAGCCAGCAGACAGCAAAATACATTAAGAGAACAGCATCAAGAGAACAAAATGGCTGCAGGAGAGCAGCACGGCATCAATAGAGAGAGAAAGATGGTTGCATGACTCGGCTCTTTTATGGAGTCAGCCAGGGTCACACCCATCTCCCTGGTCACATACATGGAGGGGACACTCCAGACCAGTGGAACAGGAAGTTATACTGACTGGAGTAACATCCCCCTGCTTGTGCCCAGTCTAGGGAAAAAAGGAATGTTGTATTTGACTGCTCCGATGGATTACATCCCACAAGAACATTGTACTAGTGGATCTCTGGGTGGCTTGCAGTAGATCAACACAAGCTCCCAATTGTTTAACAGCAACATCGTGGTAACCATTTGTGTGTTTTTGATATATGGAAAGACTGTGAGATGTGTCCAATTCTTGTGCTCAAAAATTATTTATTGGATAAGAATCATTTAATTCTAAGCATGTCTTTTTCATGGATTACAGTCCACAAAAGCTGGAAGCCCTGAATAAATACAATACAGCTTTGAGGGATAGAGGCAAGGCAAGAGTCCCAGTTCAAGGCAGCACCTTGGACAGCTTCAAATGGCATTCAGGGTGGCGACTGACACAAGTAGGCTTGGATGTTGTTTCAGCAGCAGACAGCACTAGACTTAAATAAGGCAGCCACACTTAAATAAAGCAGCCACTCAGGCTGGGAAGTGTCTCTTGCAGTTAAACGAACCTTGGCTGATTTAGCAAATGTTGGTTCCTGTGCTGTTTAGGAGACTGCGGTTCCTTGGTGGTTTCTGGACTGGAGTCCCCAGATGGCAGCACATGCCATGGAGGTGATGAATTGCTCATGTGGTGAAGCTTCTGGAGAAGTAGGGTCAAATCAAATCAAATCAAACCTTTATTGCATTAGCATACAGCCATAGCAAAATAAGACAATACAAAAAAAAAAAAGACAAACTAGAGACAAGCAACCAAGCAAAATTCAGGCGATTTTGCTGGCGTAGTGACATTTAAGTTACCCGAAGACAATAATGCAAAGATATAGTAGCCAGCGCCAAAAACTAATATGCGGATATATATAAAGCACAAAATGGCCCCAGAACAGACTCAGCACATTGAGTTAAAAGGAATAAAAGAATTAAAACAGGTCCAGGTCTAGGGCACGCTACCCTGTCAGAGTAGCCCTGAGTTTCAGAGCCTGCACTATGAAGATTGCCACCCCACGTGAAATTTGGGGATTTGCGTCCACAAGAAGCGATTTCAAACAGTCTTCCTTAGATGTAATGGTGGACGGGATCAAAAGGAGGAGCTTAGATCTTATTGGCTCATAAATAGGGCAGTAGAAAAAGAAATGTATGAAGTCCTCTACTTCATTCATTGTGCATGGACATAGACGCTGGGTAATAGGGGTCTTAGAGTAAATCTCCTGCAGGAAGGCCGTGGGTATAGAATGGAAGCGGGCCATAGTAAACGCTCTTCTCAAATTGGGCTCCGTCAGGTCTATCAAGTAGTTGGCAAGTGATCTTACCACTTTCACTTTAGGGAGCCACATGGAGAGGCGAGCTGAGGTGGACTTTGCCCGGTCCATGGCCTCGTCTCTTGTAAGAATCCAGGCCCGGATTTTATGTTTGTCCCAAGAGGACAGCGAGTCAAGATCTGGGAGAGAGTAGCGTGCAGTAATAGTCACCATGGCCTTGGACCATTTATTGCTTTGAGAACACGTTAAAAAGGCTTGCCTGGCTAGTAGGGAACCTGGGGCATTGATTAATTTACAATAAAAGCTAATAATTCTAATGTGGGCTCTCGCAACAATGGAGGGGAGGCCCAGTTCTGTTCTTAACTGTGCTGCAACCGAGCCCTTGGGGAGACCCAGTATCTTCCGTGCAAAAGAGTTTTGTAGAATCTCCAGCCGTTGTAGTGTTTTTAAATTCCACCCCCAGATTTCAACCCCATACAATAACATCGGGAGGACTTTGCTGATAAATGCTTTTCTGATTGGTGGAACCAGCTGGCCGCCTTTTGCATAGTAGAATTTCTCCAAGGCTTTGATGGTTCTGCGGGCAGCCAGGATGGTTGTATTTAGGTGAGCTGACCAGCTAAGCCCATGCTGAAAAATGATACCCAAATACGGTACTTGAATGCTGAACAATATTCAATAGAATGGCCCTCAAAATTCCAGAGTGACTTCCGAGTTTTCGTGCCAAAAGTAAGAATTTTGGTTTTGGCGAAATTAATTTTAAGGGAGTTGGTATCACAATATGTCATGAGCCCTCTGAGTGTGTTGATTAAGCCCAGCTTGGTTAATGACAGTATCATCATGTCGTCCGCATAGAGAAGTAGGGTCATCCAGCCTTGCCCATGAGGTTCCCCACCACTACCATAGAGATATGTTCAATGAGAAAGATAAAATATTAAGGGACCACTCACATAGCTAGAGAGGCACTGTGTTGTAGTTCTAACTAGCAACCTAAAGAACTTCTAAGAGAAATATATGACATGCTGTTAATTCCTGCTCCCTAGTTTCTACTCTTATTGCAATCAGAATGAGGTTTAGGATTATAAAGGAAAATAACTGCTAATATAAAATCTTTATATTAGCATCTAATGTAAAATAAGCTTCTTTGAAAGTCTATTACAGATGATACTTGAATAAGATTTATCATTCTAATTTGGTCTTATTGGTAATATGGTACATTTAAACTCTGGTTTTATATATTGCTGGTGGTGGGGCTCAGGCATTAATAATGATTGTATACAATATCCCTCTGGAGCCTTTGCGTTTATTGCTGGGATGTGGGAGAGCTAAAGAAGATGTCAAATGGATTTTAAATATAATAACACTAACAGGGAAGATTGAAGGATGATGGGAAAACACCAGACGGTCCAACAAAAATAGAAATCTAATGGAAACTTTGGCTAGGGCCAGATTTAACAAAACTAACCAATTTTAATTGGGAGGCTAACAAATAATAGTTTTGAATGCAAATGGGCAGGTATTTCTTCATTTTGGAAACTAATATAGAGCTGGAAAATTTTGCTCCATCCTTTCTTTGCTTCGCCACAGGTACCTTTAATTATTGACGATCATACTGATTATGAACTGCCATTTCTCCAAGGGACGTTTTCTCTACTGAGTGCAACTTTATCATGATTAATTATAGGTAAAGAGAGGGAGTTAAAGAGGAGGAGGGAATACTGAGTGAGCAGGCTAAGGAACTAAACTCACAGCATCCAGGGAGAAAGGATTTTTCATGTTGTTGATTTATGCACCTTCACAAAAACATTTACTTAAGGCAGAACCGAGGATGGTTAGCTACAGGCTTGTTCACACATTAACTGAATATGGGTACAAGCTGTTTCTACCCATGCACAACTGGTTCTGTGAAAGCGTATACACTGATGTGTACACAGACTGTGGAGGGGGAAGATTCCCCATTAAAATCTTAAGTTTAGTATATGTTCACATGTGGTGGGGGTGTAAATATGTACAATTATTTTTGCAAAGGGTGTTTAAGGAGATAGCAGAAATCACAGGGTTAAAGCTGACCAAAAGTCCACAGGTAGCATTATTATCAATTTACAATGGGGTGGAAGGTTCACAGGCTATGAAGAAGAAGAAGAGGAGGAGTTTGGATTTGATATCCCGCTTTATCACTACCCGGAGGAGTCTCAAAGCGGCTAACATTCTCCTTTCCCTCCCTCCCCCACAACAAACACTCTGTGAGGTGAGTGGGGCTGAGAGACTTCAAAGAAGTGTGACTGGCCCAAGGTTACCCAGCAGCTGCAAGCGGAGGAGCGGAGACACGAACCCTGTTCCCCAGATTATGAATCTACCGCTCTTAACCACTACACCACACTGGCTGAAGGACTTGCTCACAAATTTATTGACTGCTGCCTCAATTATGATAGCTAGGAAGTGGAAGAGGCAAGCAAAACATAAAATGGAAGAATGGTATAAAGAGGTGTGGGATATAGCTATTAATGATAAATTAACATGTGTCATTAAGGTAAGACGGGGAATATGCAGGAGAAATGATTTTGAGGAGATATGGAGGGTGTTTGTAGAATTTTCACTGTTAAAACGGAAAGGGGTCAAACCATCGCAAGAGGAGTTGAAATTTTGGGAGGTTGGATAGTTACAATGGAATAGTCTTGGTGGTGGGGTGCACATTTTTATTCTTATTTATTTATTTATGATTATTACTTTGTCAAAAAAAATGTTTAGTAAAGGAGTAGAATTTAGCTGATTTGGGGAGCATGAAGGGAAGGTGACAGGATGTTTTTTATTTTAAAAAAAGAAAGTATAATAAGCCACAAACTTTAAAAGATGGTGCTGAAAAGCACCAAGATCCACCTTTCTAAAATCACCTGTAGTCTTACCTAAACTGTTCAGGAACCCCACTGTAATTCCTTTGGGAATAAGTTTATGGCACATTCCCAGCAAATTGTTTTACAGGGAAGTGGCTGTGGATTGTGGAAACCCCTCTATAGCTCCAGAGCTGCAAGTGAACTGTCGTGCTATGAAATTGGGGGAACCGGTTATACTCTTTACAGTCCTTCAAACCTTTGCAAGGCGGAGGAACTCACAGAAGGCGAGAGTTCCATTCGATCAGGTTCAGTTAGTTGGAAAATTAAGAACAATTGTGGGTTGCAATTGCAAAGCCCCCCCCCTTACAACAGCTGTAGAAATTGTAGCTGGGCTTGATGCATTCAGGTTCCACTCATAAGTTTCGGGTGAGCAGCTTGTGCATTAAGTATGCAAGGCAACAATTATACATAGCTGCTTACATCAAGTCAGACCACCAGATCATTTAACTCAGTGTTGTCTGCACAGACCTGCAATGTCTCTTTAGGCATTTTACACAGGAGACATTCAAGGATTAAACCTGGGTCCTTCTGCACCCAAGGCAGGTACTTTGCCCCTGAACTACAGCCCTTTGTCATAGTCCTGGATGAGCTAACTACAGAGTAGGTAGAACATAAGATCAGTTCTGCTGGATTGCACCAAGGACCCTTGTGATTAGCCAGGCAGTGCTGAGCAGCTTAACAGAAGCAAGCTATGAACACAATGGGTCTCTGCTGTTATTTGTCCCCGATGCCTGATAATTTAAATTTGAGAAGCATCAATCAAATCTCTTATTATAAGGTCACAGACCCACGAAAACACAGCATACAAAGAATAAAAGCATGAGCATTAAAATATATGCTTGGTTAAAATCCAATGTACAGTGGTACCTTGGGTTAAGAACTTAATTCATTCTGGAGGTCTGTTCTTAACCTGAAACTGTTCTTAACCTGAGGTACCACTTTAGCTAAAGGGGCCTCCCGCTGCTGCCATGCCACCGGAGCACAATTTCTGTCCTCATCCTGAAGCAAAGTTCTTAACCCAAGGTACTATTTCTGGGTTAGTGGAGTCTGTAACCTGAAGTGTCTGTAACCCAAGGTACCACTGTAATACAAAGGATATAACACATGTCTTTAGAATATCACATGCTGCAAAAGGTAAAAATGAGATCATCATCTTGCAACACCTATGAACAGAGAACATGGGCACTAGGTTTGCTATTAGCCAATAAATATTCCAGGGAACATTCCAGTGTCCTTCCAGGGTGTTTCCTCATAAGGTCACATTCAAAGAAGGCATGGCTCAACAGTTCAGCTACTTTGTCTCCACATGGACAAAAACAACCCTTGTATAGGACACTTTTGAGTTAGGGTGCCAAAAGCTGATTTTGTTGGGCACTGTGAAAGGCAGCATTTTCACCAGCAAACATTGTAGGAATCCTTTTGCCAGTGTTTGGTGCCACTCGGGAGTCAATTGGATGATGTCGGGTTTTGGG
The DNA here is from genome assembly GCF_964188315.1 of Podarcis muralis. Taxonomy (NCBI): domain Eukaryota; kingdom Metazoa; phylum Chordata; class Lepidosauria; order Squamata; family Lacertidae; genus Podarcis; species Podarcis muralis. The sequence continues at coordinate 18,994,699 of NC_135669.1, forward strand.
TGAAAGCATGACCCCGCGATTTAGGGCACCGAGGGCTCAGCTCATTTTGTGGAAAGGCAATGAAATGCAGCGTTTTCACCAGTCGATGGCAGGTTTTTGGTGAAACCGTGTGTCAGGGGCTGGGCAGAGGAGGAGGAATTGTGGAGACCATCTCCCCATCCTGACCCTTCCAGGGAGGAAGAAGAGGAAGACAGTAAAGATTTACAACAGTGGTTTGCAGGAGGTCACAGCTCAGAGGCAGATGAGGGGGAAAGTGGGGAAATAATGGGAGAGGAGGAGCAGGAAGAACCGGAGCAGCAGCTGGCTGACACATTGTCAATAGAAAGCATTCCAGACCCACCATCTCCCAGAACACGGCGAGCCTTAAGAGTAGGAGAGCAAAGAGCTCAAAGACAGAGGACACATAGCCGCCCCCTCAGAGGTGGCAATGATGATGACGAATGAGGAAGTGGGAGAAAAGAGGGTGGAGATTCACTCAGGACAATACCATTATCCAAGAGGCTGGGTTTTATAGCCTCTCTCTGTAAAGTTTGAAATAAAAAAGGACTAAGAAACTTCCCCTTGTCTTTATACTTTCCTAGGCAAACAGCTGGGAGCCGCTGACAGCACCCTGACACCAGGCCTGCGTCCTGGACGAGAAGCGGTGGCAGGATAGGTGCTGATTTCCTGCTGATTTCCTGCAATATCTTGATAGATCTCATCAAAGTCTTGCAAGATGGCCTGCGTCCTGGCCAGGCCTGCTTCTTGTTTTGAGAAGGCTCACTCTGAAGCAACAGGCTGTTCATGTGAACAACGCCAAATCCTTACCTTGTCTGGAGTGAGGCATCACTTATTTTCATTCTTGGACTGCTCTTTTCTGCAAGCATGGTAGATCACAAAAGGCGTATGTACACATGTAAACAAATACCCATGGATCTCAGCTTTCCTGGCTTGGAGCAACACACACACACACACACACACACACACACACACACACACACACACACTGTTTTGGTAGATGGAGTAACTTGTATTTAAAACTTGTATTAAAAGAATAAAATAAAGGTGTGTGCTTACAGGTAAACAGACAGGTAAACATTTCCTGTGATTTCCTTCAAGATCTTGTGAGTATTCATCAAAGTCTTGCAAGATGTCTAGGAGAGCAAAATATCTCTTGAGATTTGGGAGAGATCTTGCAAGCTCTTTCGGGGACCAATGCCACCACTGCTTCTCCACAAGCAGCAGAGGTGGCACAGCTGGCGGTACAGCTGCAGTACCACTGGCAGGTGGCTCAGTGGTGGTGAGTGCCCCACTGGTGGTGGTAGTGTGTCAGAGCAGGGTGGCACTTCCTGTTTTGCCTTAAGTGGTGAAATAGGACATACCACCCCTGATCTCAGGATTCCAGAACCTCCAGCTGTCAGTTCTAAGGGAAGGCAGGCAAGGACCCACAGCCCAGGTGGGGCTCGCTAGTTTGGGGAAGAGATGTGTGATTCCTCAGCTGGAGAAGGCTCAGGCGAGGCTCACATGCCAGTGTGGTGTAGTGGTTAAGAGCGGTAGTCTCGTAATCTGGGGAACCGGGTTCGCGTCTCCGCTCCTCCACATGCAGCTGCTGGGTGACCTTGGGCCAGTCACACTTCTTTGAAGTCTCTCAGCCCCACTCACCTCACAGAGTGTTTGTTGTGGGGGAGGAAGGGAAAGGAGAATGTTAGCCGCTTTGAGACTCCTTAAAGGGAGTGAAAGGCGGGATATCAAATCCAAACTCTTCTTCTTCATCAAGCCCAGAAGCTATAACAGGAAAGCCATCATGACTCTGTGTCCCTATGACTCCATGTCCTATTTTCTAGGGACAGTCCTGGATTTATGGTCGCTGTCCCAGTTTCTAATTTGATCCCGGAATGTCCTGCTTTTGCTTAGAATATCCCTATTTTCATTGGAGAAAGTTTGGAGGGTATGGAGTTGTGCAACCCCCAAGCCAAGGAAATAACTAACTATACAACCTTTAGAAGACATCTGAAGGCAGCCCTGTCTAGGGAAGTTGTTAAATGTTTTATTATGTTTTTATATATGTTGGAAGCTGACCACAGTGGCTGGGGAAACCCAGTCAGATGGACGGGGTGTAAACAACAATAATGGAATAGGACGTCCCTATTTTGGATGGTATAGCTTTGCTATTAATTGCACCTCATTTGCAGAGGTGTTTTTTTCAATGCATTTTGTTGTTCATGCAGCTATAAAGTCCTTGCCAATGCAGAAAAGTGGCACTTGAAATGCAAAGAATCCTCTTGGGTCTGTTAGGCAATGCAAACCAGCAAGGGTGCAAGAAAAGCTTTCAGCCTCAGGATGGAATAGTACACTCCCATATCTTCCTGTCGTGAAAGATGTCCTGCCCCCAGGGTGAATTGCTGTACCACTGCCATTTGATGGCAGAGCAGGATCAAAAGTCTGATGGCTGGACATACACACAAGTGCACACAGAAAGGGATATGGTTTCCACGGCAAAACACTTTTGCACCCAGAAACAGGAGTTCTACTTTTCTGCGCTAGCATAGATAGTACCTCATGAAAAATACCAGGTAGCTTTAGGTGAGGTTCCTGCAAAAATGAAACCAGGTATTTCCAAACAGAGGCACTGTTTTGGATCGAGACTGGAATTGCATTGGATTGAGAAACTGGACTGAGATTGGAAGCCCGATTCACGTTATAGTCAAGACAAATGGTACTGGAAGTAAAATGCTTCACTTTGCAAGACTTCTGTTCTGCTCCATGCTCCAGCCAGCTATGCCTTCAGGCAGGATATTCCATTGCATTTTGCTGCAGATTTCCATTCCCCCTTGCCCAGAGTCAGCATTTTGTAGCCACTAAAGTCAGCCTCCCCCCAATACATTTAAAGCATTCTTTTACCACTTTAACACTCATGGCTTTCCCCAAGAAATCATTTGTTGTTAGGAGACCCCTCCACAGAACTGCAATTCTCGGCACCCTTAAACTACATTTCCCAGGATTTATTTTAGGGAAGTCATGACTGCTAGAGTGGTTTAAGAATGCTTGAAATGTGTGGGGTGGATGAGACCATGTTCAAGCCCCTTTGGGCTGTTTCAGAGTTCTTCCTCCCCCTATATCCCCCCCAATTATTTATTGTACTTCCTGCAAACCTCACCTGGTTTAGCCAGCCAGTTGAAGCTGTTTCTGAGGTGTGGCCACTGTTACATGGTGACAGCTTCTAGGAGCCACAGGTGAGTGCAGGGTGGGGACCAAAGGTGGGCCAACTACCTCAGAAGGAGCATGATGTGTCCCAAACCAGAGGTATTACCCCTCCCCTAACACCCCATACACCCCATTGAAGGCAGAATGCTTCTGAATACTAATTGCAGGAAATAGCAGGAGAAGAGAGTACTGTTGTGCTCTATTCCTGGATGCAGGCTTCCCAGAGGCATGTGGTTGGTCACCATAAGAAAAACAATATTGGACTAGATGACTTCCCCTTGGCTGATCCTGCAGGCTCTTATGTCCTCTTGTATTTTGTGAAGGCACATTGTGGGTGTTGCGTGGAAACAAATAAATGGAGACAATTACATTTTACTTGGGATGCAGGTGGCGCTGTGGTCTAAACCACTGAGCCCCTTGGGCTTGCCGATCAGAAGGTTGGCAGTTCAAATCCCTGCGACAGGGTGAGCTCCCATTGCTCTGTTGCAGCTTCTGCCAACCTAGCAGCTCGAAAGCACACCAGTGCATGTACAGTGGTACCTTGACTTACAGACGCTGCAGGTTACGTGTTTTCGGGTTGCGCACTGCGCCGAACCTGGAAGTACCAGAACGGGTTACTTCAGGTTTCTGCGTTCGCTCATGCGCAGAAGCACTAAATCATGCTTTGCACATGTGCAGAAGTGCTGAATTGTGACCCGTGCATGCACAGATGTGGCACTGCAGATTGCGAACGCTGCAGGTTGCGAACGTGTCTCCTGCACGGATCACGTTCGCAGCCCGAGGTTCCACTGTAAATAAATAGGTGCTGCTATGGCAGGAAGGTAAAAGGCATTTCCGTGTGCTCTACACACAGAGGAAGGGGGTGTGTGGGGGCGGGCTGCCCAGGGTGTCACCACTGAGGAGGGTAACAAAATGCTGGGCGGCACTCACTGCGGGGCCTGTAGTGCGCCCGAGCCACACGTCTCTCCTAGGAGTGACATGGTGGCTTGGGCGCCTGCAGGCTCTCTGCTGCCCCAAACAGTCCTCCCACCGCCTCCCCTTCAGCCATAGGGCAGCTGAGTGGGAAGAGGCAGGCAGACTCCTTGGAGGCTCCGTGGAGCATCCTGCCCAAGCTAGCCCCACCCCTGGGTGCAGGGAACGCACGTTGCCCCAGGTGCCCAATCAGCTTGCTCTGCTTTGCTCACCTTTCGACAAGGTGTTCCGTTGCACCAGAAGTGGTTTAGTCATGCTGGCCACATAACCCAGAAAGCTGTCTGTGGACAAATGCCGGCTCCCTTGGCCTGAAAGCGAGATGAGCTCCACAACCCCATATTCGCCTTTGACTGGACTTAACCGTCCAGGGGTCCTTTACCATTGCCTTTTTACATTTCACAGTGAAAGGCTGCTGTCTGTCAACTAATGCACAGGACGGCACAAGAGAACCTGCACAAAGGGAGCAACCTGCCTCCCCTTGATGAATGAAACAGCACCTTCTCTGCCTTCCCTCCACCCTCCGGATCTTTGAGGGGTGGGTGAATTCTGCTCAATTCGAGAAGAGAACCTCAAGTGCCAAACCTCTGATCGATTCCCTTTAAGCACCTGCCAGTCGTCGCTCATATTTTCCTAGGAGAATGTAATGAGCTGGTGTGAAGGGTAGATCAGCAGGATGATTTGACAGCTATGGCTGTCATTATCCAGGGGAAGTTTGGCATGCCCACCATGCCACAAACACCTGGCCCTCCCCTTTCCTTGGCATCCCAGTCTTCTCAAGCCAGTCTTTGCTGGATTAGGCCATTCTCCTTGCTAAGGTGATCTCCATCACTCAGGGGCTGGTATAATGAGATGCTAATAAGGCTTGATGAGAAAGTGTCAGAAAACCTCCGTGGCTGTCATTTGGGAAGAAAAGAGCGAGCATAAATACTGCTGAAACAATGGAAGAGCAATTACTTCCTCTGCTGCAATGTTTATTAGAACTTTTATTCGTTAATGGGCTTTAACATTTAGGCTAAAAATGAATGCAAAATACTATGTAGAGGGGGGGATATGAGCTACAGTGGTACCTCAGGTTACATACGCTTCAGGTTACAGACTCTGCTAACCCAGAAATATTACCTCGGGTTAAGAACTTTGCTTCAGGATAAGAACAGAAATCGTGCTCCAGTGGTGCGGTGGCAGCAGGAGACCCCATTAGCTAAAGTGGTGCTTCAGGTTAAGAACAGTTTCAGGTTAAGAACGGACCCCCAGTGCTTAACCCGAGGTACCACTTAAACCGAATTAAGTACTTAACCCGAGGTACTACTGTATTCTGATGGCTTAAATCAGGCATAGGCAACCTTGGCCCTCCAGATGTTTTGGGACTACAACTCCCATGATCCCTAGCTAGCAAGACCAGTGGTCAGGGATGATGGAAACTGTAGTCTCAAAACATCTGGAGGGCCAAGGTTGCCTATGCCTGGCTTAAACAATGGAAGAGATGCTAATGCCATATGCGGATGTCATATAACTTCCAGGTGGGGAAAAGGGATGGCTTTGCCTTTGAAACCCAAGAAGGAGCCTTTCCTTCAGAGCGGTAGAAATCCCTTGGCACGTCAACTTCACCCTTTTGCAGATTCGCTTGACACCTGACAGATCACAATACCCCAAAGTCAACCGTCGTACACATTTCAGTCTGGTAAGAAAGGCTCATAAAACCACAAGGAAACCGCAGAAAGGTGGAGGGTTCAGAAACGCCTGGAGGCGTCTGTCATAAACCCACAACACCAGGTGATTAAAAGCCTCTCTTGACACCGGATATGCATCGCGGCTCCATTGCCTTTCTTGGCATCTGTTCCCGAGAAACCCTTTTCTGCAGTTATGGCCTTGCTCTGCACTATTCCTACCTCAAATCAATATTTAATGTTACGCTGTGAAATTGCAACTTTTGGATGGCAGGCTGAGAAAGGCATGCCTCTTTAACAGGAAACGAAGCGGTCGCTTTAAACCCCCCGAGCTTTGATAAAATATCACCTTAGGGGAGGCCGAGGGCCAATTCATTTCCGACATCCAGGGAACTTGTTGGGCAACAAGCTCTGGGAACGGATGCACTGAAAACAAATCTGCAGTGCGTGTTTTTGTTTATTGAAGTCATGCTCCATTTTGGCTTCTGAACGCCGCAAACCCAGAAGTGAGTGTTCCGGTTTGCGAACGTTCTTTGGAAGCTGAACATCTGAAGCAGCTCCCGCGGCTCCCGATTGCATGCAGGAAACTCCTGCAGCCAATTGGAAGACACGCCTTCATTGTCGAAGGTTTTCGGAAGTCAAATAGACTTCCGGAATGGATTCCTTTTGACAACCAAGGTACAACTGTATGTGGGAATTCAATTAGCATGCCTGTTTTCTGACTTTCTCAAAATAAGAGCCCAAGGGTGGGCCGTTCAGGACCATGGCACACAGGGATGGGAGGGAGACCACTGAAAATCCTTCCACACACCCCCCCCAAAAAAATGGAAGTTTCCATCCTGGGCCTAATACCAACTTCAACATGGTAGGGCAGTTTTCATTGGGACCACAGTATTGTGGGATGGGGGTGGGTGGAAGTGCAAGGGTGTTAAGACTGCTCCTTGTACAAAAGGCAAAAATGGATATATTAAATGCATTTACACATTTGACATCCCATATGTGCCGACTTTTTCCACGAATCCCTTGGCATAACCAACTGTAGTCAGGCTGAGATGCATGCGACTGAAAGCAATGCATCTGCTTCCCCTGTTTGCTTCATTTTATGAATTCCTACCCTACAGTGCAAAAGCATTTCCTCCCGAACTTGCAAAAGGTTGCATCCAACTAACATATGCAGTGTGGACCCGTGGAAATCAATGGATGTAAACCAGTTGCTTCCATTGACATCAATAGGCCTACTCTGGGAAAGAGTAACATTGGAGACAAACGTAAAGATTTCGTTAAAAGTGTCAAACTCATTGCCATCCCAAAGAAACCAAACACTTTGGTGGTACTTTATAGCATCCGAGGATCAGGGATCGGCTCTTCTCGTCAGCTGACTCAGTCAGGTGACGGGGTTGGTACTGCAGCCTAGACAGCATCCGCAAAGCACAGAAGCTGGACTTGCAGTGGAAACAGACTGCTGCTGGTACAGAGGTGGGCGGAAAGGGTGGAGCCCAGGTTGTTAAGATTCCTACCCCTGAGTCTTCCACCTTAATATTTATTTATTTTTCACTTTATCTCTCAAGATTTATATACCACTTGACAGCAATAAAAACTTCCAAGTGGTATACAAAAAAGAATAAAGCAATGAAATAATCAGTTAAAAACAACTATTTAAGAGCAATGGAGAACTTCTGGAACAACAATGGGATATTAGCTCCTCCCAAGGCGTGGTGGAGAGCAGCAGTGGCTGGGAATAGATAGATGTAACATTTTACAAGGACAGGAAGAAACACCATGGACAGAATAATTGTCACACACAGGAGGAAGGAATGCTTCGCTGTGGGTTTATAAATCATTCAACATGTCAAGATGAATGGATGTCGTTAATATTGCAGTTGTTGTATAAGGGTTTATTATTATGACTAGAATGTAATTGAGGATGAATAAGATTTTGAAATGCAGAAACAAAGTAAACCATCAATTCTAGCATGCATGAGGCCACCTCAATTATATAATTTGGCATTTGAATGATTGGGATTAGTAATTGTAATATAATTTGGCACTGTTATAATGAGGCTACCAATGGATTAGAGTGGTACCCCTGGTTACAAACTTAATTCGTTCTGGAGGTCTGTTCTTAACCTGAAACCGCTCTTAACCTGAGGTACAACTTTAGCAAATGGGGCCTCCCACTGCCACCACGCCACCACCGCACAATTTCTGTTCTCATCCTGAGGTAAAGTTCTTAACCTGAGGTACTACTTCTGGGTTAGTGGAGTCTGTAACCCGAAGTGTTTGAAACCCGAGGTATTTGTAACCCGAGGTACCACTGTATTGTAATTGAAAACTAATAAAAATGATTGTCAAAAAAGCAACAAAAACAACTATTTCATAGAATCATAGAATTGGAAGGGACCACATACATCATAATATTATTATTATTATTATTATTATTATTATTATTATTATTATTATTATTATTATTATTTCCAACCTCCTGCAATGCAGGGTTTGGTTTTGTTTTGTCAAAGGTGGGGCTCAAACCTATGACCCTGTGATTAAGAGTCTCATGCTCTAGTGATGTTCAAGAATAATTAAAATCAACGATTATATCTGTCATCTATCTATCGATCTATCTATCTATGAATCCATATCAGTGGTGAACTGGATTAAAACACATGCCGATATCCTATTGGTCTGGACAGGCCTTCCAAAAAAATTTTTAAAAATGTTTTTAGCGGGTGTCAAAATGGGTACAGTGAAATCGCTGACCTAATGTCAGTAGGCAGGGAGTTTCCAAGGGTTGGTGCTGCCTCACTGAAAGACTGATTTCTTACAAATGTGGAACGATGTGTCAACATTGGCTTACCAAGTTCTTCTATGCCCTCTGCTGTTAGCTACCACTTGGAAAATGTTGGTCATTGCTGACCCTAAGGCTTGGCAGCACAGCTGCCCTGTGAACAGGTGTCCATATTAGGGCAATTTCATAAGCCTACTTGGAGAACAGCTGCAATGAAATGTCAAAAGGATAGCTTTCTAAAAGGGGGGGGGGGAGAGAAGGACCCAGTAACATGTGTTGGTCAGCTGCCAAAAACCAGAGCTGTCTCTCCACAGAAGGATAATTTTTCCCCTGGTAATAAGATTTCTCTTTTTTCGTTTTTCTTCTCCTAATTGCAAAAGCAGCTAATCTAATATCTCGTTAGATGAGAATCAAAAGAAATAAAGGGAAACAAAATTGAATTGTAGCTCCTTTGTGCGGCTTGCCAAAGCATTTTCATAGGTTCCTCCCTTCTCCCTGTTGGAGAGCTGGATGCTTAGTAATGATAAATAGGAATCTTCAGGATATTTAGCCTTGCCTGTCCAGAGTTATTGATGCGATCCCAGTGGTCCTGGGATAATCCCCTCTCCAACTAAAGCCACTTTAGTCTTCTTATTTGTTGACCTGTTCCAGGGACAAATTAGAGGTTAAAGCAGGCAAAGGAGAATTGGCAAATCCTCTGCAAGATCAGGAGCCACCAACTCACCTCTGATGGTGCAGTCAGAACTATGGAACATACTCTTACAGGAGGCAATGTCGACCAACTTACAATATAAAAACACATAAATACATACCGTAGTAACGAACAAAAGCAATGCTCTCCCACAGTTTAAAAGGCCATAGATTTTATAATTAGCCAAAGGCCTGGAAGAAGAGGAATGTTTTTGCCTGGTGCCTAAAGATGTATAATGAAGGGGCCAGGTGAAGCTCCCTGGGGAGAGCATTCCACAAGCAGGGAGCCACCACAGAAAAGGCCCTTTCTCATCCTGCCGCCCTCTGGACCTCTCACAGAAGAGCATCAGATGATGATCACAGGGTCTGCGTTGGTTCATGTGGGGAGAGGCAGTCCTTGAGGATAATAATAATAATAATAATAATAATAATAATAATAATAATAATAATAATTTTATTATTATACCCCGCCCATCTGGCTGTGTTTCCCCAGACACTCTGGGTGGCTTACAGCATATCAAAAAATATAATAAAAACATCAAGCATTAAAAAGCTCCCAATACAGGGCTGCCTTCAGATGTCTTCTAAAAGTTGTGTAATTCTTTTTCTCCTTGACATCTGAAGGGAGGGCCCTGAGCCGTTCTTACGTTCTTGACTTGTAAACAATATCAATATTATTATCTCTAGTGAATGGATTTAAATTCACTAGAACAGGGAGAGAGAACCGTTCTTGGATTCTATCTCCCATTGGCCCAGCCAGTATTGTCTGTAGATGATGGAAGCTGGAGTTCAACAACACCTAGAAAGCCACAGGTCCTCCATCCTTGCCTTAGAAAAAAAGAGAGGGTTGTAGCCAATGTTGCTTACTCAGAGTAAATCCATTGAAGTGAATGAACATGCGTCACTTGGATGCATTCATTTCAGTGTGTCTGTTTGAGTACAGTTTAGTTGGATACAGGTTAAGGGATGCGGGTGCTGCTGCGGTCTAAACCCCTGAGCCTCTTGGGCTTGCCAATCAGAAGGCCGGCGGTTCAAATCCATGCGACAGTAGTGAGCTCCCATTGCTCTGTCCCAGCTTCTGCCCACCTAGCAGTTTGAAAGCACGCCAGTGCAAGTAGATAAATAGGTACCACTGTGGCAGGAAGGTAAACACCGTTTCTGTGCACTCTGGTTCCCGCTATGGTGTTCTGTTGTGCTAGAAGCAGTGTAGTCATGCTGGCCACACGACCTGGAAAGCTGTCTGTGGACAAATGCCAGCTCCCTTGGCCTGGAAGCAAGATGAGTGCCGCAACCCCATAGTCGCCTTTGACTGGACTTAACCATCCAGGGGTCCTATACCCTTTTTTCCCCTTAGTTGGATACAACCCAGTGATATGGCCATGTTGTATGGGGTGTTATGGGAGGGGTAGTAGTTCATATGTACATACATATGTTCTGATGTACTTGTTCCCTGAACTAGGCATGAAAGCAAAAGTAGCAAGTGCCCAATGTTTTTCAAGTGGTTTTTGGCAGCAAATGCTGAGTCTGAACTTGAGCTCTACATTGCAAAAATAAAAAATAAAAAATGGGAAGGACGGTAATGAGCTAACCAGAGTCCTTGTAAGAACAAACTAAATAGGGACTTTAACAAGAGCAACACAAATGATTAATTGCGGCACTAAAGTTAAGATAAGCTGCTTAGCTAGAGGACAATAGCCTGGAATCAAGCCCACTTTGGTAAGTGTTGTTGCCATCGCTTAGGACCAGTTTTATTGGCTTCCACAAACTTCTTAAGTCAGAACATCAAAGGCAACCAGGGGAACAAACTGGCACTCAGCACCCTCCGGGAATTGTTTCTGCTGAGTCAGATCATGCGGCAGAAGATGAGTCCCCTTCATTAAGAGCATAAGAAGATCCTGCTGGATCCGGCCAATATTGTCCTTCTAGTCAAGCAACTTGTTCTCACAGTATGACCCAAATACCCATGGGAAACCCGCAAACAGGATCTAACCACAAGAGTAATCTTCCTATTTGTAGTTTTCAGCAACTAGGATGCGGGTGGCGCTGTGGTCTAAACCACTGAGCCTCTTGGACGTACTGCTTCTGACCATGGAGGCAAAGTGGGTTCCCACGAGGCAAGACACAGAGATAAGAGCAAGAACCTTTATTGAACTACAGAACTGGACAACAGGGGCAAAGCAACTGCTTATATACATTCCTGAAAGCCTGGGCCACTCCCACTCCCAACATAATTGGCTGTCTAAACTTCCAAGCTGCGAATCATGACTCAAGAGGTCAAGGACCAATGGCAGAGGCCCAAATCCTGAAATCTCCTGTGATGGGACATCATGTATCGAATCAGAACACAGGAGCTCAGAATCATTAGTCCAGACTCAACCTCGGGCAAACACAGACCACTGAATACATAGCACAAGGCATACCCGTCATGGCTAGCAGCTATTGAGAGCCTTCCGCTCAATAATGGAGGCCATTTCTGCCTCCTGTGGGAGCGAGTTCCAAGTTTAACTATGTGCTGTGTGAAGAAGTGCCCTTCCCCGGAATGAGGTGAGATGAGTCAGGGTGCACCACATCTTTGCATTCTTGAATGGGGCACCTCCTGGAATGGTGTTCCTTGGGGGATTTCCCAGGTTCCACTCTGTTAAGGAAAAATCTAGGTGTGAGGCTGCTCAGTCACCCAGCTCGTCGGGCAGAGCCCGCGGGTCCCTGCAGAATAAAGGAAGGAGTCCGGCCAACCGGAGCAAAGAGCTGTAGACCAAAGTTTATTGTGCAATAGGTTCAAAGAGCAAATTTGAACCCCGAGGATGGGGTGACAAAGACTTTTAAAACTTTCCCACCATATCCCAGAATACAGTTTGTACAGTATCATTGCTACATCACTGACATGTCACAAAAGGGGAGGGGTTAACCTTGGCAAACATGTCCAGACATGTCCTTGGTACAAGATTAGCATAAGCAGACATGGCAGGGCAAGACTCAGGTATAAGATTAGCATAGACGAATATGTCTTATGTACCCACCACCCAAAAGTACAATAGAAGTTCCTTTGCATGTCTGGAGCCTGAGGCGAGTCAGGTGATGAGATTTGGCTTCCTTTGGCTAACAATGAGCCCAGCAATTGTCACCTCTGGGAACTTCCTGGAGTCCTTTTGCAAGGGGAAAATAGCTTTGGAATGGAGGAAACTGGGAAAGGAGATGATTTTATATTATTTTTAAAGCTAGGTAACTTCCCTGAGCTGTCAAGTTGAAAGGATACATTCAGACATAATATTTGTAATATTTAACTTTAAAGATATGCCCCCCCCCCCCGTTATTTCTGTAACAACTCCATCTCCATAGGTTCCATCTTCAATTCCATAGGTGCTGAGGCCAGTGATAGGGCAATGATTCTTCAAGGAGGTCAAATCCCCAATCCTGCTTTAAAACGTATGCATTTAAATGGAAGTAGTTTTGCGTATTTTCTTTTTAGCCAATTAATATGGAGACGGACTTATATCTGAACAAATGTAAATGGGAAAAGGGCTCAAAGCAGAGTGATTCACGGGACAAGGATAACTGTGACTTTAAAGATGAATGGGAACCCTTCAATACAAAGTATTTGAAGATGCAACAAAGTGATCTGGACTCCTTGGCTGGCTTTGAATAAACATTCACAAACTTTTTATTGATAATAATCAGCTAAATAGTTTGAGGATCTATACAACTGTGTATCATGCAGAAAACAGCATTCTTTGAGAAATCAAAGACTGGAACTGAGGGAAGCCGGGGGGTAGGGGTGGCTGGGTTTTGTGTGGGAGGGTGGGGGGAGGGAGGACAAATGGGGGGGAAATAAGGATGATATGTTTCTGGATAATATGTTTTGTTTTAATTTTGAATATTTTTTTTTTTTAAAAAAGCAGAGTGATTTATCCAGACTCTTAATAGCCACAACAGTTATATGGAACCTCAGAAGCAGAACGTCTCTGAATACCAGCAGGAGGACGGTTAGCTCTGTCCCCTGCTTTTTTGAGGGGGAGGGGATCGTTTTTATTTCATTTTACAAAGTTATAACAGTACCAAATACATATCCATATAGAGATTTATCTGATTCTTGAGACTTCCCACCATCTCCTCCATGGCTCTTACTGTCAACATTTTCAACTGCATATTATGATCTATATTTTGTATCTGTCCATATTGTTTGTTACATTACAAGGGTTATTAAAATCCTGCTAAAGTTTTCATCTGCTTACAGTGGTCTCCTAAATAAATTATAATTTTTTCCCATTCTTTCTTGAAGCTTTTGTCTTCTTGGTTCCTGAGTTTTCTGGTCAGTTTTGCCATTTCGGCGTAGTCCATCAGCTTGGTTTGCCATTCCTCTCTGGTGGGGACTTTGCCTTGTTTCCATCTCTGGGCTAGTAGCATCTGTTGTGGCTGTTGTCGCATACATAAAAAAATCTTTTCTGCTCCTTTGGAATATTGGTACCTACAATTCCTAATAAAAAGTCTTCTGGATTTTTTTTAACAAAAAAAAAAAACCCTCTCCCCTGCTTTTGAGCTTCTCAGATGAATCTTGTTGATTATTATGAGCTGCACTAAATGGACCTTTGGTATGATCCAAGAAACCTGTTCATAGCTAGCAAGGCTCTTACACTCTTTTATCAGCATACCTTGAGTTGGTTCAATATTATCAGCTTGTCTTGACAACAGTGTCCCAGTACATTTTCTTCAAGACGGTAACAACAGATTCCATGTCTGTGGGGCCAGATGCTACACACATAGGCGCCGACTCCATGGGGCTTGAGGGGGCCCGAGCCCCCTCAAAAATTCGTTTGGGGGGGCTCCGTCCCCCCAATAATCTCCGGCGCCCCTCCAGCAGAGCGCCATCGCCGCCCCTCCCCCAGCCCAAAATGCACAGGGAGGGGCGGGCTGCATGCCTCCTGCCCTCCCTCCCGAGCAAAAGCTCCACCCAATTTCCTTTGGAGCTGATTAATAGGCGCAGCACGCTCTCCCCTATTCGCTCACAAGGAGGCGGCGCCACTTTATTTGCATATTCATGAGCTTATTTATTATTCATGAGCTTTCCCGGGCCCCCCCAATATTTTTTATAAGTCCGCGTCCCTGGCTACACAGGTGACCTTCTACAAGTACACCTGCTTGCTTTTGTAGCACTGACATAACCAAACCTACTCCAAGATGGTAGCCAGCATCAAAAGACACTTCCTTCATTGAGGCTGCCCCCCAAAGGACACCAGCTCAGCCGATGCCATTAAAATCCTTCTCAGTGTACACAAAGCCTGTTCTACATGAAGAAAACAAAGATCTTTAATATTGGAGATGGGCTTTTAAAGAACAACAAAGCACCTTCAGGGAAATGAAGTCAACAGCAAACAAACATGATTGCCTATCCGCGAGAAATTAAACATTTAACAGCATGATGCAAGGCTATTTAAAACTGAGGCCTGCAGAAGTGATGAGTCCAGAAGTGCTGGTTAAATGTCACACTTGGTTTGTTCCACCTCCTTCCACTTAAAAACAAGCAGCAAACAAACACCCACAGAATGTAAATGGAGAGACTAGCCACCTTTGCTTGAAAGTGAGTCCCATTAATTTTAAAGTGACTGCAAACAAGTGTGTGTAAGTATGTTTAGGACTGAGACTATTTAATCTTGAAGTGTGGCCTGTCAACACAGGTAATATGGCATGGTTTAAGGCAGCCTTCTCCATGCCCTACAGATGTTTTGGAATACAATCCCCATCAGTGCCAACCTGCATCTCCATTGTGTTTCCAGACATCTGGAGGCTGCCAGGTTGGGAAAGGCTGGGTTAAAACATGCTGCACGTTACCAAAAAAACAGTTGCTGCTTACCCAGAGAACACGTCTCTCACCTAAACTGAAGAGATGTGGACTCTGGCAATGAAAGGCAAAGCTATTTATGTTCAAAGCAATAAGCCAAACACTTACCTTTCCAGTGATAAGAGATGCCTTCTAAACCAACCCCAAATATGGACAGGCTGAAAGGAAAATACAGGCAGACTACAATTTCAATAGTCATATCAGACCAAATCCTCTTTTTCCAGTGCTGTTTTTCTAGAAAAAGGGGTGCCAGAACTCACCAAAAACACTTCCCTCATTCTCTTAGAATGGCAATGGTGCCAAATGTTCTGAGAGGTGCCAGAACTGGGTTCTGGCGAATTCTGGCTGAAAAAAATGTGTTGTATTTTATCCCTATTGTCCACCTCCCCCAATATCCACCCCTGCAAGCCATTTACCACCCACTCCAAGGCTGCAAAATGTCTTGCGTTTTGTAAATCCCAAAGCTGCCTTTCATTATTTTCTGGACTAAAACTCCCAACCGCTCCAGGCAGCACAGCTGTGCTGGCTAGTAATGGTAATATCTGGTTCTCAAAGGTTCTGTGGAACAAACTCGATGTTGCTCAAACCCCCCATACAGCATACAAATGTGGCGTTTGCCCGTTCTTTTGGAAATGTCTGTACAGGGAGAGAGAAAGGATTAATAGGTAGACCAATAGAAAGCCAGAGGCGGAGCCTACCTGTTTTTAAAAGGCTTAGCCAGAGGTTTAGACAGTTGGGAAAAAGCAGTTGGGGGAAAGAGCAGTTGGAAGACAGATGGAAACAGAGAGACAGTTAGTGCAGTTGGTTTTTGTGTGAGGGGAGGTAGAAGAGTTAGAGACAGGATAAAATAAGATTAAGAGAGTAAAGGGTAACAGCATTTCGAATGCATTTAAAGTTTATTTGTGTTTGCAATAAACTACAAACTTCGTTGTTAACTTGAGAACCTGACTGAGACTAAGTGATTTACCCGGGAGAACCTGGTTGGTGGCAGCGGATTAGTGGTGTACAGGTCAATAGTCCGTGAGATGACTGGGGGCTCCGTACAAATGCCACAACAAGTTTATTCTTTTATCCAAAGGTAAGCAAGTACAATCGCACACCCACACAGCCACAACACATATCAAGAGAAGGAACACAACACCAAGGCACTTTGCTGATTAATAACTTTTCACCTGTGCTGGTGGGCAGTTCACTGATCTCAAGAAGACGTTATATCATTGGGCTGATGGGAGTTGTAGTCCAAAACATTCAGAGGGCATCCTTATTCTCCAGCTGGGGTCAAAACTACTTGCAGGTGTTCTTCACAGGGGTCAGTTGAGGTGGCAACTCTAGCAACTTGAACTAATAAGCATTTAACAAGGCATCCCTAAGAGACAAAACTAGCCATATTCAGAGGTTATTCTTTGTGCTCTGTAGCTGTATTACGCCACATTCACAGTACACATTTAAAGCACTGTGAAACCACTTTAAACTGTTTCCACAAAGAATCCTGGGAACTGTGGTTTGTTAAGGGTGCTGAAAGTTGTTAGGGGACCCCTATTTCCCCTCACAGAGCTACAATTCTCAGAGTAGTAGAACAACTAATCCAGAATGCAGCAGCTAGATTGGTAACTGGGAGTGGCCACCGAGACCATATAACACTGGTCCTGAAAGACCTACATTGGCTCCCAGTATGTTTCTGAGCACAATTCAAAGTGTTGGTGCTGACCTTTAAAGCCCTAAAAGGCATCAGCCCAGTATACCCGAAGGGAACTCTGGGAATCATAGCTCTGTGGGGAGAATGGAAGGTCTCTTAATAACATTCAGCATCCTTAACAAACTACAGCCCCCAGAATTCTTGGGGGAAGCCATGATAGTGCTGTGACCATATGGTGCAAATGTGGCCTTAGTCTGTTGTAGCAAAATCAACAGAGGTCCTCTCCAGACATCCATTTTATTGGGTGGTTGCACTGTTTCATTTCCAATCAGTGCATGCCCCATAACGTCCTACTGAAATCGTGTAATTATACAACAAATGTTCTGGTTACATTTTTGTTGTGCTATAGGACTTTTGGACATTAATAATGTGGTAGCACTGGGGAAGCATCACAAAACAAACTAAAGCAGAATAAATACACCGCCAATGCACTATTATTGAGCCAAGAATATTTTGCAGAAAACACCTGCGATAAAACGCCAGTCCGCAGGGGCCCAGAGAGTCTTGTGGCACCATAAAGACTAACAAATTTATTGTTACATAAACTTTCATGGACTAGAATCCACTTCATCCAAAATGTCCTCTGTAAACAAGGAGCATTTAAAAGGAGCTCATGAGAGATATATAGCTAATAATTAATCTAGACTGGACACTGCAATAAACGGCTACAGAAAACTCAACCAGGTGAATCAAGGCATGTGGAAGATCAGACGATGGAGATCACTGCAGCCTTCTTCCCATTTTGCAGGGATGGAGATAATTTACCTGTCCAAGAGGAAGGCATCAGAGATAGTAGCAGGATTTTGGTGTTGTTGTTTAGTCGTTTAGTCGTGTCTGACACTTCGTGACCCAATGGACCAGAGCACGCCAGGCACTGTCTTCCACTGCCTCCCACAGTTTGGTCAAACTCATGCTGGTAGCTTCGAGAACACCATTCAAACATCTCGTCCTCTGTCATCCCCTTCTCCTTGTGCCTTCCATCTTTCCCAACATTAGGGTCTTTTCCAGGGAGTCTTCTCTTCTCATGAGGTGGCCAAAGTATTGGAGCCTCAGCTTCAGGATCTGTCCTTCCAGTGAGAACTTAGGGCTGATTTCCTTCAGAATGGTTTGGTTTGATCTTCTTGCAGTCCATGGGACTCTCAAGAGTCTCCTCCAGCACAAGAATTCAAAAGCATCAATTCTTCAGTGATCAGCCTTCTTTATGGTCCAGCTTTCACTTCCATACATCACTACTGGGAAAACCATAGCTTTAACCATACGGACCTTTGTTGGCAAGGTGATGTCTCTGCTTTTTAAGACGCTGTCTAGGTTTGTCATTGCTTTTCTCCCAAGAAGCAGGCGTCTTTTAATTTCGTGGCTGCTGTCACCATCTGCAGTGATCATGGAGCCCAAGAAAGTAAAATCTCTCACTGCCTCCATTTCTTCCCCTTCTATTTGCCAGGAGGTGATGGGACCAGTGGCCATGATCTTTGTTTTTTTGGTGTTGAGCTTCAGACCATATTTTGCGCTCTCCTCTTTCACCCTCAATAAAAGGTTCTTTAATTCCTCCTCACTTTCTGCCATCAAGGTTGTGTCATCTGCATATCTGAGGTTGTTGATATTTCTTGTAGCAGGATTTACTTTGCAGCAAAACCAAAAACTTTCCTCCCAGCCTCCCAATCAATAGTGTCATGCTGGGCCAGTATTAAAATTCTAGTTACTATCAATATTAAAGTTTCATTTGCAAAATGGCTCAATCGATCCAAGCAGACAATAACCTCTTAACAACGCACCAGCTCTGATGGATTAGCTCTGACATGGAATTTTTGGAAGCCTTTCTGTCACTTCTGTCGCGTGGACCTCTGCTGAGTCCAATCAGAAATCGATGTTTGCTGTCTGAAGGCCTAAACGTCAGGTGTATTTTGGGAACTTTTTCGGCCCCTGGTTTTTGCAGTTGTTGAGGGGAAGGAAAGAAGCGGCTTTTTAAGGATAGGTTTCCCATGAAAACATTATCACAGCTATTAAACCAATATTTAATACTTGGCTTTTTGAGGACAACTCGATAAGTACTGATTTTGTGTCACAGAGGAAGCAATTATGTCTTCAAGAAAACCAGAAAAATAGCCTGCTCCCCCCCCATGCAAGGAGGACTGAGGTTCAAAGGCCAGGGGATGAAACAGAAGTATCTAAATTATAAGGCATTTGTCAAAAAGGATGGTATTTCTTGTCCACAAAATTGATTTCCTTTCTGCTTCTCTAAAATGAAAACAGGCCAAGTGAGAGGAGCAGGGGTCTCCTCACAACTCTCAGCATCCTTAACAAACTATAATTCCCAGGATTTTTTGGGTGGAAACCATGACTCTTTAAAGTGGTTTGTTAATGCTTTAAATATATAGTGTAGATAAGGCCTCAGATTTGTACCTGGGACCCTGACTGCTTCTGCAGTAATATAGCAAGGGCTGCTGGACTTCCAGGGCTGATTTGAAGTCTCCAGGTTTGCCTAGCCCCCTCCAGGTAGCAGGAACCAGCTGCAAATTATAGCACACACTCTCTGGGAAATTCTGCCTACCTCTGCTCCTGCTTTGCCTCTCCCAATTAACTTCCATCTCCAGATATTGGTGATGGAAGGGAGTGCAGAGGAAGAAAAAGAGCAGGGCTGGGCTCAAGAGAAGCTGGTAATGATAGTGCAGGTGTACCTGACACGAGGTGTGGGGCTGCCCTCCATACATCACCAGGGGTTAAATGTTTTATTTAACATTTTCCTAGCAGCTACACCAGCTCTTGGAGGGAGCGCCCACAAACCATAGCTTACATAGTCGTGTTATGAATTAATGCTATACTCTCCAGTCTTTCCCCCTAAGGTGTGGCAGTGATGATTGCTGTGCTAGGGGCATAGCTGTCAACTTTTCCCTTTTTTTAAGGGAAATTCCCTTATTTTGAATAAGGGAAGAAAAGGGGAAAGTTGACAGCTATGGCTAGGGGAGACCAAACCTTAGTTTTGCACCTTTGATCAGGTTGTTTGTTGGGGGAACAGCTCTACCCAGCAATGTGTAAGATATCCTTGCTGCTGTTAACTATGACCACTTACTTCCTAGTGAAGAGTGTTGTGTTGGCTTAGCTCTAGAAGTACCTGTTTGCCAATTTATTTTATTTATAAAGAATAAATAAAAATATTTACATAAGATTCACAGTAAGGTTATTATACCAAATCATGGATGCTCAAATCTAAACAAATACACATATCCAAAAAGAACAAGCAAAGGAAATATAAAAGGAGAAGAAAGTGAAAGAACTCAAAAGACATGAAAGCAAGTAAGAATTCTTAAAGAAACAAAAACAAACCTAGCTTTGCATCATTGACTGATCTGTATAGCGGGTAGATAAAGAGTTTTTCTCCTTGTCCCTGCTGTGACAAATTCCCTCAGTAAGATGGAAGCAAGACAACATGTTTAAATCAGCAAAGAATTCGGTGATTCTCTCTGAGTGGTGGTGGGTACACTATAAATCTGCAGCAAGGATTCTCTTCTTCTCTCCAGCTTGCTGCTTTGATTTTAGCTCAAATCACTCCAACTCTATGCCCTCAACACTGACTTCATCCTTCTAACTATGCACAAGTTGGGGGAGAGGGCCCCATCCATTTGTCATCTCACACAGACCCACTTCCTTTGTTCCACTTAATGGCCCATCACCCAGGCAATCACCTCACCAGGAAGCTAGCCTGGCTTATATTTTAACAGTTGCTGAATCCTGCGGTTAGGAGGGTCTCCCCAACTCATACCAATACCCTTCAGGTTTAAACTAGTATCTTGCCTGGACCTGAGCTCTGTGAGTGCAGCTTTCTCCCTATTGAAGCGCAGAGTGTTTGAGGACCAGGACATTCACGGGGAAACCAAAATGCTTGCTTACAAAGCTATTGTACTACCAACCTCATTGTATGCTTGTGAAACGTGGACCACTTATAAATGCCATCTCCAACCAGGGGCGAATGAAGGCATTGTGACACCCCGGGAAGACAGGAGAACTAATAGCAGTGTGCTGGAAGAAGCCAAGATCACCAGTGTTAAAGCAATAATTCTTCAACATCAATTTCATTGGACTAGTCATGTTGCGCGGATGCCTGATTATCATCTTCCAGCAACTTCTCTATTCCGAAAATAAAAATGGAAAGTGTAATGCTGGTGGTCACCAAAAGACGTTTAAAGACTCTCTCAAGGCAAATCTAAAAAAATGTAGTATAAGCACCGACAACTGGGAAACAATGGCTTGCAAGCCTGGAGAACAGCCTTTAACAAAGGTGTGATGGGCTTTGAAGATGCTCGAACTCAGGAGGAAAGGGAGAAATGTGCTAAGAGGAAGGCACACTTGGCAAACCCTCACCATGATCAACTCCTGCCTATGTCCCCACAGTGGAAGAACGTGTGGATCCAGAATTGACCTCCACAGTCACTTATGGACTCACTGTTAAAACCGTGTTCATGGAAGACAATCTTGCTCAGCTACGAGTGATCGCCAAAGAAGAAGAAGAGCATGAAGGGTGCTGGAAGCTGAGACGATATTTCACAGGCCTTTCTTCAATAGTTATAACTTTATCTGGAAAATAACTTATCTGAGAGCTGCAAAGTTTGATAAGTGTGGGTGTTTAAAGAACTGACTTTGATGGGAGCTTTGTGGCTCAGAGCGGCCTTAAGCTCTTCAATGCATTTTTCAAAAGAGGCTTGCCCATCACAGTGTGATAAGATCTCTCAGCCAGCTGATACAAATTCGTTCCTAAAGCAATTAATGCTGCATTGTTTATTGAGCAAATCCACAGCGATCACTTCTCAGAAGTAATGACATACTATTATGAGTTTAATGAAGCCTTCCTTTCTATCAGCATGCCTCTGGCTTATGCAATAACTCCCCCCACCCACCCACCCACCCCAAAAAATACCACACAGTTTGAGTCATCCATTGGGCAATATGAGAAATGGCAAAGAGACAATCAACAAGCAGCAAAAATTTAACCGGATAGAAAATGAGAAGCTGGACAGAATTGGCTTTGTAATTCAGCCACATAAGAAAGACTGTAAAAGTTACTAGACCTCAATATGTTTTATTAGCACTAGTTAACCATTGGCAATAGGGACGCAGGTGGCGCTGTGGGTTAAACCACTAAGCCTAGGACTTGCCGATCAGAAGGTTGGCAGTTCAAATCCCTGTGACGGGGTGAGCTCCCGTTGCTCGGTCCCAGCTCCTGCCAACCTAGCAGTTCGAAAGCACATCAAAGTGCAAGTAGATAAATAGGAACCGCTCCGGCGGGAAGGTAAACGGCGTTTCCGTGCGCTGCTCTGGTTCGCCAGAAGCGGCTTAGTCATGCTGGCCACATGACCCGGAAGCTGTATGCTGGCTCCCTTGGCCCATAGAGCGAGATGAGCGCCGCAACCCCAGAGTCGGTCACGACTGGACCTAATGGTCAGGGGTCCCTTTACCTTTACCTTTAACCATTGGCAACACACTGATAGACATAATGAAATAGAATCCATCTTGGCCCCAGCTGATGAAATATCCCTTGCCTTGTTTCCTGCGGATGATTCTTACCTGTATACATAAATGAGAACAGTCTCTGTTTATAGTGCTCCTTCGTCAGTCTATGGCTATATGCACAGGGCAGAATCCGACAGCTCTTATGCACACAAAGTGACCCCGGTGCATTACCCCCAGCTCTGTGCATGTATAAACTTGCCCTTACTATCTGTGGGGCGTCTCTGCCTGCCCATTATAGCACTCCTATTGCTAATCACCGTAATGCTTTTAGCTGCCATAACTCCTAGCAACAGCTTTGATTTACTGATCCACGTAAGCGTGTGAATGGGGGGGGGGACTTTCTGAATGCTTCCCTGAAAGAATAAAACTAGAGGAACAGCAATAAGGTTGGGTTAGACATGGGGTAGACAACCTAAGGCCCAGGAGCCGGATGTGGCTCAATCGCCTTCTCAATCTGGCCCACGGACAGTCCGGGAATCAGCGTGTTTTTATATGAGTAGAATGTGTCCTTTTATTTAAAATGCATCTCTGCGTTATTTGTGGGGCATAGGAATTCATTCATTCCCCCCTCCAAATATAGTCCAGCCCCCCCCACAAGGTCTGAAGGACGGTGGACCGGCCCACGGCTGAAAAAGGTTGCTAACCCCTGGATTAGACCCTTTCTCCTTGATGTGGAGGTTCTCTACTTGAAGGCTGTAGGGTTGCTGTTGTTGTTTGAACACAGTGGAGCATTCATCAGTCATATCCCCCACCTGTGGCCAAACTAGCGTTGCTTCAGTGCTCAACATTTTGCTAAAAGGGAGAAATATTATCCAACAATCTGTGCTTTTGTTAAGTCAGATTTTAATACCTGGTCTGGAAATGTCAGCTCAGTTGCAGGCCGGGTAAATGAGCTGTTGTTGGCAGCTTTCAACAGACAGCTTTTCATGGGGCTAGAATTGCCGAATGACCTTCCCAGGTGTTCTTTTCTTCTTCCCTTTTTTGCACAGATCAAGAAATCAAGACTTAAACAAGAACAGTCTGTGGCAGTGCTAAATTTCTCAAGGGAGACACACCGAGTCTCAAGCCTGCCTTTAAATCAGGGTTGGGGAACCTGCAGCCCTCTAAATGGTTTTGGAGTCCAGCTCCCAAAATCCCTGACCATTAGCCATGCTGTCGGAAGGGGTTGATGGGAGCTGGAGTCCAGCAACAGCTAGATGACTTCTGGCCTTGTTTATAACTGCAGATGTTCAAGGGCTGCCCAAGAGAACTCAGGAACATGGTCAAAGGGCTTCTGCACATCCTCAGAAGGACTCTTCCCTTATTTGTTCATATGCCCAAGAGCTAAGCCTGAAATGTGATTCTGGGATTAAGCCCAAAGGAAGCTCTGGTTCAAATCAAACTCTATCTTTCAACAGTACTGCTTCATTTCTATTTTCTCCTGAACTTATTCTTAGTTCTACTGTCAAACAAATCACATTCAAAATGTCAGCTTTTAAATTTGTATTAATTTGGAGACAATCTGTTAAAAGTAAATGGGAAATCAATAAACATAATTGACAAAATGTCATTTTTCCTGAAAATGCCAGCTTCCCATTAGATCACAGGTGGCCAACAGAGCATCCTTCAGATATTGAACTCCTCCCAGCATAGCCAATGGTGAGAGACAATGGGATCTATAGTCCCAACAATATTTAGCATGTTGGCTATCTCTGAATTAGCTATTCATTTTCCTGACACCCTGTAATTGATACCTTCCCTTTGGTTCTGTCATTGAAAGATGACCTCTTGAAAACAGATTTGGGGATTTTGAAACCTTGCCAAAGGATTCTGTTGACCATAGGACAAATTACATGTTTGTCCATACATGGGATGGTGGGAGGAAGGAAGTGAAAGGTCCTTGAAACAGCTTCCAACACCTATTAACCATTAAAACAGTGGCAATCAACAAAACCATGGGGAGTGAGAAAGAATGAAGAAAATGTCAAGTTACAGTCAAGCCAAGTGGCTGCCAAAAGAAAATGGTCTTTGAGACCAACAAAAAATGGGTTAAGCCATGGATGGAGAGAATTGGTGGCTCTCTGGAGGCTGTTGAATATTGGCTCCCATCAGCCCCAACCAGCATGGTTGATAGTCAAGTATGATGGAAATCATCTGACATCATTTGGTGGGAAGCAAGTTACCAACTTCTGGATTAAGCAGATCTCTTGGAGCAAAGGGTCCTAGCTGCTACTGCAGAGCAGGCCATTTTCCATATTCCTACTAACTGTACTTCAGACTGGGACAAACAAGAGGGAACCTTCCACTGACCACAGGAGACAGGCAGAATCATACACAGGGGTATAACCTTTTAACTATCTTGGTCTTAAGCCATTTAGGACTTTAAGGTGTGGGATATAATCCACTGGAGCAGTCACATACAACATTCCTTGTTTCCCTAGAGTGGGCACAAGCAGGAGGATGTTACTTCAGTCAGTATAACTTCCTGTTCCACTGGTTTGGAATGTCCTCCCCCTGAATGTGACCAGGGAGATGGACGTGGACCTGGAGTCAGTGAAGTTGACTTGGTCATGGAGAAGGATTTTCCAAAGGAATGGCTTTTTGCTCTTTGTGTTTGACAGTGACAAGAAGGGGCTCATCCACACTTACCTTTCCTCCGTGCTTTCCAGGGACAGTTTGCACTTTAAAGACCTGTGTCAGAAGGTCCTTTTCCTCTGGAGCTTTCCCCATGAAAACCCACTCTTTAAAGCTGAATCGGAGCAAATGACAATCCATGGAAAATCCAAATTGTCATTTTATTGCACTTCAGTTTTAAATAGCAGATTTGTGCAGGGAAAGCTACAGAGCAAGAAAAAGAGCATTCAGGCACTGAGCTTTGAAGGCCCATCTTTTCCAGAAACAGGCACAGTTTGTGTACTAGCCAAAGCTTGGCAGTGGGATTCTTGACTGTCTTGTTACCTAAGGATGGATGAACCTGTCAATTTTAATTTCTCTTAGTTTCTTATTTTCTCAATCTAACATTCTGTTCATCTGTTTATTTTAATTTCAAAAGATACCTGAATTTTGGTTTGCGTATTGGTGTGTATGTGTGTATGTTTTGCAGTAAAATGGGAACAGAATGAATATTTTCCCCATCCCTACTTTTGATAGAGTGCAGCCCCTTCAAAAGAAAGAAAGAAAGAAAGAAAGAAAGAAAGAAAGAAAGAAAGAAAGAAAGAAAGAAAGAAAGAAAGAAAGCTATTTTTGTTCATGTGCTAATTTCTGGAAGAACCAAATCTTTTCCCCAGTAAGGGAGAGTTATCTTTGTTTTCTCTCTCTCCCATGCTTTGAATCATTAATCTTAAAAGTGTTCGCACAATGAATTCCCAGGTGACATCAAAGAAAGCATGCATATGCAGATTGGTTATCTTGGGTGCAGCGGAAAGAGGTAATTCAATAAGCAGCATCAGGAACAAAACATTTCATCCCATTTCATTGGCAGAAGGTATTTTGGAAGTGCCATCAATTCCAAGCTGGGGTTGGGTGAGCTGATTTAGCAATGGGACTCCATGCCTTCTATATATATTCAAATCTCCTAAACTTACAATACTTCGAACTGTGAGATGCTGACGCTTTCACAAATCCCGTCTCAGAGGGCTGAGAAAGGTAATGCAAAACCGTTCTCCTTTTAGCTGGCATGAAATTGACACTACCCAATTTGCAGTAAGGTAGGAATGTGACTTTGCCACTAACTTCAGCAGTCTGCGCCCTTGTTTTCTTCTCTCTGCTGCCTCCAACACCCCACTTGCTATTCCCATCACTCCGCTCTCTTGCTTTCCTCACATTGCTTACCAGGGAAGGAAAAACAGAACATCAGTAACGTAAAGCAAGCCCAGTTGTGTCAGTGTGACAAAACACAGACAGAATCGTATTTGGGTGTTGAGCCTGGGTGAGAATTTGCATTGCAGCTTATTAGTACAGACATGGGTGGTTGGGCTCGGGACTTGATTAATCAACGTTTTGGTTCTGAGTCATTTAGTGTGTGAAAAATGCTTAAGGGAGACAGGGAGAGAATGTGATTGCAAAGCAGCCTCCTGTATTTCCTTGTCCCACTAACTCTGTGTCTCCTGCTCTCTTGACACTTTGCAAAGAAGCTGTGCTGTGGGCAGTGGATTGTGATCCCATGGACAGGATCAAAGGTAGCAGGGTTGGCTCAGGGTAACAGTGGGACCTTGGTCTTGCTAAAGGGAGCCGGCAGAAACTAAGAATCAGGCTGCAAGAGAAGTCCATCCATCAGGGTAATCTTTGTGGCATCTCAAAGAACTAAGAAATCAGCCAGATGAGTTGTTGCACCAGCAACTGCCAAACTCCATTAGTTCCCCTTTCCTCCTATAAAAACTACGCAAGGCTCTCTCTTTTAAAGTTCAAATAATGGGTAACTTTTACTTAGTGTACTTGCACTTGCAGATTAAGGTAAAAAAGGTAAAGGACCCCTGGACGGTTAAGACCAGTCAAAGGTGACTATGGGGTTGCGGCGCTCATCTCGCTTTTAGGCTGAGGCAGCCGGCGTTTGTCTACAGACAGCTTTCCGGGTCATGTGGCCAGCATGACTAGCCGCTTCTGGTGAACCAGAGCAGTGCACGGAAATGTCATTTACCTTCCCACCGCAGCCGTACCTATTTATCTACTTGCAGCTGGTGTGCTTTCAAAACTCTGGTTGGCAGGAGCTAGGACAGAGTGATGAGAGCTCACCCCATTGTAGTGATTCAAACCGCTGACCTTCTGATTGGCAAGCCCAAGAGGGATGTGGGTGGCGCTGTGGTCTAAACCGCTGCAGATTAAATAGGCAATGCAGGTAGGTGTTACTTATGCCATTAATACATCTTACACAGATTTGTCTCTACGATAAATCCGGGTACAGACTTACTGTGAGGCAGACAGCAGCACAACAGAACATCCCTGCTGCTCTAACTGTTAAGACTTCTAATAACTGCCATAACCGTACCAAAGGACTTAACTGCCTCAGATGTATGGCATCACAGAGTTCTACAGCCCTCTACTTAGATTTTGGATGCTTTCATCCTGCAAATTAATGTTTGCTTTTAAAGCTAACAACGCTTCTCCAGGGAGAGGGGCAGAGGATGCTTCATTATTTCACAGGTGCGTCCAGCCTATCTATTAGGGATTGGGGACATACAGCCCCCTGCAGATGGGGTTCTAGGGTAGAGCGTGATCAGTTCAGCCGCACTGGGTGCCATGCTGCAGGGGGCGCCATAACAACGTTGGAGAACAGAGCTAGAGAGGTGGGAGGCATACCAAATTTTAACTGTCTCACAGGGTGCTGCTGAAATCTGAGAGCCCAAAGTGTGTCACTGGCCCTCCAGGCGTGTCCTTGGACCCCAGCTCCCATCAGCCCTATCCTGAAGGAAGGTGAGGACAGGTGACCTCACCTAGGCCCGAAGTCACCCCCCACCAAAGCAGGCTCAAAGCTTCTCAAAGCTTTTCAAAATCATTTTTCTCAGCAGCTAAAAGGCATTAGCTAAGCATCAGAAACATTCCGCTTGCTGTAACTAAAAAAGATTGCAACAAGATAGAGGACAGAGCCCATTGTCTTCTCAGGCCTTTCTCAGAACCACATTGCAACTTGCTTTCTCTCCGGGAACCATGCCAAAGCACAAGAATGAAACAACAGGAACACTCTGAAAACCCCCTCACCCCCTTTCCTGCCAAGAGTCCACAATAGTCCCAAGACAGCTTTCTGTTCATGCTCAGAGGAACCTCAACATGGGGCAGGACTCCTGAGGGAGGAGAAAGGAGGAGGGAACTAGAAAGGGGTATATATGCTTGTGCACATGACTGTGAACTTCGTGCATGCTTTTGTGGACTATCACACTTGCTCCTTCTACCAGTTCATGGATGGTAGAAATAAACCTTTTTCTCCGAAACTATTCCTTGAGTGTCTGTTGACTCCCACTTCCCTTTCCCAGGCGCAATATTTTTCCCACCCGAGGGCAAAGCCTCATAAGGCTACAATCCAATGTGGCTAATGGTCAAGGATGCTGGGGGCTGTGATTCCACTACAGCTGTAGGGCCAGCCATACCCTATTCCTGCTATCAAAATAGATATTCTGCACAGCCCTTTCTGGAGCAGTGGCACTATTTATTTATTTAGGAGAGGACTGCACCACTTGGAGGACTCTACCCTCCACGTTTGAATCAGTTGATGAAATGTCTTCCATTTGGGGCCTTACTATCTTTTCTTCTTCTATTGCAAGACTTGATGATGGTGTGGGAGGGGCCTCGAGGGTCCCAAAAATGTGGTAATATGGACTCCTGAGTGTGACTGGTAAAGGGAACCTATAGCCTATCGCTTTAAGAAACTGCTGAGAAAGTCTTTCCTTTACAAGTAGCCCCCCCCCCGCCCCCCCAAGAGAAGCTAAAACTCTTATCACAAGAACACAAGTACTGTAGCTATACACGCAGGTTCACACACACACAATACAAAGCACAATAGGTTATGCAACAAAATGTATTTATGTGAAGGCCATGCAGGCACAGTGAATTAAAGCTATGTCAACGAATATGCTTATTCTAGAAGCGCAGGCACACTAAAATGAAATGTAACAAAATAGGTTCTGGCTAACGACAGCTTGTATGCTTCTTTGAATGAGGTAATGAGAATGCATATGACTGGAGGAAATTGCAATGCTTTGTGTAAGAAACCTATAAGTAACCCCCCCCCCGGGTATTTGGGAGGGGTTCCAGCCTTTGTGGAGCGATCCTGCTGAAACACTTTACAGTGGTACCTCGTGTTATGGACAGGATCCATTCCGGAGGCCCGTCCGTAATGTGAAATGCCAGCAACTCGAAGCACTGCGTCTGTGCAGGCGCGTGACGTGATTTGGCACTTCTGTGCATGCACGAGCAGCGAAACCCAGAAGTAACCCGTTCCGGTACTTCCAGGTTGCCACGGGACGTAACGCAAAAAGACGCAACATGAAGCGGACGCAACATGAGGTACGACTGTATTGCAGTAAATAAACTTTCTGGATTCTTCCTTCAACTTGACTCACGAGTAGTTAATGGAACAAGTGAGAGAGCAGATTTGCCCCCCTCTCTCCATGTTTGAATCAGTTAATGAACTGTCTTCCGTTTGGGGGTTTACTATCTTTTCTTCTTCTATTGCAAAACTTGGTGATGGCCCTTAGCAAAGCAATAAAGACTATGAGATTTGTAATGAAATGATTTATACACTTTTTGGGGCATGGCTCAATCTTCAAGAGGAGATTGCGCATACGAGAAAGCAAGTGAATTTCCGGAATGGGGCATGGCTTCTGCTTTCAGGCTGTCCCGTAGAAACTTTCCTATCTGCTTGTCCCTGAGAAGAGTAAGGCAGAGGGAACAGATAAGGTGAAATGACATTGTATTCACTAAATCAGTTTCCCAACACCATTTCCTGTTATCTTGGTTGTGGTCCCCCGACAGTTGGTGCGATCGCCTATGGGACACACCTCATTGTTTCCTGGGAAGCGGAGCTTCTTGTCTTTGTCATCCCTTAAATGTAAAAGAGTTTGAAACATGAAAAGAAGAAAAGGAGCCAGCAAAGCAGATGTTCTTCTCTATTAGGCGCTTTGATAGGCATCCTAAGTCGTTTGATTTCCCTACCGTATTAAGGATAATTTCCTATTTCACAGCATAATGCAGAAGACAGGCTGTAGTGGAAGCTGACAGGCTGGGTTCCACTGCCAGAAACATTTCTTCCTCCTAGCGGGAGCTTTTGCATCGAACGCATGGATTAAACAGCTTAGGAGCAACAGAAAATGACAAGTTTGATAAAGCCCAAACCGGCTTAGCATCTCAAGGTTGGGGATGGGAGGTCTTAGGAGCTCATCTCTGTGTTTTATTCCAGTGCAGAAATATGCAGAACACTCAACACAGTCCATGGTCAAAATAGATTTTCGCAGACTCTCGCTTTACATGGTTAATCTGCAAAACAGTACCCATAAAAAGCATTGTAGCCAGGGAGTTTGTTTGTGTGAGAGATATATGAATGGCCTAAAGATGGCTCCTGCCCTGTTACACCCTGTGAAGGTGCAATCAGACACTCCTTAGTTGACAATATGGAGAGCCCTTCACATTGTTGACACCAATTCACACAACAAGTGCCAATGACCCAGGAGTGTGGTGGTTTGGAAAACAGAACATAATGCTTGGTTTCCTAAATGGGAGACTTGCCAGTTTCCTAAATGGGAGACTGTTTCATTGATCATCTTCTTTGTGAGGAGCAAGAATTGGAGTTCCATGGCATGTTCATAATACTTCTTTATTTACAGTCTGGAGAAGTAACAGTTCCCAAAGCAATAGGATGGAACCTGCTCTCCATAGACCCTCAATCCTGCTTCTTGTAGGCTGCATGCAAAACTGTGCAGTTTTTCCTTTCTCCTTTGCCAAGCTGTTCCCTTCTTCCTCTTTTGCATGTGCATGCACACACAGTGTGGAGAAGTGACCATGATTTCTCTCTCTCTCTCTCTCTCTCTCTCTCTCTCTCTCTCTCTCTCTCTCTCTCTCTCCCCCCCCCCTTTCTCTCTCACACACTGCTTATGGATGGAATAAACAGGTAAAGAACCCCTGGACGGTTACGTCCAGTCAAAGGCAACTATGGGGTTGTGATGCTCATCTCGCTTTCAGGCTGAGGGAGCCAGCGTTTGTTCACAGACAGTTTTCTGGGTCATGTTGCCTGCATGACTAAACCGCTTCGGGCGCAACAGAACACCGTGATGGAAAACAGAGCACACAGAAATGCTGTAGAGCACACTGAAAGACCATTTACCTTCCCGCCACAGCACTGGTGTGCTTTTGAACTGCTAGGTTGGCAGGAGCTGGGACAGAGCAACAGGAGCTCACCCTGTCATGGAGATTCGAACTGCCAACCTTCTGATTGGCAAGCCCAAGAGGTTCAGTGGTTTAGACCACAGCGCCACCCACGTTTATGCAATACCATGCAATACTAGTGCTGATTAAGCAATCACACATAAGAAGAGCCCTCCTGGATCAAGCCAATGGCTCATCTTGTCCAGCATCTTGTCCTCATAGTGGCCAACCAGATGCCTATTATGGGATCCCTCAAAGCAGGACCTGAGCACAACAGCACCCTACCCACTTATAGTTACCACCAATAGTAGAGGTAGAACATGGGCACCATTGCTAGCAGTCATTGATAGCCTTATGCTCCATGCATTTTTCCATTCCTCTTTTAGAGTCATCCAAGTTAGAGGCCATCACTACCTCTTGTGAGAGTGCCTTCCATAATTTAACTTGGCACTTTGTGATTAAGTCTTTTCTTTAATCTGCCCTTAATCTTCCAACATTCAGCTCCATTGGAAGCCCATAAAGTCTCTGGGGCAAAAACGACAATATTTTGCTTGTTTGGGAGATGTAGCAAGAGTAACACAGTAATTTGATAACATGTTCCAGACTTAATTATTCCCTGCACAGATGAAAAAGTATTCCCCATGCACAAAAAATGTTGAGCGTTTCTTTTTGGCTTAGGCTGAATTGCATAAAATGTGAAGGTGGTGGCGAGCTGGCGAGCTGGCGAGCTTTTGCTTATTTATCCATCCTATTTTCAAGTTCATTTGTGTCATGTACCTTGCTTTCCACATGTGAACCCACACTTTTAAATTGCAGAATAATTTGAATGTTAATAGCAATAATTAATTCAGTCTTTCCTCATTTGCAATTAGACATCAGACTTATTATTTTCCCACCTAAACTACTGCATTATTAACTTTCTTTTTGCGTGTTTAATTCAGCTGAACTGTTCAGATGTCAGGAATGTAAGATAGGTGTGGGGAGAGGGTGTGTTTATTAATATTCAAACACACTTTGCAGTTTATTCTTATTTTAAAATGGAAACAGAAAAGAAGAAGACCTGCCTGTGGTTTATTTTTCCTCCTTTCTGTGACTCCTCCAAGCTGTGATGACCAAACATTCCTTTCAGGGAAGCAGCAGGTCCATGTTATTAGCAAGGGCCAATTAAATGCTACTGTATCCATAAACTAATCAGCACCCTTCTGGACAGAAATTAATTAAAACGCACATGTAAACATATGACTGGAAAAAGCACAGGTGCATAGTAAGTCATTCTGTATGCAAACGCAATCAAGCAATGACAGCCAACATGATTTGCCTAATGACCAACTGGGGATTCTTTGAATTGATAAAGTTCAAGATGGAGGAATGGTGGAGACCGCTGAGACATTAACATATGAGAGTGCTGGAGGTGAAATAGTTAAACAGGTTGCCCAGTCAGGACCCAGGAGGGTGGAGTCAGAGGGACTATAAAACCAGCTCTGGGAGGAGTTCGGGGAGAAGTTTGTTGGGAGTTGGGAGGTTGGTTGGAGTGGGAGTGAATTGGGATAGAGTTGTGGGTAGGTTGAGTTAGTGTAACGAAATAGGTTGAGTCCGGAACAGTTAGGGGCTAGGCAGACAAGTAAACATCTGAGAGGTAGTTTAGTGAGTGAGAGCAGGTAGTGAAAGTTATAGGTCTGGATAGGCACCCCATGAATGTAATTGACTGATGCTCTTTATGAAACCACACACTTGTTAAACTGCAATAAATAAGCAAAAGTTTATGTTTCAATTTAATCCTGACTGGACTCAGTATTGTCCCAGGTAGGGCCTGGGTGGTGGCAGCGAGAAATAAAGTGGTGGCACAGGGATCAATAGACATTGAAACGTCTGGGGACCCTGTGTGATCACCACAACCGCCTCCCCAGCCTGACCCTTCCAGAGAAGAAGGCGACAGTTCAGAATTACAACAGGGGTTTGAGGGAGGTTACAGCTCAGAGGCAGATGAGGGACAAAGCTGGGAAATAATAGGAGAGGAGGAGGAGGAGGAGGAGGAGGAGGAGGAGGAGGAGGAGAAGAAGAAGAAGAAGAAGAAGAAGAAGAAGAAGAAGAAGAAGAAGAAGAAGGGGGAAGACAGCTGACGGACTCAGTGTTTTTAGAAAGCATGCAAGACCCTCCCTCTCCCAGAACCTGGTGCACCTTGAAAGTAGGAGAGCAAAGAGCTCAAAGGCAGAAGGCACAGCTCAACACTCATAGGGATGACGCATAATGGGAGAGATGGATGGGGTGGAGATTCACTTGGGACAACGCCATTATTCCAAGAGGCTGCATTCCCAAGCCTCTCTCTGTGAATATTGAATAAAAAGCCTTGGTAAGAACTTTCCATGTCTTATTGATTCCTGACAACCTACTGTGGGGGGGTTGGATCCTCTGACACTGCCGCATTTGGTTCAAAGGGATTGTTGTCAGTTAAGTGAATATAGGACTGCAGCCTTGTGTGTGTGTCAAGGCGACATGGGAAGCTGCTACCCCATTACTGCTGCGGCACCACCCTAAAGGCTCCTTTTCCTGGGTTGCGTGGCTATGTCTGTGAAGTGGCCATGGCAGGTTCCAGTGGGATCTCACCAGAATCTAGCCACCACTGCTTTCTCTGCCTCTTTGCAAGCAGCAGAGGCAGCAATGTGGGCAGGGCACCCGTGAGAGTGCCACCTTTGTGGTTCCACTGTACGAGGCAGCTGCCTTAGCCTGCCTCATGGGTTGGCCAGCTCTGGTGTGTGAGATGAATTATACACATAATTTAGACACCACCACCCCTTATCTTTCAGCCTATGAAACTAATGCAACACACAACAAAATAACTCATAGAATCATAGGATTGGAAGGTACCCCCCAAAAGTTCGAAAACAGGAACACCTATTTCCGGTTCTGCAGCGTTCAGGTTCCAAGTTGTTCATGAACTAAGCTGTTTGAAAACCGAAGTACCACTGTACCTTGCTGCTGGCTATCAATACATGCTACCACATAGAGATAATAGCAGACCTTTCAAGCGTTCTGAGAGGGAAAGTCCAAGCTTTTAAAACCACCCTAAACTCTTTTCATGGCACCTCACTCCATATGTACCGAAGGGGAGGTTGACTCACATGTTTTCTCATGCCCGCAACTTGCCCTCCTTGTTTGTATTTTATTTTATTTTTGTTATGTCGTGTGTGTGAGGAGGGGAACATGTGAAAGTACAGAAGAACAAAAGAAAGAGAAAAGAATGGGAAAAGAAAGAACGATGACAAATGGTGCCAGTGGAAAAGCAGTGTTAGATTCCAAGGTTATAATCTTGGCTGCACAGCTCTGTGAAATATGAAATTATTGTTGGCACTGAAGTCTCCTCTATTGATTTTTACTGAGCTCTTTAATAGATGCCAGTTGCTAGGATCTCCGAAATCCTTTTCTATAGAGTCCCAAAGTAGCCTTATGGTTTCCAAGGCTCTTTTACACATTTCCTGGGACTTGATCCAATATCCAGGTTATTAAATTAAACCTTTACAGTTTAAAGTTTACACATTTGTCCCCTTTAAAGTTTATCAATGCAGGCTGGATTCCAGATGACAGTGGGTCTGTTGTTGTTTACAAAACAACAGTAGGTGTGTTCACACACACACACACACACACACACACACACACACCAGAATGTGTCACCTTTGCCAGCCATTAAAGGAGTCGTCTGGCAGCATCTCAGAAGCTAATGCTTAAACAAAAACTGAATTTGTGATGCCAGTGTTGTGCCCTGAGACCATTAGGTTTATTTAGTGAGAAATTGACAAGGAGACAGAAAATTCAGACTGCAACATTATTGCCTGGCAAAGGGCTGCCTGCCATTCAGAGGTTATTGATTCCGGTAGACGTTTAGATTGTAAAGTGTGAGGAAATAGATTTCTAAAGGTTTGGCATTGAAATGTCACGGGCGCCCATTTGAAATGCTTGTGGACTGAGTGCATTACATGTGTTGAAAGGCAAAGCTGCAAATTAAGGACTTCATGGGGTTGGGGCGAGAGACGACCTTTGCATTGTTAAGTTAGCTTCCCCCCCCCCCCCAAGGAAGCTGCCCTCTTTCCAAGGTTTGACAAGGTTTGTGGGTGGCTACATTTCAATAAAAATGGTGGTGGCGGGGGGGGAGGGGTACAATCAGGGCTGGATTTAGATGATGAGAGGCCCTAGGCTACACCACTTGTGAGGCTCCTCCCCATCCCACACCCTCACAACTAGAAGAGAATGGAAGAGTGTTATAAACAAAATTGAGCGAGGCCTGGGCAGGCTGGGTCGTCCTCTTATATACCTTATATATTGATATGACAAGGCATCTGACCCTCACTTAATCTCATAGCTCTCCTGTAGCTGCCTCTGATTAGTTATCATTTAACTCTTGGGGGAAATAATTAACATCACACGTTATGTGAATGGAAGTTGCCCAACCAATTAACCAGCTACAGTGGTGCCTCACCAGACGAAATTAATTCGTTCCGCGAGTTTTGTCGTCTTGCGATTTTTTTCGTCTTGCGAAGCACGGTGTCGGAAAAGTTTTGGAAAAGCTTCAAAAATCACCAAAGTCTTCAAAAACCTCAAAAAAGGCTACCACACCGTGTGCTATGAGTTGCTCCTCGAAGTCAAGTCGCAACTGTATTAACGGTTTTAAGAAAAAGGAAACAAACTTGCAAGACGTTTCCGTCTTGCGAAGCAAGCCCATAGGGAAAATCGTCTTGCGAAGCAGCTCAAAAAACAAAAAACCCTTTCGTCTAGCGAGCTTTTTGTCTTGCGAGGCATTCGTCTTGCGAGGTACCACTGTAGAAGGATTACTGTTAATAGCACCAGTTTTCCTATAACTTGATATTGCTGGATAGTTTTGATGAACTGCAAAAGCTTTTTTAGTTTGCTTTCTGTTGCTATCCTGGAACTTTTCTTTATTAGTGCCACTTTGTTTTGTACGATTCCTTGAAAATGAAGGAAAACAACTTTTCTGCTTGTATATGGAAGTGATATTTCAAGGCACGTTATTTACCGTCCAATTACAACACAGTTGTAACGTCCACAGTGCTATAGACAAAATTATAGGAATGAGAATTTAAAACAGGGTGGGGTAGGGGGACCTGTGGCCGTCCCAATGTTGCTGCTCCTATCATTCCTGATCATTGGCCATTCTGGCTGAAAAAAAATGGGATAATATAATTTTGGTTACTGAGGACAAACAAGATAGTGTGGAGGCCTGGCCAGGACATAGGCGTCCTGACTGTGACAAAGGTGACCTGTATGCTTGCTTGCTTGCTTGCTTGATTAACAGCTGTTGGGAACTTCAAGGTCCCTGCTCTCCCTTCTTAGAAGGACAATGGCAAGAGAGGTCCTTTGTAGATCGTCAAATGCTAACATAGATATGCATACAAATTTCTCTTTGAATCTGGAGGACAAAATTGCCACCAGTTGTACTCTCAGGAATGAGCTGGTTCTTTGAAGACAGTTCTTGTAATCCCATTAACACACCAACAGGACAGACGAGAAGAAGAAAATAGGCTCCCTGAAAATTAATGTTAACTTCTAACACCAGAGAGAGGAGCCACAGGGAACCAATACAACAACGAACCTAATTTCCCTCCTGTCTCCATTCGCAGTATTGCACAAAAGAGGAAAAGGGCTGCCGGGCATTATCAGGGGCCTCATGTTGGCTGTAATTCAGGGCTCCCAGCTGCCGGTCTTTGCCTGCGCGGCAAGATAATTATTGAAATACTTCTGGTAGCAAACTTGATGCATTGAAGAACCTGGCAAGTTCACTACCCAGTGGAGAGGTTTCATGATGTTAGGAGGGAGAGAGCAAAGAAAAAATGAAGCTCTACTTCCATGCTGGGAAGAGTGGAAAAGTATCAATGTGGTGTGATTGAAGAGGGGACTGGATTCCAAGAGGGATTTGATGCTTTCCATGGACTAAATGGTGGGGAAAGAACTCCAAGCACCCGAGGAAAACCCTTCATGCTGTCTGAAAGTGGCTCTGGGTGATTGGCAACGAACTAGGGATTCAGACTCCAATGGAAAGATGTTTCTAAAAAATCTCTTTTTTAAAAATATATATATTTTATTTTCAAATTTTATAATCACAATAATTCAATACTTTCCCAAAAAATACAATATAGACTTTCCCCCACCCCTTCCCTGGATTCCAATTTTCTCCCCCATAATTTCTTGCATCTCATTTTATTTCTCCAAACTCTTTGTTTTCCCTCTTATTTATCTTAATTTCCGATTGTATAATTACATAAATGTTATAACAAACCTGCTAACATTTTAATATATTTACAGTGGTCTTTTAAATAGTCTATATATTTCTTCCATTCCTGCTCAAACTTTTTTTCATCTTGATCTCTGATCTTCACGGTCATCTTTGGCATTTCGGCATCATCCATCATCTTAGTTATACATTTTCCCCATTCTTTCCTGAAGTTTTTGTCTTCTTGGTTTCAACATTTTCAAACAAAACTATCTAGTGGTAGACTGATTGGGGACACAGAGGGAATTAGGGACTCAGCACACAGCCCTGCCAGAAACATCTGGTGAGAGAGCCACAGAGGGAGTAACATCCAGCTGTTGGGCTGAAATGGCTAGTTCATTCCAGAGATTGACTCCTTTGGGCCTCCGTACACAGTCCAATGGAAGAGGTGACTGAAACTCTTCTAGCAGTGAGGTGGTCTGGAGGACCATAAGGAACAGGAAAAGCTATTTCAGCACCATTTTTTCTCTCTACTGTTGAAGGCAGCATCCCCTTGAATACATCTCCCCTTGTCGCACTGCTTTCCTCCAGGGAAAACCACTATTTAGCACTCAATGGGAGCAAAGAGAAATTTGATTTTTCTCTGGATTGATGTTTGTTCCAATTTAGCACCAAAGAGTGGGTTTTCTCTGGGAAAGGTGTAGGGCAAGGGGAAAACCACTCGGACCGACACATGGAAAGTGTGGATCAAGCAGTAGAGAAGCAGACGTGTGAACCAACTCAGAGTGCTGGGCTTAGATGGGCCTTCCTGACCTGATCCACCAGACAGGCTCCTCTTATTTCTTCTGGCATCTCCCCTGCTGCCCAAACGGAGCTGATAAGCTCCTCTTTTTGCATTTGTTATTCTGCCAAGTGTCACGCGTGTGGATGGCATGGTATCAATAAGTAATGGTCAACCCCTGTAGAAAGGGACAACAATGCAATAAGCTGGAAGGCCAAGTCTTTTGTTGCTAAACTTAGCTTGACAGTAAAACTATAACACTGGGGCATGCTGGGTGTTAATGCACCAGCTCCCCCCCCCCCAGTTGAGGCCTTAGAATCATCAGCTATAGTTCACTATAAATCCCCTCTCTTCCTCTCTCCACTATTTTTTTTTCTTCAGCTTGACATCCAATTCAATTACACAGTGTCTGGGACAGGAAAAAAATGTGTTCACATTGCCGCAGTTCAAGCCAGATCATAAATGTAGGAGACAATTACGCAGACGCAGTGGCGACAGAGTAGAGTAGTATATTATGCTGACCGGCTCTGCCTGTCTCCATCCCCCTTTCCACACAGATCCAAAGAGCCACTGGCAAAGCAATTTAGCCTGTTGGAAAAGGGACAGTGTTTAGACACTGGGAAATAATTGAGAGTTTGCGTGCAACGGAAAGGAAGTGGCAGAATCCAAAAAGCAGGATCAGTTCCAACCTACCCAAGGCAGTTAATTAGCCAAAAACAGTGTCGGGAGGAAAGGGTTATCAAGGTCTGAAAATATCGAGCCTCTTTTACGCACCTCCTGGAGCCAGCAAACCATTTTCCATTGGCTGTCAGGTGGAAATGAATTGAGCCCGTATACTAACGGGGGACTCTCTCGCCCAAATGACATGGCAGTGGGGATAATTTCATATGGTATGAAAAATCACGATGTGTCGCATATGGTATGCATTAGGGCTGTGGGAAATGAAATGCCAGACTAGGGGAAAGACTGCTGTTCAGTGGAAAGGAATGTGCGTGCATGCAGAAGGTTGCAGATTCAATTCCTGGAAGCATCTCTTGGTAGGGCTGGGAGAGACCCCAATCTCCAAGCCCCAGAGAACCATCACCACTCAATGCAGAAGCAATGCTAAGCTTTATGGACCTTTGGTGGCTGGGGGGACCCAGCCAGATGGGCGGGGTATAAATAATATATTATTATTATTATTATTATTATTATTATTATTATTAGGTGTGGCTCATCCACACTTACCTTTTGCCATGTTTTTTTCCAGGCATAGGTCCATGCTGTAATGCTACATGTTTGAACTCCTTCCTTCCTTCCTTCCTTCCTTCCTTCCTTCCTTCCTTCCTTCCTTCCTTCCTTCCTTCCTTCCTCCCTCCCTCCCTCCCTCCCTCCCTCCCTTCCTCCCTTCCTTTTTCTTTCCTCCAAGCTTTTCCTGTGAAATACAGCTCTTTAAAGCTGGATCAGATAAAACATCAATTCAAGTTTTCCATGGATTGCTGTTTGCTCTGGTTGAGCTTTAAAGAGTGAGTTTCCCTGGGGAAAGCTCCAGAGCAAAAAAAAAGAGGGGCACTCAGACACAAAGCTATAAATTGCAGACCATGTCTGGAAAGAGCAGAGGAAAGGTATGTGTGAATAAGCTCTCAGAATAAATCATATCCCTCTGATTAGATGGACCCTCTGTTCTTAGGCCAGAGAGTGCGTCTTCCAGGAAAGAACAAGCCCCAGCTCCCCACCTCTCTCTTGCTTTAGGAATAAGTCCCTGCGGAGTCAACCATATTCCACACAGGGAACAGAAATCAGGAAGCTTGCCAGCATCCAGCCAAGTGTCCCAAACATTTGCTAGATAAAGTCCCCTTTCTCAGAATTATAAATGCTTGGGGAAGTAGGGATGGTGCTTGCAATTTCATAGTGCAAGATTCTCTTAATAGGGCAATTTCCCTTCTGTGGCAGCCAGCATAAATACTACTGGAAATTATTCATCAGCCACAGGGTTCATAATATGGAACTCGGCAACTTGAGATGCTCATTTCAAGCATGACCTGAGTATTCCTCCAATTTTATTCTGAACTCCGTAAGAACTCACCCCACTCTATGCAATGCTCAGATGCCCCATCTCCGATAGCCATCTCAGATAGGCCCTCTGACCAGCAGGGTCAGAAATGAAGGTACAAGGAAATGTTCAGGAGACAGAAGGAGAGCTATCCAACCAGGTAATGGAATTAGGAGCCTCAAGCCAGGGAACTGTTTCAAATGCTTCCTCAGCCACTATGGGTTCCTTATGCTATGAGTTCTCTGCTGGTGCCAGTGATGGACAGGAGGGAGTGGCTCTATCTCTCTTTCCCCATGCACCTGCTGTAGAACTGGCATTCTTGGAGGATCATCAGAGGTGGGGGAAGAAGGTTCACAGGTCATGGAGGACTTGAGGCTCATAGAGAGGTGGGTGTTGGAACTCATCAGGTCCATACCGTATTTTTTGCTCTATAAGACGCACCAGACCACAAGATGCACCTAGTTTTTGGAAGAGGAAAACAACAAAAAAAATATTCTGAATCCCAGAAGCCAGAACAGCAAGAGGGATCACTGCGCAGCGAAAGCAGCAATCCCTCTTGCTGTTCTGGCTTCTGGGATAGCTGCGCAGCCTGCATTCACTCCAGAAGATGCACACACATCCCCTCTTACTTTTTAGGAGGGAAAAAGTGAGTCTTATAGAGCAAAAAATACGGTAAGTGGCTTTTATTTGATCTGAATTGATTTGAGCAATCCAAGTTTTGTTGCTGATTAGAAATAGCTTGAATTATCCTAATACAATTCAGGGAAATGAGCTTAGATATTCATTAAAATATGTACACACAACCTGCTCTCCATCTGCATGGGAGCCAGGGCGGGGTACAGCAACCCATCATGACTGAATACTTTGTCAGCGCAGAAAGTCTAGATCTGATGTGTAGAGATCTTTCCTATTCTACTTAATTCAAGAGGATTCTGGAAGCTTCTCTGTGTGAA
Organism: Podarcis muralis; assembly: GCF_964188315.1. Taxonomy (NCBI): domain Eukaryota; kingdom Metazoa; phylum Chordata; class Lepidosauria; order Squamata; family Lacertidae; genus Podarcis; species Podarcis muralis. The sequence continues at coordinate 19,035,839 of NC_135669.1, forward strand.
AGAAACTTCATGATGTTTGGGTTATTTCTTCAGAGAAGCTGAGTACAGCTGGTTTAAACTGGTTCTGTTATCTCTTTCTGTCAAGGTGAGGCTGACTATAATAGTTGAGACAGAAGGAGCCTGGGTTTCACACTTTCTCTTTCTATCTCTTTTCCTTCTGGTGTGTTGCTCTGTACATAGATAGTGTTAAGGCTTAGTCTTGTTATAAGTTGCTGTAAGTCTGAGTTAAGACTCCTGCGACTGGATTTCTTATGGACATGGCCAATCTTGAATGTATTGCATTTGTGACCATTATGCTCGTTTGCCTTCAGTAGCGATAAAACTCTGCTAGATGAAGTACAATTGCCTCTGGTCTCTTTTGGGGGGGAATCCTGCAACGTGTTTAAGTTTTTATCCTGCCTATTATACATTGGAATCGACTCTGGATCAATATTGAGTAGAACTTTCATTGACATACTCTTGGTGAGAAAGAGGAATTCAGAGGCCTTTTAAGAACATGAGAAAAGGCTGTTGGCTGGATCAGGCCAATGACCAGGATCCTCTTCTCACTGTGGCCGGCCAGATGCATCTTCTGGGAAACCTGCAGACAGGATTTGAGCACAAGAACACTCTCCCCTCCTCTATTCTCCAGCAACTGGTACTAACTGTTCCTTTATGCAACAGCTTCTGATCTGGTTCGCTGCAGAGAAGCAGGCATATTCTGAGAAACAACCCTGAGCAAATTTGTCTGAGTTTACCAGACACTCCTCCGGGGGGCTCAGCCAAGGACAAGAGTTGGTCTCTTACACTTTAGCTATTGCTCCAGCACCTTTACATCTTGTGTTTAATCTCGGAGCCCTTGCCTTCAACCTGTGTGAAGACAGATATTGGCAGGTGTATACAGTGGTACCTCTGGTTAAGTACTTAATTCGTTCCGGAGGTCTGTTCTTAATCTGAAACTGTTCTTAACCTGAAGCACCACTTTAGCTAATGGGGCCTCCTGCTGCTGCCGTGCCACCGCTGCTCGATTTCTGTTCTCATCCTGAAGCAAAGTTCTTAACCCAAGGTACTATTTCTGGGTTAGAGGAGTCTGTAACCTGAAGCGTCTGTAACCTGAAGCATATGTAACCCAAGGTAATAATAAATAATAAATTTTATTTATATCCTGCCCTCCCCAGCCGAAGCCGGGCTCAGGGCGGCTAACAACAATAAAACAGTACAAAAGTACAGCATAAACAACATAAGGAAGGTACCACTGTAATTGGGAGCCTGCCCTGCTAATCACTTTATTTTGCTTGCTTTGTAAATCAAGGCAAGCCCTCCTCCCTGTGGCGTCACATCCTTTGTTTGTGCCTGGCGCATGTGTGCGCGCACCAGGCAGTACCAGGGGCTGGGTGCAGAGGGTGAACGGAACCCACCATGCCAGTCTAACTGTTGTCACTGCTGCCGCCAGGCAAGCACAGGGCATGGAGAGTTCATGAGGCTGCACTGTAATGCCTGCACACATGGGGGGGGGGAGAGCCTGTCCATCCAACATGGCCCTTGGCAGGTGCATCACCCCAGCACTGGCCAGGCTGCCATTCAGTGAGGAGGTCGTTGGTGTGGTGGCAAGGCCGAGCTCCCGGGCCTAGGTGGCAGGCAGGGTGGGAATCCCTGTGTGGGGACACCTGGCTTGCACCCCCTCAAAATCATGCACCTGGGGCTATGGGCCCCCTGGCCCTCCCTGCGCTACACCCCTGTCCCACTCTGATCCTTAGCCCTAGAAAACTCAACACCTTGTCATTGGTTTTCATGATACAGTCATACCTCGGGTTGAAGTAGCTTCGGGTTGAGCATTTTCAGGTTACGCTCCACGGCGACCCGGAAGTAACGGAACGTGTTACTTCCAAGTTTCGCTGCTCGCACATGTGCAGATGCTCAAAATGACGTCACGCGCATGTGTGGAAGCGGCGGATCACAACCAACGCACGCAGAGACGCGGGTTGCATTCGCTTCAGGATGCGAACGGCGCTCCAGAATGGATCCCGTTCGCATCCAGAGGTACCACTGTATCTGAATGAAAAAAAAATTAAAAAGCTAAATACAACAATTTCAAACTGGTTTTCCTTTTTACTGTTGATTTCATTGCTTCATTCTTTTTCTAAACCACTTTGAAGTTTTGTTGTTGCACTCAACTGGACTTCTGATGCAAGCAGATCAATGGTTGCATGCATCTCATCAAGATGTCAGCAGATTAAGGAAGTGTGTATTGTAAACAGGAAGGGGGGGGAAAGACAGGAGGGAGAGAGGATACACAAGAACCCCGCCAATCTCTTCTGAAATTTCTTCCAAGTGGAAAGGCCACTGCTTGGTACGCTCCCTTATTGGAATTCCTTAATTTATGGGGACTTACCAACCTTGAAATGTCAGCTTTGTGAAATCATTTCCAATAATCCAAATGTTAATATTCTCCAGGAAAGGAACAACAACATCAATTTTTCTAATATTACTCTGAGGCCAGCTTTTTATTTGTTTTTAATGGCGTTGTCTCCTTTCAAATAATCCACGGAGCGATTCATTTTGTGTGGAGCAAAGGGATTTTCTTTGCAAATCTGAAGTTATCCAATTGGCCCCCATGTCCCAAGATATCTGAGATACTGTAGTATCCTAGTTGGAGTGGAGGGGCAACCCAACTATGTAAAATATATTGTGAGATTGTCAAATTCCTTGCAAGATTTTCTTACTCCATATATGCCCACTCTACTGCTTTGGTCTGTGAGGTGGCGCTGTTATAGGTGCCCCATAATACTCATTCCTCATTTGTATGAAATCAGTCTTTGAGTGTGGCAGCACCCAAACTTTGGAAGGCTCTGCCCATCGACATCAGATGGGCACCTTTACTGTACTCTTTTCAGTGTCTGCTAAAAGTATATTTGTTTAGGCATGCCTGTCTAGATATGTAGTATGTTGACATGTGTTTTAAAACAGTTTTTAGTTTGCCATTGGTTTTAATGATATTTCATTGAAAAAAAATTAAAAAGTTAAATACAACAATTTCAAACTGCTTTTTTACAGTTGATTTCATTGCTTTATTCTTTTGGTAAGCCGCTTTCAAGTTTTGGTTTTACACTAAAAAAATTATGGACTGAATGAATAAATAAATAAATGCACAACTCTGTACTCCAGCAAAGGAGACTGGCCAGGGTGGGGACAGAGGGCCTTCTCAGTGGTGGCACCCGCCTTGTGGAACTCCTTCCCATCAGATGTCAAGAAAATAAACAACTATCTGACTTTTAGAAGACATCTGAAGGCAGCCCTATTTAGGGAAGTTTTTAATGACTGGTGTTTTATTATCATTATCATTCTGTTGGGAGCCACCCAGAGTGGCTGGAGAAACCCAGCCAGATGGGTGGGCTATAAATAATTTATTATTATTATTATTATTATTATTATTATTATTATTATTATTACCAGCCAAGGAGATGTTGATGCTGCCACCACCACCACCCATGTCTTCTGTTGCCTGAGGCAGTTGCCTCACTTTGCCAAATGTTTGGGCCGGCCCTCTTCAATTATTTTTGAAGGCTGACAAACAGAAACAAAAGAGAGGGAATTGAGGTTAGGAGACATCTATGGGGGAGATGTCTTAATTATCTGGATAAGAAGTTCCTTAGAGAGCACCGATGAACATGAACAGTGTCTCTCCCCTGGTCTTTGATCAAGTGGAATCAGGGTACATGAGCCCTGATGGCATTTGGCAAGAGCTTGATTGAATGTCTTCTTTATGGCACATGCTTCCTGCACTCAGTGTGGCTAATGAATGGTAATTGCACAAGGGACAGCTTCCTTGTCATCAGAGCCACCCAACTAATGAGGTCTTGTAAAGCGATCAGCTTGCATCCTCAGCCTACCCCTCTATGAGTTGGGGTGGGGATGTGTGTGAAAATCTACCTGTTATTGTATTTAAACAAACAAGCTCCCTGTTGGCTTGCTAATTGGCTGTCAGAAAAAGCAAACTGGCTTGGGAGAGTGTCAGTTCATAGTCTGCAAAAATCCGCTCGCTCGCAGGTAACCTCTGTCTTGAGCCTGGGGGAACAGAGAGCATTGGATTCAGCTGGAGCCACGGTCTCCTAATTTCAGAGTGAAGACTTTGGGAAGATTTTCACCATTCGTACCTGGTGTCTGGATCCTGAATGCCTTCTAAGACACTTCTGCCTGGGCCATGTACCATTTATTTAACTCCAACAGTGTGCTGTTGCTAGAAATAAACATCTCTGGGACTGAAAAAGCAACAATTACTGAGAAGAATGCTCCTCTCTGGGCCCCTCTTAAGAGATTTCTGGAGACAACCACCCTCCATTTCTCATCTCAGTTCTTTATTTGACATTACTTGGGGGAGGGGTTCAGCTGGAGCTGAAACATCAATGAATCATCTCAGCAGCACAACGTGACCCCATGCAATTATGGAGTCACACTTCAACATACATAATTAGAGTTAATTATGTTGTTGCACAATGGGTTGCCTCTCGCCCCCTACACCCTGGACATGATGCCAGCAAACAGAGATGGGCATCCTGAATGTGTGGAGGAACCACACAACTGCTTGAAATCATTTGTTATAAGAATTTTAAGGTCTCAAACATAGAATAAATATTCATAAACCCACACATATCTAAATATATGAACCATGTGTCTGAAATAATACAGGAGAGCAATCCTGAAGCCATTTTGACTCTCCCATTGACTTCAAATATTCCTCTGCAGTAAGGGAGGCAAATGGGGAAAGCCTTCCCATTGTCTTTTTTGCTTGCAAATCCTGTCTCCAGGGTATATTTGTGTATGAATAGGGTGAGCCTGTGACCAGGATTCAGGAACTAAAGTATTAACCATCACAAAAGAATGGCCAGACTGCCCAGGTAATGCAACCAGTGACCATTTTCAGGTATCCTGGCAGGCACGATTTCTGCTGTAGACTCCCTCTTCTGTGATGTACAGGGATGTTTGGGAGGGTGGTCATGGGCAGATGCAGAGGTAGCTGCTCCAGCACCCAGAGCGGCCACATGCTGTGCACCCGGGGGTGGGGCTCAGGGATGACACCCTGGGCGGGCCGCACCCATCACACCCCCTTCCTCCGCCAGTGGTCATGGACTACAGGGAGGACAATTTCAAAAGTCTATATAAGGACCCCTTCATGGATCACTGCCTTGCCGTGGCGAAGGGGCTTGAATAACTCAGAGAAGCTATGAGCTATGCCGTGCAGGGCCACCCAAGATGGACAGGTCATAGTGGAGAGTTCTGACCAAACGTGATCCACCTGGAGCAGGAACCGGCAAGCCACTCCAGTATCCCTGCCAAGAAAGCTCCATGACTGCAAGAAGATCAAACGTATCCATTCTTAAGGAAATCAGCCCTGAGTGCTCACTGGAAGGACAGATCGTGAAGCTGATGCTCCAATACTTTGGCCACCTTATGAGAAGAGAAGACTCCCTGGAAAAGACCCTGATGTTGGGAAAGATTGAGGGCACAAGGAGAAGGGGGCGACAGAGGACAAGATGGTTGGACAGTGTTCTCGAAGCTACAAACATGAGTCTGACCAAACTGCGGGAGGCAGTGGAAGACAGGAGTGCCTGGCGTGCTCTGGTCCATGGGGTCACGAAGAGTCGGACACGACTAAACGACTAAGCAACAAATATAAGGGCTTGCACACCATTGTTCAGGATTCCCTTCCCTCCTGCGTGTGGTGAGTGAGGATCCTGTTGCAACAGTTCTTTGAATAAAGATCAGGCTTACTAGATGCTTTGCTTCTCAATATACTCTGGTTGGCCTCTGTTGTTTTCTCCTGCTGATAGGGAACCCACTTAAGGACTCTGTACGGGCTCTGGAATACCCCTTAAGGGAAAGGGGGCAGTTTTTCTTACAACAGTTTCATGGATTCTGTGTTTGACCCTGGTTTCAGATTTGTTCTGTATTTGCTCACAGTTCATGTTTGTTTTTGGAATTAAAACTTTTTTTATCTTGCCATTCCTCCAAGGAGTTCAAGCTGATATACTGTACTTCACCTCCTATTTCATCTTCAACAACCACAAGCCTGTGAGGTTGTTTAGGCTGTGAGATAGTGATGGATTCAGGGTGGTCATGCAGCAAGATTTGTGACTGAATGGGGATTTAAATTCCAGTCTCCTTGAGCCTAGCCCGACACTCTAGTCACTGCACCACATTGGATCTCTATTAATGGTGACTCTCATTCTGAGTTGTCATTTATGGTGGTAACAAAACAGAAGACATAAGATATTGTTGCATGCCACCCCAATCTCTGAGTAGTGAGAGACTTTAGTGGTTGTGCGCTTACCAGGGTTAAATTTCCTTGGAATGAAGGTCAGAGGAGACTGCGGTGTTTCGAAGATATATGGTTTTATTCATGCATCTATACAACATGAACACAGAATGGAGGGACTCACGACAATAATGCCCCATCAGATCTTGCTTCTCCATCAGTCACGGCTTGGGATCCAGCACTGAGCAAGGCATATCTCTGTCACCAGCTTTTGCAGCCTGCTGACAGCTCACTTACACAAGCAACTCCCTAGCCCAGCCCAGCCCCCCTCCACCGGTCCTTTTTCACTTAGATGAAGCTAATTGCAACCTGGCTCTTGCCTTTGAAGTATTCATCAGAGCACTAAAATGGCCACCTGGCCTTGCCTTCAAAGAAATTTGTCTGAGCCATTTCCTCAACTTCCCTTAAACTCATAACAATACTATTCAGGACACCAAGTACACTAAATACTGAAACTGTTGAAACAGAGGTTACTCCTCGCAGGGGAACTCTGGAGGGAGAGAGGGTTAAGGATCCATGAAAATAAAAGGATTACCGGTATCTGCATCCTCAGTAAACTACAAATCCCAAAGTTCTTGGAAAGAAGCATAGCCGGTCCTTCTGTCTGAAAAAGTAAGGAAAGCTGACTGAGCCTCATGAAAGGGAATTAAATGGTTGGTGGTCTATTATTCTATTTGTACTGCCATGGTGAGTAATAAGGTCTTGTGGGATTTTCTGCCTAACTTCCCAAAATACTGTATCTTGACCAGATTTGGGCATTCTGCACTTTGACTTCAAGAGAGCTGCTCCTGTTCGGGCAGCAAAATGTCTTAGGCTCACCCTGGAGAGAAGTCACAGAAGTCTTGAAACAATTCTTCTTCTTGTATCTGCAGTTTAGTCATTGAGCCAGGTTATTCTGGACATTATCCTTGAGTAAAGCACATGAAGTCAAGTCTATTGGAGGTGGAGCCTATTATTGCCTGTAGCAGCCTTTGCCAACATGGTGTCCTCAGATGTTTGGACTACAACCCCCATCAATCTCAGCCAGCAGGGCCATGCTCCCATCAGCACTGGAATCATACAGCTGGGGTTGGTGGGAACTGTAGGCCAAAATATCTGAAGGGCACCAGGTTGATGAAGGCAGCTCTGAAGCTTTCTGCATTTCCTGGAGGAAAACCAGCAGAAATATGCCCACAAACTAAATGGTAGGTGACACTGGCAGAAGCATCCACCAGAAGAATCGGCAGCCAAAATGGAACTCGCTAGAAGGATATGCAAATCCCTGGCTTACTGTGAGAGAGGCCAGAGAGGACTCTAATACAATGTATTGGCAATGTAGGTTTGCCATCTGGCTCCATAAATCCAGGAAGGTGAAGGCCACCAACCATGACTACATAAATGGACAATAACATTTCCCTGGCCAGAAGGAAGTTCTTGGACAGCAACACCTGTCAGGCAAACATTTAATCTACATATGTTGCTGTTTTCATAGAAATGTAGAGTTGGGAGGGACCCCCAAGAATAATTTAATCCAACCCCCTACAATGCAGGAATCTCAACTAAATGGAATCATACAGTTTAATATAGGGCAAATTATGGTCACCAACAAATGCCATAGGGTGAGGTGACCAGTTTACAGTGAGGGGGTCGAGAAAGTGGCAGATAGGAACAGTTTAGGTTAGTTGTCCCCAACTTGGTACCCTCAATATGTGGAACTCCAACTCCCATCTGCCTACAACAGCTGGGATATTTAGTGCAAAACACCCCTGAATCTAGGAGTGATCTGGACACAGAGCTGAAGGCTGCAGGGGCACCAGATGGGCAGCCTGGTCTGAGTCATGGCTCAGAACTGAGTGTGGAAGATAGGGAGACCACTGCACCTGGGGTGGTTGGACAAGACCTCCTGGAGAAACCCGCCAGACTGCACAGATACCTTTCTCTGAGCCTGAAGAACCAGATGTCTCCCAATGCACATCTCAAGTTGGGTGCACAGGAAGCAGACCAGGAGGGGGGCTATGGAACAGAGGAAGAGTGCCCATCTTCGGTCCAGAGGGTTGGCCCTTTATAACTCGAGGTTCTTTCAAGGGAGTGGGGCCTGCAAGAGGCAGTCTGGAGATGGGAGCATAAAAAGCTTCAGTCTGCTCCCAGCATTTGTTAGAGCAAGCTATTTGCTTGGAGCTATCTGTGGTCCAGAAGCTTTTGCCTCCATCTTTCCATCTTTCCCCATGGGTTCCAGCACTGGACCAGAACATGACACACTCTCTCTCTCTCTCTCTCTCTCTGTGTGTGTGTGTGTGTGTGTGTGTGTGTGAGAGAGAGAGAGAGAGAGAGAGAGAGAGAGAGAGAATACCCACAAACAGGACTCTGGGAAAGAGAATGCTGGACCAAACAAGTATTTGGTCTGATCTACCAGAGCTTTTTATGTCTTAAAGGAAATACTGGTGCCCAACTGAATGTGGCTGTCTAGAGCCCTAGGCTAGTGAGTCATCGACTTTCCAAAAATAGCTGGCTGCCACTCCTGTGATTTAAGTCATTGATTTATTAATATGGCACACACACACACACACACACACACACACACACACACGCACGCACGACAGAGAGAGATCAGCAGACTCAGAAATGCCCTGTGTCTGCCAACATTTGCAAATGCACAACAAACCTTTAGGAGGACAGACACCCAAACTACCCAATGAGGACTCAGCAGACTCAGAGGGGACAGAATGCTGGCTGACTGACAGGAGGCAGCAAAACAGCAGGGAGGAGGAGTGGAGCATTTTGGAGAAGAGAATGGCTGGTAGGCCAGGACCCTGGACAAGAGCACTCCGTGTTGCCACATGTTGTTGAAGTTCTCATTCATAATATGAATCACTTTGAGAACCATTGCTTGAAAGGTAGCCTGCAGACATTATACGTAAACATACATAAAAACTGTATGATCCACACATCACCTGAAGTGAGCAATAGGGACTGGCCCCAGAATGAGCTTCGTGGCTGAATGAAAATTTGAACACAGGGTTCTTCTGTCCAAGTCCTTGAAGCCATGGTTGTTCTCATTGGAGCTTGGGGGAATTGACATGGACCCTAACAAAATCCAATCCTCAAGCCTTGTAGAGCCACCCTGAGGTATGCCTTTGACCTTTAAAAGCTTTCCATTTAACAGCTGTGGGAAGATTTTTTAATTAATTTATTTTTTGCATCAGGAGCTGCAGAACATCACAACAGCAAGCAAGCAGTGTGTGTGTGTGTTTCTGTGTGTGAGCAAAAAGCTCCCCTCTGAACTTTACCTTGGCTCCCTCTGGGGAGACAAATACATACATTGGAGAGACTTGGTTTGCCTTTGTAACTAAAAGCCTTTCCAGGAGCAAACACCACCACTCTTGTCTCCTGCTCCTCGTTGCCGAGAAACAAATGCAGAAAGAAGAAGAGAATGTGAACTGAAGTGCTCCACTTTCCATATTTCCTCAAGCAGTGAAAGGTTCTAGGAACAGGAGTAGCCAGGTTAGGCTTTGTTTGATGGAGAGAGTGCCAGAGACTGGTCCATTAGGGCAAGTGAGGCACTGCCCCACCATCCACAGTCTGCTATCAGCCAACCTTCAATTAATAATAATAATAATAATAATAATAATAATAATAATAATAATAATAATATTTATTGGTTTCCCCAGCCACTCTAGGCAGCTTCCAACAAAACACTAAAATACAATAACCTATCAAACATTAAAAGCTTCCCTAAACAGGGCTGCCTTCAGATGTCTTCTAAAAGTCAGGTAGTTATTTTTCTCTTTGACATCTGGTGGGAGGGTGTTCCACAGGGCGGGTGCCACTACCAAGAAGGCCCTCTGCCTGGTTCCCTGTAACTTGGCTTCTTACAGCAAGGGAACCGCCAGAAGGCCCTTGGTGCTGGACCTCAGTGTCCGGGCAGAAAGATGGAGGTGGAGATGCTCCTTCAGGTATACTGGACCGAGGCCGTTTAGGGCTTTAAAGAGCAGCACCAACACTTTGAATTGTGCTCAGAAACGTACTGGGAGCCAGTGTAGGTCTTTCAAGACCGGTGTTATATGGTCTCGGCAGCCGCTCCCAGTTACCAGTCTAGCTGCCGCATTCTGGATTAGTTGTAGTTTCCAGGTCACCTTCAAAGGTAGCCACACATAGAGTGAGGTCTCAGCCTGCGTACCAGATGGAGCTGATAAACAGCTGCCCTGGACACAGAATTGACCCGCGCCTCCATGGACAGCTGTGAGTCCAGAATGACTCCCAGGCTGCGTACCTGGTCCTTCAGGGGCACAGTTACCCCATTCAGGACCAGGGAGTCCTCCACACCCACCCGTCTCCTGTCCTCCAAAAACAGTACTTCTGTCTTGTCAGGATTCAACCTCAATCTGTTAGCCGCCATCCATCCTCCAACCGCCTCCAGACACTCACACAGGACCTTCACTGCCTTCACTGGTTCCGATTTGAAAGAGAGGTAGAGCTGGGTATCATCCACATACTGATGAACACCCAGCCCAAACCCACTGATGATCTCTCCCAGCGGCTGCATGTAGATGTTGAAAAGCATGGGGGAGAGAACAGAACCCTGAGGCACCCCACAAGTGAGAGCCCAGGGGTCTGAACACTCATTCCCCCCCCCCACTTTCTGAACACGGCCCAGGAGGAAGGAACGGAACCACTGTATGACAGTGCCCCCATCTCAGAGCCCCTCTAGACGGTTCAGAAGGATGTTATGGTTGATGGTGTCAAAGGCCGCTGAGAGATCCAGCAGAACTAGGAAGCAGCTCTCACCTTTGTCCCTAGCCCGCCGGAGATCATTGACCAGTGCGACCAAGGTAGTTTCAGTTCCATGTTCAGGCCTGAATTCTGACTGTATCATTTGTTACTAGAGTGGGAAACAAAATACGAGCATGTCAAAGCCTCAATGACATACTGGGCAGTAGATATAGGTCACAATATTGATTTCAACATCTGGGAAAAACTCTGGAAAAGTGATTTGAAGTTCACAGCATGTTATTCTTTGAAGGAGAACTACTTGAAAATGATTTACAGATGGTATTAAACTCTGAGTAGGCTTGCTAAAATGTATGACTGAATCAGATAAATGCTGGAGATGAAAAGCGGGAGTGAATATTTTGTTACATTTGGTTGGACTACTAAGAGTATTGCTTTTCGAAAACAAAAACAACAACCTAGAAGGAGCCATGTAGGATTCAGTTTTACAGTGATACACAACCAATATATGGACAACACATAAAGGTAAAGGTAAAGGTAAAGGTACCCCTGCCCGTACGGGCCAGTCTTGACAGACTCTAGGGTTGTGCGCCCATCTCACTCTATAGGTCGGGGGCCAGCGCTGTCCAGAGACACTTCCGGGTCACGTGGCCAGCGTGACAAGCTGCATCTGGTGAGCCAGCGCAGCACACGGAACACCGTTTACCTTCCCGCTAGTAAGCGGTCCCTATTTATCTACTTGCACCCGGGGGTGCTTTTGAACTGCTAGGTTGGCAGGCGCTGGGACCGAGCAGCGGCAGCGCACCCCGCTGCGGGGATTCAAACCGCCGACCTTTCGATCGGCAAGCCCTAGGCGCTGAGGCTTTTACCCACAGCGCCACCCGTGTCCCCGGGTGTGACCAACACATACTGTGACATATTTCAACCTGCACATAAGCAGGTGGTCAGTGTAAAAGCAATGAGAATCCCCACATGTACAGCCATGCAGGTCTGCAGTTAGTCTTGAAAGGAAGCTCAAAGAAATGGTTCCTTCCCTCTAAGGATGTGAACTGCAAACACTTTAACTCTAAAGCAGCAATTTACAGTGGTACCTCAGGTTACAAACGCTTTGGGTTACAAACGCTTCAGGTTACAGACTCCGCTAACCCGGAAGTAGTACCTCGGGTTAAGAACCTTACTTCAGGATGAGAACAGAAATTGCATGGCAGCAGGTGGCAGCGGGAGGCCCCACTAGCTAAAGTGGTACCTCAGGTTAAGAACAATTTCAGGTTAAGAACGGACCTCCAGAACGAATTAAGTTCTTAACCAGAGGTACCAATGTATTCCAATTGTTCACAATGGCATTAACAGGGATATACCTTCTCTCATCGGCTTCCAGGTTGCTTTGTGAAGCTGGGCCCCAGTTCTCTCCCCGCCCCATCCCATTCAGCTGATCTTCAAAAAGCTTTTATACTCTTAAAAAAATATGAATACATATAGTTTAATTATACTTCTAATTAAAAACAAAACGAAACCCTCCAGTGGGCCACTGGGTCAGCTTCTCCCCCATTCAAAATAGATTTCATGCATGGAGCATATGGTGTGTGTACGATTAGTCCCTCTGAATCCTGACATCCCCTCAAAAGGTTTTGTTGTTCCATCATGAAATGTAAAATGTGTGAAGGGGCGATTGTGGGAACTGGAAGAGTATGATTTCAAAGCTGAAAACACAAAGTGCTTCTCCAGGGCCTTTGTTTTATGAAGACCATCCTTGGGGAGATAAAAGCCAGTCCGAAAGCTCCAGTAATAAACTAGGAAGGGCCTTTGTTGTCTTGGGGAAAAGAGCCACCAGCCATATTAAACACAGCCTCAGTCAAAGCTTTGATGCACACCTGGCCTCTTAGCTGTGCAGGCAAGCTAAGCAGCAATGTGGCTCCTGTGAAAGATGAGTCCTATTGTTACACGCCTCCCCAATCTCCATGTGTGGGGTGAGAGTCCAGGGGTTGCAGGTGCACTAGCTAGGGTTTGTTTCTTTTCCCTTTTGGACAATGAGGTGCAGGAGAGACTGTGCTGTTTTTAATGATATATGTTTTATTTACACATATGTATATACAACCCAAACCTAGATGGCGTCCTGGAAATTCTACTCAATATTGATCCAGAGTAGATTCCAACATATACCATATTGGCCTGAATATAAGCCACACTCCCCCCCCCCCAAAAAAAAACAACAACAACCCAGTGGATAGACATAGCAAACTGCTTACAATCGATTCATTCATTCAGACTGCTGTTTTCTTCAGAGACAGGGAACCTGTGGCCCTTCAGGTGTTCTTGAACTCCAATTCCATCAGCCCCTGCCAGCATGACCAATACCAATGGCCAGGGATAATGGGAGCTGCAGATTCCCCAGCCCAGGATTATGTGAACTGGCAAGTGCTGTCTAGATCTCAGACAGAGACTTTTCCCACCAGCCCTATATTTAAGTTATCCAGAGATGTTAGGGAGTGTGTTCTGTGTTCTTCCCTTGAGTTCCTCTCAACTGAACCCTGTTGGATGTTTGCATAATTAATTAACCAAGCCCACATTTCTGTAGATATTTGTATGTATTTTTAATTGCCCAACAGCTGCCATATGGACATATGAAGAGGCTTGATATTGGCACAGACCATTCCTGAGTCAACAGGAATGAGACAATAGTGGCTAAGTGCTCTGAGCTATGTGCACAAGGTACCCACAGGGCAAGGCAACTGGTGGTAGCAGCGTCACATGGATCTCTCAATGAGCAACTTGCTCCAACAAAGGCCTGAGGTGAACTGAGCCTTTATAAGTCTCCAATCTCTGAAGTGCCACCCCTGTGGCTCTTAAAGGGCCAAACCCCTGGCCTTCAGAAGAGCACTTCTTCCCTTTCCCGTGGCCTCACATTTGGCACATTCACATACCTGTCGGCAGGTGTTGCAGCACAGGAAGCCCTTGCTTCCCTGATGAGTCAGACTCAGGGGACAGTGTCCTTGCTCAGACTCTGTTGGTTCTGGACCGTCACCCTTAGGTTCTGCAGACTCTGAAGAACTGCAAGCCATGGGGTTCAGTGGCCAATGGCCCATCTAGTCCAGCACGCAGATGCCTCTGGGAAGCCTAGAAACTTGGCATGAATGCAATAGTTTGTAGTGCATCAGATCCAGATTTGGCTAGCCACCTCCTCCTCTGAACTGGAGGAGGAGTGGGGAAACAAGACTACAAAGGCATGTGAATGCTGGAAAATCACCTGATTTGGGGATGTCTGGTTTAGGACTATGGATCTAAGATAGATGGATTTAGCCTTTCCCCTAAGAGCGCAGATGAGGTGTCAGACATGAAATAGGAGGTATATCACAGTCACCACTTTCCGTGGACTTGAAGCCGCACAATATAATGTGGGGAATGTAGACCTTTCCCCTTATAACATGCAGTATCTAGGCCTTTGTTATATTATAAAAGGTCATTCCATCTGGGGTTTTTTTTTTATATATAATGCAAGCTTTAATGAGGTAATTAGACACTGTAGTACATTGTTTGTACAAAATTTGCAAAGGGAAAGGCAATTAAATATTTAGTGCTGTGTCCCTTGGTAACATTTGGGATTTCTAAGATGAGTTTAAAGACAAATTAAGAGCTGCTTAAGGTCTGCTGCATGAACGGCAGAGGAATTTGTTCACAAAGGCAATACTTGGAACTGGCGGGACTGGCATTTAAAAGGTAATTGTGGCCCAATGTGAGTATGTGTAAAATTGTGCACCTCAGGGCGAAGTTTCTTAATTTCATACATATACACTGATGAACTGGAGGTAACTGACCAGATAAGGGATCTTGAGCAGGGCTGTAGCTAGGGGGTGGTGAGGAAGGCCCCTGCCAGGGGCGCAGACGAGGGGTGTGTGCAAAATCAGCTTTAAAATATGTCCATGGATGTCAGGGAACTGCCATCAGCTCAGAGGCAAGAGGTGGAAGGGCAGTTGGGTTACAGGGAGCCTCCAAAGATTGTGAGAAGCAGCACTTCCTCCACGGAGGAGGGAAGCTCCGCCTCTAGTGGGGAAGAGATGCAGGGCTCGGAGGATGCAAGAGAGAGCCAAAGCACCGTGCATGAGCAAAGCAGGGGGGGGAGGCGGGCCCCCCTTTGCCCACGCCCTCTCTGTGCAGTAGGTTTACGCGCAGAGAGGGGAGGCATCAGATGGGGGTCAAGAGACTACTCTGCTGGGGAAAGTTTAAGGACCTCCCACTCTCAGATTCTGCTAGTGACTGAGCAAGACATGGAATTGAGACGTTCTGCACTGTAAATGTTTTTGCCCCGATAATAAAGCCTTTGAAAAGACCAGTGGCGGTCTTGCCTGTTCGCTCTCGAGCAACCACGCCGGTAGGCATAACAATAAATATGTCTATAAATAAAAATGTGGATTATTGCCTCATAAGAAAAAGTTTTAAATACAAGGTGAAGTGCGTGAGGAATTGAATGGGGAGGGGTTGGAGGAGAGGCGGAAAGAAGAGCTAATTTGTCCATGACTAGGGGGCGCAATCTCGGCGGTTCTGCCAGGGGCGCAAGATCACTCAACTACAGTTCTGATCTTGAGATCATAGTTCACTATAGAATCTGCCACTACAAGATGTGGTGATGGGCAGTGACCTGGATGGCTTTAAAAGGGCCTTAGAGATACTCCTGAAGGATAAGGCTATGCATGGCTACTAATCATGATTACTATGTTCTGCTTCCAGTATCAGAGGCTGCATACCATTGAAGAGCAGTTGTTGGGAACCAGAAGTGAGGAGAGCACTGTTGCACTCAAGTCCTGCTTTGTAGGCTTCTCAAGAAGATCTGGTTGGACACTGGTGAGAACAGGATGCTGGACTAGAAAGGCCACTGGCATGGGTAGGTTTTTTTTTTGGGGGGGGGGTGAATCCTTGTACATTCATGAGGTGATGAGCTCTCCACCCATTTACTAGAACAATCCTGCAATCAGCCTGACAGTTTCTGTTCATACCGTTTTCAAAAGTTGCAATTCTTTGCAAAGTACACAGCATACAGCTTCATGCCAAAGAACAGCAGCCATCACCCCACGGTCCTTTTCACCATGGGTAGCTTTCTCTAACAACTTCAGTTGGGAACTACTACCTGAAGGAAGTGAGTATCCTTCAATGCATGTCCAGATGTATAATTAATCTCAGCTTGAGTCTGAAGCCCCTACAGAGTTCAAAGGAAGAAGTTTAAGAAGAAGTTGAACTCAGACTTCAGAAAGATGCAGCGTCTGAGGAGCAATTATTAAAGTAACAACCAACCCATGTCTGAACTTCTAACAAAAAATAAGTAACATGTCCCTCAGATCAGCCTCCGATACCTATGGGCTGGAAAGGAGCCAATGTAACACCAATTTTTCAAAACAGATCCTGGAAAGTGAAGGCTAGTTAGCTTGTCATCTGTACCAAGAAAACTGGTGGAAAGTATTGTTAAATGTAAAATAGTCAAACATATAGAAGAACAAGTCTTGCTGAAGCATAGCCAGCATGGCTTCTGCAAGGGCTAGTATTTTCTCATGAACCTATTAGTTATTTTAGAGTGTCAACAAGCATAAATTTTATTTCATTTTTTATTTTTTTATTTCATTTGTATACTGTCCATCATCCGAAGATCTCAGGTTGGCCCACAGCGTAAAAATACAAAATAATGCATAATACACAACAAGAACAGGAACAAAGCAAACCCATAACCTCCCCTCCCAAAAACACATTTAAAAGAACATAATCAGCCCAAGGCCTGGCTGAAGAGAAATGTTATTACTTGACACCTAAAGATATATATGGGGAGCCACTGCAGAAAAGACCCATTCTCGTGTTGATACTCTCCAGACCTCTTATGGAGGAGGAACATGAAGAAGGGCCTCATGTGATGATTCCAGGGTCCAGATCAGTTCATCTGGCGAGACACAATCCTTGAGGTATTGTGGTCCTGATACGGATAGAGGTGATCAGGTTGACAAAGTTCTCTTGAACTTTCAAAAGCTTTCAACAAGGTACCTCACTAAAAGCTGCTTAGCAAGCTTAGCAGTCATGGAATAAAAGGAGAAGTTGTATTGTGTATCAGTAATTGGTAAAGTAGCCGGAAGCAGAGAGTCAGAATAAATGGACAGTTCTCTGAAGTCCACTCACCTTTTCCTGGTGGGCGATGTTGTGGCCGGGCAGCCAGGTCACAACAGCTTACAGCCTAAGGGGTGGAGGGACATCACCTCTTCCCTCTGTCATGCCGGCCACGTCATTGTTGCTGGGGTTCTTCCCCCTGTGGGACAGCCCTAGCCAATCAGGGTAGGTGTGGCTGCAGCAATTTAACCATGGCGAGGCCAACCGGGACCTTCTCTTTCGCTCATCACCCATTCCACCCTCTTTTCATGCTATGACCTTGCTATGGACAATTCTCAGCCGCCATATTGTTGGGGCTGGGTAGGAATTTTCCCACTTGGCAAATTGGCACCGGCCATTTGGTTTTGCCTACCTAGTAGCAATCATCACAACTTTTGCGAGGTTAGGCATTGGGTAAGCCTTTGTTTGGATGGAAGGGAGGCTGTAGCCTTCGCCTGCCCCTCCTCAGTAAGGGTTTCCTGCTAAAGGGATCCGGGGTGTGAATCCTGTCCAAAGCCTGGACGTGGGCTAGGGCCATGTCACAGCCTCTACAGGGACCCCTGGGGGTGCCCCTATTTGAGATAAGTCATCGGGCGCCACTATTGGTGGTTTACCCTTCCATGGACTCCCTGCAGATGGGCAGGAGTCAAGATATAGCCTGGCTTCACCCCAGTGTCTAAGCCAAACCGCTCACATCTGTAACCAATAAAGTTGTGGCCTATTTGAACCCATAAGCCAAAATACTTTGTGTCTGTGTGTTTTACTGTTCTCCTGGGAACTTTGTAGCTCGGCTGCCTTGGCACACAATGGAAAGGAGACCTAGAATGTTGGGCTAGATGACCCATTGACCTGATCCAGCCGGCTCTTTTCATGCTGTTATGTTTTTATGATCAGAATTTATAGGTCTGCATCCAATGGAAATGAGAGACAAAGCTAAAAGAAAACTTCTGCTACAGGTAACGCCTCAGTAAATATGCAAAATAAGAATCAAGTTTGCACCTGTGCTTCTGCATTCTTATTAGGTGAGAGCCTATGTGGAAAATTTGGGACTCTGACATCTGCTCTGAGCAAGGGGGAGTTCCATCAAATCCAGATCGGATTTCTACTCTGCTCAAAAGAATATGTCACTGGCTGCAAGATTCGGTGAACGGATGGGCCATTTGGCTTATATAAACAGGTAAAGCTCCACATGAAATTGCTTGTGGGCTTTGCCCTTGGAGGTTGTTGGAAGCCCTAAAATAACAAGCAAGCTCCAGCGGAAGTTTCCAGAATGAACAACAACAACAAAACCCCGCTCCATATCAATGCTGTATTAACTCTGAGCAAAACACACTGCCAACTGTCAAATTGTCTACGTCTCAGCCAGTTTCTCAAGGTCCCTTCTGAGCTCCACAGGCTATAGCAGGTAATTATGTTTATGGCGGAAGTAAAATACAGCTCTCTTTCCTTTGAGCAGTGAATTGTAGGAACGAGCTTGGGGCAAAAATTTACATGGGTTCCAATGGGAAAGCAGAAGACAGAGGTGATTGACAGTCTTGTGGTTTTAGATTTTAGAACTGGCAGGAGCAGGGACAGCAGGAATCATAGAGTTGGAAGGGACCTTGAGGATCATCTGGTCCAACAGGGATCAATCCTGCAATCTTGGCATTATCAGCACCACACTCTAACCAACTGAACTATTCAGGCTGTACAACAGATTGTGGCTAGGAAGCTTGGCTCTTGCAGGACGGTGATGTGGGAATGTTGTGGATAGTAGGACAGGATATATTGATTAAATATTATCCTTCCTCACTCACACTAGTGAGTTACATATAGCAGAGCTTTACACAGTGAGAAGCTAGTTGCAGATTCGTTTGGATCTCTTTAGTTAAGCAATCCAATCTGGCATGCTCAGATTGGAGTATATTTCTGGGAAGACCCCTTTGATTCCCTCCTAAAAGAATAAAGACACAAGAGTCTTTCTTATAAGTACAGTGGTATCTCGGGTTAAGTACTTAATTTGTTTCAGAGGTCCGTACTTAACCTGATACTGTTCTTAACCTGAAGCACCACTTTAGCTAATGGAGCCTCCTGCTGCTGCCGTATCGCCGGAGCATGATTTCTGTTCTCATCCTGAAGCAAAGTTCTTAAACTGAAGCACTATTTCTGGGTTAGTGGAGTCTGTAATCTGAAGCGTATGTAACCTGAAGCATAATGTAACCCGAGGTACCACTGTAATGAAAAGTTTACTCACATTCAGTTCACAGTATGATCCCTGAAGGCAGGCTCTAGCTTGTAGTTACAGATACGGTGTGGCTTGCATCATGTGCTGCTGGCAGAGAGCCAGCAGACAGCATCAGGTGCATCAGGAGCAGTGGCCAAAATGGAAGAGAGAAGCAAAAGAGAGAGAGATGGCTCCATGACTAGACCTTTTGTGGGGTCTGCAAGGGTCACGCCCACCTACCTGGTTACATGCAGGGGGGAGGGTGCTCCAGACCAGGTGGAACAGGAAACTCTACCTTGGCTGGAGTAACATCCCCCTGTCTGTGTCCATTCTAGGGAAACAAGGAATGTTGTACTTGACTGCTCCAATGGACTACATCCCACAGGTGTTTTACTGTAGCAGGAAGAAAATGTGAGCGTTTTATTGATATGGTTATGATTTGGGATGTTTTTGTTGTTTCACATTTTTAATTGTTTTTAATTACTTTGTGTGTAAATTGCCTTGAGATGGTGGTTTAGAAGGCGATTGATAAATTAATTGTAGTAATAATAATAATAATAATAATAATAATAATAATAATAATAATTAATGTAGACTCCATGGGGCTCCCTTGGAGAGAGATACTAAACAACTGTTCCCAAAACTAAAACCCAGGAGCATCATTACAAAATGTAGCTATCCACTAGTCAAATTGTTTTGCAAAACTTTCAGATTCTTTTTAAGATAAGCCTCTCTAGCCCCTTGGCTTTTCCATCTGGCAAGGCTGTGTGCATCCGAGTCTGTTCTACCAGCTGCTGCCTTTAAAGAAAACAAAAACACAGGCAGAGGACATGATGGGGAGGTGGGAATTCGCGTCTTGTCCTCTGCATTTTCCTGTCTGTAAACCCATCAGCCTTCTAAGCTGGGCTGCATTTATCTCTGCCAGAGAGAATTGGAGGTCTCACTGAAGTGACACGGTACATGTTGAAACCCTGCCTTCAGCCAACATCCCAGTAGCAATTACCACAATAGTCACTATCAATCAGGAGACCCATCTGAGCTCTGCTGGAAAGGACCAAAGTGGGCTCAGAAAGAGACACAGACTTTGACCTCTTCCATTATGAGGACTAGATTACTTTCTAAGAAAAATTTTTCCACAGAGGAGTTGAATTTAATTCAAGAGCAGGCAGGGGCTAATGGGTGGCATTCAACTAAGCATTACTCCGAGTTGACCTATTGAAATGAATGAACTTAACTTAGCCCTGTTCATTAATTTCAATGCATCAACTCTTGCCTTGTCCGCACTTGTCCCGTGCCTAGGAAGCATGGGTTCGAGAAGTTTTGCCTTTGCTTTCGCCGGAAAACCCACTCTTTAGTGCTAAATCGGAATCTACATAAAACCTGATTGCCATTTGTTCTGATTCAGCGCTAAAGACTGGGTTTCCCAAATTGAGGTGTGGCTAAGACATAAAACGTAGGCCACATGCACATGTCAACTTATTCCACTCCCCCAACTGCTTCCTGCTAATATCTGCATTATATTTGAACTTTCAGGTGATCTAAAAGTTACTTTCAGAAATCTAGTGGACTCTGATGGAAGTTTAGCACTCATTTCCATGTTAATTGCTTCAAAAGAGAAGGAAAAAGAAAGAAAGAAATCCATTTACAACCTCATTAATCCAGACTATCTCAGGAGTAGAGTCATGAAATTTTGGGCAATATACAAGCACAGAGTTCTTTCCGGACATTTTCATGGTGGAATCATGAGGGAGCAGAAGTGAATTTTGAAGGTTCTGCTTAAGTGGTACCTCTGAGGAATTTCAAGGGAAGCAAACAAAAATTTCAAAAAGACTAATGAGTTCCTCCACTCACAGAATCTCACACATCCTTGCTTTCAGAAACCAGCCAGTTCTTTCCATCTCATGCATCCATTAGAGATCTCCCTTTGCACAATATACAAAAAAAGTCTTCAACCTCATCCCTGCATGTACATTAAGAACATAAAAATAGCTATGCTGGATCAGGCCAAAGACCCATCTTGTCCAGCATCCTGTTCTCACAGTGGCCAATCAGATGCCCAAAGGAAGGCCAAAAGCAAGACATGTTCTGCACTCTTCTGACTTGTCATTCACAGCAACTGGTATTTAGAGGCATTCTGCCTCCAACAGCCATTGAAAGCCTTGTCTACCATGAATTTGTCTAACCCTCTTTTAAAGCCATCCACATTGCTAGCCATCACTGCTTCCTGTGGGATAAAATCACATGGTTTAATTATGTGTTGGATGAAGAAGTCCTTCATTTTGGTTGCCCTGTATCAGGGACTGGCTGGATGAGGGAGAGTGGTGGGTGCCAACTGCCCAAGAGGACATGGGAGAAGAAGACTTAGATCGTGGCAGTGTAACACTGGGGAGCAGTCTGGGGAAGAGAGGCGCTAGAAGCAGGAAGTTTGAGTGACCAAGAGGGGTCTGGAGAAGAAGGCCCTTCCAGAACAGGGCTAGAGGCTGAAAGTCGCAGTGTGAGTGCAGACTCAGACAGAGAGGAGTCAGAGGTTCCCCCCGCTGCCCAACTCCTGCTTGCTGTCCTCCTCCCCTGACAACCCACTTGAGGAGAGTTCTGCACGTTGCTAAGCAACGGGCCAGACAGGCCCAGAGGAGAAGTCCACCCCCTCTCCACAGTCTATGTCTGCTTGGGAGGGATCTGGAGTGAGAGGCTAGAGGATGGAACGCAGAGCTAGTGGTCAGTTCCAGCAACATCCCCAGCTGGATCAAGGTGAACCAGAGGAACTCTGCTGTGTTGTTACATTCTGTGAATAAAAGCTAATCACCTTTCTTGCCTTGTGGTCTTTCCTACCCTGTGGATGACCTGTGCTTGGCTGGCAGCTCCTTGACATCCTGAATCACCCAATATTTAATTTCAGAAGTGGATGTTTGCATGGAGAAGGACTGGGGGGCAGGGAGAGTGGGACTGCATCCCTAGTTCACCCCAATCGTTGCTGGCCCAAAGGTTTCAAAGAGGCAGATTGTTGAATGGGGCTGGTACCCTTTGGATTCTATGTGCAAAAGGCTGTGGGCATGGAAAGTCGAGTGTTGTTTTTTGGGAGCAAAGACAGAGGTCAGTCGCATCCCTCCTCTTCTAGATTAGAAGGGGAGAGTGCTCTTAGGCTCAAGTCCTGCTTGCAGGTTTTCTACAGGCAATTGCTTGGCCTCTGCAAGAACAGGGTGCTGGACTAGATGGGCAATTGGTGTGATCCAGCAGAGCTCTCCTTATGTCCCTATGTCCTCATTACACCTTCTCTACATGTCTATTGTGTACATGGGCAAATGACCAAAGAGGTCTATAGCCATCTCTGAGCATTTGAGCACCCCTAGCACTATTAAAAAGCAGAGACATCACCTTGCCAACAAAGGTCCGTATAGTTAAAGTTATGGCTTTCCCAGTAGTGATGTATGGAAGTGAGAGCTGGACCATGAAGAAAGCTGATCACCAAAGAATTGATGCTTTTGAATTATGGTGCTGGAGGAGACTCTTGAGAGTCCCATGGACTGCAAGAAGATCAAACCTCTCCATTCTTAAGGAAATCAGCCCTGAGTGCTCACTGGAAGGACAGATCTTGAAGCTGAGACTCCAATACTTTGGCCACCTCATGAGAAGAGAAGACTCCCTGGAAAAGACCCTGATGTTGGGAAAGATTGAGGGCACAAGGAGAAGGGGACGACAGAGGACAAGATGGTTGGACCGTGTTCTCGAAGCTACCAGCGTGAGTTTGATCAAACTGTGGGAGGCAGTAGAAGACAGGAGTGCCTGGCGTGCTCTGGTCCATGGGGTCACGAAGAGTCGGACATGACTAAATGACTAAACAACAACAACAAAGCTCTACTAACCCACTTGAGCTGTAGGCTGTTTTAATGGAACTCACACTACAGTTCCAGAAAGTGAAGTTTGCTTTTCACTTTGCAGAAATAAGCTAAGGGGGGAAAACCACCAATCATTACCCAAAAGCAAACACTCATATCCCAGGATGAAACACGGATTCCATAGATGCTGTTTAATTATCACTGCATTTCATTAACTCAGAAAATTAGCCTTTGGGGAAGGGCGGAGGTGGGGGTGTTTAAAGCAAAAGAACCCATTTGGGACAAGTCATTATTAATAAGAATATGAAGGGGAAACAATAAAACACCACACAATTTCAAAGTATAATGAACCTTTTTATTCTTTTGTACCTGAAGGTACAGTTAGCAAAAGAAATCTAAAAATGAAAAAAGAAAGAACCCAAACCCTAATCAGAAATGGCAAGAAGCAAGCAAAATGCTAATCAAAAATGTCAGCCAAAAAATTGTGGTAAGTGGGAAATTGTCTAACTTTTTGTTAAAATGAGCTGGAGACTAGGGGCAATGGGAATAATGGGATGTAAAATCTTAGATTACTGGGAGGGATCCCAAAAGTATTTGGAGATGATGAAAGCAGTGTGATTACATTGCTGCTAGAGTTGCTGCTGGCAGTCCCGAGGCAGAAATGAAGGGGAGGGGGGAGAATTTCCTTTCCACCAGAACCAAGTCAGGATGCTTCCTCCTTCGCTATGTTATCAGAGCTCTGTTGCAAAGAATCTTTGGCATAGTGTAGTGCAAAAGGGAGTGTTTAACAGAGGCGACGTGCAAAGAGGATTTTTGGAAAAACCTCAAATTGGAATTGAACTGCTGCAAGACAACTTGTGCATTAATGTCTACCTTTAACCTTCCAGCAAATTGAATGTACATTTGCCTAATTACTTCTGCTATGCAATGGTTCTCAATCCCTCCCTCCAAAAAAACCACACAAAAAACAAAACAAAACAAAACATTGCTAAAGGGTATCTGTGGGTCATTCAATAAACTTTTCCATTCCACAAATCAAAGCATGTAACTCATTCAATCATAACATTTTTCATCAATGTCAGCAATATTATGGAAACCATTGCAGTATCATGGACCTGCTGTCAGGATTTTATTATCAGTTTCATTATCTGGCCCTGGTCTAAATGTATTCAACTTTTAAACCAGGGCTAGATAGATGATAGAGATAGATAGATAGATAGATGATAGATGATAGATGATAGATAGAGATTTGTTGTTGTTTAGTCATGTTCAACTCTTTGTGATAGATAGATAGATAGATAGATAGATAGATAGATAGATAGATAGATAGATGATAGAGTGAGTGAGCTTTTTCTGGGGGTACACAGGGGTACACATTCCCCTAAACATTTTGTGAATCTTTGTACTTTTGTCCATTTACTGTATTTATTTTTTCCAATTTGAACTATAAAATGGCGATTTTCTTGAGTCAAAATGAGAGTACCCCTAAACTTTTTTTTTTTTTTTTGGAAACGAAGCACTGGATAGGCCCGGGGGCCAGATGCAGCTCAATCACCTTCTCAGTCTGGTCCACGGACAGTCCAGGAATCAGCGTGTTTTTACATAAGTAGAATGTGTGCATCTCTGGGTTATTTGTGGGGCATAGGAATCTGTTCATTTTTTTCTTTTTTTCAAAATATATTCCGGCCCACCACATGGTCTGAGGGCCGGTGGACTGGCCCACAGCTGAAAAGGTTGCTGACCCCTGATCTCTGTGCAACTGCCTCCTTTTTTTCTTGGCTGGGAAACAAAGGCACTCAATGGTCAGCTGTCTGGTGCCTTGATTCCCAGACAGAGAAGGACATGGCAGTGACTGAGTCAGGAACCTAAGAGGGCAAGGGAACATGGGTACCATCTCATTGGGAGGTTTATTCTATAAGATACAGGAACTGGACCTTTAGTGTGGTGCAGGGTATTTTTTTTAGCTGGAACTCACCAGAACTCAGTTCCAGCCCTCCTCAGATGGGCAACATTGCCATGATAAAAGAGCAAGGGAAGCATTCATGATGAGTTTTGGTACCTCTTTTTCCTAGAAAAATAGCACTGGTGTGGTGGCACCTGTCATAGAATCATGGAATTGTAGAGTTGGAAGGAACCCCAGGGTCCTCTAGTCTGAGCCTCTGCAATGCAGGAATCTCAGCTGAGCATCCAGGAGTAGATGGCCATCCCATGCTTAAGAACTCCAAGGAAGGAGAGCCCACCACCACCCAAGGGAGTCCGTTCCACGGTCGAACAGCTCTTATTGTCAGAAAGTTCTTACTGATGTTTAGTCAGAATCTTCTTTCTTGTTACTTGAACCCACTGGTTCACATCCTAGCTTCCAGAACAGGAGAAAACAACCTCCACAAGACAGCCATTTAGATGGTTGAAGATAGCCATCATATCTCTTCTCAGTCTCCTCTTTTCCAGGTTAAACATACCCAACTCCCTCAATCGTTCCTCATAAGACTTGGTTTCATAGCTGTCAACATTTCCCTCCCCCCCTTATTCCGAATAGGATTCCTCGCAAGAAAAGGGAAAAGTTGAAGGCTATGCTTGGTTTCCAGACCCTTAATCATCTTGATCACCCTCCTCTGCACTCATTCCATCTCATCAATATCCTTTATAAATTGTGGCACCCAGAACTGAACACAGTACCAGAGCCGTCTTTAGCAGATGCGGCACCGGGGTGCAAATATCCGCCCAGTGCCCCCAAATTACCACGGGTGGGGGGTGCAAAGTTGCACACTGCCAGCCATCAGGGGGCGCAACTCTCCCCCATGACACTGCGGGACAGCAAACCCCGCAGAGGCTTGGGAGGGAAGCTGCACCCCACCAACCATATTCCTGGCAGGTACCCAGCTTCCCTCCCAAGCTTCCGTGGGGATCGCTCTCCTCCTGCGGAGGCTTAGGAAGCAAACTACACGCCCACCAGCCATATGATTGGCGGGGCACAGCTGGCAGGCATGCAGGGAAAGGGGAGGCCACCTGCAAAGCCGCACAGCTCCCCCACTCGCTGGGGCACCCCTGAGAGGCCGGCGCCCTGGCACGACGCACCACTAAGCCCTATGGGAAAGACGGCTCTGCACAGTACTCCAGGTGTGGTCTGAGACAAAGGCAGAATAGTCCTGTTACATATCAGACAGACACCATCTCCAGTGCCTTTTCCATGCCTGTTGAATACCTTCTTTTCTTCCAAAACCTTTTAAGTGCAATTTTTTTTATTATTGCTGTCAGCATCTGTAATGGATTTGAAATTGTTTTTTATACATCTTTATACTGCTGGTTCGTTTATTGTCAAATTGTTCCTGGGTGCTGTCAGCAGGGAAATTAGCACTTTACCTTTCACAAATACATTAAATATTTGTATTTGTTAGTCGGAGTCCACAGTGAGTTGCTCACTTTTCCCTTCTTTCTATTTTCAGATCCTTTCTTTTCCAAAATGACTTTATTTACAATCTCTTGAAATTGCTTCGGTATTTTGGGTGGGTGAGATATTTTGCACATCTCTTTTGCGCAAATGTTATACAAGTGAAATCCGCAGTGCAGAGGGGATGGGTTTGATGGGCTCAAGCTCACTGAGTAAGTATTACCTGGAGTGTGAAAAGGGACTGCAGTGTAACCATTAACTAAGACATGTTTGCTAATCATACACTACAGAGATGCAAATTTTTTAAAAACCAAATGAGGGTATTTGATTTGGAAGATGTGCTTTGTTCTGGAAAATAGATTATCTCTCCATTCCTAATTATCTCCGATCCTTTTCTCTCTTTTAGTAATTTTATGCACCCGTGCACAGGAAATGTATATTATGGAGACCAATTTCTCTGTGAAAGGACCTATTCGCTAAGTGATAATTTGGCAGATGTGGGGCATAAACAAAAAAATAACCAGGGGAGTGGAAGCAATTTCAGGAACTGAGGACAAAGAGGGCGAGAAAAATACCTATTAGCCAAAGAATGGAGGGAAATTGCTGCAGGACCTAGTCATGGCCCATAAAAGAAACCACAACAACCCAAAGCAGCAGATATATTGAGCTCTTTCCCAGTCGTCATCTTCACTGGAATTGTTTTTATATGCTTAAATTATTTTATTCCTTGTGCATTGGCCACCCTGGGCTCATTTGGGAGGTAGGGTGGGATATTAATATAAAAAAGCAACTCCTGCAGCAGAAGAGGTCCATCAATGGCTATTAGGCAAGGGGGGCAAATGGAACCTGCATCCTCAGAAGCAGTCTATCTCTGAATACCTGTTGTTAAGAAGCCATAGAAGAAAGCAATTGCCCTCAAGACCTGCTTGTGGGCTTCCTGGGGCTTCTGGTTGACTGTTGTAGGAAATGAAACTGGATGCTGGACTCATAATTTGTCCTTTTTCTTGTTCTTCTGTTTGTTAATCTGTATGTACACAGATTGGGACGCGGGTGGCGCTGTGGGTTAAACCACTGAGCCTAGGGCTTGCCAATCAGAAGGTCAGCGGTTTGAATCCCCGCGACGGGGTGAGCTCCCGTTGCTCGGTCCCTGCTCCTGCCAACCTAGCAGTTCAAAAGCACGTCAAAGTGCAAGTAGATAAATAGGTACTGCTCCAGCGGGAAGGGAAACGGCGTTTCCGTGCGCTGCTCTGGCTTAGTCATGCTGGCCACATGACCCAGAAGCTGTACGCTGGCTCCCTCGGCCAATAAAGCGAGATGAGTGCTGCAGCCCCAGAGTCAGCCATGACTGGACCTAATGGTCAGGGGTCCTTTTACCTTTACCTATGTACACAGATATCTTTATGTAATCATCAGAGATGTGCAGCAGCCACAAAAGTTGCCTTGCATCTGTAGCATTTGGAGTTGGTCAGATCTGCTTCAGACCTGCTCTGTATCATTCTTGTTTGATTTGTTATTTGGGGATCTGATCTATTAAATCCAAAGCCCCGTTTCATCCCCATAAACTATAATAGGAAAACTAAAATAGGTATAACATTGGTTCCCCTTCTGCATAAGTGGATGAAATTTGCAGGCAATCAAGTCCCTTTAGAGTGGATTAAACCTGGCAAATTTCAGGCAGATCCATCTAGGTGAGTTTGAGCAGGGAACCTTTGAAATGTATTTAAAATTTTTAAAAAATCTAACTTTGTCATTTTTCTGCTGGAATTGAATGAAAATTGTAGGCATTGTTACTTCTTCTGAAAGAATATAGCGTGTCAAATTTCAGAAAGGAAGGTGTAGCAGGTCTTCTTCAATGACCGACTTTACTATTTTGGGTGGGAAAATACAAATTCCCTTCCCTTCCCTAGTTTTTTTGTTTGAAAATTGAGGGAGTTGCCCCTGGTAAGTAACCTGCTGAGATTCAGAAAATTAGGTTCAGAGACTATCATGTTCAGTGATTTTACCTTTGTTGTAAGAAAGTGGAAAAGTTGTCACTTTTTTTCTCCCCACTCCCTGGAAATACCCGAAAGAAAGAAGATTTGTAGTTTCTTCTTAAGAAAAACAATGACTGTGCTAGAAGCAGGCCACCCCAGTAGTCTAACTCCACCACTTATTTCCTGGTCTCACAGTCAAAACTCTGAGGAAAATGATGACATAGGATAAGACATAAGTTGATTCATCCCCCAAATCACTGTTTCTGGAGTACACTGGAGAAATAACCATTTGATTAAATGGTAGACCTATCCATCAAAATAAAATATTCTATTTCCCCCCTCAATTTTTTAAATCTGATTTTACATATTAACAATTTCAATCATACCACAACACATTCCAAAAAAACCCCAACACAACAAGATTTCCACAAATCTCTGGACTTCCCTCCTCCCCCTCCATGGGTCTCATTGTTAAATCTTTTCTCCTGCATCTTTTTTATAATAATCCAAATTTTTATATTTCCATTGTTTCCCTAGTTCTTGTTACTTTACAAGTGTTGTTACAACCCCGCTAATGATTTTAACTGTTTACAGTGGTCTCTGAGGTAAATTATAAAATTTCCCCGTTCTTTATTAAAGATTTGGTCTTCCTGGTTCCTGATTTTTCGGGTCAATTTTGCCATTTCAGCATAGTCCATCAACTTGATCTGCCATTCTTCTCTGGTAACAAAATATTATCCCACCTCTCTACCACTCCCTTCTCTTGTAAACCCACTCACCCCACAAATTTTGAGCACTTCCCTGGCCAAGTAGGTTCCATTTCTCAGGGCGAGAAGGAAGCTGTACAGTTGTTGTTGTTGTTGTTGTTGTTGTTGTTATTATTATTATTTTATGAAAACTGAGACAATAGAGCTACTTGGAAGACTGGGCACTTCCTAATGCACCTTGACATGTCTTGGTAATGCACAAACCAAGAATGTGAGAATCTACCTCAAATCACCCTAGTTCAGTTAATTATTTGGGGTGCTCACAGAGCTGATCACACACCCCTGGAAACCAGCACCCAGAAACATGTCTAGGCGAAGCATTTAGACACCCAGTGAGATTATGGCCTCTAGTATGCGTTTGTTGGCTGGGGCTGGTAGGAGTTGTAGTTCAAAGCACCTGGTTGTAGAAGGCTGGCTTATGCTCTCTAATTTAGCCTAAAACAAAGACAGCACTTTGCTGTTCAAGTGAGCCCAACAGTGCATGAACTGTAAGTGTAATTACTTACCAGCTCATGCAAATATTGCTTGTTTCACATAACTTGTGTCCAGAGTACCGTCCCTCCCCTTGTTCTCCTCGCGCCTCATGCAGCCATTGCTAATTAGCAGGTTGATTTCCTTCATGCCTTTTGCTGAGAGCAAGAGAGAGGAACGGAGAGCTTAAATGAATCTTCAACCATCCCGCCCGATGTATATCTTTTCTTCCCCTTTTGGAAAACTGACAACAGCAGAGCAGCTTGGAGCTCCCCAAAAGCGTGCTCAGACACTCTGCAACTGGTTTGGAATCAGACTTTATAGCCTTCTATGATAAGGGCTAATTAGGACATTGTCAGCTCTTG
Source organism: Podarcis muralis (assembly GCF_964188315.1). Classification (NCBI taxonomy): domain Eukaryota; kingdom Metazoa; phylum Chordata; class Lepidosauria; order Squamata; family Lacertidae; genus Podarcis; species Podarcis muralis. The sequence continues at coordinate 19,065,955 of NC_135669.1, forward strand.
ATTTATTGCCAAGATCCAGACTAGAATGGGAAGAGATGTTGGCCAGCTTAATAAATTTTTCTATTGCTTTTCATGACTGGTTTGGATGCTCTGCTCCTTACCCCCACCTCCCTAAACAGCATTGTTCCCATGTTCTCTCATTATCTGGCGCCTCCCTCTGCCCTCAAATGCTGGTGCTTTTCAAAGCTGAAAAGCTGTGGCAAGGTATCTTGTTTGATTCAAATTGCCAAAAGTGTTGGCTGTCCTCTTCCAGGAACAAAGGGGCTGGTCCACTTTGCACATAGACCTCCTGCTGCTACAAAGAGCTTAAGGTAAAGGTAAAGGTACCCCTGCCCGTACAGGCCAGTCTTGCCAGATTCTAGGGTTGTGCGCTCATCTCACTCTATAGGCCGGGAGCCAGCGCTGTCCGCAGACACTTCCGGGTCACATGGCCAGCGTGACAAGCTGCATCTGGAGAGCCAAAGAGCTTAGGAAGTACCAAAGAGCTTAGGCAGTACCAAACGCTGGCACCTCTAACTGCAGCTGCTGCAAAATGATTGTGAAGCAACGGAGCCTAAGCTCAAGAATTTGCTTGGGTGGTCTGAGATGCTGATCTCTTCACTTCTTTCCCTCTTCTTCAATATGATGGAAGTATTGCTGGCCTTCCTTGCAAGGTTACTGTTATCATTGTTAAGCGTGTTCTCCAATAAATGAGAGCACGTGTTGCGGTGTGGGCCACCAGGCCAGGCCTCTTGTTGCCAGGCAGGTTAATAGTTGTTGCCTGGCATCATGATTGGGTTACCGGGTTGCTGGGGCAAATTGTATGTTGCAAATTGGGTGGGTGGGACCATAGTCTTTAAATATTGGTGCACTCTGGTTTCTCTTTCTCTTTGCAGAGTGCATCGGATCACCCGCCCGCCCGCCCTCTTTCCGGTTGACCTTGCTTTGCCTATCATGGGGTCGTCTGCTTTGGAGCGGGGGCCTAGTAGGAATTTTGCCATTTGGTGATTGGCTGTGCCATTTGGTTTTTGCCTACTACTCAGCAATTCATCACAACTTGTAAGGTTGCGGTTAGGCATTGGTTATAATATGCTGGTGGTGGAGGGGTCAGCTGGGTCTGCCCCTCCCATTGCGCTGAAGGGAATTCCGTTAAAGGAATCCTGGGGCTTGCCATGATTTCGTCCAATCCCTGTTATGGGACCAGGGCCGCCCAATCCCTGTTATGGGAATCCTTGTTATAGGACCGGGCAGGCAAGCTTTCGGGGAGCTGCTGGGGTGAGCGGCGTGGGTCCGACGCTTAGCTCGGATGACCCCCCAGTTTGACTTTCTCTTCTACTGGCTACCGATCGGACCTCGGGATGTCAGTTCTGTCCCAGGCGGGGGGACAGATAGTCATAACCAATGTCTAAACAACCACTCACTGATTTTGTATTTTAATAAAGTTGTGGCCAAAATAGTGCCCAAAAACCAAAACTAAAATTACGTGTTATGTGTGAAGTTATTTGAGGGGTGGCCTGGGGACCTACACACACAATAAGAAAAACTGTTCCCTTTCCCTTATGGGGTATTCCAGAGTCCTTAAGTGGGTTCCCTATCAGTAGGAGAAAATAACAGTGGTCAACCAAAGTATATTGAGAAGCAAAGTGCCTAGTAAGCCTGATCTTTATTAAAGAAACATTTGCAACAGGGTCCCCACTCATGACAGGCAGGAGGGAGGAGAACCCTGAACAATGGTGCGCAAGCCCTTATATAGACTTTTGAAATTACCCACCCTGTAGCCCAAGAACACCCCCCCCAAAAAAAACAAAAAAATACCAGCATACATACATCACAGAAGGAGGCAGTCTACAGCAGAAATCCTGCCTGCCAGGATACCTAATAATGGTCACTGATTGCATTACCTGGGCAGCCTGGCCATTCTTTTGTGATGGTTAATACTTTACTTCCTAAATCCAGGTCACAGGCTCACCCTATTCATACACAAATATGCCTTTAAGACAGGATTTGCAAGCAAAAAAGACAATGGGAAGGCTTTCCCCATTTGCCTCCCTTGCTGCAGAGGAATATTTGAAGTCAATGGGAGAGTCAAAATGGCTTCAGGATTGCTCTCCCATGCTATTTCAGACACATGGTTCATATATTTAGATGTGTGTGCATTTACGAATATTTATTCTATGTTTGAGACCTTAAAATTCTTATAACGTCATGATCGTTTTACTGTGCAACTGCTGTTCTCAGGTGCCTTGGGGGTGGAGCTGTGCTTTAAATGTAAGATATGGTTGTGACCTTCATCTCTCTCTTCCAAAAATGTGATAAATTGCTGCTGCAGCTTCTCTCTCTCTCTTTCACACACACACACACACACACACACACACACACACACACACATGGGGAGGGGGAGATAAAGTCCACCCGCTCTCCTCCAGTGAAGAGGTGTTATCAAGCTCCCATTCAATCCCATACAGAGATCCCCAGCTGTCTTCAAAAGCCTTAGCCAACCCTTCTGGGCTATTAACCAGCTACCTGCCTAGGTCAGCCCCATATCAGCTCATGCCCTGAGCACACTCAGCAAAAGAGGCTGGGCAATGGCACCATAAAAATTGACTGGCAGTTTCTTAAAAAAAAATAGCCCCTAGTGTAGCGATAAGATTATAGCTCATTTATCCTCTTGGGCAGAGCAAAGTAATTCTGTGGCTTGCAGAAGGCCATGAAGCAAGATGATGAAGAAGCTACTTTGCACAGTCCTGTTTCTCGTTTAGGCGGCAGATAAGGCAAAAGTAGCCTTAAGAGCTGGAGGCAGCACATGAAGGAGCACAACTGGACTCAAAGGCAGCCTTAATTTTAGATGTCTGCCTATTATCAAGAGACATTCAGCTCTGCACAAAAGAGACAGTGGCCACAGGGTGAGAGATGCTTTCCTCTTTATCTAAATCCAGGAAAGTCCCAGGGCTTTGCCTGCAAGTGTTCCGCAGAGCTAATTTAATCTTTGCTTTTCTCTCCAACAGAGGTTCCCAAAAATGTTCAGGCCACACCCCTCTAATTCCATAAACTCATCCTCAGTGCCCCCTACCCTACTCTATAAAAAGCATTATTCAGAATAGTGGTTTGCATGACCCATTAAGGGAGATAATAACACAATGCAATTCAAGACAGTAACAATCAGTAACAATTTAGCTGCTAGATCACTCTTTTTATAAACACTGTATTAGGTTAAGTTTAGGATAAGTAGAATAACTACTATAAGTTTTCTCTCTCTCCCCTTCCCCCACAGGTGTATCTTACATTGACTCTTCTTTTCACAGCTTATTTTTCCTTGTGCACTTATAGTTTTATACCGGGTTCAAAAATTCCTTTTTATTTTTCAATAAAGTATGTAAAAAAGACAGTAGTAAAGTATGTAAAAAAGACAGTAGTGATTAATTGCACATTTATTCAAAATCCAATGAAAATTATTTAGTTCAATTAATTCAACAAAAATGATGAACTTGACCCAGTGATACCGTATTTTCAAAGTCTGATAGTTATTTACATCCTCAGAGTCCCCACCCTTGCCTCTTAGTGCCCCACTAGAAAATACCACTGCTCTCCCCCCCCCCCCCCCCCCAGGAAACACCTTGGGAACCACCCTTAAGACACCATCCCTGAATTTTCCCTGAAAGTTACATGGATGTAAGTTAAGGAAGGGCTAGGTCTGCAATGCTCCTGCACTTATTTGGAAGTAGATTTCATCAAGCAAAGTGGGACATTTTTGAGTGATAACTATGCATTGGATTGGGCTGTCAATAACTTTCCAGAAACAAAGGATGGCAGCTACTGAACAAAAACAATGTTTCTACACAAGATTTGGAAAACAAATATCCACGCTATTTGGTTTGTTGGGTCATAAATATTCATACTTTGAGAAAACACATTGCAGCGAGCTCAGGTAGTTGGAGATTATAAAACAGGCAAAATGACGGGCTCAGTGTATGCTTGTGGCAAAGTGCACGATGATATTTCCTAGACTATAGCTTGTACAATGACAAGCTAGTTCCCGGATCCAGTAAGATGCCCACAAAAACAATCACACTAAATGAGTTGGGCAATTTAAATTATTTAACCTCAAGAAGTCAGATGTCTTCATCATTATTCCTTCTTTTCCATTGGAGAACAGAACTGAGTAATTCAGAATTTTATTTGGCTAAACAATTCAGCTTGGTGGTTGGTTTGTTTTTAAGTGATTATGTGTATTTGATGTTCACATCCAATCTGCTATTCTTTTCAGCTGCATTATCCTTATTTTGGCTTTGTCGTTAGATGCCCAAGTAACCTCAGCAGCTAGGGCCTGTCCCAGAGGCTCCAGCTGTCAGGCTTTGGGGAATCTGCTTCCTCCCCAGTGGCAGTAAATAAGCAGATCAAACGAAAGGAAAGTCTTACCGGTTAGCTTCTTTAATAAACACCGTGAGAGACAAAAGAAAGCGTCTCCCTGTTATGGCGGTGCTCCCAATTAAGATGTACCCCCCTCCATCCCTATTAATCTATATCATTCCTTTGTTCTGTAATCTGAGTTTGTACCCTCTGCAGTTTCTGTTCTAACACTCTCTGAGCTCTCCTTGTCCTTGGGGGTGGGGGGGAAGGAATGCTGTCCAGAGACAGTGAATCTGTTAACTCTCTCTCTTCCAGTGTTTCTTCTGCTAGCTGTTCCCCATCCAGTATTTCCCAGCTTCTGCCTTCTGAACTAGGCCCCTCTTCAAACCACTGTTCCAAATCTATACTGTCCTCCTGCTCCTGGGAAGATTTAGGGTCAGGGGAAGGGGGCTGCTCCCACCATTCCTCCTCAGTGCAGCCCTCCTCAGCACGGTCCCTGATACCAGCTGACTCAGAGCTGCTAGATGTGGGCAGATGTCTAACAGCACATGGCATCATTGCTCAAACAACTACAATGACTGTCCAAAGGCTGCTCGGGCAGGTTCAATACTTGTGTTGGTCTTGAAAGTCCTGAGCAACTTGGATTGAGAAATTCCTGAGCCCTCATAGCCCAGCTTGATCACTAAGACCTTTTGGAAGAAGTCTACCAGTTGTCTCCCATGTTACAGAGGCCCAAGTGACCTCATCTAGAAGCCAGGCATTTAATGTCCCATTGCTGCAGAGCACTCTTCCAGCAGACATGTGGCAGGCATCCCCCATCTTTTGACTTGCAGGCTTCTCCATAACCTCCAACATTTCTCCGATGAAAATAGAGACGTCCCCTCCAATATTTCTCTGGTGAAAATAGGGATGTCCTAATGAAAAGCATTACCGTATTTTTCGTTCTATAGGACACACCCTGTTTTAGAGGGGGAGAACAAGGGAAAAAAAATTCTCCCTCTCTGCGTAGCGCCCCTTCAGTGAAGCGGCAGGAGAAACTGAGCCCCTTCCATTTCTCCTCCCGCTTCACTGAAGGGGCGCTGCGCAGCGAGGGAAAGCTGTGCAGTGCCTCTCCAGCAAAGCCAGGCCAGGAGAGCAAGAGGGATGGGTGCGCACCGACTCTTCTGGCTCTCCAGGCTTCAGCGAAAGCAACACGAAGCCTCCAGAGCGCGGCGGGAGCGCTCCTACTGCACTTCGGAGGCTTCGTGATGCTATCGCTGAAGCCAAGGAGCCTGCATTCACTCCATAACAACACACATATTTCCCCTTAATTTTTGGAGGGGGGGAAAGTGTGTCTTATAGAGCGAAAAATACGGTACATTCCAGGATCAAATCAGAAACAAGGATGGCTTCTGTAAATCTGGGACTGTCCCTGGAAAATAGGGACTCTTGGAGAGTCTGCTTCCCTTGATGACCTTTTTATGCTAACAGTCCTTTTGCATTTGTTTAATTAGCCATCACTTTAACAGTTATTTGCATTGCTTTTAGTGGTGTTCTGAGTTTTACTTTTGTTCACTGCCCTGCTATTTTACGATAAGGTACAGAAATACTTTTATAAATGCACAAATAAACTGAAAATAACTTTTCTCTCCTGAAGCCGTCCAAAGAGAAAAGAACCAGTCTGACCCAATTCTGAAATACTTGCCCCAAAGTACCATCTGCAGCACACTTTGTGCTGTCCGCTTCGCACCAGCTGGGCTCTGTCTGTCTGCAGAAGCTGAAGGAGGCAAACTTACTAACTCCCTAAGTCTCTCAACTAATTTTTTTTTCCAAGTCTCTACCTCAGCATCCAAATATCAGGGGGGTCAGACTTTTGCCTCCCTCCAATTCTGTCAAAAAACAAGCAAGGAGACCATTTTTATATGCAGAGTTTAACCTACCGAGTCAGGCTTTGTTCAGCAAACCTTGCACTGGAGAAAGCAGCCTAAAAAATGCCACAGGCAAAAAAGAGAGAGGAAGTTTTTGCTCAATTTACTGGAAATGGAGAGCTGCCGCCTCTTGGGAAGCTGGCCATTTAATCCTGTGACTTCAAATCCCAGAACTTCCTAAACATTTCCAGGCACCTTGCAAATGATGGTTTTATTACGCGACGTGTTTGCAAATGTGGTGTGTCCAGCGGGGAGTCCAAACTTTTCACCTCCACAATCGATGCACCTAAGTAGAAGACATCTGGTGGAGAATGCAAGGGTAAGAATTGCAGAGTGCCGTGCCACGGGTCTCCCGCAATCGTACCCTCCAACTACCACATGACACTCTCTGTCACCTGTGGCCAGTAAATGTCTGCCTGTGATGGCCTGGGAATCTGATTCAGAGGCTGAACCTGAGGAATCCCAGCCTGCACAAGAGTCCCCGCCTCCAGGGCTGGCTGAAGGGCCCTCACCTATGCTGGATCCTCAGGAGCAGACACCAGCTGAATCCGCTTTGGCTCTGGAGGTGATCGAGGACCCATTGCCTGCAGGTGCTCCTCTCCCAGCCCTGTCAGGGGAAGGTGAGGTTGCCTCTGAGTCCAGTAACCCTCCAGCCTCACCTGAGCTGCAGAGGCTCAGGGCAGAGAGGCGGAGGGAACTAAGTTCTCGCAGGAGGAGTGCTCGCCTCCAGGCTAGGAGAGGCAAGTCACCTGTGGACCGGGGCCGCCCTATGCCTCAGAGGAGATAAAGGCCAGCCCGCCCAGTCCCAGGTTGCGGGAGCAACATCGTTGGCTACCTGTTACTGCCGGCACCCTGTCCTGCTTTCTACCAGAGATCTTGACAACGTGCAACTCCCTGCCTTGGACCCCGCTTCAGCCTCAGAGCGGACACGGACCACGCCGCACAATACCCCCCCCCCAGCACACTGCCATTTTCCACCAGCTCCATCAGGCCTCTTCTCCTTTGACTGTCATCTGGGAGCAGCCATTGTACCATTAGAGAGCTGGGAAGCAGGGCTCACTCGCATCAGCTCTGCTGTCGCCTCCATCAGGCCTCCTCTTGTTCTACTGCCATCTGGCTTAAGCAGGGGAGATATGAGGCAGCACTTATTCCACCAGCTTTGCCAAAAGCCCTGTACCACCAAGCACACCCTCCTCCTGAAATGTGCTAGCTGGTCATCATAAGAATAATTAGTTTTCAAGTTTATACATTTCACTAATTTTACAATCAATTTAACATTTCAAAATTTGACTAACCCTTCTCCATCTTTCTGTGGTTCCTTAAATTTATTTTTTAATGCCTTCTGCATATCCAAATTCATTGAACTTCCTCATTTAATTACCTACTGTAAATATATACTCTGTATAAAGCTGTAGGTTATTACAATAATCCTGCTAATGTTTTTATCTGTTTACAATTTATCTGTAAATATTCAATAAGCCATTTCCATTCTTTTATGAACAGTTTGTTATTCTGATTTCTTACTCTACTCTTCCGGTAAGTTTTGGCATTTCTGAATATTCCATAAGTTTTTGTATCTATTCTTCCTTTGCTGAGAATTCTGCTTCTATCCACTTTTGGGCAAGTAACATTCTTGCTGCTGTAGTAGCATACATAAATAAATTTCTATACAATTTAGGTAGTTCTGTCCCAAAAGAAAAGTGTCTGGGTTTTTTTAAAAAACAAAAGTTATTTTAAATATCCTTTTCAATTCATTGTATATCATTTCCCAGTAAACTTTAACCTTACTGCAAGACCACTACATATGATAAAAAGAACCTTCTTTCTCTTTACATTCCCAACACTTGATTTAGACTTATACATTTTTGCCAGTTTACTCGATGTTACATACCATCAATATATCATTTTCATATAATTTTCTCTTAAACCATAACATGATGTAAATTTATATCCATATTCCACAATTGTCCCCATGCTTCCATATCTATATGATGACTGATATATATTGCCCAATGTATCACTGAGAATTTTAATTTGTCTCCCATTACAATAATATTTTATACATTTCAGGCAACACTTTTACATTACATTCCAACAGGTCTCTCTCCAGTTGTGATATTTGTTCCTCAAACCCTTGTATCCTTTCTTTCTTAAAAATAATAATTGCTTAAGAATTGGTGCCTGAGTTTTTCCTCTTCCCTCCCTGTCCTTTTTCCCTTGTGTGTCATGTGTTTGTTTGAGTTTTGTTTTTGTTTTTTAAAAAAGAATAACCCAGCAGGCAGGAACTATCTTGCTTTTACTTATTGTATGTAAGCAATTGTGGCGTTTGCCCTCCTAGGTGTGTGACATCATACTGGGTTCATAAGGAAAGGGTTAACTAAGTGTAAAATGACTAACCAATGGGAACCCAAGAGGCAGTGTTAATTGTGTATAAGGTTTAAGCATAGAGGTTTTTAGTGAGTTAGAGTTGTTGAGAAGACAGTCTGGAGTTAATGAAGAGAGAGGGAGGATAAGTCTGTGGGTTGGGCTAATCTGGTGTGAGAGAGTGAGAGAATTTCTTAAGAGGAGTCAGTCAGACAGTTGAGATAATCAGTCAGAAGGTATTAGGAAGGTATAGGCCGGTAAATAAACTAAAGTTAAGATACTGACAGGAATATTATCTGAGAAACCATAAACTTGTTAATGTTTGAAAAATAAACTTGTTTTTTGGGTCACTTTTAACAACTGACTGGACTCGGTGTTTTACCAGAGAGTAACTGGTTGGTGGCAGCGGGGAAGCGATCACAGTGGTGGCACAGGGGTCAATAGACCGTTAAACCTTCGGGGACCCTGTGTGATCGCCACAGCCACTCTGGGAGGCTTTTTGGCTGAAGAGTGGGTACAAATGCTCTAAATCATAGAATCATAGAACTGTAGAGTTGGAAGGGACCACAAGGGTCATCAAGTCCTGATAGTGAGGAACCTTTTTTTCAAAGCAATGAATAGGAATTATACTTTTGTACAACAGACTCGATTCAAACAGATTCACTCTCTCCTCTCTTTAACCCCCCCTCCCATCCAGACAAGCAAGAAGCACTGTCAGAGCTCAAGAACACATTCCAGCAAAGCCAAAACAATCAAGGAAGGTGCAAAGCAAGTCTGGTGAGGGGTGTGGCCGAGGATTGGAAAGAAAGGTTTGATGGGTTATGTTTGGCCTGAGGTTCCCCACTCCTGTCATATATGGACTTTAGAGGGGGGTTTTGTTTTGTTTTTGTAAACTAAGAAATCTTTATTATTATTTTAAAAAAAAACATTTTACAACATATCAAAATATCAAACGAAACAATTCACAATAAGACATTACTGAAGATAGTCAAATATAAAGCGTACATTAAGAGCAACACAATTAACAGGAAACCAAAATATTATCTTCAGGATTTCGAAATAAAGCATTACGAAAGAGGTCAGCTACAGAATGCACATTTAATGCAGCAAAGTTAACAAAAAAATATCTCAAACTTTTCGAAAGGAAATATTACTAAAGAAAGTCAGATATAAAACACATGTTTACAACAGCATACTTAAACAACAGAATAAAAATATTATCATAGACACAGAACACTGTTGCTGCTGTTGCTGCCAAGCCAGTCAATGGTGGTTCATGGTGGGCAGTCAGTGTTTGTGTATTCAATCTCAAGTTTAGAGGGTTTGTTGAAAGCAAGACCTAAGGATCAGCGTTCTCTTAACTGAAACTGGAGCGGAAGGTTCATTCCATTTGTTTTCGGCATCTTCCATTCCTTTATTCTCTCGCTTCTTCTTTCTATGTTGCATAATATATGAAAGTGACGCTTTGCATGAATGCTGAAAAGGTTTCTTCTGACTCATGGAGAAAAGGCAGCTTCGGGATATAAATTGAGTGTTGGGCTGTCTGTGCATTTCTTCCAGGTAACCTGACATTCTGTGTGATCTGTAAGCTGACCTCATGTTAAGGTCCGCAGGAGAATTTGTGAGGTAGCTTTCTTTTACTTGGTTCTATTTTGCTGAACTTGAACTTACAAGAAGGGAAAGGGATATTCATATTCAGCATGACATTATTCTTTTGGCCAATGCTAAGAATTGATGCTTTTGAATTATGGTGCTGGAGGAGACTCTTGATAGTCCCATGGACTGCAAGAAGATCAAACGCATCCATTCTTAAGGAAATCAGCCCTGAGTGCTCACTGGAAGGACAGATCGTGAACCTGAGGCTCCAATACTTTGGCCACCTCATGAGAAGAGAAGACTCCCTGGAAAAGACCCTGATGTTGGGAAAGATGGAGGGCACAAGGAGAAGGGGACGACAGAGGACGAGATGGTTAGACATTGTTCTCGAAGCCACAAACATGAGTCTGACCAAACTGTGGGAGGCAGTGGAAGACAGGAGTGCCTGGCGTGCTCTGGTCCATGGGGTCACGAAGAGTCGGACACGACTAAATGACTAAACAACAACAACAAGGTTGCTTTTGGTTATACCATATCAACATTTCAGCATTTCATTTCAGCATTTTTTAAAAATATTATTTTTCTAGTGTTGTTTCTAGCTGTCCCCTGAGAAATGCCTCTATCCTTCTCGTATTAATCTTATTTATCTTACAGTCCTTCAGAAAAGCACTAAAAAGCACATTTAAGGTTCTGTATTAGTGATTTTGAACACACTGTTTTATTGCTCAATTTTGCAAACATCCAGAACAGTAGTGGGGGTGGAGGACCGGAGAGACTTTTATATTACATTCTTTCCACTGCAGGTAGAATTCATAGCTCATCCCTGTTGGTGTAATTTGAAAAATAAATAAATGGGTGAAATTGCACTAAGTAGGCCATGTCTTGAGCAGCCCACCCTCTGTGTCTGGATTCTGTTTAGAGTTAGCATGTCAGCTGTGCTTGGTGACTTAGAAACAGTCCAAGCCGAAATTCTTGGAGCATGGCTACTCTCTCTTTCTCTAAGGAATATGCAGAGGTGGTTAAAAAGCCAAGGCTGCATTCAGTGGTGTTGGCAGGAGTGTGAATTATTCACTGAGTGCAAAGTATCAATGGAGAAGCTGAAAGTTGCATGGTATGTGGTTCATGATGAGTTGGAATAGTAAAGTGCTAGAGGATTTCTCTGTATACAGTGGTACCTCAGGTTAAGAACTTAATTCATTCTGGAGGTCTGTTCTTAACCTGAAACTGTTCTTAACCGGAAGCACCACTTTAGCTAATGGGGCCTTCTGCTGCCGCTGCACTGCTGGAGCACAATTTCTGTTCTCATCCTGAAGCAAAGTTCTTAACCTGAAGCACTATTTCTGGGTTAGCGGAGTCTGTAACCTGAAGCGTATGTAACCCGAGGTACCACTGTACTTGTATCTTTACAAGGTTTACTTCTTAAGACCAGAAGAACTGTATTATAGTAGATTAGTTTGCGATGTACCAGCATGTCATGAAAATTTTTGTAGCTTGTGTGCTTATGCGTGTCTTGTGCCCAGGGGCGGAGGAAGGGGGGGTGCGGTGAGTGTGGACCGCCCCAGGTGTCACCACTGAGGGAGGTGACACAATGCTGGGCGGCACTTATCATGGGGCCTGCAGCATGCCTGAGCCATGCCTCTCTCCTGGGAGGGACGCTGTGGCTTGGGCGCACGCAGGCTCCATGCTGCCCAAATGGTCCACCCGCTGCCTCCCTTCCCAGCTGTAAGGCGGCTGAGTGGGAGGAGGCAGGCAGACTCTGGAGGGCCTGCAGTGTGCCCCGCCCCTATGGGCAGCAAACCACACCCCTGGGCATGCCACCCCAGGCGCCCAAGTGGCTTCTTCCACCTCTGCTTGTGCCATGAGACGATAAACACTTTATACTCTAAACTGAACTGAGTGCAAAAGGAGTTTTCTGAAGTTGGATCTCTGGAAAAGGCTGACTTACTGGAAAGCAGGAAAACTTTGGTGTTCCGCTGGAGGACTCTGCTGGAACTGTGCATACTCTCCGATCACGCTGGTCAAAGTGTGGGGCACTATCAACAGCAGATGGTGGACCCAATTCTAACATTCCCCGCCACCTAGTTTATAGCAAGAACAACCCTGTGAGGTGGACTAGACTGAGAAATCATGACAGGCCCAAGGTCACCCAGTGAGCTTCAAAGCTGACGGGGATTTGAATCTGGAGCCACCTGGTCCTAATCCAATACTGCTGTTCTAAGTTGGAGGGGGAGACCCCCCCCCTAAACCCAAGACATTGATGAATGTCAGAATGCTGCGCTGCTGTAAGCAAGCTTCTCTCGAGATGACCATGCTGTAAGATCTGGACTCCCTGCTTCTAAATCCAGGTGTAAATATGTGAATAAATCATATTTAAAAAAAAAGAGAGAGAGAAATGTTGCATATGTATGTCAAAAAGTTTCCGCTTTCACCTTCACCTGTTGCTCTAACAAAAATGATGCTGTTTCCAATGTAGCAATCTGTGGATTGAATGCTCAGAAGGTTTTCACTCGCTGACTCTGAGCGATGCTGTAGGTTGAGGTGTGCGGTATTAATATGTCTGACATGTACATCCAGAAGTTCTTCCATTCTGTTCACATTGTTGGATTCGCTAACATCTCTGCAGCAATTATTGATAAGCCCGACAGACTGCGCTTCTCAGAATCAAAGAGATTAGCAACAGTGCGCTCCATATTTTTGGTCAAAAGAGCCTCTTTGTGGTTTCAGAACTTGTGCATAGGTCAGTTGCGGTTTTACACACACACACACACAGAGAGAGAGAGACTCAAAAACAATCAGTCTATATAAACAAGAGCTTCCTTGACTTTTGCTCTGGCCAAACGAGACAGAGAATGTAATGAAACCCATGCCTTTGATTGTCATGTGGGTCAACCCCTTGAGGATATGTTCAGGGTTCTCTGCACTGGAAATATGATTTTTAACTATTTTCAGTTTCCTGTTACTATATATACACATTATGTTTTCAGATTTTCGTTTGTTATGGCCAATGGCAAAAACAAATACAGAAATAAATCATTTTGTTCAAGGAGTTAGGCAGAGGGAAGTATTATCAGATGAACTCCACTTGAATCCTTCCCCTCCCTTCTCCTTTCCCCTCCCCACAGATCCTGGGATGTGTGGTTTACTTAAGGGCAATTCTTGACGGACAATATGTGTGACAAAACAGAGGAATTATGATGACAATCAATGACTTATTAAAGTAGCAAAGTAATGATGCAGTGGATCTAGGGGTGGAGAAATCAATATATTTTTCTAATTTTTCCTGTCTTGAAGAAACAGTGCAGTGCAGAAATGTGGAGTCTTCTCCACATTTCTGCACTGGTGTGTGATTTATTTTTAAGAAGTCCTTGTGAAAATTCATCATACGCGTCTAAACATACACATTTTATGTGATTTTAAATTTTTTTGAAAAAACTTTTTTTCAAATGTAATTTATTTTATTTAACAAAATTTATATGCCACTTTGTGAAAAAAGCCTCTTCAGGATCAAATTTCTCCCCTTCCTTACCTTATCTCCTCCATAAAGGGTTGCAAGAATCTTTCAACTTGCACATTAAAGGCTCTGTCTGCCTCCCCATTCCAGGAGCTGTGTGTCCATTCCCCTGAAACATTTGTTATTGGAACACAACATTCTTGCTAACTTACTAGGAGTCAAATACCACCTGTCCATCATTTTCATATAGTTTTCTTTCAGCATGCAACATGCCAAGAATTTCAAATCATTTAGCAAAAATGTATAAGACAAGTAAAAATACCTGCTGAAAATGTAAAGAAAAAGAAGGTACCTTTTATCATATGTGGTGGTCATGTAAAGTAATAAAAGCATTCTGGGAAATGATATATAATGAATTGAAAAAAATGTTTAAAATAACTTTCATGAAAAACAACAACCCAGAAGCTTTCTTATTAGGAATTGTAGGTAGTGATATTCCAGAGGAGCAAAACAGACTCTTTATGTACCTGTATGTGAAAACAGCCACACAGATGCTACTAGCCCAGAGATGGAAAGAAGGCGAAGTCGCTACGATAGAGGAATGGCAAACCAAGCTGATGGACTATGCCGAAATGGCAAAACTGACCAGAAAACTCAGGAACCAAGAGGACAAGAACTTTACGAAAGAACGGGGGAAATTTATAAGTTATTTAGTAGACCACTGTAAGCAGATGAAAACATTAGCCGGATTTTAATAGCACTTGTAATGTAGCAATCACTATGGACAATATGGACAGATACAAAATATGGATGATGAAATAATATGCAATTGAAAATGTTCACAAAAAGACCCATGGAGGGGATGGTGGGAAGCCTAGAGATTCAGAGAAATCAACACCCTGGATGGTCCCATTTGAGTTGTCTCACATTCATTCATAATTTAGCAAGCAAAATCGCATATGGATCTTGAGATGAATTGAGTTCTTATATTTCATTCTTTCCTTACTAAAACTGCAATGCCTCCTCTAAAAGGTAAAGGTAAAGGACTCTTGGATGGTTAAGTCCAGCCAAGGGCGACTGTGGGGTGTGGCGCTCATCTCGTTTTTCAGGCCGAGGGAACCGGCGTTTGTCCACAGACAGCTTTCCGGGTCATGTGGCCAACATGACTAAACCGCTTCTGGCATAACGGAGCACCATGACGGAAGCCAGAGTGCACAGAAATGTCATTTACCTTCCCTGTTTATCTATGTACACTGGTGTGCTTTCAAACTGCTAGGTTGGCAAGAGCTGGGACAGAGCAATGGGAGCTCACCCAATCGTGCGGATTTGAACCGCTGACCTTCCAATCAGCAAGCCCAAGAGGCTCAGTGGTTTAGACACCAGCGCCACCCACTCCCTGTTATGCCTCCTCTATTTCTACCCAGGCTATGAAACAGATTCTGGATTTGGGCAATACCTTAATAAACATTAGTTACACAATAAACAATGGAAAGATACCTATAACAGTATTGCCTGACGGTGGATTTTTGCAATTTTCCTAATAGAGCCAAGTGGCTTCCCGTGCTGTTTAAATGTTACTGAGTAATTGATTAGCGGTGCAGCCCCAACCATGTCTACCTGGAGGAAATCCTGCTGAATTTAACAGAACTTACTTCCAGATAAGTAGGGTTAGAACTGCAGCCTAAGGCTAAAATTCTGCACACAGTAACCCAGGACTCATTGAACACAGTGGGACATGGTGGGATTCATTGCTCAGCAGAGATGCAGAGAGTGATTTCTTCATTCAGTGAGAGGCACATGCATGGTCATGCTTGTTTTAGAAACTTATGAATCCACAGTATTAGGAAATCATGTTTCGCAAATAGAACCCATTTTATTTCTTGTCGCTAGGCTTTAAATTTCACAAAGCTTTTTTTATTTTTTAAAAAAACTGGGGAAAGTGAGGGAAAAGGGAATAGAGGAAAAAATACAGCCTTAGGCTAGGATTTGTGTCATTCCCCCCACCACCACCTCATTCAGAGAACCAGAAATAATATCATCCCTTTGATGCAAGGGAAGGGGGCTCTGCTTTTTAATAACTGCGTGGAAGAAGGGATTTGGGCAATATACTGCACTGCTGAAATGCCCCCTAAAGGATACATTTCCATCACATCCTACTCTCAAACAGACCACAAGATACTATTAAAAACTATGGCTGTACCCACACAAGTGTGTGTGATTCAGTATCCCTCTGCAGGTGCCCATGTTAAGGGCGATAAGTATTCTTGCTGGCTGTTGGAAGATTTTACCAGTCCTTTGCTTCCTTCACTAAAAGAATGCGATGGATTCTTCCCTTTGCTTTCCATGTAAAGATGGCGGATTAGACCCCTAACTGTAACAATAATGGGGAACATTTGCATTGCATTTACAGTCAAGTTGGTAATTTATGAGGAGAGATAAAGCAGATGTTTATCTACATTTGCCCAGCTAATTTATACAAAAAAGAACCGGGCTCCCCTGATGTGCAAAGCAGAACGGAATTGACACAAACAAAGCATCCACTGAGAGCAAAGGCAGAATCATTATTCCCATGGAAGAATGTAACAGTCAGATAACAGCGGTGGGTTGCCTCCCAAGGCACAAAGCGTGTGTTAGCACGAAGTTGTATTTTAGCATAAAACTTTTCTTGATCTGTTAAATGCAGTCATTGTTGTGGAAATGGGGGGGTTGCTGAGGATGGTAGAGATTGTGCAATGCAAAGTAACAACAACAACAACAACAACAACAACAATTAATTATTTATACCCTGCCCATCTGGCTGGATTTCCCCAGCCACTGTGGGGGGCTTCCAATAAAATATTAAAAATACAATAAAAAAATCAAACAATAAAAACTTCCCTAAACAGGGCTGCCTTCAGATGTCTTCTAAAAGTCAGATGGTGGTTTATTTCCTTGACATCTGATGGGAGGGTGTTCCACAGGGCAGGCGCCACCACCGAGAAGGCCCTCTGCCTGGTTACCTGTAACCCCACTTCTCGCAGTGAGGGAACCGCCAGAAGGCCCTTGGAGCTGGACCTCAGTGCTGAACGATGGGAATGGAGACGCTCTGGTATACTGAGCCGAGGCCGTTTAGGGCTTTAAAGGTCAGCACCAACACTTTGAATTATGCTTGGAAACGTACTGGGAGCCAATGTAGGTCTTTCAAGCCCAGTGTTATGTGGTCCCGGTGGCCACTCCCAGTCACCAGTCTAGCTGCCGCATTATGGATTAGTTGGAGTTTCTGGGTCACCTTCAAAGGTAGCCCCACACCCATGTGTATCTGCTTGGAAGAAAAGCCCATTGAGTTTATTAGGACTTAATCTCGGGTAGGCATGCATAGGACTGCAGCCACAGTCTCCTTGCTGTCTATTCTTATCTGCTTCAGAAACCTTCCTCTAAATTGGAAGAGATAGTATGGTAACCAGGTAAAGGGTTTCTTGGGTGGGGGCTCCTTGAAACAAGCTGCTGCCACACCAGGTCACAGCCCTTTCAGCCCACTGCCGTAAAGACCACAGAGCAATAAGGACCCCAAACCCCAATCAGTTCACAGCGATAGCTACTGCTGAGGGTTCATTGGCTCTCTCCATCTGTGGACAGCATGTGTGGAAGTTGACACCACCACAGCCCCTGACTGGTGGTTTTCCTGGTGTTTCCAAAGATGCTGGGATGTATCTCTCATTTTTATACCATTTTGGTGTTTTCCTCTCCCCTTCTGGGCTGAGCAGGCACTGGATGTCGACAGCTATTCTGCAAGCATAAAAGCAGCATATCTCATTGCCTCCTGGATAACTGGTCTGTACTAGGTTTGCTCTGTCTAGTCCAGGGGTCAACAAACTTACCACACCTTGGGCTGGTGTCTCCAGCGCCGATCGCGTGGCGGGCAGGAGGGCGGGGGAGCGTGTGCCCATACGCGTGTGCACATGCTATTTCTGGTGCACTTCCGGGTTGGAGGAGCACCGGAAATAGCTTGTGTACATGTGCACGGGCCTCCTCCAAACCCGGATGTGCACTGGAAATAACGCTTGCACATGCAGCACCGGTAAGAGCGGGTGGCGGCGGTCACCGCAGGCCGGATAAACAAGTCCTTCGGGCCTTTTCCGGCCCATGGGCCTTAGTTTGGGGACCGCTGGTCTAGTCCTACGTAAGAGTTTGCTGGATCAGGCCAATGGCTCATCTAGTTCAGCATCTGTCAAGGCTTCAGGAAACTATTCCTCCCCCCTTTTGCAGCAAGAGTAGAGAAAACAAGGTAGAGTCCTTTTTAATGAGTTTATTCAATCGTAATAGCGAGAAACGACAGAGCGCAGCCAGCCCTGACAATGACGTTGCTCCAAGTGACTCCTCCTCCCTCCTTCCTAGCAACAGTATCTGCCTTTACGGTGGCTGCTTGTGGTCAAATGTTTCTGATTCCATTGTTCTTGAACTCTTAACGAATGCAGAGGGAATCAGAAATACTCTCCAGTGACAACGTGTCAGCTGGCTACCCTGCCTCTGTGTCCCCCCCCCTTAACACTGCCCAACTCTTCTGTTCACCTATCTCTGAGCCGTGATGTCCTTCAGACCCCTCAAACCCCTGCTGTAAATCAATGCTGCATTCCCCTTCCCCTGCAGTGTCATGACAAGATGGGGTGACCTCCACCATTCCTCCTCTACCTCGCCCTCTTGAGTCCAATCTCTGACGGCATCCTGCTCTTATAGAGACCAACCAGAAGCCTCCAGGAAACTCGCAAGCAGGATCCAGGCACAAAAGCGCTCTACCGCTCTGTGGTTTCCAGCCACTAGTGTTCAGAAGCATTACTGCCTGCAACCATGGAAGCAGAGCATAGGTATCATGGCCAGTTTCATGGCTAACTTTCTCTATCATGAACAAGGAGCTGGATAGGATGGCTGCACCCAGCAGATGGCAATGGGGATTAAGCCTTGAGTACACCAGGGGATGCCCTGTCAACCCCTTCTCACCTAAATCCCCCAATAACTCTTCATGGGCTTTTATGGAGTCCAGGCACGTTCAAAATGAGCAGCACACGGTTCTGTGCCGTGCTTTCTTCACCTTTCACTTTTCACATAATAGGATTTGATGGGCTTCGTTTCTTGCCCTGTTCTCAACAATGAATATTAATAGGATGTTTAGGAGAAAATATGGTCTAAAGCTACCGATGGAATATTGCAGACCCCTGCTCCTTGGCAAAGCTCATTCAATTCCACTTGCCCTGCATTCTGCTCTGTTAAAATAGGGCACAGTGCTGACACTCTGCATTGACATCCTGAGAGAGGCCAAGAGGAGAAGCCAAACCTTCTGGCTCCTCTTGGTTCAGAAGTGGCTGGAGGCAAGGCGCAGTCTGTTGAAATATCAGAGCTCCTACACTCTGTGTGCATTGCAGAGTCTCCACTGGGGGGGAGAAAACCAACTCCTCCTGGTGCCAGTTAGGGTTCCCATGTGTCCTCTTTTTCCAGGACACAACCTCTTTCTCAGAGGTAAAAATTGAGACAAATTGCATTTATTTGCTTTGAATGGCCGTCATAGCATCCTCTTTTTTCCTCTTCAAAATAGTAAAGGTAAAGGTACCCCT
Organism: Podarcis muralis; assembly: GCF_964188315.1. Classification (NCBI taxonomy): domain Eukaryota; kingdom Metazoa; phylum Chordata; class Lepidosauria; order Squamata; family Lacertidae; genus Podarcis; species Podarcis muralis. The sequence goes on from NC_135669.1 coordinate 19,085,184, forward strand.
GCCCGTACGGGCCAGTCTTGACAGACTCTAGGGTTGTGCGCCCATCTCACTTAAGAGGCTGGGGGCCAGCGCTGTCCGGAGACACTTCCGGGTCACGTGGCCAGCATGACAAGCTGCATCTGGCGAGCCAGCGCAGCACACGGAACGCTGTTTACCTTCCCGCTGGTAAGCGGTCCCTATTTATCTACTTGCACCCTGGGGTGCTTTCGAACTGCTAGGTTGGCAGGCGCTGGGACCGAGCAACGGGAGCGCACCCCGCCACGGGGATTCGAACCGCCAACCTTTCGATCAGCAAGCCCTAGGCGCTGAGGCTTTTACCCACAGCGCCATATGGCAACCCTAATCAGCATGTAGTGGGGCCTTGGGAGTCAAGGTAATAGCTCAGGGATAGAGCATGCCTTCCATGCCCAAGGTGCCAGTTTCAATCCCTGGAAGGGTTGGCAAAGACTCCTGCTTGAAATCCTGGGGAGCCATTGCTAAATGGACCAATGGTCTGACTCAGTGTAAGGAAGTTTCCTATATTCCCAGGGATTCCCTGTCCCATTGGTGAGGAGGTCCTATCGGCCTCAGGTTCAAGTGCTGGTTGATTATTATGACACAAGCTTTGAATGTGAGCAGCACAGGAAGGTACTGAAGCATGCCGGCTCCTAAGCTCTAAGTGAATGTTGGAGGCATACCTTTCTTCTGCCACTTATTAAAAGTAAAAAGGTAAAAGGTAAGGTAAAGCCAGTGTGGTGTAGTGGTTAAGAGTGGTAGATTCATAATCTGGTGAACCGGGTTCGCTTCCCCGCTCCTCCACATGCAGCTGCTGGGTGACCTTGGGATAGTCACACGTCTTTGAAGTCTCTCAGCCCCACTCACCTCACAGAGTGTTTGTTGTGGGGGAGGAAGGGAAAGGAGAATGTTAGCCACTTTGAGACTCCTTCAGGTAGTGATAAAGCGGGATATCAAATCCAAACTCTTCTAAAGGACCCCTGGGCGGTTAAGTCCAGTCAAAGGCGATTATGGGGTTGCGATGCTCATCTCGCTTTCAGGCCGAGGGAGCTGGCATTTGTCCACAGACAGCTTTCCAGGTCATGTGGCTAGCATGACTAAACCGCTTCTGGTGCAACAGAACACCGTGAGGGAAACCAGAATGCACAGAAACGCTGTTTACCTTCCTGCTGCAGTGGTACCTATTTATCTACTTGCACTGTTGCGCTTTTGAACTGCTAGGTTGGCAGGAGCTGGGACAGAGCAACGGGAGCTCACCCTGTCGTGCGGATTCGAACCACCAACCTTCCAATCGGCAAGCCCAAGAGGCTCAATGGTTTAGACCACATTAAAAGTAGTGTAGTTGAGAAGAGAGGAGCATATGACAGCCTTGCACTGTTAATGTTGCAGGTTGGAAACCTGAGCTGAGTTGCTTTAAACTTTAAAGCCAAGAGTCTCCCTGTGCAAACGCCTCTCTGGTTGCTGCAAAGCTCATTCTATCTCAGTTCTCAACTCAGCCTCTTTCCCAGTCTGAATCTGGCAGTCAGTTGCACATAGAAACCTTGGAACCCATTTACTTGCATTGCACTTTTAAACATTTTAAATCTATTTTTTATTAATTGAGGGGGGGGGGAAACATTTCCCACCACCAGTAAGATCGAAGTTATAAAGAGCTTTGCTGGTCTTTTTGTTGCTAGGAAGGGGCAAGCTGATGAATAGCCTCTACTCTGGATTTCTTTTGCAAAAATCCTGGATTTCTATGGCAGCTCTCACTTCAGACACAGAGGAAAGAAAAGGAAAAACCACAAAGTCACCCCAGAAGCAAGGCTTTGTGTGCAAGTCAGCAAGTTTATGAGATAAACTTCTGGAAGGAATTTGGTAAGCCAGAAAGTCACGGGACCAGAATAAACCAACCAGCTCCCAGTTCCTTTCATATAAACCCCAAGGCTCACTTACTTCCTATTCAGTTTGAGCAGTATTTATAACTTGCCAGAGTGTTTTATGTTCTGGAGAGGACATTTATGAGACTGAAGGACTTTGAAATGAGGAAAGAGCAAAAAAAAAAAAAGGGAGCAAATGAGGTTTTGTGAGATTTAAGGTAAAAGCTACCTGTTTCTACAGCTTGGTTCCAAAATGTATGAAAGGCGAAGGCTGCTCTCCATCGTCATGATACATCATGCTTTTCTCCTGTGCATACATTACACATCATGCAAAGGACTGTGTTTCCATCTGAGAAATACTTAACACTATTGGAGTGAACATTGTGGGGAAGTTGTGTCTGAGCACTACAAGGAAGTTGGGTCAAGGGACAGACTTGTTCCCCTGCTCTGCCCTCCTGCTCTGCCTAGGACAAGGAGGAGCTGCTCCCCCAGAGTTTGCTCCCGCTATCTCTTTGACAGGGTAGGGGGTGTTACTGCCTTTGCCTTGAAGCAGGGAGGTGGGTGTGTGGTTATTTTTAAAGATGTTGCTAGGATTTTGTTGTCTTACAAAACGTAAGCTGTACTTTTACTGAATTTTGTGAGCCATCTTAAGAGTCTTTTTGGCTGAAAGGCAGCATAGAAATAACCTCAATTCACACACCGAGAAGAGAGAGGGGTTAATTAGTAAGACTAACTACTAAGTTGGTGCACTATGTTGTAAATCAGACAGATAATATAATACATTTATGGACTAGCTATTGTTTGGCATGGATTGATTGACGGACTAGTCTTCCAGCAGCTCACTGGAGCGGTCCAATTTTTCTGGATTCCTCAAGAATGCAAAACTAATTGGTGAGCTCTAAATTCACATTTGATCACATTTTTATACATGGTGTACAGAATTCCTTCTTTAGAGCTTTCTACCTCTCCTGCATTTAATCAATCATGATGAGAAGTTTCTGTTTTGGGTTACTTATTTGCATGGTTTTATTGACCTTGACAAAAGCCTTAACAAGGGAACAACTAAGGAGAGTAACAGCCCAACTTATTTTCTTTTTGGTTTTTACACCTGCAGTATAAAAAGGCTGCTTTATGAAGGCAGAAAAGCCCATCGTTATACACACTAGTAAATTATGTTGTGTTCAGAATTTATCTTCTTCACTGTCAGTTTTTCCACGAGGGAGTTTTGTTACGGAGAAAGAAGATGGGCTAATAACTCCGAAGATTGATGTTTTCCTATTTCCCCCAAAGAACTGGGCCACTAAATGAGAGGCGAGCTTCAGATAAAGTGTCTTACCTTCTGTAACCTTTCCTAAATAGAACGATGTGAGTTGTGGTCCCCTAGCACGAGAGCGCAATTTTGTGTGTGAATATACAGTGAAGATGTAACAATCACACAAATGAGAGAGGTCAGTTTCAGGCTTTGTTTGATGCTCTTCTGTTCCTAAGCTTGGCGAGTGCAGAACCTCTCCAAAAAGGAGGACCAAACTGCTCTTCTCCAGCTCCAAAATCAGCCCCTTCCCAGCCTTTGCCAGTATGATGTGGTCTAAACAGAATGACAACTTTGCTTCAACCAAGTGAGGAGGAAAATGAGCCCAACCCTACCATTAGGTATGCTGAAGTGACCGCCTCAGGTGGCAAATACTGGAGGGTAGTGGGAGGTATCCTGGTTGTCCCTTCTGAGCCCCTTTGATGAAGCCTCTGTTTGAGGGGCGTGTGCCATGTGCGGTGCTCTGCACCCTACCAGCTGATCTGCTGCTCTCAGGTGTGGTGAGGGACACTATCCAGGTGCTGATTCAGCTGCCGGTACTGTTGTCTTCTGTACATGAAATGGTAGGTGCCTCATCATGTGTTTTCCCTTGGAAATCAAAATGCCTTGTCCTGGCCCTGGGCAAGTTTCATTTGGGGTAACAAGAGCCAATCCCTGGAGCTTGCTTTGGGCACTAGGACTTGACCTTGGAATAATCATGCAATCATACATTGGATGCCTCTAAAGATGTGCAGAGCACTTTACTCCTGTCTCTGTGCAATTCTAACTAATATGGGAGTAAGAGGGTGGAAATCCAGATTGAGTGAAAATTAATACCTGTTTTTAATTTCAAGGATAGATTCCTTATAGAGCTGAAATGAACCTGGACAGGGACATTTTCCAATTTACTCATAAAATTTGGGTGAATATACTTCTATTCTCCTCACACCTACCCAGAGTGTGGAATGTTAACCCAACTGAAGATTCACCAATAACACTTTTTGAAGTGTGTGTGTGTGTGTGTGTGTGTGTGTGTGTGTGTGTGTTTGCATGCCTCTTAAAAATATCCTTTGCCTGAAGTTTTGAAATTTGTGCAACATTCTTTTCCCTCTCAGCTAATAAGTGCCAGCTTCTGCATAACAAGCCAGCGTCTCTTTATCAAGTGACTTTGAACAAGCATCATGATATTACTTATGAGGTATTTCTGCAGCAAAGGGAACTGTAGAATTTTAGATGCTGTTCATTACTGCAGCTGGAGGCATACTAGTCTGGAGAAAAGTTTCTGGGTGTTCTTCGCTATGCTGCTGTCTGGGCATCATAAATAATAACTAGGATACAAGCAAAGTACTTTTTGGCACCACAATTAACTAGACAACTGCGGATACAAAACATGGTGTTGATGCAACAGTTGAATACCCATTAGAAATTTGACAGATGATTGAGGATTCTTATCCAATAGTTGCACTGAATTGTAACTCAATTGTATTAAAAGTGCTCTGGGCATTTTGTTCCTGTTCACTGTTTTAATTAGATTTAGGTGTCTTAATTATTCTGCATTTCTCTCCATGTAACATATGCTGCAATGCGGTGGGTGGAAGGGCGGGGAGATTTCAAGCTGGTTGGATCTACTTTGGTTTATCCACCCCAAGATTTACCAGTCAAATCCACTGGCAGCCAGTGCCCTTTGAGACTGATAGGATGGAAGGCAGGGAGGCCAACAGAAGGTGGAGCCAGAGCCATTAATGGGTGGAATCAGAACATAAAAGACAAGCAAAGCCAACTGATTCTAGCTTTGAGCACAACACGCTCCTCTCTGAGTTTCACAGGGAGCAACATTGAGACTAAGGAGGAGGCAGCTGGCAGGCTGTTTTAAACCTCTGTTTAAAAACCTCCAAGGAGCCCATTCCACTGTCAAACAACTCTTTCTGTCAGAAGGTTCCTGATGTTTAGTCGTAATCTCCTTTCTCGTAACTTGAAGACATTGGTTTGAGTCCCACCTTCCAGAGTAGGAGAAAACAAGCTTCCTCCACCTTCCATGTGAAAACAAAAAGAACATATAGCTAGGATGAAGGACGCGGGTGGCGCTGTGGGTTAAACCACAGAGCCTAGGACTTGCCGATCAGAAGCTCTGCGGTTCGAATCCCCGCGACGGGGTGAGCTCCCGTTGCTCAGTCCCAGCTCCTGCCAACCTAGCAGTTCGAAAGCATGTCAAAGTGCAAGTAGATAAATAGGTACTGCTCTAGCGGGAAGGTAAACGGCGTTTCCGTGCGCTGCTCTTGTTTGCCAGAAGTGGCTTAGTCATACTGGCCACATGACCCGGAAGCTGTACGCCGGCTCCCTCTGCTAATAAAGCGAGATGAGTGCCGCAACCCCAGAGTTGGCCACAAGTGGACCTAATGGTCAGGGGTCCCTTTACCTTTACCTAGGGCCCCTCTGAGTACTTTCTGAGCCTAGGGATTTGTTTTCAGCATTCTCTGGTTAATTTTCATTTCAGCCCCCTACATTTGGGGGTGGGGGGGTGGGGTTGTTAAACATCTGAGAGCCAGAAACCCTTGCCACTCTACTCCCAGTGTGCCAGAAACCTACCAGAGATGCCAATCTACCTTCTGCCCCCCCCCCCGATGTAACACATCTTTATTACCAGACAAACCCACATCAGGATGTTCTCTCAGTGGAAAGAATGAAAAAACAGCTCTGCTAAAGGCTGACACCAAGCTTGAATCACGGCAGCCTGGAGAAGGGGAGATAGAGAGAGGTTGTTGGCCAAAGGAGCAGCACCGTACCAAGATGAGAATGTAGAAGAGTAACTGAGGGAAGGAGAAGGTGGAGAAGATATGCTTTGATGGCTACTGTCTGCCTCTGTATCCCTATTTAAATGTCTATTTAAATTTTAATCCTGCAGTGCTCTGCATCAGTTCAGTGTGATGTCTCCTGTTAATATTCCTAACAATCCAGTCTGCATGACCCATTAGCTGCAGCTTTCACAACACCTCTGCCATCTTAGTGCCCCAAGCTTAATCCATCGGCTTCTTTTGCTCAACTCTTGTCATTTCTAGAATCCTGGCCTCTTGACAGCTCAACTCGGGGGCTGTGTTGTACATTTATAATTACCAAGATAACTTTCAGAGCTGCTCATTTGTGGTACTTCATTATATCCTTGCCTCTGGAGCAATTCCTTGCTCAGATCTTGCCCATGCCCAAGGACAGCAGAAAATGCGACAAAAAGCTTTGTTATTAACCACATTGTCCACCATCTTCCAGAGAAAAGATCTAGTGAGCACACTAGAATTTAATTAAACTCCGCTTTCCGGCTGCAACTAATTACACAGAGTGATGAGAAATGCTCTGATAAGACAAACAGATTTTTTATCTTCCCACAAAGAAGAAAGGGCAGCCTTTTGCTGGAGAGTCTCTGGTATTTGGGTACAATTAATTACTGAAAGAAAAGGAGGTCTCCAACATGGCATATGTTGCACATCTTTGTGAAGTGGAGAAAACATTCAACACCATTTGGAATGCTTGCAAACAATGCAAGAAGGTTTGATGTTTGTTTGAAGTTGAACTCTCCTAGTAGATTGGAATTGTTTAGGTGGCTTCTGTTGTCATTTAGAGGCTGGCTTTTCACCAGCTGCCATGCTGAGCTGTCATTTAGCCCCAGATGATCATTAAACCTGCCACAGTTTTAAGCAAATTGTTATGCTTGGAGTAATTATTTACCCAGGAGCAAAAAATAATAAAAATCCAGGTTGGGTGTCTGCAGAAATAGTCTGAATGGTAGCTTCCAGGAAAGGATTACATGAAGTGGCACAATTAGCGGTGTGATGAATATGTTTCCTTGTGAAGAACAAAATTTGTATTTGACCAGTTTCTGTAAAAGCTTCCTTCAACCAACATTTACATGGCAGATTGTAGTTATTGGGGATGGGTGTTCCCTGTTTGTTCCCAAGGAGCTACAGATCAGAACAGTAGTGTTTCCTGTTTAGGATTGTCATATGCCTGGAATTTCCCAGAATACTGCAGATGCAACAGTGTCCGGGTGGAAATCGGTTAAATGGCCGGGAAAATCTGAACGTATGGCAGCCCATGTCGGCAGTGCAGATTTTGCTGGTCTTCCTCAGAAATAGCTCAAAAACATCCAATTTCATTCCTCAACAACTTTGGCAAAGAAAGCTCAATAACTTTTCTGTCTGGATTTTCACTTTTTAAAATATGGCAGCCCTAGACTAGGTGGCCCACTGGATTTCTTCCAACTCTGCAATTTTATGATGATTCAACACTGCTTGTTTTGTCATTGCATGACAGTTCTGATATAGAACAGAATAGAAAGGTTTGATATAGCACAGTGATTATATTCAGAACATCTTAACAGAAGCAATCTTAGCACCAGAAGTAAAAAAATAAGAGCAGAATGAGTGGTAAAATAAGCCGTTTCTTGGATGGACGAATGAAATGGACCAATGGGACCTCATCTGAGGGGAGACACCTTACCCCACTCAGACTCCCTACTGTAACATATGCATTGAATTGAATGTCCATATCAGAGGCTTCCTGTGCTACTCTTCCATCTCAAGAGAGTAGGGCCAGTGTTGTGGTTGTTACTGTGGGAAATAAGAAATATGGAGGATGGATCTGTCTGGAAATCAAGCTTTTATAAGGAACAGTTGAGGGAGTTTGGTACATTCTGCTTGGAGAAGAAAAGTTTGAGATGTGATGTGATGTGATAGGCCACTTCAGATATCTGAAGAGCTGTCAACATGGAAGATGGAGCAAGGTTGTCTTCAGCTGCTTCAGAGGGTTGGCTATCAAATGGATTCAAATCTTCAAAAGAAGATTCTGATTGAACATTAGGATGAACTTTCTGATGGTAAGAGCTGCTCAACTGTAGAACACACCACCTTGGAAGGTGGTGGACTCTCCTTCATTGCAGGTTTTTAAACAGAAGTTGGATGCCCATTTGTCAAGGATTCTTGAGCTGTGATTCCTGCATCACTCAGGATTAGATAATTCTATGAATGGACACTAATCCCAATATCAGGATTAGATATCCCTTTGTATACCTTCCATAATTCTATGAATGGACACTAATCACAATATCAACATTTAAAAAAACCTCTGGGTGCAGAGTTAATCTGCCACTACTGAAAATTCAGTTGCTGGGGGCAACAACAGGACCGGTCAATTGCCTTGATGTCCTGCTTGTGATTTTCCTGGTGGCATCTGACTAGCCACTTTGGGAAAGTGGGATGATGCTGAACTGCATGGACCTTCCATCCGATCCACCAACGCTCTTCTAATGTTCTTATGTCAGTCATTATGTATATATAACATCAAATGGTGTGTCATTCAGTCAATTATTCATTTTATAAGCCACCCTTCCAGGGCTGCAAAGAATATAAACACTGCAATAAACCAGCCTATAAAAATCAGTACATGCTGTGTAGAGGCATCAGTCAAGAACAAGCAAAATGAGTAAATCCATAAACTCCAGCAGAATCCATTAAAAAAGAATCATGACTGATGAACTATAAGGCATGCTGCAAGCCCTGGGAAAATGTTTAAACATACCAAAGCACACAAATCCTTGCCTTCTGCCAAAAGGATATCAGAGTTGGTGGTGCCAGGAGATGAAATGTCTGGGGAGGGCATTCCACAGAACAGTCTTCCCCTACCTAGAACCCTCAAGGTGCATTTGACTACAACTCTCATCAGCCCCAGCCAGCATTGCTGTGCCACAACCCAGAGAGCCCCCTTCCCACCCAACTGCAGGGGATATGGAGGAAGGTGTGAAGTGAAGAGCAAAGGGTTAGGAAGTGAATTCGTGCAATAGAAGGCAGGCCACCAGGCATTTCTTTTTCTTTTTTTATAAATTTTTTATTAAAGTTTCAAAATTTTTATAACAACAAAACAAAACAATACAATAATACAACCCAACAAAAGAAAAAATAAAAACAAGTATAATTTCAACCCTTATTTTCATATAACTTACTTCCCCGACTTCCTCATACCTCCCCTTTCTGTATTCCAGTTTCTAATTTTTTATTCAGCAAATCCTTTCCCTTATTTTTCATTTGATTTTTAACACTTCTTTTCTTTTTAACTTATCCATTACAGCTGGAAACCACATATTTTCTAAACCAACGTCATTCTAACATTCATTAATTTTACAATATTTCTTAAGATAGTTGTCAGAGACTGCCTCCAGGTCCCAGCTCACAGAGGACCAACGCTAGCCAGTAGAACTGTACAAAAGTCTTTATTGAAGTATCGTTTCCATTTTCAAACCCTAGCGTGCATCTCTACATCTAGAGCCTAGACCGACGAAGCTCCGTCTGAGTCTCCGCCCCCTGTACACCAGCTTAAGACTCTAGCCTTACTCCACCTTTTCCGTCTCTCCTTCCGCCTCTGGGTCCTACCACCCCCCGGGGTCCCTTCCTTCCTGGACGCTTCGGAGGCGGACCCCTCGGACTCTTCCCCCTCCCTTCGGCGGGCTTTAGGACCTGGCTCCCTATCCGGGCTGCTCATTGCGCCACCCTCTTGTACATTTGAACTTGGCGCGCGCGCGCTGCCTCCGACCTTCCTTTTGACCGTTTCCTCGCTCTCTGATGCAGGCGTGGCTAACCCTGACTCATGTCCTTCCGCTGACGGAAAGCTGCCTGATGCCGATGCCTGGGACTCCTCCCCCCTACTGCTCTCCGGTGGGGAAGCTGGTCCCGATTTCCAGCTGCTGCTCTCTGAGTCCCCTCTGGCCCCTCCTTCCTGAGGTGTTCCCTCTGGCAACCCCCTAGCTCTGACCACGGGAGCCCCTTTCTGTGAATCCTCCGATTCGCTGGAGAGACTTAGAGACCTCGGGCGGCTCTCATCGCTAACTTCTCCCTCGGATTCCTCCCCCTCGGTCTCTAATTCCTCCCTTTCCTGTCCCTCTGCTCCTGAGCCCCTGACAATAGTCCTTAAATTTCTTCCAATCTTCTTCCGCTGTCTCTCTTCCCTGGTCTCGGATTCTGCCAGTCATCTCTGCCAGTCCCATATAGTCTATCACCTTCATCTGCCATTCTTCCAAGGTGGGTAGGTCTTGTGTCTTCCAATAGTTTGCGATAAGTATTCTTGCTGCTGTTGTTGCGTACATAAAGAATGTTCTATCCTTCTTTGACACCAATTGGCTGACAATACCCAAGAGAAAGGCCTCTGGTTTCTTCAGAAAGGTATATTTAAATACCTTTTTCAATTCATTATATATCATTTCCCAGAACGCCTTAATCTTTGGGCACGTCCACCAAAGGTGAAAGAATGTGCCTTCATTTTCTTTGCATTTCCAACATTTATTATCAGGCAAGTGATAGATTTTTGCAAGCTTGACTGGGGTCATGTACCACCTATAAATCATTTTCATAATATTTTCTCTTAGGGCATTACATGCCGTAAATTTCATCCCGGTGTTCCACAACTATTCCCAGTCAGCAAACATAATGTTATGACCAATATCCTGTGCCCACTTAATCATTGCTGATTTAACCATTTCATCTTGTGTATTCCATTTCAACAGGCATTTCTACCAAGACAAACCATTGGCCCGTTTAGTTCAGTACTGTCTGCACAGACTAGCAATGGATCTCCATGCTTTCAAACAGGAGACCTCCTCAGCCCTATGTGGAGAAGCTGGGGATTGAACCTGGGATCTTCCACATCAGGTCTGCCCCAAGACATTTTGTTAATTTGAGGTAGAAAAAAATCCCACCAGCGTGGCTTGTGCCACCACTGCCTAGAGGAATCCTGAGGAAGCTTGGCACAGTGGTGGGCCAGGGTGGGCTGAGTGGCCATGGTGGTGGGGAGCATGTGGTCAGGGCTGTGGAGGAGGAGGAGGCAGCACAGTGGAAGTGGAAGAAATGGGCAGGCTGTCCCCATTCTGCATGCCCTGCCACTGAGCTACAGTCCGCATCTGTATCTTTGGAGATGCTGCTTCAGTCCAACACAAACTCCCCAACCAAATATTATATATTGCATCAGCATCTCAACCAACTAAAGTAGCTGTTCCTCTAAGCACCAGTGGCTTAAGGGAACCACCGAAAGCTCCTTTGCCAAGCTGAGACTCATAGGCCATAAGATCAACTCTTACTTAACCCAACTCCAGCTACGAAAAATGAGGGCTTTTCGAAAGCTGGATGGCTGCCACCATATCAGCTTTTGTGCTTTTTTAGGGATCGATTTCTCACTTCTTTGCCAGTCTTTAAGAGTGACAGTGAATAATAGTCTGAAGATGCTTTTCTCTACTTCCTAACCTTTCCAGTCACCATCTGTTGAGAGATCAATTCCTTGTGGAACTCTCCCTCTGTTATTTCCCCCCTCTTGCTTCTCTTTCTTGCAACTCAGCAGCTGGTTTTAGATTCCTAGACTTGATGCGTCAGGATATGTGGGCTTGCCACTTAAATCATCACAGGGTCCCAAGTGCAGAAAGGCCTAGAGAAACCAGAAGGAGTTGCTGGCTGCAGAGGCTGCAGATGGTCTTTGGGAAGCTGTGGCCGGCTCCATTTGCAGGGAGACAGCAAGCAGAGTCCAGCACGGGAGCCATGCAACATGGTGTGCACTGCTAGCACTATATAAACTAATATAGGGCTGCCATACATCCAGATTTTCCCAGACATTACCAGAATTGATGTCCAGAGGTGGGGGTGGGATTTCCAAACAGAGCTTTGTCCTGGATCTTAGGTGAGTCAATTGAAAAATTGCTCTTTTTGGTCTTTTTGTAAAAAATTAAAAATAAAAACTGAAAAACTTTCGTGTTTTCCTAAAAAGAAGCTCAACAATTTTCAGGGTGTCCTGGTTTTTACTTTTTGAAATATTGAAAGCCTAACTAACTAACTAACTAACAACAACAACAACAACAACAATTATACCCAGCCCATCTGGCTGGGTTTCCGCAGCCACTCTGGGCAGCTCCCAACAGAATATTAAAAACACGATAAAACATCAAACATTAAAAACTTCCCTAAACAGGGCTGCCTTCAGATGTCTTCTAAAAGTCAGACACAGTGGTACCACGGGTTACAGAGGCTTCAGGTTACAGACGCTTCAGGTTACAGACTCCACTAACCCGGCAGCAGCGGGAGGCCCCATTAGCTAAAGTGGTGCTTCAGGTTAAGAACAGTTTCAGGTTAAGAACGGACCTCCAAAACAAATTAAGTTCTTAACCTGAGGTACCACTGTAGTTGTTTATTTCCTTCACATCTGATGGGAGGGCGTTCCACAGGGCAGGAGTGTCTACCTAGATGGCCCTCTGTCTGGTTCCCTGAAGCTTCACTTATCACAGTGAGGGAAATGCCAGAAGGCCCTCGGAGCTGGACCTCAGTGTCCGGGCTGAACCATGGTGGTGGAGACACTCCTTCAGGTATACTGGAGCTTAGGGGCCTGCAGTTCAAAGTAAGACTTGCCACTGAGCTACAGTTCACTTGTGTATCTTTGGAGATGCTGTTCCCTTCTGGCACACACTCCTTTGCCAACTATTTCTAGCCTCACACTATTTCTAGGAACCTAGGAAGCTGCGTCATACTGAGCTGAACCATTGATACATCCTGTATTTTCTGCACTGACTCACAGTGGTTCTCTAGGCCTTCCCAGCCCTAATTGGAGGTGCCAGGGGTTCAGCCTGGGACCTTCTGCGTGGTCTACCAGGGAGCTAGACCACTTGCTTAAAGTGACCCTCTGCCAGCAACTTGCTCCACTCACTCAGTCCTCATTTTCCTTTCCGTGGCTCTCTTTTTCTCAGCCAAACGTGAAATAATTTGCAAGCAAGCAAACTGTTTGCCCACACAAATGACCACTGCAAGCTCTCGCAGCCATTGTTGTCCATATCTTATTCATTATTGCACCTTCCAGGTAGTGAAAGGATGTAGGAAGGACAGCTCTGCTCAAGAAAAGTATCTCCTTCCTGTTGCCCAGGAAGCATCTCTTGCATCGCCTCCCCTATCCCTCCATAATCCAAAATAATTGCTCTCTTTTGGGTATCTGGCCATCTTCATTACTCCTGAGGCTGAAAACTCAGCTCTTATCTCTGCTAGGAAATATTGTGTACCGCAAGACCAGCATCCATCATCCAGATATGAAGGCAAAAAGGAGAAAAGGGGATGCCGGTATCTGTAGCCCTTGTTAGAAGCATCTGGCCAGGCTTCATCCACAAGAAGGAAATTAATTCTCCCCCTCCCCACTTCGCCCACCCAGCCTGCCAGCCACTCATGGCGCAAAGAGACGTTCCCCGCCTTTCAAAAGAAGGGGAGGCAAATATGCTTATTTAACAAACTACTGTTTATTTCCTTACACTCATTTGCATTTGAAGAAGAAATCCTAAAGAAAATGTTTTCTACAGCAGCAGCAATTTCTGTTTAAATTAACAGAGTTCGCCTACAAGGGCTACAAAAAGAGAGGTCTTTGAAGAACAGGAGGGAGTCACGAGGAATAACGGATTATGATAAAGTGAAGAGTTACAGGTATAATGTACTGGATTTATTTTCATATTCAAGTCTCTGCATATAACAATGTCAACTCCGTTTATCTTCAAACAGCCCTTCAGGGGAGAGCAGGGGAGTTAATATCCACTTCCAGAAAATCCAAGCAGTTTAAAGCTATAGCGCGTGAGGGCTGTGAGTGAGTGTGTTTAAGTGACTATTAATCAGAAATGTTTTAACATTTTCAGTGCCCTTTTTGAGGGGAACACTCATGGCTCCTGTTGGTTGAACCTCCAGGGACCGGTGGGATATACTGCTGATTTGTACTCAGTAAGAATCTAGATTCTAATTTTCACGCATTGCGTACCAGACAGAAAGTGCAACTTCTGAATATTAAGAAGGCTGAAAGTTCTATCACCTGTTCCAGCCTCCTGCATCCCATAGTAGCCTCCCAGGAGCAGGACATAAAGCCAGCATCCTTTCTCTCCTGTTGCTCTGCAGCAGCTATTCCTTAGGGGTGTACTTCTTCTGAAACTAGGATTGTAAATAAATAATTGTAAATCCATAAATAGCAACACCCTAGAGGTCCCGGGCCCTAAAGAAGTTAGATTAGCCTCAACTAGAGCCAGGGCCTTCTCAACACTGGCTCCGGCCTTGTGGAACGCTCTGCCTCATGAGACCAGGGCCCTGCGGGATCTGATTTCTTTCCGCAGGGCCTGTTAGACAGAGTTGTTCCGCCTGGCCTTTGGCTCAGAATCAATTTGATTCCCCCCTCCCCCCCTTTCTTTTCCCCTTTCTCCTTCTGTGATGAGGCTGCATTTTAATGTTTTAATTGTTTTAATGTTGTATTTTAATCTTGTTTTTTAAGTTGTATTTCAATCAACTTGTTTTTATTATTCACAAATACTTTTCAGATAGTCCGTAAATTTACTCCAGTCTTCCGTGAATTTCTGGTCCTGCCGGTTTCGAATCCTTCCTGTTAGTTTATCTAGTTCTGCATAGTCCATTAGCTTCATCCTCCATTCCTCAATCGTCGGTAATTCTTCTTGCTTCCATTTTTGGGCCAATAATATTCTTGCTGCTGTTATTGCATATAAAAAGAGCTTATATTCCTTTCTATTATATCCCTCCCAACAATGCAAAGTAAAACTGCTTCTGGTTTCTTTATAAATGAATATTTCAACATTTTTTTCATCTCATTATATATCATCTCCCAGAAGGTTTTGCACCTTTTTACATTCCCACCACATGTGATAAAATGTTCCTTCTTTTTCTTTATATTTCCAACATTTATTACTAACTTTATACATTTTCGCTAACTTTACGGGTGTAATATATCACCTATACATCATTTTCACCACATTTTCTTTAAACTGCCTTTGGATGGGCCAGGCCATTGGCACATGGCACATGGCAGCTGAAGAGTCTTCTGCTCATTTCCTGGGGAGAAAATTGTCTCTCTAAATCCTCTGATTACACGCTAATTGGACATCTATACCACATATATGACCTGACTGAGTAAAGTAGCTCTTAGCATTACAGTGGGTTGCTCTCTTTCATTCAGGACCCAAAAGCTTACACCACCGCATACTGCTTTAGTTTTCTGTGTCAGATGTTGCACTGATAGTGTTAACAGGCTCTGGTGCTGGGGTTATTCCAGCGTGGTCCTTCCACGAAGGCTTCTTTCTGAGCAATCTACCCACGATTTAATTTCCGCTCTGAAACTACAGAGAATTCCTTCCAGCCAGAAAGCATATTGTATAATTAATTCTGAAGCACTATTTGACTTACTTAGCATTAATAAGTCAAATTTCACACCTCCCAGCTGAATTACTGTCAGAATTAGATTTGTGTCTCCCAAATACCACCACCCTTTCCTACCCAACATGCATTCACCAGAGGAGAAAAGCCCATCTAATCCAGTATCCTTTTCTTCCAACTGCAGTCAATCCATTGCTTCCAGGAAGCCGACAAATATATGAATATGTGAAGCTGCCCTTTGGATGAGTCAGACCATTGGTCCATCCAGGACAGCACTATCTTGCTCAATACTTCCAGGAAAGTCACAGCAGGTCATAAAGGCAACAGCTCTCTAGCTACTGGTACTCAGGGTAGACTGCCACTGAACATGGATGTTCTGTACAGTCCTCGTGGCAGAATTGATCTGAACCACTGACAAAAAGGTGTATCAGTTTGTCTCATTCCCTTCTAAACTTTCTAAGCTTGTGGCCATTGCTACACCTTGTGGCAGTGAGTTCCATGAAGGCATGGTGTGAATTAGTCCTTTCCCTCTTCTGTCCTGAATCTTGTTTATGTTTTCATTCATTCACCCACTCACTCACTCGCTCATTCATTCATTCATCTATTTATAGCACACCATTCGCCAAGTGGAGGTACACACATCATTAAAACAATAGCATTTCTAAAATCCCACACATGTGAAACAGAGCAAATCAGTACTTAAAACCATTGATAATCATCCTTCAGAGAGGCTGGTGAATGGAAAATTCAGAGAACAAAGCGTCAGGCGCTAAGCCTCATTTCCTCCCAAAGGCCTGGGCAAATAGGTGCATCTTCAGCTGTGAGTGAAATGGCAGTAATATCAGTGTATAACACACCTCAGTGCAGAGATTGCTTCCATAAGTGTGGGCCACCACAGAGGAAAGCACCAATTCCATTGGTTTTCTGCAGAATTTTAGAAACCCTGATCACTGTCTCCACCACTGCTGCTATCTTAGTCTAAAGCCTTCCTGGTCTAGCAGCCTATTTTGGGAACACAAGCTGGCGCAATGATTCTGGGAAGCCCATTGCCTTCCATTGCCAATGGCCTTTGCATGCTCACCAATGTCTGCAGTTTCAAACAAATAGGATGCTTAAATAAGCAACGGGGTATTTAAAGAAGCATTGCTCCAACAAGACGTTTTAGACAAGGAGTGGCTCGCCTTTTAAGTTTGAGGGCCTCATTCACCCTTGCACAGTCCTCAGAGACCACATGCCACTGGTGGGCAGGGGCAAAGGTGGGTGTGGCTACCATGCCCCCCCCCCCACATGTACACACAGGCTGCAGACAGGTAGACACACACACTTCATTTAATATGTGCACAACTGCAGTCAAGGATTAACACCCCCTCACTGCAGGGCCAGGGAGAAGTGCTTTGCATCCTAGCAGAATGTTCGGCTTTCCCTTCTCCAGCACTGTCTCTACATGGTTGTTGTTGTTTTGCATTTGCCACCCAAATCTGTGAGTTCTTTGTGAACTGGGGGGGGGGGGCTGCTGGTGGAGAGATGAAACCCTGAACTGGGGGTTAGCTTCTCCCAGTTTCAGGATAATGCTTTGGGTCCCTCCCCCACTCCTTGCAGTTCTTGCCCTAATTTGTAACGACAGGCTGTATGCCTGAAGCATGAGACTTAGTACTGCTTTCCCCAAGTATATTTTAATTATATAATAATTTAATTCACAATCTCTCTCTCTAAATGCCTGACTACTTGTTACCTGGAAAATCCTCAACTATCGGGGTTTGTAACTTGGGGACAGGTCTCCCACCCACCTTCTGATGCATTCTCTCTCTCTCTCTCTTTTTTTTTTTTTTTTTTTTTTTTTTGCATATATTTTTATTATGTTTTCTGTTTTACAATTTAAAGTACTCATTTTACATCCTTAAGGTATCAATGATTTCCTTTCTTCTCTTTCCACGGTTCATTTTACATATCATAAATCCCTTCATATTTTACAGCAACTATACCATTCAGTATTCCATTATTACATCCATCACAACTTATTTACACTGTTGAATTTATCTTAATGCTGCCAGCGTTTTCAGCTGTACACAATTATTTCCCATATATTCAATAAACGTTTTCCAATCTTCTCTTAACATATGTTCTTCTTGTTCTTTTATTCTTTATATTCTATATTCTGTATTTTAATATTTTGTTGAAAGCCGCCCAGAGTGGCTGGGGAAGCCCAGCCAGATGGGTGCGGTATAAATAAATTATTATTATTATTATTATTATTAGTCTGAGAGCCGTGCGTATTCTGTCAACTTAAGTTGCCATTCTTTTTTGGTTAGGACCTCACTCATTTTCCATTTGAGGGCTAACAAAACATGAGCTGCAGTAGTAGCATACATAAATAACCTTTTTTGACACATGGGGATTTCAGTCTGAATTATCTCCAGCAGAAATTACTCTGGGGTTTTTTTGGGGGGAAGTACTTTTAAACACCCCTCCCAATTCATTATGGATCATTTCCCAACACTCTTTTACCCTTTTACAAGTCCACTATCTCAGTGTTTCCCAACCGGTGTTCCGCGGCACACTAGTGTGCCGCGAGGTGTTGCCTGGTGTGCCGCGAGGTGTTGCCTGGAGGGAGGTGGGCGAGTCCAAAAAAGGTTGGGAAACACTGCTCTAACACACGCCAGCCGGGGTCTGCCTCCGCGTTGCATCAGCTTCCTCGCTCTCGGCGCTCTGCTTGTCAGCCTGGTGGCCTCTGCCCCGCCCCGAGACTGGAAGGGAGGGGCGGGGCTTCCACTGCGGCTGCGTCTCTGGCTCTTTCGACTCATTCCTCCTCCGAGTGGGCTTGAAAGAGCGGCCGATGGATGAATCGGCCGGCGACCCTGAAGCCTTGTGCAAAGTAGAGGAGGCGGAGAAGCGACGGCAGGGAGCTTAGGCGCCGCATCCGGCTCATTGCGGGAAGTCAAGATGGCAGCGGGTAAGTGTGGGAAGCAGCTTTTCCCCTCCGCCGCCCCCCTCTCACCGGGAATAAAGGGGGCCCCGCTGGGGGGTGACGTTGTAGAACGCAGAGTTCTTATTTTGGGAAGGTTTGAGGGGTCGGACTAAGCGGGTTGGGGGCTGGTCTGGGCTTCCGCTCCCTCCCCTCCCCACGGAGTGTACCTGCGGTGCAAGGAGGCGCTCTGAGCCACTGCTCTGGGAAAGGAAGGAGGGCGAGGCGGCCTGGCCAAGTGCAGGGGAGACCCGTAGTGGGGAGCAGGGGGAGGAGGAGGCACCGAGGAATGGAGGCGGGGGAGACTCCCTCGCTTTGCAGAAACTGCAAAAAACGAGGCAGGAATTGGGTTTGTTTTTGTAGCTCAGGACGTGCTTCTGGTGTGCCTAAGGCGGCCGCCCCAATTATCCCCTAGCCCGTCTTTCCAGGTGCTGCCCCCCCTCCACAAAGGGCCATAGAACTGTAGAGTTGGCAGGGGTCCCAAGGGTCATCTAGTCTTAAGTTTCTCTTTCAAAAAGGAAACGTGGGTTAAAGCGGCGGCGGCGCCCCCCACTCACTTTCCTGCTCTGGCTTCCCTAACAGTTTTCCGAGTTGCGTCACTGGATCCAGCCCGCTTTTCCACAGGTGACACGGGGCTGGAGGGAGGGAAAGAGGGCTTTACGTCGCGCACAAAGGCAGCCTCCTAGAAGCGCTCTGGGCCGGCGCCGTTTCGCCGAAGGCGCTGGAGGACCCCCACCCTCAGCTCCTTCAGAAAGGACTGGAGCGGAATAGCCCTTTCTCTTCTTCCCCAACCCTTGTCGTTGGAGGAGTCCCTCAGTCCCTCGCTTTGCTGCCTCCTCCCCCCCCACCCCCAAAGCTTGGAGGTTCCCCGGCAAGGGGGAGGGGAAAAAATTGAAACTTACACTTTCGTGCGTCCCTCCCGGCGTGACGCTGCGTGCTGACGTCACGGGGCTGTAATGGTGGTGTGCCTCAAGATTTTTTTCATCAAACAAGTGTGCCTTTGCCCAAAAAAGGTTGGGAAACACTGTACTATCTGATGCATTCTCTGTCTCTTGTTAGCATCAAGAATATGAGCTTCAGGAAAAACGGTTCACATTCTACAGATGTTCATTCAGCAGTTAGAACAAAAGCTAATGTGGTGTGTGTGGTTTTTTTGGTGTGTGTGTGGTGCCTTGGTCTTCTACATTGAGTATGTGCAGTAGTAGCTTGATTGTAAGAATGGAGGAGGAACATGAGATCTAGGGACTGAGGGTGGTTGGATATAATGTAGCTAGTGTAACTCTCTTGAGATTGCTGTGATTTTAGGATGACTAAGATGCAACCTCCAGGCTTGGGTACAGTCTACTTCTCAAGGGATACAGGGGGAATGGCAGAATAAGTCTGTTGTCTTCGTACACTATCTGTGGTTGCCTCAGAGGCATATGGCTTAGAGCTCTTCAAAAGAGGATGCTGGGTCACATGGGGACACACATACACACAAGTTTGATCCAGCAGACGACTTTGTGTATTCTAATTCAGGGATGGGGAGCCTGGGGAGATGCTGTTGGATTCCAGCTCTGAGCAGCCAGCACGGCCAATGGCCAGGGATGGTGGTAGTTGTGGTCCAGAAACATCAGGAGGGACACAGGCTCCCTGTTCTCTTGTCATTCATTCCATCACATGGGCAGGCAGGCACGGAACCGTTCTTAATGAGAGAGGAAAAACGAGGTGACAGCCAATATAAATAAGATTATTAGGGACAGCTGCACAACACCCCCACTGCATTATTGAAGCCTGTAAATAAAAATGGCTGTATTGATTGGCACATACAGCCTTGACACGTGATAAAGAATCAATGGAAAGCAAAGTCCTAATCTGTAGTGTCTCCTGTTCCCAGCTCTGCTGTGGCACTTGCAATTTTATATTAACAGCACTGCTATTTTTCTGTTCTAACCCTGCCGCCACCCCCCTTTCCCTGCCAGTGGCTGGATATAAAAGAGAATCGCGGGTGGGGGGGAGGGGTTGCTAAAAGGCACAGTGGTCTAAAATAATTACAAGTGGCTTTCTGAGCTTAGAAGAAGCTGAAAGATCTGAAAGCAATAATTTGTGCCTCGCACTGCCTGTTGTTCGTCGGGAAATGAATGCGTTGACTCTGTGATGAAGCACAAAAGGATATTAAGACCCAGGGATAAATATATAATAAGAGGTGACCTATAACTACTGCAGTTTGAGCAGAAAGCAGATTATATTAGACAGATGGAAAGGGCAACACAGAAATGCTCCCTAGTTTACTTGGGAAGCGTAAGAAAAAGACATTGCTACTCAGCATAAGAAGATTTTGCTAAAGGTGCAGATATTGTAAAGCAGCCTTCCTTACAACCTGTTGCCCTACAGATGCTTCCATCAGCTTTGGTGTGCTGGTTGGGGACAGTGTGGTGTAGTAGTGTTTGGAGCACTGGACTAGGACCTGGGAGACCAGGGTTCAACTCCCCACTCAGCCATGAAGCTCACTGGGCAGCCTTGGGTCAGTCACTGTCTCAGCCTAACCTACCTCAAAAGGTTGCTGTGAGAATAAAATAGGGAGTGGCAGAACCATGTCTGCCATGCCATCTTCAGCTCCTCAGAGGACAGGTGGGATATAAATATATCATAATCTATTATGTCTTCTGGAAATTTGTTTGCCCATCTGTTCTCTGAGGATCTGCACCCATCTTTTTGGTTCCTTTGAATCCTCAACCAACACTGGGTATGAGACTACTAGTAAATGAATAAATAAAGGCCATTGTAAAGTATACAATAGGGGTAGTGCGGGCAAAACACTGACAATTCCATGCCTTGGTCTGCTGGGCAAGGAAAAAGTGGAGATGATCAACTGCAGGGGGCTTTGTACTAGTGCAATGTTGTGATTCACGGAGGTGAGCTAGGGCAGCGAAATCTGTAGGACAATGCAATGCTGCAGCGTTGCAATGGCGCAAGCCTGATTAAGTATGGTTGAAGGTGAGGGGGATAGGGATGGGGATGGTTACCCTGGGGAAGAGAGAGGATGAAGGGAAACCCAATAGCCATTTTCAGATCTCTGAGCAGCTGCCAAGCGAGAATATAGAAAAGATCCCAGAGGGCAGGACTAGAACCCACCGAAGGAAATGGTTGGGAAGCAGATTTCTGCTAAACTTTAGGAGAAGATTCCTAATGGGAAGAGCTGCTCAACAGTGGAACTGTTTGCTACAGAAGATGGTGGTCAGAAATTCTGTCACTGAGTGATTCCTACATTGAGGAGGAACTATGGGCTAGATCAGTGTTCTTCAACCTTGGGTCCCCAGAAGTCTCAACTAAAACATCCATGGCAGATGGCCACCCAACCTCTGCTTAAAAACTTCCAATGAAGGAGAGTTCACCACCTTCCAAGAGAATCTGTTCCACTGTTGAACAGCTCTTAATGTCAGAAAGTTCTTCCTGATGTTGAGTCTGACTCTCCTTTCTTGTAACTTGAAGCCCTTGGTTTGAATCCTACTCTCCAGAGCAGGACAAAACAAGCTTGCTCCATCTTCCATGTGACAGCCCTTTAGATACAGTGGTACCTCGGGTTACATATGCTTCAGGTTACATAAACTTCATGTTACAGACTCCGCTAACCCAGAAATATTTCCTCGGGTTAAGAACTTTGCTTCAGGATGAGAACAGAAATCATGCTCCGGTGGCACGGCGGCAGCGGGAGGCCCCATTAGCTAAAGTGGTGCTTCAGGTGAAGAACAGTTTCAGGTTAAGAACAGACCTCCGGAACGAATTAAGTACGTAACCAGAGGTACCACTGTATTTGAAGGTGGCTATCATATCTCCTCTCAGTCTCCTCTTTACCAGGCTAATACCCAACTTCCTCATGATAATGAAACATCCACATTTAAAGCCAACCAACCTCCAAGGCCCAGGTGCTGAGGGAAGGCAATAAGGCTGTGGTGGCTGTCACCTCTATGACCTTTTGTGAGCTTCCAGCTGTTGGGAACATAAAGCTAGGCTAGATGCATCATCATTTCTAGGGCTCTCTGCTGTTCCATCATGTTCCAGGATAAATGGACGCAATAGTGTTTAGTGCAACAGTCTAAGGACATTGTGTGTTGAAAGCAACCCAGGGTCGTCTGTATGCATCTGAACTCCTCAGCTCCTCGGCACCATTCGGTCGCCCCTCTCCACCCTGACCCATTTGTGTCTGTTGAAATTTCCCCCTGCATCCATCTAACTGTTGCATCCATCTAACATCTCTCTACACCCCTTCTTCCATTCACGCAAACAGCGCTTTGACACCCCTCCCCACCATTTCAGCTGAAATCTACCCATTTCTACATGTGTATCAATACACTTTGGTATTGTCAGATACTTCTCTCCATTAGGATGAATGGCGGTTTTCCGTGTATCCCTTTGGGAGCTCTCCGAGGTCCTATCAAAGCTCCGTCTATCGATCTGTCCCGCAGCTCTCTAATCTGTTCTGAATCTCTTTCTCACCTCTAGTTCGACATCCTTTTGTCTCTCGATCTTTGCTTGTGACTTTAGAGCGCCCCCCCATCCCCCTCCTCGTGTGCCTGACACCAGACTCAGCTGCATCGGAGGTCCGTGCCGACGGGGTGAGCCTGCGTGTGCAAAGCAGCTGCTCCCTTCAACGTAAGGGAATCGTGTGCCACTGGCTGCCTAGGGCTTGCAGCAGTGCCAGGCGGGTCACGGTCTGTTTCTTACCCGTCAACACTATCACACACACACACACACACACACACACACACACACACACACACACGAGTCTCCGCCCCAACCTGAGCTACCGCCTCCTCCCTATTCTTTTCCTTCCCTTTCGCCGACTCCGTCGGAGCTGTCCGTCCTCTTGGTGCTGAATTATCTTCCCACCTCTGCGTCTCCCGGGTGTTCCGTTTTGGTTCTGAGAAGAGGCAGGGCAACTCCGGCTGAGGTGCGCTCAGCAAGTTCCTCGCCAGCCAGCGGCCGCTATCCCCTGGGAAGCCGACGGGAGTGGGAGGAGGGGAAGGATCTCCAGAGCTTTGGCTTCTCGGAACAGCATCACAAAGCTTTGTCTCACCTTTCAAGATTCCCTTTCCCTTATCTCCTCCTCCTATTGTTATTATAAACTCTACAAGAGAATGAAAGGGAGGAGCGCCCTGTTCGCATGAACCCCACTTCAAGAAACCCTGTCTCCCTTAAACGGAGCGACATAAGAGCTTTGCCCAACTCAAGCTGCTCTCCTGAGAAGTTGGAGGACATTCTCTCCGAGGAGGCAAAGGCTAAATCCATAGGGTGGGAGCTCCTACCCAGTCAATGTCCCTTTTTCCAAGAGGCTGACCCTCCCTAGCCTCAGGCGGTTCTGTCTCAGAACAGAAATAGTCTTTCCTGGTGGGGGGAAATTCCGGGAGAGTGCCTCTTCTCCACTGGGGCGATCCATGCTGGTTTGGCAAGACCCTACTAGCCTTGCCTTCTCTCTGGGTATCTCCATAGATCCCATGGAGATGGGGAGTCTGGCAGGAAGCAGGGAGAAGTGAGAAGAGGAGGAAGAGAGGAGCAAAAACGTGGAAACTTTTGGATATACAGGTCAAGACGTGAAGTCAGCACTGTGGTTCATGGTTCTTGCTGTCTTATCTTATGGCTTGAAGGTAAGGGCAAAATCATCAGTATTTCACTTTCTCTTCAAGGATAGCAGAAACTGTCTTCTAAGGGTGTAAAAGGTTTAGTTGTAGCAATGGCTCAATAAATAGTAATGTATTACATATTCACCTATTTGTAGGGGGCACAAAAAGATGGGGGGGTATCAAAATACAAAGAAACATGTATTGTATAAGCATGACTTGAGAGAACAACTGAATACTTTTCACTTAGAAAACACATTTTATCCAGAATGAAGATTGGAAGAGTTGCAAGTATGAAAGATTTTCAGATGTTAAAACTGCGAAGATGCTCTCGTGTGTGTGTGTGTGTGTGTGTGTGTGTGTGTGTGTGTGTTGCTTGTAATGTTTATTAAATATTTGTATATATATATTTTAAAAAATCTTAGAATCTGTCATAGTGAATCTGTTTTACTCCCATTAATCAGATAACAAAGTAATCAGAGCAACTCCAGAGGTCTGTAGGCAGAACAGGTCCAGACTGCAAGAAATGAATAAACAAATGAGAAGTGATTGTGGAGCAAGAAGCATTTGCAGAGGCCTTTTACATTGCCCCAAAATGAAAGGCAAAGTTTAGAAAGGTGGGTGGAGAGGAGGAAACAGCATCTGCCTAGACAGAGCTTTTTATGAGCTCCGGCTCCCAATGCAATAATGTAGACAGACATCTGGATATAGTACTGTTTCCACTACCGTTCTTCCTCTTCTCTTCTGCACATCAGCAGGCAAACTCGCCCCATAATCACTGCAGTTTTATTATAGATGTATGCTTTTCGGCATTAATCTTTTTATGCCAAAGCCAACCATTCACACAGCATTGTTGAATGTGCAAAGAGTGTTTCTTGTTGATATTTCTTGGTCTCACAACACCGGGAAGTCAATCACCTCTATTCCCATTTTGGAGGTGTGAGACTGAGACTATGGCAATCCTACCCTCTACTGTTTCTCAGCTTTAAATCTATCTCATCTTTTCAAGAAATCAGTGGCAAATGTTAGATGGGAGTTGGTTCTGGATCCTTCTTCATCCATTGCATGCATAGATCCATCATTTAAATGAAGAAGTTACTTTGAGCCATCTTTTTAAAAATCCCTTTTGAGTGTTACTTTACACAATTGTTATTTTTTTTCTACACTAGTGACCTCATCCATCTTCAGGCACCTATTTGCATCGATATTGTAACTTGTGATCCGTGGCAGATCTTGGGGGTCTCAAGTTTCAGCGGCTCCTTTAGTGGCATCAAAATTCAGTGCACCTCCACCTCTGCTGTGATTTAGGTGGCTATGGATACAGCCCATGGAAAATTTGAGGATGCACTGGGTAGCGGAAGGGCTCCAGACCCACACTTTAGGGGGAACTGCCATCAGCTCTGTATTCCGCCTCACATTCCATGATCCACACAAATGTGTGGTCAAGATTGCATGGGTGTCGTGCTTAGGAAGCAGAGAGAAGAAAGTTTTGTGTTAAATTAGCTCTTTTCCTAGTCCAATATAAGATGTTGACCAACAAATTCTTAACAGAGCGAAGGGCTGCAGTTCAGGAATCGCACTGGCTAACTCAAAGTTTCTGATCACCAGCAAGGGCAAGAAAAAGTTAGTGATACAAAGGAGCTGAGAGACACTGCAGTTCTCATTTCAGAAGAGCTGCACTCTCCACGCTGAAAAGATCTGGGTACACTTAAAGAACATTGCTCATTTATTTTGTGCAAATATGATTAATCACTCAAGGGCCCTGACATGGTGCAATCTCCTGTTTATGTATTTTTTTGTCTTTCCGAACAACTCTCTGTGGGTTGCTACTGGCAACCCTGAAGGAGTTGGCTGCTATTTTTCCCTTTGTCCATAAAAGAAGGAGTTGTTACACACACACACACACACACACACACACACACACGGTCTGGTTCCATTATTTCCCCAGAGGAATGTGAGTTTCCTATACATACATATACTGCTAATTTTTTTATATAGAAAAAGAGGTGCCAGAACTCACCATGAACACCTCCCTTGTAGTCTTAGAATTGAAATGGTACCCACCTGGGAGGTACTGGTAAAAAAAGAGAGGTTCTGGCTGAAAAAAAGCCGTACATCCATCCATACATGCATGCATGCATGCAGTGTGTGCTGTTTTGGTTCATAGGAAAATTCATCTAACATTAATCACCAATGGCACATCAAGGGATCCCCCACCCCTTAAATAACAAGAAACCTTGATTGCTTTTTCGTTTTGGGCAGTGAAGATCCAAAATGATCTTGGAGTGAAAATGTTGAAGGAAGAGAGCAACAAGAAGCAAGTTGGTGAATCAACAGTGTTGAGCTGGAAAAGTTAAACAGAAAAACTGTGTCAGTGAGTCTACAGGCAGAAGTGCTGATGGAAAAAGTGATGGTCTCACTCAGAATATTCCATTTGGACAGGGGTGTCATTAAAATATTCCTTTAGTGCAGAGGTTCACAGACTGGTTGTCCATGACTTCTTTTTGCAGAGTCAGCAAAGGGCTTTTGGAATAATCCAGAATATCTGTAATGACCTCATACGTATTTCATTAACCTTCTCTAACCATTGAGATAGAGGCTAATTTTAACCAAGGCCTGGTTACTGAACACACTAATAAGATCTGAGCTTAGTGCCCATGATTTTCAGAATACGAAGCTGGCGCAGTCTACTAATTCTCCATTTAAAAACTACCAGTTAAAGAAAGGGCTACAGTAATGAAAAAAATGTTATGTATGCACTTTGATTCGCAGATTTATTTATTTTTTTAAAAAAGGTTTATCTAGTGGTCCACAGGGGAGAAAAATATTTGAGAACCACTGATGTAGAATGTGCTGACCATATAAATTAACAGCTTCTTGTGTAACAGATAGATCCACAGTTCTCTTGGCACATGCTGAGAATGTCAGTGTGATTTGACTGTTGCCCCCATCCATTTGAGGAAAGATATAAAGTAAGCATATTAGGGAAAAGAGAGAGAGAACCAGACACAGTCCTCTTGATAAGCACATAAATGGTGTAAGGAGGTTGAAAAGGAGGATGAAAGTTATTCCTTCTCTCAAAATACCAAAATTTTGGGTAACACACTAAAAAGGAGGATCAGCTGGCATAAGGTGTTTGTGCGTTGGGGAAGCCTTTAAGTGAAGATGCATCTATAGTAGTGGATGGAATTTATGGTACCTTTATGGCACAGAGGCTGAAAAGGAATGAAGGTCCAAAAGCTAGACTTTTTGGCTGCTGTCCTGGCCACTTTTTGATAGCCAGAAAAGCATGAGACATGGCATACCTCTGACTACCTGTCAGTTACCAATCAAGTAAAAATGATGCACCATGCACTTCTATTAACTGCATTTACATCCCACTTTTTCTTCCAAGGAGCTCAATATGGCATGTATGGTTCTCCACTCCCTGCAGCAACCCTGTGAGGTAGACTAAGCTGAGAGAGACAGTGATCACCCCAAGGTCACCCAATGAGTTTCATGGCCAAGTGGGGATTTGAATCCTGGTCTCCCAGATCATACAGGTAAAGGTAAAGGGACCCCTGACCATTAGGTCCAATCATGGCTGACTCTGGGGTTGTGGTGCTCATCTCGCTTTATTGGCCGAGGAAGCCGGCGTACAGTTTCCGGGTCATGTGGCCAGCATGACTAAGCCACTTCTGGTGAACCAGAGCAGCGCACGGAAACGCTGTTTACCTTCCCGCCAGAGCGGTACCTATTTATCTACTTGCACTTTGACATGCTTTCGAACTGCTAGGTGGGCAGGAGCAGGGACCGAGCAACGGGAGCTCACCCCGTCACTGGGATTCGAACCGCTGACCTTCTGATCGGCAAGTCCTAGGCTCTGTGGTTTAACCCACTGTGCCACCCGCATCCCTCTCCCAGATCATAGTCCGACACTATACCATGCTGGTTCCCATATAAGTACCACAACAGGTGACCAGCGTTTCACCCTCCCAAATTGTTCCCCTCTCCCCACCACTTCCATTGCATTTGTGCATGCAAGACAGAGTTGGATACTCCTCTCCCCGAACCCTCTTTTTCATCCTCCCTTCTCACAATACACACACACACACACACACACACACACACACACACATATATATATACTAGACATGCTGCTTCTGACTGGCCACTCTGGGTGGGAACCAGAAAATCCTATACTGGCCACTGCCTGACTGCACATAAGAATTTTTATGTCCTCTAAACCCCATGTAATGCATTGCATGAACACCTTCACTCCATGCTAACTGAAAAACAAAACATGTATTGGACATGCCAGGATGCCCTGCCCCTATTAATATGTTTGAGAAATGCCTCTGATGCCTGGAGCTGCTTCCTTTTCACACACAGGCGTTTGTTCTTTGTATGCGCTACAGGACTTTGAATGCCATGTTATCCAAATGCCACGCTCGTGCACTTAGCATCAGCAAACCCCATATTACCATAATAATTATTTCAACAGCCTGCCTATTGCTCAGCAATAATCCTAATATGTTACTAATTAAACACAGAACACAGGGGTTGCTGTACGCAGCAAGTTTTCTGCATGCAACAGCAGTTGGTTCAAGACCTTGCAGGATATTACAATGATTTCCATTTGCCAACTGATTACCTCCTCTAATAACTGCAAATAATGCTGTTGTGGAGTTCTTAGGGCAGCCAAATGAGCAGCCATCAAAGCAAAGGGACTCCAGTTAGCATCTAGTAAAGATTTAGACTATGTAGTCCTCATAGATCATACACTAACAGAATGGGAAAAAGTTCTCTCTCTCTCTCTCTCTCTTTTATTCCTGGTGGTTGTTTTTCTGAGAGATATTTTATGGACAATCCTGGCACAAGAAAAAGAGGTTGATTAAGGAAGGGTTCCTGTGTGCATGCTCTTCACTTTACCATAGCGCCATTGGGTGTCAACATGGATGTGTGAATCATCATCATTATTCTTATTAGACTTGCTTGCAACCTGAAAGTCTCTGAGCGACTTACAGCACATTGAAAACAGTGACATAAATACAACACACAACAAAAACGAATGGGCCACATGACAGATCTAACACTGAAGATAGAAATTTATTACAGCCTCTCCAAGACAATGGGTCTCAATCACACCAGACACCTACCTAAAGCATGTTTAAAACACATGGCTAACCCAAACAAATAATGGGAACTGTGCTTGTTTGGGGTGTGGTGAACTGTAACTCTGTGGAGGGTAAACTACACTTTCCCAGGATTCTTGGGGGGGGGGGCATGACTGTTAAAGTGCTTTTAATATAAGGTGTAGATGTGACCTAAGTTCTACCCAGAATAGAAATTAATGGACTCAAGTTAGCCAAGTGCATTAAGTTCAATGATTCCCTGAGTCTCCTCTGAGTACTGCTCAATGCTTTGAAAGAGGTGAACCTAGGAAGCTACCTGAAATTAGATCACTTGTGCATATACAGCCCTCCGATGACCTCCAGAGTCTCAGAGGGAGAGAGGTCTTTCATTCCTCTTACTTGCTGCCTGATCCATCATCTGCTACTAGGAATTCAAAGTCGGAGCCACTAAGCTATAAGACTCCAGTGCAAATTCTGTATGACACCATGTATTCTTTCCCAAAACAGCCTTAAAACTTCCAGAGTGAACTGTTATACTGCATGCTGGAGAGTCCTGCTGGTCAACAGGGATCACACAGCACCGTTTAAAAAAGCAGGGATTTAATATGGCTTCATGACTACTTAATAGTATGTTAATCAACATGAATGGAGCTTCTCTGAGTCCTGTCCACTCAGCTGTCAGTCATAGTCAAGCGTCACATATTTGTGGCCAAACAATGCATTATATTAAAGACACGATGTGCTTCTTTATCTCTCTGTGTTTTATTTTTTAAAACAGCAGCAGTGGGTGGGTTACAGGATGGGGCTCGTGTTGCACAGAAGGGGTTTCGATCTATTCTGCTCCCCAGGCTACAGTTCTGACCAAAGTCTTCCCCCAGCTGCAACTTGCCTCTGGGGAGAAGATGCCGTTGGCTTTTTAAACAGCTTGTGGGAAAAGGGTGCTGGAAAGTAAAGATGCTTAAGCCAAGTAGCAACTTTTAACTGAATGAAGCCTCCACTTTTTGCGGCAGTATATCTTTGATGGCACTCTGTCTGTGAGCTTCCCGGGGCTGACTGCTCTCCAGGATCGTGTCACATCTTTCCCATATCATTTTGTGCAATCCATGTGGTCTTTCCCCGTGACCCATTCAATTTCCTGCTCAGTTACGTTCTATGCTGTATTTTTTTGCCGCTTGCATTTATTTCAACGGAGCCTGGTTGCATCAAATGGCATCTGCTCCTCTCTTTGAGCCTTATGGACCTCTGGGCAGCTTTCACTAGCTTGTCTCCAAGGCTAAGCCACCTTCTGACTAGACCCATTGAAGTGAACGGACCAAGTTAGTCATTCCCATTCACTTCAGTTGGTCTGCTCTGAGTAGGATTAGCATTGCTTGCAATAGGCATGATTGCCCTTCCTTCTAGTACAGTGGTGCCCTGCAAGACGAATGCCTCGCAAGATGAAAAACTCGCTAGACGAAAGGGTTTTCCTTTTTTGAGTCGTTCCGCAAGACGAATTTCCCTATGAGCTTGCTTCGCAAGATGAAACGTCTTGCGAGTTCTTGCGAGTTTGTTTCCTTTTTCTTAAAGCCGCTAAGCCGTTAACAGCTGCTAAGTCGCTAAGCCGTTAATAGCCGCTAAGCCGCTAATAGCCGTGCTTCGCAAGACGAAAAAACCGCAAGACGAAGAGACTCGCGGAACGGATTAATTTCGTCTTGCGAGGCACCACTGTATATCCTTGCTGGGAATAGAATGCCAGGCTAGATAGACCTGACTTGTACTGATGCAGAAGGGCTGCTCATATCACCTTATGTACAAGTTAGAATGGACCAAGCTGTACTGAGTGCAACTAGAATCATCAAATCAGAAGGTAGCTTGTAGGTCATCTAGTCCAACCCATTGCTTAATCAGGATCTGCAATGTGGGATGAAACAGCAGCATCCTACAGCATCCCTGGCAGATGTCCAACCTGCCTCTGCATACTTCCAGTGAAGGCTAGCTCATGGCTGGCAGAAGCAGCCTCTTCCATGGTTGTATGTCTCTTAGTGCTACAAAGTCTTCCCACTTCCTTGCCCTTTCCACCTGTTGGTGCTAGTCCTTCCCTCTGGCACATCAGAGGGTATAACACAAAAAGAACTTGCTGGACCTGCCCACAACCTGTTCTCACAGGCTGTGGGAAGCTTGCAAGTAGGACCCGAGTGCAACAGCAACTCTCTCCCCTACAATTCCCAGCAACTGAGGCATGAGATAGGAACACAAGAAGAGCCTTTTGGATCACACACCAGTGGCCCACCAAGTCCAGGACTCTGCTTTCACAGCCAGATACCCCAAGGGGAAGCCCACAAGCAAAGACCCAAGCACAAGAGCATTCTCCCTTCCTGCAGTTTCCAGCAAGTGGTATTCGGAAGCATTACTTACTCCAATCATGGAAGCAGAGCACAGCCTCCATCATGGTTGTAGCCATTGATAGCCTTCACCTCTGTAAATTGGTCTAATGGTTTTTTTAAAAGAAGCCATTCAAATTGGTGGCCACTGCTGTTTCCTTTGGGAATGAATTCAATAGCTTCATTGTGCATTGTCTGTATTGAGCCAGTGTGGTGCAGTGGTTAAGAGCGGTGGACTCGTAATCTGGTGAACTGGGTTCACTTCCCTGCTCCTCCACATGCAGCTGCTGGGTGACCTTGGACTAGTCACACTTCGCTGAAGTCTCTCAGCCCCATTCACCTCACAGAGTGTTTGTTGTGGGGGAGGAAGGGAAAGGAGAATGTTAGCCGCTTTGAGACTCCTTCGGGTAGAGATAAAGCGGGATATCAAATCCAAACTCTTCTCTTCTTCTTGATTCTATTTTTTTTTATAATAATTGCATTTTCAATAATAGGAATAGAGAGCATGTTTAACCCCCCTCCCCTCCCTCTGTCCCACTTAAAACTTCATACCAAATACAGCATGTATACATATACCATATGACTTCCCTTCCACACTTTTCCTGGTTCCTTTTGCTTTTCTACTGCTCTGCGTAATCCACATCTTTTTAACCATCCAATTTGTTATCGATTAAATACTCTGTTTGAACTCTGCTGGATTTACATGAGACCTGCTAAGCTATGTATTTGTCTATACTGGTTCTTGAAATAGTCAATAAACATTAACCATTCCTCCTTATATTCCTTATATTTGTTTTCTCTTATACTGACCAGCCAGTTCAGCATATTCAAACATTTTACACTGCCATTCTTCCTTAGTGGGTACTATACCTGTTCTTCACCGTTGCACCAATAAGGTTCGAGCTGCAGTGGTGGCTTATAGTAGTAAACTCTTTTGTTTTGGGGGGACCTCCGTTGTTACCATCCCCAAGAAGAAAATCTCAGGTGTTTGGGGGAAAGTTTTTTAAAGTATCTTTTTAAATTCATTATATATAGTTCCCTAAGGTAAAGGTAAAGGTACCCCTGCCCGTACGGGCCAGTCTTGCCAGACTCTAGGGTTGTGCGCCCATCTCACTTAAGAGGCCGGGGGCCAGCGCTGTCCGAGGACACTTCCGGGTCACGTGGCCAGCATGACAAGCTGCATCTGGCGAGCAAGCGGTCCCTATTTATCTACTTGCACGCGGGGGTGCTTTCGAACTGCTAGGTTGGCAGGCGCTGGGACCGAATGACGGGAGCGCACCCTGCCGCGGGGATTCAAACCGCCGACCATGCGATCGACAAGTCCTAGGCGCTGAGGTTTTTACCCACAGCGTCACCCGTGTCCCATATAGTTCCCTAATATTCCTTAATTATTTTACAGGACCACCACATGTGAATAAAAGATCCCTCAGTTTCATTGCACTTCCAACATAAACTTTTTTCATTTTTAGACATTTTCGAAAAATGTCTGTCTTACATTCTTTCAATGTTCAGTTTCATTGATAGTCCCCAAGCTCTAGTATCGTGCGAGAGAAAGAAAAGCTTTTCTCTGTTCACTTCTCCACACCATGTGTAATACCATGCATAATTTTATAAACTTCTGTCATATCACCTCTTACTCATCTTTTCTCTAAACTAAAAAGCTCCAGGCACTGCAACCACTTCATCGGGTCATTGCTCCATCCACTTGGTTGACCTTTTCTGGACCTTTTCCCAACTCTGCAATATCCAACACCCAACACTTCATCATGGCCAGCAGTCTTTGATAGCTTTCTCCTCCATGAATTTGCCTAATCCTTTTAAAGGCCTCCAAACTGGGGGCCATCACAGTTTTCCTGGGGGGAGTAAATCCCATCGTTTAACTATGCTTCGTTGATCCCGAATCTTTCAATGTTCCATTTCATGGGATGTCTTCAAGTTCTAGTGTTGAGAAAGAGAGGGAGAAAAGCTTTTCCTTGTTCACTTTCTACACACCATGAGTAATGTTATGCACCTCTAATTTTAGATGCTTCATGGGCAAGTCTTCGCAAACTACTGCTGCACCCCCCCCTTCAAATTTCCTCTTCACCAGGCTAAACACACTTGTATCTTGCAACAGTACCACACCATCCCAGTCATGCTGGGTGCCCATTCATTTTTACTCAATCTCTAGTGGTAATTTTCTCAAACAAGGTGTGACACAGGAGCTTTTTCCGCCCGGCGTTTTTGTTTTTATTTGTGTTAACGTTGGCATCGCAGCAAGTAAATATGACAGCGCTCTCACAATTGCGGGGGAGGAGGCATGAAGTGGCAGCACGCGGCTCACAGATTGGTGGAGGCTGCTGCTGATCAGCTGCCCGTGTGGTTTGAGCCACTAAAAAGTAGCAACCATATGTTTAACTGGCTAGATGCAATTCATCTACCTGTCATTTTTGACACCCGTGGGGGGGGGGAGGGTTAAGATCCAATTCATACATTTAGCACAATCAAGTGGGAAAGCTGTGCTACTTCAGGCTGCAGATGGCAAAGAACAAATGTTTCTTTGTTCCCATATATATGCTTTTAAAATCCTCTCTGCATTTATAAACCTAGCATGTCAGGGAGATGATAATAATAATAATAATTAATAATAATAATTTATTTATACCCCGCCCATCTGGCTGGGTTCCAACAGAATATTAAAATACAATATTATTAAATACAATCTATTAAACATTAAAAGCTTCCCTAAACAGGGCTGCCTTCAGATGTCTTCTAAAAGTCTGGTAGTTGTTTTTCTCTTTGACATCTGGTGGGAGGGTGTTCCACAGGGTGGGTGGATTACTGAGAAGGCCCTCTGCCTGGTTCCCTGTAACTTGGCTTCTTGCCGTGAGGGAACCGCCAGAAGGCCCTCTGCGCTGGACCTCATTGTACGGGCAGAACGATGGAGGTGGAGATGCCCCTTCAGGTATACTGGGGTTTACAGAGGGGTTTAGACTAGGTTTCCCCCTGACATGTTGTATTTCTTTGTCAAGGGGAGGTTTGGGGGCACATGTGTATAAGACAGAGAATTAAACTTGTGATCTTCCACTTAAAGCCTGAAGTGGAACTTGCATTCAGGGGAAGTTTTGCAACTTGGCCACACTGAGTAAGCAAACTGGTCCTTCCACGGTGCTCTGAAAAGCAGGAAGGCTTTGCTGTCAAAGCAAAATCACTCCTCAAAACATTCTAAAAGCAGCATATTGTCTGCCTTAAACTATTCTTAATAATAAGTACCACCTCCTTTCCGAATTGTTCCTTCTCCCATCACATTTCCTTCAGCTGTCCCTCAAGTGTCTATTTTTAACCTTGTGATTCTTGTTCAATAAAGAAAGCATCACAACTGCATATGTGCTGTTGCTTATCCCCTTGTACATCTTCCTAATTATCTCCTCCTCCTCCTCCTCCTCTCCCCATAAAGAGACATGTGTTTTTTTGGCTTCAGCCCACTCCTCCTGCGCCTTCCACGCAGCTCTGGAGGAGGCAAGCATGTGGAAAGTACAAATCTGTGATTAGCCCATTCAGAAAATGTAAATGTTGCCATCCTCATCTTCTATGCTGTGCAGCACACATGGTGGAGGTGGGGAAGGGAAGGTGTGTGTGAGAGAGAACCAGCTTGCAAAGCCAAAGCAACATCAGGATGCCACATTTAAATGCTGTGCATTGTCTGGAGCAAACATTGGTTGGGTTACCATGTTTTTCAAGCACCAAACAAGCAAAATTAGCATACTGCCTGCGTGGAGAAGTCATTGGTAGCAGCTTATCAGCTTGAAGGCCAGGACTGAGGCCACTGGAGCAATATGTTGTCTCCCATTGTGTGTGTGTGTGTGTGTGTGTGTGTGTGTGTGTAGTCAATATGAATTTTGTGTCTTGCCAGCCTTATCTGCCTCTGTGTGCGTTCCTCCATTTATCTTGAATCCACTCCCAGGCCAGCCATTGAGACACTTCACTTCTTGAAAGAAACTGTTGGGAACATCAGGTTGCTTTTTTTTGTATAGTAGAACTGTGAGTGATTATTTCAGATAGCCTAATTGGTTCAAAGTCTGGTTGCATATGCAAACCCAGTTGTTTGTAGAACATTGGCTGGAATGATGGAAGTGCTGAATCTCTGGGTGAGGAACCTCATTAGTGAAAGGGAGTTTCAAAGAGTTGCGCTTTCTGCTTGGGGTTGCTCTTGTGTTGATCTAAAACAGGGCTGGATAGCCTAAGGCCTTCTAGACGTTGTGGACTACAACTCCCATTATCCCTGACCATTGACCATGCTGACTGGGGCTGGTGAGTGGTGGGATCCCTTGCAACAACTGGAGGATACCACATTGGCTGTCCCTAGCCTCGTGAAGGAAGTATTTTGGCATTTCTCTTGACTCTTTGGAGCAGTCTGCACAGGCAGGTCGCGCCACTTGATCTGGAGAAACCTCATGACTCTGAATGGCAGGATACAGCTGCAGAAATAGACAGCTGAAATGGTCAGAGAGTAGGATACATTTTTCTCTGAGGAAAGGCTGAAGCATCTTTGGGGTTAGAAAATAAGAGAACTGGGAGAGGATGGGACATAGTGGAAGTATATAACTATAACCAGTGTGCAGAAAGCGGCTAGAGAGAGGTATTACTCCATCTCTCATAAGGCTAGAACTCAGTGCTGTCCAACTCAGCCTCTTGTTTTGGTCACTTTAAAAGAGGATTAGAGGGATTCATGAAGCAGCAGGAGGAAATGGATGGCTATTAGTGAAGATGGCAACATGGAACATCCAAATTCAGAGGCAGTCTACCTCTGAATACCATTTGCTGATGAGACACTGTCATAGAGGGCTGTCACTTTCTCATTCTGTTGGTGTTTCCTGGAAGCATCTGATTGGCCACTGTGGGGTGCAAGCTGCTGCAACAGATACTCTATATTTCTTGACAGAGTGGGTATCTTCTTAGGTTTCATCTGAAGGTGCATACTGACTCCACTAAAAATCATTGCAGCGAAAGTGAAATGTGTTGCATCTGAGAATAGCCCTTACTTGTTCTGTTGTTTGTTTGCTATTGTTGTAGTATTTTTAAAATCTATTATCCCACTCTTTGACTCAAAGATTGGCAAACAAAATGAAATAACAATAAATAACAACAGTATTTAAAGGCACCACTTTTAAACAGTTATTAAAAACAATAGTCATTCAAATCCTTAAAAGCAGCAGCAGCAGAGCTAGATATTAAAACTCTGTTTGGATACAAAAGTCTTGATCAAGTCCATACACTGGGTATGGACACCTGTAAAGGAACTCCACGTTCCCTACCCAGGAATCCTTTTGCACTTGGAAAACCTGAATGGGGGCCCTGGTTGAGGAAGCTTCTTCCTTGGAGCTATCCAAGGTCCTGAAAATCCAACCAGGTGCTGCAGGCATCCACCATATCCTGCAATCAGAACAGTTCAGGACAGGACAAGAGCATTCAAAATGATGCTAATGCATGTTATCTAAGATTTAATCCTAGAAAGGTCATTAATCTGTGCTGGTATTATTGATGTGATTTGCTGAAACTTGCTTGGAATAGGTGCTGTTCCGCATGCCCAAATGCTGCTTGCTGGATTCTCAATCTGGTGTTAACAGTGGTCAGCCAGATGCTTTTCAGTTTAGGTTTATTACATTTGTACATCCCTTTCCATTAAGAAATCCTCAAAGCAATTTAAAACCAGATTTTTTAAATTAAAAATGCAATAATAAAATCACCTAAGCATCATTATTTTAAAAAATAGATTTAACTGTGCAACCATATCATTGGCACTACCTAAACATCTGGAAAGTGATAATGTCTTTGCCTGGTGCTGAAACAATGACCAAGTTGGCAGGAGGTGGACCTCCCTGTGGAAATCATTCCATAAATGAGGGGCTACTACAGAGAAGTCCCATTCTCTCATTGTCACCCTTGGAGGTCATCTGTGGGGAAGGGCCTCAGCTTGTGATCTCAGGGTCCAAAGAGATTCATATTGTATTATTGTATAGTGGTCCAAAGCCATACAAGGTGTGAAGGACCACCAGGGACCTCCCCACAGCCCCTGGATGCAGGATCAAATCGCTGCTGGAGAATGATGGGAGATAAGCTAGATAAGGAACATCTGGGGAGAGACTCAGGTGTTGACAGTGAGACTCCAGAGTGAGGAAGGAGGGAGGAATTGAGGGAGGAGGAAGGGAATGGGTGGGGTGGAGAGGGCTTGGTGGGACCTTGATTTGAGCCAAAGCCCAGCATGAAAAAGAGGCTGGGGAGGAAGCAAATGGGCTATGAAGGTCAAAAAAGCACTTTGAATTGGGCTCAAGGACAAACCAGTAGCCAGTACAGTCAGGCCTGAACTGGTGTTACATGTCCATGTCTTCATGTTCCACTTAACAATCTAGCTGCCACATTCTGCGCTAGCTGTTCTTTCCAAACAGCCCCAAATATTTCTAATTTCTAAGCAGGGCCTCACTTAGTCAGCTCCCTGCTGTTTTTTGTCCCAGCATCTGACAATCAGAGGAATATTTCTCATTTTTCACCCTGCAAGTAAGGAGCAGATACATTTCTCTTCTCCCTACGGTTAGGGAAGATGCAGGAAATGCCTTTGCAGTTGGCTGGAGCTCTTTAGCTCACAATAAAATCAAATTGACTGCTTAAAGCTGCTTCATTTTTTTCCTGTGAACTCCATACAGCTTGTAATAACAATTAAAGCTTTTTCAATTAACTTGGTTCTCATGGGGGCAAACCAAAAGTCAACATGTTCTTTTCTATGCAAATGAAGAGTTCTGCAAATGAATATGATGCTGATGATTTACAGCTGCAGCCTGTAGCAACTTTATGTCTTCCATTCTGCTGGGTTTGCCGTACCAAAAAGGAATAACAAAATCATTTATATTTATTCATTCACTTCGCTTCCCAATCACATATGTTTTCTGGGCAGCTCACAAAAAATTAAGGAACAAAATATAATATTAGCAATACCATACAAAGCACTAAAAGCAGCACAAAATCTGGTTCTTTCTGGAAGATGGTAACTCAGTAGTTCCACTGTGCAAACGATTTAATGAGCACAACTGAAAAGTAAACTTTTCTAAAATTCTTCTGGGTAAAGAAATGTGAGATATTTGTAGAGCTGGGAAGCCAGTTTTGAAGTGTCCTGATCAAATGTATATATTCCTCTCCAGGACTGAATATTTTGTAAAATCATCTTTGACATAAACTAAGCAATGGACAGTTCTGTGCATGCCCGTTTCCAATATCTGAAGTAAATCTGCAATCATTTTTCAAATGCTTGCATTAAGATGTAGGGAGGGCTGAGTTGTGCACAGGATTCTTAAAGAACCACCTACCAAAGGTTTCCTCCTTCAAGCACTAGAAAAGCAGCAAGTCTGGAAGCTAACCTAGCATTTAGCTTTCATAGGGCATACATCTGTCATGCACATTGCACAGCTGGGTTCACTGGGCAGGGGCATCACACAACATTTGGTCTGGCTTTGTGTGACACCATTGCTTTGAATGAATAAAACTTTATTTGCGTTAGGCATCGGCCATAGCAACAAAAGAACATTGCAATATACACAGAACAAAATAAAAATTGATTATATAAAACACAGTTTAGGGTCCTGTATCAGCAATCAAATAGTGGACCTTATTCTGATTACCCCAGCTAAAAACCTTGCAACCTTTGCTGTCATCTGCTCCTCTTGATCTGCCAGGAGGAAAGACACTGTGGCAGTGGTTGGGCGACCTGGAATGGACAATAAAAGAGGGCTGATAATCTTATTTCTCAGGTCTTTATAAAGAGTACAAGCCAGAAGGGCATGCGCCACTGATTCGGTGCTGCCATCCCTGCAGGGACATAAGCGTTTTTCTTGTGGAATCTGTTGGAATCATCCCTCAAGTACAGCCAAGGGTGATAACAGTTATTATTATTATTATTATTATTATTATTATTATTATTATTATTATTATTATTTGTTTCCCCAGCCACTCTGGGCAGCTTCCAACAAAGATTAAAAATACATTAAAATGTCACACATTAAAAACTTCCCTGAACAGGGCTGCCTTCAGATGTCTTCTAAATGTCAGGTAGTTGTTTATCTCTTTGACATCTGATGGGAGGGCGTTCCACAGGGCAGGCGCCACTACTGAGAAGGCCGTCTGCCTGGTTCCCTGTAGGTTTGCTTCTCGCAGTGAGGGAACCGCCAGAAGGCCCTCGGCACTGGACCTCAGCATCCGGGCAGAACAATGGGGGTGCAGACACTCCTTCAGGTATACTGGTATACAATACATTCAGTCTTGTGAGGGTAAAAGTGCGTCTATATTTTGGAATTACTAGGTTACACAGACACCATTGCTTTGGTATATGGCTATAAAAAGATGGGGATAACATGTTTACTGGATGTGCTGCTGCGATGCTTTCAGACATGCCTTATGGGGAACAGTTCAAGAAGTTGGGGAAATGGCATATCCTAGAACCCCTGGTGTTTGTAAGCTTATAACAGTATTTTAAATACCAGAGAGGAAGAGAAAGATACTTCACAACTTCCTATCAACATCTATACCATCATACATGGGGGCCTAGATTACGATCTGAGCCAAAAAAAATGATAAGGAATGACAGCTCAGTTCAGAATACTGATAAGCTTTATGAGCATGTCATTATGAGCCAACCCATTGCAAAGCTCAGTTGGCGTCTATAGTCACAGATTCTGCTGATAGCCATCAGTGGTCCAGTAAAACACATTGCTGTGTATACATGAGTGAACCAGCACAAGATATGTTGATAGGCAGTAAGGATCAACCAGTATCTGATTAAGAAACCTGAATGCTAAGCCAAAGGGACTCTTAAAAAAATTAAACCTGTATTCTGTTTTCCTGTCTATAAAACACAGATAGCATCACTTCCCTGCCTCACAAAAGTGCCGGGAGGATAAAGAGACTCCATTAAAAGATTACGAGCACCTCTGATGGTGTGGAATTGACGGTGGTAGCTGTGGATTGAATGATAAAGAGAAGCTTCCTAAAAGTTTGGTGGTTTTTTTTCTGACGCATCACATTCTCCTCCAGAGCTGGCATGCCCACATGTGAAGGCATGGAGAGGGTTTAAAAAAAGGTAAAGGTAAAGGTACCCCTGCCCGTACGGGCCAGTCTTGGCAGACTCTGGGGTTGTGCGCCCATCTCACTCAAGAGGCCGGGGGCCAGCGCTGTCCGCAGACACTTCCGGGTCACGTGGCCAGTGTGACAAGCTGCATCTGGCGAGCCAGCGCAGCACACGGAACGCCGTTTACCTTCCCGTTATAAAGCGGTCCCTATTTATCTACTTGCACCCAAGGGTGCTTTCGAACTGCTAGGTTGGCAGGCGCTGGGACCAAGCAGCGGGAGCGCACCCCGCCGCGGGGATTCGAACCGCCGACCTTTCGATCGGCAAGCCCTAGGCGCTGAGGCTTTTACCCACAGCGCCACCCACATCCCTTGGAGAGGGTTTAGGGTAGTATAATTCTATTGACACCAAGGAGGTGTGGCACACACAGAGTGGTGCAGCCCCTGGTATGTTGCAGAGAATGTGAAGTATTGCTGGACTCAGCTCCTTCTGGAAAGGGGGCGAAGGAGAATCATAGAATTGCAGAGTTGGAAGAGACCCCAAAGGTCATCAATGCTCTGCAATGCAGCAATCACAGCTAAAAACACCAGATGGCCATCCAAACTCTATTAACAAACCTCTGATGGAGAGTCCACCACATTCGAAGGTAGTCTGGTGAAGAGGTTAAGCACAGCAGCAGAGTCAGAGCCACCTTGGTGGCTCAGACCAGTGGCACCCAGGA
This sequence comes from Podarcis muralis, assembly GCF_964188315.1. Taxonomy (NCBI): domain Eukaryota; kingdom Metazoa; phylum Chordata; class Lepidosauria; order Squamata; family Lacertidae; genus Podarcis; species Podarcis muralis. The sequence continues at coordinate 19,126,364 of NC_135669.1, forward strand.
TACTTTCCCTAGAGCTCAAGAAGTGTTGAATGACCTGCTCTGGCCTCTTCATGTTATGATAAGTCTTTAACTGCCTGCAGCAATTCCATGCAACTTAAAGACAAGCCATGAGCTTCTATCTGGAGAAGTGCAATCCAAGTGAAACAATAAACTCTGAGAGGTCACCAGCTCAGCACCCATAGGTGCTAGGGTGCCTGCCAATATTTCATACATAATATAATAACAATAATATTAATAATAATTTATTTTTATACCCTTCCCATCTGGCTGGGTTTCCCCAGAGCACCCACAAAAGCTCTCAGTAAACACACACACACACACACACACACACACATGCAAATCCACAATGTGTGAGCAACTGTTTGCTGTTGCTGTTCAGATTGTGTCTGACTCACTCTTTCCCACACTGAAGATGCCCTCCTTAAACTCACATTTAATCAAAGATTTCCCTGGATGCAAGGACTGGGCACCCACTATCCCTTCCATTCTGAACAGAGGAGAAAAGCAACGATAATTTCTCTGGGAACAAATTTGGCTACCCTGGGATTCTTGCTATTTGCAGTAACAGGGAAGGAACACACCATGAAAGGATGAAATAAATTCAAAATAACATGCATAGAAGCAGGAACTCTGGAGTATGGCTCTCAACTGCCCAAGGCATAATTGTTGTTGTTGTTGTTGTTGTTAAACCATAAACCATAGCTGAGGCTATAAAAGTGATTTAAAATAAGATAACAGGACATAAAATACAATACAGATTCTAAAATCAGTAAGACCATTTCTACAATTGTACAACTAATATTTCATATTCCAGTATTCTAGTGACATGAGGCCCTCATTGTACTCTTTTTGGTGCCTGCTGAAAAGATTTTTGTTTCGGCAAGCCTACCCAGATATGTAAAATGCTGGCATGTGTTTTAATCTGGTTGTTAGCTCATTGTTGCTTTTAATTGTTTGACAGCTGGAACAAATTCACTTTGGTTCCCTTACAACTCTGTGATTCTATTGGCAACCAGAATCCTATACTGCTGGAGAATCAGGATATGCAAACTGCCAACACTGTCACAGTGGTTTTCTGTGGCCCTGATGGTTACACAGGCTTCAGACAAAGCTGTTCAGTTCTACCCAGAATATAATCACTATATGCCTGTGTGACCAGCACTAAATGGATGAGAGCAGCTTTATTCTCACAAAGCCCTGCCCCTCCCCAATACACATAACACACACAATGGGTAAGGCTCTGTCTAGATAAAACTCTCCAAACATCTCTCCGCCCCGCTCCCAGCTTTGGGCCAAAAAAAGTACAGAGGCTGCAAGGAAATGGAATGGAAATGCTCTCTCAGTACATAGTTTCAAAAAAGCTTGACAGTGACATGGAACTTTGACAAGAGACACAGAACTTGAATGGTAAGGATGGAAAAGACCGATAGGCAGATTGACACAGCTGATTTTGGCCCATGAAGCTACATCCTGCTGGTGTGAAAAAGTGCAATCATGTAACCTTAAGAATCTGCGTGGCACAATAATCTGTTTAGCAGGCATAGACTGCTTCTTAAGCTGGAGGCTCTATTTCTTTTTTTATTGCATTTTTACCTCTCATGCTTGGCAGCCATTGAGGCACCTATGCTCAGGTCCAGTTCTCAATGAAGCTGTTGGGTTGGATCCTGCTTCCAGGCTTCTAACAGTTCCACAGGGCTGGTGGGTTCCTTTCCCCCTTCTTTTGAAGGGGCCTGATATTTCCTTGAAGGGGGCACATCCTACCCCCTGGCTCCCTGGACTGCGTGACTTCTACCTGCCTCTCCTTTCTGTCCCTGTCTTTTTGGTCTGCAAGCATTTGCAGCCTCTCGCACACACAGTACTTTCCTCTTCTGTGTACACTCCATCATCTGCTTCCTCCTGTGCTTACGTAGTTTGCATGTTTGATATTTATTTTTCTGGTTCTTGTCTCTCTTTATGGTTCTCTTGATCTCTCCCTTCCAGTAACCAGATTCTCCATTCTTCACTGCTGAAAGCACTTTAAAGCATCTCTGTTGCGTCTTAGCTGGTCTCTCCTTGAACTTTACCTTTCACGTCTTCTTTGTAGCATCACTTATTCGTGCTTAGCTCTTTTATACCTGTTTACTCAGAACATGTGCTCAAAGGGGAATGACTGTGTGATTGCAGTCTTATGAACTGGGAGGCTTTGGGCTAGAACCTGACCTCTCCAATTCTTCTTTCCACAGCCTCATGGCCCTTTCAGATCAATGTTTCTTTTTGTGGGAGGGTTGGTGTATTCCGAACCACGTCATTGATACAATATTAGCGCATGAGTGGTAGATTTATTCTGGATTGTCCACATGACATTTGGCTTTGTTAGATGTTCTGTGCTGCTTCACCTATGTTTCCGCACTGGAGGGGCACTTGTGTTCTGATGCAGCAAAAGCAGGATTAAAAAGCACCCTAGAACATTCATAGTACAAAAGGTGAAAGCATTTCTTCTGTGTGGAGTTATAGAACATTCACCAACTGGAAATGAAGCGGCATATTTCTGCCATGCAACGTTTGCAGGTGCAAACTATATTTTAAAAGGTGTAGTGTATAACCACCCTAGAGACCGGAGTGTACACAAATCACCATGAATGCAGGATAAAAAGGATGTTCGGATAGGTCGTTAGCTGCACAATCTATACAAACTGTTGTTTACTTCTGTGAATTTCTTCGCCAGGTTCTTATTTATATAAACCTACATAAATGAGGCATTGAAAATTCAAAGCATGCAAGTATGCTAGTATCAATTTCTCCATTTACATACCATTCAGGCCCTGTGGATTTTAAGTTTCATGGAGATTTGATAATATGGAACATATTCTAGCTGTTCAGCTGGTGTAGATCTGGAAAGTAAGGTAACAAAGCCAATGAATAGCCCAAGACAATGTGGAGTGGCTGAAGTACAGTATATTATTCAATTTGAGCTAGGTGTGATAGACAGGCAGGAACTGTACAGAGTGAACTTTTGTGTTCTTGATGTACACGGAGATTACTTACAATTCATGGCACACTATTCTATTTACCCATCCAAAAAAAAATATGTCATGTATATTCATAGGACTGAACATCAAGGACTTCACTTCAGAATGGAGGAATATTTGAGACATGCAAGCAATTTACAAATAGCATCTTGGCAGGGATTTATGTACAGTGATAAGAACCACTTCTCAAGATGCCATTAAGAGACAGACCCAAGAAGGAGCTGTGCAAGTGGAGGGGCTGGAGGATGCAAAGGAAAGACCAGGATCATGCAGACTGGGTCAAGTTTGGTGCTAATTAACCCCACCAGTGGTAAAAATGAAGGAACTGCCTTTCACTAGGGCCAGGTAAAACAAGGCGTTGTATGTCATGGCGAGTTTACAATAGCGACGAAACATGCCACCCTTGATTTGAGGGGGCTTTTCTACCACTGAGAGCCCCCACAGGGCAGGCAGAGTGACACCATTGCCTTCGCCTACAAAGCATCATTGGAAATGGCAGCTCTCAGGTTATCAAGGAAGGGGACCGACGTCACCAACCTCTGCTCTTTTTCTCAACTCCATGGGATATACAGATGTTTGGAGCGGGGTCAGAGAGTGTAGTTTCTATGGCAACTGCCAATCCAATACATTTCTCTGGGGATTTTCACCTGACATTTTCACAGCGAGACAACTGTGAATTAGGAAGATTCAAAGGAACCAGGTCTATTGCAGTGCAAAATCAAACGAGGTTTCAGTGCAAGGACACCCAGTTTAGGGTAATTCACTTCCTCAATAGCACAGGGGGGACTGCAACCTTCTCCAGCACAGAGACTGTAGCAGTCACCTCAGGCAAATACCTTTCTTCCTCTTCTTTTTAACTGACTCAGGCATTTAAGCTCTGGCTCGCTTGGTTTTTATTTCTGCTGGGATTTGTTTTCAGATCTGCCTTTTTATTGTTTTCAACTGTTGTTTTTATTGATCATTGTTGTTTTATTGCTGTTTTATGAGCTGACGTAAACTCCTCTGGAAAGTTTCAATTGAAGGGCAGTATTCATTCATTGATTTTTTTAAAAAAACCAGCTTTAGCGAAATAAACAACAAGCTGAGTGTCACAATTGTGACATCATAAATGAAATGAAACAATAACCCTGATAATAACAGGATATTGATGAACACAAGCCTGCTTACTGGCATCTGAGGCTCATGTTAGCTCCGTATATGTGCCCCCAGTTCTTTTTTTCTGGGGGGGACGCAGGGTTATGCATACCCCTAAACATTTTTGTGAATCTTTGTACTTTTGTCCATTGACATGTATTTATTTTTCCCGATTTGAACTATAAAATGGTGATCATCTTGAGTCAAAATGAGAGCACCGCTAAACTTTTTTTAAAGAAAAAAGCACTGTGTGCCCCTAAGTGCAAAGTGTTTTTACACGGGATGGGAGTCTGATTCTGATTGGGCCCATAGTGTGGGGTAGGGGAAATCTAACCCTTTGCCCCCCACTCTGGTTCCAAGTAAGGTGGTATGCCTCATTCCATGCCAGAAATCTGTACGCAGGGTGGAGGTTAAAGGAAATTCCATTTAAGCAAATGAAAGGCAATTCCCCACCCCCACCCCCACTGCAGCTCGCCCATTTAAATTGCTGAGATTGAGGTGGGAAAAGCTACCCCAAATCAGATCCAGAACAAGGCCACAGTTAAAGATCCCTATGCACCAGTCCCAGTCTGGAATGGACTCCAGCTGCTGGCACTTTGTGTTAAAAAACAAACAAACAAACAAACAAACAAACAAACAAACCACCAACCCAGCACTTAAGGACACAGATATAGAGCTAATGTATTACTTTTTCTGCCAGCTCTGCCTTTCTGTAAGATTTCTCCAGTGATCCCCAAGCTGATGCCCTCCAGTCATCTAGCGGGGGCTGATGGGAGTTGTATTCCAAGACAGATGGAGCGAGCAATCAATCAATCAATCAATCAATCAATCAATCAATCAATCAATCCATTTATTATACAGTTTCAGAGCCATTAAAATAGAACAAAGAATAAAAACGTTATCATTAAAATACACTTAAATGCAATATGAGATATGCAACATGATAAAGGAAGGATACTTTCACTTTAACTGCAGTGTGTATCTCATGTTTAAAGTGAAAGTATCCTCTTGAGAGGGACGCGGGTGGCGCTGTGGGTTAAACCACAGAGCCTAAGACTTGCCAATCAGAAGGTCGGTGGTTCGAATCCCCGTGACGGGGTGAGCTCCCATTGCTCGGTCCCTGCTCCTGCCAATCTAGCAGTTCGAAAGCACGTCAAAGTGCAAGTAGATAAATAAGTACCATTCCGGTGGGAAGGTAAACGGCGTTTCCATGCGCTGCTCTGGTTTGCCAGAAGCGGCTTTGTCATGCTGGCCACATGATCCGGAAACTGTACGCCAGCTCCCTTGGCCGTTAAAGTGAGATGAGCGCCACAACCCCAGAGTCGGCCATGACTGGACCTAATGGTCAGGGGTCCCTTTACCTTTACCTTTATCCTCTTAGGAGGCCTTTGAGTAGAGAATAGGAACTTCACCACTATCTCTGTTATTAATTTGTTTGCTTCAGCCAAAAAAATTTCAAGATACCATTCCAGTGTCCTTCTAAGGTGTTTCATTATAAGGGAGCAAAGTAATCTATTATGTTCCTCTATGTGAAGATTGCGTTCAAAAAAAGGCACGACCCAACCCAAAGTTTTGGCTACTTCGTCTTCCACAGGGACACAAGTGATCCTCATATGGGACACACGGATAACAGATGAAGCATTTTCTCTGGTGGCACCCAGTTTGTCAAACACCTTCCCTCTGGAAATCAGCCAAACCACCGTGCTTTTTGACATTTGTTGAATGCATTTTGGGTTTTAGTGTGCATTTAGTTTGGGATTCCACACTGCCTACTTACTGTGCAGTTTGTTACTTGCTGGTCTTTTCAGAAAAATGCTTGGCATTTTAAGTTCTTTCTTTTATTTACTGTTTTATGGTCTTTAATATTTGCAGAAAAATCACCAGAAAACTGGGCAAAGTACTACTGATTGGGTATGGGGGACGGGGAGAGAAGGAAGATATGGCAGATGCTTGAAGTAAGATTTATTCTGTGCCCAACTCATTTCAGAATAATCCTTCTTTGTGGGTATGTTTTGTGCAGCAATTTCCATCAAGTGTACAAGACCTCTATAGCACTGGGTGTGCTTGTAGTGGCTGAGACCAAAGACAAAAGGGGGTGGAGCAACTATTGTGGATTTTAGCCTTTGCACAGTGGGCTAGTTTCTACACCCACTCACGCCCATTCATCTAAAGAAGCAGGAAGCCTTATAAGAATTCACAGAGATTCCAAAGAGGCAAAAACACTCAGGGTGCAAAGCAGGCCAGTGAAGGGGTGTGGCCTCTAGAGAGGGGGTGTGGCTTGGGGAGAGTTCCATGGGGACATTTCCCACACACACACACACAATATAGTAAAATGAGCTCCTTTAATTTATGTGTGTCACTTTGTGTGCATTTTGCAACAAAAAAGTGGGGCTGGAACAACAAATATAATAAATTTCAGGGAAACAGTAGAGTTATTTCCATCCTACAATGGAATTCACTGTGTAGATTATGTGAGGTTTTCTCTCCACACAGGTTATAAACTCTGTTACCAGTTTCCCAATTGCGTTCCTTTGCCCAAATTCTCCTTTTCCTGAGCACATTAATGCTACGCCAATAATGAAGTTGACACGTTCAATCCATTGAGTTTCCCTTGAGCCGTAACGGCCCAGCCTTTCCCCCGCAAGCCCTCAGTTCCACAATTACCCACAGCTTCGCCCTTCCATAATTAAAAACATTAGTGTTCCATCTGACGTCCGTATCTGAAATAGTAGACTCTTCAAATAATGAGATGGAAACGTTTAATGAATACATGGAGACCCATTAATGACTTTTAGGAATTAGTTGGGGACAACACCAGCGCGTTTATGTGGAAATTGTTCAATTTAGTTGGGTACCTTTTTATGTTTTGTTCATTGTTTATGATGGCTTTTGTTATGTTTTGTAGTATGTAATTTTTTATATGTTGTCAGCCACCTTGAGTATGGTTTTAACTTTGGAAAGGAGGCAGACACAAGCTTGAGGGATGAGGGAAAGAGGCTATCTAATTCTTTTGATGCTCATGAAATTTTCCTTTATAGCACACTGTTCTGCATTAAGCACAACCAGTTACTTTGTAGGATTAAGCATTCTATACTGCTTTAGTCACTTGGAACACCTCTGGCATCTGCCTGTGGTGTCAGGTCATTGCAGAATACGGAATGTGTGGAAGAAAGGCATCAGACATGTGGAATGATTCAAGGGTTGGTGGGTGGCAGCTCAAAGCAATGTGCCCTGATGTGCCACACCAGGATGTTGCAAATGCCCCCCCCCCCAATATCCCCAATTAGTTAGGGAACTAATTGCCGCTTCTTGTAATGGAACTTGGGTAGGTTTGCTGGCATGCAAATGGGGTGACAATGACTCGATGGTTTGGATCAAGAACTGAATGGACCTACACAAATTCTGGAAGGCAGCCAACGGTGTATTTCACTTTCACAAATGGAGAGAATCAACCCCGGAATCACACATACAGGTGTGAAATATCGTTTGTTAAGAGATTGATGGGGTTATAGCGCTGCAGTATTGTCCTACGAAAGGTACGATAGCAGATGGTCTAACAAAACCTTTATCAGGTCAGCATCATTGTAAACTATTAAGTAAAATGAGCCTAGCCGGGTAATTAATTTGCTGAGATTGAAAGAGGTGTTGGAACAAGCAGCAACCTTTAATTAATCCCAATGTGCTGAGAGAAAAACCAAATTGTTAATGTACCTAGGAAGAGAAAGCTTTGTGGCTTTCCTGAGTTGCCTGTGCGGTTTCTTCCTTCCTTCCTTCCTTCCTTCCTTCCTTCCTTCCTTCCTTCCTTCCTTCCTTCTTTTGTATCCAGATGCAGTAAAAGATTCAGTTTAAAGTATAGAGCCGTGTCTGTCTTCAGCATGGTGAAAGAAAACCTACTCTGCCACACGGAAAATCATCTGTCAGAGGAGATGTTGGCAACTTCTGCCCAATGTCACCTATGATGCTGTTTAAAAAAAATTGATCCCAATTTATTTTAAGTGAAAGTTGCTGAAAATGTTCTTTGTCCTAGATTGGTTGTGTGCTCCCTTGATGACCTCTCCTTTATGAGACAGGTCACGGAAGCAATTGCTGTGAAAGAATGAAAAGGTCTTTGTCAGTGTTACGAATGAGTAGTTCTAGTCCTGTTTACATCATTTTAATGGTTGAATTATGCCATCATATTGGAGGCCTGGGAAATGGTTGTTAGGATACAACCAGCCCGTGAATCTTAATTGCACTTCCTAGCCCTAATGAGGTGAACAAATACAAAAACTGAGCCAAGATCCATATTCCCTAGGGTTCACACCAAGCCAAGATGTATTTACGGAATGGAAATGATAGCAGGCAGGATGGGGAGAGAAAGAGAGAGAGAGGAAAGAAGTTGGTGTTTAAGATAACTGAGATGCGAGTGAATGCAATGTTTTGCTTTTTTAACATTTATGTTGGATTTGAAACTGACTATTTTGAGAGGGACGCGGGTGGCGCTGTGGGTAAAACCTCAGTGCCTAGGACTTGCCGATCGTATGGTCGGCGGTTCGAATCCCCGCAGCGGGGTGCGCTCCCGTCGTTCAGTCCCAGCGCCTGCCAACCTAGCAGTTCGAAAGCACCCCCGAGAGCAAGTAGATAAATAGGGACCGCTTACCAGCGGGAAGGTAAACGGCGTTTCCGTGTGCTGCGCTGGCTCACCAGAGCAGCGATGTCACACTGGCCACGTGACCCGGAAGTGTCTGCAGACAGCGCTGGCTCCCGGCCTATAGAGTGAGATGAGCACACAACCCTAGAGTCTGGCAAGACTAGCCCGTGCGGGCAGGGGTACCTTTACCTTTTACTTTATTTTGAGATGGGCACATTTAATTCTATGGAGTTGCTGCTAAATGCCCAGCGCTTAGAAATGGTGGCTTTAATGAAGAGATGGAAAACTTGTAGGCCTCCTCCAGCTGCTGTTAGATTCCATCAGGGGGCTGCAACCCTTCCAACAATTCTCTGATGAAAATAGGGACATTCCCATTCCATAATAATAATTATGTATACCCTGCCCATCTGACTGGGTTGCCCCAGCCACTTTGGGTGGCTTCCAACATACATGAAAACATATTAAAACATTAAATGTTTTTTTTTAAAAAACTTCCCCTATACAGTGCTGCCTTCAGATGTCTTCTAAAGGTTGTACAGTCATACCTTGGTTCTTGAACACCTTGTTACTTGAAAGCTTTGGCTCCCGAATATTGCAAACCTGGAAGTGAGTGTTCTGGTTAGCAGACATTTTTTGGAAGCCAAATGTCTGACATAGCTTCCGCGGCTTCCGAATAAGTGGAGGAAGCTCCTGCAGCCAATCATAAGCCACACAATGGTTTTCCAACACTTTCAGAAGTGGAATGGACTTCCAGGATGGCTTATGTTCAAGAACCAAGGTACAACTGTATAGTTAGCTACCACTTTGGCTTAGGGGTCACATAACTCCATTCCCTCCAACACTTCTCCAATGATAATAGGGATGTCCTAAGGAAAAAGCGGGACATTCCAGGATAAAATCAGAAACCAGGACAGCTTTTGTAAATCCGGTACTGTCCCTGGAAAATAGGGACACTTGGAGGGTCTGTGAGCTGTAGTCCAGCAACACCTGGAGGGTCATAGGATAAGGGCATTTCTCTATTTCTCTATTTCCATTTATTTACAGTTTGCTTCCTATGAGGCATCTTGAAACAATAGAACAATAAACACACCAGCAATAAAAATATCTCTGAAACAATTTCATATATAAAAACAAAACCAATTCCATGCATAAAAACAATTTCAAATCCAAATGCAGATACAGAACAGGGGGAAACCAAAACAAATCTCTCCTTAAAATAGGTGACGTGAGAGAAGTTTATCACATTATGTGTGGCATGAAGAAAGTGGATAAAGAAAAGTTCTTCTCCCTCTGTCATAAAACTAGAACTTGTGAAGACCCAATACAGTGGTACCTCTGGTTAAGAACTTAATTCGTTCCGGAGGTCCGTTCTTAACCTGAAACAGTTCTTAAGCTGAGGTACCACTTTAGCTAATGGGACCTCCCACTACCGCCATGCGATTTCTGTTCTCATCTGAAGCAAAGTTCTTAACCCGAGGTACTATTTCTGGGTTAGCAGAGTCTGTAACCTGAAGCATCTGTAACCTGAGGTACCACTGTAAAGCTGAGTGTCGGAAGATTCAGGTCAGATAAAATGCAGCGTAAAGCTAAACTGTGGAACTCACTGCCACAGGAGGCAGTGATGGCCACCAACTGGGATGGGCAAATTCATGGAGGACAAGGCTATCAAAGACTACTGGCTGCAATGGCTATGCTCTGCCTCCACAGTTGGGAGGCAGTAATGCTTCTGAATATCAGTTGCTGGAAGTCACAGGATGATGGAAGCTCTTGTGTGCATGCCCTGCTTTCTGGGCGCTCACTGTGAGAACAGAATCCTGGACTAGATGGGATACTGGCCTGATCCAGCAGGCTTTTCTTATGCTCTTAAAAGGCTTAGTGGAAAAGTCAGGTTACCAGCAGGCACTGAAGGCAATACAACTGGTACCTGTCTGATGTGTAATACGTGGGAGATCCAAAGGTAGATGCCACCACCATAAAACTCTAATTCTGACATCATATGCAATGGACCTCATAAGACCACAATGGTCACTTGGGTATATAAGGACTGAGATTATGCTTTTCGGTCTCCTATCAACCCACTGTATAGAGCTTTGTACACCAAAATCAGCCCCTTGAACTAATTCAGGCAGTGCCATTCTTTCAGAAGTGGCATAGGAGAAGGTGCAGTTAAGCTACTGCATTTTATACTACCTGCAGCTTCTTGGCCAACCTCCGGAACAGCCCTACATAGAATATATTGTAGGTAGTCCATAGGCAGAGTCTTGCCAGATCAGGTCACAGTCCAATCTAGTTCAGCCTCCACTTCTCTCGGTAACCAACCAGATGCCTACAAGAAGTGCAGCAACTCAACTCATGCTTTCCAGCAACTGATGTTCAGCAGCATCCAATGCCTGATCCTAGATTGTGACTAGTAGCCAAGGTATTAATGCTCTTATTCTCCACAAATTTGTCTAATCCCATTAAAAAGCTCTCTATCTTGGTGGCCATCAGTATGTGGTCATGTTGGTTGGAGTTGACGGAGTCCATTGATATCTGGAAACTCTAAGACTCCCCTTCCCTCCTCTAATGAAATTTGACCCTCCACATTTATAAAATATTTGCAATGAGACTGAATTTGCTTTTTGAAATCAGATTGCCAACTTTTGCGTTAGTCTCTATAGCTGGTCATTAACGGCCCTCTGATCAGCAGCCATTTAGCAGGAGGACTGCATTCATCTGTGTCATGAGAAGCTTCAGCTACTGGTTCCTACACTTTCAGCTCCTGTTCAAGGCACCAGAGAAGGCCAGGCTGGTTGTGGTTCTCATTAGTCCTCCTCCTCCAGATCCACTAGAAAGTTGAACGAATGAACATGACCAGTGTAGTTTCATTCTTTCAGTGAGCCTACTGGTAGAACTTGGTTGGAAACAACTGGGAGTGAACAAATGTGTCTATTTCAGTTTTTCATTTCCCCCTGTCTTAAATTAGATCCCCCACATTTCTGCATCAGTTTGAGGGTTCAATCCTCAAGAAAAGTCACTTGAATTTTAATGTGCATTCCTCATAATAAATACAACTTTTTATGCAATGTTTCCTAATATAACATTCTTTTGCAATGGATTTTCTCTTGAATAATAGATTATGGGGTTGTTGCTGTTTTGTTATTTCCATGAATATATGCATCTTTATGCAAACCCCTAGATAGGTAGGTAGGTAGGTAGGCAAAGTCAGAAAGACAGACAGATATAGATACTGGATGGAGAACTGCTTTGCAAAATTCAGAGAAGTGAAAATCTCAAATGATAGCTGTATTAGGATTTACATATTGGTTCATGAAATGCAGATTAAATAGGTGCATATTAAAATGTTAATCGAACTGATTTTTTCCCTCCCTATCCCTAGATACGACCACTTTCTGCTAATAGAAATGCAAAATATTGAGGTAGCACTAGCAGGTCAATGGAAGGTTATATACCAAAGAGAACCTCTTCTAAGGTCTGCACTCCATAGGGCATTGCATTCACACATTGAATTTGTGATTCTGATCATCATTACTGTGGAGGAAAGCCTGCTGGGATTCTCTACAATATTCATGTCTCATTTGAGATGATGGCAGTAGCTTAGATCCCCCAACTGTGAAGTTCTTTGTGCCTAAAGCTATTCAGTGGGTAAAAATATATCTATATAAAACTGGCTTAGTGGCTTACAAATGCATACTTTCTGGTGGTATAATATCCTCCAGAAACTACCTTGTATGTGATGATGATCCAATGCATACCATGCCAAAAAGAACGTCACTGTGTCAAAGAGAGAACCAACTCTAGCTCCTTGCATAGAGAGGGTTCTTTGATGACTTCTGATAGTTGGTGGCTACTATCTACTTCACATTTCCTTACTTGCTTGGGTAGAGGCTGCAGAGAAGCTGCTTGAAATGGGAATACAGCCAGGAAAGAGAGAGAGAGGAGTCTGAAGATTTGCATCAAGAAACAGGGCAGGATTGCTGGTTGATTGCCTGTTTGCTGGTGGGGGATACTGTACACACCACGTCCTTCCTACAGAGCTCTGTTACAATTACCGGCCCTTTAGGGTATACTGTGAATCCCACTGATGGGTATATTTGGAAGGTGAAACAATGGAAGTTGACATCCTGTCTCCTTCAATTCTTAATGAGGCACCTGGGTTGCAGGGAATTAGGAGATGGACAGACATCAAGAAAAAAAGAGTTTTCCATCCAGCGAATTACTAGTCACTGGGAACAAGCAGTCTTGACCCCTGGCAGTTTCCCTGGAAGCTTCTTGCCTGTCCGTTGCTGGAGAATGAATATAAGATTATAGGCACTTCAGGTGGTCTAGGGCAAAGAGCTCTTGTACTATTGAGAGTTGTGTGACAAAGGGAATGCAATCAAGTGGGTGGGGATGAGCTATACCAGGGTAACATGTTACATTAAAGGTGATCATCACCTTTAAAGTGGCTGTGTTGTTTTTTTAAAAGGCTAGCTGTGAATGCAGAAATCATAATCAAGACCTTTCATCTACGCTATGCTTCCAAAAAATAGCCTTGGGAGGAAAGGCATATAGTTAAAGGCTATGGGAGCCTTTCCTTCATCGCCTCTCCCCGCTCACTGTTGATCTTTTTTCCTCTTTTGGAAAGCATCCCGATAAGAGAACTCTGATGTCTTGATTCAAGAGACCTCTGCCTCTGCAGTCTGTGAGCTTGCCTTGAAATAAACTTTCTCCTTTCAACTGCCAAGACTTTCTTCTTTTCTATTTAAAGATCAAAGATGTATAATCTGAGCTCCTTCTCCCATCTCCCGCAAATCCTCATGGATGTTATTGATTACAGTGACAGCTGAGACATTGCTTCAGCTGGGAACATTACTGGATCATAGGATTGGGAACAAATGGATTGCTCCCTCCCCCCAATGCACACCTTTATTTTTGGAAGAAGCTGAATCTAAGAGGCCTTAACACATAGCCTGTTAGATTCTTCCACAGATAACTCTTTTGAAAAATATCCAAGGTACCAAAATACCTGCGCTAAGAACAAATGTGGGGGAAACTGTCCCTTTCATCAGATCTTAATGCAACAGAAAGAAACATCACCAAATGAAATAATGGGAAAGTTGCAGCTATTCTTAATCCCACCTCTCATTTGAATTCTGGCTATGGATTTAGCCATCAAAGTGTTGTTGATGTTGCTGTTTAGTCATTTAGTCATGTCCGAATCTTTGTGACCCTATGGACCAGAGCACGCCAGGCACTCCTGTCTTCCACTGCCACCCGCAGTTTGGTCAAACTCATGTTGGTAGCTTCAAGAACACTGTCCAACCATCTCAACCCCTTCTCCTTGTGCTCTCAATCTTTCCCAACATCAAGGTCTTTTCCAGGGAGTCTTCTCCTCTTATGAGGTGGCCAAAGTATTGGAGCCTAAGCTTCAGGATCTGTCCTTCCAGTGAGCACTCAGGGCTGATTTCCTTAAGAATGGATAGGTTTGATTTTCTTGCAGTCCATGGGAGTAGGTGAAGGCAAATCTAACCTCAGTTTCTCTCATTTTCTTCTTTCCCCAGTCTTAAGTTCAGGTTCTCCATTCTTCTGCATCAGTAAATCCATCAGCATTTTAGGACAATTTTTCCTAATATGCAGATTTTTGTGTGCCTAATCAACCATTTGTGCAAAGCAATTTTCTCTGCTATGATGTATTTTTGTGCATATTACTTGGCTGGAAAACTGCACTGCAAAATTCAGAGAAATGCAAATTTCTAATGCCGGCTGTGTTTCAGATTTTGTATTGTTTTGCAAACTGAGCTGAATTTCTTTCCCCACCCCCACCCCCATCCATACATTTATGGTTACAGTGGTACCTCAGGTTAAGTACTTAATTCATTCTGGAGGTCCGTACTTAACCTGAAACTGTTCCTAACCTGAAGCTAATGGGGCCTCCTGCTGCTGTCACACCGCTGGAGCACGATTTCTGTTCTCAACCTGAAGCAAAGTACTTAACCCGAGGTAATATTTCTGGGTTAGCGGAGTCTGTAACCTGAAGCGTATGTAACCTGAGGTACCACTGTACTCTCCTGCTACTCAGGAGACATGAAGTCTCTCCCTGGATACCCAACATTGACTTTATATTCTGGGGAGAAATTATAAATACATATATTTCTGAATCTCTGGACTTCCCACCTCCCCTTCCATGGGTCCAATTGTCAACTTTTTCAACTGCATATTATTCCATAATCCATACTTTATGTCACTCCATTTTGTCCAAAGTATCTGCTACATTACAAGTGTTATTGCAATCCTGCTAATGTTTTCATGTGATCACAATGGTATCCCAGATATATTATAAAATTATCCCATTCTTTGTTAAAGTTTTGGACTCCTTGGTTTCTTGAATTCTGAGCTTCCAGGTATGTTTTGCCATTTCAGCATTGTCCAACAGCTTAGTTTGCCATTCTTCTCTGGTAGGGAAGTTCTTCTCTGTCTTCTTTCCATCTCTGGGCTCTTCCATGGTCTTCCAACCTTCCACAGCATTGGCTGAGGAGGCTGTAATGGCCCTGATTCAGGCTTGAGAAAGCCTGGGCTAGCTTCCAGAGGCATATTCAGACTTTAGGAAGAGCCACAGCTTAGTGGTAGAACAGCTGCTTGGATACAAAAAGGTCCAGTTTCAATCCTTGGCATTGCTATTGCAAGAATCTCCAATAGGAGAACTTCAGAGAGCCACTGTCTCTTAGAGAAAACAGTACATAGAGCAATGGTGTGATTCGGCGTAATGCAGTTTGTTAAGTGTAAGCCCCAGATAGACCACACACACACACACACACACACACACACACAATGTTGGGATGATAGAATTTGATGCTAGAGCTAGTGCTATACCAAAATCTTGCCCCTAGTTTCTCAAAAGTTTTCTGCTTCCAAAAAAAAAAAAAAAGCTTCCATTTCCCCACCTCATTCTCAGAGAACTTGAGAATTCCTTTAGAATTTCAGTGGGTGTGGAGTTTTGGAGATTACCCTATTGCTGTGTGGCGGCCAAGGACTGTGTGTGTTTCTTCCCAGTAAACAATTCACCACTCTGGCTTTCCATACATACCGATCGGAAAAAGCCCTAAGGAGTGAACCTCGTGATGTCTTCCTTTGGGCATTGTTTGAAGCCCGGGCACCCAGGGAGGCTGCATGATGCAGAACCTCAGAGAAATGTGTTGCAGAACAAGGGAACTTGCAGATTCCCCTTGGCTGCCTTAACGTATGATGAACATTACAAAAACTCAGCAAGCACCCAATTCATGAAAAATTTTCCAAAGTCTTCTGTCTCCTTTGACGATTTTCAATGGCAATTTCTTTTCCCATTTATTGATGGAGAGTGTTAAAAAAAAAAAAACCACAGAGAAGAGAAATTTTGGCTCAGCCCTCACTAGAACAGTTTCACTCTTCCCTCCTTCTCTGCCTCCTCCTTGTAAAAAAAACTGTAGCCCTCAAGCTCATGGCTTAGCTTGGGCATGGAAGGACCTCTCTTAAACAATCTGTGACAAAATCCTGCTTTTGCTTTGTGGCCCGCATTGATCTAATGAATGCTCAGTCTCCTCTGGGCTGGCTAATATTTATGCTCATCCCAAACCACTGCACACAAGGCAGGCTTTTTTTGTGCAAAAGAGAAGAATCTGTCACTCAGATCTCCAGGGTCTGAAATGAATGCCAGGCCTTCATTGGTCCTAAAATGGTCTATTAAAAGATGCTGTGCTGCTGGCATCCCAGTGGTCCTTAGGAAGTGCGGAGAGCAGAAACTCTGTACAGAAGTACTTGTATATGTGCCTTGATGAGGCTCTTTGGATACCAGCTGAATACATTCAGTCAGAGGCAGGTTATTAATATACCACATGTTCCACAGATACATCTGTGCTCAAAATGCTTTACACAAATTGAAGGGTAAAGCTCCAATAGTAAAATCTGAATAACAGTGACAGGTAATAAAAGTTGTATCGCTACACTAACAATTCAGTCACCAATAACTGCTTCAAAACAGGCATGGGGGAAACCTCTTTTCAGGCCAGGAGCTGAAAACCTCTTTTCAGCCCAGTGGTGGGTGGGGCAGGAAGCAAGAGTGAGTGGAGCAAGTCATGTTAATTTATCTTTGTGGAGTAAGTTTGTTTCTACAGAAGAATGAGTCATGCGGAGAAAAAACTTAAGCACGTTGTAGAGTTCCCCCCAAAAATAGACCAGAGGCAATTGTATTTCATCCAGTAGAGCTTTACTGTTAATGAAGGCAAATGAGCATAATGGTCACAAATCCAATATGTTCAAGATTGGCACAGTCCGTAAGAAATCCATTTGCAGCAGACTTAACTTAAACTTACAATAACTCATGATAAGTCTAAAACTTAACACTAAGCATACTATGTAAGGAACAGCACACCAGAAAGAAAAAAGATAGAAAAAGTGAAACCCAGGCTCCTTCTGGCCCTACTTCTATAATCAGCATGACCTTGACAGAAAAAGATAAGAGAACCAGTTTAAGCCAGCTGTACTCAGCTTCTATGAAGGAATAACCCAAACATCATGAAATTTCTTTCACACAGAGAAGCTTCCAGAACCCTCTTGAATTAAGTAGAAAAGGAAAGATCTCTACACATCAGATCAATACTTTCTGCACTAAGAAATGCAAACTGACAGAATTTAGTTTAAGGATACCTTCTAACCAGGCAAACGAGGGAGTAAAGTAGAGCCCGGGAATGGCGTGGCTGGGTGAAACATGGGGAGAGTCCCAAGGGCCAGGTAAAGAGGCCTGGAGGGCCACCATTAACCTCTGGATCTGACATTCCCCATCTTTGATCATAAGAAAACTTAAGCAAGCTTAACGCTTAACCAAGAGGTGAATTGCCCCCCAAACTCATGGCATAAGTATCTAGCAGACCCATTCCACATTTTTATACCTAGGCTCAGAATCCCCCTGCTAGGGTTGCCATATTTTGAAGAGCAAAATGAAGACTTTCATTTTAAATACCCCCTACTATATGTAAGCTATAGAAGCTGTGATCTATTGCTTAGGGGGGCAGGAGACGAGAAGAGGAAAGCAAGTCTTCAACCACCAGTTATGTCTATGTCTCATCCAGAAATTTCTCAGCCAGAGAAATTTAAAAAACCCACCCAGACAGAAATTTTACCCCTGAAAAAGAAGATGTATCCTGGAAAAAGAGGACACATGGCAACCCTATCGGCCACTCGTAGGACAAGAGGCTGGGTCATGGTAGGTGGAAGCAGTCCACCCTACCATGGATGGCCAACGCAGCCCCTGTCTCTCCTCATCCCACATATACCAGGAAGCCCCAAGATGGGACAGGAGAGGATTTGATCAAGCTCCCTTTCTCTTCACTTCCCTCTTTCCTATAACCCTTTTAATACTTCAGTTCAAGGGATCTGATTCACGTTATGGAATGAGAGCCAAGTGCTGCAAATGATGCAATTATCCAGAAATGAACCGCGAGTGCTGGTTAAATATTGTGGCAGCCAGAAGTGGAGAGGTAAAATGGGGTTTTATTTTCCTTTCTTTTAGAGCATTTCCTACTAGGAGCCTGACTTAACAGCATTTCTTTGCACTTAACCAGGGCAAATGAACCGATCAGCGAGTCTGGAGACGTGCACAGCGGCCAGAACCCCACCTGGTGGGCGGAAAGTGCCAAAGCAAAATGGCAAATGAGTATTTTTTTGTTAGAACAGCTATTATTTATTTCTTCATTCCTTTTATTTAAGTATTTTTGGGACTGTTTTTCAGGGCTGTAGGCGAAACACCCTTAAAATCATGACAAGCAATCCAATGCCGTAAATAAAATTCATGAAACGTGAATGAACCAATAAAATGAAGTCCATAAAAGACAGCAGCAGTTTACAAAGTCCACTAACAACCTCGTTCAATTAGAAGCAAATTGGAATACTTTTTTTAAAAAAGGAGGAAGCCGCGAACTGCACACCGCACAGGAGGAAGTTCTGCAGGGGTGGAGCCGCCACCAAAAAAGACCCGCATCTCCTGCCTGAGGTCTCTTGAGGACCAAATGCTGTGGGCAAAGAGCGGGGAGCCTTCTGCATTCCCATAAGCGGTCCAGATATGGTGATGGCCACCAGCTTAGATGCCTTTTAAAAGAAAAGCAAAAGGGAACCAGACATTTTAAAAGATGATATGTCTATCTGTGGTTAGTAGAACATTAGAGCAATCCTGCCGGATCGTGCCAAAGGCTTATCAACGTCTACTTCCAACAGGGACCAGCCAGATGTCTCTTTCAAAGCTCTCCATGAGCTCTGATAATCAGCTGGTAGTTGGGGCTTGCAGAGTGATTTGCACAGGGGGTTTGCAGGTGCCACTGATCAGCTGGTTGCTAGTGCTTGCAACCCCCCTTTGGGCTGAATCAGGATGTTACCTGCCCCACACGTGATGTTATGTATAAGGCAGCTGGGCCATTTGCGCAAAATGGCCTGATGGGTCAAATGGAGAGGCCTGGCATGCTGAATTAGACTCACAGGTTGGAGGTTTCCCACGTTTGATATAGGCCATAGCCATGGCATGATAGTCTCAAAAGCACAAAGGCAGTGGTTCCCCCTTCCCTCTTCCCCCATGGCAGATTGGTCCTTTTTCTTTCTTGTAGGCAGGGCTTTTTACCATAACAGATCATTGATGTTCATGGAAAAGAAGATGGGCCTGCCTTAATGCACTGGTACAATCAGTGAATTTTTCAAGCAAATCACCATTTTATAGTTCAAATCAGGGGAAATAAATACAGTAAATGGACAAAAGTACAAAGAACATGCATTACCTCATATTACGCAGCTCCCAGTAACCTCCACATTGGCATGAGGTTGTGCGCCCTAACATCTTCCCGATTCCTCTGCTTGCTGTTGGTGTCTGTCGGAGGTGGCGACAACGAAGCTGACCAATCCCCATGCTAGATTCCAACTCCTACTTCACACATTAAACGCTCGCTTCTGTCTGAGACTTGAGAAACACCGTGACAGGAAATGAGGCTGCCATCGGGGGTAGCAACGGAACTGACGATTCACTGTGCTAGAGAAGAAACTAAAAATTTTAAGTTTCTTCTCCTGTTAGATTCGCAAAATGTTTAGGGGTATGCGTACCCCTGCGTACCCCCAGAAAAAAAGCACTGGCTACAATACATGATGGTGTTCCCTTCTCATTCTGCATCAGGAATTGACTCCAACCCTAGTGATGGGATAGCACACACACACACACCTGTCGCCCCTGAGCCAGCTCACCAGTTAAGGGTACCCAAGGGAGGCCATGTGAGAGTTGGTTTAGTGACTAAGGAGGAAGAGCTGGGCATCTGCTGTTGCTGCCCAACAGCACTTGTCACTTGAGGTGCTTGTCTCACTGTACCCAAAGATGTGTCAGGCTTAGGGGATGTGGCTCCCCCCCCCTTGGCCAGGAGATAAGAAAGACAAAGCAAAACGAGTTTCTTACTGGTGAAAGAGCTTTTAATGCTGACAACAAAAGAACAAAGCAACCATCTTGAAATGGCGGTGTTCCCAATTAAAGGTTACACCCACTTCCCTCCTAGCTACTCCCGTCATTTCCAGCCCTGGAAACATGATCTCTCCACCACCTAGCTTTTTGTTCAACTACCTTATCTAATCTCGGTGACCTCGGACTGGAGGCTTTCCAGAGAGGGAGAGCCTGTTTGTTCTCTCTCTGCCAATATGTTGTTGTCTTCTTCTGACTGTACCCCCCCCCCCCGTCAACTGTGTCCCTCCACAAACCATTGTTCCAAATCAATACTGCTCTCCTGCTCCTGTGTAGCTTCAGGATCCTGGCCAGGAGCAGGGGAAGGAGGATGCTCCCGCCATTCTTCATCAGAGCAGCACTCATCAGCCTGGTCTCTGACATGATGGGACCAGCCCTGTACCTTGGGAGTCCTCTGTTCCTGTGGCATGCATGCATGCCCCTTTCCCCACAGCCCCACAGGTGGCATTTCCCCATACCTTGAGACCCAGTCTGGCTCACTGTGCCATGAAGAACTGAGCTGGAGTTGGCCTGCACTGGTGGCAGTAAGAAAGCAGGAGGGACACAGCTGGCATTTGATGGCAAATGTTTTATTATTTATGTGCCGAGAATGTATAAATGTCAAGATCCTGCCAAGGATTGCCTCTGGTTCAATCTAATTAAAAGGGGCTTTGATTCAAATGGATTATAGTAAGGAAGGAAGTTTCATAACTGTGGTCAGCAACATATGGATGTGTGTGACGCATTAGCAGAAGGCAGCTTGGACCTCTCCTGCAAATTCTTTGCGGCCATTTAAAAGAACAGGAGAGGTGAAATACTTGTGTCCCCACCACTCATATCTTATACATTGGTACCTCAGGTTAAGAACTTAATTGGTTCCGGAGGTCCGTTCTTAACCTGAAACTGTTCTTAACCTGAGGTACCACTTCAGCTAATGGGGCCTCCCACCACCGCCCCACCACCGCTGCCGCACGATTTCTGTTCTCATCCTGAAGCAAAGTTCTTAACCCGAGGTACTATTTCTGGGTTAGCGGAGTCTGTAACCTGAAGTGTCTGTAACCTTAAGAGCCTGTAACCCGAGGTACCACTGTACAGTGGTACCTCGGTTTACAAACTTAATCCATTCTGGAAGTCCGTTCTTAAACCAAAACCATTCTTAAACGGAGGTGCACTTTCCCTAATGAGGCTTCCTGCTGCTGGTGCCCTTCCACCATTCGGATTCTGTTCGTAGACCAAGGTAAAGTTCACACACCGGGACACTACTTCCAGTTTTGCAGAGTTCGTAAAACCAAATTGTTCGTAAACAGAACTTTTCTTAAACAGAGGTACCACTGTACTGTTTTATGTTTCACCCAAATCTTCAGGGAAAATCGTGGGGGTGGGGTGGGTGAGAGATTAGTTTTGTGTTTTACGAAAGGCAATTTATACTCCCCAAAGAATGTCCTTTCCCTAAAAGCACAGTCATAGGCATTTGTAGAGAAAGCCTGTCTCCCCGGGGAGAGACACGCAGCCCCTGGGTTTTGCTGGTGTTGCTATTTCAGAAAGGGAGGGAGTAGTTTTTATAACTTACGTCCTGCCACTAGTAGAAAATTGATTCTATGTGCTGCCAAAAAGCCTTCAAGGTATAACCACTTTGAAAGAGCTCTCACCACCCCATCTCCAAAAGACCAACAGTAATTAAACACTTTCAGCATCTATCTTAGTGTCGGCAATGAAGAATAAATGTGAGGTGAGGTCTGCCTCAGCAGGAGGTGTTGTGGGAATGGTTGCATGTTAACTTCTCCTTCTCCCTTTTCTTTTCTTCATCTAAGTCTGGATAGTACAGAATTGCCATTGGGTCTGTCCTGCAATTTAGAACACTCTAGCAAGGTTGGCATTTGACTTCCAGAACTTAGCTGAGGGCCTGGGATAGATAGCCAGTTCTCCCTCCCTCCCCCCCCTTCCTCCCTCCCTCCCTCCCTCTCCCACACACACACACACACACACCCCATTTGAAAGGCTGTCTGGTCCAAATCTGGTTTAAAGAAGAAGAACCATAAGAAGGTAGAGATGCAAGATCCTTTAAGTTGCCCATAACAGTTCGCAGCACCTGAACACCAGCA
This sequence comes from Podarcis muralis, assembly GCF_964188315.1. NCBI lineage: Eukaryota > Metazoa > Chordata > Lepidosauria > Squamata > Lacertidae > Podarcis > Podarcis muralis. The sequence continues at coordinate 19,148,714 of NC_135669.1, forward strand.
GGAACACAGGTCACCCGGCTACAGCTGTCCCCACTAAAATGAGATGTGATCTATTTTGTAAAGTGGCTATTTCTAAATATTCCTTTATACAGAGGTGTAGTGCTCCAGGTCACAGAGGATCCTTCTCATCATGCTAAGGAGGACAAAGTGGAATTTAGCTAGAGCTGAAATTTCTTGGAGGACGGAATCCTGAGGGGGGGGGGGGGAATCTGTGATTTCCCCCTTTTTCTTCCTTTCATTCCTGCAAATAGGTTGCCCCTTTGCAGCATGTTCCCCAGTGGATCTCTACTTTTCGGTACCACAAATTCTACCTAAACTGGGAAAGCTATGTCACTATACCTCTCACATCTGCTGCCCTCTCAAGTGGGACTTGGTGGCAGAAAGTTCTATAATTCTACACTGGTCAGCATTGGTTGTTTGGCATGGGTAGGAATAAAGTGAAGGACATGAGGCAGGAGTTGATAATGCAGGTGAGCTGCGCACAGGTGAGTTGCAAGCAAGCTGCCGGCCAGCTCTGTAAAGGCTCCTTTTATTGACACAATATGCAAACCCAGGCAGATATATTTTGGGTGGTGACCTTTACACGTCTTCCAGTCCCGAAATTGTGGGGTGGTACAAAGTTATTTTGGCACCTGTTTCCACCGCGTCATTTCCCCCTTGCCCAGTGTATGACGAAGGAGACAAAGGTCTCAGACACAAGGGTCACAGACAGGACACCACAGACTACTGAGACCGCAAAAGGTTAGACAGAGGGCAAGATGTTCAGACAGCTGTGGATTTATCTGTGAGGGGGATTGTGCCCCGCACCCCAAGGTCACGCGTGCAGGCAGCTGAGGCTGCCTGCAGGCGGGGAGTGTGCTCCACACCCAGCGATCATCCCTACATAGGAGGGAACCCGTAGCCATTCTGTTGGACTCCCACTCCCATCATTCCTGACTATTGATTGTGTTAAGAACATAAGAACATAAGGAGAGCATGTTGGATCAGGCCAGTGACCCATCTAGTTCAGCATCCTACACTGCGTGGCCAACCAGAAGCCTGTGGGAAACTCTCAAGCAGAACCTAAATGTCAGGCATCAGAGAATCCAACCCACCACAGTAGATTGCCAGGAATGGATAAGACAAGGAAAGTTCTTACCAATGTTGTTTATTCAATATTCACAGAGAGAGGCGCAGAAATGCAACCTCTTGTAGTAATGGTGTTGCTCCGAGTAAATCTCCACCCCTCTTCTTTCCTACTTCCTCATTTGTCAATGGCACCATCTACCTAACGGCTGCTGCTTAGGGCCATCTCTCTCTGAGCCCTTTGCTCTCCTACTTTCAATGCTCGCCAGGTTCTGGGAGAAGGGGGGTGGGTCTGGAATGCTTTCTAGTGATAAGGTGTCAGCCAGCCGCTCCGGTTCTGCCTCCTCCTCCTCTCCCATTATTTCCCAACTTTCCCCCTCATCAGTCTCTGAGCTGTGACCTCCTGCAAACCACTGTTGTAAATCTATAGCAGGGATCAGCAAGGTTTTACCTGCCTGGGCTGGTCAAGTCCTGCGGAGATCTCTCCGTGGGCCTGATTGCACACACACGCACAATTTCTGGCTTCTGGGCATGCACAGACACGATTTCCGGCACTGCAGAAGTGAGTCCCTGCGCTGCACCGGTTTAGCGCAGTGCACAGGGACTTGCCAAGTGGGCAGTTTGGTTCAGGGGTGGTTCAGGGACCGGTTAAACTGCCCCAATGGGCCACTTGCAGCCCCTGGGCCACAGGTTGCTGACCCCTCATCTATACTGTCTTTCTCTTCTCTGGAAGGTTCAGGCTGGGGAGGCGGTCTCCACCATTCCTCCTCTGCCCAGTCCCTGACATGAAGCACAAGAGTCCTCTCTCCTTCCCATGGCTTCCAGCAACTGGTATTCAGAAGCATTACTGCCTCCAACCATGGAAGCAGAGTAGAGCCACTGTGGCTAGTAGCCATTGATACTATCCTCCATGAATGTGTCCAAACCCTCTTTTAAAGCCCTTCCAAGCTGGTGGCCATCACTGCCTCCTGCTCACAATTTCGTGCAACTTCAGATCTTTTCGGGGTCAGCACAGGATGTTGTGTGGTCCTTTCGCAAGTGCCTTCTCCGAGGGCAACAAGGGAACAGTCTTAAGTGCTGCTGCTTCGCTTAGCATCCTGATCCCCCTCTTCTCCCCTATTCCCGCCCCCTGCAAAGTGAATCATCGGAGCTAACATTTAATTAATTTGTGACACTTTGACAGTTTGCAAGGCGACATTAGTAGTTCTGTCAATCTGAATTGATAATACTGTCAAGCAGGGCCCTTTGGGAGTTATCAGCTCTTAAACTTATATGCCACACATTGCCAAGGTGTGCCACACATTTTGTTCTTTGACAGAATCAAGTACCACACAAAAGCACTCCAAAGGCCTCTCATTATTCACGGGAGAGTTTGATATTTGCAAATGTTTTGCTATCTTAGTAATTCTCTCCCCATCACCACCCTTAAAAGGTAAAAAAGCGTGCACACCTCAGCCTCATCCCCCCCTTTGTCTTTTAGAAAGAGAAATGAAATTAGATGTCCTCTTTCCTTAATCACTTGCCGATGCATTAAACAGGGCTGAGTCTGTCTTGCACCTAGTTGTGTCTGCAGGGATGTCTATCTTAAGCTTGCACTCTCAATCTGGGTAGACATATTCCAGTTCACACACGCACACGTTCACACATAGCTCGGTTTCTTCTCACTACTTGATAACCCAGTTGGATGTGTGAGCCAACTTGATTGCAACGTGTTGTGCTAAAAATGATATTGTGAGAATTACCTGTGCTATATCAACAAGCATGGCACTTTGCAAAGTACGAGAGAACAGGTTGTTGTCCCAAGATGATTAGAATCTAAAATTCAGTGCAGGGAAGGTAAAAGAGAGGGGTAAACTCTGAATGCCAGCTGCCAGGGGGCAAAAGTGAGGAGTATGTTGTTGCACTCATGCCCTGCTTATGAGTATCTGGTTGGTCACGGTGAAAACAAGATGCTGGACTAGATGAGTCTTTGGCCTGACTCAGCAAAGCTGTTGTTATGTTCCTCCAAAGGAAACATTTGCCCAGCTTTTAAGCCTAGCAGGAAATTATCGGTGTTTGCTTCATTCTTTATAAACAACCCACATTAGTGTAAAGGGGATGAAATTGCTGAGAAAACCTGCTTGGAACTAAATTATTCAGCAACCCTAGCTATTCTCCTCAAGTGATCACAAGTCCACTTTCTTTTTGTGCTGCTACTGGATTTTAAGAATGCATAAGAGATTCCCTCTGGCCTTGCAGGAGACTTGCGGTTGTTTTGCAAACTTAAAGTCCCCAATGTCTGTGTGGGATTGCTGAGTCCTTCTCTTGGAGTTTTGCTGCTTTTAAGGTCTGGTCAAGGTAGGGTGTCTACTTGCACAGCACCCAAAAAAGAGGAGAAACATTGGCTTAAAATGTGAATAAGCAAATACAGATTGATAAAGGCAAATTTAGAAAGAGTTACTATAGTTTAAGACTGTGACCAGGTGCCCTGTATATTCTGATGTCCAGGTTGATGAGCAACTTAAACCCTTCACATGACACTTCAATAGAGGACTGCCCTCTGTAACACAGGCCACATGGCCATCCTAGGTAAGGGCATATCCTAAAACTCACACCAACATTCCTCAAAAGAGAAAGGTAGGGTTTTGAGGTCAGAGTAGGCAAAGTGTAGGCAGTTGTAGGTTTATATTGTTCGTTAAATCATTAGTTGACACTGTGGTCAAAAATTTCAGATTTATTTGTCAATTAACTAGGAAATCCTACTTGGAGTCTTTTTGTTTACTTTGATTTTTCACAGGCATCAAATATGAACTCTCATAAACTGTCGATGGTCAAATTTTACATGACACTGAATATAAAGTTTTGTAGATAAATATTTACTTTTAGAGGTGTGTGCCAGCTCCACCTTATACCTGCACATTTAAAAAAAAAATTCTGATTTTATTCTGAGCCCCCCTGCCTGCTTTCATCTGTTGTTCTGTTCTGATCTGCTCTGTGTAAAATGAACTTTCTCAAAATACAAAAACAGCTATCACTTTTTTGACATTTGGAAGAAGTGGATAAACTTTGCAGCCACAGGAGCCCAGCCAGAGTGGATGAAGACTGACAAATTGCAGACTACTCAATCCAGGGGCTTTTTTTTGGGGGGGGGGGAGTAAAATGAATTTACTTTCCTCTATAACCCATATAAGGATGATAGATTTATTATGGCACCCAAAACTCTGAACACAATATTAGGGTCTTATGGGGGGGGCATTGTCCCTTGTTTGTTCTTACCTTCAAGTAACTAAGAGATGGCAGAGTGGTGTGTATTCTTACTTGCCTTTGAGTGTTTGTGTGTGTGTGTTTTAACTGTAGGTTATATAAAGCAATTTAGAGAATGCATACCGTAATTTACTACCTTAAAAGGCAGTTTCCTGGTCGGTCCTTAGAAACCCTTTTGAGTATCTTCCTTGTGGGAGTCTAATATCTGAATGCTGTAATATCTCTCAGACCTGCTATGATTGTTAGCATACTGCTTCTGAAAATGGAGAGAGCTGCAGAGAAGTGTCATCACAAAAATGATTCCTGGACAATAGAAAAAGATCCTCTGCAAATTGGGATTAAATTGCCAAAGAGATGTGCAAAGCAGAACAATTTATTAATTCAAGGAGAGGTCAATGGTTATCTTGATAACTGAGAGAACCTCAAGGAGCTGGTTGTGTGTCACCATCTATTACTTATGCAGTATTTTGAAAAGGCCAATGGAATGACTTAACACTAATGCAGGCATGTTGGAAACTGTTTCTAACAAGGATTTTGAGCACAGGGGAAATGTCCTGTCCTTCCATCCTTTGTGGTCAGTTTCATTTGATGGAGAGACCTCTGGAGCCTCTCAACATCTTCCTCAAAATCAGAACAAACAGAGATCCGTTCCATGGAAAACACAATTACCAACTGAGGTACTCTCAATTATCAAGACAACCATTCAGCAGTAAACCAAGGATTTTCTGGAGGGGAAGCAGTGCAGCAAACAGAGGTGTGGCAAAGCCCTGAGTGGCCAGACAGTCTATGGAGAACGAGTTAATTATCAGCTCCTTTCCCTTGCTATTCCCGTCACTCCTAACACGATTCCCAACCCCACCCCTCCAGCAAGGCTGTGTTTCATTTCCCGCTTAAAAAAACCTTTGAGTAAGGGCCAAACAACCGTGCCTCGTACCATTTAGCACTTCTTGAGAGCCTATAGTTCTTCATTTGGGGGTTGAAATGCTTTGAACATTTCCTCTACCATTCAAAATTGTGTCCATCTCCCATGGAGGTGAGGCAGTTGTACTGCACATATTAATGGCACAGTTGTTTTGGAGGAATGGAATGTGGTGGTCTTCTCAGGACATGAATCCTCGAGAAAGGGAATGTGCATGACCCAAAAAACAAAACATGTTTACAAAGCATTTATAATCTGGTTTGTTCTCGTGGAATGATTACTCTGCATTCGTGAGTACCAGTTGACCGTCTCCCTGCTTCATTGGTAAATTCGTTCTTCCCTCTAAGCGAATTTGTCATTTGGAGTGATTCAGCTGAAGTGTTTGGACAAACAAATCTCAAACCACGAGCGGCAGGTTCCCTTTTGCTTTCCACTCTTTTGTCATTTTATGGTTCCTGTTGCTCGCTTTGTCATCAAATATGTTTTCTTCTCCCCAGCGTGAAACTTGTTAAACAGGGAATAATTTATTGCACATTGTGTGGCAGAGATTTTCAGATGCCTAAAGCTGCTCTGAAACGTTTGTAGTTTAAAACTATCCATAACAATCCATCAGAAGGCGCCATTGTGTGCTTTGCGTCATACACAGTGCAGAATTTCACAGCAAACCACAAAGCATAGCCATTTCTTATTGGTTCCAGTTGAAAGGGTTGCTGGGAAATAGAACGATTATAGTCATACAAAGTGCCTCTTCTCCAGAATTTAATGGCTGCTGAAATATGCTTCATTCCATGAACATTGATGGTTGGTTGTAACTACCTATTTAACACTTCTTACCTGCTTAGGGGAGAAAAAGAGCTACAATGCAGCCAAGCAAATGAGAAAGAAGTCTGGTGTTTTTGCAGGTCACCGGCTCTCTCTCTCTCTCTGTTTACTTCTTACATGTTTATACCACCTCCCCCCCTCAAGGATCTGCAACTAGTGTACATGGTTCTCCCCTCCCCATTTTCTCCCCACAACAAGCCTGTGAGGTAGGTTAGGCCAAGAGGCAGTAACTGGCCCAATGTCACCCAGTGAGCTTCATGGCTGAGTGGGGATTCAAACAAACCCTGATCTCCCAGGTCCTAGTCCAGTACTCTAACCATTACACGATACTGGCTGTCACAGAAGGAGCCTTGTGGGCTAGGGGCAGTTGGTGGGGGAGGGGGTGTGTGCGACAGTATTCCAAGCTGGGAATACTGGGAAATGTCAATACTCTGAAGGCTACCAGTGGCCACCAGGTTGCCACTCTGCTGGACTTGTATGTTTGAAAAACACCAACTATTCAGGAGAGAAGTTGCTTTGTAAAAAGGATGCTACTTAAACTTCCTACCACTCTGTGAAATGCAAGATTATCTTCCCATCCGTCCATCTATATTTCAGAGTGAGCTCATTTTCAAACTCTCTTGAAGAGGGCAAAAGGAGAAAAGGTGTGAAGGGGTCTCAGATATTCATTTCTCAGCACAACAGTAGCCCTATGTCTTCTTCCACCAGTAAATGTCCAACACATCCACCCAACATGCCTCTGGATACTAGTTGCTGGGTACCACAAGTGGGAGGGGGCTGCTACATTGAGACCCACCCCCTTGTAGGCTTTCCAGAGACATCTGGTTGGTCACAGTGGAAAGGAGAGGGTGCTGTTGAGAAGATGAGACTTTGATTTTATCCTGCAGGCTGCTGTTATGTTCCAAAAAACTGAAAAGTGCTCAGAGTAATGCTAAATCCATGGTGGGATGGGGAGAGGGTGGCTAGTTCAAATGAAATACATCTTTTCCATGTTTGCCTGCTGAGTACTCAGCTGTAGAGCCACCAGAGCCAAGAAGTCATTCGTTACTGGGAAACAGAAAATCACAGGGTGAGACTTGGCAGCTCCGGGGGCTCAGCTTGGAGAGGCTTTCAGAATTGGTTTCTTCTGGATTTGCCTTGCTGAAGAACCCCAGATCCCACACACACTCTGCATCAGGTTGAGAAGGGCGGCTCAGATCAATCAAACTGTGTCAACAGTAATCAGTTGGAGGAAATCACAATTAGGAGAAAGTGTTTTTCTTCTTCTTTTTAAAACCTTCTTTTAATGGTACACATGAAGTTGTTGGTTAATTAAGCTGTCTAATTAGCCACTTCGTGCACCACAGTTTGAATCAGAACTGGGGAGAGCACTTTAAACTGGGTGGAGATTATTGCAGATGTTAATATTGTGTACTAGAAGCATAAGAACTGAGTCCTTTCGAAAGGAATTGTTGTCCAGACCCAGAAAAGTATTATTTGAAGTTTTACTGGCAGAACTCTTCAAAACAAAACAGAAACCTCAAATGATACATCCAAAACAGTTATGCAATGTGTTGTGCTATCCAGCACAGGCTCAGCATCTTAGAAATAAAAGGTAACTCCAAAAATGAAAAACGGTGTTTCTCTCCCCCCATTCCAGCCTGCCTTAGCCTGCTTTAAGGCTATGCAGCTTTGAGAGAGCCATTTATCACTTCTGTTTCTTGTATTCAGAGAAAGGCTTTCAGCCACCAGCCTTTCAAGATGGCGAATTTGCAACTCAAGACCTTGGTCACCTGATCTAAAGTTACAACACTCACATGTTAGCTAACAGAAAACAGGAGAGAGTTGGTTATCAGAGCCCACTTAGAAAAACCCCAACATTAGCAATACGCATCCAGCCATTTTTCCATTTTAAACCTTCATGAAATGCACATACATTTCCCATTTCTGTGTCAATTAAATTAATTATACTGAACAGAGATCTGATTCCTGGGTGCAGATGCAGCAGAACTGTGGTGGAAAACTGGGCTAGCAAGCACAGCCAAAATGGTGTCTTTGGAAAATGAGTCGAGGAGATCCAAGGATGAATAAGTTGGTGTGCCTAATGAAGGGTTTTTGTGATACTTCTGCCACATGTCCAAATTACAGTGCCCCCGGCTCCATGTACAGAAGCCAACCAGACTGGCTGCTGGATCTTCCCTGAACATTGGTGGTGGTCCTCCACTGCAACAGAGGATAGCATGCTAGTTTAGAGGACAGTGTTCCTTTCTCCCCAGTTTCTGTTGCCTGAGCCTACTGGCTTACTCGAAGAACCATATGACTATTTCAGCACACATGCCTTAACCCTGTGCTGATCCAGCTCGGCCAAACTGTTGACACCTTTTATGTCACTTGAGTTATCTTCTTCCTTTCCCCACTTTCACTTCCAGCCTTGTCCCATTGTTGCCTCTTTATTTGCAGGGTTCCCTCTCCTTTCCCCCACCTGCCGCCACTTCACCGTAAATAGTGATGGGTGCAAATTGCATAAAATAGCTAATCAGTCAATATTGTGTCTGGTATTCCCAGAGTGCTGTCATTCATCAATAATCTTAAACTGTGCATCTAAAGCAGACGTGGTTGGCACAACTTGTCTTTTAGTGCATTATCCTTCGCAAATCCAATTATTCCGGAGAAATCACCTTTTTAAAAAATAATAAACTCAAAGCTGAGTGGCATATCTTGTTCATGGTAAATACTTACCATACTTCATTTCACCCAGTAAATGTGGTGGCAAATTCAGGCGTGAAAGGTCCCTTCATATATGTCATAGCCTCACCCTTTCTTAGATTATACAACCTTCTAAACAACCTTCCTGTTAACCACCCTGAGACCTGTGGGTACAGGGCGGTGGGGCATGGGTGGTGCTGTGGTCTAAACCACTGAGCCTCTTGAGCTTGCTGATCAGAAGGTCAGCAGTTTGAATCCCCGAGACAGGGTGAGCTCCCATTGCTCTGTCCCAGCTCCTGCCAACCTACCAGTTTGAAAGCACACCAGTGCAAGTAGATAAATAGGTACTGCTGTGGCAGGAAGATAAACAGTATTTCTGTGCACTCTGCTTTCCATCACGGTGTTCCATTGTGCCAGAAGCAGTTTAGTCATGCTGGCCACATAACCCGGAAAGTTGTCTGTGGACAAATGCCGTCTCCCTCTACCTGAAAGTGAGATGAGTGCCGCAACCCCAAAGTCGCCTTTGACTGGACTTAACCATCCAGGGGTCCTTTATCTTACATGGAGGTATACAAATTTTAACAACAACAACAAATTTACACAATAATCTTAAAATTATACAATAGTATTCAGGGATAATATTCAGGGATGCATTGCAGCCATCAATGCAGATCTCCATGTGTTGCTGTTCACCTATATCTAATATTTTCTGTACATGTACATGGGCAAATGATTTGGAAAAGTCATCTTTCTGGATGACTTAAGGTGTGTTTCCCTTGAAGCTCCATTGTACGTAGCAAAATTTGTGCACCGTTCCCTTGAAACTGAAGCCCCATTTCTTTTCCATGTTCTCAAATGCTTAGCTTCAGAACATACAGTGGCTAAAAAGTTCCTCTTTAATGGCAATTAGGTAAGTCTAGGATGCTGGAGACAGTGACCTTGCAGGCACCCTGCTGCAGAAATAGCAATGGGTCTTTACCCCAATCCCACCCCCGTGAGCCTGGACCACTAAACCACTGCCCATATGTGAAGGCAGATTCTTGCTTTTCCATTTAACTACAATTTTGGGACTCTTTTTGAAGTGGCTCTCTTTCTTATCGTAAATAGAAACTGCAGGCTGAAAGTACAAACCGCCATATTTTTTACTGAGCCTCCCTTACTAATGCGACATTATTGGGGTTTAGTCTGCTTTCCCCTCTATAAAAGGCACAGCGCTCCCTCCTGATTATTTCAGTTGACCTTTTCTGCACCTTTCCCCAGTTCTACAATATCCTCTTTGAAAGTATTCCAAGTGTGGCTGAACCAGAGATTTGCAAAAGGGCATTACGATATTGGCACTTAGATTTCCCATCACTCCCCTAATAACCCTTAGCATGGAATTTGCCTTTTTCGCCACGGCTGCACACTCAATCAAAGTCAGGATAACGTTTCTCAAATGTTTCTCAAAATCCTCCATCAAAAGCCGTGGAATTGTAAATCTCCAGTCTCTTGTCATTATGTGCTTTTCTGCAGCGCAGTGTTTTGAAAAACGTGCCTTTTTCAATTATGTTGTACAATTATATGCAGCCTTTGACAATGAGCACCATAGCCATATCCAATTAGCATAAACCTTTGCAAAATCATTTTGTTTACTGAAGTGTTCTAATCAGTGTTTAATCTTTCCTTGAGCCGACCTAGATAAAGGCATAATCAAACAGAAATGGCAAAAAAAAGTGATGCGGTTACAGAAGCTTTTGAAGCTGCCGGGGACGGGGGGGGGGGGGGGAGACGACCACTTTGGCAGCATTTTCCTTGCATAACTAAAACAGATCTCTGGGGGGAAATAATTAATACTCTTCCACCCCTGCCAAAGTGTGTTCGGAACTGTCGGGAGCCATATTTTAATTAAACAGCACACCATAAACTGTACCATAAATACCACCATTTACAGAGCAATTTAAACTTATGGAGCAGCACTTCAAATTTTAATGTGCATTCTGCCCCTCTTGCCCCCCCCCCCTTCAGACTGCTCAATAAGGCATGTTGGTTTTACATATAATCTAAGGGCCTCATAATCTAAGGGGGCCTTTTCATCTTGCCAGTTTTTCTTTTTTAAACACCAGGCAGATTTTACTATCTAGCCCAGAGGCGCCAACTTCTGAAGGAGAATGAGGGTGTCAGTGTCGCACGGTGTGGGACGTCAGGATGTCAGAGGAGCCGGGGTGGAGCCAAACATGGCAGCAGCTTCTCCTCCTCCTGTTGCCACTACCACCAGAACATGGGGGGGGCTGACTCCTTCCACAATATTGGGTCCCCCCCAAAAAATGGGCTTGGCCCCTGGGAGATGGCATCACCGATCTAGACCCAGTTGCTTATTAACAATAAACATGTGGCATATGAATCTATGACTGTTTAACAGTCACACAAGTGCATACTAACAGTTTAGCAAAATGCATGGAGGTTTTATTCAGAATCAAATTATAAAGTCAGCTATGAAGCAATGCAAGTGTTCATATTGTGGCAAGACCACCTGGAAGAATTTTACCTTTATGATTTCTATATAATCATATATATATATATATATAACCATATACCCTAATGATGATTTTTATATATCCATGTATCCTAATGATGTTTGAATCTTAAAGATCCAAAAGTTGCCCTCTGCTTTATTTCTCTCTCTGCCCTGCTATTGTGCTTGAAGGAAACAATGAATCTGATGTGTTGGCATTTTTCTATAGGGAACCATCTCCATAGGGCTTCTCAGGCTCACGAGATGGGGCTGAGTTGGGGAACAGGAAAAAGCAGTCAGCCACAATGCAATGTTCTAAGCTGATAGCAGATGGTGGGGGTTATTCAGGTTTCAACGGTCAAATAGGTTTCTTTTCCTCTTTATTGCTGAAAATTAGGGTAAAGGGCAAATTGATGCACCATCTGAGAAAAGCAGAAGTATTCTTTACATGGGCAGAGGAAGAGCTTGTTCCCGCTCATTGGTTTGATCTTGCTGCAACATACGAATATGTCATGTTTTATGCTGTTTGTAATCAGGTATAAAAACCCAATGCACAGGGGCTTCGGGGCCCAGGCTTTGGAAAATATTCCACTGGGTCTTTATTGCTCAGCAATAAACTTTGCCTTCTTTTTCTCCACTGCTGCGTCTGTCGATTCTTGGACACATTTTGAGTGGGCAACAGGTATTCCTTATATACTTGCAGCAATATCACTGTCTTATCATTACAGTGTACATTTTGAGAACAGGTGAGGATTCTTTTATATCATTGGGAATCACAACCATATTTAATTTTGACTTGTTGTGGAAATGATAACGAGTAAGCAATATGAAAGCGGTGCTAGTAAACAAGAGACAAAAAGAACAGAAGGAAATACTCAAACCTTTAAAGTCAACCATGTCATATGGCTTTGTACAGCAGACAGAAACTGCCTTACATAACCCCTAAGATGCAGACTGTTCTTGTTTACAAGCATAAGACAATCAAGTAGACTACACTGAGCAGTCTGAACAGAATGAAGAACCAGTTAATATACAGAACACAGCCTCCCAAGAACTTCAAGGAGAACTTTTGTGAGTAAATACCACTACAAGTACAGAGATTTCTGAAGAAAGTGACAATGAAATGGCATGACCAAAGAATTAACAAAAGGCACTGAAGGAACATGCTAGGAGATGGTTGCACCAAAAGAAGCAATTCCAGCTCATTGCTGCCTTAAAGAATTGGAAAACAAAGCAAATTATCGAGCGAAAACTCAGCATTGCACACACAAAAATACCAGCTGTTCATGCTACTAGTGATTTCAGAGACAATAATGATGTAGACTTATGGACCACACTGAATAACAAGGAAATATTCTGCATTAAGAAAGGTCTATCAGAATGGCAGCCATATTGAGCACATCCAACAGGCAGATTATTTTAGTTTATCAGTGAATTCAACCCCTGATGTTTCCCATGTTGGTCAATTAACTATCATGGATGTTCTCAAAACCAACCTACACAGAAGAGCAACAGTGTATAGGAGTATCGCTGGGATTTTTTTTCATTTTTGGTGAATCTGCGAGCAACCAAGGAACGGATTCACAATGGCATTGAGTTCTTGAGTATCCAAAGGATGTAAACCTTAGTTTAATCAATGAACTCTTACACTTCCATCTGTACATAAAACAAGCTCACCCTGAAAAAGACAAATTCAGCCATCAATATATGAACCAAATAATATTCCAGGAGAAAATTCAGACAACTTTTTCAAATGGGGAAATGATGTTCAGATTGTTCCTGTGTTTAATGGTTACAAACTGTACTGGCAAAAGATCATTTTCTAGACTAAAAAGGATAAAGAATGATCTACGGTCAACAATGCTCCAAGATTGGTTGTCTGATCTAAGCATTCTCTTACTGTTTATATTAATATAATTGATAAGTTTGCATTGAAAAGAGCTCAAAAGAATCTGTTCTGACTTTGTATACAGTGTAAATTTCCCCTACGTGCTATGATTCTCCTACATATATTCCATGTGAATATCTTCATTAATTTCAAACTTTTGTAAACTTATAAAAGATTGTTTAGAAATTTATAATCTTTTTATCAGCGCTAAAATTTCAGCAATGTTCTACTTTCATTGAGTATATAAAGAACACAATAAAGTTTTGCTTCTCATTATCAGATACTATTAGGTTTGGGCCTCCTAAGATCTCCTAGCTCAGGGCTTACAGTTGCTTTAATCCAGGCATGAATGCATGTTGCTATTCTTCCAATTTTACAGGTGGAAAACCGAGGCTGAAAGGTAGTGACAGGCTTCACCTATGACAAGCATGTTTGACATTCTTAGGCTCTTCCTAAGAGGCATGCCTGTTGGCAATTCTCCTCTCAAGAAGTGTGCCTTTCTAATGCAGGAGCCAAGAAGGTACACTCAAGGCTTTTGAGAAATCAATTAAGATTTTTGTTACCTCCATCTTCAAACCCTAGTCAACAACTATGGGGAAACCACCAGGCCTCCCTCATTTGGCCTATGGGGCCATTTGGGCCAACCCTCTCCCACCTGGCACCATATATGACCTGGCTCAGCCAAAAGAGGCTTGCTTCACAAGCTCCATCCATTAGCTGCTTGTCAGGTCTTACAGGGCTCTTTGAAAGGCACTTTGTGGGCTGTGCATTTGTGGGTCTGAGCTGAGATGTGAGTGGCCCATGGGGGAGGTCCATGATCTGTCCCACCAACCAGATCCAATTTCCTACCCCTGTATGAGGACCAGTGTGGTGTAGTGGTAGACTCGTGATCTGGTGAACCGGGTTTGCATCTCCGCTCCTCCACATGCAGCTGATGGGTGACTTTGGGCTAGTCACACTTCTCTGAAGTCTCTCAGCCTCACTCACCTCACAGAGTGTTTGTGGTGAGGGAGGAAGGGAAAAGGAGATTGTTAGCCGCTTTGAGACTCCTTAGGGTAGTGATAAAGCAGGACATCAAATCCAAACTCCTCCTCCTCCTCCTCCTCCTCCTCCTCTTCTTCTTCTTCTTCTTCTTCTTCTTCTTGAATGCTAGGCAGAGGCTGGTAGACAAATCCCACCCTCAAGCTGCTGAGCATGAAGATTCATTCTGTGACCACTGTGGTTCCTCAGTCAAGAACATCCCATACTCAGAAATTCCCATTCCTTTCCCAGGGAAAACCTGCTCTTTAGCTCTAAATCAGAGCAAACGTCAACCCGAAGAAAACCCAAATTGCTGTTTGCTCTGATTGAGCACTAAAGAGAGTTTTTTCCTAGGGGGAAGCAGCAGGACAAGAGGAAGTATGGATAAACCCTAACACTCAAGACATGTCCCTTTTTATGTAGCTCTGTTGCAAAGGGAGTACCCGTGGTGAGTTAAAATAAGGATCAGCCAGAGACAGCAACTGGAGAATAAGAAGGTGAGGTTTATTGCCAGGCAATAAGAACCCAGTTGGAATATCTTCCAAAGAACTGGGACCCCGATAGACAGAAATCCAGAGGTCTTTATACCTGAGTAAATCACAGCAAATCATTGATCATCAGACAATCACGAGGGACTCACAATATTGTCAGCGAAAATCAGCCAATCAGCAAGCGGTTGTCACGCTACTTGACCCCTGGTCAAGCCTTGGTCAGCACCGGGTTCTAGTTCTGCTTTCCGATGCTTGCAGTGACGCTCTGTCTAACCTTTCCCCTAGTTATGACAGGACCGGAGGTTGGACATTTTGTGGTTTTGCTCTTCCTGTTCTGTGGATTTATTTAGCCTGTATCTGAGGGGAATTTGTACCAGAATTTCTGGTTCATGTCTTTCCCTTGTCTAGGGTGCACAGATGTTTAGGGGAAAGGTCAACTCCTAACTTTGCTGTCTCAAGCAGTTTTGCAGTTTGCTAAGCACAGCTTCCCTTTTGATTCAAAGTGGATTATAAAGTACTGTAATCCTTGATTTGTGTAAGCATATTTGGATATATATATATTGAATATATTGGTTACTGATAACTGATTATATGGATAGCAGGGGTAGCCCTTCTTCCTTGCCTCAGCTCTTCCCCTCCCCATAGTTTTCTTTAGCCCAAGAGCAGCACTCCCTTGTGAGAAGTGCATGCCCCTGATAGCGAGTGAGACCAGAGGTGAAAGTGAGGAGGCCAGAAGCAAAAGTTGGGGAAGCAATGGATTTGTTCAGTGGGCTACATTCCAGGCTTAGAAAGCCATAGGTTTCTACAACTCCCTCGCCATCTTTCCATCCAGGCAAAATAAAAATAATTCAAGGACATGCTTCAGCCATGCAAGAGCACGCACAGAGGGTGTGGAATTGGGTCTGGGAGACTCATGTGGGTCAGAAAGAGAGGCTACAGGTTCTCCACCCAATACTCCAGTAGTTTTTTTAACTCTCTGTGTGAAGTTATCTGACAGAAGTTCACAAAACTGGGAGAAGTGCGTTAGCGGTCTTGCCTCCCAAGGGGATGCCCTACCTTGCTCTTGAAAGTGCTACTTAACTGCTTTTCTCTCCTGCCCACAGGTGGAAGGGAATTCCACCCAAAGTAGAGTATAATTTGCCGAAAGAACATCTCAGAGGGGAGGGAGAAGGAACAGCGAGGAAGGAGCTTTAAAGAGTTGTGTACTTGGCCAAGAAGTTGGCTTAGCTCATCAAGTGCAATATAGCGGGGATTATAGTCTTGTATCCAACTTCCTCTTCAATTAATATGGTTAACCTTCTTGTTTTATCTCCCACCGAGATAAGTCAAGGGGAGGCCACTGAGTCAAGGGGAGGCCGCTAGGGAGAAATACTAAACATCTCAGACCAGCCAGCCTTTCAGTTCAAGAAGTGAAACTTGAATAAGCTATAGATGGATCATTTGGAGGGGCGTTCCCTCCCCCCAGTGCATACTGAGCGATATGCAAAGTTTAAAGTTCTACAAGTCCCTTTATCTCAGGTGTCAAACTAACCTCAGAGACAGATTTAGGGGAGCACAACTAGTTTGGTTGTACTGGGCGTGAAGCCTCAAGGGTGCTGCAGAGGGCACAGCAACTAGGATGTAGAATGGACGTTGAAATTTTTTAATAAAAAGTTTTTATTTATACTTTTCAAATGTATACATTCCATTAACTTTACTATCATTTTAACATTTCAAAGTTTGACTTCCTTCCCCCTCTTTCTGCGGTTCCTTAAATTTATTTTTAAATATCTTCTGCATATCCAAATTCATTTAATTTTCTCGTTTAATTGTCTGCTTTAAATATAAACTCTTATGAAACTGTGGGTTATTACAATAATCCTGCCAATGTTCTTACCTGTTTGCAATTTATCTGTAAATATTCAATAAACAATATCTATTATTTAATAATAATAAAATATTATCTTGATTTCTTACTCTTCTGGTAAGTTTCGCCATTTCTGCATATTCTGTAAGTTTTTGTATCCATTCTTCCTTTGCTGGGACTTCTGCTTCTTTCTATTTTCGGGCGAGTAGCAATCTTGCTGCTGTAGTAGCATACATGAATAAATTTCTATACGATGTAGGTAGTACGATCCCTATAATTCCCAAAAGAAAAGCTTCTGTTGTTTTTACAAAAGTTATTTTTAACATTCTTTTCAATTCATTGTATATCATTTCCCAGTAAGTTTTAACCTGACCCGAACACCACCACATATGATAAAAGGAACCTTCTTTCTCTTTACATTTCCAACACTGGTTTGATTTACATTTATACATTTTTGTCAGTTTACTTGGTGTTAGATATCAACGATATATCATTTTCATATCATTTTCTCTTAAACCATAACATGATGTAAATTTTATATCCATTGAGCTGTTGAAATTTGAGACGACAAGATCTACTACTGTCATTAGGAATAGTGGATTGGATATCGAAAAGGTATTGATTTGCACCAGCTCCTGAGTTGACAAATTTCTCCTGGGTCTGTGTGTGTGTCAGGGAGCTGGGGAAGGAGTTGTTCCCTCTAGACCTAAGTTTTCCACTGTTCCTCCCCCAGTACACCCCCAATATACCCAGTTGCTAGAGAACACAAGTGCAAAGGGTTGTTGTTCTCATTGGGCATTTGGTTGGGCCCTGTGAGAACAGGACTGGATGTGCCATTGAGCTGATCCAGAAGGCTGTTCTTAAATTCCTGGAATTTATTTTTATTTTTAAAAAATATTTTTATTGATTTGATAAGAAGTGCAAATATAACAAAATGAAAGAGAGCAAAGAATCAAAATGTAAACCGCAAAGCCTCGCAGTCTGGAAGGTCAGGAGGTACAGCACATCTCCAAAGGAATAATAAAGTATTGACTCATACAAGGATTCCCTTTACAAATATCAAAGATAGGTAAAAATGAAAGTAGTCTCCACCTGTAAGCTCCATCGTTATTGACAATAAAAGCTCTATAAAGTCTTAGATGAGCCAGGCGTTTGCACAGACTTGTAATGCTGAGCAACTGTGTGCCACAATATCCACCCAATAAATAAAAATCACCCTGTATAGCAAAAAAAATATAAAGAAAATGGGTCATTTGAGCTTAGCCTTTAAAATACACTCAGTTTATAAGAGATCTTTTCAAGGAGGGCAATTTTTGCAAGCCTTATTCTACTTTGTTAGATACAGTTGTTGTTTTTTACTTTTCTGTCGCAGTGTTGTTGTTTTAAGCTTTCTATGCAGACTTATTGCAAGTTGTCAACGTATCGTCAGACAGTAAGGTTCTAAAAATCCTGAGAATGAATGGATAAAATCATATTAGGTGTCCTAGGCAGATACATACTTATGTACAAAGGGAAGGGAGGCATGGCAATGTGAGATCAAAAGACCGCGCAGTGTACAGACAGTAGCAGGAAACTCCCGTTGCTTTGCAGAGCAGAAATGAATATAAGATCCAGTTAGAATGGGCAGCCCATTCCTAGCCAGCCATTGGTGATAAATTAGCATAGCATGATTGAAAATGATAAACACCTAAAATAGGGCAATTGTTTGTTTGCAGTGAGACAACCACCCCCCAGTTTATGTTGGCTTCTGCCTGCATCTCATTAAATTTCATTTCAGCATCAGTTTCACGCTGGAGCCTCTCTCTGAAACATTGTTGTTCAAATATGGTGGCCTTAAGATCTGTGACTAAATGTTCCTCACTGCTGGTTACCCGCTAATGACCAACTCTTTTGTCTTCCCCTTTTGTGCTGAGGCAGATCCCCAAACCAGCTGCTTCTTCCTCATGGATTTCCAGAACATGTCCTCGTATGATGACAGCTACGATAACCAAACCCTCAATGGGTCCAGCCCAGGACAGGAGCCCCCTCAGTATAATTTCTATGCCATGCTCCTCACTCTCCTCATCTTCGTCATCGTCTTTGGTAATGTGCTGGTGTGCATGGCTGTGTCGAGGGAGAAGGCTCTTCAGACGACCACCAACTACCTGATTGTCAGCCTCGCCGTGGCAGACCTGCTCGTGGCTACTCTGGTGATGCCATGGGGGGTCTACTTGGAGGTAGGAACACTCTAGGAATAGTCTATTGCAACTTGTCCTGGTTAAGAAGCCTTGAAGCTTCTTTAGAGTCAGGAAGAGGTGACCCAAACACTTGGGAGGTGTTCAGATGTGGGGAATATTGTGTTCATTTTTCTGATTATAATGCTACTGCTTCTGTCCCATTTTCAGATGTTCCTTTCACACAGCAGTACCTGTTGCATTATGGAACTATGGTTTTTTGATCAATATACTGGCATCCCACAATAAATTCCATTCACACCAGTGGGCACGGTACTCCCCCACCCTTTCCACACATGCATGCTTCTATTTCACTATGTTTCCACCATGAAAATGGCAGGAAATGACTGTATGCCGTTATAACACCCTAAATTTTGTAATTTTACTTCCATAATATTCTGGGTCAATAGGGTTACAAACAGATTGTTTTGGAACCAATTATCACAGAAAGGAGCACTAAACTTCCATTAGATTCCGCTAGAAGTGGGTTTTATGTCATGCAAAAGCTCAAATATACTTTAATATGAAAATTAACAGAGCGAAACTGAATTAACTACAGTGGTGCCCCGCAAGACAAATGCCTCGCAAGACGAAAAACCCGCTAGACGAAAGGGTTTTCCATTTTTGAGTTGCTTCGCAATAGGGTTGCTTCACAAGACAAAAAAACCGCTAGACGAAGAGACTCGCGGAATGGATTATTTTCGCCTTGCGAGGCACCACTGTACTGTAAGAAAGGGAGGGGATAGGAACTTTTCCTACCTGCTTTTCACAGTGGACCATTCCAACCTGACACTCCCAAACTTGACTGAAAATCAGAACCCAATCAGATTATGCACTTTTCTTGCTTTTGTGATGCTGTTTCAGTGCAGAAAATGTATGTATCTTATGTAAAAGATGCGTGCAAAATGTGTATTCTATAGGCAAATGCATTGAAAATAATTGGAAATAGAGACCACACAGTGAGGCCTAGAAGGTTGTATTTGGCTCCTGGGCTGTAATGACACTCTTCCACCTGTCACTCTTCCACTCATTAGGGTATTGATCTGTCTGTGGGGTTTCAAGTCTTCCAGGAAATCTACCTTAGTAGCTGTTATTTTGCACACTCATTTCCCCAATGGATGAACGGATGAATGAAATCTTTATTGCCAAAATCTATAAGCCAGGCATCCCCATCCTTCGGCCCTCCAGATGTTTTGGACTACAATTCCCATCATCCCTGACCACTGGTCCTGTTAGCTAGGGATCATAGGAGTTGTAGGCCAAAACATCTGGAGGGCCGCAGGTGGGTGGTGCCTGCTATAAGCCATCACAATTGGTCACAATGCGTAGAATGCAAATAATTGATTTGAAACTGAACAACAACAGCAGCAAAGCAAACATACAAAAATGCAAAAAATCACACCTGCATAAGTTAAGCACTCCACATCTCACACTCCCCCTTATGCTACTTGTCTTGGCACCTAGCTCTCAACTTACTTGCAGCCAAGGCAAGTTTTGCAACCAGGGCAATAACAAATACGTTATTGCCAGCCAGCTAAATAGAGAATTGCTCAAGGGGAGGTCAGTTGGAAAGAGAACAAAGGATGTAATCGAGGAATTTTTGTCTAGGGGATGTACATAAGGGGCATCGTAAAGAATAGCGTTGAATGTCCTCCATGTCTCCCGACTCACAGATGCAGTCTTAGGTACACAGGGATGTTATTGAATCTTCCCATTTGATATGCGGAGGGCATACACTGAAGACACAAAGCTGTAAATGCTTTTCTAAGGGGTGCCAGCGTGAGATTAATTAAGTATTGCTCCAGCCCAAAAGATGTTTTATATATTGGATACCAGGATGAGTATGCCATCTGGGAAAGTGAATGAATGTCCCTCCATTTAGAGTCCAAATAAATTTTTTCTTTGATGAGTTGTTTGACTCTGTTAGAGGCAAAATTTGGTAGGGAGTCCACATTAATCCCATAATAATGGAGAATCTTACGGATACCCCAATGGATGCTATTCACCTACTGGCTGGACATACATTTAAGTGTCATTACAGCACAAGAATGCCTCTCCTGCTCTTACTTCTGTGCTCCATTCGAAAGTAAACAAAAAAAAAATATCAATGGGGCTTGTTTCATTCATATATATATATATATATATATATATATATATATATATATATATATCTGTGGCAATGCTTGCCACACTTTTTAAGAGCAAGTACAGGCAACAACAGACCCGGACTCCCTCTGTATGATCCTCAACCTGCTTTCAAGTGGAATATCAGTTTATTCCTTCCAAGAGAATAAAAATAAATAATGACTGATTGTTTATCAGACAATAGACAGTGTCATTTGGATTTTGATGGTTTTGCCTTGTTCTGGTTGAAATATTGTGTGCATATTTTTAATGTGACGCATGAAACTCATTTGTACGAATGCACTGCAAGAAATGCGTTCCCAGCAAGTTTTTGACTGCCAAGAAATCAAATTCCACTGAAACATACAACTTTTGCCCATTTCTAAAACTGTGTTTACCAAACAATCTTTGCATGGGTGTGTTCTTTCCCCTTTGGAGTGTATGTGATGGGGGGGGGGGGGGTTAGATGTTTAAATACATTTAAAAAAAAACACCACAATTCTAAAACCATTTTGGACACATGGTGTTTGGGTTTTGCATTTCCTACATCTCCAAATCAAAAACATCCCTGCTGTTGAGTGCTCCACATGAGAGTCAGAACGGGTTTTTTGGTGCCTTGTCTATCACCTGCACCCAAAATGCTTTGCTGCTAAAAAGGATGCTGTTGCAAATGCACACTGTCCCCAGAAGGCCTCTCTGCCATGCAGCTATAAGACATAATAGGGGGGGGGGATGCAACCATTTCTATTTTGCTATGAACCACTCATAAAGTTTCGCTATGAAGTGATTTAATTAATAAATAAAACATCCCAGAGACAGTGTCATTCTAGGTGTCAGATGCCAGGGGCAGGGAGTCTACCGGCCTGATGTGACAGATCTCTTCTTAAGCTGCGTTCCACAACCACCACAAAGAGTGCACTCCCCACCAGCATTGTGTGTAACACTTCATTAGTTTGTCTTCTAATTCCTTCTGAAGTCTCACATCCTCTCCCTTAAAGTGAATGATGCTGAGAGACATTGATGTAGATTCCAAGAATTACAGAGGCCAGGGAGAGCTGGGGGGCAGGTGGGGGGAGTCTGTTGGCAGCTTGCTGGATGTATATTCAGGAGCATGTTGTCTGTTTCCAAATTCCTCCCCCCCCCCCCCCCGCTGATAGGATCAGTGCTGATCTCTCCGGACAGGCAGGTCTAGATTTTTACATTCCAGACAAGCTAGACTGCAACAGCCAAAAGCGGCAAGCGATGAACATCTGGAAACCTGATCAAAGGTGTGATTTGTGCAGGAGAGAGAAAGGGAAGGAGAGAGCGCTTATGTGGTTATGCTGGAACTGTCTTGCTCTGGGCATTTGAGAAATAAATTGGATTGATTGAAGAGATTGCACCGAAGAAGCTCAGATGCAGCCCATGCCAGCATTGTTTCTGCGCTTCTTGAATTATTCCATATCAAAACTGTCTCTCAGTTCCTCTAGGGCAGCCGGCTCCCAACCTGGTGCCTTCCTGGTGTTTGGATTACAATTCTCATCATCACCACCCAGGATGATCAGGTTGACTGGAGTTGATGGGAATCATAGCCCAAAACATAAGGAGAGTATGAGGCTAGGGGAGGCTGTTGTAAAGGCCATCTGGCTGGAAAATGGAATAGGTATACCTGGATAAACAAGTGTCTCCAGGGAATCAGCTATACAGCTGGAAATAGAACATTTCAAGTGTGTTGTAAAAGTGCAATATACAAATGTGACACTAGATGGCGATGGTGAGCTATGGCGAATTCAATATATTTTTCAAAATGTTTTTTAAAGCAAACATTTTCATGTTGTTTTTTTTAATATTTGTGTAGATTCCACCCAAGTCTTCATTATTGTTGTACAGAGTCTTGGACTTTCCCATCCTTGACACCGATGCTGTTTTCTTCTCAGGTGGTTGGTGAGTGGCGTTTCAGCCGCATCCACTGTGACATCTTCGTCACCCTGGACGTTATGATGTGCACAGCTAGCATCCTCAACCTTTGCGCCATCAGCATTGACAGGTAGAGAATCCATCTCTGATTTCCTTCCCAGCTTGCAAGGGATTGCATGCTCATTCCAGCACAGCATCACGATTCCTTGCTATCTCTGGACCTGAACTTTCCTCTGGCATCCTTCCCCTCCTTATTTGTTTTTCAGCAGTGCAGGTGAGCTTCAATGCCACACTGAGTTCCCACTCTTGTGTCTCCCTTCCAAACAGGTATACTGCCGTGGCCATGCCAATGCTTTATAACACACGCTACAGCTCCAAGCGCAGAGTCACTGTCATGATCACCGTGGTCTGGGTCCTCTCCTTTGCCGTCTCCTGCCCACTGCTTTTTGGGCTGAACAACACAAGTAAGCATGATAAAATAAAATAGGGGGTGCATTCTGTGCTGGGTTCAAGTCTGGGGGCGGGGTAGGCTGTAAACTGAGCCAGCATTCTCTCTGTGTGTCCTGGTCACAACACAGCCTTCCTCTTCTTCTAACCCCAAAGGGTAGTTTGTGCAGAAAGCAAGCAAATGCACACCCAAGAAAGAGGAAAATAGGCATACTTTCAGCACAGCAATTGGGAAGAACAGCCTTTACCAACAGTGCTGGCAGAGGCTGATGGGAGTTGTAGTCCAATAACAACTGGAGTGCAGCATTGTGTCAAAAGCTGGTGTAGATACTCTTTATTCTCCTGCCCCAATTATAATTCCATGTTATGTTTATGAATCTGCAATGGCTCATTCAGAGAGACTGGCAAAGGTCCATCTAGAAAAACAGTCCAGTGTGTGTCTCTTGGTCATGCTGAATTTCTGCCACAGCAATATCTGATCTCCTGAGGGGGTGCAAACTTCCACCACTCACTGTCATGGACTGGCTGGATACAGAGGTGTGGTGGGAGGCAGCAGCTGGGTAACACCGAGGGAAGAAGGCCCAGAGTTGGGGAGATGGTGGTGGGATGTTAATGAGTGGTCAGAGGAAGAGGACCAGAGGAGATGTCGGAAACTGCAGAGGTAACAGGGTTTAGTGAGCAGGAAGAGGCTATGGCAGAGAGCAGTCCAGAATCAGAGGCAGAAGCAGAGACTGGATTGGAGGGGGACCCCACGGAAAAATATGAAGCAGGCTGCTGAAGAAGCCTGGGTTTTTTCCCCTTCCTGCTGTGACCAGCTCCCCTCCCTGCTGGTCACCCCAAACCTGCAGCAGTAAGACACGAGTAAAGCAGAAACAGGCAAAACAAAGGAGCCTCAGACTGTTTGGGAAGTAACCAAGGGAGGAGGAGACTTAGAGAGCTGTGGGAAGGTGGGGGTCTTCAGTCTTCATGACTGCCTCACTGGGGCAAGACCTACTGGGAAGAGTTGCTGTGCTCATTAGGCCTGAGCTATTTTGTTTCTTTGAATAAAGGGTTAACTTCACTGACACTTGCGGAGTTATTGCTGACTGGCTCCCGGCTCCCATCTTAACATTCACTCTCCTCCTTCTCCTCCCCTTGTCTCTTAAATAACTTTATGGAACTGCAAGTCAGAAAGACTAGCAAGGCAGGGAGACAGTATGCCACCCCCTTGAAATTAGCAGTGTCTTGGGACGGGGCTGCTCTCCCATGGAACAGTGTCATGTATGTGAAGCTAGATAGGTTCCATAACAGTCATGCAGTCTCCACTGCTGAAGATCTCAAGCTTGCATTGGAGTTTATTGCATTGGGACCAAGTGTGAAGAGGTTCTCCCCCAGAAACATCTTTTGCACCTTCTTGTAGTAGCACAAACTCACATGCAAGCTGGCAGTAGCTCCTAATGGCTGGGACAACGCTCCTGCAATCTCTTGTGTCTTCCAGAGAAGAATGAGTGTTTCATTGCCAATCCTGCCTTTGTTGTGTATTCCTCTATCGTCTCCTTCTACGTCCCCTTCATTGTCACCCTGCTGGTGTACGTGCAGATATACATAGTGCTGCGGAAACGCAGGAAGCGGGTCAACACCAAGCGCGTCGCCGCCACCAATGTGGGCCTGGACCCTGACACCGAGGCCCCACTGAAGGTAATCAGAACCCAAGCAACACCCACACACCAATCTCCATCTCCTCTTTCCTCCCTGTTCCTGATTTATCCCCAAGGATTTCCCATCTCCTCCTTTTCCTTCCCCAATCTTTGCTGTTCGGCGTGAGTGAGCCTGAGATGGCTGTTTGGTTCTCTGACTCAGGTAGGGCTCCTAGGCAAAAGCAGAAGAGGCATCAGTCCTCAGCTGCCGTCCTGGTTTCTGACATCGCTGTCCCATTGCATAGTTAAGCTATGGAGCTCACCTTCCATAGGAGATGGCAATGGCTACCAACTTGGATGGCTTTGAAGGAGGATTGGACAAATTCATGGAGGAGAAGGCTATCCATGGCTGCTAGTCATGGTGGCCATGATGTACTGCCATAGTCAGAGGAAGTAATGTTCCTCAATACCAGTTGCTGGAAACCACAGGAGGCGAGAGTGCGCTTGGGCTTGGGTCCTTCTTGAGAGTTTCCCACAAGCATCAGTTTGGCCACTGTGAGAAGAGAATGCTGGACTATAGATGGGTCATTGGCCTGATCCAGCAGGCTCTTCTTACATTATTGCACCCCCAATATAATAATAATAATAATAATAATAATAATAATAATAATAATAATAATAATTTATTTCTATCCCACCTTCCCCAGCCGAAGCCGGGCTCAGAGCAGCTAACAGTAAAAGTAACACAGTTTACATAAAATCACAATCAATTAATTGAAATACATTCTAAAATCAATTCCTTCTAAAATCAATTCAGAATCAGATTAATAGCAACCATTGGGCTAGAGTTCTATGAGGATTACCAAAGGAGGGGATCAGACAGTGCCTTGGCCAAAGGCCTGGTGGAACAGCTCTGTCTTGCAGGCCCTGCAGAAAGATCTCAAGTCCCGGAGGGCCCTAGTCTCTTGTGACAGAGCGTTCCACCAGGTCAGGGCCATAGCTGAAAAAGCCCTGGCTCTGGTTGAGGCCAGCCTAACCTCCCTGTGGCCCGGGACCTCCAAGATATTTTTGTTTGAAGACCGTAAGGTCCTCCGTGAGACTTACCAGGAGAGGCAGTCCAGTAGGTATGCGGGGGACTTCATCTTCCTACCATGGTTGACTGCCCTTGCCCTTAATAGGCACACCAGGAATTGGGGCAACAGTTAAAAGCATGTTGCTAGTGACACTGGGGAGAGCAGTTCATCACCCTACATACCTCCCCCAAAAAACCTGGAGGCATCCCAGTCCTGTACCATTTAGTGACAACTTCCATAACAATAGCTGAACAGGTGCAAGCTTGAGATCAAAGTGGAAAATATGACCAGGGGCTATAAAGACTGTGGCCCTCAAAGCTTCTCGGCCCATGCATTCGGGCTCTCA
This sequence comes from Podarcis muralis, assembly GCF_964188315.1. Taxonomy (NCBI): domain Eukaryota; kingdom Metazoa; phylum Chordata; class Lepidosauria; order Squamata; family Lacertidae; genus Podarcis; species Podarcis muralis. Next base: position 19,174,899 of record NC_135669.1, read on the forward strand.
ATAAATGTTCTAGTTTTGCTGCCTGTCCAAAGGATGGAAAGTATAGAGTTTATCAAACAACTGGGAAGCCACAGTATATGACTGTTGGTCTATCTTTGTTTATTTTTTTGAAGAGGGGTATTCACAAGAATTGCAGGCATAACAATGTAGGAATAACTTTGCTAGATCAGGCCCAAGGGGCCCCATCTTGTCCAGTGTCCTGTTCTCTCACAGTGGCCAATCAGATGCCTCTGGGAAGCCCACTAGCAGGACCCAAGCAGAAGAGCCTTCTCCCTACTTGTGATTCGCAGCCGCTTGTATACAAGGCATGAAGGCAGGACCTCATGGCTAGTAGCCTTCTCCTCCGTGAATTTGCCTGATCCTCTTTTAAAGCCCTCCAAATTGGTGGCCATCCCTGACTCTTGTGGAAGCAAATTCCACAATGCACCCAAGTACTTTGCTTTGTTCAATCCTGAATTTTTCAACATTCAGCCTCACTGGATGGCTCTGAGTTCTAGTATTATGAGAAAGAGAGAAAGAACATCTCTCTGTCCACTTTCCCCACACCACACATAATTGTATACAACACTATCATTTCCCATCACCAGAACTGGCCCAAGACATTTTGGCACCTGAGGTGAACCACAAAATGGCATGCTCCTCCCCTCCAGGGAAGAAGAGGTGAAAATGAAGATCTTCATCAGGAACAAGGTGGAATAAATATATACATTGGAATCTGCTGCCCACCTGAGGCAGTTACCTCATCTTGCCTCAAGGGTGGGCCAGCCCCGCCCACCACCACCCCTTACCCTTTCTCTAAACAGGAGTTGCTCCAGCCCCTTGATAATTTTGATTGGAGTGATTCCCCTGTAAGGAAAGGCTATAGAAGTAATATAGAAAACTTTGCCAAGCTGATCCCTGTTTATTCAGAGAGAGACACACAGTCAGGGCCCTCACATCTATATCCTCCATCCCCCGTCTTCTGAATTTCAAATCCATCTCTCTAGCTCACAGGCCAGACCTAACTCTTCTTACACTCCCTGTTTGTCCTTCCTTGCTTCCCCTCCCTTCCTTGCACTCCCTCCCTCCCCACCCGTAGAGCAAATGCACTCATCTAGAAGACGTCAGGCTCTGCACACTCATCATGAAGACCAATGGGAGCTTCCAGCTTCACAAACGGAGAGTGGTGAGTTGTACTACAAGCAACAGCAGGCTTCAGGCTTGCAGGATCTCTTTCATTTCTTAGAGTCCCTCCAGCTGGAGCCAGGAACTCAGCTCCAGGGAAACAGACATACACTTAGAGAGGATTCCTCTGAGCACTTGCTCTGCTCAGGAAACCTCAGTCTCCCCCCATCCCCAGAGAAAGTCCACCCCAGGATTTCTTCCAAGCTTTCTCCATTTCAGCAAGTCCACTCCACGCAGGCTCCAGGTTTTTGTACAGAGGGCAAGACACTCTCCCAGAGTCCAGCTCCCCAGTGAGTCTGCCTCCTCAACACCATAAACTGCTGCTGTGCACCTCTTCCTTATCTCATGTACTTCTGAGCATGCAGGCAAGGACGTCTCCTGCTCCTCCTCATCACCACCATAAAGGTTAAAGGTAAAGGGACCCCTGACCATTAGGTCCAGTTGTGACCGACTCTGGGATTGTGGTGCTCATCTCGCTTTATTAGCCGAGGGAGCCGGCATACAGCTTCCAGGTCATGTGGCCAGCATGACTAAACCGCTTCTGGCGAACCAGAGCAGTGCACGGAAACACCGTTTACCTTCCCGCCAGAGAACCTATTTATCTACTTGCACTTTGACGTGCTTTTGAACTGCTAGGTTGGCAGGAGCAGGGACTGAGCAACAGGAGCTCACCCCGTCGTGGGGGTTCGAACTGCCAACCTTCTGATCGGCAAGTCCTAGGCTCTGTGGTTTAACCCACAGCGCCACCCGCGTCCCTCATCACCACCAGAGCCTGAGCCAAAGTAACTGGTGGATGAACAAGTTAGTGGGCTGCAGTGCTGAAGAGGAGGAGCAAGTTCAGGGAGTGTTCTTGTCAGTGGCGCTCACTGGTGTAATATTTGCCCCTGACAGATGTCGAACTATGCCATCCTTTGATGCCAGCCCTGAACCTGATTTAAAATGGGGAAATGCCTGATGTTGTTGCTACTGGTTACCTGTATAGCATTATGCAACTCAGGACCCCAGTATCTCAATGACCAGCATTGCTCACATGAAGTGACCTGAACCCCACAACCATCATCTGAGGCACTTCTTTGTGTGCCCTGTCCCTATTCAGAGCATGGCAAGAAGAGTTCATGTCTTTTCAGTGGTGGCCCTCAACTTGTGGAATGCTCTCTCCGAGGAGGCATGCCTGGCACCATCTTTATCTCCTTTTAGGTGCCAGGCAAATACTTTTTTCTTTACCAGCATTTTGGCCCTTACTTTGGGCTAGCACTGTGGCATCTTTCAGTGGGGTAGGATCTGTAAGTCCTGCCATATATTTACGTGGCTGTGTTTTCGGATTTTTATTAGTTTTTCTGACTTGGCCTTAATGAGTGTTACTTTCTAAGAAAAGCAAGTAACAAATATAAATGACATGAAGCTACAGCTCCTACTCAATCCTCTCGCCAGCCCCTTTACCAACCCTCTCCCCACACACCTGACCAGCTCCTCCTCCCTCTACACCTGACCAAACTCCCTTCCCTTTACACCTCACCCATCCTTTTGCCAATCCCTTCACAGCTCGCCCCAACCTCTTTTAAAGGAGGCTATCTATCCACATAACCATTTGAACAATTAAGACATCAGTTCATTTGGCATGATCAGATAACATCTTTTCATATTCCAGAATGAAAATGTATCATCTGAGAGATAGATTGTGCATTAAATCAGAGCCACTTCGGTGTTGAGTGTCTGGGAGAACAGGATTCAAATCCCTGTCTTTGGGCCAGTCATTGTCTCTGTGTTTAACCTACCTCATGGGGTTGTTGTGAGAATGAAACCGAGGGTAGAGGACCCTGTATCCTGGAAGAAAGGTGATATATAAATGTAGTGAAAATAATAATAATAATAATAATAATAATAATAACAACAACAATAATGATGATGATGATGATGATGATGGCATATCAATAGTATATGGAAGCCATGAATTGGATTACAAATGCAATTGTTAAAATCTGGTATTAAAAAGCTGAATGTGGGTCAAAATGCACATTTCCCCTCCCCAGTATTTTGCCTTGAATGGCACGAGCACCAGAGCTACAGATACAATCCTGGCTCCGTCAAGCCCTGCTGCTGCCAACCAGAGCTTAGAATTGCATCCTACACCGCCCCCCCCCCCTTGAGTCACTCTTTGAATGAAGTAATTTAGGTAGGTTTTCTTAAATCCTTTTTGTAAAAAAATAATTAAAAATGGGGGCAAATCTGATCTTTGTCCAGGATGCAGTAAATCACATGGAAGAGATGGAGATGGCAACCAGCACCAGCCCTGCAGAGAAAACCAAACACAAGCCACTTGTGCCAAGTAATGACGAAGTGGCCATGCCAGCTGCTTCCAACCTCTGTGCCAATGCCACTCTGCGGTCTCCCACAGATGGCCCACCAAAAGTAGAGAAGAATGGGCATACGGTGGATAACCCCAAAGCAGCCAAGATATTTGAGATCCAAACAATGCCCAATGGCAAGACGAGGACCTCCCTCAAGACGATGAGCAGGCGGAAGTTTTCGCAGCAGAAGGAAAAGAAAGCCACGCAGATGCTGGCCATAGTGCTTGGTAAGGGTTCCATGTCACTTCCACCTCCAGTTTACAGAAGTTCTCCATCCATCCAAGAACCACCTTCCACTGAGTCTGATAGTAAATTGGAGGCTTCTGGTGCCTTTGTTCTATGTATTTATATCAATTGATATAAACCACTGTTTGCATTCTTAAAGTTCCCAATGTGGGTATTTAAAAAAAAATCATTAAAGTAATAAAGTAGATATAATTAAAATAATAATAATAATTTCTGCAGCAGCCTCTGTCAACCTGATACCCTCCATTGAATATAAGGCGATCAATGGTTACTTCACTGTCTGAGGCAGCTGCTTACTAGGAATCATAAAAGAGAAGGGCAAATGGTGCAGGAATTTCTTGTTGAAATTTGCTGAACAACAATTCCCATCAAATCCAGCTAGAGCTGATGAGAGTTTCAGTCCAACAACATCCAGAGAGCACCAGATTGGCCAAGGCTGATACCAACATAATACATGTTGTTGGACAACAATTCTCATCAGCTGCAGTCAACATGGTCAATCATCAGAGATGATAGGCGTTATAGAGTCCAACCATATCTGAAGGGCCACAGGTTACCCATCCCTGCATTACCATGTGAGGAATTAAATTATAACAACTGCAGCTGCCAAAATAAAGAGGGAAATCTAACACCAAAGATGCAGTAGAAATTGAAAGAGGGCAGAGGTACTTTGGAAAGGTCTTTGACAAAAGTAGTCTCTTCATTGTGGTGCTCAAAACACACCTTCTGCAGGGAAAAGCAACTGTACTGTTGTACCTTAGAAGTCGAACGGAATCCATTCCAGAAGTCCATTCGACTTCCAAAATGTTCGAAAACCAAAGTGCGGCTTCTGATTGGCTGCAGGAAGCTCCTGAAGCCAATCAGAAGCCACAGAAGCCCTGTTGGAAGTTTGGCTTCCAAAAATAGTTCGCAAACCGGAACAGTCACTTCCAGGGTTTGCAGCATTCGGGAGCCAAAACATTCGAGAACTAAGCTGTTTGAAAACCAAGGTACGACTGCGTAAAGGTAAAGGTAAAGGGACCCCTGACCATTAGGTTCAGTCATGACCGACTGTGGGGTTGCGGCGCTCATCTCGCTTTATTGGCCGAGGGAGCCGGCGTACAGCTTCCGGGTCATGTGGCCAGCGTGACTAAGCCGCTTCTGGCGAACCAGAGCAGTGCACAGAAACGCCGTTTACCTTCCCGCCAGAGCGGTACCTATTTATCTACTTGCACTTTGACGTGCTTTTGAACTGCTAGGTTGGCAGGAGCAGGGACTGAGCAACGGGAGCTCACCCCGTCGCGGGGATTCGAACCGCCAACCTTCTGATCGGCAAGTCCTAGGCTCTGTGGTTTAACCCACAGCGCCACCCGCGTATCATGCTGCAAATGGCAAGGAATATCATTTGCTTCTCTGACATCCCCCACATCTGGTGGTAGCACATTGCATAAGTTAACTGCATTCTGTTGTGAAAAAGTACTGGCTGGCCGCTGCAGTGCTAACCTGGCTCCTTTCATTTGTCCTCCTGCAGGCGTCTTCATCATCTGTTGGCTCCCATTCTTCATCACCCACATCCTGAACATGCACTGCAACTGTGGCATTCCCCCGGCCCTGTACAATGCCTTCACGTGGCTTGGCTATGTCAACAGTGCTGTCAACCCCATTATCTACACCACCTTCAATATTGAGTTCCGGAAGGCTTTTATGAAGATCCTTCACTGCTAACTCTCCTGAGGACCAGGTGCATGATTAGCATGGTCCTAATGGGGACCGTGAAGACACCGTGTGTTCTGCCTGGACAACGAAGCAAGCCGTGTTATGGGTGTCATGCCTACATACATTTGTCAGCTGGGTTGAAACCACTGTATTGGTTGAAGGTTGTCTCATTCATGACCAAGGTGGCATTCAGACTCTGGGAGACTGATGAAGAAGAGTTCATTCCAACTGCAACCTTTGCACTGTGCTAGAAACAACAGCAGTTAGGGAAAATGCACCATGTAACACTTGTGGTCTCCAGTGCATTCATCACAGTGATTAGCCGAGCCTAACAGTCGAATGCATTGACTTGCTCGTGTGTAGCTCTGATGGATACATTTCTCACCAAAGACACCACCATCCTGTCTGCTTTGCAATAGGAGAACCTCTTTCTGCCACTGCTCCCCAAACCAGCCAGGACTTCTTAGGATTGTGTCCATTGGCCTTGCCTTCAGACTTCAAGGTCTGGTTGAGCAGGCTGCATAAAGGCATTCAGTAGCCTCAAAACACTGTTGCCAGGAGGAGAATGTAAGAAAATGGAACCTCAGTGCGGAGGACACTGTATAACAATGATGTTTGTGTGTGTGTATATATATATATATAATTGAATGAACTGAGCAGAAGCCCAAGCCAAAAAAATAAGAATAATAAATTAAAATATACAAAATCTTGTCTTGCATGGTATGCATTGTAATTAGTGTCTGCCCGTGATGCTCAAAAACAATAGCCATCTCCACCAGCATCCACCGGCATCCCTTGCCTTCTCCAGCATCTTCTCTGATTACATGCCATTGTCCAGAAGGGAATCCAATGGAGCTGGGGGTGAAAGAGAACTAACAGGCAAGGAGGGATAGGTGGAAGACAAGGAAGGGCTGTAGCTCGGTGGCTTTGCATGCAGGAGGCCCCAGGTTAAATCTCTGGTGGCCCGGCTGGGAGAGAACCGTGCCCCAAATCCTGCAGAGCTCATGCCAATCAATCCAGACAGATTAATGGTCTGGTTAAAGGCAGTTTCCTAGGTTCCTAAATCAAGCATTCAAACTGAAGAAACCTCCAAGGAACGCTCAATGAAGCATAAATTGTTAGGAAAAGACCTAACATAAATTGTTAGGAAAATAATAATTATTTTTATTTATAATAATAATAAATAAATGTTTAGAAAATTTTCAGAAAACGGGGCTCAGGGCGGCTAACAACAAATGTAAAACACTTAATTGATGCAACAAAAAACAGCATAAAATACAGTATAAAACGCGAATAACAATAAATTCAGAATTCAAAAATCAATGTAGGGGGGGAATCCATCCAATAAACATTAGATGATCACCAGGGCTAGCTGGTTAAATTAGTCCTGTTTGGGCCAGTGAGGAGACATGGGGAGAATTAGCTGTGGGATCCCAGAGCAGGTAATCTTCATAAAAAGGGGGGGGGAGGGGAATCAAAGATCAGGCTAAATTCAAATTGAAAGCCAGGCAGAATAGCTCTGTCTTACAGGCCCTGTGGAAGGAAGTTAAATCCTGCAGGGCCCTGGTCTCATGGGAGAGAGCATTCCACCAGGTCAGAGCCATCACTGAGAAGGCCCTGGTCCTGGTGGAGGATAATCTGACATCCTTAGGGCCCGGGACCTCTAAACTATGATTATTCATGGACCTTAAGGTCCTCTGCAGGGCATACCAGGAGAGGCAGTCCCATGAATAGGAGGGCCCTAAGCAGATGCATTATTACAACTACTACTACGATTTATATACTGCCCTATACCCAGAGGTCCTGCATTGTTCACGGTGGGCCCCAGAATTAATTCCTGGTATCTCCAGTAAATTTTTCAAAGGATCAAACAGGTAGTGATGAAAGACTCTCTGAGGGAGCCACAGAGATTGCTGTGTTGGTTTAGATTAGCTGTTGCCAACATCATGCCCATCTGTAATTTCCAGCAACTGCAATTCAGGTTCATGCTGCCTCCATCAGTGGAGTTAGAACAATAGCCAGCATGGCATATGAACAGGGTTTATTTTCAAGAAGGTTTTATCTGAGACATCATTATTCTGGCATGATGGAAACTTTAGCCAAGCTGCGAAAATCTAGCATGCCCCATATCTGTGGAGAGCGTGTTGCATGGAAAGCCCATCTTGCAATGAAGCACTTCAGGCAGATTGGTTCTGCTTGAGTCCCAATCCACGGCAACTTCTAAAAAGCTAACACATTAGGGCAGGGACCTGAATTGCTCTTTCTATGAAGTTCTATACAGGATGGCTCATTAGGGACTCAGGGGAGTGCTCCCCTAATTGCAAATTGGGGTGGGGAAGAAATTTGCTTTAGTTCACATCTGAAAGTGGGGCCACCTAATTCATACTCACTGAAACAATGTGCAAACAGAAACGACGTCACCATTGAGGTATTTGTGGTTCACCATCAAGAAGCTGTCACTGTCGCCCACAGCCATCACATTGAATTGACAGACCCTTTGCCACCCCTGTAACTGCTAGCTGTACCCAGTTCACAGTACCTTTTGTAAGACCTTTGCCGATGTTATACAGTCGGTTAATAATAAAATGGCGTGGAAATGGATCTCTCTGGAATTTAATTCACTAATGCACCTGGTGAATAAGGCAGCACCTTTGAGGTTTAAGCCTAACAATTGTTGATGATCATGTTCTGGGAACGTTGAGCTCTCATTACCTCAGTGTGCTTTACACAAAGTCCACTGTTAACGCTCTGGAGCTTTAGGGGGAACACACTTTTCTCACACACAGAATTCACAGCAGGACTGAAACTAGCTAGACTCAAGTTGAGTCCCTCTCCTCAGTGAAGGGATCCTTCTTCTTCTTTGGTGATCACTCGTGGCCGAGTAAGATTGTCTTCCATAAACGCAGTTTTAAAAGTGAGTCCGTAAGTGACTGTGGAGGGCAATTCTGGATCCACACGTCCTTCCACAGTGGGGACATAGGTTTCCGGGTGGGAGTTGATCATGGTGAGGGTCTGCCAAGCGTGCCTTCCTCTTAGCGCGTTTCTCCCTTTCATCCTAAACTTGAGCGTCTTCAAAACCCATTCCTTCCAGTAGCACCTTAAAGACCAACTAAGTTAGTTCTTGGTATGAGCTTTCGTGTGCATGCACACTTCTTCAGATACTGGAAGGAATTTTTTTTGTTTTGACTATGGCAGACCAACACGGCTACCCATCTGTAATTCAAAACCCATGACACCTTTGGTAAAAACTGTTATCAAATTGGAGTTCTCGCAGGCCAGTGTTTCCCAGTTGTTGGTGCTTTTTAGATTTGCCTTGAGAGAGTCTTTGAACCTCTAGGGTAGGAAAAAAAGGTTAACTGTCAGGAATTGCCAACCACAACTAGGAATGCCAGACCTCCAGGTCTGACCTGAAGTCTTCAGGTTTCCCTGGCCCCCTCCAGGTGACAGGTAAGGCACTTGACTCTCCAGGTGGGTGAGACTGCCTTTACAAAAATATACTGTTGCGAATTTTGGGGTGGGGTAGGCTGTATGCCCAAGTCCCTTCTAATTCCTGGATCCAACAAGGATCTGATTGCTGGGATAGCCAAAGTTTCTTCCTAAATATGGTTCCCTAAATATGGAACATTAAGGGAACAAAGGAAGTGGCTCTGTGCAATAAGACAGGTGAGTGGGATCTCCCTCCCTCAACAGCCTGTTAGTTAGAAATACAAAGGACAGGTGTGTGAGCTAGAAAGAAGAAGCAGGCTGGACAGCTGAGAGATAGAGCCATGCCTGATTTCTGGTGGGATCCAAGATTGCGGCCATGGGGGAAGCAAGCCCTTCCTGAGGTATTGATGCTGCAGGCCCCTCCATCGCAGACTCAGGTTGTATATATGTGTAAATAAACCATGTATCCTGAAGACATCATAGTCTCTGCTGTCCTTCATTCTGAGGAAACCAAACCCTGGGTAAGCAGCTGGAACCCAATGAAAGATTGGGGTGGCATGCAACAATATATTAAGAAGACTGTGCATGCAGCTTGCAAGCTTCAGGCAGGCAGGAACTTGCTGCAAATTATAGCATAGACCCTTGGGAAGGGGATTTGCCTTCCTCTGTTCCCCTCTCCCAATTAGCTTACGTCTCCAAATCCATGACATCACCAGGGGCCTCTCCAGGTCTCAGATTTGGGCCTTGAAATCTCAGGGAATGGGATGCTCCTGACCTGGCAACCTTACCACAACCCTGTGACTGAGATTTCCCAGCTTCTTCCCTACAGATTTGGTGCCATGACCTGAATTTTATCTACTTGAATGACATTTCTCTGTTCTGATCTCACTCAAGTGAAGCTGGGAAAATTGCCGCTCGCTTTTTAATTTTAACGGTGCAAAGTGTGTTGACATTTAAGGTGTTTGAGCCTTTTTAATTAAGAGGGTGGAGAATTGATTTGCAGGATTGAGTCGATTCAGTTGGATTAAGACACAAACAGTCGTCCAGTCGGAAACACGGGTGCTCTCGATAAGTTTGGCATTTCCAGTTTCCTGATCAGGAAGGGATTTGCTGCCTTCCTGTGTTTACAGAGGAAATTAATCTTGTGCTTACATGTAATCCTGTTAAGCTCGCACTCTACAAAAGCTAGTCTAATTGCCGTGGCCCTTTTCTTTACTGTGGGATGATTAGCCTTGTGCCCATTGTGCAAACAGTTTTGCTCCGAAGAAATAATCAAAAGCCCAGGTGGCACAAAGCATGTGGCTACTCATCCATAATACGATGCATTTTTGTACAGTATTTTCACCATTATATGCAATTTTGTGCACGATCTTCCCAAACATATGCATTTTGTTGTTGTTGGAGAACTGCACCTAAAAAAACGGGGAGCATTTCCAAAGCTAGTTGTGTTTTGGTCCACATATTGATTCAGGAAGTGGTACTAGGATAGGTTCCCATTCAAATGCAAATGGAATGACTTTCTCTCCCACCTCTCCTCACCCAAGTCTAGGATGTTGTCCATAAACCCAGAGAGGCACTTCCAGACAGCGGAGACAATGGCAGACCAATAATATAAGACAACTTCTTGTGTGAGTAAGTTGGCTTTCAGAGTAACTTATTAGTATGCATGCATAATTGTAATTGAGTGACCAGGGTACTAAAATGTGGGGAGATACCCCCCAAAACAAATTTACCCTTTAATTCCTGAAGGGTGATGAGAATGGCAAGGTGTTGGAGTAGGGAAATAGGGCTAGAGCAGGCATCCCCAAACTTGGCCCTCCAACTGTTTTGGAACTACAGTTCCCATCATCCCTGACCACTGGTCCTGTTAGCTAGGGATGATGGGAGTTGTAGTCCCAAAACAGCTTGGGGATGCCTGGGCTAGAGTATTCATCTCCACTGTCCTCCTTGACCCTTTCCCCAAAGTTAATAATACCCTCAAGAGGACTACAAAAAGCTAGCTTCTCCACCTTGGTCTAGGAAACTTGAAGAGGAAATTAACTGCCGTCTTTCTGAAGTTCCTGCCTCAAGTTAGATGCCCATTTTATGGATCAGCATCTCAACCCAGACTTCTTGCTTTATTAAAGAGCTGAGCAAAGGCAAGCATGCCCTGTTCTCTCTATGCGCACGAATATAGACTCATCAGTCTGCCTTTATCTGCCTGTGCTTCGAGTGATTGTTGGTAATTTTAGTCGTCCTGATCTGACAAGAATCGCAAATGTGATTGAGGCAATTTCTGGAATTTCTTCTTGCCTGGGGTTCCCACTTGGTGTTCCTTGCTCCCCACAACACCCTCCCCAACTGACTATAGAGCAAATATAGCCTGTGTGGTGGAGAAATTCAAATATATATTGGAAGACCTCCAAGTCAGTGCTCATCACTTTCTCTTGTAGGAGCAAATTCCACTTTTTAACTCACTGCTGTGTGAAAATGTATTTTCTTTTGTCCTGAATCTCCCAACTTTCTTCTTTATTGGATGTCCCAGAATTGTAGTGGTTTTACAAGAGAGACAGAAAAACTTTCTTCCCTTTCTCAACATAATGCATTGCTTTCCACACCTCTGCCTCACCTTTTCTTTAACCTAATGTCCTTTCCTCACATGATCCAAAATAATTGACTGATGAAGTATCTGTTCTAGGAACTTTCCTGGTATTGATGTCAAGCTCACCGGTCGTTAGTTACCTGGTCTTGCTTTCCCCCCTTTTTTGAAGATGGGGAAAACATTTGCCTGCCTCCAGTCTCTAGGGACCTCTCCTGTTCTCCAAGAACTCTCAAAGATAATAGACAAAGGCTCTGAAAATACATCCACAAGCTCCTTTAGTACCCTTGGATGAAGATCATCAGGTCTTGGAGATCTGAATTCATTTAAAGTAGCTAAGTGTTCCCTTAGGGACACGGGTGGCGCTGTGGGTTGATCCACAGAGCCTAGGACTTGCCGATCAGAAGGTCGGCTGTTCAAATCCCCATGACGGGGTGAGCTCCAGTTGCTCGGTCCCTGCTCCTGCCAACCTAGCAATTCGAAAGCACCTCAAAGTGCAAGTAGATAAATATGTACCGCTCTGGCGGGAAGGTAAACGGCTTTTCCATGCACTGCTCTGGTTCGCCAGAAACGGCTTAGTCATGCTGGCCACATGACTCGGAAGCTGTACGCCTTGGCCAATAAAGCGAGATGAGTGCCGCAATCCCAGAAGAGGCCACGACTGGACCTAATGGTCAGGGGTCCCTTTACCTTTACCTTAGGTGTTCCCTTACTACCTCTTTTCCTATCTTGGGCTGCAGCTCTAGATCATTTTGGTTTTGGTTGCCCTTTTCCAGCTCTACAATAGCCTTACAGAGGTGCGGCAATACAAGGCCTGCACTTTCCTTGCGTGAGCAGAACAGCATAGAGTTTAAAAATGCGGGATAAAGCCAGTCTCATATAACACAAGTTCTGCAGCTACAAGTCAAGGTCTTTGTGCTTTCTGTGTTGTTCTGCAGTGAACAAAACAATCTTCTTGCCAGCTCCAGAGCGCTTTTTAAATATAGTGAGCAAAATGTAGACAGAAGAATGAGTTGCAACAATGCGAGAACTACGCTTCAGATGCCCTGAGAAGCCCAAAGTCCATAATTAAGTCTTCAGGTTTGTTAAATTCTGAGAAATCTAGCTGCTGCTAAAAATACAGTATGTTTAGCATGCAAATTGTCTCCAGTGTCAGAGTGCCCTGACAGCTTGAATTTTCCTCCTTCACAGAACGGGGGATCTAAATTCGTGGGTGTGCTACTGAGCCTTCATCAATTCTTAGCCGAAGCTACTTGACTCAAAGCAGCATAAGATACAAAAGACTATCAAATGCGTGCTCATTTCCCTCCTGCCATACTCACTTCTTACCCAGGGTTGTTGTTTTTAATATAAAAAATAATAATCCCTTAATTCTACAGCAAAACATATCAGTGGGAAAGATGGAGCCCGTTTTAGACCAGATATTTAGAGCTTAAAATGGACACAATCTTTTATATTGATTGTGACCATTTTAAAGTGTAATTTTCTCTGACAGAATGTCACAAGAAATCCTGGGCTCCCCATTTGGATTCTGTGCAAAAAATGTTGTAGATCAGCCCTTGCAACATTCAACATTAATCCAGGAATTACAGCGATGCCGTGTAGTGTCTAAACCAGGGATCAGCAAACTTTTTCAGCAGGGGGCCGGTCCACTGTCCCTCTGACCTTGTGGGGGGCCGGACTATATTTTGGAAAATAATAATGAAAGAATTCCTATGCCCCACAAATAGCCCAGAGATGCATTTTAAATAAAAGGACACATTCTGCTCATGTAAAACACACTGATGGCTGGATTTAGAAGGCAGTTGGGCCAGATCCGGCCCCCAGGCCTTAGTTGCCTACCCATGGTGTAAACACACTTAAGATGCAAAATGATGCTCATTGAAGGTGTAAGTTACATTCACATGGAAGCTTGCAAAAGTAAGACTCACAGAGGACAGTGAGCAACAGTCAAATCCTAACCATGCCTACTTAGAAGTAAATTCTATGGGTTAGAATTACAGCCTAAATGATGAATACATTTGTATGGTTGCACCTTTTTAAATTTGGTTCACACGTTTTATCAGTTGCCTCCAGATCAGAGCACAGGGTGGCTTACAACACAGCATACAGTATAAGCAGCAGTACAAAAGATAAAACAAAACAGAATAAAACAAAACAGCCATTATAAAAACAGCAACACTAAGTCCAAACTGCAACCGGCATCAACACAATCCTGTCCAATAGCATTTTGCATTATAATAAACTGCTCATCAAATGTTGGACATCCATCAAATGTGTCATTCCAGGGGGGAAATGGGGCACAGGCTTGACCATCACCAATAGCAATGTTTTTGCTATCCTTTTGAATGAATCATACCCTCCAACATTTCTCCAATGAAAATGGGGACATCCCATTCCATAATGATATTTTTACTGTTTATACCCCATACATCTTGCTGGATTGCCCCAGCCACTCTGGGCAGGTTCCAACATATATAAAAACATAATAAAACATGACACATTTTTTTTAAAAAAAAACCTCCTTCCCTCTACAGGATTTCCTTGTGACAGCACGAGGTTCAGATAGCTCCATACCCTCCAACATTTCTCCAATGAAAACAGGGACATCCTAAGGAAAAGTGGGACATTCCTGGTTCAAATCAGAAACCAGGACACCTTCTCTAAATCAGGGATGTCCCTGGAAAATAGGGACACTTGGAGGGTCTGTGACTTCATCTGCTTCACCTTGGACCTGGGAGTCAAACTCAGTCCTCCAGGCTTCTCTATCTGACACACACACACACACACACAGAGAGAGAGAGAGAGAGAGAGAGAGAGAGAGAGAGAGAGAGAGAGAGCATTACTTCACATCCTACTGTTCAGAGGTAAAATTTCCATTCATTGTTTCACTCACTTTTCTCTTAGAAGGGAACATGGCCCTTGGACTGAAAGGGGGTTCTTTTTCCCTGACCTTGAATGAATCAAGCATGTATGTGTATATATATGTAGGCCAATACTGCTGTGGGTTAAACCACAGAGCCTAGGACTTCCTGATCAGAAGGTCGGCAGTTCGAATCCCCGCAACGGGGTGAGCTCCTGTTGCTCGGTCCCTGCTCCTGCCAACCTAGCAGTTCGAAAGCACGTCAAAGTACAAGTAGATAAATAGGTACCGCTCCGGCAGGAAGGTAAACGGCGTTTCCGTGCACTGTTCTGGTTCGCCAGAAGCGGCTTAGTCATGCTGGCCACATGACCTGTACGCCAGCTCCCTCAGCCAATAAAGTGAGATTAGCGCCACAACCCCAGAGTCAGCCACGACTGAACCTAATGGTCAGGGGTCCCTTTACCTTTACCATTACCTTTACTGAGCTTTGATGCACACACTCATTTTTCCTTGCTCTCTGTTTCCCCACATAACTTGGATTTGGAGACATCCATACAACAGAAAGGATAACTGGATGAGATAATGTCTTGCGAGTGATTTGCACTTCCGTGACACAACCTACATCTGTAATATGCAGCCGATAGCTGCAAATGCTGGGGTTTTCATGGTAACACCTAACACTAAAGCACATTTTGAAATCTCTCACTGTTTAACTGAAAGGACAAGCCCAGCAGCTCCTGCTGCCTCTCAGATATTGACTCCAAGGAGATCAGTGCTTCTCAGATAAATACTCAAACCAATCAGTGGATAGCCCAAAATTTAATGCAAGATTGTGTCAGCAGTTGAGCCGCTGGGATGCTCTGAGCTTCTTGTTGATTGTTCGTCTAATCACAGAGCCAAAAGGGAACAAAAAGAAACCATTTGCTGAAGCCTGTGTACCATTTGGAGAGGTCTAGTTCATCTTTGATGTTCAATTCAGCAGACAAAGAGATTTATCTATAAGGAGAAAGGGCAGCCCACTGTGAGAGATCAGTATGCCCTAACCTTCTCAAGAGGCAGGCATTGTCTATTTCAAAAACATGAGCAAGAAACAGGGGTAGAGAATGAGAGTAGGAACTATACATGAACAACACAGTTGGCATTCAGACACTTTGCTTCCTGCCTTTCAGTACCAAACTCTGTGCAGCCAGGTCAAATCCAAACATGGGTACCTTCAAAACTGATGGCCAACTCTACCTGGGAGTTCAGGCATTGATCCAAGATTTAAGACACCATGTGGAAATGGAGTGTCACTGAAGTTGTTCACTGGCTAAGGTCTAAGGCCACTTCAACAGCATGCATTCAAAGTAGCACCATACCACTTAAAACAGCCACGGCTTTTCCTGCAAAGAATCCTGGGTACTATAGTTTGTTAAGGGTGCTGAGAATTGTTAGGAGACCCCTGTTCACTTCGCAATTCCCAGAGTGGTTTAACATGCAGTCCCTCTTCCCAGGGAACTCTGGGAATTGAAGGGGTCTCCTAACTACTTGCAAAAATGTGTACGTTAGTCGGAGCTGCATACAAAAATGCAGGGGATGTTATAAGAAAAACTGCTCCCTTTCTCTTATGGCGTATTCTGGAGCTAGTATAGAGTCCTTAAATGGATTCCCTATCAGTAGGAGAAAACAGAGGCCAACCAGAGCAAAGCGGTTAGTAAGTCTGATCTTTATTAAAGGAAATAAATTATTGCAACGGTGTCCCCACTCACCACATGCAGGAGGGAGGAGAGCCCTGAACAATGGTGTGCAAGCCCTTTTATAGACTTTTGAAACTGCTCACCCTGTAGCCCAAGAACACCCCCCTAAAACATCATACATACATCACAGAAGGAGGTGGTCTACAGCAGAAATCTTGCCTGCCAGGATTCCTGATAATGGGCACTGATTGCATTACCTCGGCAGCTTGGCCATACTTTTGTGATGGTTAATACTTTAGTTCCTGAATCCTGGTCACAGGTTCACCCTATTCATACACAAATATGCCCTGGAGACAGGATTTGCAAGCAAAAAGACAATGGGAAGGCTTTCTCCATTTGCCTCCCTTACTGCAGAGGAATATTTGAGGTCATTGGGAGAGTCAAAATGGCTTCAGGATTGCTCTCCCATACTATTTCAGACACATGCGTCATATATTTAGGTATGTGTGCACTTATGAATATTTATTCTATATTTGAGACCTTAAAATTCTTATAACAAGGGCAATTTGTGCAAAAATGCTGGCCAATTTAAGATTGGAAAAATGAGAAACTGATAGAATCAAAACAGATATATCCTTCCCTGGTAGGGAACCATGATTATTTAAAAACTAAACAAGACAGGGGAAAGAAAACAAGTAATGTATGGGTGTATCAAACTATCCTCCACCACTCCAGAAGCAGTTGTTCGATATAATTCTGCTTGAAAGAAAACAAAAGACAATTCATACATGTCTCTCTCTACAAATATTGGGTGAGCTCATTGCACTTCTTCAAAATCAACTTTGAAAACCGTTGGACCCAGAAACAAAAGGAGCTGAGGCGTAGAACAAAACATGTCCGTTCATTGAATTAAAATCAATTGCTTTTTGTTTTTATTCCTTTGATTGCAAGCAGCTTCTTTTAATTGTACCAGGGAGGGAGTGTGTAACCCTCTGGAGAGGCAAGAAAACAATTGCTGAGTATCACATACATTGCTGCCTACCCGATAAACCGAGTGTTCTCCTCTGTGGCTGGATTACAAAAAGGGGTGTTGGGGAGGGAATCGATGCTCTCAAAAGTGTGATGGAAGAAAATCAGAATTGGCCCCAGGGGAGTTCCAGAGGCAATAAAACCTTCTAAAGTTCATGGGGAAAGCTGTGCACCCTTTCACAGCACTGCTGTTAGCAAAGCGACCTGACTGCTAAGTGATGTTTAATTATTAAGCGATAAGATTCTCAACTCTGCCCTGGGTCTTTTCAAAGGCAAGCAGACGCTTTGGCTCTGCAAACTGATGTTCTCTCTCAAGGATTCTGTAGCATTTTGCTTGCTAGGGATGATTACTTGGGGAGCAGGGATGGCTGCTAGCTACCAGCTGCCGATCCCCTTGACCAGAGGCGGATTTAGGGGAGCATGACCGGTTTGGTCACACTGGGCAAGGAGCCTCAGGGGCTCCATAGGAGATGCTGCGATTATTGTTTAGAATAGAGTGCAAGATGCAAAGGGATGCCAAATTTTTGCATCCCACAAGGTGCCACTGAAATTTGAGACTCCAAGGTTCCCCACTGCCTTGACTCAGATTCAAGGGAAGCAGTTTGGCAGTTCTGAATGGAGCTCCAAATAAGCAAAACACCTGCAAATTAAAAAGACATAAACACAGACTAATGAAATATTTGTTAACCTATCTGAAAATAGTAAACTCATCTCATATGGAAAGTGGGAAAAGCTGCTTTCTGGTTTTTTTTTTTTTAATAATTTTTATTAATTTTCCAAACATGTATTAAAAAACAAACAATAAAACAGAACAAAACATACAAACAAATAAACATGTATAATTTCATAAACTTATTTTCCTTCACCTTAGTTCCCGGACTTCCCCATACCTCCCTTTTTCTGCATCCTTATTTTTACCTTTTCTCAGCAACCCTCCATTTAATTAATTAACTCATCTTCATTATAATTTCCTTAAATTTATGATTTACAGCTGCAATTCTCTGTTTCTTAACACTATAGCATCTCAGCACTCCTCAATGTTACAACAATTTTTAAGATATATTTTAAATTTCTTCCAATCTTCTTCCACTGTCTCACTCCCCTGGTCACGGATTCTGCCGGTCATCTCTGCCATTCCCATGTAGTCAATCACCTTCACTTGCCATTCTTCCAGAGTGGGTAGCTGCTGCGTCTTCCAATATTTTGCTAGAAGAATTCTTGCTGCTGTGGTAGCATACATGAAAAAAATTCTGTCCTTCCTTGGCACCAATTGGCCCACCATGCCCAGGAGAAAAGCCTCTGGTTTTTTAGAAAATGTCCATTTAAGGACCTTTTTAATCTCATTATAGATCATTTCCCAGTAGGCTTTAATCTTCGGGCAGGTCCACCAAAGGTGATAGAAAGTACCTTCAGTCTCATTACATTTCCAACATTTATTATTGGGCAAATGGTAAATTTTTGCAAGTTTGACTGGGGTCATGTACCACCTATAGATCATTTTCATTATGTTTTCTCTCAAGGCATTACAAGCCGTAAACTTAACACCGGTGTTCCATAACTTTTCCCAGTCGTCAAACATAATGTCATGACCTATGTCTTGTGCCCATTTGATCATAGCTGATTTTACTGTTTCATCTTGTGTATTCCATTTCAGCAGCAAATTATACATTCTTGACAAATTCTTAGTATTGGGTTCTAACAATTCTGTTTCTAATTTCGACCTCTCCATCTGAAAACCTATTTTCCTGTCCTGTTTAAATACCTCATTTATCTGAAGGTAATGCAACCAATCTCGTACTTTAGACTTTAATTTGTCATAACTCTGTAATTTAACCCTTTCACCATCTTGTTCTAAGATTTCACAATATTTTGGCCATTTGGACTCCATATTAAGTTTTTTTGTCTCTTTAGCTTCCATTGGTGATAGCCACCTGGGAGTTTTACTTTCCAATAGATCTTTGTATCTTATCCAAACATTGTATAATGCTTTCCTAACAATATGGTTTTTGAAACCTTTATGTAATTTTACCTTGTCATACCATATATATGCATGCCAACCAAATCTATTGTCATACCCTTCCAGATCCAAAATGTCTGTGTTCTCAAGAAGCAGCCATTGTTTCAACCAGCAGAACGCTGCCGATTCATAATAAAGTCTCAGGTCCGGCAGGGCAAACCCCCCTCTATCTTTTGCATCGGTTAAAATCTTAAAGTTTATTCTGGGTTTTTTGCCCTGCCAGACAAACTTGGATATGTCTTTTTGCCACCTCTTGAAACAGTCCATCTTGTCCAAGATCTGGAGTGTCTGGAATAAAAACAACATTCTAGGCAATACATTCATCTTAATGACAGCAATTTGGCCTAACAAGGAAAGTTTCAACCTTGACCATGTTTCTAGATCTTTCTTCACTTCTGTCCAACATTTGTCATAAAAGGTAAAGGTAAAGGTACCCCTGCCCGTACGGGCCAGTCGTGTCCGACTCTAGGGTTGTGCGCCCATCTCACTCAAGAGGCCGGGGGCCAGCGCTGTCCGAAGACACTTCCGGGTCACGTGGCCAGCGTGACAAGCTGCATCTGGCGAGCCAGCGCAGCACACGGAACGCCGTTTACCTTCCCGCTAGTAAGCGGTCCCTATTTATCTACTTGCACCCGGGGGTGCTTTCGAACTGCTAGGTTGGCAGGCGCTGGGACCGAGCGACGGGAGCGCACCCCGCCGTGGGGATTCGAACCGCCGACCTTTCGATCGGCAAGCCCTAGGCACTGAGGCTTTTACCCACAGCGCCACCCGCGTCCCAAGATCTGGATTGTCTGGAATAAAAACAACATTCTAGGCAATACATTCATCTTAATGACAGCAATTCGGCCTAACAAGGAAAGTTTCAACCTTGACCATGTTTCTAGATCTTTCTTCACTTCTGTCCAACATTTGTCATAATTGTCTTTAAATAAATTCACATTTTTAGAAGTCAAGTTCACACCCAGGTACTTCACCTTTTTTGTTATTACTAAACCTGTTTCACTCTGAAACTTCTCTTTTTCTGCCATTGTTAGATTTTTCTCCAACACTTTAGTTTTTTGTTTGTTCAGTTTAAATCCTGCTACTTGACCAAATACCGTATTTTCCCCTCTATAACACGCAGATTTTTTCTCCTAAAAAGGAAGGGGAAATGTCTGTGCGTGTTATAGAGCGAATGTGTGGTCCCTGGAGCCAAAAAATCAAGCAAAAGTCAAATCGCGAGTCATGGAGAAGGGAAACCTGAAAAGAGGAAGTGGCAGCTTTCCTGCATTCTGCCTCAGGGTCTTACTGCCCACCCTCCTCTGTTTCGTTGCTGTGACGGAACAAAGAGCAGGGAAAGCCCCTCCCCTCCAGGCAAGCAGTGTCGTTCTTTCTAATTCCTCTCTGTGCTCCGGTGCTGCTGGGGGAGAGGGAGAGAGAGTGGGGGAGGGAGAGGGAGGGGGGGAGGGAGAGGGAGAAAGAGGGGGAGGGAGAGAGAGGGAGGGAGGGAGAGAGAGAGAGAGAGAGAGAGAGAGAGAGAGAGATGGCTGGCTTGGGGGGGAACTTTTGCCTTTCTTTTTCTCCCACCGGTTAAATCCCTCTCCAGCATTCTTAGCCAGCTGCTTCTCTGCCCTCTCATGTCCCTTCTTTGTTTTTCCTTCGCTCCCCACTTAAAATGTGGTTACAAAGCATAGATCCCACTGTTGCCTGGGGCTGCAATGGTGCAAAAATGTGGTTACAAAGCATGGATCCACAGGAATTATCAGGATTTTTGCATTGGGTCACCCCAAATTCACCATCAGATCACATGTCTGTGGCCACAGCATGAAGCACAAAAATGATACATCCACTGTTTCATTCAGAATGTTTTTTCCCTTGTTTTCCTCCTCTAAAAACGATGTGCGTGTTATGGTCAGGTGCGTGTTATAGAGCGAAAAATACGGTATTTCAATTAATTCTAATACTCTTTTGGTACTAGTATCTGGCTGTTGCAAGGTCAATACTAGGTCATCTGCAAATGCCCTTAGTTTGTAATTTCTGGCTCCGACCTGAACTCCTTTAACCAGTTGGTCCCCTCTAATCATGTTTAACAAAACCTCCAGGACTGTTATAAAAAGTAAAGGGGATATTGGGCATCCCTGTCGTGTACCTTTTTCTATAGGTATTTCTTCCGTAACCACATTGTTCACAATCAACTTTGCTTTTTGCTTAGAGTATATAGCACCTATACCATTTTCAAAACCTTGGCCTACCCCCATCCCTTGGAGATTCTTCTTCATAAAGGTCCAGCAAATATTATCAAAGGCTTTCTCCGCATCCACAAAAATTAACACCACCTTTCTATTAATGTTCACTTCTAGCAGTTCCAAAATGTCTATAATGTTCCTCACATTGTCCGACATATGTCTCCCTGGGAGAAAGCCTGTTTGGTCCTTGTGAATCTCCCCTATCAACACTCTCTTCAGTCTTTTTGCTAAAATGTCTGCAAAGATTTTATAATCCACATTAAGTAATGATATAGGGCGGTAGTTTTTAACCTGGTTCTTTTCAGTCTCTGTTTTTGGTATAAGTGAAATAAAAGCTTCTTTCCACGATTCGGGTGCCTTTTTCCCTTCCAAAATTTAATTACAGACCTCCTTCAATGGTTGTATTATCCATTCCTTCAGTGCCTTGTAGTATCTAGCCGTCAAGCCATCTGGTCCTGGAGATTTTCCCAATTGCATATTCTGAATGGCACCCTCTATTTCTTGTCCTGTTATTTTCTCATTCAGGATCATTTTACTTTGATCTGAGATCTTTGGTAATCCATACTTCTTAATAAATTCTTCTATTTCCTTCTCATTAACTGGCCCTTGTGCATATAGTTTCCTAAAGAAACTTTGAAAGCAGTTGCTTATCTCATTTGGTTTGTGGATAATTTTTCCCTCCATTTCCAAACTTGTCACAATGTTCAGTTTTTGTCTCTTTTTCAGTTGCCATGACAGAAGTTTCCCACATTTGTCTGCCGATTCAAATGTTCTTTGTCTCATTTGCTTTATTTTCCATTCTATCTCTTGATTCATCAATTCCATATATTGTGTCTGGTAATACTTTATTTCTCTCAAAATCTCATGAGACTTTGGTTTAGACCTCAATTTCTTTTCACCTTCTTTTATCTTTTCTAAAAGTTTTTCTTTCCTCTCATTCTGCTTTTTCCTCTTTATGGAATTTTGTTGTATTAGGAAACCTCGCATCACGGCCTTGCTTGCGTCCCAAATTATTCTTTTCTCCACATCAGTTCTCAAATTTATCTCAAAATAGTCTTTCAGAGTTTTTTGGGCCTTCTTATAAATCTCTTCATCTCTGAATAGGGTGTCATTCATCCTCCATCTGAAGGTTCCAGTTGTTGTTAGTTTCATCTCCATCTTCACAGCATTATGGTCGGAGCAAGTCTTTGGGCAGATTTCTACTTTTTTTTATCTTTGGCGCCATACTACTAGTTACCCAAATTTGGTCGATCCTTGTCCATGTCATTTTTGCTTCAGAGAAAAAGGTTCCCTCTCTCTCCAGAGGGTTCCTTACTCTCCAAATATCAATCAAGTCCAGTGTTTCAGTCATTTCAAAAAAAGTCTTTGGTAGTCTTCCATCCTTAGAGATTATTTGTCTCTGTGCCTTATCCATATTTGTAGAGACAACGCCATTCATGTCTCCCATCATTATAATTTTGTAATCCAGGTAATCCATTAAAGTCTCATGCAACTTCTTGAAAAATTCCGCCTTCCCTTCATTTGGTGCATATATTCCCAATATCATAATTTTTTCTCCTTGAACTTGTACTTCTATTGCCAGGTATCTTCCTTGTTCATCTTTAAATATCATTTTAGGAGTCAATTTTTCTTTTGCGTAGATCACGACGCCTCTTTTTTTAACCTTATCTGATGAGATAAATTCTTGTCCAAGTCTCTTATTTACAAGTAATTTCCTGTGTGTCCTGGTCACATGCGTTTCTTGTAGACATATTAGATCTAATTGCTCTCTCTTCAAAATATGGAAAACTTGGCGTCTTTTTCTGGGAAGGTTCAGACCATTACAATTCCAGCTAAGAAGTTGCAGAGACATTTTACTACTATGTACCTATTCCTCCAACTGCTCCAAGTTTTTGTTCCTCCTCCGATGGTGGTAAAAGTCCAAATGAGAGATTTGCAATATCTGTCGATTCTTTATCTGCTGTTGTTTCTACTACTCCTTTCTGCAAATCCTCCTGGTATCTTTCAAAAAACTGTTCTTTATCTTGGACTGTTTTTATTTTGATCTTCCTTCCTGCGTAGTTAAAATATAGTCCTTGTGGGAACTCCCACCTGAAGAGTATGTTGTTTTTCTTCAGCAAGTAAACCAAATCTTTATAAAGGGCTCTCACCTCCAAAATGTATTTAGGGATGTCTTTGAAGATCTGGACTTGACTATTCTGAATTTCAAGAGCCTTATGGTAATGTAGATTTAGTATTTTGTCTCTTTCTTCTTTAGATCTCAATGTAATCAAGCAATCCCTAGGCTTCTTACCTTGCTTTCTGCCCAGCCGGAAGGCTGTTGTTATTTCAATTTCTTCCTCCTGTAACTCGTCCTGCCAAAATTCCAAGATATTCTCTGTGAGGAATTCCGCAAGATTATCTTTCTCGCTCTCTGGAACCAATCTTAATTTCAAATTTTTCTCCTTTCTCTGGAGTTCCCATAAAGACAAGGTTGCCTCATGTTCATTCACCTTTTTTGTGATTGGTGCAAGCTCCTTTTTTGTCTCATCTGCAATGTCTTTTGCGCTTTGAGCAATCTTTCTTGTTTCAGAATTTTCTTGGATCAATTTATTTATAGATTCTGTATTAGAAGCTACACTTGCCGTGTTCAAGTCCAGTCTTGTTGTCAAATCATTCAATTTTTTTGAGTTCTCCGCTGACTGCTTTGTCAATGCTTCCAAAGACTGGTTTATTTTAAGCAATGCATGTGTCATTGATTCCATAGATGCAGTTGCCACTTTTTCCTGTCCAGCTGGTGTTGTGCCTTGCATCGAGCCCCTTTTCTTCTGCGCTTGCTGAGTTTGTTTTGCTTTTGATCTAGTTGTTATCTCTTCTGGTTAGCCACTCATATCCTCAAGGTCAGTTCTCACAGGAAAGACTTGCAAGTGGAGAATTCCACTCTTTTCCTTTCACTGTAGCAAATTCCTTTAAGTCCTCTAGAGGGAGCATTAATTGTATCCAATTGGCAAAAATCAGAAAAGCGTGAGGCAGAGAACAAAGAGTTCAGAAACAAAGAGTCCAAAAGTCCACAGTTAAAGTTCTTATTACACTTTCAGTATACTCAAACGTTCAACAAAGTAACTCCATTAAAGTCTCATAACTTTGTTTCAGTCAAAACCCCAACTTTGTAACCAGTTTAAATTGACAGTTCACTTTCCCGGTGCCTTACTTCGGCAGCCCGTTTCAGGGTTTTGACAGTGAAAGATCTTTTTCCTCACTTTACTTCAAGCAGGTTTACAATGTCCAATTTTCCTTCCCCCCTTCTCCTGCTTACTGGGGGGAAGTTTAAGTCAGATGCAGGGTTTTGACAGCCTAAAAGTTAGCCTTCATTTAAATGCAGCTTTACTCTCTCGTTGCTTTGATTGCCATGCAGTCCGGGGAGGCAGACTTCCTTACTTTATGCCTTTCCCGTTTTCAGCCAAATTTCCGAAATTTAATTTAAGTGTCCCATTTTACGTCTGTCGGTCTTACTCACGGGTTTTAAGATCAAATTCCAGTTTCAGGAAGGAATCGGCGCTCTCCGTTCAATGGCGACGCGGCTTCACTCTGCGAGCTGGGTTGCGACTCTCAGCACCGCGCTCACACCCAATGCCGCTCCGGAGCCTTTAAAAAGGCTCTTTCGCAGTACCGGGGGGCGCAAAAGGTGCCCGCCGAGTCTCCTTGTTCACAGGCTTCAGCGCCTGTGATTTTAGGGGTCCCCCGCTCGCCGTAGCGGGTCAGACCCGAATTCGCGGAGCAGTCCTGCCTCGGAGCTCAAGGCAAGGACCGCCATTAAATGCTGGCGCCGACCGGAAGTCCCGGAAAAGCTGCTTTCTGTAACTTCTGACAGTTATGGGGAACTGGCCATATCGCAAAATATTTCCTTAGGTGGGTGGAATTCAAGCAGATATTATCAACGTAGCTTTGCACAAATAAAGTTAGAGGGCTGTGTTGCCCTCATACAGCAAATCAGCTTCAGAAAAGTAATGGTCTTTTGGGGTTGTTGCCAGCTAAATTCTACTCAGAGTAGAACTAAAATACAGCCATCCTTCAAAATTCACATTTATCCAAAATTTTGCGATATGGTTCTCTAACCAATTCCAAAAATGCATATATTAATGGAAAGTGTTCACAAAAATGAAGATAGAAGTGAAAATAGCAGACAAAAAATGAAGTACAGTATGTCAATGGAAATTACTTACAAAAATGTATGTTTGTCAAAAATCCACATAAAATGCTTTGATTGGGAGAAATTTGCCCTAAAAAGCTGGTGAATTTTCATGAGCATGAAGCAAAAGAATAAGAAGAGAAGCTGCAAAATGTGGAAAACTAAATTGTAAGACTGGAAGAATTAAAAAATCAGAGAAACGATACCAGCAGATCCTTCCATCTCAACTGACAAAGCTCCTCGGCACAGAATGCTTGCAAAACAGAGTTTGTCTGGCCAGATGTGCATAATCGGTCAGTTCTGTTCCTAAGGATGTGATTGATGGCCAGACTGTGTGGTGGGCTTTTTTTAAAAAAAAGTATTTATAATGGTAAATATCATAGTGGTGTACAATGCAATCATTATAAAATCATATTCGTGGTCTGTTAGAAAAAATAGAGATTTGGTAATAAAGCAATGCATTATTCAAAAAGCACAGACTCAATACTTCTCAGCTTGAAGCTATCATAATATTAAATATTAATATTAAACACAGGAAAAATGAAGGCTGTAAATGAAAGGCCAAATAAATAAGTAAATAAAAAAACTCTTAAAAAAAGAAAAGCAAAGGAAGGAAATAAGTTCAACCCTTGAATGTCTGACATGGAAGAAATCTCCGGTTGGAAAAAGAATTTTCAGCTCTGGCTCATAATTTAAATATATGGACTGCTAGCTTTTTTTATAAAAAAAAATAGCTCCCATATTGCCTAAGCTTTGACCCCACTCATTGCTATTTGTTGTATTTCTGTGATGTCATGGAATGTTCACAAACACTAACTGCTGTGCAGGGAAAAAAATCATCCATTGAAATTTGACAGTCAGGGGAGGGCAGTGCCTTCCTTCCTTCCTTCCTTTTCTTGCAGATATTCACGTAAGAACCTTTTACAGAATAGAGGATGGACTCCCATCAACCAAACACTGAAGGAGTGAGAGACCCCCATGCAAAAAGAGGGGAAATGGTAGACATAAAAAAACCACCTCTTATTGTGCAACTGACAGATTCTGTCGCTGAAGGGGTTTATCCAGCATCTTCTGAACCTCTAGGTCCGGCATTTCACTGACAGGATTTCTCAAATTGGAGAAAGAGGAAGGATCCGGTCTGAAAAGGACCACAGCTCAGTATGGTTTAGAACCTGTTTTACAGGTAGAAGCTCAGAGCTTCAGTCTCTTGCATTTTCAGGTAGGACTGGGAATGTCCTGCACCTGTAGTCTTGGAAAGCCACAGCTGGTCAGTGTCAACAATACTTTAAAAAGAAATTGTTGCACAATTTTTCCAAAATATAAAAAATGGCAGCATGGTCAAGCCCCCTGCTGTTGTTATGGAAATGCCTCTCCATGGGACATTTGGTTTCCCCCTCCCCTGGCTGGAGAAGTGTAAAAGGAAGTTTGCCTTTTCCTGAGCCTGACCATTGGTCCACCTAGCTGTATATTGTCTACACCAACAGAAGAAGGAGGAGGAGGAGGAGGAGGAGTTGTTGTTTGGATTTGATATCCCGCTTTATCACTACCTGAAGGAGTCTCAAAGTGGCTAACATTCTCCTTTCCCTTCCTCCCCCACAACAAACACTCTGTGAGGTGAGTGAGGCTGAGAGACTTCAGAGAAGTGTGACTAGCCCAAGGTCACCCAGCAGCTGCATGTGGAGGAGTGGGGAAGCGAACCCGGTTCCCCAGATTACAAGTCTACCGCTCTTAACCACTACACCACACAGGCATTTGGACTCTCCAGGATTTCAACTGGAGGGCACCATGTTGGGAAAGACTACTCTGAATCCTTTTTCAATTCCGTTTCATGCTCCAAACTGCAACACAGCTGACAATTGCCCCCATCACAAATGGGGAAGCAGAGAAGAGGCGGGCTCGCCACTGTGCTGAAAGCATTGTGCACCCGGTGAACATTAAGAAATTGTTGTTTTGCTACTCGGCAAATCTCCAAGGTCAGCAAAGCAAACATTTCACCGCTGACAAATCCTACCTGGGCCAGCCTTCTGAATGATGTCTGTCTCATATTTCAGCCACAGAATCCTTTGCCAAGCAAAAACCTCTGCTCACAAATAATACTACAAACATTTTATAGCTTTGGGTTGGTTTTTTTATTATTATTTATTTGCAAGAATTTTTTCCCCCAATGCAAATGATAAATATTTCTGACATCACTGTAATTAATTTATCCAACCCGCCAGAAGATGGAAAAGTCCAGTAGACTTGTTTTGGGGGTGTTTTCATTTGTGGGAACAGTCTGGGTTTTGTTTCTTTTAATGCAGAACTGCAGAGTCTACCGCAATAGAAACAGCTTTTTAATTATTGCAACAAATCAAGGGTTAGCACCTCGCTATTTGTCTGCATAAGGCTTGCATTCACAGCTCCCAAGAAGGGGGTGTTGGGAGAATTGATTTGTGCTGGAGGTCTGTTAAGTTCGAGCTGAGTAAACTGAGAAGAACTTCCATTTAATTCAATTTATTCTAAATAAATTTCATTCAAATTGGAAAAGAAGCTAATTGCCTCTATGTCTCAATTTT
Source organism: Podarcis muralis (assembly GCF_964188315.1). NCBI lineage: Eukaryota > Metazoa > Chordata > Lepidosauria > Squamata > Lacertidae > Podarcis > Podarcis muralis. The sequence continues at coordinate 19,202,889 of NC_135669.1, forward strand.
GTAGCGCTGAGTGCAGAGATGGCAAAAAAAAAAAAAACCAAACAAACCTGGTGTGTTTGTTATGAGGATCATTTATTTTTAATTATTCTTTATTATGCAGTTTATAAACACAATAGCATTAAGTGTATAATGGCAATGATAAAAGGATTAAAGATTTTCAAAGCATAAGATGAGATAAGTTTGACAAATTCCCATTATACATATTTTTACCAGAAGATTCCAAATTTCAGCTGAGATCATCCTTCTAAAATTGACCCTAATTGAGTTACAGCACATACCAATGTATTTGCACATGGTGCAAAACAGTGACAAGTAGCAAAAGCATTGTCAGTTTCTGTGGTTTTATGTATAGATCTAATTTTATAGGCAAGTTTCTCCATGGGTGCCATATCAAGGGATCAAGGGAAGTAAGGGTCCTACTTGATTTGCCTTGGTTAGACGCCACCTGGAGTACTGTGTCCACTTCTGGGCACAACAGCTGAATACTGGGCACAATATTGACAAGTTGGAACGTGTGCAGAAAAGGTGACCAAGATCATCAAGGGTCTGAAAACCAAGTCTTACAAAGAAGGGTTGAGAGAGTTGGGTATGTTTAGCCTGGAGAAGAGAAGACTCAGAGAGGGAAATGAGAGGCATCTTGAAATACCTGAAGGGCTGTCACATGGAAGATGGAGCAAGTTTGTTTTCTGCTGCTCCGGAGGGCAGGACAATGGATATCTCGTTTGGTAGACCATGAGACTCTTAATCTCAGGATCTTGGATTTTAGCCCCATGTGGGGCAAAAGATTCCTGCATTTTCAGGGGGCTGGACAAGATGATCACTGTGGTCCCTGCCAACTCTTCCATGATTCCACGAAACTGCAAGAAAGCAGCTTCTGATCAAACATTAGGAAGAACACTGGAACGGTCTCCTTTGGAAAGTTGTGGGCACTCCTTCATTTGAGGTTTTTAAAGCAGAGGTTTGATAGCTATGTGTCATAGCTTCTTTATCTGCATTGCAGAAGGATGGACTAGATGAACTTTGGGGTCATTTCCAAATCGGCAGTTCTATGATTCTATGTTTCTATGCCATTTTTTTAAACAAACAAACCAATTATTGTTTTATTTTCATTATACTTTAAAGTTCTCTCTGCAACACAGCCAGGAGGAGATGACACTCCTCAAAAAGACAGGAAGTATAAGCTTACCCATTGGCTTAGGTTTGTCTTCACTCTCCCTTCTTCAGAGCCAAGAAATGTGAGCCTTGGCAGTACTATTACCATGGCCTTGACAATGACCTCCACCTTTCCATCGTAACACAGCCAAGTCAGGGCAAATCTGGCAGGTTTGATTCCCTCCCCAACCCCCAACCCTCCAAAATGTTTATTCTATGTGACTGTGTTGCTTACATAAGGTATTGTTAAGTCTTAAGAGCATTTGAAAGCAGACTGCAGCAGATTCTAGCTGTGTATTATTGCTGTCCATTGTCAAGACTCGAAGATGCTACTCTGTGAAAAAGCACTTTAACACCATGAAAAGGCAATTTTGCCACATTTTTGCTGGCAGCGGAAGACCTCAGTGAGTTCTCCTGTGCAGCACACAGGTCTATTCAAACAAATGTTTGTCACATCCACACTTCTTATTTTGAACTGCACACTTTAAAAAGGGGGTTGTTGTTGTTGTTTTAGTTACAGTGCAAAGTTCTCAGAAATACATAGATGGTCCAACCTAGGGCTCTATCTCCAGCGGTTTCCAACAGATGCCTTTAGAAAGCTTGCAAACAGCACATTGTAGAGAGATTTATTTTCTATAATTAGTCCCAAACATATGGAAACTGGAAATAGAAAATTTGTAAACCTTGAGGTTCCACTTGTCGAATTTCCAATTAATCAATACTTTAAAATTTGGAATGTTTCTTAAAGCAGAAGGTTTCCAGATTCAAGTTGCTAAAAAGGGGGTTGGGGAAAATTAAGAAACCCCAAGCCCCATCAAAGAGATTCCCTGTAAATCAGTGACTGCTGAGGGCACAAAACAGACTTATTAACCAAGTTGCAGAAAGAACATCCAGCTCCTGAGTGGCGAGCACCATCTGCAAGGCAGCTGGGCCCAGCTACTGCAATGCACCATGAAGCTTCAATGAGTTCTCTGTGTCCTAAGCTTCTCGGTGTGAGGCAAACATCCTCATCAGCTGAAATGCCAAACACAACCCTGCATCACATAGCCAGGACCATTTCCCAAAGCAGCAGACAGGAGATTGGAAGCACATTTTAAACCATGGGGAAACGGCATTTTTGTCATGGTCCTAAGAACATCAGAAGAACCCTGGTGAATCAGGCCAAATGCCTAGCGAAGCCAGCATCCTGCTTCCACAGTGGCTGACCAGATGCCTCTTGGAAGGCCACCAGAAGGACATCTCTTCTCCATACTGGTCAGCCACTGGTGACCACTGGTGCCCCCCCCCCAGCATTTTAAAGCCCTCCAAGTTTATGGCCATCACTACAACATGTGATAGCGCATCCTACGGTTTAACTATGTGCTATGGGAAGAAGTCCTTTCTTTTGTATATGTGGAATCTTCCAACATTCATTGGATGGTCCTCATTGGCTTCTAGCTTTAGGAGAGAGGGATTAAAACTGATCTCTGTTCACTTTGCCCACTCCATGAACCATCTTCTACAGCAAAGACTACAGATGCTATTGGACTCCAACTCCCTTCAGCCCCAGCCAGCATGGCAAATAGCCAGGTATGATGAGACTTGGAGTCTAGCAACATCTGGAGGACCACATGTTTCTCTGTCCCTGATCTAAGAAGTAGCATTCTCCACTGCATGCAAGAATAGTGTCTCTACTTAGAAAAGGCATTCCCTCCGTAGAGCATGGAATGTCTCCTCTAAGAGCAGAGATGGAGACCTCTGTGGCCCTCCAGGTGTTTTTGAACTCCACCTTCCATCAGCCCCAGCCAGCATGGCCAGTGATCAGGCCTGATGGGAGCTGAGGTCCAGCAACACCTAGAGAGACAGAGGTTTCCCATCCCTGTCCTACAGCTTCCTACATCCAAGAGCAGAAAACCCAAAGCCACTGGGAAGTTCACAAAGAAGGCATGAAGCAGCGGTGAGGAACCTGCGGTCCTCCAAACGTTACTAGACTACAGTTTCCATTATCCCTAAATATTAGCCAGGCTGGCTGGAGCTGATGGGAGTTGGAGTCCAACAACACCTGGAGTCCCCCATTGCCAGCCTTTCCCACTTGACTGCCACCATTGCCAGCCTTCCCCACATTGCCAGCCCCATCACTAGCATTTCCCACTTGACAGCCACCTGCTGTTGTTTAGTCGTTTAGTCGTGTCCGACTCTTCGTGACCCCATGGACCAGAGCACGCAAGGCACTCCTGTCTTCCACTGCCTCCTGCAGTTTGGTCAGACTCATGTTTGTAGTTTCGAGAACACTGTCCAACCATCTTGTCCTCTGTCGTCTCCTTCTTCTTGTGCCCTCAATCTTTCCCAACATCAGGGTCTTTTCCAGGGAGTCTTCTCTTCTCATGAGGTGCCAAAGTACTGGAGCCTCAGCTTCACAATCTGTCCTTCCAGTGAGCACTCAGGGCTGATTTCCTTCAGAACGGATAGGTTTGATCTTCTTGCAGTCCATGGGACTCTCAAGAGTCTCCTCCAGCACCATAATTCAAAAGCATCAATTGTTCGGCGATCAGCCTTCTTGATGGTCCAGCTCTCACTTCCATACATTACTACTGGGAAAACCATAGCTTTAACTATACAGACCTTTGTTGGCAAGGTGATGTCTCTGCTTTTTAAGATGCTGTCTAGGTTTGTCATTGTTTTTCTCCCAAGAAGCAGGCGTCTTTTAATTTCGTGACTGCTGTTACCATCTGCAGTGATCATGGAGCCCAAGAAAAATCTCTCACTGCCTCCATTTCTTCCCTTCTATTTGCCAGGAGGTGATGGGACCAGTGGCCATGATCTTCGTTTTTTGATGTTGAGCTTCAGACCATATTTTGCACTCTACTCTTTCACCCTCATTAAAAGGTTCTTTAATTCTTCCTCACTTTCTGCCATCGAGGTTGTGTCACCTGCATATCTGAGGTTGTTGATATTTCTTCCGGCAATCTTAATTCCGGCTTGGGATTTATCCAGCCCAGCCTTTCGCTACTGCCACCTACTTGCTCCCATATTTCATACCTCTGTTGCAACTTCAGCAACATTTTCCCTTCACTGCCGAGTGAAGTCAAGGAGTATCTCCATTTTGGCCCCATACCCTTTTGGATAATGGAGATACTGTAACTGATTGACATGTCTAATGCTGCCAGGAAGTTTTCTGCCTCCCTCTCTGCAGCATTTTTTAAACATAATTGAAGGTGGGGGAGATTGTTCAAGGCAGTTTTGGTCCCTGGCCGGGTGTCACTTTCCCCATTTCAAACCTGAGACACAGATGTTTGATGCCGCTCCACTAGGCTGCAAGGCATGCATCTTAGTTAACACAGGCAATTTTATGAATCATGTAATTAACGAGCAGCTCTAATGAACTACCATTCATTTAATGAATACCCTTCATTTTTCAACCTCAGAAAGTGCGTCGGGAGAGGGAGGAGGGGGGGGAAATGAATCAAAAGCAGAGAGAGATTAAAATTCGCTCACCAACAGCACAGATTTGCTCTTTAATCAGGAAAATATGGTGATAATTAAGTGCTTATTTTTCAATTAAGGAAAACTTTGCTAGCTAGAGAAATGGAAAGAGTTGCTCTCTCCTGCCGCTGTAAGAAATGGGTGAGGTGTGGAGAGCCAGCTTTGAAGCAAGGCAAGCAACAAGGGCAGGGAAACAGCTTTAAATCACCAAGGAACCAAATCAGCACATTGAAACCAATATTGTCTACCCTGATTGGCAGTGGCTCCTCAAGGGAGAGTTTGTGCCTTAGATCATTTAACCCAGGAGTGCCTAACCCCCAGTTTGAGGGGTGTGATTTGGGGCCGTTGTGCTGAATGGAAGCATATGGCCTTCTTTTTTTAAAAAAATATAATTTTTATTGGGTTTTCACATTTTTTAAGAACAGACACACACAAATACAACAAAGACAAAACAAGCATAATCTCAAAATCTTATTTTCTTAACCTTATTCCCTGGACTCCCCCCCACCCCCTCTTCATACATCCCTATTCCCATAATTGGCTCAGCAAGTTCTATTTTCCTTAACCTATAATTAATATATATATATTTTAATATGTCTCTTCCTGATTAGTCCCATTCTTCTTATCCCCATCTCTTATAAACATTTAGATTCTTTTCTAAGGTCAGCCCAAGTTCCCTTCCACAGATTTCCCAATTTTAAATGTAGGCCCTATTCACCCAACCCAAAATTCATAACCCTTCTTGCCATTCTGCTTCCCCCTCCCCCCTTCCCAGGTTCAGGTCCCTTTTCAAATAAAAGTCAGCCATAGTTTTTAGTTTTTAGCCTGGATTCCTCACGTCCGAGGCCTTTAAATCTCTTTCAGTTCCTCTCCGTCGGTTTTTTTGGAAGTCTCTTATATTGGTCATCAGATCTCGAAGCAATCCAATCTCCATCACTCCAATTTTTCTTCCCACCAGGATGCTTGGAAACAACTGCTGCCAAAAGTCAACCAGTCTTTCATGTTCAAAAGGAGAGCCCCAGTCATATTTCTTGTGTCCTTTAAGTTCCTGTATTCCAGATACTTCAGGGGCCCCCTCCTTCATCTTTAACATCTTTTGCAGGGTTGTAATCCATGTAATCCAAGATTTTTTTCCCTTGTATTCCACCATTGTAGGCTTTTTGTTAGTATTTTCCATTTGTACTTTCTCCTCTCCTTGCTCTCTTTCCTCCAATTCTTGAGATTTCGCTTCTGTTTCAGCTGCAGAATCCTTTCCTGTCAAATCCTTCATGCATTCAGCAGAGTTGCTTGTTCCTGAGGTCAAGGTCATAAATTGTTTGCTCATAGTCAGACTCTGCTCTTGCAATATTCCCACGAGAAAGAACATCCTGTCAATCTCTGCCTGTAATTTTCCTTCTGCAGCCATTGTAATGACTTTGGAATCCCCCTAGAGGGATTCTGGTTATTTTGTAAACTTTTTCCAACAGTCCAAATCCTTTTTGTTTCTTTCTATCGAGTCTCCAACAACTTTGTTTCAATTTATAGCACTTTTAATTCAGAGAAATATCAGCTAACAAATTTTTAATCTGTCCCTTTGACAGCTCTTTTGACAGCTGTCAATCTCCTCTCTTCACCAGACTCCAACTCGGGACTCCCCCTGATCCAGGGGGGGGGGGGGATTTCACAAAAAAAAATTTAAATTCCAGTCTCACTCTCCAATATAACACTTCTTTTGTTAAATCGTGGAAGATAGTTTCTCTTGAATAGATAAAGGTATCCTTTCCGCCTTAGTTCTCCGGTCCTTCCTTGAAATTGTCTGTAATTAGGGGGGGGGGTGCGGACTCCCTTTTAGCACACCCCCCCGGTCGTCTCAAATTCAAAGGAGAAATTTCTTAAAACCGAATTCCGTTCTACTCACGGGTTAGTCTTTTTCAGTCCAAATTTCAGGGAAGAAAGTCAGCGCTCTCCGGTCGTGGCATACGGCTTCGCTCCACCGAGGTGTCGATCGACTCTCAGCGCCACGCCACCCTCCGTACCCTTTTCGAGGGTCGGGGGCGCTTATGGCACCCACCGAGTCTTCCCGTCCGCAGGCTTCAGCGCCTGCGGTTTCTAAGGGTCCCCACGTCGCCGGCGCGGCAAGACCCATCCTCCGTGGAGCCGATTCCCTCCGCAGCTCGGAGGGAATCCGCCATTTCCCGATCGCGCTAACCCGGAAGTCCTCGAAGCATATGGCCTTCTTTACCCTTGAAGGTCAGACAGAGAAGTGTGAGGTGCTGGCTTTGCACCTATCCCAGGACGAAACAGACACCATGCAAGTGCACAGATACATGCCAGGGTGTCATGTCGATTCACATCAAGGGACAGAGCTGGGGTTCTAAAAGCTTGCTCTATTTTCTGCCAGCCCTTTACAAATTCCCCCACCCCAGTAGTGATAATTTCAGACACACACACACACACACACACACACACACACACACACACACACCTGAAATGCCATGGGGTGTGGGGACCGAAAACGGTTCAGCCACCATACCCAAAGCCTTGATAGACTCAGGGATGGTACCAGAACCCACTGGGACAACCCAATAATACTGAATATGGGAAGGTTCAAGACAAATAAAAATGAAGTACTTCACACAGTGCATAGTTGGACGATGGAATCTGCTCCCACAAGAAGCAGTGATGGCCACCAACTTGAATGGCTTTAAAAAAGCATCAAACAAATTCGTGGAAGAGAAAGCTATCAATGGCTACCAGCCACAATGACTATGTTCTACCTCCACTGTTAAGGCAGTATGCACCTGAGCACCATTTGCTAGGAATCGCATGTGGGGAGAATGCTGCTGCCCTTGAGTCCTGCTTGTGGGCTTCCCAGAAGAGGCATCTGGTTGGCCACTGTGAGAACAGGATGATGGACTAAATTGGCCTTTAATCTGACCAGTCAGTTGGGTTCTTCCAGTGTTTTTTATCTGGACTCCCCTTTATCTGGAATTCCCTAAGGTCTCTAGGGGACCTTAGCAGTAACAAGACAAGAAGAACAAGGACAACAACAACAACAACAACAATTTATTATTTATACCCCCCAAAAAATCTGGCCAGGCCTCCCCAGCCACTCTGGGCGGCTCCCAACAGAGTATTAAAACACAATAAAACATCAAATATTAAAATCTTCCCTAAACAGGGTTGCCTTCAGATGTCTTCTAAAATTTATTTCCTTGACATCGGATGGGAGGGCATCCCACAGGGCGGGCGCCACTGCTGAGAAGGACCTCTGCCTGGTTTCCTGTAACCTCGCAGTGAGGGAACCACCAAAAGGCCCTCAGAGCTGGACCTCAGTGTCCAGGCAGAATGATGGGGGTGGAGACGCTCCTTCAGGTATACTGGGCTGAGGCTGCCCTGTGCCACCATTGTGCCCATGCAAATGTGGTTGGGGAAACTGGTTGCCTCTTTGGTTTATCTATCTCGAGAAGAATAGTCAGAGATTCCGATTGAACATCAGGAAGAACTTTCTGACTGTAAGAGCTGTTCGACAGTGGAATGGTCTCCCACAGGAGATTATGGACTCTTCTTCATTGGAGGCTTTTAAGCAGAGGTTGGATGGTCATCTGTTACAGATGCTTTCGTTGAGATTTCTGCATTGCAGGGGTTGGACTTGATGACCCTTTCAGTCCCTTCCCGCTCTACGATTCTATGATTCTATAACCACGGAAATCTGTTTTGGAGCCTCCTTGTGCTTGTTATTCCACACCACACATCTCAGCTGTTTCAAGCTAATCATGAATATTTTACATCAGAGGGAAGAGATGAAAAGAGAAGGCAAAATGGGAGAGAGGGAAAGTACTTAGGAGGCTGCCCTTTGTGCTAGAACACAGAAGAGAAGGGACGCTGACCGGAGCCTCTGGTTCTTTGTACTTGCCTTTCCTAAATCCGTAAATGGCAAATTAGGGAGCTTCAAAGCTGCTCTGGGACCTGAAGAATGCACACTGCGCTCCCTTGAAAGTGATAGGGATGGAAGTGAAGGGGAAATAGCATAAAGAGCCCATCATGCTATTTGGATACACTGGAGAGATCCAGTGTAGTTAAAGTGTTGGGCCAGGACATGCGTAGACCAGGGTCAAACTCCCTTGGCCATGATACTGCCTGGGTGACCTTGGGCCAGTCACTGCCTCTCAGCCAAACCTTCCTCCCAGGGTTGTTGTGGGAATTAAATGAGGAGCGGAGAAAACCATGTACACAACATTGAGCTCCTTGGAAATAAGATGGGGTATAAATGCAATAAAAACATAAATACATAAATACATAGTCCAACCCCCTGCAATGAGGACTATGCAGCTGTCCCATACGGGGATCGAACCTGCAGCCTTGACGTTATCAGCACCATTCTCTAACCACACTTGTGAAGAAATAGATCTCTTAGTACACTGGAGCTCCCTGCCTATTATTACTAGATGGTCACAGTTTATACAGTTTTCAATGCTCCCTAAACACTCCCCTCCCCCATTTCAGCATGTCTAAATAAGCATGTAAATTTATTATGTGCATTTTGAAAAAACATGTTGGTTTTATCTCTATTGTGGTGGTCTTATTATCCCTACTTGTTTTTAAAGTCTATTTTCAGTTGCAATTTTCAAATGGATATTTCGTGCCATTTCATGTAAACTGCTTAGGGATATTTGTGCAATTAAGCAGTACATAGCTAAATAAATAGATTAAAATGAATGCAGTGGAACCTCCTTCGCAAGCAGTCTGCAAGCAACAGGCAGCACCTGGGCTAATAATATCTTTAAACCTGGCAAGAGTAATCTGCCCCTAAAGGGAAAGGGGGAGAGACAGAGAGAGACCCTCAGTTTTTACTCTGGTTTTTGACACGTGTGTTTTCCAGACCCACACTATTCCTGCGACTGTAATGTGTTTTAGAAGTTTTAAATTTAATATAATAATTATAACAACAACAACAACAACAACAACAACAGGCAGACAAAAGGTTGCTCTCTGTTCCTGGCCTGCACAGAGAATCCCTTCCAGTGATTTAGTTTCTCATGAATTTTGCAGGAGTTTGCAACCATCTTGGCTGGGAAACCACTGAACTTTTCTTACTAGAGTCTACAAGCAGAGATTAGGGAATAATTTCAGTTCAGTTCATATATTCTTCTTACTGTTGTTGTTGTCTTAATTTATTACCTGCCTTAAGGCTCCAGGATAGGTTGCATAAGAGCAGCCTGCTGGTCACAAAGCCCAAACCGATGGCAGGGAGAAACCTACAGGAAGGATTCAAGCACAAGAGTTTGAACCGTTTAAAAGCTTACAATGAATTCACATGTGGTGGACTTACAAAAGGGTAAAAGAGTACAGTATTGGGAAATGATCCATAATGAATTGAAAAAAATGTTTTAAAGTACTTTACCCAAGAGTCCTTCCAGGTGTTAAAAAAGGTTATTTATGTATGCCACTGCTGCAGCCCGTGTTTTGATAGCCCCAAAATGGAAAATGAGTGAAGTCCCAACCAAAGAAGAATGGTAACTTAAGTTGACAGAATATGCACAGCTTGCAGACTTAACATATAGAATAAGAGACAAGAAGCACATACGTTTAGAAAAGATTGGAAAATGTTGACATGAATATATGGGAAATAACTGTGTACAGCTGAAAACGCTGGCAGCATTAAGAAAAATTCAACAGTGTAAATAAGTTGTGATGGACGTAATAATGGAATACTGAATGGTATAGTTTCTGTAAAATATGCAGGGACGTATGATATGTAAAATGAACTGTGGAAAGAGAAGAAGGGAAGTCACTGATATTTTAAGGATGTAAAAATGAGTGTTTTAAATTGTAAAACATAAAATTTAATTAAAATTATATACGAAAAAAATAAAAACTTACAATGAAAAAATGCAGTCACAAAGAACAGGATGGGTCCTAAGAATATGCATCTCATGGATATATAAGAATATGCAGAAATGGTGGGAGAATTCAAGGAACCAGGAAAGGGGAAGAAGGGAAGTCATTGAATGTTTTTTATTAAAAGAAATATGTCAACGGTGGAAATGTATATTTGAACGTGAATGTGACTTTGGAAATGGTAATAATGAAAATTATAAATAAAATTTAAAAGGGCCATCAAAAAGAAAGAAAAGAATATGTATCTCAGGTTCCAAAGGGCAGGGTAAAGGGGTGCATCCTATCTAACTGGCCCTTCCCGCAACAATATATCAACCGAAATGAAACTAACCTCTGAAAATCGCACTGCTCTGAATGCGGTGATGTGGTTCTGCAAACCAAATACTGTGCAGAAAAGTGCACATTTTAGGGGAAAGTCTACACTTAAAGACATGTACATTAGTGATTAGTGAACATAACAAGCAAAAGTGCATTCTATTTGGCAAAAAGGCATACATACAGCAGGTGGCGCTGTGGGTTAAACCACAGAGCCTAGGACTTGCCGATCAGAAGGTTGGCGGTTCGAATCCCCGTGACGGGGTGAGCTCCCGTTGCTCGGTCCCTGCCCCTAGCAGTTCGAAAGCACATCAAAGTGCAAGTAGATAAATAGGTACCGCTCCAGCGGGAAGTAAACGGCATTTCCGTGCGCTGCTCTGGTTCGCCAGAAGTGGCTTAGTCATGCTGGCCACATGACCCGGAAGCTGTCTGCGGACAAACGCTGGCTCCCTTGGCCAATAAAGCGAGATGAGCGCCACAACCCCAGAGTCAGTCACGACTGGACCTAATGGTCAGGGGTCCCTTTACCTTTTTTACAGTATGTGTTTAGGTTAGGAGTGCACTAAAATGCCGGTGAATTTCCACAAATTTCTTTGGAGGGGGGACTTTGTAAACTGATGCGGAAATGTGGAGAACTGAATAGAAGATTGGAAAAAATGAGAAATGGGGTGGAACCACAAATGGGCACATTCATCCATCCCTATCTTCAGGACAAAGCACTGGAAAGAAAAGCACTTTTTGCAATGTTGGAATTTGAACAGAGATGGGAGTATACCCTTGCTGCTGACTTCTTTTCAGCTTCCTTGTCCCCCTCCCCATCACACAGAGAAATGTTCTTTGGAAGCAGAGTCTGCACAGATAGGAGCCGTTTTTACGTCAGCCAGGCCAGCCTGTGCTCTAGCTAAGAATAAGCTTTTGCAAAAGCAGGAACCACGGAAATAAAAGAAAATGCAGAAGCTGACAGAAAAGCAAACAGCTCTTGATGCCTGATTAAATGGGCTGCTCCGGAAAATCTTCCTCAATAAAGAAGTCATTGTTTTACAGTTTTCTGCAGTCCTCGCTCTCTTTATCTCTGGGACAGTCACAGTCGTGTGTGAAAGAGGAAAGTGTGTGATAAATTGTAGAACTGCAGGAGGTTGCCTGATTATGGTTGGCTAGAGGGTCATGAAGGACAAAGAAAAACTGGGGAATGATCTATCACTTTTTGTAAAGAGGAGAGTGGGGTGGGAGGCAGAGGTTGCTAATGCAACCATTTTCTGTCTTTATCTTCTTTCCTAGCGATTCATATTCATGTTCAAATCTGCCTCAGAGTTCTTCTTCCACCAGCATTCCGGAAAGCTGGTGTTAGTTGGTAAACAACATCAGTAAACTGTAACTAATCTTTTGCTGACTTGCTCTGCTGTCACGGAACATTTTCATTGCCGAGGAGTAAAGTGTTCAGGCTTTGAACATTGGTCAAATAAGTGTTGCTGTTGCGAAGGAAGCGACCTGTCAGTTTGACTGGTTTCCCACCAGCAGGGCTGTGTGGTGGGTGTGCTCTTGGTGGGAACGAAAGACTGGCTGGATAAAGTGGATCTCCTTCAGAATACAAGAACATAAAAAGAGCCAAGATGGAGCAGAATATTGTTTCTCACAGTGGTTAGCCTCTGCAAAGTCCACAAACAGGTAAAAGTAAAGGTAAAGGGACCCCTGACCATTAGGTCCAGTCATGGCCGACTCTGGGGTTGCGGCGCTCATCTCGCTTTACTGGCCAAGGGAGCCGGCGTACAGCTTCCGGGTCATGTGGCCAGCATGACTAAGCCACTTCTGGCGAACCAGAGCAGCGCACAGAAATGCCGTTTTTCTTCTCGCCAGAGCGGTACCTATTTATCTACTTGCACTTTGACATGCTTTCGAACTGCTAGGTTGGCAGGAGCAGGGACTGAGCAATGGGAGCTCACCCCATCGCAGAGATTCGAACCGCTGACCTTCTTATCGGCAAGTCCTAGGCTCAGTGGTTTAACCCACAGTGCCACCCGTGTCCCAAACAGGACTCATAGGCAATTGGCCCACCCTGGTGTTGATCCCCAGCAACTGGCCTTTCAGAGACAGACTTCCTCTGTAGGTCTACTTACAAGTAGGTATCTGTGTTGGTCTGCCGCAGTCGAAACAAAAGAAAAGAAAAATTTATGAGCTTTCATGTGCATGCACACTTCTTCAGATACCAATAACAAACTTAGTTGGTTTCTAAGGTGCTGCTGGAAGGAATTTCTTTTTTATTGTTTCCTCTGTAGGGAGATCTCACTCTTATAATTTAGACATCATGAGGGCTAACAGCTATTGATAGACCTCTTCAGTTCTCTCCATGAATTTGCCTAATCCCCTTTTGTAGCCATCTTAGCTAATGGCTACCACTGCAACTTGTGACAAGGAATTCCATAACAATGGTGAAATAAAAAAAAAATAAGGTTTTATATATAAAAACCATTTTGTCCCTCCCAAATTGTTCTCAAATATTTCTCTGCAAGGTCGAAGGAAAATGGAAAAGCCTCCCCATTGTCTTTTTGTTCACAAATCCTATCTTAAGGGTATGTCTGTGAATGAACAGGGTGACCCTGTAACCTGGCTCAGGAACTAAGTATTTATCATTACAAAAGACTGGCCAGGCTCCCCAGGTAATCCAACCAAGTGACCATTAACAGGTAACCTGCCAGACAGGAGATAAACAATGCACTCAGATTTCTGTTGTAGACTGCCCTTTCTGTGATGTAGGTATGATGTATCTGGGGGTGGTCTTGGACTCCAAGGTGGGCAATTAAAAATGTCTATATAAGGGCGGGCACACCTTGGTTTGAGGTCCTCCTCCTTTCCTGCGTGTGAGGGGAACACCCTGTTGCAACATTCAATAAAGATCAGGTTTACTAGCTGCTTTGCTTCTCAATATTCTCTGGTTGGCCTCTGTTATTTTCTCCGACTGATGGAGAACCTACAAAGGACTCTATAAGGGCTCTTGTGTCCCCCATAAGGGAATAAGGGCAGATTTTTGTTTATTATGATGGGCTGTGTTTGGAGTACTTCATTTTCTCTTTCCTGAATCTGCTGCTAGTTGGCCTTATTGGCTGACACACACACCCCTCCCAGGTTATAGCATTATGAGAATGGGTGAGGCAGTTCTGAGTCTCTCTCTCCTTTCTCCACATGATGTCCCATTTTATAACCCCCTGTGGTGCAGTCACGTTTTGCCGCAAGCTTCAAAGACTTCAGCTTTTCCTCATAGGGATGATGTCCCAATCACCTGATTCAGTTTGGTACAGCATTGAGTGGAGCACCCAAAAATTACAGAATGAACAGACGAATTTCCAAGGCATGCAGAAAGTTAAATCTGCAGCTTTGCAGCAGACCTGGGATGGCGATGCAGTTGTAGTGTGCCATAAGTTGGAGGCCTCCGACTCTTGGTGTGCTGTAAATCCTGGGATCAGTTGAATCTAATCTAAACTCCATACTCAACCTAAGCAAAGTCCAGCCAAGAGGAAGAAAGAATCTGCTCTTAACAGAAGGGAGAGAAAATTTCACTGAAAGAGGAATGGCAGATTAAACTGTTTGACTGTTTGGAACTTGCAAAAATGACAGAAAAAATCAGGAATCAAACAAACCAAAAGTTTATAAAGGAGTGGGAGTGTTACAGGGGGTATTTAAAGAAAACAATGTTCCCAATTAAAATCTTGGGATTTGACTGATTTTTGCAAATTACATGAGTGATGGATAATGTATTTTATACAATATTGATGATTGTGAGATAAAGGATGCAGTAAAAGGGAGGGGGAGGACCTGTCATGAAGTAGAGGGAAGTCACTTTCAAAAAATAGAAGATTATTTAACCATGACTTAAGGCTCCGAAGATATAAGGTGTTGAACATCTTTATTAAGTATGGGTGACTTTTCATGATTTTTTTCTTTTTACTTCCTGTATTCTATGTTGTTTTGAAGATGGATGGAATAGTTGTAATATCTAACAAAACCAACAAAAAGCATTGTGTGTGTGTGCTTTAACAGTAATTTCTGTTTTCTTAAGATTTTATTTTTTTTAATCAAAGATTTCCAAAAGGTTGGTGGGTTTTTTGGGGTTGTTTTTTTTAAAGCTTTCGTCCTCTTTTCTCTTGTTTTCGACAAGCTTGTAGCATTTCAGGTGTTTGAGGGTAGGAACTGGACTCAGCCGCGTGAAACCAAAAGCTTTCAAGGTCTCCCCATATTTCCCCGCAGAAAGCTGTGTGAAAAAAGCTCCAGAGGAGATTGTGCCCCCTTTGACCTTGGCAAGACATAAGCAGGCAAATCTCTGAGAATGTAATTGTGCTTTTAAGGGGAATGCAGCCCTTTTGACGAGCTTAATTTCTAACCACTATCTAAAAAAGCAGAAAGCACTTTGCCCTTTTCCCAGTTTGGACAAGTGGCCTCCGTCTCTCTCTTTGATCCACTCAGACCATCACATCTTCCTGAGCATCACCCATCAAAGGAATCTGCTGCCAGCGCTCAGATGTTAAGTAGCAGCAAAAGTCACTTTGACCCGGCATTTCATCTCCCTGTTAATTAAAGACCTCCATTACTTCTTGAAGTGCAATATTTATCCCTGCTTCCAGCACTGAAGGACAACTTGCAGCATGACTTGACTCCTGGATTGAAAACTAAAAGTTTTTTTCACCACCCACTGCTGTTGCTTTGCGGTGACCCCTACCCCTTCTCCAACCTCTGGTCATAGCTTTGGAGGCCATGATCTAACAAAATGCTGTGTGACTTTCATTAAACGTGGTTCCGTATAATCCTGGATACGCCCTGGCTGCAGAAGGATTTCAGTGTGACTTAGCAGGGCTTTAATGCTCAGCAGCCCTCGAGAACACAAAATTGGAAAAATGTTATTTGTGACCAAGGTTGCCATCTGATAGACGCTCACACGGGAGCAAGTACATGAATGCAGTGGTACTTCCTTCCAAGCAAACAAAGCTAGAATTGAATGTGAAGGCTGCCATCTCATACCAGCAATAAGGCTTGTTAGCAAAGTGAGATTTACTTTGGAGAGAGAAAAGAAAAGGGGGGGGGACATGGGCAGGCTGCACATACCCAGTTTGAAAACAGGTGGGCATCAGTTACTTGTATAACTAAGTCCTGTTCCATTTCTACCAATGGGAAATAGTGGCCAGGACCCATGAGAGTGTCAGGAGCTCGTCCTACTCTCAAGTAGGACCCTGGCAGAGACACATGCCCGACTGGCATGTTCTCTCCCCCTGGTCATTTGTTCAGGAGCTTCATAAGCTTTCTTCAGCCCGAACATCACAGCGACCGAGGCCAACAGACATCGGCACACTTAGGGATCCGCAGAGTTTTCGCAGCTTGCGTAACAGACCTCAGCAACTCAGCATTTTGGCTAATCTACTTTATTTACATATAAACACACATGGAGCACTGCAACATGGCTCCCTCTCTCTTTAGCATCAGACAGCAAAGAGAAAAAGAACAAAGGACAATAGTCCCACTTCACGGAAAACAGTAACACAAACATCCTGTCTCCGTCACTTCCCACTCTGTGGAGTCAAAACATACACCGTCATGGGATAGACAAAAATCCCATGACTGCAACCATGGAGCAGGAATTCTAACAGGGAGAAATGGCTGTCATTTAACTACCAGGCAAAATGCAAAGTGCTGGTTCTGGTGTGTAGCTTGGGACTAGGATAACTAAAGGATTTTCACATAGCCAGCTGAGTCGGTAGAGCATGAGACTCTTAAAGTCATGGCTTCAAGCCCCATGTTGGGCAAAAGATTCCTGCATTGCAGGGGGTTGGACTAGATGACCCTCGTGGTCCCCTCCAATACTATGATTCTGCCAGAGATGGCCTTTAGTGTTTAGTGTGCTGAGAGTTGTTAGGAAAGCCCCTTTCTCCTCACAGAGCTACAATTCCCAGAGTTTCCCAGGAAGAGGGATTGATTGTTAAACCACTCTGGGAATTGCAGCTCTCCGAGTGGAATAGGGGTCTCCTAGCAGCTCTCACCTGTCACCACTCTTCATAAACTACAGTTCCCACGGGAATTGGGGGAAGCCATGGCCATTCAAAATGGTATGCTGCTGCTTTAAATATACCATGGAGCCATTGTGCTGAACTTTAACAGAAAGAAATACTATATATATAAAAAAGCACCATTTCTCAAATCTGCATTTTCTACAAGAAAAATGTTGACTCTGAAGCCTGCCCAACAAAGAGTGATATGAAATTCTAACGTATGCCACTGGAACCAAAATCCAGGCCAATGAAAATCTGGGATTGGCATTACAAAGAGGGAGGTCTCTCCCCCATCCCAGGGCGGGGGGGGGGGGGACGACGACTTATATTTGAAAAGTATGTTAACGTTACGGTATATATCCGATCTCCCGATCAGTAAAGAGGCAAGACTTCACCTGCGCTCTGCTTACAATGCAGTCACGATCGCGCGCCGTATTAAAGGCTGGTAATTCCAGCAAATCGGAGAATTAAGGAATGTAAGAAGCGGATTAGAGCAAAACTCCTCAGCAGCCGGGTTAATACTTCCAGAACTTGACAAGGCTCTTGTCATCTTGAAGGCAAAAATAAGAACATGAGACATTTGGCTGTTTTTTCAGAACCCATAAGGCAATGGGAGTCTCCAAAGACACAGCAGTTCCCACTGGCAAGGTTGGTACCTAGCCAACTTGCTGGGTGCCTTAGAGCACAGGTCCTCAACCAGTGGGTCAGGATTCCGACGTTGGGTTAGAAGGCCATGGTGAGTCTCAGCAAAGCCATTGATGCTGTCTTAAGGTAAAGGTAAAGGTACCCCTGCCCGTACGGGCCAGTCTTGCCAGACTCTAGGGTTGTGCGCTCATCTCACTCTAGAGGCCGGGAGCCAGCGCTGTCCGCAGACACTTCCGGGTCACGTGGCCAACGTGACAAGCTGCATCTGGCGAGCCAGCGAAGCACACGGAAACACCGTTTACCTTCCCGCTAGTAAGCGGTCCCTATTTATCTACTTGCACCCGAGGGTGCTTTCGAACTGCTGCTGTCTTGGATTCCAGCTAAGGCTCACCAAACCAAAGAATACAGCGGAATACAGTTTCTCTGGGCAAAAACACATTCTTCTGATGACAGACTCGTTCCTTCAGTTTCCATGAGTGGCTGGAGAAAGGCAGGAGCCCTTTTTCTCTCTCTCAAGAAAGAAGATACAGGGCTTAGGGAGCTCTCTATGGAGCAGGGACCCTCTGTTCACTTTTGAGTCTGTTTCTCTGGCTTTCTAGACTTCATCCAGAACTGCTCTGCTGGGGACTAGAATGCAGAAGTGTCCACTGCATTGGTTAGCTCAGCTGCACAGCGGCTCAGCTAACCTAATAAAAAGTACTAATGGTTCTTAATAGCTTCTAAGCCTTTTGGCTAAGAACAACTGTAAAAATAACTGGGTTGTTGTTGTTTTTTAGTAGTAATCTTCAGGCAACACTAGGTATATATTGCCCTGTGAATTGCCATTTTAGGATTACTAATGTGCCTCATTAGCATTACAGCATAAATCGCATGGAAGTGGGTCAGAGGTGAGCCTTGGGTCTGGACCAGTTGAAGACCACTGCTTCAGAGCACTTCTGGAAACTGCAAAGCTGCGGGGGAGTCTCAAAGGGTCAAGGGTGGACTTTGGTAATGTGGTGTCCTGAGCGAGGATGAAATCACCTCCCCCACCAATATTTCTTATTTTCACAATAATTCCTTTTGGTACAGTTGATTTTTAATAGATCCTCTCAGTATGTACCCATATTTTCCAGGGCAAACTTGCCCAGCTCCTTCAAACATTTGTCGTAAGGCTTAGTTTCCAGATCCTTGATCATCTTGGTTGCCCTCCTCTGCGACATCAAATGTACATGGTTAGTCTGGGGATCTGGAGGTCCTTTGCTCTAAGTTTTTACCCTATGCAAACCCCTTTCTGTAAGCTGAGTTGCACCCCAACTACAACAAAAGTCACACAGTCTTCTCTTGCTTAAGAATGCCAGGCTCTACTTGGCAGTGCACTCTTTCTGACAAGGAGAAGGCAGACTTAAGTCCTCGTATGATACTTAAGAACATCAGAGGAGCTCAGCAAATGATTCTGAGAGGCCCACAAGAGGGGCACGTAGATGAGAGCTGTCTCCTGTTGTTGCCCCCAGCCCAGCAACTGGTATTCAATGGTAGACTTCTTCTGCTAGTGGAAGTCCCATAGAGCCATCTTGACTAATAGCCAGCAAAAGACTTCTCCTTCGTGAATGCCTTGCCTAGCTTATCCCTCTCGCCCAGCTACTGTCCAGTCCTCCTTCCCCATTCCAAAAAGCAGCTGTAGCATTTCCACACAACAAACTTCATCCAAGCTGCATCCAAGCTGCTTAATTCTACACACATTTGCTAGGTTCAACGGTGCTTGTTCCCAACTAAGCATGCCTTAGGGAACTCTGGTGGATCAGTGCTGGAGCCCTCCATTGTAGCCAAAACATGAAAATTATCCTAATCCGCTTTTCTGAGTTTCTGAGTTCTGTTCCAATGAGATTAAAGAGGAAGAAAAACACTGCAAATTTCCCCACCCAGTGGGAAATGCAGACCCCTCAAGGAAAGAGGACTGATCGCAGCAGATTGAGCTGTGGGCTCAATCTGAGGCGCAGCTTGCAGGTTTTAAAAAATGTGCATCTGCTTGCTTGCAGAAGCTTAACAACGAAGGGGAAGGTTCAAGAGTAATACTCTTAAAATTCATATCCCCAGCAGATACACACACACAAGTCACACTGGGAGTGGGCTACGTATCGGCAATTAAATCGTCGCTTAATATTTTGATTTTGACAGCTTAAAGGTAAAGGTAAAGGCACCCCTGCCTATACGGGCCAGTCTTGACAGACTCTAGGGTTGTGCGCCCATCTCACTCAAGAGGCCGGGGGCCAGCGCTGTCTGGAGACACTTCCGGGTCACGTGGCCAGTGTGACATCGCTGCTCTGGCGAGCCAGAGCCGCACACGGAAACGCTGTTTACCTTCCCGCTAGTAAGCGGTCCCTATTTATCTACTTGCACCCGGGAGTGCTTTCGAACTGCTAGGTTGGCAGGCGCTGGGACCGAACAACGGGAGCGCACCCCGCCGCGGGGATTCGAACCGTCGACCTTTCGATCGGCAAGCCCTAGGCGCTGAGGCTTTAACCCACAGCGCCACCCGCGTCCGTTTGACAGCTTAACCATCATCAAAACAGCTTAAGGCCTAGCAGGAATGTTGGAGCAGTTTGGGTTTGAAAATTAAGACAATTAGAGGAAAGGCTCACTCTTTCCTCCCCGGTTGAAATTAGGAGGCAGAAGCTGTGAATCAAAGTCATGCCATGCTGGGCAAGACAGTGATCCATATCATCACCAGGGGGGCAAAAGGATTGCATCACTCTTCGGGGGAAATGGGAATTCTACACACACCACTTGGCAGGGCAATTTGTACAACCAATTTCCCAAGTAGTCATGCATACAGCAGAGCACTGAAAAAAATGCTGCCTTGCATTTGTACAACCAATCTGAAGGCTGGTTCATCTATCTCAATAATGTTCGCATCGGGGTTCCCAGTGTGGTACTCTCTAGATGTTGTGAACAAACCCTGAATCAGGAAGTCCTTGACTGGTTCAAAACTTGTCTCTGCCATAAAGTTGTAATTAGCCCTTGACAAACTGCTGGCTGTGTTCTCCTGTAACGTTGAGCTGTAACATAGTTTAGCCTTCCATGCATGAGCTTCATGTGCTTTCCCCTCCCATCTCCCTGAATTGCAGACTGGAAGGGCTCGTATCTGTTTTCAACTAACCACAGTTTCTTGTGTCCAAACTTGGATAACTTGTGGCTAGCATGCTACCTATGGTTTACTAAAGCAAACCAACTTCCAGCTGGGTTTAATACAATACAAAGCACTACTCTGTTCCGAACTTAAAAATGGAAAGTGTAACACTGGTGGTCAACAAAAGAGGATTAAAGAATGTCTCAAGGCAAATCTTTAAAAATGTAGTATAAACACTGACAACTGGGAAACACTAACCTGCAAGTGCTCTAGTTGAAGATCAGCCTTTACCAAAGGTATCATGGGCTTTGAAGACACTCGAACCCTGGACACAAGGGAGAAATGTGCTAAGAGGAAGGCACGCTTGGCAAATCCACACTGTAATCAACTCCCGCCCAGAAACCAATGTCCCCACTGTGGAAGGACGTGTGGATCCAGAATTGGCCTTCACAGTCCCTTACGGACTCATGGTTAAAACTGTGTTTAAGGAAGACAATCTTACTCGGCTATGAGTGATTGCCAAAGAAGACTTTAATGGTCTGCAGCAGAGCCTCTGCTTAGGTGCTCAGATTGCTGAGCAAACGGAACAGGGTAGCTCTTCACATTTGATAAATCCAATTCCAATTACCGTATATTGGGCAAACTTTTTCCACTGGTATTTTTCAACAGACTTTGAAAACTCGTCTTCATTCTGCTGCCTGTCATGTTCCATTTATTTATTGATTATTTAAGCAACGATGGTGTAATTATTTGAACTGTTTATATTATGCTTAGCTTTATGCTAGGCTGGTTGTTGTCTCCCCAGCCTGCTTTTTCCTGTGAATTTGGGGTATATAAAAAGTTTTAGTTTTTTGTTTTGCATTGTTCTCACAATTATTTACTTTTGATATTTTTATGCCCCTTTCTGAAGGGTTTTCTCTTGAAAAGCAGCTTATTGACTAATCAAATATATAATGACCCTGCCTTGCGCCAATAAACCTTGGAAAACACTAGAAACTATGATTATTCGACAATAGATGTGAAAACCTCTGATTGCCTTCTCATGTCCATGCTAGAGGGGAAGAGGGGGAAGCAAGGAATATTCCATTGCCTCTCAGTTTCAGCTATGCCCTGTGGTGAATAACTTACTTCACATGTAGATGGTCCCAGACTCAATCTGAGGTGTCCCGAATTAAAAGGATTTCAGATAGCAGAGCCAGAAATGGTTGTGAGGCATTGGAGCAGAGCTTAGTCTAAGTTTCACATGAGAGCCAGTGTGGTGTAGTGGTTAAGAGCAGTAGACTCATAATCTGGGGAACCGGGTTCGCGTCTCCGCTCCTCCACATGCAGCTGCTGGGTGACCTTAGGTCAGTCACACTTCTTTGAAGTCTCTTAGCCCCACTCACCTCACAGAGTGTTTGTTGTGGGGGAGGAAGGGAAAGGAGAATGTTAGCCGCTTTGAGACTCCTTCGGGTAGTGATAAAGCAGGATATCAAATCCAAACTCCTCCTCCTCTTCTTCTTCTTCTTCTTCTTCTTCTTCTTCTTCTTCTTCTTCTTCTTCTTCACATCCTCCAGCTTACTGCCCAAGCAGCTGGCCTAACCTTCCCCCCACCAAAAAAATATACATCCCTCCCCAGAATTTCTTCTAACTGAGAAAAGGAAGAAAACAGGAGGGGAAGGAGGAGGAAATGACAGAAAAGAAGAAGAGGGAAATGGAAATAGATAGGAATCACAATAAAGAAAGATGGCAAAGAAGGAAAGGAAATGAGAAAGCAATCATAAAAGAAATGGGGGAGGTCTTTGCAAAGAATTTCAGAGGTAAAATGTAATACAGTTATACCATGGTTGTCAAATGGAATCCATTCCATTCGACTTCCGAAAACATTTGACAACCAAGGCATGACTTCCAATTGGCTGCAGGAGCTTCCTGCACTCAACGTCAGATGTTCGGCTTCCAAAGAACGTTCGCAAACTGGAATGGCATTCAGGAGCCAAAATGTATGAGTCGTAAGGCATTTGGGATCCAAGATACAGTGGAACCTCGTTTGTCAAATGCTTCGAAAGTCAAACGTTTCAGCTTTTGAACGCTGACAACCCAGAAATGAATGCTTCCCTTTTTGAACGCCCCTCAGAAGTCGAATGGCTTCTGAGGCGCGTTTCTCCATTTTTTCAATGGATTTTGCTGACTGGCAATTGCACCTTGATTGTTGAACGTTTTGGAAGTCAAACGTCTTCTGGAACAGATTGCGTTCGACAACCAAGGTTCCACTGTATACTAATTGTATCAAGCTGAAGAGAGTAACCCCAGGTCTCAAGAGTGTGAGGTGTGTGGAATTCGGCCCTCTAGATTTCTGTCTGGCCCTTGGAATTCCCCCTAGGCCATACCCCTGCTTTCCAAGCCACCCCTCTTATTGATCATGCTTGGCACCTTCTTTGGTAGAAATGTTTACTGGTAATGCAGTGGTGCCTCTTGCTTGTCTGAATGGACAGTTTCAAGTGAGTCTGTGGTTGTAGAAACCTTTGAATTTTGTGTGGCTGGACTACAGCCTGCTGTGCAAAGGTAAAAGTCCTTTCCATTACTCCACCCACTTTTCCCACTGTCTCTCCGCCCACTTCTTGCCCCTCCCACCACTGGCATGTTCTCCCCTCCCCAGCTTTGGTCCTTGGGCTGAACAAGGTCACGTTAATAAAGTTAGTTAGACTGAAAGGAAACTAGTTGTCTTCATTTTCTATTTTATTTAAGTTAGCAAGCGAACTCCCTATTAAACTTCATATTGCCTAACTTCACCAAAAAATCCCACCTACAATTAAATTTCCGTCACACATAATCTTCCTGGCTGCATACCGGAGCCAATTAAATCCCACTTTGGAGAGCCATTGATCTTCAGTCTGTACAGTGCTGGGCTAGTGGGAGCAATGAACTGGCTCCGGGTAAAGCAGAGATGTCTGTTCCTCTGCAAGATGGGGATAACAATGACTTATTGTCATTATGCGGATCCCTGAAATAATGCGTGTGAAGAGAGCATTTTCAAAAGTAGTACATTATTTTTATCATCTGCAGCACCCACACATCTGGCAGGAGACTCTGTTCAAGATCGTAAACAGAATTACAGTTGGGTGACTCCATTTCTAAGATTTCACTGTTAGGGGTCATCCACGCTTATGCTTGCCCTGTGCCTAGAAAACAGGGATCCAAGCAGTTTTTCATTTGTCCCACTTCTTTCTCCAGGAAAACTCCCTCTTTACTGCTGAATCGGAACAAACACCTATCCACAGAAACCCCAGTTGATGTTTGCTCCTTTCAGCTGTAGAGATCAGGTTTTCCTGGGAGAAAGCAGTGGGCAAGTGGAAGTCTAGGTGTACCTTTCGTTTCCAACTCTTTATATTAGCTTGTACCTATTCTAGCCTTACTCTGAGCAGACCCACTGAAATTTATAGGTCTGTTTAATTTAGGTTCATTAATTTCAGCGAGTCTACCCTTAGTAGAAGTTGGTTGGATATGATCCATCTTCTTCAGCACTTTGAGCTGCCTGGCAGATGTGAATATTTAAGAGGAGTTAGATACCACTTATATCTTCCCCATGAAATGGACTCATTTTTTTGCCACATCTCAAACCAACTTTCCTGAAAGTGCCTAATAGGACAATGGCACAAACTCAAGTGTGTCCTATGAGGGAACACCCACAGAAGCAGAGAAATCATTGCCCACTTGAATTCCTCATGCTGGTACTGACCCTCTCCCAAACTCTGGGGTTACTCCAGTTCCACCTCGGATTTGTTTGGATGTTTTCTTGAAGCCTTCCCTTCATCCCTCCTGGCTCCTTGGGCTGGTTTTTGAGGACTCCATGCCTTGCAACAAATCCACAATGCTTTGCTTTTCATTCCTGATGGCAAGTTGGAGTGGCGTGCACCCAGCATTGTCCTCCAGCTCCAGCAGTGCCCCAGCATCCAGCAAAGTCTTTACGATGGCCACGTTGTCTTTGAGCACTGCAAGGTGTGTGGGCGTCCAACCCACCTTGTTCCTGATGTTGACATCTGCCTTGTGCTCAAGGAGGTTGAGGATGCTGAGAAAAGCCCCCCGCTGTACTGACAGGTGGAGTGGAGTCCAGCCCAAATTCTCAGCTGCATTGGGGTCCGCTCCGCTCCTTAGCAACTCAGAAATTGCAGCTGCCTCACTGTAACGTGCTGCCAAGTGGAGGGGAGTCCAGTCCAGGCTTCCTCTGGCATTCACTTTGCCATGGTTGTCCACCAGGAGGTGGATGATGTCCACATAGCCTTCAATGGAAGCCAGGTGCAAAGGTGTCCATCCTTTGTTTGTCCTCAGGTCCACAATGGCTCCATATTTTATCAGCTTCTCACAGATAAGGTATTTCCCTTTTGCTACAGCCATATGCAGAGCGCTGTAGTGATTCTGGTCCAGGCTGTTGACTTCAACGCCGTTCTTCAGAAGGTACTGGACCACCCTAAATTTGCCTTTCTCCACAGCGAGGTGAAGAGGGGTCCGGAGGTTTCTCTGCTTCCTTTCCAGGTCTGCGCCTTGGCTGGCCAGCATTTTAACGAGCTTGATGTGCCCATAACAAGCTGCCAGGTGCAAGGCAGTCCGTCCCTCATTCTCCTGAGCATTGGGATCAGCCTGGCGTGAGAGGAGAACCCGCACCACGTTCTCAAAGTTGTTCTGAGAGGCCAAGTGAAGGGGCGTCCACCCATCAAGTTCTCGGGTATCGACGTTGGCCTTGTGATCGAGTAGGAGACGTGCAATCCTGTCGTCTCCGTTCTGAGCCACAAAATGGAGAGGTGACCAGTTGTCCTCATCAGCCATGTTGACATCTGCACCATGTTGGATAAGGAGCAAGATGGTCTCCAGAGACCTCTTTTGGACAGCCAGGATGAGGGGTGTGTAGCCACAGGCTATCCTCTTGTTGACATCAGCTCCCTGCCTCAATAGGAATTTCACCTTCTCCAGGTTTCCTGAAGCAACCATGAGGTGAAGGGTGTCTTCGTGGCTCTTGCTCACTTCTTCTGACGTTATCAGAGCTTCCAAGCTTTCAACCTCATTCTGAGGGAAACAGTGGGATTGATCCTTCTCATTCTCAGCTGAAACAAAATTAAAAGGGGCTGAGAACATAACCAATGAGAACTGGTGATATCAGGCACTTTGGTTCTGCTGAAATGTGGCCCAATGCCACCTATGAAGTACTACTGTCAACTGCTGTGGCCAAGCTATTTATTAATTTTATTAATTTATATCCCACCTTTCTTCCAAGGAGCTAAAAATTTCATAGATGGTTCTTCCTCTCCCCATTTCATCCTCACAACAACCCAGTGAGATAGGCCGAAAAGATGGTGACTGGCCCAAGTTCACCCAAGTTTGATTTTCATGGCAGAGTGGGGATTTGAATCCTGGTCTCCCAGGTTCAACACTCTAATTAATTAATGTACCACGCTGGCTCTGATATACGGCATGATCCATCTCTGTCATGTATGGTGCTAATTTTGCATTCTAGGATCTGTAAATATTTGCTTGTGCCATTCTCTACATTCTCAAGCAGACAGAGCTTTCCTACTGGATTGGTCAGCAATAAGAAGTCCTTCCCTTGGTCATTTTCATTAGAAACACAGCTGCCCCCACATATCCAGTCAGTCTGTGAAGTCGTCCAAATTGTGCATTGTGACCCACATCTCCAATACAACTGATAGTAATGTTTACCTTGTGCCCCAAGTAGTCACTTCATGTCTTACCCCAAGCTTATTTCCTGCTCCCATCAGAATTATACTGCAGGTTGCAACAAGGAGCAATGCATTCTTCCTGCTCAGTTTGAGCTTACCCCCTGTCACCACTTCTATCCCCTTTCCATATGGGTCACTAGTCTGAACTTTCACCCCTGAATAGGTTTGTGGTTTTCTGCCTGACCCCAAATTGATGCTGGAATTACACACAAACACCCATTGATTAGGACTTGATTTGCTCAAGTCCCAACTGGTTCTTATATCATTGCCTCATTGTGTTTCAATAGGTTTTCAGCTACTTACATTCTAATTACTAACAGGTCATTGAGATAATTTCTTTAACTGATCCAATTAATTCCTGTTTGTAAGCCTAACTTCCAACCTCCATCCAGACTGAGAACTCTCAAAATGACTTGAAAGTTGCTGCTAGCCACCACACCTCTCAAAACCCAGAACAGGGCAGTGGGGAATGATGGGCAAAGGCTGTCTCAAGATTCAGTGCAATGCACTAAGGTCAGATTCCCTTATCCCGCTTGGAACAGAACATGTTGAGCAGTAGGACTTTGCAGAACTCCAAAATGTGCATTAGATCCTACAAAAGCAGATACTCACCACTGTTGTGTGCTTCCTGAAAGGGACCAGATCCATTTGTACCCTTTCTCTTTGTATTGAATACATGGAAAAGAGCATGGAGACAGTTAGCAGTGTAATAACACAAGCCATGTGCTTTTCTGTCATGATATCTCTTTTAAAAGGCTTCTTTACTGGATTGTGCTGTGTTTTATACTCATTTTCACTTTGTGTGCTACACACTTGTTACACAAAGGCATTCATTTCTTTGTTCACCTTGTATGACCTTTTTGAAAATAAAGAAAAATCTATCTATCATCTATCTATCTATCTATCTATCTATCTATCTATCTATCTATCTATCTATATCTATCTGTCAATCTGTCTGTCTGTCTGTCTGCCTGTCTATCTGTCTATCATCTATCTATCATCTATCTATCATCTATCTATCTATCTATCATCTATCTAGGAATTGTGTCTACTGGAGAACTACAAATATGCAGAGCCCATCAGAACAGCAAGTCCCACAACTGACCTTGAGTTGTTTTGCATCATTTCAGATCCTACTTCTGTACCCTTCTTAAGATGCAACACACGGAGAATTCCCTTCCTATTTAGGGCAAATGCTCTGCCTAAAATGACCAAGGTAGCAGGACAGCTTTCCCCTTACCTGTTCTCTTCTAGAGAAAGGAGGCTTCACCGACATCTTCCTGGAGAAGCGCTCATTCTCCAGGTCC
The DNA here is from genome assembly GCF_964188315.1 of Podarcis muralis. Taxonomy (NCBI): domain Eukaryota; kingdom Metazoa; phylum Chordata; class Lepidosauria; order Squamata; family Lacertidae; genus Podarcis; species Podarcis muralis. The sequence continues at coordinate 19,230,493 of NC_135669.1, forward strand.
ACCACAGGGCATTGGGTTAGGGACAATAGCATGTCTGTCTCCACCACAACATCTAAGGAAGTGGAAAAGATTGGGAATGAGCTCATTTCAAGGACTTGCAGTTCCATTTCCCATGCAGCTGAAGAATGATGAAATGCCAGTTAGTTGTGGAGACCAGATCCTACATGTTCTGGGGAGGTCCATGTTCCAGAGATATGGTAGATGGGGCCTTCTCTGTGGCAGCAGCACTTATAGGATGTCACTCATGGCAGAAAACCTGCTTTTCATGCAGAAAGTCTCAGGTTCATGCTCTGGCATCAAGAGGTAAAGGATCTCAGGTAGGATGTAATGGGAAAGACGCTTGCCTGGGACCCTGAGGAGGAGCTGCCTCTCAGACTGGGCATCATCCGACTAGATCAGGGGTGAGGAGCATGTAGCCCTTTGTATATTGTTGGACTCCAACTCTCAGCAGCCCCAGAAGCCAGCAAAGCCAATGGCTAGGGATGATGAAAGTTGAAGTCCAGCAACATCTGGAGGTCCACAGGTTCTCCATCCTTGATCTAAGAAGTAGCATTCTCTACTGCGAGAGACATTCCATCCTGCGACCATAGAACACCTCTTCTCAGTTTAAGGATTGGAATCCCTGTGGTCCTCTAGATATTTTTGGACTCCAATTCCCAGCAGCCCCAACAGCCAGCATGACTAATGGCCAGGAATGATGGGAGTTGTAGTAGCCCAGTATCATCTGATCGATCCCCACAGGTTGCCTATCCTTGGCCCGTATGGATCAAAGGTCTGCGATCTCTGGATGAGATCAAAAGCCCAGCTGGGATCCCATATGTGGAATAGCTCTCAGGAGGAATCCTTTCAGCTACCAGACCTGTGAAGCTTGGCCTCCTCTGGGGCTCTTGGTCCCAACATCTCTTCATCAAGTCAACCATCTGCTGGCATTCTGCTGGCCAGTCATCACGGATGGGCTCCATGGAGGGGCGCTGGCCTGTTGCCACGGTGACGATGACAGCCATTGTCTTGACCCCTGTTGAAAACGAAATAGGACCACCTTCTGTCACATATTTTTCCTCTGTGGGAAAACTGTGGGTGTATGTTGGGAGAAATGAGCACTAAATTGTGAGGACTTAAAAAAACAAATCACCAGCTGATGTGACATTGTGACACACTGGATTTAATACTGGCAAAAATGAGAAACTGAGAGAAACCCAAACGGGCAGATATGTCCATCTCTTGTGGTGAGTGGCAAAAAGGGCCTCCTCTCTGGTGGTAGCCCACTTCAAAAACATCCTCTCCAGAAAAATCAAGTTGAATCACTCAGCTTGAGCCAGTCAAGATATCCCCTGCCCTCCCACCAAGACATCTGAACCGGCTTTACAGAGTGGTGCTTAAGCTGGGTTGATTCAAAAGGATTTTATCCCACTGTTTATAAGTGTTAACTTCATTTTACATCTGCTCCTTTGCTGCGGTTTTCTTCCTGCTGTTTTTATGGTTTTCATTTTAATTTCCCTTTGTGCAAATTCTCTTTATTTGGCTGTTACTCACTTTGGGAGTTTGCTTTTCCCAAGCTGAAAAGGAGGCTTTAAATCTGTGTTTGGGGGTGGGTGGGATGGAACAGATAGTTAGTTGTTTTTAATTTTTGTTAATGTATGGAAAGACTGCCTTTTTAGGCAGAGCTCACAGGGGGCGGCTTCCCTGTCATAAAAACACAATAGATTTCAAAAGAAGCAGCTAGACGGTTTATATGGAAGCAGCGCAAATGTTATTTAAAAAACATAGACTGCTTAAAATAAATAAACCAAGAGCAATATAAATTTCAGCAGATAAAAAAAAAAAGCCAGGCATTTACTAGATGTTATGGAAAGTTGTTTGTTCTCTATGTATTTCAACAGCTCTTAAGATATAATCAAATTTTGGGTTCCTGAGATCAAGGAGCAGGTTTTCACCTATGCTTGGATAAAATTAGATGCCATTTTGAATCAAGATGGCAGGCTGAAGCTTTCTAAACTGCACTGATTTGGGGGGGAGGGTGCACTGATTGGGGGGGGAGGGTGGTTATTGAGCAACATTGGGGCCTATCCCACTTGGTCTAAATAAATAAAAATAAAGGCATTTCCTCCAATAACAACACATTCGCCATTCACTCATAGGGTTATGAGGAAGTAAACTCTGGATATGTAACTGTTCTTGCACAGGTGAGAAACCTGTGGCCATCATGATGCTGTTGGGACTCCAGTTCCCATCATCCTTGACCATTGTCCATCATGGGTGGACAAGACATGTGGAAGGGGTCACAGGGTTGCCATCGCTGTACCAGAAGGAGTTCTTGGAAGCCTGTACTGAAACTTCTGTTCCAATCCCTCACCTGCATTCTGCAAAGGAGAACCCTGGGAGAATAGGTGATTTCCATCTCCTCACCCCATCAGAATTACCTGAATATGGCTTCTTCTGGGTAAGAATCTCCCAGATGACAATCCCAAAGCTTGAAAAAGAAAGAAAGAAATGAAGGTGAAACAAATACAAACAAAAACACAAAGCATTATTAGGAGAAAATAGTTACACACGGAGCTAAAACAAAACAGGGATTTGAAAACTATGAAATATGGACATGTGGAGCAACAGGGTGGGCCCAAAAATATTTTGCAGCCTGAAAGAAAAGACAAAATGGCTCCTTCCCCCTTTCCATGTATGGAAACTAACAAAAATGCAGTTGGATGTTGTTACTTTAGCACAGGTAATGAGGGGAACTATCCTCAATGGGATACCTGAACTTTTCCTGCTTCAAGTGCCTCAGCATCTGTTACCTTAAGCATCCTACTTATTCTGCCTAATGATTGGGTTGGGTGCAGAATGCAAGCTGAGAAGTGACAAGCAAGACTCAACAGTGGTCAGAAGGTAAGTCAACTCCACCAGAGAATGGATAGCCAGCAACTCAAAGGGACAGCATGTTGGTCCTCACCTATAGACATCAAATTTAGTTCCTGGTGGACTAGAGCTCTGCAGAAGTATCTCAGGAGGGATATAGCTCAAACTACCCCTCTGGGCTGACCTCTCAATGTATTCCATTAGGCTTGATTCCTCCATCCACTTGCGGAGTCCAAAATCTGAAATCTGAAGTCAAGGTGAAATAAAAGTACATTTTTCACTTCCATACGTACCACTGATGTAACTTCATTTGTGTCCTTATTTCTGGACATGGGCTCCTTTTTGTATTTGTGTGAGAGTTTGTTGGTGTGGGTGATGGATGTTATATAAAATTTACTTTAATTATAACTGGAGCAAAAAACCACAAATTCACAGATGTTTTAATTTTTCAACATCCTCTGGCTAGAACAAGAGGCAGATGAATAAGCAGGGCTGCAGTGAGTAAGAGGAGGAGCAGGTCCTGGGGGCTCTTGTCATTGGACTGCGTTCCGGGATGTGGGCCCTCAGTAGGTGCCCAATCACACCAACCCTTGGCATCAGCCCTGATCTTTCCCATCCTTGAAACTTGTAACTGGATATGTTAGAGACAGAACCTGGGATTTTCTACAAGCAAAGCATCACACATGCAGTACTGAGCTATCACACACACACATACACACACACACTAATCCTGCTCCCCAGGGATGTGGGCGGCACTGTGGTCTAAACCACTGAAACCTCTTGGGCTTGCCGATCAAAAGGTCGGCAGTTTGAATCCCTGCAACGGGGTGAGCTCCCATTGCTCTGTCCCAGCTTCTGCCAACCTAGCAGTTCAAAAGCACACCAGTGCAAGTAGATAAATAGGTAACACTGCGGGGGGAAGGTAAATGGCATTTCTGTGCACTGTGGCACTTGTCATTGTGTACTGTTGCACCAGAAGCAGTTTAGTTATGCTGGCCATGCTGTGGACAAATGCCGGCTCTCTCGGCCTGAAGCAAGATGAGCGCTGCACCCCATAGTCACCTTTGACTGGACTTAACTGTCCAGGGGTCCTTTACCTTTTACCTTTACCTGAATCCTGCTCCCCAGTTTGACCTCACCTTCACATGCATGTTGGCATCCAGTAGGATGTTTCCTGGCTTTAGGTCCAGGTGAAGCAAAGGAGGCTTCAGACTGTGCAAGAAGTTCACAGCCAAGCTCGTCTCATGGATGATCCGGAACTTGAGTTGCCAAGACATTTGGTGGGTGGGGAGAATCTTCTCCAGGGACCCATTGGCCATATATTCCATCACAATCCCCAAAGGGCTGTAACAGATGCCATAGATGGACACAATGTGCTGGAACTTGATTTTCTCCATCTTGGCTGCCTCTTCAATGAGATGCTTTGTGCTGGTTCTACAGGGGGGTAATGTGGAGCATTACTGCTAAGTTTTGGTCTCAAAACAGTGAAAGACACAAATAAGAACACAAGGCGAGCCTGCTGGGCCAGATCCATGTTGTCAAGCTCAGTTGCTTCAGTTTTGAACAACAGCACAACACATTAGTGTACTTTAACTTCAGTGGTAGATACAGGTCAGTGCAAAAGATCGGCTGAGATGGTATCCAATGGAGGCATCCAATGAAACTGACTTGGAGGCATCCAATGGAGGCATCCAATGAAGACTTGGAGGCATCCAATGAAACTGAACGTTGGAAGGCTCAGGACAGACTGTCCATTAAACTTTAATTAGTTTAATGTTAAGTAAACGTCCAGTGCGCTTCCAACGCCATAAATCTTATCTCAGCAGAGAATTTCATGCAGCAGTTGAAGAAGGCAGGAGAGTCAGTACCTTTCAATGAAGAATCCTGGAGCAAGCACTTTGGAACTCAGGAAAAACTTTATTTACAAAAAAAAAAACCTGGCGATAAAGCACACATGCTTTTATCTCCGGCATAAAGAAAACTTTACTCTAAACTTAACTCATATCAGCAAACACGCCCATGGCCACAAACTGAGTCTGCAAGTCAGATCAAAGGGGGGAAGGGGGAGACACAGGGGTGAACTGACTATTTATACAAACTAACTCACATTCCTGGATGCTTAATGACTTCCAGCTGCTCAGTGATTAGAGCGACTTGTTACCTCTTAACCCTTTAGTACCAACACAGACAAAAGAAAGGACTTTGTCACACAGTTAGAAATCGCTCCCACAAGAGGTGGTGATAGGAAGAATAGGGTGTTGGACGAGATGGGCCATTGGCCATTAGCCTGATTCAGCAGGCTCTTCTTGTGTCAGGATTTTTTATAAAAATAATAATAATAATCCTAATTATATACAAAACTATTCACACAAAAGTCATATATATATATATGGTCCCATGCTATACTACAGTTCAGCAGCATTATTTTATACAGTTATATGCACTGTTGCCTGTATATGCTTATGCACTGGTAACTTGGAAACCTGGAGTAAAGCAGTATATGCAAAAAACGAGTATATGAGAATTGTTCATATTTTTAGAAGAGCCAATAAAAAAATAACTGGTATCTCATCTAGCTCAATGAGTGAGATGGAAATGATTGAAATTCTATAGATAAGATAAACCAGAAAAGTAAAGCTTTTGGTTGACAATTTTAGTCCAAGCGCTCTCACGACAATCTTGCGATGCTAAGGGTAGTAGACCAGTGGGGTTTAAATTTAGGCGAAGCCAATAATTAAATGTCCTGCCCCAATCTGTAATTCAACAGAGGGGAAGTTAGCCTTTAAGCGCAATGAAGCTTTTGGAACACAGGATGGAACAAGGAAAAAAATGCCTTAGAAACTTTGAACAGCTTCTGTAGATCCAAGGTGAGCGCCTGTCCAAATCTGAGACCCATATAATAACTGTGCTAGGGATTTAGCTTTAAACATTTCAAGGGCTGAGGGTATGTGATTGCCACCTTTGGTATGGAAAAGGCGCATCAGAATTTTGGCACTTTGGGACGCTTTTTGCTTTGCATGTATATGGTGGGCTCCCCATGACCCTGTTGACTGGAAAATAAAGCCGAGGTATTTAAAGACCAATAAAAAAATAACTGGCATAATGGAAATGATTGAAATTCTGTTCAGATAAACCCAACATTAAAATTCTGGAGAAGCTCCATTCCCAGTTTGGAATTACACATGCAATCAATGTCCAGCCCTTCTTGAGCGTAGCATCAAGATAATAATAATAATAATAATAATAATAATAATAATAATAATAATGATGATGATGATGATGATGATGATGATTTATTATTTATACCCTGCCCATCTGGCTCGGCTTCCCCAGAAGTGTGTGAACAGTGCATCACAGCTTAGTCATCAACACAGAGAGAGCACCTGGACTGCACTAAGAACCTGACCAATATGCATTGTGTTCACCACATCAATAGTAGTGGTACTCCTACAAGCAAGTTCACTACCTGCTTGCCCATGGGCTTGCAAGCTCCTCTGTGACATCAGAGAGCTTTGAGGCAGTCTGAGGCAGTACTGCACCTCTGACTGTGCTTGGTTCAGCTGCATTTCATTTCCTTCTGACCTCAATGCTTATACAGTGGTATCTCAGGTTAAGTACTTAATTCGTTCCGGAGGTCCGTTCTTAACCTGAAACTGTTCTTAACCTGAAGCACCACTTTAGTTAATGGGGCCTCCTGCTGCTGCCACGCCGCCAGAGCACAATTTCTGTTCTCATCCTGAAGCAAAGTGCTTTACCTGAAGCACTATTTCTGGGTTAACAGAGTCTGTAACCTGAAGCGTATGTAACCCGAGGTACCACTGTAGCTCCTCCAATCATATATACATGGCTGCAACTCAGGGCTCAACCACACTTCTGCTTGTTCTGTGATTTCAAAGCATGGGCTCTGGTTCCCTGCTGCTTTCCCTGGGGAAACCCACTGTTAGCTTCTGAATCAGAAAAATCCACAGAAAACAAGACTGATGCTTGTTCCAATTCATCAGCAAACAGTGGGTTTTCCCAGGGAAAGCAGCAGGAAAAAAGAAAAACCTCTTGGACCACCTAGAAGTCACAGACCAAATGGAAGTATGATGAGCCCTCAGAACAGGCACCCCCAAACTCAGCCCTCCAGATGTTTTGGGACTACAATTCCCATCATCCCTGACCACTGGTTCTGTTAGCTAGGGATAATAATAATAATAATAATAATAATAATAATAATAATAATAATAATAAATTATTTATATCCCGCCCTTCCCAGCCAAAGCCGGGCTCAGAGCGGCTAACAACAATAAAGTAACACAGCATTCTAAAATCAATTCACTTTAAAATCAATTCAAAATTAAATTAAATTAATGGCAACCATTGGGCTAGAGTTCTGTGAGGATTACCAAAGGAGGGGGTCAGACTGTGCCTTGGCCAAAGGCCTGGTGGAACAGCTCTGTCTTGCAGGCCCTGCGGAAAGATGTTAAGTCCCGCAGGGCCCTAGTCTCTTGTGACAGAGCGTTCCACCAGATCGGAGCCACAGCCGAAAAAGCCCTGGCTCTGGTTGAGGCCAGCCTAATCTCTCTGTGGCCCGGGACCTCCAAGGTGTTTTCGTTTGAAGACCGTGAGGTCCTCCATGGGACATACCAGGAGAGGCGTTCCCGTATGATGGGAGTTGTAGTCCCAAAACATCTGGAAGGATGAGTTTGGGAATGCCTGCCTCAGAATAACACTCCATGCACTTGTTGGAGTGGACTGTTGTTCACAAAAACCTGTGTCATTAAATTTTTTAGCCTTTAAGGTTTGTTTTCCTATAGGGCAGAATTTCCCCAAACTTGGGTCTCCAGCTGTTTTTGGACTACAACTCCTATCATCCCTAGCCAGAAGAACCAGTGGTCAGGGATGATGGGAACTGTAGTCCAAAAGCCATTGGAGAACCAAGTTTGGGGAAACCCTGCTATAGAGTATACCATGGATTAAGAGGGGAGAAAGGAGAGGGCAGGAAATCTCTGGCTAAAGTACGACTGAGTAATGGTTTCGAAAGTGCAAAGGGTCACAAAGAGTGAGGGGTGTTCAAATGCCTTTTAAAAGTTCATGCGCTTCATGACTGGTCCCCCCCCCCAAAAAAAAAAAATGAAGAAAAGAAATCTTAATTACAAGGATTACAGGGAAACTTTGGGGTAAATTTAGCAGTGAATGACAGAGCCCATCTACATAATGGATATTTTAAAGACAGTTGGTTGGTTTGGAAATTCCATACCAGAACAGGCAACCCTTGCAGTATCTAGTCTTGCTTTGCCTGGGTGCAATGCAACAGTTTTTTATATTGCTTCTCAGCTGGCTTCACATTCTGCTCGATAACTTGCCTGACCAGTTGGTGCAGCTCAACACACGTTGAAGGCTGCCAAGAGAATTAGCTTCAGGCACTTGACAAGGTGGGCCTGAAGCAAACCAAGCCAGTCTCAACTCGCCTCCCACTGAATGCTGTTTTTGTTGCTTTGGCCAAGCGCGATGATCAGTCTAGTGCCAAGGTGTGAGCTAAGCACATCCAAAGAGCCTTTCAAACAGAAATTGGCCAAGGCAACCCTCTCCAAAGAAAGCACCTAGCACAGCCAAGCAGATTACCTGTCAGGTCTGGAATCCTGGGGAAGGCGAGAGGAGCACTTCACTGCAAAGGTGGTTCTCCATCGCTTGTGCCTCACTCGGAAGACCTCGCCAAAAACCCCACTGGCCACCTTGAGCCAATCGTCCTCAAAATCTTCCTTGGTGAACATGGTTAAGCTGCCCGAATGCCGGTCCATTTCCAGAAGAACAAGCCAGGAGGAGCCTTCCTCTGGAGAGCTGCCTCCGCCTCTTGTTCCTCTGCATCTGATGAGACAAGGAAAGCCCAGGGAGGACTGACTTCCTGGTTCTGGCTTGCCAAAGGGCGGGCAGAGAAAGCTGTGTGTGTTGATTGCATTTGTTTGGCATGACTCTTAATGAAGTCACAAGATCCACAGTTTGCAGCTGGCAGCAGCGCCCTCCGAAACAGACCAGCTCTTATACAAGTAAGACAGCAAGAAGGAGAGAGAGAGATACAGTGGTACCTCGGGTTACATATGCTTCAAGTTACATACGCTTCAGGTTACAGACTCCGCTAACCCAGAAATAGTGCTTCAGGTTAAGAACTTTGCTTCAGGATGAGAACAGAAATCGTGCTCCAGCGGTGCGGTAGCAGCAGGAGGCCCCATTAGCTAAAATGGTGCTTCAGGTTAAGAACAGTTTCAGGTTAAGTACAGACCTCCGGAACGAATTAAGTACTTAACCCGAGGTACCACTGTACAGTGGGATGCGGGTAGCGCTGTGGGTTAAACCACAGAGCCTAGGACTTGCCGATAAGAAGGTTGGCAGTTTGAATCCCCGCGACAGGGTGAGCTCGCGTTGCTTGGTCCCTGCTCCTGCCAACCTAGCAGTTCGAAAGCACGACAAAGTGCAAGTAGATAAATAGGTACCGCTCCGTCGGGAAGGTAAACGGCGTTTCCATGCGCTGCTCTGGTTCGCCAGAAGTGGCTTAGTCATGCTTGCCACATGACCCGGAAGCTGTATGCCGGCTCCCTTGGCCAATAAAGCGAGATGAGCGCCACAACCCCAGAGTCGGTCACGACTGGACCTAATGGTCAGGGGTCGCTTTACCCTTTACCTTTACCACTGTACAGTACACACACAGAGGCCTCTCCAGTGTGATAATCCTGTCTGGGTGGGGAGATTTTTCTGCCTTCAAGTGAGCTATTTTGGCCCATCTGAAGACCCACAAGTGCTCAGGGCCCTTGAAAGAAGCGCTTACCCATCCTTCTCTCACCCTTCTTGTCTGCTCTACTCCTCACAGTCAAAAATTAAATTGTATGTTTCTTGGGGCAGAGATCTGTCCTGTTTATTTATTCCTGTACTGTGCTTTGATGGAGATGTATTTCCCAACAAAGAGTGCTTCATAGCGAGGCATTCCTGATCGAACCAAGGTTTAGATTTGTTGGAGTATAATGGCCGCCGCGTTGCCTTTTTTTTGGGTCAAATAGGGTTGAAGAAGTGAAATCAAATCCTGAAACAAGTTTATTCTAGTTTCAGGGCATGAGGAGTTTAAGAGGTTGTCTCTCCTAATGAGGAATATATCTGAGTGTAACCTGATAGAGATGGATAAATATAAATATAAAATGTCAAGTGTGGGGCAGGGGGCTGCTCTTTCTGCATTTATCCTATTTCAGTCGGTCTCTGACTGTTTCATTCTGTTGACACTGTAAGTTTTTTAATAAATGCATGAATACACTGTATGTGTTGTTATGTGTGCTTCAATAGCGATGTTACCGATTTTGATGCCTTGTGTTTGCCTGCTTTGTAGAAGAGCTGAGTGGTAATGTGTTACATACATACAAATAACTACGAAAGGGTATGATCATGCGGTGCACATTTTCTGAGGAGGAAACCTTGCCTGAGGGAGCATTGGTAGAGATGTTAGGCAGAAACTCCACAAACGCTATGTCACCACTAGTGTGCAGTGTCTGGGAAGTCCCAGGGTGATCACATGGCACATCTGATTCTCAAATGTCTCCTGCTTAACTCCTTCACTCAGGAATGGAATGGTGTGGTTTATGAAGTTACATAAGAAGGGAAAATCCCCAACCCATCCCAAACAGCTCAACCCTGCAGAAACATCCCAACAAATAATTAAACTTTTATGAGTCCTGCTGGTCAGTGGCTCAAGTTGCTTCATAATCTGACCAGCAGTGAGAAAGGGAATTAATTTCACTTAATTGCACACTTTCTCTCTCCCTCCCTCCCTCTCTCTCTCTCTCTCTCTCTCTCTCTCTCTCTCTCTCTGATCTATCAGACACAGAGCTTAATTGCAGAACTGAGAGCTGCCAAATTCCAACATCTGGAATTTTTTTGTCCTGAAAATTCTTCCCCACCCCCAGTTGTAGGTAAGTTAAAAAAATGTTTTTTGTCGGCAAGGAATAGAACTGTGCACAAGCTCAGAGGCATCGTTTATTATTTCACATGCTTCCAGGGTCTAGTACAGAAAGCAGGTTCTATGAATCAAGTCAGTCAAGTCTAGTGACTAGAACTTCAGCTTGAAGTAACCATCTGCCCAAATTTGGCCCCCCCAAATCCCACTTCACAATATCATACTCCATGCTCCTTTGATGTTAGAGCGCAGAATACCAAACTGGAAAATGAATCAACAGGCATTGTGATGTCAGTGCCAAAGGAGCACTAATCTCCAAATCAGCTGGGAATCATAGTTTTCTCTATGTCAACAGATTAAGCAGCCTGGCTAGGTGGATGAGGCAAAGGACAAAGGAACCCTAAAAACTGATGCACAAGCTATCAAGGCACTATGATTAATCACATTCAGAAAGCAAATGACTGGGAAGGCGGGAGAGATGCAAGGAACCCACTAGTCATTTTTACAGCAGCTAAAGGATTTCTAAAGAATCAACAGCAGAGGTGCAGTTAAGAAACTTTAAACTCTGAACTTGAGTGGTCTTATGCCCGCCCCTGGTCAATATGTAATACTTTACTTCCTTTAAAATTAGGCACGTCAGCCCAGCTGCAGTTGGGGGACCCACCAGCCCTGGACTACTGCTGCCCCCCAAGGCCTGTCTAGACAGCACCGCTACTGATAAACAGGGAACTATCCAGGGAGAAGTCTCAGTTCAGCTCTTCCAGCTTCCATGGATCACAAAGGACCTGTTTGCTTATCCTTTCATTTCCCTCCCAATCCCTTCAGACCTGTGACCTCTTTCTTGACTTGGACAAATTCCTTCCAGATGAATAGAAGCCAAGGTGCCTGACCAGTATCGTCTGAGCGTTAAGCCAGTAGTTGTGATGCTGCAGCAAATATTGCTAACACAATCGAGCTTAGAAAAAACAGGGATACGGCAGTTAAATCCCAGGAGATAATAACCATGAAACCCAACAATCTCCTTTCAGGAGGAAGACTCCTGACCCATGTCAACTCTTGGGAATTTCTACTCCCAAATTATTTAGGATCAATGCTGCCAACTAGGCTCTAAAGAAGGGCCCCTCTTTCTTCGCAACCTTGGTTTCTGAACTTCCAGTCTCCAAGGTGGAGACACAACTCACATGGGTTCCATTAGCCCATCCAAACCCTTTCAAGCCAAGCCTTTTCTCTCTTTCAGAATATGCCGCCCACTCCAGTGACACCTCTGCAGTTCTTAGGTTCTCTCGTGAAGAAGGAAGGGAGAGAGAGAAGCAGAGACTTAAAAAGCAAGCAGCAGTGTGTTCCCAATTTACACTGGCAGCAGCGGCAGCAGCATCGAATCATGGCATAGCTACTGGCAGCAGCTAGCACTGAGGGCTTCAAGGAGCTTCCATTCTTTGGGGCTCCAAGGCTGCTGCCATTTTGATTTGGCGCTTCCGATACAACCAGAGAAGTACGACGACAGACGTTAAGACAACAATGCCGGTCGATAAGCCTAGAAGAGCAGGGAGCATCATGGTCATGTCAGATCCTGGAAAGATAAATGGAACGAGAGTTGGGTGGGATTGGCCAATGTTGCAACGTGGTAGTAATTCTTTCCTAGGTGTCCCCAGACATGTAAATTTAAAATTCCCCGCAGGTGAGAACTAAAGTGCCACCGGCACTGTGCAAATGTCCAACCCAAGATGCAGGACTGGCAGTGGCAATCCAGGAGCCCATGTGATGGAGAAGCTGAAATCCTGAACACTTGGCCAGCACGAGGAGACAGATGCTGTTATGGGTTTTGTGGGTCAGCCTGGATGATATCCTTGAATCCCTTCTAGGCCTGCAATCCAGTAAGAGTTAGAATCTAGTTGAAGATGCTGCAGAACCTGCCCAATCAGTCCCTGTGTTAAGGTAATGGCCATTTTGCCCTCATCAGCATCTCAAAGATGTTGCAAGAGCTGCAACAACAGCAATGGTGCTCTCCAGCCTAATGAGCTGGCTTTCCCCCACCGCCCTCACTGAGCTGCAACATAGGAAAACAATAGAGTTGGTGAGTGTGAGCTGGAGACACTGAGGCAGGTTTTGCTCTGTGCAGGGGCTCCCCGGGGAACCTGGGGGCAAGCAAGATCTGTTGGGGTATTGATGCTGTGAGCACCTCCATCCTATGCTCAGGTGACATACATGTGTGAATAAAACCATATACAGTGGTACCTCGGGTTACAGATGCTTCAGGTTACAGACACTTCAGGCTAACCCAGAAATAGTACCTCAGGTTAAGAACTTTGTTTCAGGATGAGAACAGAAATCGCACACGGATAGTGTGGCGGCAGTGGGAGGCCCCTTTAGCTAAAGTGGTGCTTCAGGTTAAGAACAGTTTCAGGTTAAGAACGGACCTCCAGAACGAATTAAGTTCTTAACCCGAGGTACCACTGTACAGTCATATCTTGGTTGACGAACGCCTTGCGACTCGAATGGTTTGGCTCCCAAACACCACAAATCCAGAAGTGAGTGTTCCAGTTTGCAAACGTTCTTTTGGAAGCCAAACATCTGACGTGGCTTCCGCAGCTTCCAATTGGCTGCAGGAGCTTCCTGCAGCCAATTGGAATCCGTGCCTTGGTTTCCGAACATTTTGGAAGTCGAACGGACTTCCGGAACAGATTCCATTCAACTTTCGAGGTATGACTGTATCCCAAAGGCACCATATTCTCTGCTGACCTTCATTCCAAGGAAACCAAACCCTGAGTCGGTGCTTGGAACCCGTGGAGTCTCTCACCACTCAGAAATTGTGGTGGTATGTAAAAAATATTCTGCAGCAGAAAAGGATCAAGAGGGATCAAGAACATTGCTCTCTACCCCACCACTCCTAATGGGCACCAGCCACCCCTGAGTGTGTGCATGTTTGTGTGCATGTTTGTGTGCATGTTTGTGTGCATGTGTTTGTGAATGCATGTCCTCCCCCCCCCCAACATTCATTCATTTGTGTGTGTGTCAATCCTTGAATGCTGGCAGAAGAGAAGGTCATGCTTAGAAATCAGACCCATCATCCCTAAAATAATAGAACTCAAATCCTGCAGGGCTCACTTTTGCTGAAATATGCATGGGATCAAGCCATAAGAAATGTGGAGCTGGAACAAAAGAACCCAGCCTAAGGCTGCCTGTCCTTTGCTTTCGCCCACAGCAGGGGTGCAAAGGTGAGGGGATTAGCTGGATAAGCAAACCTAATTTTAATCCCCGCTTCTCGATCTGTGATGATTTCTCTTCAAGCACTCCTTTTCTGATGACCTTGTTGCAACTCTAGGAAAAGCCAGCAGCTAGTATACTGCTCATATTTATCATTTATAGGGAATGTCTTTTCTCTCTCCTGCTTCAAGAATGCATTGCACATCTCTCTGCACATCCCAGCAACCCTGCAAGAGTTTCACAGGTAGACAGCTGTGGGAGAATTATTTGCCCAAAGTTATCCACCAAACTCATGGCAGAAGTTAGACTTAAATCCATTACCCAGATCCAAGGAGCAAATTCAGCCTTCCTCAACTTGGCGCTCACCAGGTATGTTGGACTGCAACTCCCATCAGGCCACTAGTTGGATAGCTCAGTTGGTAGAGCATAAGACTCACAATCTCAAGCCCCACACAATGTTCAAGCCCCACAATAAGCAAAAGATTCCTGCATTGCAGAGGGTTGGACTACATGATCCTCATGGTCACTTCCAACTCTGTAATTCTATGATATGTCCCAGAAGCAAAGGGATGTGCTGACTAGGGCTGTGATGAAAGTTGTGGTCCAAAACAACTTGGCAGCAGAAGGCTCTAGCTGCTAGACTTGTGCAACTCTCTAGTTGCTACCTGGAAATCTTGAGGCAAGGGGAAGAATGAAGAACACAGGCCACACACACACACACACACACACACACACCTGTAACTGGTCCAGGTGCAAACTCTACCTGGGTCTTTGGAACCGGTCCAAAGGATATTATGTTGTGGCGGGTTTGGTAACTGTCCCTGCTGCTTGGCTTGGAGAGGGTACTTAAGCAGCTCTGGGAAGGAAATGGAAGGATTATTCAACGTGGAGGCTGCAGCTCAGTTTATTATTATCACATTATTTATCCACTGAAAGCACAACATTAAAACACCCACACAAATTGGAAAGGGGAAAGAACCACCATTAAGGCTCAGAGCACCGTGGGGGACCTTGGGGCCTCATATTTCAGCAGTGCGCTGTGCAATGCTATAATTCAGCACCCCCCACCTCTCAAGCTACATTCTAAATAATAGTTGCGGCTTCCCCTACAGCCCTGAATAAAATATTGTAGGGGCCCAGGTAAGCCCTGCCTCACATAGTTGATCACATGACATAGTGCACAGACACACTATTTGAATGGGGATGCCCATCATTTTTGTGGGGGCCCGGCCCCCTCAAATATTTTATTGTGGGGGCTGAAGCCCCCATGACTCCTAAGAATTGGCTCCTATGCCCTGCGGCACCCCTGAGAGTCCACACCCTGGGTGACCAAACTGGTCATGCTCCCCTAAATTCTCCTCTGCAGAGATGCAAGATTCAGCAAAAGGATTTATTTTTATCCACAGCTTTTTTGGTTTCTAGAATGGCAGGAGTTGGTTACAGAACAGCAATTGGAGAAGAGAGGAAGGGGAGAAACATAACACATTAAATAAAGCAAGAAAATAAGTCAGGGGGGTAATTACCGCCTGATAATTTGGTTTGGATGTCATGTCTAAAAGTGTCTTCCCTTTGTTCCCCAAATCATGCGGACACTTTTGGAAGGAGAGGCATTCTGGATATGCTCAGAGGTACCCTGTTCTTTTCTGGGCAACCTCCCAAGGGTCACATGTCAGTGGGGGGGGGGGGGTGAGGTGAGAGCCGGAAGTGAGTGAAGCAGAAAATGCAAATGTTACTTTAGTACAGTAGGCTAGCTTCTTCACACACACTCACACACCTGCTTACAGAATTTCAGCACCTTTCCCCCCTTAATTGTTTAAAACGATCATTGCTAAAACTCGGCTGCTAGGTAGCATAACAACTGTGTAGACATCAGCTGCTTAGAGAATATTTGCTAAACCTGAGCTGCTACCAAGGCAGCTCAGTTCAGAGAGATGCCTTACCTTGCACCCTTGCCAACAAACTAAAAGAGGGGTAAATTACACAGTGCGTCTATTTTCTACCCTTACACCTCTTGAAAGACTCTAGCTGCACCCTTTGGTCCTCTGTCTTCTAACGGAGCTCACCTGTTCACATCCAGCGTCGTCACTCAGGCAGACACTGAGTTCACAGTGCAGATAAGCCACAGTGTGGCTCACCATCTGAAAAAGTTGGATGGTGAAGTTGGCTGTTTGGGATTTGCTGTTCTGGAGCACTTGAATATGTGCGCATTCCCTCAGTGATCTAGTTGGGAGAGAGAGAGAGAGAGAGAGAGAGAGAGAGAGAGAGAGAGAGAGAGAGATAGCATAGCGTCTCAATATGTACCAAATCAGCAGATTGGAAATTCACAAAGTGTTGAGAATCCTTAACTGAATAAGGAATTCAAACTCTGGACATGCTGTGATGGGCACAGATGCTGCTGGATTTAAAGGTGGTGGTGGGAGAATGAGATATATTTTCAGAGGGCAAACCTCTCAATATCTGTTATTAGCTGAGGAATGAAAACCCCATATTCACGGGTGGCGCTGTGGGTTAAACCACAGAGCCTAGGGCTTGCTGATCAGAAGGTCAGCGGTTCAAATCCCCGCGACGGGGTGAGCTCCCGTTGCTCAGTATCTGCTCCTGCCAACCTAGCAGTTCGAAAGCACCTCAAAGTGCAAGTAGATAAATAGGTACCACTCCGACGGGAAGGTAAACGGCGTTTCCGTGCGCTGCTCTGGTTCGCCAGAAGCGGCTTAGTCATGCTGGCCACATGACCCGGAAGCTGTACGCCGGCTCCCTCGGCCAATAAAGTGAGGTGAGTGCCGCAACCCCAGAGTCGGCCACGACTCGACCGAATGGTCAGGGGTCCCTTTACCTTTACCTTATACCTTTGACAGCTGTCTGGATTACATAGATGGTTGGTTCTGAGTTTGTAACTTGTGATATTCCTACGATTTGCTGATGTGGCACCTGGCTGGATCTGAACAGCCATGCCCTTTCAGCAGTCAATGGGGTCACTGCCAATGGGGTCTTACTGCATTATGGAAAAGAGTGTTTGCACAGGGCTGGAGAAATCCCTCCTTTAAAAAAAAAAGTCAAGGTGATTTTGGTAAGCAGACTCAGCCAGATATTGTGTGGGTTCTCTATGATTCCCTTGATCCTCTTTCGGCTGACAACATGGCAGAAGTGATCCTTCCTGCTGGCGAGCCACCCCTAAGCCTTCACGTACGGATAATGACAGTGAAGGAAAGTCACCATGAATTAATGAGTTTGTCCTCATGTAGTCGAGGCCAAGGGCAAATGGATTTGCATCTGGCACAAGGATGCAGGCGAACAGCCAAAATGACCATTTGCCACCTATGGATTGTGGGGGGGGGGGGGGTCTTCCTAACAGTTGGCACAGGTTCTGAATAAGCTGTTAGGGTTGGAGCAGACAAATCAGCTGTTGGAAGAGGCTGGGAATTTCACGGCTGTTGCACCGAAGGATGTAGATAACAGCCTAATGTTGCAAGCCCAACCCCTCTTACCTGGGAGAAAGACCCACTAAATTCAATAGGACTTACTTCTGGATTGCACGGTCGATCCATTCTGCAACTTTTGACCCCACCCCCAATTTTCCCACTCTTGCTGTTCACTATAATATCCCCGGACCAGATTCAACTACAGTAACAAGTCATCCTAGCGGAAACCCATGCAAGGACTTCCATTAGCGTAATAGGGTGTTCCCAGCCTGTCCTGTGTGTCCCCTGAATTGGCTAGGGATATGTGTGCCTGGGGAACCTTCAGAACAGCGCAGGGAGGCAGGGGAGTCCTTTTGCTTTTGGTTTTAGAAAAGCAACTAATAAGTGCAACCAATAATCTTGATGGTGTTTCATTCATTTATTTATTTAATCTTGTTCAACTCTCACGGGATTTAATTTTATACGGCGTCTCATAAACGTAATAAATAAATAAATGAAAGTCCATCTTGTTCCCTTTTCCCAGAAGCATCTGCCTGGCCACTGTCAGAAACATGAAACTGGGTTTAAGGAGTCTTTTCATTTTCTTTCTGATCCCGCAGAGCTTTTCTAATGTGTCTGTGATGGTGTTGGTGCAACAATCAGGCCAGGCCAAGCATAAATTGGGAAAAGTGAAAACTCCTCCCCCTGGGCCTCTAACCAATTCGACATGGGAGCAATGCTCTCCTGAACTCAGATATGGCTTTCCAGGTAAAGGTAAAGGGCCCCTGGACAGTTAAGTCCAGTCAAAGGCGACTATGGGGTTGTGGTGCTCATCTTACTTTCAGGCCAAGGGAGCCAGCTTTTGTCCACAGACAGCTTTCTGGGGCATGTGGCCAGCATGACTAAACTGCTTCTGGCACAACGGAACACCGTGACAGAAACCAGAGCACATGGAAACATTGTTTATCTTCCCACCGCAGCAGTACCTATTTATCTACTTGCACTGGCGTGCTTTCGAACTGCTAAGTTGGCAGAAGCTGGGACAGAGCTCACCCATCGTGGGGATTCGAACCGCCGACCTTCTGACCGGCAAGCCCAAGAGGCTCAGTGGTTTAGACCACAGCGCCACCTGCATCCCTATATGGCTGTCAATTACATCCTGAATATCTAAGGCCAAATCCATGCACTCCCCACCACCACCAAGACACCAGACAGCATCCCTTCCTATAGTCCCTGATGCCCTAGACAAAAGTAGGTTCTGGAGCATCCATTTCCCGCCTCACACCAAGCATCCTTCAGCCTCAAGTTGCTTCCCCACCTGACCTGGGGAAAAGACAGCAGGCAGCCTCTGGACCCGCAGGCCTGGAGGTGGGCGTAACACAGCACGACTTGACGCTCAGAGTCGGGCGGCTTCTGTTGTCCTGCAGAACGATCTGGGCCAGGAAATTGCTAGGGAGAGATGGAGTCTTGCCCATGGCTACAGTCTGTAGGCTCATCTCCGCAGTGTAGTTGCCAGAGCCACAGGCATCGTCAGACACAACCGCAAAGCTGAGTGGAGAGAAAGAGAGAAGGAGTGCGAGTGGGGAAGGAGGTGGGGATTATCCCCCCAAATGGAGGCTAAACTACAAATATCCCTTCCAAAGCCCAATTGTTTTCCTTTAACATCTCACTATATAATACATATATGCCTCCGAAGTAACAACAATCCTTCCTGCATCTGATAAAGGGGATGTTAGTCCATGAAAGTTGATGGAACAATAAATCTGCTGGTCTTTCCACGAGGCTCTGAAAGATGCCCTAATTTATTATGAGCAACCACAGATATTCAATCTCCCTGCTGAATTTCAAAAGGACAAAAAAAAAAACCCACCAAAAAGAATTGCAAAAGTGAATACGCCTCCACAGCCCAACTGCATCAACTCTCCGCTTTTGTAAACTGAAAACGGCGGCAGAACATTGTTAGTTACCACTCTTTGGTTAGGCTGTTAATAATAATAAAAAAGCAGGTTATTTGCATATGAAGGGGGAGGAGGAAATATCTGGGGAAAGAGCGTAGCTCAGTATTACAACATCTGCTTTGCAAAATGAATGAATAAATAAAAAGAGCAAAAACAATAATCTTAAATAAAAAATAATCTAAGGAAGCACGGTGGGTGGGTGGGGGCTAATGAGAAACGAATGTGCTCAATAGCCGAGGAATGTTGGGCATGGAAAAGAGAACAGAAAATCAAGTGAGGATGGAATGAAATATCCCTGAGGACATGGTTGTCTGGCACTGTGAACAGAGGCATCCTGTTAATGGATGAGGAGGACACACTGCCACATTTTGTTGCAGTTGCCACTTGTAAAATTCTACTATTACGGCCATTTGGGGTGCGGGGAAGTCGCAGGAATGAAACAGAAAAGCCATCAATATATTGTGATAATCAAATAAACTGCAGTCTTGGCAGTTGAAGATCCACCATTTGAACAGTTATAAAAAGTAAGGTAAAAAAGGTAAAGGACCCCTGGATGGTTACATCCAGTCAAAGGCGACTATGGGGTTGTGACGCTCATCTCGCTTTTAGGCCGAGGGAGCCAGCATTTGTTCACAGACAGCTTTCTGGGTCATGTGGCCAGCAAGACTAAACCACTTCTGGCGCAATGGAGCACCATGACAGAAACCAGAGCGCACAGAAATGCTGTTTACTTTCCTGCCACAGCCATACCTATTTATCTACTTGCACTGGTGTGCTTTCTAACTGCTAGGTTGGCAGGAGGTTGGACCGAGCAACGGGAGCTCATTCCGTCACAGGGATTCAAACAACTGACCTTCTGATCGGCAAGCCCAAGAGGCTCAGTTATTTAGACCACAGCGCCACTCACATCCCTGTGTAGAATGGTTGTAAACCCTCACTGGAGCAGTGGGGGGTTCTTTGGAGTTCATGAAATCTGAAGGGAGCTTGTAGATGCCTCTCACCCTTGTCCAGAGG
The DNA here is from genome assembly GCF_964188315.1 of Podarcis muralis. Lineage (NCBI taxonomy): Eukaryota > Metazoa > Chordata > Lepidosauria > Squamata > Lacertidae > Podarcis > Podarcis muralis. Next base: position 19,250,838 of record NC_135669.1, read on the forward strand.
CAGTATTCGCTAAGCAAGGCCCCCTGCCCAGTCACCACTCGCCTTGCTTCCACATGTGAGGCCACCCAAAGCATGGCCTCAGTTCCTGATCTTAAGCACCGAACAGCTCATTTAACAGAAAGCTATCCCGATTCATAAATAATCTTAATTTTGCATGTCCTACATTGATCTCAGCATTGAAATGACTGCCTCTCACTTGAGGCTATCCTTACCCAACTTTGTGCCCTCTAAATGTTCTAGACTACAAGTCCCATGGACTACTAAACATTCTGGACTACAATGGCTGCAGTCCATAAATATTTGGAGGACACCAGGTTGGGGAAGGCTTCCAATAGCCCCAGCTCCAAATAGTTACCCATCCATGAAAACATCATCTGAACGCATCACTCTCTGGTGGTGTGCTCTCCAATCTGACAGAGTCGAATAGGGGTCCCATGGTGCCAAATCAGCTACTGAGTCATCTCTTCCTCCTCCTCCAGCAGAGTCACTTGTGATGGGAACTTGCTCTTCAGAGGTGTATGAATTAAATCCTCTACTGGTGCTGGTAGCATCTGCAGAGAAGTCTCCACCAGCCTTCATACCAGGTGTATCTGAAAGGCTCCCCAAGGTGGGTTGGACTTGAGCTTCAGGACTTAGGAATATCTCAGAGATGCTCGGTGGAAGACTTTGCAAATGGGATGCCTGGTTTAGAAGACTACCAACAAGTCCATCAGCAGCAATCCTGGGAAATAATGTGGTCATTAGAAATGCTGGTGCATTAAGAGCTGTAGAAAACACTGAGGAGATTGGCAAGGAAGAAGCAGCCTCCTCCTCCTGTTCCTGTTCATCACCTGCCAAGCTGGGCCTTTCAGGTTGGTCAGCTTCTAAACTTGCTGGCTGAGGTTGCAAGTGAGATGCAACCAGGAACTGATCTCCAGTCCCAGCATTCTTGTTTCTCCTGTGTTTAAGAAGCCTGCCCTTGCTTGCTGCTGATGAGGAAGCTACCATTTCAGTTGTTCCACCTCCACTAGGCTGTAGCCTGTAGGAGTTGGTCTGCAGTGTTTCCAAAATCAGTGCTTCTTCACCCACAAGTGAAGGAGTCACGTCTTTAAGAGTAGAATTTGGTGCAAATGAATGGACAGAGTGCAGAGGTGACTTATGAACCTCCTTTTGATGATCTGTAGATCCTGCAGCATAGTATGATGATGATGATGATGATACTGGGGAGGAGGAGGTTAATCTGAAATCGGTGGCAACCAGTGAAGCAGATGAATGCCCAGAATCTGTGCCAGGCATGGTTGACATCAAGCTAGTTGCTTTGGTTTGCTTGTAAATTTCAATATCTGTCAAAGTCTTGGTTTCTACAGCACTCAGCATTGGTTCCAGCTGTTTTGCTGCACTTGCAAGAGAGGCCCTTCCCCTGAGCGTTACAGTGGTTGGATTGTATTCCGTAATCAATTTGGCAGAATAGGAATGTGTTGTTACCTGGGAAGGAACATCGGCAGATGGTCTAGAATGTGTCTGATGATTCAGGATGTCCTCAGGATGTTTTCCAGGCAGAGTCATTTGCATCAGAGCATCTGCTGAGAACAGAGAAGACAAAGATGGTGTCTCCAGGCTCTCATGTGTCCTGGGGGCCTTGGATGGGATGTGATGGGAATCAGAAGGCTTGGGGAAGGTAGTGTTCGTATGATAGGAAGATGTTTCATTTGCCACGAGAAATGCTTCTGCATAGGGGTTATTCAAGGCTGCAGCTTCTTTGTGCTCTTTTCCAGTTGAGGACGTTGGAAAAGTTGACACTGCGTTGGGTACATAATGAACCTCAGAAGGAGCCTTCCCAAAGTGTTCATTGATTAAGGAGCCGCGTGATGCTGAGCTTGAAGGTGCAAGAAGTTGTCCCACTTCTAATGGCAGTTTCGTGTTCCTAGCTGAAGATGCACTCAAGGACTCTTCAGAGTTCTTACTGATGTGGGTAATGGGGCTCACTGAACCATATGGATGCTCTTCAGTGTGAAGCATTACTGTTGAGCTCAGCAGTGGGGGGTTACTTGCAGCCTGAAGGGAACTTGTTGGCATCCGAGAGGCAGAGGGGTCTGTCAAGGAGGACCGAGAGGAAACCTTGTCAAGGGTGCTCAACAGTTCAGTTGTGAGTGATAATGCTTTGGGTTGTTGCTGGATAGGCACCATTACTGGTGGAGCAGCTGAGATATGGTTCTTCACAAGCACTCCAGCAGATAACGAAACTGGATTGTCCTCTTCCAGCCTTCCAGCAGACAACTGAAAGTCTTCATTGTGGTCTGTGGTCAGTCCATGCTTTGTCCTAGTGCTACGATCCCTCAACCCATAGAGGAATGAATTGGCTGTTGAAGTGTTGGATCTCACCAGACTGACTCCTATATGCTTTGGAGAAGCACTGGAGGCTGGCCCAGAAATGACTAGATGATCCAACAAATTAGGAGAATGAGTGTTTGCCCTTGAGGAGTGTCTAAGGGTGGACACAAGAGGACCAATTCCCACCAATCGCTCCTGGATACTACCAGGAGTAACCAAAGCTAGAGCAGCCTTGCTGGTGAATGAAAGACTAGCATCATGGCCCACTTCTTCCTCAGTAGGAAGTGGCACATGACCTTTAGGTGCCTCTGGTGGTAAGAAGACAAACACAGGTTTAACCAGAATGACACTGGATGGACTCATTTGTATCAGACTCGAAACCCCTGGATGGGAGAAGCCAAGGGCAGAAGTCAGAACCAGCATTTCCTGCCCACTAGCAATTGGTTCTCCCAAAGTTGGGGTGGTGTTTCGCATAGGTTGTAGGCACACCATGTTTTCAGCATTCTGGACCAAGTGGGACAAATACTGAAGGGAGGGAGACATTCCCAGGATGCCACTAGAGGCAAAAGAGTCAAGACTTCCAATATCTGGTCGACTGAGGTGTTGAAAGAACCCCAAGGAGCTTTGCATGAGATCTTGAGCACCAGCCACCACCAGCATTGGTGTTGTCCTCAGGCTGGTGATGTTTTCCTCCACCTTGTGAGCCAGTGGAAGGGGGATATTTATTTTGGTTTGGTGGCTGATAGGGGAGGGTGGACCATCTGAACTAGGAGGACTTCTCCTTGAGGAGGCAGGGATAGAAACATCCTGCACAGTTGTCCCTCGAGTGCCAGACTGAGGTGTTGGAAGGTTGGTTTGTGGAGAGTGTTTTCCTTCACTCACTTTCTCAGCAGTGTGAGGAGTCGTGGGAAGACCAGGTGCAGCTTGAAGTTGCAAACCAGGATGGACAAATGTGAGTCCACTTGGCATCTGGGTTTCAGCACCTGTAGAGGCTGGTGCTTCTGGTAACAGGGATAAAGCATGGACAAAGGCAGAGGCATTGGATCGTCTTGACTTGAGATGGCCAAGGAAAGTCATTTCAAGTGAAGGGTGCTGGGCTGGGGTAGAGGAACGTGCTTTTGGTGGGTAACTCTCATTTTGGGGTAGGCCCCGCAATTTCCCCAAGGCATCCAAGAACCCATGTTCTATGGGGGCATGGGCAGACACCACTAGCAATTGCGACTCAGTGGGAGAAGAGGCAGAAGACTCTGCTATCTGTGGTTTGGCATCAACAGAGATCGGCAATCCTTGTTCCAAGGATGCCTCATTTGTCACTAGCTCAACACGGGCAGATGTGACCGAAAGATGGGACTCATCAATAAAAGAGGCAGGCATTTGCGACTTGGCATGTGATGGCACATTTGTGCCTGAGATACCCATTTGCAGCTCACCACTAGCATGAGGATGGATGCTCTGTGGTTGCAATGATTGGGCAGGCAGGGAGGGTGCCTTAGTGTAAAAAGAGACAGACGTGTCTGGTGACAGTTTTTGAGAGCTATGGCCAAGGAGAGTGGTGCCTGGGACATTCAGGCCAGCAACAGATGTGCCTGACACATTTGGTTCAACACGAAAAGGAACAAGTGACCCTGAAGCTGTTGCTCTAGTATGAGTAGAAGCAAAGTTGCCTAGCAGTCGCTGCTGAGCTTGGAATGGCACAGATGTGCCTGACGCTGTTCTCTGTGATTCACTGGGTACAAGAGTTGGCAACACTGACTGCCTGGGCTCAGATTGGGAAGAATCTGCCACAACTGATGTGCTAAATCCAGCATGTGGAAAGGCAGAAGCCGAAGCCACAGTTGATGGTTCTGACTCATGTTCAGCAGAAGAAGGAGAAACAAGTGGAACAGGTCTCTTTTGCCCATCATGGGTGCCATGAGTCTCTGGCTTGGTGAGAGCAGATGTATCCAATGATTCTGACTCACTAAGAGATGGAACAAGAGCACTGGGAGATGGTCGCTCTCCATGGACTGTCGAAAACGTGTTGGGCAGTTGAGATTTGGATGTGCCTTGCATAATGTAACCAACAGGGGCAGACACAGTGTCTGGTGGCAGTGGAACAGTGGAAGAGATACCCATGCTTGACATTGTAGGTCCAGAATGAGCTGATGTTGGGTGGGCTAGCTGAGGCATGCCAAGCATGCTTACCTGTGGCTTGTCATCAACCAGGAAAGGAATGTCCAGTGGATGTGCAGTGGAGGGGAGTGGGAGAGATGACTTTGGCCAGCCCTCAAGAGTGGTTTCTTGAAGACTAGGGGCAGCCTGCGTTCTTCTTGGCTCACCAACAGTTTGAGAAAGCCTGACATGGGAAGTCTGGGTGGCTGTCTGATGATCAGTCTCGTGGTGCAAAATTAAGCTGTCTTGAAGTTGCTCCTCTGATTCATCAGATGTTCCTGATTTACTGAATAAGGAAAACTGGGTCACAAAGAGAAGTTTGGGCAGAACACTTTGGCTGGTGCTCCTTGGCCTGGCAGAGTGTGGTGGGGATTCTGAAGAGAAGGTGTTTGGAGCCAACAACAATGAGGAAGAGAGGGTGTTACTTTGAGAAGCAGTTAGACGTGCAGGGTTTTCAGCCGTTCTAAACTCAATGGTTTCATCTTCCAACACCATCTCTCTATATGGAGAGGAAGCCGAGGAGGAAGGCTGCGTCAACTCTGTCCTGGGAATGATTGTCATTTTCTCTTCTGAAAAAGGCTGATGGAAGAGAACTGTGGAGCTCTCCTTAAGGGAAAGACTCTGTGTCTGCTCCAGGAGACCTAGAGTGCTGCCAACAACTGAAGTTCTCATATCCAACTGGGTTTGTTGACGCTCAGCTTGGGTCCATTGGCGGCTAGCTTTGGGGATCAATGTTAACAATTTATCCATCCCTTTCTTGGCAGGGGTCTGCATGGTTTCTGCAGGGTATCCTTCAGTGTCTGTTCTCTTTTCAGTGAAAGCAAAGGTAGTGGCTGCCACTACAGAAGGGTTGATAGACAACTCTACCCTCTGCCCAGCACTTCCTGAGGGCTCTGAATCAGGCAGCACAGTTGCAATCACACCCATCACTACTACCTTGCTGGAGTTGGAGGCAGGCTGCTTCAGAGTCATGCTGAGCTCCTGAGATGATGCCTCCGCTTTTCCTTCTTCCCTAGACAGGGGTGTTACCAGCCGTTCCAGCAGGGGACTGAAGGATGTTGCTTTTGACTTTGGCATGCCTGTGGTAAACAAGGACTGGCTGGTGATGGGAGCTTTGCTTTGGGGATCCAAAACGGCTCCATCCAAGAACTGTTTGGGGCTTGAAGGCTTTCTAGCAAGAACAGGAAGTGTCTGGCCTCCATCTTCTGAGGTTGCGTCCACCTCTGTTCCACTGACTTCATGAAAATGAGAAACATTCTGATTAGCAAGGTCTGATGTCAAGCTGTCAAACCGAAGTGTCACTTTTTCTGTGTCATCTTCAGTCCTTGAAATCTTGGCTGTCACCAGGCCGTCACCAAGAAAGCTTCTGTCTGCAGAGGGACTGGACCAAAGTTCACTCTTGGAGGCACCTAAAAACCCTTTAAAAATCATACCAAAAGAGGAAGAAAAAGGCAGTGTGTTAAAGCAGTTTGTTGCATTTGTTTGCAATAATCAGTCAGGGGCAAAGTAAAAGCAGTTTTTAAACCTCTGTCCTCTGTAGGGATGAGTCTGCTGCGCTTCTTCTTCAAAACAAATTAAACTGGTGGGATTGCAGCTTGCACCTTCTCCCTGGAGTTTCTTTGAAATGTAAAGGCAACTAGGGAGGGCTGAAATTTCAGGATGATTTAGTTGCCTTTAGCGCAGCGCAGTTTTAGTATTGAATATTTATATTCTACTTTTTTTAAAAAAAAAATTGCCGGTGTGTAGATCAGAGTATCCATACACATGGTGGATGCAAATGGACAGTGGATTTTAGCTGTGTTTCCCCCTCCAATTCTGCTTGGATAACTTTTTGACCAAGCTGTTTATACATGTTCTAAACAAACCAACAAACAAACACAGTCTCTGACTTCCAGGCTGAATTTGCACTTCTTGTAAGGCACCCAAAGGAGCATCAGAGCCAATGCCATCTGTGGTTGGGCTCCAGTGACACCACTGCTTTGTTCCTTCTCTACAAACCAGGAAACACCAAACCCTGTGCTTGGAGAGTGCCATCTAGGCTGCAGCATCAGCCTGCCTGGGCATCCGATCAACTGACTCTTGAGGGCCAATCCCAGGCCACCAGGCTCAGACTTGCTCCTGAGTCCAAGCAATTTATCTCTAGCCCTCCCTGCTTGCCTTTACATTTTAAAGAAACTCCAGGAGAAGGTGCAAGCTGCAATCCCACCAACTAAATTTGTTTAAAAGAAGAAGCGCAGTGTGTTAAAGCAGTTTGTTGCATTTGTTTGCTATAATCAGTCGGGGGCAAAGAAAAAGCAGTTTTTAAACCTCTGTCATCTGTAATAATGGCTCTGCTCCCCTGCCCTCTTTCGGATCACCCAACTGCTCCTGTCCCACTTGGACAGACCATCAGCACCCTCCCCTCTTCCCTCCAGGACCCAGAACATGATCGATTTGTGAGAGGCACAAATACAAGATGGGGGACACCTGGCTTGAGAACAGTACATGTGAAAAGGATCTAGGAGTCTTGGTTGACCACAAACTTGACATGAGCCAACAGTGTGACGCGGCAGCTAAAAAAGCCAATGCAATTCTGGGCTGCATCAATAGGAGTATAGCATCTAGATCAAGGGAAGTAATAGTGTCACTGTATTCTGCTCTGGTCAGACCTCACCTGGAGTACTGTGTCCAGTTCTGGGCACCACAGTTCAAGAAGGACACTGACAAACTGGAACGTGTCCAGAGGAGGGCAACCAAAATGGTCAAAGGTCTGGAAACGATGCCTTATGAGGAACGGCTAAGGGAGCTGGGCATGTTTAGCCTGGAGAAGAGGAGGTGATATGATAGCCATGTTCAAATATAGAAAAGGATGTCATATAGAGGAGGGAGAAAGGTTGTTTTCTGCTGCTCCAGAGAAGCGGGCACAGAGCAATGGATCCAAACTACAAGAAAGAAGATTCCACCTAAACATTAGGACGAACTTCCTGACATTAAGAGCTGTTCGACAGTGGAATTTGCTGCCAAGGAGTGTGGTGGAGTCTCCGTCTTTGGAGGTCTTTAAGCAGAGGCTTGACAACCATATGTCAGGAGTGCTCTGATGGTGTTTCCTGCTTGGCAGGGGGTTGGACTCGATGGCCCTTGTGGTCTATTCCAACTCTATGATTCTATGATGCTATGATTCTATGACTGGATAACAAATACCTGGCAACCCACAAAGGCTTTAGTGTTCATGAACATTCCTGTGCATGGATGTGCATGAGAGAAGATGCATCCATCATTGTCTTTGTCGTTATCCATTTTGTCTCATTTTCTTATGCACCTATACATAACATATGTATATCACAATAGGTGCATTATTATTTTTCTTTGCATGATTGGACCAATGGAACATACAACTGATATTTATATGAATTGTGTGACTTCACTGTATTGTATTTTGTATTGTATTGTATTGTATTGTATTGTATTGTATTGATGGATTATGCAATATTATAAATTAAAGCTGAAATACTTTAAATAAATAAAAATTATGTATCCATTTGTCACTCACTCTAAGATTAAAAGTTTAGAGATCCTGGTGTGTAAGTGTGTGTGGCAGGTTATGTTCCAGCCTCTGAAGATTGCCAAACCTAGTAAATGTAGCTCACATTTTTAACAAGGCACCCCCTAAAGGAAAAACTGGGGAGAAAACTCAGGCTGTGGTTCACCAGAGGCAGGGACCAGAAAACATAGATTGCGGGTAAATAGAGACCGCTGGAATGAATGGTTATGTTAAAACAGCCATTGATGAACCCACCCACACCCGATGAATTTAAGATATTCTTATGTAAGCAACTGGTGCCAAACTGAGTCTTGTTAATAAAACTCTCCAATTGGCAGGGCCCTAAACGGTCATCACAACAATCCCAGTAATATTTCCCCAGTAGTAGCACACAACTGAATGACAGGTTCCTTCACTCAAAATTGATCTTGATAAAAACTACCCCAGTAAATCCTCATAAATGTCAATGCTCCTGTTAAAGAGATTTCTCTGCACAATGTCAGAGGCCCAAAGTGGCTGTAAGTCTGGTTTAAGTGGGAACATAAAGCTGGCTTATACAGCTGCTTTGTTTCATCAGCCAAGTCCGAAACAAACCACACATAAAGTGATACCTATCCCCCTGAGATCTCCAAATCAAAATCAAGCATTATTTTAAATTTCTGGACCATCTTTTTAACCACCTCTCCCCCCCCCATCACACATCTGCTACTGCAGCAGCTGTTGACATCCCCAAGGTCTTCATTGAGCCTCATGATTAGAAGGTTAAACTCTGCTGCGCCAAAAAGCACATCAGTGCATTTTGCCAAGGCTTCACATTTGTGCTCCCAGAAATCCAGGTGTGTGCCGTTAGCAGGGACAAGTGGAATCTGTGCACTTCGCAAAAATGTAAACAAGGTTCAAGCGGTGACTTCTGAGATCAGCAAATCTGCTAGCTGTCTCACCCTGTGGGACACAGAGAACATGCTACAGTGGAGATCAAGATCAGGAGTTCGAGTCAAGAGGGCAGAAAACTGTTGGAGAAAATTAGCACTGCATCTGCTAATTGCAAACACACAAGGCAAATGAACACTCCACAGATGGCTGAATGGATGAATATCATATTGTATATAATAATAGCAAATTCAAGCGCTGAGTTGTGACAGTTATGTAGCTGAAATAAGCCTACAGAGAAAAAAGAAGTGAGGCATGGACAAGTATGTTCATTTCAGTTTCTCTGTTTCTTTTTTCCAATCTTGAGTTCAGTTCTCCCCATTTCTGCACCAGTTTGTAACTTTTAACGAGAAAACTGCATTAAAATCTGCACGTGTTTTTCTGCATGTCCACTAACATGCACATTTCAGTACGTATTTTTACCTAGTATGTGCTTTGCAAGCAATGTTTCCCCTAATGAGAAACATATTTGTAATTTCTTCTAATGTATACCGCTTCATGTGCATCTTTTGCTAACCTACACATTTCCATATGCATTCCTTGGTTGCGGAAGTGCATTGGCAAATTTGGAGATGTTGCAAATTTTGAAGGTTCATATTAAAACAAATTTCTCCACCACTCTTACTCACCAGCCAGTCTCAGTAGCCCTGCCACCACCAGCAAGGAAGTGGGGAAGCTGCTGTCCATCTTTCTGCTTCAAACTGAACACAGGAGCCCTTGAAGCACTGGAAGGGACCTTGCTCACACCATGGGCAGAAGATGCTGCGGCGCATTTGCAATGAAGCATTTGCAAACCTCGCTTTACAGGTGAGCAGTCTTGAATTACATACTTTATAAAAAAGTCTTTAGGCCAGACAGCAGCCAATTGCAAAAGGGCGAGGGAGAGAAGAGAAGTTCAGCCAATTGGAAGGTACTGATTAAGAAAAGGTGGAAGCGATGACACAAACCAAGGCTGTGTGTGCTCGATTTATCCCTCTCTGCTTTGAGATTTCGGTTGGCTTAGATGACAGAGAGAGAGTTGGCTAAGAAGACGGCTTTATGAAACGTAGTTCTCTTTGGCAAAGCCTGGTTTACAAACAGGGGCATTGTTAGGGGGTGGGTCAGGGTGCCTGAGTGCCAGGTCTCTTGCCCCTCCCTCCCTTAATAAACTTTTTTAAAAAAATGACCTTGCTTATAGGGTTGGTTGGGTGCTCTCCAAAGCACAATGTCAGTGCAGCAACTCCCACCCACCATGTAATTGACTTTCCAGTCTGAGCAAAGATTATGTTGATCTGTGGTTGCTGGGTAGCCTAATTCTTCTGTTACTACATTGCCCTGGAGTGGTCAAATGACACATTTAATAATAATAATAATAATAATAATAATAATAATAATAATAATGATGCATGTTTTTCAGTACTTGTGAATTGTGAAATTATTTTTTCCCAGTTTTTTATTGGCAGATTTAGATCTCTTAGTTGGATGGATAGCTTAAAATGAAGTGATTACATTGCTATTTTGATTTCATTGCTCTAACTGGTTTTTATTATATATATTTATTATATTTTGTATGCTACTTTGGCAAGGACACATTTTGAAAGGGTTGTTGTTTTTTAGTCGTTTCGTCATGTCTGACTCTTCATGACCCCATCTGGTTCAGCTCTGGCTTGGGCAATCTGGGCTCCAAAAAAACCTTAATGACTTTTCAGGTCCGGATTTTTACCTCTTGAACTATGGCAACCCTACTTTACAACATTTTGAAGCCAGGCTGTCAGATTGTTTGTGCTGCATCAGAAAACTGGTTCTCCACACAGGGCAAAGAAAGTGTAACTTTTCTATCTTTATGAGAAGGCCTTGCCTTACACCAGGCAAGTGTAAAATTGATTAACTTGAAATATTTTTCTTTTTTTCTAGTAAAAAGCCATAAAGCAGCAACAAATACAAAATGCAATTAATGAAATCAGTAGCATACCATGCCCCACTTCAGTGCAAACCAAAAAATCCCAGGGACAGTTCATGAAATATAGACCAGTGAAAAGTGAGCTGAAACTTTCAGGTCTTTGAGACCCAATTAAATATGGGCAAGAAGGACTCTGGAACTTAAAAGGCAGAGATTTGTAACCAACAGTAGTCTGGCCCTAAAACAGCACAGCTCTGTCAGTTTTTCCTTGTTCTGGGCAAGATTCAGGTCCTTTATTGTGAATTCATACCAGGATAGCATTTTTGGTGTCTGTCCTGGTGCCCACAAGCAGTTTCTCGGAAGAAACATTTCTTATGTTTTGTTACTCATAAGCAGGCAGTGGCAAGGCTGTCTCCAGTTCCCTGAGCAGTTTAAGACTCGATTAGAAGCATTACAGTTAACCTTGGCTGTGAACCGCGCACATAATTTTGAAAGATCTATGGCTAAGCCAGCTGTGCCTGCCTTTGTTATAAAGACATGAAACAGATCTCGTTGAATGAAGTCATCATAACCTCATTGCCACCAAAGACAAGGGTGGATGGAAACAAATGCATTTAGCCCTGCGACCTACAGCTTCTGTATTATGTAGAAAAGCCTATTCAAATCCCATACTGGGTGGAAAGGAAGAAGCATCATTTAAAAGGATGTGTCAGTATTTATTACCAAGCAGGACAGCCTACATGGAGTTGGTACATGGACGCAGGTGGCGCTGTGGTCTAAACCACTGAGCCTCTTGGGCTTGCTGATCAGAAAGTCGGCAGTTCAAATCCCAGGAAGGGGTAAGCTCCCATTGCTCTGTCCCAGCTCCTGCCAACCTAGCAGTTCGAAAGCACGCCAGTGCAAGTAGATAAATAGGTACCACTGCAATGGGAAAATAAACGGCATTTCCGTGTGCTCTGGCTTCCATCATGGTGTTCTGTGGCTCCAGAAGCGGTTTAGTCATGCTGGCCACATGACCCGGAAAAGCTGTCTGTGGACAAACGCTGGCTCCCTCAGCCTGAAAGCGAGATGAGCGCCACAACCCCATAGTTGCCTTTGGCTGGACTTAACCATCCAGGGGCCCTTTACCTTTTACATGGAGTTGACACTTTAGGTTGGGACCCTTCCAAATTTGCTGGACTGCCACTCCCATCAGCATGGCGAATGGGCAGGGGGATTATGGGAGTTGTAGTGCGGCAACATTTGGGGGGCCACAGAATAGCTACCCCATGTAAGAGCTGCCATAGCAGTCTCTTCACAAGCTGGTCTCTTTGTCACAAGGAGCTCAACTGTAACCTTGTGGTTATATTTCTGTAAATATTAGACAAGTCATTTGGAGTGGAACCACTGCAGCTAAAAAATCCCAAGTGCCCATCCAGTTAAAACACTAAATTGTATGGACTCTCTGAGACAGGCTACATTCAACGAGTGTACAATCTGCGTACACTCATGGGTGAGCTGTACACTTGTAGTTATACACATGTAATGTGCAACAGGTGTACAGTCTGTGGAGACGAGCTTACAAATTAACACGTGTACACTCGTACACACAAACACTTGTGCATGTGTAGACAGCTTGTACCTGTGTTCACTGTAATGTGTGAACAAGTCAAACGAGAGGTGTGCAGGGCAGAAAGAGAGTCAAGTGTAGGTTGTGGAGAAATTAAATGTTAGGACCTCAGAATTACCTTGCTGGACCAGAACTAGCTCAATCCAGGCAATATTCTGTTTCCAAAAACAGTCAACAAACAAGACTCTGGTTCAACATGGAAAAAGTGGGGATGGGATACTTTAGTAGGAGTGAATACAGTGTTAGGAGAGCATGCAACTGTAGTTGTTTTGTTATTTATGATGGTTTTCAGAAAGGCAGTATGAAAATATTTGAGAAAAAATGTGCTTAAAATAACTTCTATAAAGAAAGCAGAAGCTTTCTTATTAGGAATTGTAGGTACCAAGATCCCAAAGGAGCAGAAAAGACTTTTCATGTATGCTATGACTGCCGCACGGATGCTACTAGCCCAGAGATGTAAAGAAGATAAAGTCCTTACCAGAGAAGAATGGCAAATTAAGCTGTTGGAGTACGACAAAATGGCAAAACTGACAGGAAGGCTCAGGAACCAAGAAGACAAAAACTTAAAGAAAGAATTGGAAAGATTTATAATTTATTTAGGAGACCACTGTAAGCAAATGAAAACATTAGCAGGATTCTAATAACACCTGTAATGTAACAAATACAGTGGTACCTCGGGTTACATACGCTTCAGGTTACAGACTCCGCTAACCCAGAAATAGTGCTTCAGGTTAAGAACTTTGCTTCAGGATGAGAACAGAAATCGTGCTCCAGCGGCGCAGCAGCAGTAGGAGGCCCCATTAGCTAAAGTGGTGCTTCAGGTTAAGAACAGTTTCAGGTTAAGAACGGACCTCCGGAACGAATTAAGTACTTAACCCGAGGTACCACTGTACTATGGACAATATGGAGAGATATAAAATATGGATGAAATAATATTCAGTTGAAAATGTTGACAATAGGATGGGAGTGGTGGGAAGTCTGGAGATTCAGAGGGATCTCTAAATATGAATATGTATTCGGTATTCTTATAACTTTATACTTGTAAAATCTAATAAAAATTATTTCAAAAAAATTAAAATAAAGGCAACAAGATAACGAGGCAGGGGCGGGAATGTTTTAGAAAAAAACAAGGCTCTGCCACTGTGTGAGAGACAGAGCTTCTCTCTCTTTTCCTGTGTCTATATCATAACAGCAAAATCAGATATATTAACAGATGTTATTTGCCCTCACAATGAAAGAACTGTCCTTGCGAACAGCAAGGTGCTGCTGATGGTGCCAAACTAGGCTATCACGTAGCTCCTGGATCTGCTCTCCTGAAAGATAGTGCCTCCCCCAGTTCAGCAGAACTTTCTGTAGCTTTGGGAAGGTGCCATCAACAGCTCCCAGCGCCTGGAACTTTCAGAGCCAGCAGCTGTTGAAAGTACTGGGGAGACTGCAGGCATTTATAAAAAGTCTTCTCCGCTGGGATCTTGTTATTGCTGGCGGGGCTGGTGGTGGTGGTGTTCTTCAGAATCCTTTTTCCAGTCCCACAGATCTCCCTGCTACCATTACTGTGGCTTTTGCTTTCTGGAGTAAATAGTATCTATGGGATGAACAATGAGCCCAAGGACTACTTCTTAACCTGTAGAATTACTACTACTACTACTACTACTGTTATTATTTATTAAGTTCTTATAGGCAGGTTGTGTGAGGCTACAAAGTAACAAGACTATTTTGGAAAACGTTCTCTTCATACCAGCCATGGTTAACTCAGGCAACAGAAAAATAGTCTCTGTTCTTACTATCACAAGCTTTAAGCCTGAATCCTAGCGCTGAAAAAAAATCAGCTTCTGCACTAAATTCAAAGGAGGCTGGCTCCAAACTTAGCCTCATTAAAGACTTTTTCATGATTCCAAAAGGAGGCTGTGAATGCTTAGCACCTTCTTGATTAAGCAGCTCCGCATTTAGAATCCGCAACTGCCCAGTAAAAAGTTGGAAAGCGATTTTACATCTTTTCCGTTTAAGTCGTGCTGGATTTCTTTAATTCTAGGAAGCCAATCCCAGGGAGTTAGTGTCAAGCTTAGACCTCAGCGCTCACAGTAACACCAATGCACACTTCTGATTTAGTACATCTAAACATAATCCTAACAGCACAATGGATGTCAGCCATCTGCTGTGATCAGCAACTGCAATGGATATTGTCCAAGCAACTCTTGAAATAGTTTGCATATGTGTCTTAGCGGAAGAATTTAATGAGTAACCAGTTTGCCATCTAGTGGTTACAGAAGAGCCTGTTCACAATCAAAGGGGCAGAAAAAAGCGAAGAAGGACTTTGGATCCATCACTTGACATGGATGCAGAAGGCTCCAGCATGGAGCTTTGCAAACATAAAATAATACCTGTACAGTGGTACCTCGGGTTAAGAACTTAATTCGTTCTGGAGGTCCGTTCTTAACCTGAAACTGTTCTTAACCTGAGGTACCACTTTAGCTAATGGGGCCTCCCGCTGCTGCTGAGCCACTGCCACGCAATTTCTGTTCTCATCCTGAAGCAAAGTTCTTAACCTGAGGTACTATTTCTGGGTTAGTGGAGTCTGTAACCTGAAGCGTCTGTAACCTGAAGCGTCTGTAACCCAAGGTGCCACTGTATTGTATAAAGAATATGTCACAGCTCCAGAATCAATGTTGTAATCCTCTACAGGAGAAGGTAAAATGTGACTTTGAGGGGGAAAGGGCCAACTTTGCTGCCCAAGAGGACCACAGCATAGTCTGAAACAGCAGCCCTGCTGAAGCAAAGAAGTCCTGGGGGTCTGGTCAATGCTTGGAAGGGGAAAAAGGGAATCAGAGAAGACCTCAAAGATGTACTGAAGATAACATGTTATGAGGCTCCTTCTTCAGAAGCTCCTGACACTCTTCAATGGATTAACTATAACAGTGGTGGCCAACTCCACTGAGGGGGGTTCAGCTCAAAGTTGTTGAGCTTTTTTAAGGAGGAGGAAAGCAACGTTTTTGGGAGGGTTAACCTCGTGAGGATCTACCAGTGGATCGCGATCGACCTGTTGGACACCCCTGAACTATAACAAAGCCATCCTGTGACACTATAAAAACATATAAGCATGTTTTAGCTACCCCTTGAAGAGATTGAGTCAATGGAGAGAAGAGTCTTCTGGATTCATATGTGTTTAGGGTTGCTATATTTCAAACAGTGAAAATCCAGACAGAAAAGTTGTTGCATTTTTCTTAGCAGAATTGTTGAACTGGGAGGGGGGAGAAAAGTTTTTTTTAGTTTAGAACGGCACTGCCAGCATGGGCAGCCTATATGGGGTGGGTTTGCCCACATTGGCAGGACCAGAGATGTTTGTGTGCATTTTTAAATCAAAATAATGACACTAATAATAACAATGATAATCATCCAGATAATCATCCAGTCAAAATAATGACACTAATAATAACAATGGATAATCATCCAGATGGAAAAAACTTTGTTTTGGCTTATAGTTTCATGGACTAGAGTCTGCTCCATCAGATGCATGAAGGGTTATCTTCAGAAGAAAGGTTTTGATACACATGAGCAGACAGGAAAATGTTGTAAAGAATAGCAACAAAATGCAAAAGTACAACCTGAGACCTATTCAATTAAAATGTGCAGAATACAGTGACCACCAAGTGAAGGTGATTAAACCAGTATCCACCAGGGCCCACAACCCAAAGAGACCAACACTGTTGTGCTGGTGTTCAGTGTCAAATGAGCAGCAGCCCCTTCCAGCCAGCCATCATATCTGGCTTGGAAGAAAGCCCAACTCACTCCAAACAGCACCTTCCTCTGAAGTGGGGAAGATTAATACACTCATCAGCTGCTCCCAAGAGGACATAATGATATCTAATTTTACATCTGCTGCTTTTGGCATAATAGCCATCTAAAAGTGTCAAGGAGGGAGAAGAGAAGAGCCAATCTGAAATCAAATAAGATTGCCCTTTACTTTTCTGTTTCTTTTCTCCTCTTCATAGGCTGGCTGCCCATTTTGATTATATTACTGCAACCTGATTAAGCAGCAAAAAAGTACTGAAGCTAAATACGCCAGTCTGGGGGCCAGGTCCACATCTGACCTTGCAATAGATTTTTGTGTGCATTCAGTGTGTTGCTTGGTCTTTCACAAACAGGAGGTACGTGCTAAGCTGCTGCTGCTGCATAGGGTCCAATTTACCCTCCACACAGCTCCGCCTCAAATGTCCTCTTTGATTCTTTAAGACTGACAACTGCCCATTTTTGTTAATAACCTTCTATTGTCAATGTCTGTCGAGGACATTTACATCACCCTCACCTTAAAAGGGAACACATTTACTCATTTTCTTTTTCATGCTCTCTACCTATCTGAGCATGAAAATCGACACCTAAGATTAACACTTGACAAGAGGCTTCTGCAACAAGGAAACCAGCGGCTATTTCAGAGCCCTCTTGAAATGGTGCGACTTTTATCATACCAAGAAATTTGCTCATGGAAAGGTTACCTCTTTTTGGAAAGGAGGAAAAAGCCTCTATCATCCAGGCATGGCCTCAGACTTTGTATTAACTCAGTCATCCTTCCAATACTTTTATCTCCCCCTCCATGAATCACCAAACTGTAGCCTTGCTCCAATTAATCCTCTTTATTACAAAAACAAAGTGCAGCCCTGGCCAGAGCTATGGCAGACTTTGTAAACATGCTCTGGAACATTTACAGAAGCCTTTAAAATCCCTGCATGTGCTTCAAAGAGGTGTTGAGGACCGCCATTCCGTTCAGCTCCCGCAGCCGACTAGTGTGCCTAGAAGTTGCAAAGCAAAAGAGGAAGATTAAGTCAAAGGCAATGGCCAGGGCAAAAGATGAAGTTATGTATCACTCACTTATCGGTCATAGACAGCAGCTCTCTCTCTCTCTCTCTCTCTCTCTCTCTCTCTCTCTCTCATTTTTATTAAATTTTCTGTTTTACAATTTAACAACCTTAAAATTTAACAACCTTAAAATATCAATGACTTCCTCTCTTTCCTTTCCATGGTTCATTTTGTGCAACACAAATCCCTGCATATTTTACATAAACTAAACCATTCAGCATTCCATTATTAGATCCATCAAAACTTATTTACACTGTTGAATTTATTTAAATGCTGCCAATGTTTTTAAGTGGGTAGACAGCAACTTGAAAGGGAACCTGCATGCCTTCTTCAGTAGATTTCCCAGCATATAAAAAAGCTTATTATTTGTAAATTCCTCTTCCTCCTGACACAACAGAGTTTAGTTGTTGTTGGCATACTGGGGAGCAGGGGAGCTGGATTGGCTGGCACCAGATCTCTCTCACACAATGCCCTAATAACTTAAGAAGAGTCTGCTGGATCAGGCCAAAGAGGACCCATCTAGTCCAGCATCCTGTTCTCACAGTAGCCACCCAGATGCCTATGGAAAACATGCAAGCGGGACCCAAGCACAAGAGCAATCTCCCCTTCTGTGGTATCCAGCAATTGCAATTCCCAAGGTTTTTGCCTCTGACCATGGAGGCGGAGCACAGAAATTTGGGCAGGAACCATGAATCTGTCTAATCCTCTTTTAAAGTCACCCAAGTAAGTAGCCATCACTGCCTCCTGTGGGAAGGAACAAGTTCCACTCCACTGAGTGAAGAAGTACTTTAATGTGTTCTGAATCAAAGCACTCCACACTCTTGAGAACTATTGCACGAGGGTGTGTTCACATTGCAGCACATTCCCGCTTTCACCGCAGATCGTTGCTTTCCTCTTGCACAAACTGTATGAATGATACACATACACACAAACATCCCATCTGCAACTGGCAAAACCTGTCCTGCTTCAGAAAGGTGCAATTAGGCTCAAGGACTGTACAGTGGTACCTCAGGTTAAGTACTTAATTCGTTCTGGAGGTCCATTCTTAACCTGAAACTGTTCTTAACCTGAAGCACCACTTTAGCTAATGGGGCCTGCTGCTGCTGCTGTGCCGCCAGAGCACAACTTCTGTTCCTATCCTGAAGCAAAGTTCTTAACCTGAAGCACTATTTCTGCGTTAGCGGAGTCTGCAACCTGAAGCGTATGTAACCCGAGGTACCACTGTATTGCCCATTCAGTCTCTGGCCTGGGGAAAGGGAGAGCCAATATCAAAACAAATTCAGGCTGACCTCACCACATCAAGAATGACCAGGCTTAAAGCACAGGCACTGAAGGAGCTTATGCAGCATATGGAGGCTTTTTGATTATTTTCATGGTCGGTTTTGAGAAATGTTCAAATTCTCTTTGGGCAGGGCAGGTTCTCTTGTGCAAAACCCTTCACTGGCAGGGGCAGGCTCCAGGGGCTCTGGCAACTGGGAAAGAAGAAGCCCCTCTGGCTGTGCATGGGTTTCTCTTATAGGGATAGAAGGATAATCCAGCAGTTCCCCTCATTTTCAGTCCCACAAGCCAGTTTTATCACAGCCAAAGAGGCTTGCAGCCCCAATCATATTAACCTTTATTTAGATGCAAGTCTCACTGGGCTCAAGTAAGTGTGCATAGGACTGCAGCCTTAGACATTCTGCCCAATGCTGTTGGCCTGGGGATAAGCCTGGTGTCTTTCCAGCTGGGAATATCAAGTCGGATAAGATCCAGCCACTCAAGCTTCCCAAGACTGCTAAAATGTGTTATGTAGACAGGAATCTGTTTTGCAAGCCCGTGGATGCTTTTTTTTAACATGTTACAAAGGGCAAGTCTGGATTAACAGCCAAGATGTTGGTGAAGCTATTCTGAAGGCAACATCTCCTGCAAATGCTCCCTACACCAGAAAGCCACATTATGTGCACTCAGAACTCAGCACTTCCTGGCCCACTCCACATGTCAAAAGGGATTCTAGAAGGTAACAAAAGATGATATTATAATGGACACTGTCTGAAAAATGATAAAAACCTGACTGACTGGAAAACCCTGATCTCACTTCTTGGCTGTGATGTGTCAGAACAGTCAAGCAATCATCTCTCTCACACAAAAATCATTCACCGCTTGATGCCTTGACCACTACAGCTGTTTGTATAAAGCCCACCCAAGTGGCTGAATGTGTGGTGATTTACAATATTTGTTCATAATCTGCCAAATAACATCAGTTCCAAGGGTGACTGCCAATAAATATTAGCACAGACAAATGCAAAACGAGACCAGAAAGCCATAAAAAATGAGCTTCTCAGAGGTCTAGCCTGTATTCCCCCGTGGTGCCTTGCATCTGTCTCCAGAGCCAGGGATTGTGGGAGGAAATGAGGGAGGGAAGAAGAGACTTACCTGTCAGGGGTTTGGCAGCTATTTCTGGGGCAAGGGAAAACTAATATTCACCTTTTGTGATTACATGCATAGTAACGTTTAGCATCTTTCTGTATTTTAAATATATTGGAAGCTGCCTTGAGAACTTCACTTAGTAGTTCAGCAGGACATAAATATCCCAAATAAACAAATAAATAAAACCAACAGAACAAGGACAATCTTCAGTGAGCCCACATCTGTGGATACTTGCCGGGCATCAGCTGTGCAGAGCTTTCCTAAAGCAATGGCTGCGTTCTCTTGCGCAGACGTCCTCTGAGCATCCCTGCCAGCGACTTTCAATAAAATCCGCACAATATCCACGTCGAGCAAATTTGTGGCTGCTCCGGGCACCTCGAAGCATCTCCCAAGGCAGAAAGCAGCATTTCCTGCCAACACCTCATTCTCTGAGCGCAGAAACTTCAGCAGTATCTTGCATTCTGCAAAGGGGGTGGGTGTGTGGAGCCAAAGTGAAACTGCGTCAAACATCAGCAAAAGAGTAAGGGATGTAACCAAAGACTCTGTCCCCTCAATGCCAGACACCCTCATGGTTCTTTGGAAAAGTGAAATGGAAGAACTAGCAGCAACACAGCTGCCCTGTGGACAGGGAGTGGGGAGAAAATGCAGATTAAACTCATGTCAAATCTTTTAATAAATTGAAAAGAGCCAACCTGCTACTTGCTGCTCCACCCACATCCCAGGGGAGCCATTTTGCAAGCTGACCTACAGGGCCTGGACAGAAAGCAATTTAGTGTCAGGGTGCCAGAAAGATGGGCTGAAAAGGTTTTGAAGCAGCAAAGGGCGGTTCTGTACCGAGAGGGGTCTGGTGTGACTTTCCACAAGCTAGGAGGGGTGAGAGAGCTTCCTTCAAGGTGCCAGCTTATGGGTGGGGATAGACCAAGATAGATCCAAGGATTTCACACTTCTTTGAGAGACATCTTCATCCATATTCCACAGTTCCCATTGTAACAGAGACACTGCTCTCCTCTTTCAAGAAACACCATGCATGTGGAAGCTGGCTTGCAGGAGTTACATGCTAATGATCTAAAAGTCAACCTGTTCCAAGGCAGGGTGCCAATATTACCTTGCAATTAGATGGAGATTATTATGCAGACTTCTAATGACTGTCTTAGCAGTCAGCTGTAGGCATCGGTGCTTTCCCAGAGCAGGCTTCCAAGGTATGCAACAACTTGATTTGGGGGTAGGGAAGAGAATTGAAATGAGCTCTAAGATCAAAAGCTCAAAGTTGTTGCTCAGAAATAATCTCAGAACTGTGCTTTCAGAAGTGGCCCTAAGAAAGGGTGTCCTGCACTAAGGTGTTGTTGTTGTTTAGTCGTTTAGTCGTGTCCGACTCTTTGTGACCCTATGGACCAGAGCACGCCAGGCACTCCTGTCTTCCACTGCCTCCCGCAGTTTGGTCAAACTCATGCTGGTAGCTTCGAAAACACTGTCCAACCATCTTGTCCTCTGTTGTCCCCTTCTCCTTGTGCCCTCCATCTTTCCCAACATCAGGGTCTTTTCCAGGGAGTCTTCTCTTCTCGTGAGGTGGCCAAAGTATTGGAGCCTCAGCTTCGCGATCTGTCCTTCCAGTGAGCACTCAGGGCTGATTTCCTTAAGAATGGAGAGGTTTGATCTTCTTGCAGTCCATGGGACTCTCAAGTGTCTCCTCCAGCACCATAATTCAAAAGCATCCATTCTTCGGCGATCAGCCTTCTTTATGGTCCAGCTCTCACTTCCATACATCACTACTGGGAAAACCATCGCTTTAACTATACGGACCTTTGTTGGCAAGGTGATGTCTCTGTATCTGCATCAAACTGTCACTCGTCTATTGTTTAAAAAAATCTCCAAAACTCAGCTTCTCATTAGAGGCCCAAATGCATTACAGGCCCCAGGCAGGCTAGAACTGGGGAGGTGGGAGGGAGCCTCTCCTTGACCCTATCGGGGTCAATAAAATCCTCCTAAGGGCAGAACTAGTTACTTTATTTGCTGTGTCCCCTCAGCAAAGTGTTTGCAGCAACTCACATTTGCTAAGGTGATGAAAGGGGAGCACCCAAAGAAGAGAATGGAGGAGGTTGAATAACCCTTCCAAAGTCACACGTTTTCCAAAGCAGTCTCCCCTCTTCTGAGCCATTTCTCTCCCCAACCTTCTTCCCCCAGCTCAATTGCTTCCAGCTTTGGGGAGGGGGGAACTATGTCAAAATTGATGCTGGGGGAGGGGAGCATTTTTAAGGGAGAATCTGCTGGTGGGGAACAGTTAATCTCTGCTCTACAAATGTGCCCCCCCAGCTGGTCTCCACATTTGGATTAAGAGTGAAGCTCACAAGGAAGCTTGTGTTTGCCTTGTAATATTGATTTCCCCTCCTCCCCCCAAAACCAACAACTCTGCTTATAGTACAGAGTCCCTCTTTTCTGCTCCTTAAACTGCTCCCTTTAAACGAGTGCAAGATACTGTTTCCTCTTCCGAGATGGCGGTTTACCATTTTGCGCACAAACATATTTTCTCCATAGAAAACAGGCACAACAGACTGCACTTTAAGAATGACTGCAGGCTGTATTATGCAGTGGTGAAGGCTACCCTGTTTGTAAAATGAATTTGGATTCTGCAGGACGTAGGATAGGATTAACGGTCCTGCTTCATCCTGTAGACAGCAGAGATCCCTGTCTGTGGTCCTTGCCCCAGATCAACTCTTTGCAGCCAGACTTACTTTTATCCAGCTTCACAATCTCTTCCTGTGCCTCTTGGCTACTTTTGGCACAAACAGCCAGGATTTTCATTGCATAGCCATGTGTGATCTGCCCATCTGCCTAGATTGGAGTAAAAAAGCATCCATTAAATGTCTAGTTATGCAGTCTGGGGCTCGGAAATATACGACAAGGCCCTCAGTTCCAGAAAGTTTATGGGTGCTTTATGACAAGGCAGCAAATCATGGGGTATTTAGGCATTCTGAGAGTAATAATTTTCTTCCATCTTTAAATATATTAGCTCCTAATTATGCCCAGACAATGCCTCATAATCAGATTCAAGCTCTAACACTACAACAGTCTGTGACCTCTAACAGGAATATGGGCACTCCCAAGAATATGCAGTTCTAATGATGCTTCTTATGGTTCATTTCCATACATGAATTGCTGATAAGGGAATAAATCCATCCAAGGGATGGCTTCCCTGCACATTAAATAGAACGTATAAAAGGTCTCTTCTTTCAGCTTTCATAGGTACCCGGACCATTTTCTCTGGGCTGAAACATTATTTAGAGGTGAAGAGTTAAGGCCACGGAGTCATCCAACACTCTGTAAATTATTTTCCTTCCTCTCTGTTCCTGCTAAATTTCGCTTTTCATTATCTTATACTTATTCATTATATGCTATTCATTATATTATGCATGCAGTAGCCTGCATGGGTGAAGATGGAATGGTGGCAAAAGTGGGCACTGACCTCATTGCTGCCATGCTAAGATGCCAAAGGAATGCCTAGAATTCTTCAAATGGTTGCAGACTGGATATGCTGGGAGTGAGGCACAGCAATGCTATGAATCTCATACAGTTTCCAAGCATCCTTTTTCTGCTGTGACTCCATCCAGACATAATAGTTACGTTAAGAGGTGAGGTATCTCAACCTCCTCACTAAACTACAACTTCTGGGATTCCTGGGGGAGGAAGCAGAAAGCAGTGAGAGTACCATTGTAGGTGGGTGCACTGCTGCCTCTCCCCTGGTTTTAAAGGGCTAAGATGTATTCAGTGCACTGAATGTATTCAGGGTACCTTCCTTCTATTCTATTCTATTCTATTCTATTCTATTCTATTCTATTCTATTCTATTCTATTCTATGTCAGTCAATCAATTTTATTGCACATAGCCAAAGGCTATTAACTCCTTCTTTTAGATTGTAAGGCTGAGGACAGCAGCTATCTTATGTTCTTCTTTTTCAGCAGAAGAGGGTGGCAAAAATACTATAAAAATTACTGGAAAGAACACTGCCACACTGGAGGAAAGGGCAGCAGGGGGAGGACCTGAATAGCAGTGCAGGTAGTTGGGCAATCCCATAAATTATTTATAAGGTGTGTATATATACTAAGGAAAGGTTGGGCCTATAGCTCAGTGGTAGAGTGCATGCTTTGCAGGCCACAGGTTCAGTCCCTGGCATCTCATGCAGCAGGTGGCAAGAAAGACTATGGGAAAACACTACCAATTCAGAACTAGCAAATGCTGGGTTAATCTGCTCCATTCCAACAAAAACAGCAATGAGTACCAGGCTAGATGCATCAATGTTCTGATTCCATATAGCTTAAAGTGTGAACATTTTCAGGAAAGAAAGAAGAGAAACGCCTATAATAAGCAACCCTAGTTTCTGTATAACCAGAGGGTCCATTTTGCACCCAGTGCTTTTTGCTTTGGATTCAGTACAGTGGTACCTCGGGTTAAGAACTTAATTCATTCTGGAGGTCTGTTCTTAACCTGAAACTGTTCTTAACCTGAAGCACCACTTTAGCTAATGGGGCCTCCCGCTGCTGCCACGCCGCCGGAGCACGATTCCTGTTCTTATCCTGAAGCAAAGTTCTTAACCTGAAGCACTATTTCTGGGTTAGCGGAGTCTGTAACCTGAAGCGTCTGTAACCCGAGGTACCACTGTATAAGGCGGGGGAAGGGCTGCAGCTCCTTTGCAAGCAGAAGGTCCCAGGCAGAGCCGTAACTTGGGGGGAGGAGGCTAGCCAGGTTTTATGCCCTGGGTGAAGCCTCCAGAGGGGTGCCATTGAGGCTCCCAGCCTCAATGTATTGTGTCCACAAATACACATAGGGGAGTGCCAAACTGGGTCTGACCCAGGTGAAATAAAGCCTAGTTTCACCCCTGGTCCTAGGTTCAATCCCCAGCATCTCTAGGTAGGGATGGGAGAGCGCTCTAGCTGAAATCCTGGGCAGCCACTGTCAGTCACTGTAGATATCATATGACTCTGTATAAAGGCAGCTTCCTATGTTCCTATATCCCAGGTTCAACTATACCTTCATTGTACAGGGCATTGTCATGAAAACATTGACTTTCTAAATGTTATAGAAACCTGAAACTGGCTAATTACCTTGAGAAATCTGATCATTTTCCTCACCACGCCATCTTTTATCGCCTCTTCCCGTGCCTCTGGACTTATTGGCAGGATGTGACTTAAAAGCCCAACTGCTCGCTAAAGGAGAAGAAATTTGGAGGTGGCGGTAAGAGAGAGAAGTTGATTTGTCTTCTTTCAAAAAAACAAGCTATCATATTTGTTCACGTCATGGTCCTTTGCTAGAGCTGACTGGACCTTTTACTTTTATATATTGCTGGACAGATACCATCAAGGCAGAAAATAAAACAGCAAGCCAATACTAAACATTTATTATCTGGAAAGGAAGCTCATCATGCCTGACAAACTGTGGCTCTTCATTTTGGTATTAATCTGAGACAAAGCATAGCTCAGGCTATAGGAAGACAACTCCTATGTTTATTTGTGCTTCAGTTCCCAAGCTAAAATCCTTAGTTAAAGCCAGAATGGAATGGCAAAAGCTTCATGGTTGGGAGCAAAGACAAGTGACTCCCAAGAAGGAGGAGGATTCACCAGTTACATGCTGCTACTTCATTTCTGAGCCATAATCCTCTGCAGGCAGCCTGTGGGCACTCCAAGCTAGCCCCTGCTTCTTTCCTTCCCACTGCCTTTGCCCCCAAACCTTTTTCTGCTTCTGGCAACATCCCAGTCCCAATCTGCATGCTTCCTCAAGAGACGATAAGAATAGACATAAGAGCATTATGTAGGCAATTTATAGCCCTCTCTTTGTTAAAACCAAAGCCAGTACAACATTATATAATACATAATAATATACATATATATAATTAAACCTCAATAAGAAAACAAATTTACATCACAGCACTGTGAGAGCAACAAAACACATTCATTTAATATTAATCCTACCACTTTCCTTCAACTCAAGTACCACTTACTGTCACAATTCTTCCCTCTTTACAGTCAAAGAGGGACATGCATTTCCCAGAAATCTCTATGGCAAGATCCTGAAAAGAACCAATAAGGTGAGAATGTCAGCTGAGAACAGCAGCTTAATTACTGCTCCTAATTACTGGATTAGCAGGAAGGCTCCTCTGAGGTATGACATATAACAGTGCTCTAAGTCACAGGGCAGTAAATTTATACTTGGACTGGACAGTTTTTGATTCAGATCCCTTCTCGGCGACAATGCTTGTCACTATGGACTGCATCTAACATTCTCTGTCAGCTAAGTGCAAGGACTTGTGTACTAGCAGACCGGTGAGTTTTAATGTAGCACAAGAGAAGAATGCAACAGCTGCACCGGAGGAAATTCATTGAACAGCATAATATGCCACCTATTGTGTAACCAAATTACCAGCAACCTGCTCATATATTCTCTTGGCAACAGCGTTCCACTGGCCCAAAACACTGAACAGTGAAACAAGCAAACAGCTCAGTGACTTTTAACTCCGTACTATACTACTTTAGATACAACCCTATGTCTCATCCCAACTTATGCTGCCCTCTCCTTTTTTCTCAAGTGTCATGTATATGGATGATGCAGTTGTATAATTTTAAATAACAATTACAGTGGACTCATGTGCAATTGCAAGAGCCAAAAGCCTGATTTTGGCAAGTTATAGAGGTGCAGCCTCTCCAGAATTTAGATGAAGTTCCTGGGTGTATCTGTGACAAAAAAAAGAGGTCACTGGCTGGTGCACCTGTCCTTAGGAATTGGGGGTGGGTGGGTATAGGGGCACATTCTGGGAAAGTAAAAGACTACACACAGCTTCACAGCTACAGTAGTAGAGGTGGGAAGGCTCACAAAAGGTATTAAATTCAATTCCACTTTGGGAAACCAACCAATCAACTAAAGTATAGGTGAGAGAGCCCAACACTTTACCTGAAGGAGCAAATTGGGTTCCAAAGAGAGGTTCATCATCAGGCCAAGCAGTGCATAGAGACACTCTGGGTATCTGGTGGCCTTGCCTTTGTTCCAGCACTCATCCTTCACAGGGAGAAGACAAAATAAGCACACTAGGATTTCACAAAAACTGTTGAGGTATGTGGAAATCTCAGTGTCTGGGGCATGAGATCAGAGGGTAAGATGCTATTAAAACAGTGACAGGTTGTTAAAGGAGGTCATCTTTCCATTGCAACAGGAAAGGAAGTTTTCTGGTTGGGCTTCCCTTTCAAGTTGACTGTCTCCCCACCCCCCACCCCATTCCAAAGGTGAGATTACAAACTTCTACTTGTGAGGAATGAAGTTTATTTTCTGAAACAGTTAATGCTTTGGAAGAGTATGGCTAAAGCAAAAGTGACTTAAGTTAATGCTCTATAGCAGGGGTTGGCAAACTAAGGTCCGGGGGCCAGATGCGCACCCCCCCCCCGCTCGTAAATCCGGTCCGTGGACCCTGCTACCCGCTTAGTCAGTCCCCGGGTGCTGCAGACACCTCACCACGTGGGGACTGAGTTCCGTGACGCTGGCATGGCTTCTGGGCAGGCAGCGACACTGGCACAGCTTTGGATTGGCTGCAGGAAGTTCCTGCAGCCAATCCGAAGCCTCGCCGCCCCTGCACTGAGGTAAACCCAGCACGGCCATGGATGGAAAGGCCGGGGGGGCGGGGGGCGGGACTGGGCTGTGCCGTGGGCATCGTGATGGGCGCACTGTGGGGCTTCAGCCAGAGCTTGGCGCACCTGCTGACCCCGCATCTGGCACGGCGCTGCTGGTGGTGGCACACTCAGCGGCCGCGCTGGAGCAGCTGGAGGGTGAGCTGTGCGCGGCCTGCCTGCTGACCTGGCCTCGGATGATGGTCCACAGCGCATGGTGCACGCCGCCTGGGATCTCCAGGGGGATGGGCCGACGGAGCAGCTGCTGCTTGTCAACAACGCCGGTGAGCGGGTGCCGCCAAGACGTGCTCATGAGTGTGTGCAGAGTGCGTTCCTCCTCCAGGTCCAGAGGCAGCTGAGGGATCGGCTTGCAGGGTATTTATATTTTTCAAATATAAACATTTGAAAAATATAAATACCCACAAGGTCTGTGGGACAGTGGACCGGCCCCCTGATGAAAATGTTTGCTGACCCCTGCTCTATAGGGTCATTTCAAAAAGCCACATTTAAAAAAATGACTCTGAAGCTTTGTATCCGTGATTGCATCAACATTTGGGTTTGATATTATTGGGTGGCATATGTCTTAGCAGCTCAGTTTTGCATTCAGTATTAACTTTTGTGTTTTATTTAAGAAGCAAGAATTAAATATTGAAAAAAGGGTAGCACAGAGAAGCAAAGGTAGGAATAAGAGAAGGAAGCAACCACAGCCCATACAAGATGGGAGGGGACAAACTCAGCCAATGCGATGGAGAGCATGCTGCCAGGTCACACCTACTCACCAGAAAGCTCAAACAGGCCTGCCAGCAATCTGGGCTTTCGGTCATCTGCATTCGGATGACCACGTCTGAGCAGATGTCTCCCATGATGGCAATGCAATGGGCGAGGCCCAGCTCGTTCAGTGTCTCAGCAGAACTCTTTTGAAACAAGTGAAAACAGGTTGGCACAATGTGAATTTTGTTGTATATCCACCCATAATACTCCACAACCAGACCAGAAATTTTAGAAGATTCCCTCTCTACTGAAAAATAATCCTTCATTCCTTCATTACAGTATTTGGAAATGAACATTCCTGAGGAAATGCCAAATCTCTGTGGGGGCAGCCCTGAGATCAGCAGAAAACAATCCAACAATGTAATTTTCTTTTTAGTGGAAACGGCTTCATCAAGCTGTTATGAGGACCTCATGCCATGTCCTTGTCACTCAATTCCAGAAGCAATGGAGGGATTTCCATGTCCTTGTCACTCAATTCCAGAAGCAATGGAGGGATTTCCAGGGCAGCTGCTTAAACCAGCTGAATCCCAGTGTGCAACACTAGCCATGAACAAACTCTTTCCCCACTGCTGATGACAAAAATGGATGAAACACTGGTTAGAGACAGAAGCACCTTGGGAACTTAAAGTTCTATCTGAATTGTCTTACCATGATTTAGTATTTGTAAAAGTACTTAAAAACAGATTCTGGATCCCTTTTCACGGATCCAGAGAGCCAGACTCCATGGTGATTCCTGTCTCAGTGCACCAGAGTTAGGCACAAGGGTATGGCCAAAGAAAAGCAACTGCCTAGCTTACTCAAGACCCAAACTCATCATGCCCACCTGCCACCTTCACAATCCCTCTGACAAATCTGGGAATTCAAAAAGGGCTTCAGGAAACATCCAAGCTACCCATTTGTTTTTTCCTTTTCCTTATTCTGCCTCCAATTATTTCCAACTTTTCATCCTGCCTATCATCTTCCAGATCTATGTTATGCATTTCAGTTTTAGCTGTAAATAATCCCTGCAGAAATTTGAAATGAAACAAAGCTGCAGCATACAAAATGGACAAAAACAATGCTTTGAAGCAAAATTCAGGAAGAGCGGTTTTCTTACCAGTAATTCTATGAATAGTGGCAAAGCCTCTGTGGAGAGTTTGATACGGCACTGAATTTTGAACCTGGTAACAAAGTGAGACTGATCTTTAGACCTTAAGAACACAAGAGCCTGCTGGATCAGGCCAATGACTCATCCTGTTCTTACAGTGGCCAATCAGATGCCTGGGCCCTTGTTCTTCCACAGATGACTGGAGGAACATATTAAGCCTGCCAAGCCTTTCCAAACAGATGCCCAAACTCAGTGTCATAATTCACTAAGACAAGATATGGTGATGAACACTAACTCAGATGGCCTTGAAAGAGGAACAGACAAACTAATGGAGAACAAGGCCTTCAATGGATGCTAGTCATGATAGCCCTATGGAATCTCCATTGTCAGAGACAGCATACCAATGCCAGATCCAGATGGGCTCATGTATTCCAACATTCTGCTTCTCCCAACAACCAGCCAGATACCTCCAGGAAGGCCACAAGCAGGGCTTCAAGTCCAGGCCTTCCCTCATTGTTGCTCCCCAGCAATTGGCAGGCAGCAATACATTGCCTCCCTTTACAAGCAAACCTCCATAAAACTATTCCAATCAAGATGACTCTTTAGAGATTTGCATCTTAGTGGTTGCCACCTAGGTCTTCTCAGACATAGGGTGCAAGCCCTGCCCTGATAAAGCAGTCTACGGTTTAGACATTAATGTCAGGATTCAGTAAACTCCCAAAGCTAGTTCTGGATGAGGAAGGAATCTAAGAAGGGCAGCTTACTTCTCCTCTGGGACTAAGCTGGTCAGCAATTTCAAGGCACATCTAGCTCTGCTGTCAAAAACCTTGAGGAAGGACATAAAGATGTGTAGCCACCTGAAAAACAAAGCCAAAGATGTCTTAGGTCACCGAGATAGCAGAGGTAAGCAAGCAGGGTAGAATCCTGATTGGGCTGCTTAAACCTTGGATTTGCATTCCAAGTCACGTTGAATTTTTATTTGTACTAGGCACCTAACAAGAGGGGGGGAGAGAGAGACAGACAGACAGGTGAGGAGGGAAGGAGGGAGAAAAGGACTAAGTTTTAGTGAGTTCTTATCACTGAAAGGAAACAAACCCAAGCTATACTCAAAGCAATCACTCTCCCAATGAAAACTATCCATCCAAGTATCTCTGATGCACCTTCTTTCATGCTAAGAAAATCACATGAAATAGCTAGAGTGGGTGGGTGAGACAAGCAATTCATTGGCGTAGACAGGCAAATTATGTCATCTGGAACAGTAAGCGGTCAGTGAAGTGTTGGGTCTTTTCTACAGAAGTGGACAAAGGAGTCTGACTCACCAAAATATAGCTGCATTATGAATAGAAATTCTATTTTTTAAAAAAATGTATTTGCCTCAGTGTTGGAACTTCATGTTATAAAATGTTGGTACAAGTGTTAGAAATGTCTTTTGTTCCTCTGTGATTTCAAAATGATGTATTTAAACTTATGTCATTCTTCAATTGGGGGGATTGTCCAAGTTAAAAACAGCAAATCGAAGCAGATTATCCCTTTTGCACACATTTTTAATGCTGCACAGTGGCACTATAATCCTAGAAGTTATTGATTACAATTTCCAAATCGACAAGCCCAAACTTAAAACTAAAAAAATATTGTTGCAAGGTCCAAATGAAGCACAAGAAGAATGCAAGTGGATCTTTTTCTCCAAGATCAAGTCAATAACTAAAATCTGTCCTGATTGCAGTTGGAAACACATGCTTATATAAGCAATTGTAGTGATATGCCTGGTATCTTAACTGCAAAAAGGTGCTTCAATATGAGGTTTACCACATTTTGCAAAAGTAAGAATTTTATGTCCTTTGCACTTGACTATCTGAGTAGCATCAGTTAGGTTAAAAAAAGTGTTTTCCTTCACTCCTAGCATTTCATGCACTGGCTTAACAATCAGGTTGTTAGCACAAAAT
Source organism: Podarcis muralis (assembly GCF_964188315.1). Lineage (NCBI taxonomy): Eukaryota > Metazoa > Chordata > Lepidosauria > Squamata > Lacertidae > Podarcis > Podarcis muralis. Next base: position 19,281,935 of record NC_135669.1, read on the forward strand.
GTCATCTCTGTCCTGTGTATTATAGCCCTAACGAGAGCAATGCTCTCAGACACACTGGATAGACCTTTAAATCTCTTGAAGAAGCAGCAAGAGAGAAAGCAGCTGCAGCTCATTCACTCCCTGGTCTTGACATCTGCCATAGCTGCAATGTGGCACACCCAGAGAATACAGCAGCTATGGTAGAGCTGGGAGAGAATAGATAGGAATTCAGTCTGCTGCTGCCTTGGTGGCTCCATCACCCTCAATGCCAGGAGACTAGCTTTGAGTCCCGAACAGCTGCAAATTCATCTACACCTTACCTTCTGCTAAACCTTTGCAAATTGCTGCTCCATCCGCCATGTAGGGCTATGGCAAAACTAGACAAGCTTAAACCACACTTTCCAAGCAGGCAAGTGCGCAGCCTTTTACCATGATACCAGATGGGACTTCTTCAACACACTGAGATGCCTTTTAATCCCTGGCTAGGCTTACAAACAATGCAAAACAGTGAAGTATTTTGCTTTTAATTACACCACTGAGATGTCATTTACCCCAGAGACTGTGTTTTTCTTGGAGGGAATTTTCTTTATTACCAGCAAACTTATTACTGTGGGTGGGGGGACCCAGGGAGATCGACGTGAGTTTCCCCAAAGAAATTAAGGAGCAGCCATTTTGCTTCAGCTTGTCTATAAGTGCTTTGCCACTTCTGAACTCTGGTGCCCAGCAGGAAGGAGCTATTGCTGAAGGAGGCGGAAGAAGAATCTCCCTACCCCCATTCCTTTCCCTGCTTTCCACCCAAAGGGACAGCCTTGGTGTGTAGGATTGGATGAGCACAGGGGTGGGGAGCCTCATGCCCAGGGGCCAAATCCAGCCCTCCGGGCCTCTCTGTTTGGCCCTTGGAACTCTTAGAGAATATGTCCCCCTCTTCAAGTGCTTAACTGTGACTATGTCTCTTGCTTGCCTGGATGGAGAGAGGGGTGAGAGAGATACAAGCAGGCAGGCAGACATTTCTGGTGCTTGTGTGGCTAGAATGCACTCTTCTGTCGCACCTATTATTCTCCCCACTTTTGCCCCAAGCGCCCCTAACATGTGGCCCCTAAAGGCTGCCCATGAGGGAATGTAGCCCTCAATCTGAAAATCGTTCCCCACCCCTCAGTAAGTGGCTGCTTGACAGTGGAAAGTGAAGTGCAAGCCCCAAGGCCAAATGCAAGATTCTTCAGAAACTGGTAAAAGGAAGTCAAGTCAGACTCAATGAAGACAAGCCCAATTCCCAATCCAAAAGCAAAAGATGCTGAAGGAATGCTCCTCGAACTTTAAAAACCAAGGTCCCATTCCAAGCACTCTGAAAAGCTAACACTGGGACTGAAAATACGTAGGATGCTTGTATTGCTCGTGATCTCAGCTTCAGAGACTGAGCCCCAACATGACTGTTTCAGCCCCGACAATTTTTTCCTGCTCTTCCTTGTTTCTGCAGAAGGACTGGGACTGCTTAAGCAAGCCAGGTTAAAATACAATACCTAGTTGTGTCCAGGTGTCGGACCAAAAGGATCCTCCCATTCTCTGTTTCTGCATAGAGAGAAAGCAGGGCTAAGCACTCTTCTTGGATTTCGGGCACCTCAGAGAGCAACAGAGAAGGAAGTTGCAGGTTGACATCAGGATGAGTGAGAAGCAGGCGCTGGTTCTCCTCTGGAAAAGAAAACAAGAAAGAAAAACAAGAAAATTTCAGCTTGCTCCACCAGGTGCTCTAAAAGTCTTTTGTCAGCAATTTTGTCTCTGTTCCAAAATCACTCAGCTATGTGAGCACTGCTCTGTCATCTGCTTGAGGGATATGTCTGTAGGAGTAATGTAAAAGGAAGAGTGTTCTGTCTGCACTCTCCATTACTCCCTTTCCCTCCCTCTCTCCTCCCTCGTGCCATTTCTAAAGGGCAAATTGTATATCTCATTCATACATGAGAAGCAATTCACATGTCTCTTTTAGTCCTACCTTTCAAGCATCACTGGAGGACACAAGAAGTGCAGCTTAAGGCTTAATTTGAACAACTTCATGCTCCAGAAACTCGTCTAGCTTATTTCTCTCCACCATCTTTTTGAAAGTCCGTTCCCCAAAAAAAGAAACCTCTGGTCCCTCTGGCTGTATCCTGCAGCCATCTCATTTCTGAGAACATGCCTTCAGAGAAACTTGGCGCTAGCCGGACTCCTTTGTCTAACACAAATGTGAGACTGAGCCATGTCTAACCATTTCAATCTGGCACTGACACATAACTTAAGTCAAGGATTTTCAGAGCCACATGGACACAAAAGACAATAAGATGATGCAAAACCTCTCCCCTGTGGTAATCTTGCTACACCCCTGCCATTATTAACTGCAAAGGACTATTAGTTATTAACAGCTAAGAAAGTGCTCCTGGGGTCCAAGTGTAAGCAAAGAGGAGGCCAAGGTGGGAGTTCCGAGAAGTAGGTTGAATATAAAAAGTTTAATGGGCAGAAGCTTTGTGAAGGGCCTCAGGGAATTGTTAGTGGGAAGTCCAGAGGCTCACTGCAAATGCTGTATTTGCCGTAATTACATTTGACCTGCAAATCTTTGTTGCAGGATCTTGGAAAGATGAGCACCCACAGGAGTGAATCACTGAAAACAATGCTTCCAAGCAGAGTCAAAGCCGTATTCATAATACATTAACAATAATTGATGTTGCTTACCATTGTCTTTGCAGGCTGCTTGCCACAGAAGGAGAATGGAAATAAACAGCTCCACTTCATCAGGAGATTTTGTCTTGGTGTGGAAAACCCTGGAAAATAAACAGGTTCATTAAGCATCAAGGAGAGGGGCGGGCCCTAGCAGATGTGTTGGTCCCACAGAATAAGGAAACATGAAGCAAGTGAGGCACAGCCTTTTGTTTGGACAAACTGGGGGTTAAAACATTGGTGCAGGCTTTTGAATCATGAAAGGTGCTTTCTCAGGCTGGATGTTGCCCAGCCAGGCCATGTATTTTTTTACACAGCAATGTTATGCTGGCAAAAAAAAATGGTCCCCCCAAAATGCAACTCAGGGCCACACTAGCAGAGAGTGCAGGATTTTATCTGTCTACTTAGAAAGCAAAAACTGATGGTCTGTCTCAATATAAGGCAGCTCCCTATGTTCTTAGACCTCAGTTCTAAGCTTTAACATTTCTCCAGGTGCCTTACAAGAGGCCTCCTGTTTTCTCCCAGAAGGCCATTAAAAGATTCTTCCCATCCTAATGGATTGAATCACTGTGGACTTCAAGATACCATTCAAGTTACTATTACATTTTGCACAGACGGCTTTTGCTCGCATTCACTCATTCCACTTACAGCTCCCCTGGATCTCTCTTTGTTCTGTTTTCCGAAAGAATTAAAAAGAAATCAGCAGTGAACAAATGTCTTTGATCTCCTCCAGGCATCAGATTTAGGCAGCTGAGAGTAGCACTTAAAGTCACCAGAGTTATTGCTTTTCAAGAAGTACAACTTAGCACATTGCAAAAATGAAACAATATGAAGCAAGGAGCTCATAAATCCTGCAGGAAGATCCTCTGCTTTGATTCTAAAAACATTAAAGAGATACTGAGAAAAAGTTCCAGCAGTTAGAGCAAAGTGGGCCTGAACTCCCTTCCTGGTGAAAATCAGCACAGTGTACACTGCCTTTGGCTGAAACTAGTGGAGGTCTTCCACCTTGGGTGAATGTGGTGCTTTAGAACTCCTAGATCTGATACCCTTTTATGTTATGCTTTCCTAACCTACACTTACCCTCAGGCTTGACAAATTAAAAAGACTAAGCCTTCGGAAGGAGAATGGAGGATGCACCAAAGTCAATTTTCCTTTACACATCCAAAAGAGCAGATTTTTTGTGTGTGCAAAGGGTCACCTAGAAGTCAGTAAAACTTTGCAACTGGCTGCCACATTATCGGCTGATCAGCCCATCTGAATTTCATACGGGTGATTGTGTTTCTTGGAAATAGACTTGCTATTGCTCTGGCCTGTAACACCCTTCTGTTCTCTTCACCTGAGAGACCTTACCGTTGTACGACTGCGTTGTCATTGATGATACTGAAGCCATTGTTTGTCCTAAATAAGGCTTGCTCAGTGCCTGTAACAAATTCAAAGATAATCATGTCAGAGAAGTATCATGACATGCTCACCCAATACCCAGAGATAAGAAACAAGGATCACTAAAGTCAGGGCTGACAGAGGGAGCAGCAAGCAGGACAGAACACACCACTCAAAACAGTCTTCTTTGAGGCTTTCAGTAAGCAGCATTTCAGGTCACAAGTGCTGAGCACCTCTCAAACATGAGGCCTGCTACTTATATGCACATCCTGGGGGTACTCACAGTCTTGCATCAACGCAGTCAGAAGCCTAATCCCATCCGCATAGTACAGAATGTTCTCATCAGGGATGCGGAGCTTCTGGAGCAACTCCTTCACTGACACAGCTGTGTGTTTTCCAGATTCAAGCTCCTCCATGGCCCTCTCCTCCTCGTGCTGCCTTTTCTCCTCCAAGTCTACTTGGTGTATGTAGTCTGAAAGTCCAAAGGGGGGGGGGGGGGGGGAAGAGATGTAGACCTAAACAGGACACATAACCTATAGCAAAAACTAATGGAATGGAATTCAGTGAACGTAAAGCACGGTGTTCCAATTAAGTTTCGGGTCCTGGTGCTTAAGTAGCAGCAAGCCAGAAGTACAAACATCGTGTTTCAAAATACAGGAAGCTAGTTTAAAGTCGACAGCAGGATGGCAGCAGCAGGAAAGTGAAAGGCTCTTTATACTCCTTACCTTTGCACAGCTTCTCTTTTCCAGGATCAATGTCTAAAATCTTCAGGTAGCATTCTCTGGACTGAAAGAAAAAGGACAAGATTTTACAGGAGGGACAATTACAGGAGATCCATCAATGGGGGATTTCCTCCCAATGCAAATACTGACTTCAGAGGAAATAGGTTAAATTTAAAGAAGGGCAAGAAAGGGTTACATTTTCCCCTCCATGCCTGCTCTGAAACTATTCATTATCAAACATTCCTGTAGACAGGCACTAGAAAGGAAATTCTACTTTTTCTCCTGGGTATCTCCAACCCAGACATAGATCAACTCCTTTGCTTTTCCTCCCTTAGAATAGAGACAGCCAGTGATTTAAAATAAAACCCATAAAAAAGCTTTGCAACATTTTCGTCAGCAAGTTAACTGCAAAAGCAGCAAACCTACACATTCTGAACATGATTTCATCAGGACCTGGCTGCTTAGCATACCTTCTTTTTGGCACTCGCCTTTCTTTCTAAAAAGCACGTAAAAACAAACAGAAGTCAGCAGTGTGAAAACCGAGAGAATTCTGGATAACTGTCTAAATGAATGGATAAACTGGCATAGAACAGATATGAATACCTAAAAGTCAACAGGACTTACCTTACTGTACTGCTTCTGGGCCAAATATGCTTTCCCCATGTGGAAGAGAGCTTTGATGCATTTTTCATCACACTGTATTGAACAGAATTATTCAGTCAAGCCTTCAGCTATTGGTCTCCACTATTGACCTGGCACTACACAATAACAGCAACAGTCAGTTACTACAAACTGACAGTTGTTCCGTACCTTTAGAGTACTATCTTATAACAAAGCCTCCCACCGAGCCAGGACAAAGTCCAGGTACACAGGAAGCTGCCTTATACCATGTCAGAGTATTGGCCCACCCAGCCACACTGACTGGTAGGGTTTCAGGCAAGGGACATTCTTAGCCCTACCTTGTGATGCTGTTGGGGATTGAACCTGGGACCTCATCTATGCAAGGTATGTGCTCTGCCCTTGAGTTCTGGCTTTTCCCAGACTCATAGGGAAATGCCATGCTAACCAACTGCCTACCACCCTTAGATGGAATGCCACTGCAGGATGCTAAGGAGCCTGGACTTTGACCATGATTCAAAACACAAGGCAGCCAACAAAGGTTTTAAGAAAACACATTCTAGCCACTTGAAAATGTCTCCAGATTGACTGAAACAGGGTTTCCCAAACGTGGGTCTCCAACAGTTTTTGAACTATAATTCCCATCATCTCTGACCACTGGTCCTGCTAACTAGGGATGATGGGAGTTGTAGTCCAAAAAGAGGAAGAGACCCAAGTTTGGGAAACCATGGACTGGCAGTTGAAGAGCTGGTAATGGTCTGTTGTCGTGTTTCTTTTTCAAGCCCTGAGCACAGAACGGTGAACCTGTGCAGCAGCTATGTTGTAATTAGAAGGCAGTGATGCTTCTCTTGGGGCCCAAGAAGTGAAATCAAATAGATTGATCTAATTCTTAAAGGTGTCTGCTATCAGGACATCTAAAACGCTGTTCAGCCACCCTGGCAGGAAATTATACTGAAATGTGGTCATCGCTTATACTGACAGATACTCACCAGACTTTTGGGGAAAGCAGCTGTTTTGCTGCACCTTTGCTGGCCTGCTGTCTAGTGCTTCCACCCTCACCCCGCTAAATCAACATCACTTATGATATTACAAGTGGCAGGAAAAACAATCTTTCAGAAAGCTTTCAAGGCTTCAAATCCTAAGTGGACATTAGTCTTTCTTCTCATTTTAAAGGCAAATGACTGGGACAGCAACACCAACATTGGAAGACAAAGGAGCTTTTGGCTGCAGGTACTTACAGGATCACAGCCAAGGACAACATTCACTCAACATCCACTGACAGGCAGGGCTGCAAGAAGTGGCGTTAATGTGCCTTCTGGCTGTGAGGAGTGAACAGCCCAAAACACAGAATGTCAAAAGCCAGTAAAGACTGGCGGGAGATGAAAAATCCTAGTCAGATCAGGATGTAGGGCTATACCCTTGGAACCCTGACAAAGTAAGGAGAAATTATTCATCCAGAAAGGACAAAGAGAAAGGAACTGAGTTGGGGAAATGCACAACCAGATTAATGCTAAGGCTGTGAAACTGCAGATTCTCAGCCAAAAACAGCAACATCGCTCCCACCCACATACAACATAGAGGACCTCTTGGAAGAGCACTTTAATCTGCAACTAATAAGCAAGCTGACTACATGGGAAGTAGCAGCTGGAGTGCATTTCCCAGGCAATCCAGGAAAAAGTCACCCCGGCATAACTCCTCTTCCAGCTCTGTGGAGGGACAAGCTGTAAGACATTCTATGGAACCTAGCATAGGGATCCTCCAGGCAAAACACAGGGTGCCACCTTGGCAGGCCGAGGAGACAAATGCCCGAGGAATCACTCCAGGTGGTCATATAGGAGCCTATGGCTGAGTGAATCTCACAGGGTGACTGCATAAATACTGATGAGAGTGGAAACAGGCTCTTGCTGATTGGAGGAAAGAGCCCCAGCTCACAGAACAGCATCTGTTTTGCATGCAGAAGGTCTGCAGTTCCATCCCCAGCATCTCCAGGGAGGGCTGGGAACACCTGCTGCCTGAAACCCTGAAAGCAAGTGACAGACAGTGTAGACAATACTGAACTAGCTGGAACAGTATTCTGACTTCCTGTACTCCTGTGTAAATTTTGTGAGCTTTTTAAAGAACAAACCAAGAAAATCAGATTTCAAATGGCAGCGGATCAGCTGGTCTCTTCTGCCTTAAGTGAATGCCACAAACTCATGAATATCTTAATATATCTGAGGTGACACAATTGAGCTTTGTCAGCAATGCACTGCTTAATGGAAATCAGGATTTAAAAAAAAATGACTTAAAATGCATCATCGTTCAGCTCTTCCTTGTTCCGGGTGTCAAGTGAATATGTCAATGTCACATATGCTCGGGGAACTGAACAAGAATATTAATCTTCAAGTTTTACACGTATCTTAGAAGGTGTCACAAGATAATTAATTTATCATGAATTACACCAGTCTTTAATTAAATATTTGAATTTAAACAAATGAGAAATTGGGAGATTTGTTCCATAAAGGAGAGATATAAATGTTAAAACTTCTCTGCTCTGGGACATCCAGCATCTCATTTAGGTTTTTAATGGAAAGCCAGAAACTGTGTCCAGGAAGACAACTCAGTGTCTCTTAAGGAAGCATAAGACTTAATTTTAATCCAGTAATCATAACCAATGCAACACCTTTCTTTAATTGCGAATAATTTTGGAATCTTTAACACATTTTGACCTCCTGAGATTTCCATTATATGGAACAGGCTCGTGAACATAAGAACTCTACTGGACTAGATGGTGCATCTAGTCTAGAATCCTGTTCTCAGAGGTCATCCAAATACCTCTGGGAAGCCCACCAGTAATATATAAGAGTAATGGCACTCTCCCCATTTGTGATAGCCAGCAACCAGTAAGGGAGGTAATATATTCAAGACTAGTAGCCTAGTCATGATAGCCATTTTACCACCAGAAATATGGTTTGAGAGGGTGATTGGGTTGCCTAACAGCAAGGAGCCCTTGATCCAAGTGCAGATCTTCATCTACCTGGCCTGACTGTCATCTGCAAGTGCCATCACAAAGCAAGAGAGAGGTTCATGGCAACAAAGGGTCATGAAGCATAGAGGTTTGGAAAAGCATGAGAGTTTTCTCATGATGCTCTAGAATAGCTACTACCTCCCTGTGCCATGAAAAGTGGCTCATCTGGCTGCCTAAACTTTCCTTGGGGTACATTTTTCTTTTAATGGTTGGTTTGTATTTAATAGCTTGGAAGATGGATCTACCCAGTCCCTCCATCACCTGTATTGTCTCATTCACACACCACTAGGTTGAATGTACCCAACACTTTCCCTCTTCAACACTGGCCGGCTGAGAAATGTAGGGGGTCTCTTACCCTTAAAGCCCAGTCACAGTCACTGATAGCTTTTTCATAGTCTTGCAACTTGATGTAGGCCTGAAACAAAATGGATCGACAGAGGACTATAAGTTGAAGTACAGTTGCTAATTAAAAGACAGGTCATTTTTGTGAGTCTTTCCTTGTTCAAAGTATTCAACTGATCTCAGCTAATTAATTAAACTCAATTAAAGTGATAAAACCTGCACACACTCTGGAAAGGCTACAAAAAGTAACCCTTGACAGATGCTCCTTACTCTCCCAGGCACACCTTCACAGAGTCTTCAATTAAATTAAACCAGAGAAAACAGGGAGAGGTCAAAAAGCATTGAACCCATGATCAGAAAGGGTTCTCTATGTCTCTGGGTTTAAGGCAATGAATTCCAGCCCTGTTTCAATTATTGTCAAAAGCACCATTAATTAGAACAGAAGCTGTTCCTCCTACAAAGGCATTTAAGAGTTAAGGTCCTAAATCAGAGGAATCTGACTCTTCAAAAAGCTGCAGGTCAAAACTACAATATTACAGATGTGTTTTGCATCAGTTGGCTGTCCTGTGAGAGATGAATCTAAGAGTTCATGACCAACCACATGATGTAATAGCCTCTTAAAATGCTTGACAAAATGACAGTACAGATCTGGAGAGTTCCACTCATGATGTGAAGTGCATAGAGTTCTTTATGAAGGATGAGCAGTGGCACTTTGCAAGCTTTCAAATAATGTGTCCTGGAGTTTTTATGCTGCCAGTTAGGCACTGTAGTGGACAACCTGGTGACCAAGATATACCCCAAGGGAAGGGAAGCAACTTGCCCCGACACACCCCATGCTTTCCAGTGTGTAAAGCCTGTCAGCTCCCCAACCCTATGACATGTTGGGACCAGGAAAGCTTGGTTCACCTGCTAATGGATAATCTGGAACACACACACACACACACACACACACACACACAAATATCTAAGGACTCTGATATTTTAAGAGCCCCCAAGGAGCCACGGATGCACACTGTCTTACACCACTTTTGTACCAGAGAATTTGGCTTCATTTTTTAGCATCTTTCAGGATGTCAGCAGTAGCCATGTAGCATGCCTGAGTTGCATCCCCCTTAACAGAGCAGAATGCAGGATAAGTGGAATTGAATGAGCTTTGTCAAAGAGCAGAGTCTGCAATATTCTGCCAGTAACTTTCGACCGTATTTTCTCCTAGATATCCTATTAATATTCATTGTTGAGAACATGGCAAGAAATGAAGCACATCAAATCCTATTATAAGGAATGTGAAAGGTGACGCAAGAATTGCACAGAGCTGCTTGTAGCTCATTTTGAACATGCTTAGACTCTAGAAAGGCCCACAAAGACTATGTCTATGTTCCCATTAGAAGGTGCTGAAGGTCTGGCTACATTTCAAAGGAGCAACTGTAATGCACATTTAGCTGAATTATTTGTGCCTCCAAAAGGGTATTGGTTGGAAACAGGGAAAACACTTTGAGTTTTACCTTTGGTCTCCATCCTGCACTCAGCTATCACCTGTGGCACCTAGAAGCTGTCAGCATGTGACAGAGGCCACACCCTGGGATACGACTTTGACTGGTCAACCAGGTGTGGGTAGCTGATGGGTCTCAAACCCTTGGTTAGTTAGGCACTTCCCCTGCATGCAAAGACAGACTCTGGCAGATTGAGCAGATGAAACTAATAGTGGGTCAAACTGTTAAAAAGGCAGCTACTGCACATGCTGTGGAGGGAAGAAAGGGGCAGATGGGGCTCATCAACCTGGGAAGGTAGGAGAAGGAAATACTGGTCCTAAACCACCGCTATGCTACGGGAGATCTTTGGGAGAAGAAAAGGCTAAGAAGTAAACTCTACACAAATCTGGAGTGGAATCTCCCAAGACGGATGCATGGCGCCTTGTATGCCTCCTTCTGTCAACTCCTGCAGTCAAGCTGGTGCCAAACGTATTGCTCTTTTTTCCCCTTTGGACCACATAAGTGAGGCCAAGATGAGGGCCTTGTCGTCTGGGTAGACCAGGACCTCCATACACACAACTGCCCTCCACAGTCACTTACGGAGTCATTGTTAAAATTGTGTTTATGGAAAACAATCTTACTTGACTACGAGTGATTGCCAAAGAAGAAGAAGACACACTGCCTAGGCTTGCACTCCAGGGGAGGTCATGTTGGTGTTGCTAACACAGTGGTTTGACTTCACCCCCAGAGGTGCGCTCCATTATCTCTCGAGACAGACTAATGCAAACAACAGTGTATTCAAAACTTAGCTGAATACCACCCCTTTTTAAAACCCACTGTGATATACTACCGGTAATCCCACCAATCTATACTTTTCTTTTGAACCTGTCATGCCTCTTATATATGCATCCTTCTTATGTATCCATAAGAACTAGCACAATTTATTGATTTCTTTACTTTACTTTACATATGCATATCCCACCTTTTAAGAACAGATTCGCTGAATGACAATTTACAATTAAAATAATAAAAGCAACAAAATATCACAATTAATAAAGCAGCACAGCATAAAAGAAAGTAACCAATAACAAACAAACATATAAAAAAAAACATTTAGGGACAATGATTGGACGTCATTTGAAATCGCAAATAAAATATTTGGCAAGCCTGAAAGTTTCAGTGGTTAGTACTGTTTGCTAAATAAACATGCTAATTTAGACAACTCTGTGGGGCACTAGAAAATGTTGTGATGGAAATGGAAAATGTCCCTATGCTAATTCCCAAAGTCAAAACTTGCCTGAAAACGTGCATCACTGAAGCTCAGCTGTGCAATTCTCATGAGAGAAGCAGGCAATGCGTTGGCGGATAGGTGGGTACTAGGAGGGCAATACTAAGCCAAGGCCATACAGTCCTGGGAATCATGCAATGCATTAAGAAAATGAATGCATTTCTAATGCAGGAGATCTGGCAGGAGTTGGTGACCCACTGTTACAAATGACTAGAATAACATTGCCATGTTTTCCTTCCAAGTTCATAATATTATCTTCCAATGTGAAAATATTATTTTCCAGGTAAAGCATCGTTTGCCAATAAACCAGGTGGTCTGTTTCAATTGCAACCATGAATCTATGGCTTTATCTTTAGCACTGGTTATATTCAGACTCAAGATTAGACCACCAAATCAACTACCTGCTGTGGGGATAAAGTGGTCATCATTTGTTGTTCTTGCCCCACACTGACCTGTGCTCTGTTGGTGTACAGCACCTGCATATCCTTTTGCTTCTTGAGGCCTTCAGTGTACTTCTGAATAGCCAGTGCATAGTCCCCTTTGCTGAAAGCATCGTTCCCTTTTTCTTTCAGTGCTGTGGAAATGGTAACCAGATTCATTAAAAGCCTTTGTTAGGTTAGACCCAGAATGTTAGGTGGAAAGTGGGTGGGGTGGGGGGTATGAACCAACATCCTGATTCACAATAAACAACTAGGACTTGAGCTCCAAGATTCTCATATCCTGTTAAAACTTTCATCAACTCCCGTTGCCGTTGCTGAGCTGTAATAACCTGATGTTATTAAATATTTGACCACCTTAAACTATATTTGAAGATACATGAGCAGTCAAATGATCAATTATTCTTTGACTATGCCTTATCAGTGCTGTTCACAGAATCTGTGGAGGCAGGACCCTCCTTCTGTTGCCTGAGGTGTGACCCAGACATTTTATGAAATCTTATGTGTACAACTGTAGCACAGGTTTTTATTATCTTTTCTATTTTATCTCATGGTATACTACTTCAGTAGCTTTGTGCAACCCATACAGCACATAGGCGACAATTATTCACACAATTAATATTCTTGTTCAAAAACAATTTTTCACCATTTATCAGATTTGTGAGAATAAGACAACTACTTACAAAATGCCATGAAAACTTATAAGCTATCTAAAATAAAGTGAACTTGCAGGATCAGATTTTACTAAGTTCTTACAACTTCTTGACTCATTTTTTGTTTTTTTCTTGTTTTTTAGGTAAGTTCAAGAAGAAGGTAGGTAAATTCAGCAATGTTCCTGGTAGCTGTGAAGTAGTAGATGAAAGACAGGGTACCAGCGTTCTATCCGTGTTTTGCCCTAGCAGTCCATAAAGTTGAAGAGCTGCTATTTCATCCTCAGTAGTCTCGAACCATTAATGTGACTATTAGTGCTAAATGTAGTTATAGAAACAATTTATTGGCTTAAGCATAAAGAACTGAATAGCTTAAGACTACTGAGGAAGCCCAGAAAACTGTGCTCAGGGAGTGGACTATAAGCCAACCCCAATAAACTGGCCCTGTCAATTACCTACCTTCTTCTTGAACTTACCTAAAAACGAGAAAAAACAAAAATTGAGTCAAGAAGTTGTAAGAACTTAGTAAAATCTGATACTGCAAGTTCACTTTATTTTAGATAGCTTGTAAGTTTTCATGGCATTTTGTAAGTAGTTGTCTTATTCTCACAAATCTGATAAATGGTGAAAAATTGATTTTGAACAAGAATATTAATTGTGTGAATAATTGTCGCCAATGTGCTGTATGGGTTGCACAATCATTATTAACGGCGCAGGTTCTATTTCTTCAGCAGCACTTCAATAGCTTTGGCACAGTGGTTTATAAATCTGTAAAATAAATAATAAATAAAATAGAACAGCTTCATCACTTGGGTAAAAACCAAGGTTTTTTTTCTAGACAGATCCCACCCCTTCCCCTGACATGTCAAAACCAAACTGTTACCATTTGCTAAGGCTTCATTGTGCTTCCTTTTCCTTGCTCGCTCTTTGGCATCCTTTTCTAAAACGGCCATGAAACTCTCTGAAAGCCAAGAAAGTGGAGATGCAAGTTCAATCAAACAAAAAGAGCTTGATCGCTTTGGAAAGGGGAAAGATGAAGGTAAAATTGAAGAGCAAAGCCATATCTGAGATGTGAAATGGAAATTGAAAAGGGCTGTTTCATTAATGTGACATCAAATCAGAACAGGGGTAATAAGCTTCCATTTAAACAGAGACCCATAGCGCTGATAGTGATTTTAATCCCTACATTTGAAAAAACCCACATTTCTAGGCGACAGGGTCTTTCTAGTTTCTGGATAATGAAGTGATTAAAAGATACTGAAAAGCACTTCTTCACACACTGAAGATGCAAGCCATCTGGGCTTGTTATGTAGATGAATGAAACCAGTTCTGACGTGGGAATTTAAAAGAAAAAGTGGCTTTAATGGTATAAGATGTCGCAGGATTAATAGAGAGAACTGGCATTCCAGTCCCTCAACTAGATACAGGGAACTCAAGGAGCCAATCAAGGCAAAGGGGAAAGAGTCTGAGGACATGTCAACACTGCCCACCCCTTAACTCACGTGCAATTAATCGTAGGGCTCTGACAAAGAACAGCAGAATTGCTACTACCATGACACTCCGTCCTCACAGAGGTGTATGCAAGCTACCTGGATCTGATGGGGTAGCCGGTCTATAGGTTGACCGTAGACAGACAGCCAATCTGTGAAACAGGATCTGTTCCTTTTCACTCCATGCGTCCCCACAAACAAAAACAGCAGAGGAGTCTCTTGGGATACGGCTTTCTTTCAAGACCCACCCATACGTGGGCAAATGTAGAACCTGGGCTAGAGTTTGCTTACAATGCATGTATGCATCCTTTGTTCAACCTGCATATCACAGAGATTCCTGTAGTACTCCTAGTTCAAAATACACTGGAGCAATGTATTGAGCCGCTTACCTGGATTCATTGTTTCCTGCTGATCTGGCAAATCCTAAAAGAGGTACATCAAAGCAAAAAGTTAGTTGCAAGTTCGGAGGAAGAAAGAGCATGCTGCAACATACTGCTTGGCTGTGGGGTTTTTTTAATGGTACCTGCTGCATGAAAAGAAAATGAGGCTCATTTTTCAAAGCCACTTAAAAAATAATAATAACCTATAATAACCTCAAAAAGAAGAACATTTTCAACAGCTGTCAAAATTAATTCCGCCAGGAGCATTAAAAGCCACGGGAAGGAAACAAAACAAACTCCCTCCCACCCAGTAATTCGGGGCTTAGGAAACTAAAATCAATTTGGAGAATGATTTTGCAGACACTTCAATAGGGTAAATTGCCATTGTGGACTGACACTTTAAAATAGCAATAATGGCATGCTGTTGTACATTTCATAATTAACGTCCCAATTTGACGAAAACTCCTGCTTTCAGTTATTTATTTTTTGCAGTGGGGGGTGTCAAGCTTCTACTAGCCCATAATAAAAAAGTGTGTGAGTTTCATAACTGGAGCCAGTTTAATTTTTCCACAGCTGATTGAGGAAGTTAGTCCGTCTGTATCTAAACATGCAGAACAATGGGGTGGAATGAGATGATGGAGTCCCATAGTGATAGAATGGTCAGACTGTCTTTAGATTACAAAATAGGGTGAGATTACAGGGTCCCAAAAATGGTAGAATGGTCTGTTGCACTTACAGATTACAGGTTACAGATTAGGGGATGCCATTAAAAAAACCGGGGAAAAACCTTAGAAAATTAGCACAAGAAGAAGGCTGGGCTACAATGCTATTTTCAACTTGCAGGCTTTTTTAAGGCAAAAAATGGCAGCCCTCAATTGCAGTCAGAAGTGGCATAGGCCAATCTACTACCATCTAACTGCGATGCCAACGTGGATGCAGGCCTCAGTCAGCTATACTCAAGTACAGTCTGAACTGTCAATGAGAATGAGCAAACAGAATAATCAGAGACAAACAATCAAAGCAAGGAAACAGCAGGAAAGGGCTATAAAAAGGAGATTATTTCTCCTAATATTGACACACACTGTTCTCAAATAACAGTGGCATTTCGTTTTAATATTATGTGCATTTAAGCAACGTTGGGAAATGATACAGCAATTAGCAGCATACAGAGAAACCTTAAATAGTTCTTCCAAGAAAAGAAACTTGACAAAAGGCAAAAGTGGCATCCTGTAAACAGAAGTCTCACCTGGTTTGCTATATAATAGCTATAAAAGTACAATATGTAATTGTTCAAAGTCCCCTGTACCATCAGGGTACGGGGATTAGCGTAGCTTTACCGGGGCTCGTGTATTGATGCATGTTCTGTCCACTGTGGGCTTGTGTTTATCCTCACATTTGACAGCAGTGGAGTTTAATCTTTTCTCTGTGTCTGCAATGGCTTTCTCCTGGATAGAGGGGTCTGTGGAATTCAGGCCTTGAATCAGGTTGGCTGGAAACGGGAAGAAAAACGAAACACTTAAGCGTGGAATAGAAAAGTTGTCAGACAAATAAGGAGTTCACTCCTGCCCTGAGTAATAGGTTTCAGAAATTTACATCCCACTGCTTCTGCACACGGCTTCCAGGGCAACGAGCAAGTAAAGGACAAACAAGATGAACAACAAACAAATCAATAAAAGCCACAGGGTAATACAAAGTATAAGAGCATAACAAACCACACCAGAGAAAAGCTAAGCCAAGTAGAAATTTGCCTGCCCTCAGCAGCAGCCTCCTCTGCTGCCACCAAGGTGTGGCAGAAACTGGAGCACCTGCTGGTGGATGAGATGCCACACAGCAAGAGCATCATGAGCATGCAGGGACTGATGGACCTCTTGGTCGGCTTCTACACCAAGGGCAGCCACAACTCAGTACTCTAGAGGGACAGGCTTGTCTCTGACTTCTTCAAGGGGGAAGGGACCTCCTGATTATCAAGAGCAACATATAGAATCATAGAGCTGGAAGGGGCCACGTGGGTCATCGAGTCCAACCCTCTGCAATGTAGGAATCTTGTGCCCAAATGGTGCTCAAGCCCACAACCCTGAGATTAATAATAACTAAGCTATCAAACTTCCTCATCAAAGGTGCCACGGGGCAGGCTACCCAGAGTCAGCATCCACCTTACCATTAGTGGTAGGCCCAAGAACCCCATCATCTCCACCACGGCCCACTACCCAAGGACCCCAGCCAGTGCAGTATCTGGCTGAGCTGGCTTAACAGTGGGCATTATGTGTATTTTATGTGTATTTTAATGAACAAAGGCCATAGTCTTTGGGGACATGGAGAACGTGTGGATGAACTTAACAGTGCTTAGCTTTTAGTTGCTATTTTGTTAGTGTTATTAATATTGTTTTATAGATTATAAATGCCACGCTGATTTGTTAATCATATAATATGATTTTTGTTTTAAATGTGATGTTCTAGCTAGAATCCTACAAATCTGATATTTGTAGGAAAACAAATCTTCTATCCCTCATGGTTGCACAGATGTGTTTTAAATTGGAATGGCAAAAGGAAAATTGTAATATTGGGTTTTTGGTTTGTTTTAAAAAGACCCTTAGAAATATTTATTTCTCTGTCATTTATTTTTAACTTTCAAGAACTTAGAATTCAGGTGATACTCACCTATGACTTGCATAGAGTGGTAGTTAACATGCTCAAGAAAAGAATATTTTATGTTAACTTCCTACGACTCAAAATATGCAAACAATGTTTTTTTAAAAAATAAATAAATACTGTAAATATGCAAACCAGGTGCTGCCCTCTGGCAAAGTAACATTTTGATGTAGACTCAATGCTGAACAAATTGCTCAGCTCAGATTTAATTTGAGGGCTTTCTCAGAAGCTGGCATGATGTATACCACTTTCAAAACATTGAGAAATATATAAAAGAAATGTTTTTGCAAAGCAGTGCAACTAGGCCAAGATTTAATTCTGAAGTCAGCATTTTATCTCTGCAGAACAGATTGGCTGTTCTGGACGCCTGCTCTCCTTGAAGTTCTGGCTTTGTTACACTCGTGTTTATATGAAAATGGATGACCCAAGCAATAATTGAGATTTCTCCAAGTCATGAATTGGAAAGCCAGTTCTAATTCACAAGGGGGTAGAGGCGGGATGAGTTGGGGAAAGCAAAACCAAAACAAAGAACAACCATCATCTTCCCATCTTCTCAGATGACCTGTACAACCCCTGTCTGTACCTTGCAAGTAAAGCAGACAGCAGAGGAAATTAAAAGATGCTGCACTACGGCTGCAGAGGACCACAAACAAAGAAATTCAGGAAAGAAATTCAAGAAGCAATAAATTCTAAACTCTATGCTGATACTAAGGCAGTCTTCCTCAGCCTGCTGCCTTTCAGATGTTTTAGACTACAGTTCCCACCAGCCCTCGCCCAGCATTACCTTATGATGCTGGGGCTGATGGGAGTTGTCATTCAAAACATCTGAAGGACACCTGGTTGGAAAAGGCTTCCCTAAAGTTTTCTTTCCAGCACAGGCTGTGCAAACATTACTGGCTTAAAATGCAGCAAGGCCATTTATTCCCTGCTGTGTAAATCACATTTACACATCATTGTACACATCAGTACAATGTGTACATGTGATTCCATGTCACCTGCTGTCTGTCCACACCAGTGGGCAGGGATGGGGTATGGATGTCTTCACGAGGCTTATGTTTCAAATTGAAACATTGGAGTTGATTTGGGGAGAAAAGGATGAAAATGCATAGTGCCTCAAAGAAGTACAGGATAGATGTGGACTGGGGCTAACATGGTGTGTACACAGCTTTACAAACCAGCCATGGGAGTGCACAGGATGCAGTCATACAGTCAAGGACAGATGACAAAGGATAAGGCGATTCTCCTCTTTTATATGATTGTGACAACTGGAATTGTTTCTCCAAAGCACTGGGAAATAAATCAAATACCTAGGACTTATAGAGAATTGTACAGCAAATTATGGGATTGGCAGTTTTGAACAATTTAGCTTATGCTGCATGAAACAACAAAGAAACATTCAGACAAAATTTGAAGCTGATTAGATACGGGTCAGACAATATTAGAACAATAAATACATCACAATGACTGACAATTCCTTTCTGCTTTTACAAGAGGATTTCTTAAAACAATACGTATTTGAATCTTAACAAAGTCACCCAGTGAACCATCCATGTGAAGTAGTTTATGAAATTGTAAATATATTTCAGTCTGATGTTTGGAGTGGAAAGTTATGTGAGAATCAATATATACTAGTGGGCTACATAAATGATGAATATAGGTTTTTTTATTTCCACATTATATCCTTGAACAGCTTTCAGTAATCTTTTCATTACAAAATGGTGGCATAATCACTGTATTTGTACCTTTATCTTCTCTCTCATTTTGTTTAAAAGTGTGTAGGGAGAAGCTGGAGCAGAAAATTAATTAGATTACAGATGTGTCACTCTGATAAGGCTTCAGATTTTTCTATACTGATGCCACCATGGGGAAAAACTGGGGAGAAAAACACTTCTTTTAGAAATATAAAACCTGTATTAAGTAGCAGTTCCCTTAGGACAAGACAAGGAGAAGAGGAAGAAAAGAAGAAGCAGAATAGGGCAGTTTTTATATCACAGAGCTAGAGATTTTATGTGATAGTGTGCTAGGTACAATAAACCAAAGGCTAGCCAAAGTGAACAGCATTTTAGCAACTGAGACAGGAAATAAATAATATTCAAAGAGTCTCATTTTTATAATACTGATACACAGTTTTTCAAATGAGGGTAGGAGTGTTTTGCATTAGTCATCCTTCCCCTTCCATGAGGGAAGGTGGGTTATTTATTGTCGTACCGCATTGCTTGTCACCAAATACTATTTGCTATGCATATTTCTATAAAGCTCTGTGCTCTTTTCCCAAATCTCAGGGTTCAGATTATCTACCTCAAAAAGAAACTGTGTAAATAAAACAATGTTTACAAAGAGTTACCAAAATTATTGTATGGAATAAGCTGTCAAGCTCATAGTCTCATAAGCATTAAAAAAAAAAAAAGCCAAACTAGGAGGCTTTTAAATTATTGATTGTCATGAGAGCAGTTGCTAGCATCAATTTTTAAGGCAATTTTTGCAACACAGAGAACAAGTAAATCAAAGGATTACCGACAGCAGAACTTGTCAGATATAGCTGTAATGCTTTGTAGTCTGGTGATCAAATCTTTGCATCTCTGAACACTATTACTAGAAAGAGTTGTTCTAATAAATCATCTGCTTCTTTCACTATCTTGGTGCTTTCAAGATGTCTTTCCTATGCTTCTTAATTCTTTTAGGAAGGTGTTCAGGGTAAGCTGCAACATACTACTTGAATGATCAGATAATGGCTGGAAATGTGTTGTCTAAATAAAGTGTTTTACAACTCTTGATTTTAAAATCCATGCAAGCTGATGGTTCTGGTGCTGTCCAGTGGTCAAGGGGAGCTGCAGCTTCATCACAGGTGACTAATTTCAAAGGGACCAACAATGTTAGCCCGTTAAGTGACACAGAATTTTCATTTCCTGACAGATGTTATTCTAAAAGGTGGCACTGGATTCATTACTCAGGGCATGATCTGAAGGCACATGTAGCAGCAACCTCATCAAAGTTAAGCAATTCTGGGGCTGGTCAGTCCCTGCATAGAGACCCACTGAGAACTCTGTGTGCTGTACCACAGATGAAAGGTGTGATATAAATGCTTCATTTCATCATAGGTGTAATTCAGCAAATCAGTCAGTACAGCAAAGAGGATAAAATACTGAGTTTAAGAAAGGATCACAGCAGAATGCTAGAGAACACGTATTGCCTACCCAGGCTCAATCTCTGGCAACTCCGATCTAAATAATCAGTTAGTTAATGGGAATTCTTTCTTTCTGAGGCACTGGAGAGTCAGAGTAAAGAATGTTGGACTTAGATGGGCAGTCAGACCTGATACAAGGCAGCTTCCTATTTTCCTCTTATAAAATCCAGGTTGAAATCCCTGTGTAGTGAAAGTCATTTCTTGTTGCCATCAGCTGCCTCAGGTGTAGAACACTAATGGGTCATTTATTATTGTTTCACAGAAAGAAAGGTAAAGCAACCACATGCACAGGGCCAATTGCCAAGAAAATCAAACACAATCACATTTGATTTCAAAAGAGGCAACTTCCCCAAAATAGGGGATTGGTAAAAAGGAAGCTGAAAGGCAAAGTTAAGAGGGTCAAACCACACTCAAACACTTGGGGGTTGTTTAAAAAGGCAGTGTAAGTATGTTTACAGTGGAGCTCAAGAAAAATTGGCTCAGCGGTAATTTCAATTTCTCCCGCTTTAGCCGAGCAGGGTACTTCTTTAGTAAAGAAGGAGAACCTCCCTATAATTGCACCAAAGGATGCTGTAGTGAAAAATCAGGTGCTGCTGACTGGCTGGGAAATGCTCAGCTCATGCAAGGTACTGTTCAAACAAACTTATGGTTGACTTACTAACTTCATCCACATCTCTAAGGAATTTCTGCAAATCCTGTTCTTCCTGCGCTTTAGACATCTTGACCCCAAATACTGAAACAATCTGCATGAAAGGAAGAAGAGGAAAAATTATAAAATGTCTCAAACTATTTCTTAATGTCTAAAGCTTGCCACCTTGTGGTTGTTTCATGGGTTCATTAGAAATGGCTAACAGTAATTTACGTTATGCTAATTTTGAGTTCTGCCCATGCTGCAGACATGCAAAGCAGATTTACTACCATGGCTTTTACTAGGGACACTTCTGAGGCAGGGCTAGAGCTCACTAATCCTCAGTATTACTATCTAACAAAACTATATATGTCCCAATAGTGTAAAATCTTCTACTAAAGGCCCTTGTAGAAGAAACACTTTTAGCATTGCAAAAAAGGGTGGATGGGGGAGTCTAATTTCTGGTGTTCCAAAGCCAATCCAGGGCAAAGCTGGAACTGTGAGAGTAGCTGGAGGGAAGAAGACAAAGAAGATGCTGAGAGCATCCAAGAATGGGTGTAGTTTCAGGGAAGGGGGAGATGCTATTTACAGGGCAGTGCCAAGGATGAGAAAGAGCTTCGAAGGCACTTTCTAGGTCCTTGCCTTTCCCATTGCTGCAGAAAAACTGGAGGGTGGGAGAGATCTAAAGGGGGGGCACTATTTTTTCTTAAAGGGGTTTGCATTGTTATTCCTTCTACCTAATACTAATACACAGATTTGCTATCACTAAATAAACTGACCCTTGTGGTGGCAGAACAGGTGGGACCCCCCCCCCCATTGTTGGCATCTGTTGCTTTTACCGATTGCATGGCAAGCAGAAGAGCAACAAGGGAAGTTTATATATATATATATATATCCATACTTCCACTAGGGTGGTGGGAGCTTAAGCTGCACCAGTTGGATTCTGGCTACACACTCCATAGTGTATAAATTACTAAATACAGTGCTTTTTTCCTAAAAAAATGTTTAGGGATACTCTCATTTTGACTCAAGAAAATCACTATTTTACAGTTCAAATCGGGAAAAATAAATACAGTAAATGGACAAAAGTACAAAGATTCACAAAATGTTTAGGGAGTATGCGTACCCCTGCGTCCCCCCAGAAAAAAAGCACTGACTACACACACACACACACACACACACACACAGAGTGTATAAATTGCGTATAAATCTTGAAACTGAGGTTCTGCGCTCCCTAACAAAAGCCTGACCCTCAAACAGATGCATGACCCCGGGTTTATTTTTATTTTTATTTACATTTAAAAGAAAATGTTCGTGATCTGGGATCTCCCCAAAAACTCAACAACTCAACTTTTGGTGCGATCTCCAGCCACCCCACCCACCCACAAAAAAAGCTCAACCTTTTGCCCACCCCACTCCCCTTAGAGCTGCCTTGAAGTCCTGGAGAGCCTCTGCCAGCCAGTGCAGACCATACTGAGCTAGATGGACCAAAGTCAAGTCTCTATTTCCCCAGAATACCTGGGGAGGACTCGGGAATTACTATTTTCGGTTAGGAAAAGTGATGAAAGGCTCGAAATTAGGAGCAAATACCAGGGACGGACTTGAGTCGGGCTTTGGGTTCCTTCACAGGCCGCGCCGCGTCCCGGCGGTCTCCATGGTAACCGCGCTGCCCCCGCCGAGGAGTCCAAGATGGCGGCCCAGCGCGCAGCCCCGAGAGCGGGGGGGCGTGGCTATGCAAAAGAGCCCAAGGGGAAAGGAGAAGTCATTGGCGCCTCAGAGGAGGCGAGGGAAGAGCCGCGCGCCTGTGGGCGGAGACAAGTCTCTCCCTCCTGTGTGTACCTCAGCGCTGTGATGTCTAAACACGGGTTGCTCGAAAGGGATTCTCACGTTCTCCTGCTAAGGCTCACGCTCTTGCAACTGAGACTGCTAGTAAAAGCACAACGTCGGACGGCATTTCACCTATAGAAGTTTATAGCCAAGCAAGGAGGTTTTAAGCTTCCGTGTAGTCCCTGTAATACGAAACACTGACATAGAAAGATTGGCAAACGTTTATTGAATATATGGGAAATAATTATGTACAGCTGAAAACGCTGGCAGCATTAAGATAAAGTCAACAGTGTAAATAAGTTTTGCTGCATAGCTGTCAACCTTTCCCTTTTCTTGCGAGGAATCCTATTCGGAATAATGGAATTTCCCTTAAAAAAGGGAAACGTTGAGAGCTATGTTTTGCTGGATGCAATAATGGAATACTGAATGGGATTATTATTTTTTTGTAAAATATGCCAGGATTTATTATATGTAAAATGAACCATGGAAAAAGAAGAAGGGAAGTCACTGATATCTTAAGGGTGTAAAAATGAGTATTTTAAATTGTAAAACAGAAAATTTAATAAAAATTATATACCAAAAAAAAAAAACAAAACACCAGGAAAAAAACACTGATCTAGAAACACTCCATTCTCACCAAGTCCTGGTGGATTTAGTGTATTCCCCCAAATGTGTTACATTAGATATGTTTGCTGTTTTAAATATGCTCATCTTAGTAGGTTTTATTTATATATGTGATTTATACCATTCTTCAACAGGACCCCGGGGGCAGTTGCAATTTTGATGAAACCAAGTAAAACAAAAAAAACCACAAGAAAGCATTAAAATGCTACCATTTGAGAGCAGACAGCAGAATCACAACCTACACCGAAACAGCAGGAAAAGTGCGGGAAAACTGTGAAGAGGCCTCCCTTTGGAAGCCAGCCGGGCAACTGTTCTGCACTTTTCCTTCTATTTCGGTGTAGGTTGTGATTCTGCTGTCTTCTCTTCTCATGAGGTGGCCAAAGTACTGGAGCCTCAGCTTCAAGGTCTGTCCTTCCAGTGAGCACTCAGGGCTGATTTCCTTAAGAATGGAGAAGTTTGATCTTCTTGCAGTCCATGGGACTCTGAAGAGGCTCCTCCAGCACCATAATTCAAAAGCATCAATTCTTTGGCGATCAGCCTTCTTTATGGCCCAGCTCTCACTTCTATACATCACTAGTGGGAAAACCATAGCTTTAACTATACGGACCTTATCCCCTCTTTAGCAGCAAAAAAAAAAAGACTGCCTGCAGAATTTTCCTCAACATTTGCAGAACAGTGCATAGTTTTCTTCCCAGATGAGATTAATACATAATGACAGTTATCTGTATCAACCACCAAAGCAATATCATGGCAATGGGCTGCCTCTGGTATTCCCAGGGCCAGTCATTAAATCTCTGCAGTAGATTCTTTCAGGTCGTTGTCATCATCGTTATAATATTGGTCTGTTTCATAAACCTCCAGTAAAATTACTTCATCTCCATTCCCTGTTCACTTATAGAGGGAAAGGCAACAGTTTCTGCCTCTTAAAGAGCCAGGCTTTTTAATGGCATTCTCAAATAGGAAAATATATATGACAAGGGAGATTAGGAAAGAGGCAAAGATCTGCAGCGAAGATGGGAAACCGTCACCACCGAACATCTAATCAAGAATTTTCAACAGCTACTAGGGCAGAATCTATGCCCACGAGCATTCAATTGATATTGCAAAGCAAAACCATCATTCTCTGTCAAAAGATAATGATTCACATTTACTTCCAGTTTGCTGTGTATTAAATCTAGAAAATCAAGCAGGCGTATCGGCACTATAGTGAACCCTTTTGTACTTTCTTCATGCACTGAACTGGAACCTAAACTCAAAATTATATCACATTCAATAATGTAATTCACACATTCGCCCAGAAAACTGGAAGAGAGATTTTTCAGCATCGGTAACCTTTCCTTGCATGAAGAAGCAATAATGAGCTCTGATTCCTCTCCATTTGCCTTTGCTAGAAGCGTATGGGTCACTGCTAATTTTCCAGTTTAATAATTCAACATGGCCTTGGTTTGCCCATCAGCAAAATGGGCATTCCACCAAAGTCCCTTTAGAGAAAAGGTGTTGAAGTGTGAAATGTTGTTGTTAGCAATTAGTTCTTTTGTGCAATTCAGGAATATAAAAGTGGTGCAAAAGAAATGGGACTCTATTAAAAACAACAACAATTTTATTATTTATACTCCACCCATTTGACTGGGTTGCCCCAGCCACTCTGGGTGTCTTCCAGCATATACAAAAACATAATAAAGCATTAAACATTAAAAACTTCCCCATACAGGGCTGCCTTCAAATGTCTTCTGAAGGTTGTATAGTTCCTTATTTCCTTGATATCTAATAGGGGGGCATTCCACAGGGCAGGTGCCACTACTGAGAAGGCCCTCTGCCTGGTTTCCTGTTACTTCACTTCTTGCATTGAGGGAACCACCAGAAGACCCTCGGAGCTGGACCTCAGTGTCTGGGCTGAATGATGGGGGTCAAAGATGCTCCTTCAAGTACACAGGCCAAGGCCATTTAGGGCTTTAAAGGCCAGTGCCAACACTTTGAATTGTGCTTGGAAATGTACTGGGAGTCAATGTAGATCCTTTAGGACTGGTGTTATATGGTCCTGGCGGCCACTCCCAGTCACCAGTCTAGCAGCCGCATTCTGGATTAGTTGTAGTTTCTGAGTCACCTTCAAAGGGAGCCCCACGTAGAGCGCATTGCAGTAGTCCAAGCGGGAGATAACCAGGGCATGTACCACTCAGGTGAGACAGTGAGGAAGAACTGGGTACCGGTACCATCCATTAAAGCCTCTTTGGATAGGTTTAGAAGGGGATTAGACAAATTCAAGGAGAATGGGGGTATCAATAGCTACTACTCATGATGGCTATGTACTGTTTCTATTAACAGAGGGTGTAAACTTCTGGATGCATGTTCCTGAGAAACCTAATTTAGGGAAATGCTGTTGCTTGCTGGCTAAGAACAGGATGCTGGACTAGATGGGCCACTGGCCTGATACAGCCAATTTTACTGAGGTGTACTGACGCGGGTGGCGCTGTGGGTTAAACCACAGAGCCTAGGACTTGCCGGTTCGAATCCCCGCGACGGGGTGAGCTCCCATTGCTCAGTCCCAGCTGCTGCCAACCTAGCAGTTCAAAAGCATGTCAAAGTGCAAGTACTGTAGATAAATACCGTAGGTACCGCTCTGGCGGGAAGGTAAACGGCGTTTCTGTGCACTGCTCTGGTTCGCCAGAAGTGGCTTAGTCATGCTGGCCACGGGACCCAGAAGCTGTACACCGGCTCCCTCGGCCAATAAAGTGAGATGAGCGCCACAACCCCAAGTCAGTCATGACTGGACCTAATCGTCAGGGGTCGCTTTACCTTTAGGAGAAAAGCATATTTTTAAAAAGTCCTGCTTTCCAAGTTGACGAATTAGCAATTTTATCACCCTTCCTTCCTTCAGGAAAGATGAATGTGAAATCCTCATCTTCCAGACAGCTCACATTTTAGGTAATGGAACCATCATGCATATTGGCCCCCATGCGGAAATCCACAGAGTCATTCCTATCCATTCACCTAGCTTTATTTCCTGCTGGAGGGAACGCTGAGCCAACTGCTATTTCATATGGTGGAATTAAAATGGGCCCCAGAAGACAAGAGGCAGTGTGTTGGAAATCTCCCATTGACAGCCAAAGACTGGATAGTTTATTTGTGTGGTATTGGGGGGGGGAAAAAATCACCCAGCCTGCGCTCTCGTTTTCTCATAAACGCAGAATGCCTTCTCCCATTTCAGGGCTTGTAAAAGCTTCTCTCCAGGGGGTCTGGATGTATAGTCACTTAAATGCACATTTGTGCTAAAAGGTTGGAGGGGCGGCCTGGTAAATTTCCATATTCCGAGGGTCTGTTTTGCTTTGTAGCTCTCTTCTGACTGAAATGCCAACCAGGATCAACATCTCATCCTGCCCACAACGTGTCCCCATTGGTCTTCCCTGGCTCATGTTCTTGACGATTATGAGCCGATTATGGGTCTTCCATCTGCCGTTCTGCTCCCTGAAGTTCAGGACTGTGCGGCCGCATGGCCAAAAGGGTCTCTCTCACACGGCATCACCCCAAACTACACATAACTAAAGCTTTGGCTTCCCACAGCGATGGCTCAAAGCAGGAAGACACCAATATCATAACGCCATTATACAAATCTATGGTGTCACCATATTTGGAATGCTGTGTGCAGTTCTGGCCAGCTTACCTGAAAAAGTTTTTTTTGGGGGGGGGGTCTGTGTTGTTTTTATGCTATATAGTTTATTTAAACATATATACAACCTGCATCTAGATGGAGGGAGTTCAGATCATTCACATCCCAGGATGGTCCTGTTACTGCAGCCTCGGATTCCAATAAACCCCAAATGTCATGTGTGACCTTCTCTGGGACTCTGTAACAGAATGTTGCAGTTTCAAAAGCTGTTAGTCATTCCACTCTATCCCCCCCCCCCAAAAAAAAAGAATTAAATTTGTATAAGGTGGAAAGTTCCCACTGAAGTGAATGGGAGCTGTTGTTTTTCTGTACAAACTGGTGGCAGGTATCAAATCAATACTCTAGCAGAGAGGCAAAGGCTTAAATATCTACCTTGCACCGCAATACTAGGGTCGAAACCTATAGCAGGCACCCTGCTGTGCTCACAGTTTGTGAGGTCTTTAAAAATTTTAAAAAACCCTTGTGGGCAGAAGAATGAAGCTAATATGTCATCTCACTTGGCCTTTAGTTACAAGCAACAAGGAAAGGAAAGAACTGTAGCAACATTTCAGAAGTATGCGCACCGCTCACAAATCCCCCCTTTCTTCCTTTCCAAAGCTATTGAAATTTCCTCTGTTGGAAGAGGCGCATATTTCAGTGCCACAAGCTTCCCTAGCCAGGGCTATCAGCTGAAATTTACTCAGCATTACTGTACAAAAATAGGCTCCTGAGGTGCCACAAACTTAGCCACAGTTTCTTCGAAGGTGTCTAGCATTTGTCAGCACTGTCTTTTAGCCAAGCACGGGCTCTTCTCTGCAAGCCCATATAGATCATCACCAAGGTGTTGTTGTTGTTGTTGTTGACTTGTTTAGTCGTTTAGTCGTGTCTGACTCTTCGTGACCCCCTGGACCAGAGCACGCCCAGCACTCCTATCTTCCACTGCCTCCCGCAGTTTGGTCAAACTCATTCTGGTAGCTTTGAGAACGCTGTCCAACCATCTCGTCCTCTGTCGTCCCCTTCTCCTTGTGCCCTCAATCCTTCCCAACATCAGGGTCTTTTCCAGGGAGTCTTCTCTTCTCATGAGGTGGCCAAAGTACTGGAGCCTCAGCTTCACGATCTGTCCTTCCAGTGAGCACTCAGGGCTGATTTCCTTAAGAATGGATGCGTTTGATCTTCTTGCAGTCCATGGGACTCTCAAGAGTCTCCTCCAGCACCATAATTCAAAAGCATCAATTCTTCGGTGATCAGCCTTCTTTATGGTCCAGCTCTCACTTCCATACATCACTACCTGGGGGAGGAACCAGCAAGCCACTCCAGTATCCCTGCCAAGAAAACTCCATGGACAAAGACAACCACCAAGGTACAAGCTGAATTTTCTTTTGGTTCTCTCCCCCCCCCCCCCACTTCTTTTTTTGTATTCTAACTAAATTGGAGCTCTTCTCTTTGCTCCCTAGTGCCCTTTGCTTGGACTTTCCCCCTCACCAGATGGATTGCAACTAGAATCTCATTTGGAGCTTTAATGAGCTGCAAAATGTTTCATTTGTTCATTGAAAAGCCTTATGAGATTAGACTTCAGAAGAAGGTGCTGGGTCAGGAGGTCTGGGTCTGAGGTGGGTGCAGAATAGAGGCTGTGTTCAAGTCCACAATCCACCCTCATTTAAATTAAACCAACTTGCAAAACAGCCAGCAATTTGCATAGCGCTCTGCTTTGGCTTTAAGACCTCAGGTTTCACGAAGTTTATTTTCCGGATCTCAGTTAAATTGCTGAGCTCCATGACCGAGAAGGAGTTTACCTTCAAAGCTCCTAACTATAACCACTGATACTGGTATCCAGTCTGAAAACACGTCTGCAAGGCAGTTGCCCAGTGAAATACCCTTTCAAAAGAATACAGACCTTCCCTCTTATCAATAGAAAACAAGGAAAGCCTCTATAGCAGGCATAGGCAAACTCGGCCCTCCAGATGTTTTGAGACTACAATTCCCATCATCCCTGACCACTGGTCCTGTTAGCTAGGGATGATGGGAATTGTAGTTCCAAAACATCTGGAGGGCTGGAGTTTGCCTATGCCTGCTCTATAGTATGTGCCTTTTCTGAAACTTGGTGGCCCATGTCAATACCCAAAGCCCTGTCCTGAAAGCAAAAACCCAACATGCATTGAAACCATTTCCCTCAAAATCCACTCCTTTCCTCGTGGTTTTAACAAGGAGGGAGAAAAATGGTCCTTTGGTTTGTTTTCATACTGCTCTACTCAGCAGCAAAAATGTTTCCAGCTCCGTTGTCTGGCAGAACATCTGCATCTCTGGCAGAACAGAGAGGTTTTACCAAGGTCTTAAAGCAGACCAGCTGCGAAGTTAGACAATCCCCCCCATTCCCTTAGTGGGCATTCCCAGTGGCCCTTTTTGTGTGCCAATCCTCAATGCCCGACAGCACTGAGTTTTTAGAAAAAGTGATGCTGGCACGAGGCTTTCCAAATTGGCTACCACTGCAGCACATAAAATGCAGAGTAATTGTTGAGTTTGCTTGACCTGCCAACAACCCCAGATTTTAACAATTTAGTCGAAGTTTTACAACCCGGTTCCTACCCCTCTGACTTTGGATTTTATCTTCTACATTTCATTTTTATTTTGTTCAGTTTTGCCTTCGTTGAAGTTCCTCCTAGCCATTGATTAGTTTCTCTAGACAGAGGTCTATGCCAATCTATGCGATCTTGGCCAGCTCAGTGAGCTGGATATGGTTGTCAGGGTGGCCACCTAGATTCCTTCCAGGCAAATGAACCGAGGGAAACTAAACTTCTGACTCCTTTGGTTGTCATTCCTCACTCTCCTCTGAATTAGACACTCAACAAGCGTTTAAGGCTCTGTTTGGCTAGAGGCACCATTTGTTGTCTTCGGGTGCAAGGTATATTTTAAAATTAAAATAAATAACCAGCATAGATGGAAGCTACAGAGGAATGGAAGGAAGGTGGGGTTTAAACCCTACCATGGTCATGACCAGGCAGTGAGGCTCTCATGCTTGCTATTTGTAATGGGATGAGCCATTCGCGATTGGGTTGGACTTAGATAAAAGAGAGGTGCTGTCTCTTGGTCCGGTGCTGAAATTGCAGCTGCCCTTTCTTTAGCCAGTCGTCCTCCAAGAGCCAGGTGCACATGTGTCTATAGGTTAGAAAAGTCATATAAATAGCACAGATAGAGTTCAGAGAGTGAGAGAGAAATTCTGATAGCACTTTACTGAGAATACTGAACAAAAACAGCGTATGGTTTGAGGGAAAAGGAAACAGAGAGTTCTTTTGTCTTTCTTACTTCAGGTCCTGTACATAGCAGGGAGGCAGTCAACTTAAATGGAAGTAACTTAAATCAAACTATGTGGGAGTGCCACTCTAGTGATTCATTAGCCAATTAATTGGTTAGATCAACCGACTGCAAATGTTTTTACAGTGGTACCTCGGTTCTCAAATGCCTTGGTATTGAACAACTGGAACCAGAACGCTGCAAACCTGGAAGTAAGTGTTCCGGTTTGTGAACATTTTTCGGAAGCCAAACATGCTCCGTTTTGAGTGTTTCACTTCCGATTCTAAGCCGCTTCTGGTGAACCAGAGCAGCACACGGAAACGCCGTTTACCTTCCTGCCAGAGCGGTACATATTTATCTACTTGCACTTTAATGTGCTTTCGAACTGCTAGGTTGGCAGGAGCTGGGAAAGTGAAACGGGAGCTCACCCCATTGCGGGGATTTGAACCACCGACCTTCTGATTGGCAAGTCCTAGGCTCTGTGGTTTAACCCACAGCGCCACCAACGTCCTTGGATCTTACTAATTAAAAACAAAGCAGTAGGTTTTGAAAATCAGTCCTGGCTCCTGCAGCTTTACTCAGAGAGCTTTGGCTTTGTGGAAATACTGACAGTGCTCTGCATTCTCAGAAAACAAACAAAAGATCCTCCACTCAGCTATAAAGGGGGGGAAGGAGACAGAAGGAACCCTTTCTGAAACTCTGCAATTATTCCAGGAAAGTATATAATACAATTGAATGAAGTGGTACACAGACATGATTTCGCCTCTTCAAATAAACAAAGTCTTAGTCATTTGCATTTCCCCATGAGTCCTGTCTCTCCTCCTAAAGGCCCCTGCTGCTGCCACAGCAGATGTATTTTCCAGAGCATAAGGTAGGTTGCCAGCCTGGTGTCATCATTGCATGGAAGGAGATGTATAGATCTGGGATTTTGCAAAAAAATAAACAATGATTAAACACACTTGCATGCTATGGATTAGTTGTTAAGGACCAAGACAGGAAAGTCTATGGGCCAAATGCTTTTTGAAGCTCCTAATTTCCTCTGCCACCTGTACCCCTTACAGTTTGTTTGGACAGTGTTGTACTTTTAATTTGTGAGGTGTCATTGCAATAGTCCCCCCATTCTGCAGATGGGGAAATGAAAGCTGAGGCACAGTGGATTGCTCAAAGTCACAAAGGGAACCTGGATTACTGACCGGGATCAAGAACTCAAGCCTCTTCTCTCTGCTGTTTGAAACTACTGTCAGATAAAAGGCAACAAATTCCACATGAAGGGAATATTGTGCAGTCTGTTGCTCATCAGTGCAAAATTGGGGTCATATCTCTCTCTCTCTCTCTCTCTCTCTCTCTCTCTGATCTGCTAAGCCCTGACAGGATGAGACATGTCCAGACCCTGCCCATTTTGCAATATCTAACTGACAAGATGCAGATCACCTTAGGCATGAGATGAGATGGATATGGCTTTCATATACCTGTAGAAAGGTTCAGAAGGCAACTGCTGGAGATAATAGGATCACTTCTGAATATCCACTGGAGGTGAATAGCAATTCATTTACCTTTCTTTGTAAGGAAAATGGCACAGGGGGGACAAGTTAACCCTCAACTATAACACATCCTACTTTGCACAGGGCAGCTCTCTATTAATATGATGATGATTAAAATTTCTATCCCATCCTTCCTCCCAAAGTAGTTCAAGGAGGCAAACACCAAAGTGATAAAAGCAATATTATCTATCTATAACATTTAAAAGCAATGAGACACATTTATGAGCATTAATAACACCTTAACTTTTTTGAAGAGGTACCCAGTCCAAATCTGGTTTAAGAATAAGAAACCCTAAGAAGGGAGAGCAGGAGGGCCCTTGGAAGTCACCTGCAACAGGTAGCCCCCGAACAAAGCAAATAAGCATGTTTATTTTAAAAAGCAAAGGTAAGCTCTTCTCTTTTCGATGTGATGCAAAAGGCAATAACAATGTGCTATCGCCACCTAGAGCTCATACTAGTAACAGCGAGTGACAGCTTTTTTCAGCTAGAACTCATTGGAACTCAGTTCTGGCACCTCTCAGGTGGGCGCCAGTGCCATTCTAAGAGAACAAGGGAGGCGTTCACGATAAATCCCAACACCTCTTTTTTCTAGAAAAATAGCACCGGTTGCATAGCTCCACTGGATGTTCAACATATAGTGGGATGGCACCCAGTGTGACAAGGCCTAAGTATTATTCAGGATAGACTCAAGGAAATTAATGGACATGACTAAGATAGGCCCATTGATTTCATTAGGTCTAATCCTGGGTGTGCATGCAATTTATGATAAGGAACAACAGCCAAGAATGCCAACTTGAATAAAATAGTGTGGGGACCCAAGTAAGCCCCATCCCACATAACTGATCAGAGGATGCAGTGCACACACACCATTTGAATGGGAATGCCCATCAACGTTGTGGGGGCCCAGCCCTCTCAAAAAATTTATTGTGAGGACCGAAGCCCCCACAGCCCCTAGGAGAGGCATAGGCAAACTCGGCCCTCCAGGTGTTTTGGGACTACAACTCACATCATCCCCATCCCTAGCTAACAGGACCAGTGGTCAGGGGTGATGGGAGTTGTAGTCCCAAAACATCTGGAGGGCTGAGTTTACCTGTGCCTGCCCTAGGAGTTGGCTCCTATGATAACCGTGAGGAAAGGAAGAAACCTAAAAGGAAAGGAACTGGTGTGGCACCCTCATTCTACCTTGTTTCCCCCCTCCTAAGTTATATGGACAGGGTTACGATGGCCGTGCATTCTGATTTAGTTATGTTACCCGTATCTACTCTGAGGGGGTACAATAAGGAAAGGGACTGAATGTAAAGCTGCCCATGCACTGTCATATAATTCTGTGGTGCAAGCACACTTGCACTTGGAGTTCTCTTCCCACTCCCCACACATTGCATACTGCTCTAATGCCATGGGAAGAATTCAGCACGCAGGGTCTTCAAAGGAAAGGGACAACTGCAATTTGAGAAGTGTGCCACTAGATGGCAGCATATGATTGTTTTTGAGCACTAACCAAACACTAGGCATTATCTACACATCTGTTAAAAAAACCAACAACACCCCACAAACTGTTAGCATTTTCCACGTGGAATGGCTACTTATTTCCCCCGATTGGGATCAATGAGAACTAGTTAGTTTAAGAAGGCATGTGCACTGCCAGTGCATAAAATTAAAAACTAAACAGCTTTGAGGTTTTTGGGGTGGTTGTTTTTTACGAAATAAAATACTAATAATAAAATAGAATAAAATCTAGAGCTAACAGTAAAATAATACATAGAAACACTGGGCCCAGCCTTAAACCAACTCAAATCCGTGGGACCATCTAGCACAGTATTGTCTACACGGATTGGCAGCAGCTCTGGGAGGGTTCCAGCCAGGAGGGTATCTCTCCCAGCCAGGTTGAAGCAGGCTGGCTTTGCATGCTGCTTTTCAGGTTTTCCCAGGATTGAGGGATTGGCTCCAGTTGAGGACAATGTCACGTGAACGATGCCCAGAAGTCTTTGGCTCTCAGTAATACCCAGTGTGGACAAGGCCTGGCAAGCTTTTCCTTGGGAACACCAGGAATCCACCTGAGGCTTTGGGACTCGGCTAGATTGGTAAAGAAAAAGTGTTTTACATATATGTGTTGTATATGCAATATAACACTGTGACACCAGAGGGCGCTGTGGAGTCCCGTCTTTCCCTACCGGATTTCCCTGTATGAGTTTACAATGCATTTAAGTGAATTGCTTCTTTGATGTGTCTAGGTCCAGCCCTCCTGTAGACAGTCTGTGCTGAGCCACTGGTGGTCCTTCTTATTGAAGTGGGGGGGGGGGGAACCCCTGTGAGCTGGGCTCCCACTTGCTTGCTCTTTTCACGTAGGCAGAGCAGCTTATCCTGCAAGTTGTTTTGAATAGAACTTCCATCCTCCCTGAGCATCAGTCTCGCTGGTTGGGGCTCCAACATCTGGAAGGCAATGTTGGGATACTGCCGGGAAGACGGAGGCATCAGGCAGGCCCCCAGCTGGCTCCAGCCAATTAGTGACACGAGCCTCAGATACGTTTAGAGACCCGTGCACACTCTATCAGCAGAGTGCATAAATCTTCTCACAGCAGAAGAGGAGACAGAGAAATGTATCAGCATAATGTACTGCATTTTATTCAGCATAGTTCAGGAACAGAGGAAAACATGTCTGCTTCCCTTCGTCTCCAGCAAAACAGCAGTAACACAAAAGCTATATACAAACGGAAGTTCCCAGCAGACTGTGCTGGAAGTAAACAGGCATGTGACATACAATAGTCATGCATGTTCCCTTTTAAGGTGGAACGGAAATATATCCTAACAGGCAACACATGAGCCGCCGTTGGTCTAACCACAGCATCACACCAGACCCTCCAAGTGTCCCTATTTTCCAGGGAGAGTCCCGGATTTACAGAAGCCACCCCAGTTTCTGATTTGAGCCCAGAATGTCCCGCTTTTCCTTAGGACGTCCCTATTTTCACTGGAGAAATGTTGGAGGGTATGTCACACTTTGCTGGTTTCCCTGAGGCCGCCCACCAAACACCAGGGCACTTTTCTGCCTCTCACTCTCCTCCACTTCTCGCCATCTCCTTCCAGAATATTCTGCACCATTCATTCTCTGCATGGATCACGCTGGGCGCTTCTTCCTCCTCTTCCACCACCATCCCTGCAGGCCCCAAATCCTTCGCTTTTCCGATTCTCCACAACATTATTAGTGCTAAGGAGCCGGGGAGAGAAATTTGCCAAAGTGATTTCTTTGCAGCTCTCGTCCATTAGCAGGATCGTGCCTGGCCTTGCAGACATTTATTTTAACTGCCTTTCCTGCGGTAAATCATTCTTCTTTCCCTTCACACCTTTACTTGTATGTACCGCTAAATGGATGCCTTCAAAGCCAGAATGCCAAGCAAGTCATTAGTTGAGATTGCAGAGTCTACCATGTTCCTCCTAGCAAATAAATATTAATGGAGGGTGAGGGGATAATGAGAATTATGAACACCCAATGGCAGGCCAGTATCCTCTAACCTGGGAAGGTCTGCTAGAGACCAAAGAATCAAGAAAGCTGGCTGGATCACCAGGCACGAAACACTTGCTGCTTCCAGTTCTCTATTCAAACATCACAAAGAACTTAAGCACTTTGTGCTCCTTTTAGGACCCCAACCTTGGAGGCAGGGAAGGGCAAATCTGTTAATTTCAGTTCCTCTCTCCATCCTGCCCACCTCTCCTGTTCTCTACATCATAGAATCATAGAATTAGAAGATACCCAGGGGTCATCTAGTCCAACCCTCTGAAATGCCGGAATAAATCATTTCAGGACCATTTATTTTTACAGGTCCTCATGAAAATTCGCCAGCATTTTCATGGGTGTTCCTTTTGATATACTCAATTTTGCATGCAGCTTTGTCTAATGTACACTTATTTGCAATCTTTGAGGCAAGCCATTTCTATATGCTATATTTTTTTCCCTGACACATGCCCATTTACACACACTCTTTCTCCTAATGTGTGCATTTTGGTACCCACTCTTTGGTCAGAGAGCTTCATTGTGAAAATTCAGAGAAGTACACATTTCGAAGGGTAGTGTGTTTCTGTTCATGTCTTGTTTGGGGCAGTGTGCACTAGTAAGTTTGCATTAAAATACAAAGCGAATCTCTCTCCCATCCCTACTACTACGTACGTACTGGCTATACATACGTGTCCACAACACACACCGTTCTTCAATCTCCTCCCCACTATGCTTGCTGTGCATTGAGCACATGTCTAAATATGATCTCCCCTCCTAAATACCGCATTCTGTTTGAAGTTCAAAATATGGAAATGTCCAAACATCATCCAGCCTCTCTATCTCTCACACACCAGTTTATCCATATATACCCTCCACCTCCCCTTCTCCATCCAAGTCAGCAATGTGCAGGGTTAGTTCACCCATGAGGCAAGGTGAGGTGACCTCAGGCGGCAGGATTCATGGGGGCAGCAGAACCCAATGTAGATCTCTATTCTCCCCTTGACCCTGCTGTAGATCTGAGGGAGCCACCATTTTGTGGTTCACCTCAGGTGACAAACTGTCTTGGGCCAGCCTTGGCTGCTGGTCAACTTCCAAATGTTATCCAAGTCACAGAAACTTCCTGCACACCTATTTGCAGGCGTGCAACGGAGTCCCGTCCCCTGCCCCAGGATTGTCATTGTACAGTGCAGATTAAATCCAAGTGTTGCCCTTCTTCGTGGAATCTTGTTAGACTGATAAAAAAAACCAGAGGAATTGTGCCCTGATCCCAGATCGAATCCAACGGAGGCCAAGGAAAGCACCGTTGCTTCTTCCGAGCCTCTGACTCAGTCCTCTTCAGTCACCAGGCTTGATTTACAATGGCTGGGATGTAGGTTAACCAAGCATATTAGCACCTGGGGTATGCCACAATTGAGTCAGGAAAGTATTTTATGTCTGAAAGAGAGTAGTTGTGGAGCAAAAGCGAGATCAAATGGAGGACTGTCCACTAGATGGCAGCCATGGCCAAGGTATGGCTCCTCAACAACTCCACCTGCAAAACACAGCATCCCTCCAGTTCATCTTCTCTACCTCCACCCCCCCAGACTTGATTATCATGGGACCCCGTTTTCTGAAGCTTGCTCATATGTTCTTGCTTGCTGGAATGAGCTGGTGAGCTTCCACCTCTCCCACCAGAGGCTGGCCATCACTAGAAGTTCACAACTGGATCAGCAACAATAACTGTGATTGGGTTTAGAGTCTAGAATTCACACGAGTCTCAGATTGGTTCCTGGTGGCCAACTCCTCCCGTTTTTCTTTTTTTAAAAACACAATCTGAAGAGAGTCCCTTCGGAAGCTCTAACTTCACAACCCCCTGCTATTATTTTGCTGTGCTCTGCTGTAAGAGGTTCATTCACTTCCCATCATATCTCAATACGGTGGTACCTCAGGTTACAGACTCTGCTAACCCAGAAATAGTACCTCGGGTTAAGAACTTTGCTTCAGGATGAGAACAGAAATCGCGCGGCAGCAGCGGGAGGCCCCATTAGCTAAAGTGCTGCTTCAGGTTAAGAACAGTTTCAGGTTAAGAACAGACCTCCAGAACAAATTAAGGTCTTAACCCGAGATACCACTGTATACTTATATAAAATTTTTCGCTTTTGCTGGCCTAAACCTTATAGCATTGAATGAAACACTAGTTCCTTCATGTGTGGGATTATATGAGAGGGAAAGGAACATGGGTGGTGCTGTGGTCAAAACCACCAAGCTTGCCGATCATAAGGTTGGCAGTTTGAATCTGTGTGACGGGGTGAGCTCCCACTGCTCTGTCCCAGCTCCTGCCCACCTAGGAGTGTGAAAGCATGCCAATGCAAGTAGATAAATAGGCACCGCTGCGACCAGAAGGTAAACAGCATTTCCCTGCGCTCTGACTTCTGCCACATCTTTAACTTAGTAACAACAGCAAAGCTGATCATTGCAAAGAATTGAGGGTGGTGGTGGGGATGCCAAAAATATGTGTAGAAAATGAATAAACAAGGTTTGGCAATTAGCATGATTGTTAAAAATCAGTGAGACATTAAAATTAAAAGACAGTCGCAGAATCCTAAATTTGTAAGAGCAGGGTGCTTTTATTGATTATTGAAGGACAAATTATAATGTGGAAATTAATGCATATTTCTGCTTCATTATCTCATAATTAACAGTCCGATCAGGTTGGACAATGATTTTGTATAATTTTCTAAGTGTTTAGTAGATGAAGTAACGTTACAGGTTTTTGCACTTTGTGGACTTTTTTTTTTAGATAGATAGTATACAGTGTTACCTCGGGTTAAGTACTTAATTTGTTCCGGAGGTCCGTTCTGAACCTGAAACTGTTCTTAACCTGAAGCACCACTTTAGCTAATGGGGCCTCCTGCTGCCGCCGTGCCACTGCTGCACAATTTCTGTTCTCATCCTGAAGCAATATCCTGAAGGTAATATTTCTGGGTTAGCGGAGTCTGTAACCTGAAGTGTCTGTAACCTGAAGCGTATGTAACCCGAGGTACCACTGTACTCCTATATATCAGTGATGTGAACATGTGGCTTAGCCCCTTTTGGGGGAAAAGCACATTCCAGTCACACAAAATGGAGACATCAGTAGGGATCAGGTCCTAGTCCTTGGCTTAGTCTCAAGATTTCACGAATGCCTCCTAGCACCTGGACTCCAGAAAGCTCCATATTGCTTGGGAAAGTGTGCAAAGGAAAATCTTAGATGTGCAGAGCAAGCTGTGCT
This sequence comes from Podarcis muralis, assembly GCF_964188315.1. NCBI lineage: Eukaryota > Metazoa > Chordata > Lepidosauria > Squamata > Lacertidae > Podarcis > Podarcis muralis. Next base: position 19,320,500 of record NC_135669.1, read on the forward strand.
TTGCATTTGCTGACCTGAGTCTGGAATGATCATGGAGGCAAACTTTGGCTATGCATTCCAATGTGAGATCTCCAGCCTATGCAAATGCCTCTGTCTCTCTCCACCTGGCCTCTAACCTAATTAAGTCATCCACAGCACATCCTGATTTGATCCAGTTAGAGCCCTGGCAGAGGAAAGCAAAATGCATGAGGCTGTGCCACCACAGCTAGATAGACTCATTAGCACTCATTAGCATTACTTGAGGTTAGATCCCTCTAGCGCAGGCTTCCTCAACCCTCCCGATGTTTTGAGACTACAATTCCCAGCATTCCTGACCACTGGTCCTGCTAGCTAGGGATCATGGGAGTTGTAGGCCAAAAACATCTGGAGAGCCGAGGTTGAGGAAGCCTGCTTTAGCAGGTATATGTGCATGTGGAACTGTTTGCAGATTCCTTTGGATTCATCACCGGGGGTTGGAAATTTAGATCCAAGGCTCAGCAGCTTAGAACTCCCACCAGTACTCTTGATCTTTCTCTCGCTGTGCTCAAGGCAACTGCCTCCCCTCGGGTGTCCATATTGCCTCTAAGCTCCAGGATTCAGCCCTTGTGCTTCCTCCCCAGTTGCTTGGTTCCCCTTCCTGACCCACATTGTCCCCTGTTGTTGTTCACCCACTGGAGAGCTAAGGGAACACACAGCCTTTTGTTTCTCCTCCAGAGCCCCTGTCTTAGGAAGCCTCCAATCAACAGAGGTTTCAAGGAGCTGCATGGTCCTCTCCACTTCCCATCACAAACTGCCAAAGCACAATTCACAAACATTTCCCTGTGAAAAAGTGTCTCTCTCCCACTACTTTACAGTAGAAGTAATATCTCAACCCAGATTTTTCTTTTTACTGTTTCTATCCTTCTGTCTCTCTAGACTTAGCTACACTGCTCCTTGCTTGTATTGCTTATTTTTTTTCAACATTCCTCTCTCATCTGACATAGCCTCATACATGTCTGTCTAGCACCTACCATTTTCCCCCTGCCATATTTGGAATGAAGAGAAGAAGAGAAGAGTTAGATTTGATATCCCGCTTTATCACTACCCGAAGGAGTCTCAAAGCAGCTAACATTCTCATTTCCCTTCCTCCCCCACAACAAACCCTCTGTGAGGTGAGTGGGGCTGAGAGACTTCAGAGAAGTGTGACTAGCCCAAGGTCACCCAGCAGCTGCATGTGGAGGAGCGGGGACGCGAACCCGGTTCCCCAGATTATGAGTCTACCGCTCTTAACCACTCTTAACCACTCCACCACACTGGCTCTCATGAGGATCTTCCTGCTTCTACACTTCTTATATTTAACTCCAAGGTTACGTTTTGTTGTTATTGTTGTTGTTATCCGTAATGTCTCAAGAGACAATGGAGTGCACCTCCAGGAGTAAAGTCAAACCACTGTTTTGCCAGCACCAAAGTGACCTCCCTGGGGCACAGTCCCAGGCAGTGTGTATGTAGGTCCTGGGGTGGCCAGATGTCAATACCCCCCTCTTGGTCTTGCTGACGTGGTCCAAAGGAAAGCAGAGCAATATGTCTGGCACCAGCTTTGCTGCAGGAGTTGCCAGAAGGGGCATACAAGGCCAATGCCTATATTGTAAATCTTTTTATTTTTTAACAACCTGCTTTAAAGTGTCTCTATTTTTGTCAAAAATCTTCGGATTCCAAGCTCTGGGCTGTTGCCTGATTGCCAAGTGTCTTATATGTGTTTAATTCTCCCGGAGGTGTGCTGCAACTCTGAGCTGAAAATTCATGTCTCAGCTGGATAGGGACATGGGCACCCATTGGCAAGGGCACAGGAAGGGATGCCCGGGTACTTTATGGAGAGCAGCTGCAAGGCAAAGGGGGCCTTCTGTAGGTATGGGTGAGCTTGAGTTCTCCCCAAGTCAAAAGCTGCCCTTTGATGCTACCAAATGATGCTCAAATGTACATCTCTTAGCCAGGGCAGCACTGTCTATTTAACTTTCTTTCAGTTCTCTGTTGAGTGACAGGCTTTGGACATTCAGAGGGTGAGTACTTCCACTTAAGATTTCAAACTGGTCTCTGATCCTTGCTGAAGCAGCCACCTTGGGGCCTCTCCCTGATCCTTCAAACTCTGATGCTGCCACTTGTACCCACTTCTTTGCTGGCCAGCTCCTGCTGGAAGTCAGCTCCCTCCAAGTTTTGATCGCCACTGCAGTCTTGCAACTGGAACAGGGCAGCCTTAGGCTTGCTGGGCTGCCTTGCAACCCTCTCTTATCAAAGATGGTTTAAGGAGATGGCAGAACCTCAAAACTATCATTCTCCTCTGGAGTCCTTAAAAACAGAGAGCGCCTCTTTCTCATCTATCCAGCCCATCACCTGCCATTTCAACAGGCCTCCCAGTTCCTGGCTACAATCACAACTTTTTGTTTTTAATTAGGGCTGCCAATCACCTCTGAAACTTATTAAGAGCTCATCCAGCTGTGGAAGATAAGAGTCTGACAGGTTGCTGGATGAGCTGTGGAGCCCAGGGTAGCGCTGAGCAACTGATCTCATCTCCATTTCTAATCGTGGAACAGGCTCCCATGCACAATCACCAGGGAAAGAGCAGATTAAACATGGGAGAAGCAGTCAGGGAAACTAATCCACAGCTTTCACTTGTGTACAGAAGTCTTAAAAAAAGGTAAAGGTACCCCTGCCCGTACGGGCCAGTCTTGACAGACTCTAGGGTTGTGCGCCCATCTCACTCAAGAGGCCAGGGGCCAGCGCTGTCCGCAGACACTTCCGGGTCACGTGGCCAGCGTGACATCGCTGCTCTGGCGAGCCAGAGCCGCACACGGAAACGCCGTTTACCTTCCCGCTAGTAAGTGGTCCCTATTTATCTACTTGCACCCGGGGGTGCTTTCGAACTGCTAGGTTGGCAGGCGCTGGGACCGAGCAGCGGGAGCGCACCCCGCCGCGGGGATTCGAACCGCCAACCTTTCGATCGGCAAGCCCTAGGCTCTGAGGCTTTTACCCACAGCGCCACCTGCGTCTTAGCACACATTTAAAAACAGCAAATTGTCTTAGCACACATTTAAAAACAGTTCTCACTATCTATGAGAAGATACTGAATTTCTAGGGCCCTCACATCCCACCGCTTTCATGAGCTTGCCACCATGCCATACCTTGCTGCTATCACCTACAGAAGTTTGTTTGCTTGTTTGCAGAATGTGTCTTTGGTGGAAAACGTTGAGCAGAGCATGCAAGTCGATTCCAGCAGCGTACCAGTTGTCTACCTACATACTCTCCAAGCAATTCTGCAGCATAAAGAGAAATTCTTGGCACTGAGTGATGGCTTTAGAAGCCTGAACATCCGGAAAGGGAAGTGGAGATTGATGAGTATCTAAAGAAAAACACTCAAATCCAATATGGTGTTTTTCAGCCTGTTTTGTCACAGAGATCAGCCCAGTTCTAGAGATGCCAAACCTATGTCGGTACACTAGAATTTGATCTACAACACCATAAATTTAGGTCAACATCTTCCAGGCGCTTGCATTAATCTTTAGGAGGAGGCGGGAGTCACTCTCACAGTTCATTTTGATGCTCACTGAAGAGCAGCGGGTTGGGTGCAGTTGCCTAGAACAACACGGGGTGTCAGAGGAGTGCATAGGAAAGATTATTTATGGTGCTTGTGTGGCTTTGTTAAAATTATTTCTGTACTGGCTTCTGTAAAGAAATTTGACAGTTCTCTGGAGAGCTTCTGCAGCCTTCCTACTGGAGGACAGCAAAAACCACACTTTGAGAAGTGCAAAGGAACCACCCTCGAGAGAAGGGCCAACCCAGAACAAAAACCTCTCTTTTTGAGACTGCCTTTTAAAAAAAGTCTGAGGATGTACTAACTGGGGATGGGGGGAATATAGAGCACTGTTGCATACTTGTTTGAAAACATGCCCACCAGTGGGTGCAGGCAAAACAGAGAGCTGCTGCTTTAGATGCTCTTGCACAAAGATGTGTACAACTGCACCCCACTATGTACAAAAGGACACTGGAAAGACAATTCAGAGGCTACACATGTACACAGCCCAGGAGACTGTGTGAAATCTTGCAAATATAAACACCCAATAATCCTATCTTGCCACATCTGGGTGGAGCTGGGAAGTCCTGAGAGGCAACAACTTCTATGTATCAATTGGTTTGCCTCAAATGTAGTTAATAGTCAACTTAAGAGATCCTGAAGTTTTGCCCACTCTTGACATATTTTGCTATGCCTGGACTGAAGAGGGAGAGCATGTTATTTATGGAGTAGAACATAACAGAATAACCACAGAGCTATAGTTAAAAGGTTATCTAGGCTGGAGGAGGCAGTGGTCCATGGGCCAGGTTTTAGAATTCATCAGTCATGGTGGCCTTTTGCTTAATTAGACTAGCAGTTTATAGGGAGCCTTCTAGACATATGCATGTATAATCTGGGGAAGCCCAAAAGTTAGTTCTTCAGTGAAAAGTTGGTGAGACCACTCTCCTCTCTTCATAATTTGGTTGCCAGTGCTTACTGATGACCTCTGGAATTTAGACTGGCTCCACTCCATGGGTCTATTAGTTCCAAGACGGAACTGCCAGATTCATAGGTCTGAATCCAAGGGACAAATAGGCCATGTTTACAAGATTCATCTCCAAAGCAGAAGCCAGGTCAGAATGACCATAAGTCTGACTCACCATGGCTATTATTGCAGTTCTGAAGAGTTGGTAGCATAGGACACATGCCATTTCTGCAGGCCCATACAATACATACTGCTGTAAACGTTTTTTTCAGAGCTGCCAGGTTACACCTCAGTAATGGACTATCAAGGGCTGGTGTAAGTAAAGCTGTCGATGGTGACACCTGATGAACCAAAGGCATCCTTTTGTCAATTTTTAAGCATTCAATTTGCTTTCTGGTGGGTCGTCTTCACCTCCCCTCTGAAGAGCTGAAAATGAACAGCAGCTGGGGGAGTCTCTCACCTCCAGGATTTGCTTATGAAAAGTGCACCATAATTGAGCTTGTCAAAAAGGGCTTTGATTAATGTGCTCGATGAAGCCAACTTAGATTAGAAACTTAATATCCCCAGAGAGTGTGTGTCTTTCCATGTGAGGATGTTAAGTTCTGATTAAAAACAAACAAGCCTTGCAATGCTACAGACCCATGATCTGATTGAACTCAGGTTAGGCTTAAATGCAAGGAATTCAGAGAAGGCACTTGATGTGAATGTTTTGCTTCAGGAAAGTTTGACGCTGCCCCTCCCCAATGATTTCTGTCTAACCAAACATCCCATGAGTGCTGAGATGTAGCTGGAAGTGATCCTGCAAACACACGATTAAACCATTGTTCGGTTTGCCTTAAAACTAATGGGCAACAGAAATTTGTTGGAGAAAAGGAAAGGAGAGTTCTCACTACTCTCAATGGGCTGATTCTATAAGGCAACTTCATGAGGATTCTTCTTCCTATAGCTTTCACAATCTAAATGATGATTTCCCTCACAGACTGTCCGTGTTAGCAAGCAATCACCAACAGGACTTCCTTATCCCAGTCCAAACGTAACCCCCCCCCCCAAACATTGTTGGTTTCCAACATTCAGCTGTAATTATTAAGTGATGTGAGGAAGATGGATATGTAAATCACCGGTGCCTTCCCATCTCAGCCTATGTGTCTAGACCATCAAAAACCACTGTCAAGAAAATCAAGATGACTCTCTTAATAAGGAAAAGGAGCCTGTCAGAAAAGAAATCCTGCTTCCACACCACCTGGGCCATCAGTTGGAAAACATACTTTGGAAAGCATCAAAGCGCCATGGAACCTATACTAGAGATGTGGAAGGATTGGAGGTGTAATCCAGCAATATCTTAACTCTATTTTGGCTATGGGAGGAGGGTGGAGAGATTGCTAGGGATCGAACCTGAGACTATCTGCATACCTACAATATTTCCAGCTATCATTTGCCCGTAAAATGCAAAAATCCTGCTTACGAGCTTCACAAAGCCGCCGCAGATATAAACACAACAGAGGGCTAAGACAATGTAAAAACTTTTTTTTTTGGTAATTTTTATTTGAACACAAGTATTCTGACAGAATGCAAAGTCAAAATTCTCCGTTAGTATCAGTATTTACATTGGTGAGAATGGAAATAAAGGTGGTATTCCATGTTTCACTCGGTAAAAAGTTTTTTGTCTTTTGTTTTGTTTTTTATAACAAGAGAGAAGGCCCCTAAAACAGGGAATGCTGGGTAGGGATGTGAATGGAGGACTGAGAACCACTATCACCATTGCCTAAGTGAACCCCCAGGGGTCTGAAGACATCCACAGAAAAAGGGGGAGAAATAAAATAAAACCCACACAGTTGTTGTTGTTTTAAAAAAAGACTCCATGGTAAAACTCAAGCAAGAAAATGTGCTATTTTTTCCTAATACATTGCATGAAATACATGTTTACCGTACTACGAGAAGCTGGGTGGTTATATAGATATATATGTATGACGCATACATATATAAATATGCACATCGTAAACAGTGTATTGTTGGTCCCTATTCAAAGGTCTGTGTCTGCTCGAAAAATAAAATAAACAGGTATAAAAATAAAATTAATGTGAAGACACCTTTAAAAATTCATAAGAGAGAATGTTGCTTCTAAATTTAAAACAAAACTCTTTCGCTGCCAAAGGAGGAACGAACAACATATTGGCAAGAGGGAATAGGCAGAGAGATATTGAATGCCATTCCCCTCACCAAGACATAAAAGTCTGCTTCACCGAGAGCTCTGGGACAGGAAGGAGGGCTGCCGATGCAAAGTGGAAACGCTCCCCTGCCAAAGAGCTATTAATGAAGCAGCCGTGGTCTCCGGCCGTCATGGCAACCATGCTGAGAAATGCCTGCCTGGTGAGGGGAAAGAGGGCAAAAATGGCGGCCATCTTGGTCGGTTCGTGAGGGAATTTGTGAGGCTTTGCTCTTGCTCAGGAAGGCTCAGCTGACATCAAAGCCCTTTGAAAGCCACAGGAATCTTTCCAGGGATGTCGACTGGGCTTCAGCTCAGGCCTCAAGATGGCAGCCAGGCTTGAAAAATGCTCGCCCACAGCAAGGCTACCCTAGCCAAGCTTTGAAAGATTTATGTTCCCACAGGATCATACGGCACACTTTGCCTGTGTGGGCCCCACTGGGAGAGGCTATTAGCAGATTATGGTAGCATAAGCCTCCCGTTAGCTACTTGTTGCTTAGTGGGAAATATAACATATGAGGTATGAGGCAAGAGTTGGTTGGCGACAGTATTTTGCAGGCCCTCACAACGGCCAACCTTCAGGGACCAAGGGACGCCATTCTTGCTATCTTCCAAACAATAAATCCCTGCCCATTCATTTCCCTCTGGGGAGGAAAAAAAGTCCATGTGAGAACATTATTGGGGGGGGGGGTAGTATATTTACACCCTTTAACAAAATAAATTCCTCGAAGGGCTAGAGTTCCCCTCCCCACTTTATACCTTCTTAAACAAGTCCCCCACCCAGGCACACAGCAGAGGCTCAGACGCCACTCGCGCTGGGTGCGTGCGCATCGATATAAAGGCAGCCTCCATTTCCACCCCCATGAGCTGAAGAGAAAAAACAAAAACAACAAGAAAGCAGCCCCCACCCTGCCCCCACATTTAGCAAAATGACAAAGACTCTTGGTTTTTCACAGTTGGGAATGATAACTGAGAGATGCCACATTGACGGACTGCGCACATGAGATTATTATATCAAAAGGCGTGGCTTCATTTTGCTTAGGCCGGACTGCAGTCTCCCCCCACTGCCACCTCCTCCCTCCCTTCCTTTGCCCCCCCCATTGACCTTAGCGCAAAGGAATGCTATAGATCACATTCAATTTTGCAGGTTATAGATATATATATATTTAAAGCAACCTTTCCCAGCCTGGTGGCCTCCAAAAGGTTTGGGCTCTTTATTCCCATCAGCCCCATACAAGGATGATGGGAATTGTAGCCCAAAAATATCTGGAGGGAACTAGGTCGTGGAAATCTTGATTTCAAGGCTACTTTTCTTCAGTCCAGAACAGTTGTATTCTCTTCGTTTTATGTATCCTGAAATTGGGGTTTCATCATTTGGAATTTTTCTCGATCACCCCGCACTATTCCCGCTACACCTTCCACACCCAAACGATGTGGAAGGTTTTCTTTCTTTCCGATTTTAAATTTTTTGATACTATGACAAAAAACACATTTCACACTAAGATATTCACGCACCCACAGTGCACAAGCTTGCAGATCTAATGAAATTCTTTTTTAAAAAATGGAAAAAAAGATGGTTCTATACAAAGGGCTGGTCTCCTTCACCTCTACATCCTTTTACCCACATCCCTGTTTGTACATTTATTTATTTTTAAAAGCAGTGAAGTCACAACTTTAAGCACAAGACCACTGCATGAACTCTGTAAATTCTGGGTGTGATCCTGAATAGAACAGGGGGGACCCAAGTTTCATACCGTGGTATGTGAGCAATGGGGCAACAATGCTGACCATGAATATTCAGGTAAGAAAAGTTAAGAAGATCATTAAGTGCTTCAGAAATCAACTTAAATATCAGATCAAACCTCCCAGATCAGATTATTTGATGCATTTTCTCTCTCTCTCTCTTAAAAACAACAACAAAAACCCTTGGATATTTCCTAACAACTTTGTAGAATCAGCAACTGGAGGATGGGGGCGGGGGGGGGGGGGCGGTCCTATTTTTCCAGCAGACCATTGGTGACTTTTGCCAGAAATGGATAAAAGACTGCCTCCATCCATTTATTTAGTTGCATGTGTAGAGACCAGGATCCTGATCATTTCATTATCTTCGAAAGCTCTCAAGGGCACACCCTCTGTTGCATTCAGCTGAACTGAATGGGATACCCTCCGCTTTTATGGAGTTTTTTGAGTGCATCAGAGCCATATGAAGCTTTGCATCAGGGTGTGATTATGGAAACTGAATTCCTTTCAATGGGCTTTTTGAATCAGGATTGCACTGGAATGGTACTTAGTAGATTACCTCCACCTTGCCTCCTCTCCAAAATTATGCCAAACTCCCTTAAGTGGTGAGCTTCACTACATTTTAAACATTGTGTAGGCTGAAAGGAAGCCATATCTGCAGCAATATATCTTAAATAAGGAGGGAGAGTGGGTAATTTTTAAAACTTACCTTCTGAGACCCGCCCTTAACTATACAACCTCCCCTTTGGCTTAACTAACCTTAGGGGGGGATTCCTGGAGAGGAAAGGGGAGATAATGCCTTAGAATAAGAAAAAGAAAAAATAACTTACTTCCTGTATTCAGTTTTGACCCTGACTCCACACCACCACTGAGCAAGTGCTTAAGTTCAAGCCAGTGACTTTTCTCTCAAAGGGGTAACGTGTTCAAAAGCGAACAGCTTTGCACATAATAGATCCTCCAATCTTGCACTACACATTTAAGCCTTTGGACACATGTGTAATGCAATGAAGCTTTGGACATTAAAGGTCTCATATTCCATGGACAGGAATTGGGGTGGACCCTGTCAAATTGGACTAAGCCAATCAAAGCAGAGGGGGAGCCATGAACCTATCAAATCTTCAGCCAATCAAAGCAAATGAGGAACCATTCTGACCTTGAGATTTGATCCTAGCGAGAGATTTGGAGCTGCCTGGAGCTGAACCATCGTGGCCCAGCAGCCTGGTCCGAAAAACACCTTGGAAATATGATTTCCATCAAAAGCAAATTCTAACCTATTCGTTTGAGAGGAAGCATTTTTGAGACTCAGGTTTGCAGCACAAGATATTCATTCTTGAAGATGGATTGGCTTACACTTCTTACACCCTAACCAGCTATACTTGGACCGTGCACCAACAAAGCCACCTTTCCCAGTGTCCTAAATTGCAGATATTCTGCTGATGCTTTTCAGAACTTCACTCCCCTATTCACACACTTAAAGTTAAACTCATGCTCATCAGTAGGGTGCCCTGAAGCAGGACACTGATTGGACTTTACGTGGCCCATTTGTATAAAACGGAGGAAAAGGGTAAGGGTTTGCTTATTTTTCTTACTCCAGTAAGAAATAAAAAAATGATAATAATTAAAAAAGAAAGAAAAGACAAAAGGGGAAACACCTACTGTAAACATCCATTATTTCAAAATGTCTCCCTTTGCAAAGCAAGCATGCTGATCAACCTACTATCTATATAGCCTGTTTTTACTTTCTCTCTCTCTCAGTCTCTCTCTCTCTTTCTCGCAATCTCTCTTTAAAAAAAGGCAGCTATTTTACATAGACATTTAAACACAACAAAAGTTTTAAAAAACGTTTTGTCGACTGTAAACACTGGAAGAAAATAAAGTTGGCAAAACCAAATTAAAAAAACAAAACAAGGAATACTGCACTTTGAAAGATAAACTCCAAAACTGCCCAAAGGCATTCTTCCTAAAACGAAACATGTTGGAATTATCACCTGTACCAAAAGGGGGCGCAATCGGCCAAAAACGTCTTCCACGCAAGCCCCATTTAAATGAACATCCACGGGTACCCTGCACACTTCCCGTTTGTTCCAGAGGGCTCTGCGCAACAGACGCTGATGGTGGATTGCCCCTTTAGAAAGGAGAACAGAATTCAGTCAGGAAGGGCAAACACACTTTGCGTACAGGACGAATTCAAAGTGAACCAAATAAAAATAAAATGGGGAGGAGATAACTTACTTCAAAGAGTTTACAGGTTTTTTCTCAACTCGGCTGAAAAGTATAAAAATAAACGATCTGCGACTGGCCACCCCAGTCTGCTCAGCCTGGCAGAGCCAAGTCTGGCTTCCTAATTCTGTTCTGAATCTCCTAAACATGCTGCAGTTGGGTTTTTTTGTTTTGTTAACTCTGCATGGATATTTCGCAAGGGCCCTGGTATCCTAGTGGGGTTATGGGCTTATCCTTGTAGAAGACAAAGAAGTAAAACATTTCGTTTCTTAAAAGCAAGTGCACATAAAATAAAATTCTTCCTACAAACCTAAAAAAAAAAAAAAAAAACCCACCACAATTCCCCCATTGTATGCATTTTTTTTTGTCTGTTTTCTTTTTAAAAAAGGCAAAGACATTAGAGGGATGAGATGTGTGTTGTGTGTTTTAAATGCTCAGGTGAAGTTGTTTGTTCTGTCAATTTTTTTAATTTTTTTGTTTTGTTTTGTTTCGGCTCAGTTGCCCATCATGCTTTGCTCTCGTTTTCATTTGTTTGTGTGGCTTCATTGGGTACCGTCTTGACTTCTGCTGCGGGGGCTGTCTTGGCTTCTGTGGCTTGAATTGCAGACTTTTCATCTACGGGGGTTTTCCTGTTGGGAAAGTCACCAAATATTGTGGATTAAACGAAGGCTGGTAGCTGCCCTTTCAACAAAACTTGGTGCCTGAGAAAGGAGAAGCCCTCCATGCTAGAGTTTATGCTTCTCAAGAGTGCGACAAAAAAGCAGGATGCAAGCGCTCTCCCCTCCCACCCCCAATTTCTTTGCCTCAGCCAGTTGACTGCAAAACACAACCACCTAGCAAGTCTTGGGTTGCAGGAGAAATGTCCCTTCGTTTGCATTTTTAAGCTAACTATATATACTAACACATGGATTGAAATGTCACAAATTGCTTCATTTGGAAGTTTTAAACTTCTTACCCCCTTTACTATTTGTGTGCTGACAAAAAATAATATTCTCAACCATTTAAGAAATGTATAAATGTCCAACAATACTAAAATATGATTAACAATAGAATTAGAATGTTCTCAACACAATCCCCAACATCAGAGATACCTTCAGAGACACATGGCAAGCCCTTGGTGACTCCTACTCATGGCCTGGGTTTTGTCCTAAAAATGGTTTTTTGATAGAAATAAGGCTGCCATTTCAGTTTCTGAAATTTTGGGAACTGTGCTTCTCATGGTTAATTGAATATGTGATTTAAGGTTTCCTAAGGCCTCAAAATGAAACTGGAAGGGTTCTGAAGACCAGTTCATCCCTACCCACCACTGGTCCTTTTTCACTCCTCCATGTGAACCGTGTTTTACCCCTCTGCTGCAACTAGAACCAAGTGAGGAATTCAGCCACATTGGCATGTTGTACAGGAACTTCTCCACCTTAAAACCGGGGCCCAAGCAATCCTCTCCATTATCGGTATTATCCTCTAGCGTTGCCTGGTTCAATCATGCTGGCTACTTTGCTCCAGGGAAAAGGCGGAAGAAAGCTTAACACATACCCAGTTGACAGAGATGTGGGAACCCCTGGCTCTCCAGATTTTGTTAGGGTACAGCTCCATTGGCTATACTAGGTGCAGCTGATGGGAGTTAAAGAGTCCAACAACATCTGGAGGGCCACAGGTTACCCACCCCTGTGACAGAATCTCCCACTTAGAGGAAAGTCATCTCTTCTAAATATCCAAATGTTAAGGCCTTCCAGCTGTAACCTTGCAAAAAAAAAAAAAGGACTACCCTCACGTCCATCCCTTATTTGTAGATGCAAAATTATTATCCTGTGACAAGTTGTAGCAAACAATTTGCTTCTTAGAAGCTAAAGGTGACTCCATCCTGGGTGCCTTCCAACTGAATCCCCTAAGCTGGAATCCGATGGAGCTGTTGAGATAACTTAGGAGATGAGGAAGGGAACCTATAACAGCAGAATCTGGAGACTACTGCTTGATCACAGGCCCAAAGACACCCGGATTCTAAACTTTCTGTTATGGTTGGTTGGTTAAATAGACAGGTTAGCTTGCTTAGAGAAAGAGCCAGGTTAATTCGTAACACACACACAGAAGTGGAGCAAAAAGCACGGCACAGCACGGACAAGAGACACAGCACACGAACAAGCAGGGTTTAAAGCGGGGAGGCATACTCTGTCTTTGCAGGCGCTGCCGATGCAAAACTCTCCGGGCCGGAGGAAGCTGCTTGGCCTGCAGGTGCAGTGGCAGGAGCCGCCGTGCCCAAGGCGGCAAAAACATCCTTGGCAAGATCAATGTCTGGGGTCTTGAAGGTCCCTTCGTCCATTTTAAAGTCCTCATTCTGAGTAGCATTTGTGGTGCCCCCCGTGGCAGCCTCGCCTTTCTGGTTCACGGCATTCTTGGCCGCCTCTGTCGGAGTCTTCGCCGCGCTGGGCTGCGTGGCTTCCTTTTCTGGACTTTTGGCGCTGGAGGCCTCCTGCTTTGGCTCTGAAGAGGCTGGAGAGCTAGCGGGGTTTGGGGGCTGTGGGGCAGGGGATTTGCTGGCAGCAGCAGAGCCCTTGGGAGCCTCGGGCGCTTTTGTGGTGGAGCTAGGGCTCAGCACTGCCCCTTGGTTGGTCAGGACGCCGGACGACAAGTTGCCAGTGGCCGGGGCGGAAGTAGGAGTGTCGCTGAGGTCAACCAGGGGAGCCACTTTAGGCGTGGAGGTGGGTGGGGGCGAAGATGCCGAGGCCGCTTTCGAAGGCGTCCCCTGATTGGGAGCCACGGAATTGGAGTCGGGCATGGGCGTGGCCGGCAGAGTGATGCTGGAGGTGAGGGTGGTAGTCTCACTGGTGGGGCTATTCTGAGCGGTGGCAAAGGTTTCAGTGATAGTGTCAGAGTTAGTGGTGACTGTGGTGACAGACGGCATCATATCCTCGGTGGCTGCCGTGGTGTCGGCAGGGTGCCTGTGGGGGTGAAAGGAAGTAAAAGGCGGGGGGAGGAGGGGAAAGAAAAGAGAAACAAGACAATGAAAGCCATGAAAGCAGCAGGCGGCTGGGTGAGTCAATGCAACTGCAGAAACAACATGCGGTTATTTAACAAAGAGAGAGAAGGAAGAAGGAAGACATGGAGGCAAGAAGAACACCGAGCCTTTGGACGTGAGGCTAACCGTATTAGGGAGACCCTGAAGAATAAGGGGGCACATCCTTGGTACCAGAGGAGGCTGTTTGAAGAGAGTACCTGCCTTGACCCCAGGGCCATTTTTTTCCTAGAAAAAGAGGTGGTGGAACTTGCTGAGCAAGTATGGGGAGCACCCACCTTCCCTTCTTCGCCCGAACTGCCACTTTTGGCGACACTGCTGCCAACCTCCATCTCCGGCGCACAGCCACAATCGCAGCGCCAATATGATCACTGCAGCAAGCCGATGGTCACGACACACAGCCCCAGGTGCCATGCCACCTGCTGGCAAACAGTCCCAACCTAAAGAGGTACCGGAACTTAGTTCCGGTGAGTTCCAGGTGGAAAAAAAGCCCTGCTTGACCCTTTCTGGGTCACAATGAGATTCGCAGCACATCCTCCAAAGATGCAAATCTGCCTGAACAAACTTTTTGACTCCTCCTTTGGGAATGGTCAGCAGCTGTACTTCATGCATTTCATTGCCATTCAATCCCAACTTTCACATTCCATTCCTCCACCACCGCCACAGCCTAGTATAAAACTGCCAACTGAGAATAATGCTTCAGAAATGCGATAGTCCACAAAAGCTTTGCCACAATAAAGTTTTTAAGGTGCCATGAGAGCTTTTCTTCTCTTTGGAAACATATTATTATTACTCCTATCCACCACTTCCTCAGGATTGCTCAGCCTTCCTTCCCCCTGATTCTCACTCCATATGAATGAGCTGTTCTCTCTCTCTCTCTCTTGTAAACACACAGAGTTGTCTTTCACACAATGGAGCCTGAAGAGGGGCTCTGCTCCCCTCTCCTCTTCAAGGACACACCCAGGGGGCTTCTACATTCACAACATACTCGGGCTCCGTTAGCGGCGTGGTTTCATTAGGTTCCGTGTGTTTCCCTCCGTCGTGGTTCGGGGTCCGTTCCTCCTCTGTCCGCACTTCCACAATGGGCTCTTTTGATTCATCTTTCCTGTAAGGGAGGAAAGGAAGCAGGGTTAGTTCAATCCCCAGCACCTCCCAGTCAAAAAAATATCAGCTAGCAGGACTGCGAAAGATCCCCTGCAGCTTTTACCATCTAACTATGGGAGGGGTAAATGGGAGAAAGGATGGTCTTTCTAATCATGGGAAGTGCAGACAATTTTCCATTCCATTCCTTTCTTGGAGCAATGTGCAATGTAAATACAACTATATATATATGTATGTATAATGAAAAAAAAATTACTCACGAGAAGGCAGCCTTGCCCTCTTCCATGTCCTTGCCTTTTGCCCCAGGACCGGATTTGCCACACAGGTTGACTGCGATGCACATCAGGAGGCCACACTTGTTCAAGAAGTAGCAGGTGACGTCCACAGCCACCAGCAGGAGGACAAAGACCACAATGAGGATGCCCACAATGGCCGCAGTGCCCAGTCCTGCAGTAGGGCTTGTGCTAGCTTTAGAAGCCAAGAGAGAAAAGGGAGAAAACATAGAAGTTTGCAAGTCGGGATGAACATTTTTCTTTTAGCACAGACATGCTTCTATCTAATTTCCTGTTTGAGCAGGTGAAGCATCGCCGGTGTAAGGAATACTTCATCTCCTTCCAGAACACCCCTTTTCACCAACAAAGAAATGTCGTCACTAGAAAGCAAAACAGTTGCCCTCCTCATCTCCATTAATAAATCCAATGTGTGTTTGTGTGTGAGAAAGATGCTGTTTGTAGAATTATTATTTTTTTGCAACCTCCACCCCCCACCCCAATAAAACAGATTCTATTTATCCAAAAGAAATGGCACTTCACTCAATTTCACTCTTTGGACATAGCCTAAAACATGCACCAGCAATGCAGAAGCTAAGAATCCTGTAATACTCTTATCAAGTTGAATTCAGAACAATTAAGAGGCCACCTAGTGGCTATTAGCCAACGAAGTCTGAAACCCATCCTCCATTTTCAAATACAATGTTGGAAGCTGGCAACTTACTCCTATCATGCATCTCACAAGTGGAGTGAATTATAGGAGTTTAGCTGGACTTTGGTTCTCAATATAAGGTTTTCTCTTGACCAGGTGTGGGGAACCTTTGGCCTTCCAAATGTTGCTGAGCTACAACTCCCATCAGCACCAGCGAGCAAGACCAATGGACAAGGAACATGGGAGTTGTAGTTCAGCATCATCTGGAGGACCACAGGTTCCTCACTGCTGTTCTTGACATATAATGCAACCAAACACTTTCTAGAAATAGCCTATCCTGGGCATATAGTCGTCAATCTGCAAATTATCTGCAATCTTATTTCAGCTAGTTGCCTTTTGACCAGTGGCATAGCTAGTTGCTCGGGTGCCCGGTGCAGCATGCATCTCACAGCTGGGGGGAGGGGGCGAGCTGCTCATGGGGGCGGGGCATACTGCGTGGAGCCTCTCTGCAGCCTCCCCCTCAGCTGTAGGACGGCTGAGGAAGAGGTGGTGGACAGATGCAAGCTCCACGCTGCCATTTCAGGCAGCACCAAGCCTGCAGGCGCTTAAGCCACCATGTCACTCCCAGGAGAGACCCGTGGCTCGGGCATGCTGCAGGCCCTGTGGTAAGTGGTGCCAGCCATGTTTTGTTGCATTTGTTGACTGAATGAAAAAGTTTCGTGAGCTCAATTTTTTAATTAAATGCATTTTTTTTGTCTTTTTGTCACCCCCCCCACCCCCGTGATAACACCTGGGGCGGCTGGCACCTACCACACACCCCTTCCTCCACCACTGCTTTTGACATGTGATGACATTAGGGTCTGCTGCTTTAAATGATTATTACATTATTCTTTTCAAAATTGGTAGTTTAGTGGTGCCTTTTAATTTCTTGCTGCTTTGCATTTACTAATGTTTTCTCCTTGATTGCTGTTTCATTATGTATGCAGCTTGGTAGTTTTCAAACCAGTGGGGCAAAATACTAAATAACAACAGGACATTGTAACACAGCAACCCACCTTTAAGTTTCTGAACACTGGACTAGGAAAGTGTGGAGACCACCTATGTATTGGTAATAGTTTTAATGCCAGACGGCTTTTCTCTTAACTTTGCTATGTTGCAACAGGGCAGAAATTGACCAGAAGAAAAAAATAATAAAAAAGGGTAAACTGAAGGTTGACCTGGTCAAATTTCTCAGCAGGTAAATCCTGTTAACCCCTCAGGAAGTGGGATTTCCTCTTGCCAAAGATGGAATTACCTACAATGCAATCGAACCCCTCCTTGGGAAAATAAGAATACTTTCGTTTTCCCGAAACACCCTAATCCTGGGAAACCAGGCCTAAGCATGCAAAAGCACCATGCATGAGGCATAATTTTTAGTAATCATAACCCCAAAACTTGTAACTGACCAGGGAGGGGTAAGCTTTTAAGAGTTGTGTGTAGTATACAAACACCAAAAGCCCCTAGACAAACATGTAACAGAAGTGTTGAACAAACTGGCACAGAACTAGCCCTCTGAATTATTTAATTAAACTATCAGTTAAATATGCATCTGAATAGTAAGTGATGCTAACATATGCAATCCATACTAACATAATGATCCAAGTGAAGGATTATAGTCAACTAAGTTCTGCTCAGGGTAGACACACTGAAATTAATGAACCTAAGTTAGTCATGTCCATTAACTTCAATGGGTCTGAATCTGTTCATGCAGATTGGCTCCTAATCTGCAAAGGAAACTATACAGTATCTTGGAAGTCGAACGGAATTCATTCCAGAATTCCAATTGACTTCCAAAATGTTCAGAAACCAAAGCGCGGCTTCTGATTGGCTGCAGGAAGCTCCTGCAGCCAATTGGAAACTGAAGAAGCCCCATCAGACGTTCAGCCTCCAAAACTAGTTCGCAAACTGCAACAGTCACTTCTGGGTTTGTGGCGTTCGGGAGTCAAAATGTTCAAGAACTAAGCTGTTTGAAAACCAAGGTACGATTGTATTTGGAATCTTTTTTTGTTTCTTTGCTCCATGCTGTCTCCAGAATGGAGATAGTTGATAAGCAAGTGACCATTTTGCTAGATGTGCAGCAAGTTACCTTAGCAGTCTGCCCCTTGGTGAGGCACATCACATGTCTCTCCAAAATCGTACACTACCAAATGCTGGGATCTATCAAGCAAGGGAGGTGATTGGGAGAGAAGCCATCATTCCTTGCTTGTGGCACTCAGGGGACCACTACTGGGGAACACGGTATCAACCTAAGATGGACTGCTGGTCTAACCCACCATAGCAATACATACATTTTTATGACCCAAGACTGGAATGAAGGCTTAGGGAATGGTGAATTGCAAACTCTATCCTTTGGTCCAGGGCTTAACATATCACCTTGGAAAGCTCTGATGGAGGCAAAGTTTTCACAGGTGATAACATCTTTCACTGCACATCAGCCAACCAGGACAGAGTCTCTTTGCGGTAAGATTGCTCTTGCTTTTATTGGCCTTTGTCAGCCCTTATTAATGTGTCTTGCAGTTATTATCATGTTTTACAGATGAGGTTCAAGAGGAGACAACCAAAGCCCTACAAATCTATCCACTTTCCTAACCCCATGGTTCTGTTCTTTTTCCTGTTTTTATTCTGAAATGCATCTCACCGCTTGAAGAGTCTAAAATTAATTTTGGGCCTGCCGCAATATCCCACTCATCTCTCTCTCTCTTTCTCTCTCTGGCCTTCTATGTTATCAAGGTATACACATGCACTGATGAAGCAGTGCAAAAAAGCCAAATTAGATGTGATTGTCTGACTGCATCTCAGTTCTTTCTCACAGTAAGAATTTTGCTAGAATCATATGCTCAAGCATACCGTCTGCTTTAAAAAAACCACCCAGTGCACATGTGCATTGTACAGAGCTCTGATCACCCCACCTCAGCCCGAGCCTCTGCTGCCCTGTCAATATGAAGTTCCACTAAGAAGTCCCATATTAACCACAATCTCTCCCCAGCAAAGTCAAAGCACTGTGCTTCTCTTTTTTGCTTTGGCTGGTGAAGTCTGACGTTTGCATCAGAAGTCCATTAAGCGCTTTGCAGAATGCCTGCGCCAGCCAGATCAGCTCTCTGCCAAGATACATAATTAAACAAATTCATCACCCTTGGTTCTTGCAAGGAGAGGGAGGGGGCACCATACGCATTCCCTCTTGTAATGTATTCTAAATTCACGCATGGATTATTCAGCTGTTAACAGTCTTCTCTCTCTTGCCAGCTATTGGAGGAGAAACTTGAGCAGAGACGTCAAATCTTTCCTTCTCCTCATCTCAAATTCCCATCTGGGAAATCCAAAAGAAGCAGTTCTGAATGCCTGTGGTACACATTCACTCTTATATGGCACTTTAATTCTGGCCTAGGGACAGGGACAGAAGAGGCATTTAGTGAATGCCAGAGGGGTCCCTGCCTTGGGGGAAGATCTCTGAAACAAGTAACATCCTGCTAGTTGGAACTGTGAAGGCTACATTTAGGAAAGGCTATTAACCATGAATGCTAAACTAAACCTCAATGTCCAGTAGTATATATACCTTTTGCATACCCAATTCTTCTTGTATTCTTCAGTCATCCAACGAAGCTGAACATTGGGAGATTGGAAGCAGACAAAAGGAAGTGCTTTTTCACACTGCACATAGTTAAACTATGGGATTTGCACCCACAAGTTGTAGTGATGGCCTCCAACTTGGGCGAATTTAAAAGAGGTTTAGACAGATCTGTGGAGGATAACACTATTAATAGCTACTAGCCACAACGGCCATGTTCTGCTTCCACTGTTGGGGATGTATATATAATAATAATGCTAGACCCTGGAAAACATGAGCAAGATTGCAGACTTCCCATAATGGGGCATCTGGATGGCCACTGGGAGAACAGGATACTGGACTATATGGAGCTTTGGCTTGTTCCAGCATCCAGGCTGTACTTATGGTGGTGGGGGTGAAACAGCAGGGATTGACTAAGCACTATTATACTCTGTTGGTCAGATTCTTGGAGGTTTCTGACTCTATCCCGGCAACACAATCCCAGACTATACAGACTGTGAGCCAGATCCATCAAATACAGTTATTCTGTGCTGTGACTAACTGGTGCGGGGCATTAATTCAGAGCTTCAAAGAATGCTTGACCCATTGTCGTTCTGTATTTTGGTAGGGTCTCTCTCCCTGTCCCACTTTGTGCCTCATGTTCCTTTCCGGCTCCCTCAGGTGTTAGGTGGTTGAGGAACCACAGAAGCACATCTGGAGTTGGATATGAAGGTGAAAGCTGGACAGGGGCATCACTGGTTCAGCATCCACCTTTGAGATGAGACAATTGTGCAGCTCTCTCCACCTCAAATATGTAGGACGTTTTAACCAGCAGCTGGAGCAAATAAATCTGCAACAGGGTGGAAGGAACAAGCATGGGAAAAGAGGACAGGAGGCAGGATCAGCAGGCTGCTAGCACATGTCTTGGATTAGAGTGGACCCCACCACGCTAGAAGATTTAGATTGGCTTCTGATGAATTGGAAGGCTAGGAGCCAATTGGGACCTCGAAATCCCCCAAAGAAATAGGGGAATATGTACTATTTCTTAAACCTTCTTAGTTGGCTGAGATTTCTGAATACAGGCCCTGTTCCTACAAGGGTGTAGTAAACACTGGACAAATTATGGGCCACACAAAACCATGTTCAAGTACTCTCCAGTGCAAGATTATAGAGACCTTCAATGTTAAGTGTCTTTCTCCTCTGTAGTGCAAAAGACTGAAGTACTGATCTGCAAACAGCAGAAGCTCTGCCAGGAGACCACCAAGGGTTCCAGCAGAAAGTATCTGACAGGGCTGGGAAAGACCCATTTTCTGAAACCACAGAGAGCCATGCTCAGTCAATGTAGACAATACAGAGTTAGATGGGCCAATCTTCTTACTCAGCATAAGGAAGCTATCTAAATGTTGCCAGAATGATCTGCACCTCAACCTGAAGTGGTTTCTTTCAAATCACAACCATTGCAAGCAGTTCTGCAAGTACCCAGTCCTTTAACAGGTTACTGGGATATCATTTCCAAGGATAGCCACTTCTTTATGATTCCTTTGCAAGTAACTTTTAGTGCTGTAACACAATGCCACACAACTTCCAAATGTCCAAACTGTTACTTTTTAAGATCAGCAAAACAACCACAACGAAATGCAGAAGGCTGAAATTTGAGATTGGATTATGTATGCAAAGTTTGAAACGAACACATTTCACCATTGAATGGCCAATATCAGGAGTGTATAGGTGCATGTAATGAGCAGTGAACCCCCACAGAAGCACACTAGTTGCATTTTGCACATATATACTATCTTCACTTCAGCTCAAGGGAAATTGTGTTTGTCCCTTTAGAAGGAGGAGCCAGCTCTAGACAGCACTAATTGGTGTGCTTGTGAGATGCCACAAGGTCACTGCCCACTCCTCATATTGCAGGGGCATCTTCTCATCTTTTTAAGCAATTGATCTTAAAATCACATGATGGGCCACAGCTGAAACCTCCAGGTTTGGTCTTTGACATCTCCAGGGGTGGACTGGAAAGTCCTGAACCCCAAAGATCTGCTGCCAAGAGTAACACTGAACTGGACAAACCAATGATGTGACTTGACATAAGGCAGAATCCAGATAAATGACTGCTGTGTTAAAAAATAGTCAGAAAGCTTGCCTGAATCATGGCGATAGAGGGACAAATTACATATACAAAATCAGCCTTTGAATCATCATTAAGTATGTCTGTCATTGCAAAGTCAGGAGAAGCTGGGCTTGTTCCATGAGCAGTGAGCGGGCAAAAATAGATGACCCATCTCCTTTTTAAATATGCCTGTATATGCCATGCAGTAATTCTACATAAGTGGGGAACCTCTGACCCAGGTGCCAAATGCAGCCCTCCAAACACCTCTATATCCAGCCTTCAAGACTCTGTTTAGGCCGTGCCTCCTCCACAGGCCCTGCCCTGCACCCTCTTTGAATGCTTATGCCTGGCAGAACTGTGCTCTTGAAATGTTAAAACACCTGTTGTTTGCCTGGATGGCAGATGGAGAGGTATGTAAGGTGTTTGTAGGTATGTAGAAACCATTGACTTCTGCATGGCTGGAATGTATTCTACTGGACAAAGAGCCACATCCATTGCTCTGACCCATCCCCCACTGGCATGTGGGTCTAATAGATCACAGGGCACAATCCACCACAAATATTTCTGGCAGAGCCCAACTGCCATTCATTTTCCTGTTCAGTGTAGCTGTGGCCAATCATGTCACTGGACTGTTGGGAGATGAGAAGATTTACTTATTGTCGAATTGTAGAGTTGAAAAGGACTCTGTGGGTCATCTAGTTCAACTCCCTGCAATGCAGGAATCTCAACTAAAGCATTCATGACAGATGGCCATCCAACCTCTGCTTAAAAATCTCCAGTTAAGGAGAGTTCACCACGTATCAAGGGAGTCCATTCCACTGTTGAACAGCTCTTGAAAAGGTCTATGTGATACTTTTTTAAAGGCCCATTCTGCCCATGCCTGAATCTGCAAAAGGAAGGCTGAAGTATTTATCCAACACTTCTCTCTGATCCATCAATATGAAATGAGACACAGAAATCTCACTACTTCCCTTATGTGGCAAGTGGTCCAAAGATTGATGTATGCCAAATCTGTGGGTACAGGAGGGTCCCCAACCTTCACAAGTCTTTTTGGACCCATCAGTCATAGTGAGCTGATAGTACTAAGCTACCTTTGAACCATGAAGGCAATTCAACCACAGTTGTAATGTGGAGCCGAGGCTGTAAGAATGGGGAAATATTCCAATTTAGCTTTCTCCCAGTCTCTCATTTTTCCAGCATTCTCAGTTTACCGAATGTCCACATCAATTTGGATTTTTTTCCTACAGGACCATCACATGAAAATTCAGATGCATTTTTTGTGAGCATTTCTTCTAACATACGCATTTTTGTACACAATTTCCCCTAATATACAGATTTTTGCAAGCAATTTCCCCTAACAGGGTGTAGCTTTATATGTTATTTTCATTAATATTTGCATGTTTGTGCACACCTTTTGGTTCAAAAACTGCATCGCAACATTTGGAGAAGTGTATTTGTGTTTCAGTTCATTCATTGGACTGAGAAGTATGGACTAGGTATTTGCCTTAAAATGCAAAATGAATGAACAATGTATCCCACATCCCTAAGAGTGTGTCAAAACTGGGTGAGGCAGGTAATCGCTGTGAGTTCATAATCCCTGGAGTGCCATGGTGGCGATGCAGAGGGAGGTAATGTTGTTGTGACAATACTATGGCTTCTGCAATACCCAAGATGGAATAATATGCTGTCGTACCACACCTGTCCTCAAATAGATTGTGTGCAGGGGGCAGGGAGGTGTAATGTGTGTAAAATAGCAAGGACACTGCAGGTCACATGCACTTTGTAGCTGCACATCTGTGCATGCAGAAATTCAGAAAGTTATAAGGAACCTTTCCTCTTGGGCTTCCCATTCCCTCACCTCTCCAAGAAACATAGGTACAAGAAGAGAAGTCATGCAAATTGTTGCAGTGAAGACAACAACATTGTTTGTTTTCTTGGGGATGGAAGTAGAGTGCAGAAAAAGAACCCCCTTTGCAAAAAAAAACCCAACAAAAAACAAACAAACCCCAGAACAAAAAAACCTTCCTGAATAAATCCAGCAGCTCTTTTTCGTCCATTTGGCTTGAGGGCCTTGAAACGTCCACTAAAATGCTAACAGACACACATGTATGCAGAGAACAAAATATGTAAACATTTAAAACATTTCCTATGCTTAAGAATCATTGCTGTGTTAAGAGTGGATACATATGTTGACAGCTCCGAGTATATGGAAGGGAGCAGCCTGCCAAGCCCCACTATGGAAAAGTGGCTTCTATTAGGACTTAGGGTTGTTCACACATGCAACCTTTGCTCAGAAATGCAGGCCAGGGTACTGTGCTGTTAGGAAAGCTCATCAGCTCAATGCAGTGCCAGGGATGTCCTGGCATACTTTGCCAGGGGTCATTCAGAAGGGATCAGCCTGGAACCTGTATTGAGCAACATTGACTGAGATGATTTCACAACATTCTACTGTGCTGGCAGCTTGAAAGTTCTCCTCTCCATTAGCAAGCAGAGACTGAATTGCCTGTGAATCCAGAATCAACACTCCACTATCTGTAACTGTGATTTATTCTGACTTGTGAGGGAGTGCTTTTCACAAAATGTTTAAGGAAAAGCTACCGTATTTTTCGCTCCATAAGACGCACCAGACCACAAGACACACCTAGTTTTTGGAGGATGAAAAGAAGAAAAAAAATATTCTGAATCTCAGAAGCCAGAACAGCAAGAGGGATTGCTGCGCAGTGAAAGCAGCAATCCCTCTTGCTGTTCTGGCTTCTGGGATAGCTGTGCAGCCTGCATTCGCTCAATAAGACGCACACACATTTCCCCTTACTTTTTAGGAGGGAAAAAGTGAGTCTTATAGAGCAAAAAATACGGTAATTCCCAATGCTGATTTCCATTGCACAAATTCAACTGCAAACTCCATCTCAACTGACTTGCTATGGATTCTGAATCTCTGAATTTTGCACTCTATAGCTTTGCTCAAAATATGACACAGACCTCACTCTATCAGTACCCCAACTCTTAGCTGGGCACTGAACATTCATAGTTCATCTTTTCACTTGAACTTTTCAAGCAGCATTTCGCAATCCCCAAGCATAGCAGGTGCAAATAAAATGTGTGTTTCATGTATAGCTTTGCAAAGTCATGGGTATCATGATGAACAATCTTGTGTATCATCTAAATTAAACCCTTGCTCTCAGACAGAATTATCTCATACCAAAAGCATTCCTGAATAGGATGGTAAGAAATTCCACCTTTATCAGAATTTCAGCTGGATTCTTGGGTCCTCATTGGAATGGACCAATTTCTAGATCAAATCTGGAGGGAAGAGATGTCCCCAGGCTGCAGTAGGTCTCTCTCCACATCTTGAACAATCCCCAAGGCTGTGCTAAGACTTGGAAATTATTTCCAATTCTAATCCAGACCTTTTGGCAAACTTCTAAAACAACAGGATTTCTCTTTTTTCCTCAAAGGTGAGACTTCCTAACCTTCTGTTAATTAATTCCACTGACTAGGGGTGATGGAATTTCCATGTACAGTGGTGCCTCGCAAGACGAAATTAATCCGTTCCGCGAGTCTCTTCGTCTTGCGGTTTTTTCGTCTTGCGAAGCACGGCTATTAGCGGCTTAGCGGCTATTAGCAGCATAGCGGCTATTAACGGCTTAGCGGCTTTAAGAAAAAGGAAACAAACTCGCAAGAACTCGCAAGACGTTTCGTCTTGCGAAGCAAGCCCATAGGGAAATTTGTCTTGCGGAACGACTCAAAAAACGGAAAACCCTTTCATCTAGCGAGTTTTTCATCTTGCGAGGCATTCGTCTTGCGGGGCACCACTGTAATGCTGTGTAGAAAAAATCTGGTGGGCATGCATCCATTTTGTTTTGTACTGACATATGAGAGAAGCTTCTAAAAGGTTATAATAAAGCACAAATAGCAATGAGCTGGACTCTAAATGGGAGATGCGCTATATGTGCCATATTATCTCCTATTAGCTAGCACTCATATGGTGAAGAATGTGGTGACAAAGGAGAAATAATATCAGTTTGGCAGGTTATGTATTGCTAGCTAACCTTTGACTGTTGAAAGGGCAGAGATCAGCTTCTTATGAACTTCTCAGCACAGCAATGGAAACCTAGACCAAAATGGTCATACAAACTTGCACTGTACAAAGCTGAACCAGCTGGTACTCAAATGACTTTGTCTGCTTGCCATTTGATGGTAAGGGACCCAACTCATGGTGAGCATGTTGGCAAGCACTGGGGGTGGGCATGAGCTAACCATTTGAAATGGCCACCACACAGCCAGATATTCATTAAAAAAAGAATGGAAACATGTAAAACTCCTAACAGTTCTGAACAAATGGCTGTGGCATCACAGTGAATGTCCTAAGGTCCTAATACAGAGATGTATTCCTTCTGTACTGAATGACACCCGGGGCAAACTGGTTGTCTGAATACCTTACCTGCGGCTGTCATTCTGTATGGCACCATGAACTTTCTGAAATCATGTGTGTGTGAATAAGTGTGGTAGAGCCTTGATAGTAGCAGAGTGGCCTGTGCCACTTCAGATTGAAAGATAGAGAAGCCGTGTTTGAATGCCCGCTCCTCATTTTTTTAAAAAAACTGTTCTGCAAGTTAAAAACAAGCTCAGAACTCTTATCACCTCACATGGCTGCATAGGTAGATTTGTTATTGCTACTGCAATATACTCAGAATGCTATGGACGGAGTTTGCAGGGCTCAGCCAAAATGCTCCACGAACCCACAGGCAACAGCTTACTGAACCAACTAGATTTTCTCAGCTTTTCTAATGAATGTAAGCTGCAATGTACCATCCTGAGTTAGACATGTTCAGGCAAACTAGTTCCTAGGAACCCTTTTAACACATGACAAAAGCCTCATGGACAATCTACCACAAGTAACTCCAGTCACATCAAGATGGGAAGTGTGCAACCATAAATTTTGGATGTTGCTTCTCATTATTTTATTCTTATTCTTCTTAGTTTGTTAAAAAAGATTCTGTTGAACTATTGGCAAGGATGAACAAACAGTGATGTGTGAAAATGGCAACAAAGACCAGTATCAGAAACACTCTTCATTCTTTCCCGCCTTGTAATTTGAAAAGTTGTTTTTACATCCAGTGGTTGAAAACAGGAGAGGGAGGGAATCATGGTACAGGATGCACACACAAAACAGTAAAAATGCCCAATTTGAACTTTTTATCTCCCTCCCTCATTACAAAATAGCACATCTCTCCCCAAAAATAATGGATCTCTTGTGTTCTGCGTTTTATTTCCCGACCCTCAGAAGCAATCCTTGGAAATAAGGAATTTAATCTTGCTTTCAGGCCTCAGCGAGAAAACCAGGGTCTTCAAAAGCAAATATCTGTTTGATGCTGTTGTTGTTTGCAAAAGTTTCTAACAGAGCAGAAGCAGAGCTGCTGCAGAAATGAGCCACAAGACAAAGGGGGACGAGGCCGCTGGACATCCCAGGGTTGCTGCAGCCGCCACAAATGATTCCCAAGATGGGGTCAGAAAATGGTTGGGTGTTGTTGGGTTTTTTAAATCATCATCATCATCACCATTATAAAAACAAAAGATTGGGTGTATGTGAAGTGGATGTTTCCATTGGGGTCCAAAGTGACATGTATGATGACAGACACAGGAAAGGAACAAGGGCGGGGAAGGGATACAGGGGGAAAAGAAAGAGAGAAAGAGAGAAAAATAGGTAAAAGAAAAAAAACATCATAAATATAGAAAAAACAATAAGAATTTAAAAGACTTATTTAACTTAGTATATTTTTTTTAAAAAAATGTCCAAAAGGTTAGAAAAACAGAGCAGCAGCGGCAGCAGCAATGATAATGGTAAAGGTTTATATGGAAGCTGGCAGCGAGAAGAGGAATTTGGAGAGGATGGAGGGTTAGCGAGCAAATGAGACGGAAATCAACACTGTGACAGAGGATGCTTGGAGGACAAGGGAATGAGCTGGCAGTATTTGGCAAAGGAACACTTTCCAATGGGGATTTTCAATGCAAGAATAAACAAGCCCACTTCTACCTAATGCCCAGCCTGCCCAAGAAACTCGCCTCAACTTTCGGAATTGCCTCTGCCTTTCTAATCGTCCTTGGGTAGAACTCCATAAGCTGCTGCCCCAGGGAATCCTTGCTGGCAATAAAAACACCCACAACATCCAGAAATACTGGGGAAGAGATTGCAGCTTGTCTCCTAATAACCACTTGGGTCTCCCAAGAGAGGCACGTCTCAGACCTTACCTGGACTACAAACTTCTAACAAGTCAGCTGCTCCCATTTAAGAATACAGAATGTGGCCGACAGTACGTGCTGTTGGCATAGAGACTGGGACCTAGGGGTTTACCAAGCTGGAGGATGGGCACCACTGAACAAGGATGGAGCTGAATCAAAGCAGCCTTTGCCAATTTGGTGCCCTCCAGGAGTTTTAGGGTATAACTCCCATTAGTCCCAGCCAGAATTGCCATGCTTTCCCCCACCCCTCACCTCATTGCCAGCCCTGGACTTCCTCCCCCATGTGCCAATTGTGTCGGCATAATGTTGACTATAAATCCTCTGGGCAGAGAATGGTCTTGCCACATTCTGTATAGCACCTTCTACACCACACCAGAGCTAAATAAACCACACAACGGCAGCAGTGCCTCACACTCCATTAAAGGGAAGAAGAGTCCAGTCTTCTCTGGTCCCTCCCAGCTGATAATTTCTTGTGCACCTCTGCTAACCCTAAGGGCTACCAACTGCTTTTCACCCCTGCTTTGTAAACTGTCACACTTTCCATTTGAACTTAAAACAGGTTATAAAATGGAGCTGAAATGGATTTTTTTATTATTAGCAAAATTTTGAAAGAATTTTCCAGCCAGAAAGCCAAATGCTTAAATTTCAGATTTAAACTTTGAAATTTGGCTGCCAGTTCTGTGACTCAGTTTTATGGTGTTAATGCCAAATCTCAACCAGCCAATTCAATTCCCTTTTAAATACCTTTTTTCTTTTTCTTTTAGTGATCTGGATCCAACAATAATTTGGAATGTTTGGGGGCTGGGGTGGGAAAGGGGAAGTCAAACCAGGAAGATATAAATTCAAATTCTTGGAAACAAATTTGAATTGGAAAACGCGCTTGAGAACCAAACACCACCACTGCCCTACCCCAGAATTTGTTACAGCTCTGGCCATGAAATTTGTCCTTCAAAGAGTTGATGGTGTGGAACATTAGTTAGAGATGCTGGTGTGGCAAACGAGAACATCAGTCAGTTTAGTATGTTACTGAGTGTCTCTGCTTAGTTAGGCGTAATCTTTAGGTGGCAGATGACATTGTGTCCACCTCAACCCTTCCAAAAGTAAGAGGAGAAAAGGCAAAATGCAAAGATTACCACAAAGCCCAAGTAAAGCCTTCTTCTCCAAGGTGTCTCCATCACCCTTACCCAAAAAATGGAGCTATATGCATGGAGGCACAGGGCTTGCCATGAACAGGGGGTGAAGTCTTTAGCCATCTCTCTAGTTTGTTGCTCATCAAGTTGATGAGTAAAATACACCACAAAAAATGGGGGAAACATCACTGATGGGCAAAAAAGAGTAAATATAGATGTATTCCAGGCACAATGGGATTTATTTGTGGGTGGGGAATCCTCCTTGGGGACATGCTTCTAGCAGCACTTGTTAAATTCAAGGGATACTGCAGTGATTCTAGTATCCCTTGCACTTGCCTGCTGCAGACATGTGCCCCTCCAGAAGGATTCTGCGCCCCCCAAATATGTCAAGCCTAGTATAAATCTATTTCTAGCTCCTAAAATGTTTTCCTCTTTTTCCCGTTACCTTCATGAGCCAACACAAAATGGATTAAACAAACGAAGCCAAATATAAACATGGTCTTAATTTGCGTCATGAGGTTCAGTTCTTCTTGGCACAATGTGTGATTAAGCTGCCTTGGCAAGAAATGTTGAATTTTAATTTTTTTCTTATTACCAAGTATAGAAAGCTTAGGCTAAGAGGTGTGTGGCAAGTGAATGAGTGATTTTCCTCCTTCTGCTCCGAGTCCATGGCTCACTACATTACTTTCCAAATAACAGCAGCATGTTGCAACGTGATTTCATAGCCCAACATTCAGGCAGCTGCTCTGCCCGTGGACTCGGTGTTCTGCATTTGCTGTGCAATCAATATCTCAATGTGCCAAAACAGTTATTTTTGAGACGCTGTTTGTTCAAGGTCTAAAATAGCAAGAGTTCTGTAGAGGTGAACAATTTCATGGTCACAATGGTACTTAATATCAAGTGTCACCAGTGTTTTTGCTAATCCCTAAGCTTGGTTTTGCCTGTGGTTGACATTTTAAGAAGGGGTGGTTAACCTGTGACTCTAGAAATGTTAAGATTCCATCAGCCCCAGCTAGTGTGGCCAATAGGAACGGATAGGAGTTAAAATCCAGTAACATCTTGGGGGGGGGGGGGCACAGGTTAACCACTCCTGCCAAGGCCTTCTTCAGCTGCTCCAAAGCTGCTAACTTTTCCTCCAGGCATTACTGGCTTGATATATGGTATGCATTAGAAAGACCGAGTTAAGCTTTTGATTTTTAATAATACCATAAAGTGCCTTATTTACTACATATCTTCTGTGGTTTCTCATTTGTGTAAACACACCTCTGTGTGGTAAAAAATCAAGCTAGAACGCTTTCTTTGAATATTAAGCTTGCATCTCCTTTGGATATATTTTGGGAAATAGCCGATATGAAAGAAAGCAAAAAATCGCATGTGAAAACTAAGAAGGAGAAAAGCTCACACTTCTTGAGCATCTCATCTGCTTAAGCTTCAATGCCAGAGATGCTCCTGTGGTGTGAAGGGGTAAAAAATCCACAGGTACATTTGAACGACAGTCCCTGCTGATGTTGGTCCTCCCCATGTTGCTGCAACTCCAGCTTCCATCAGACTTAGCCAGCATGGCCAGTGGGCATGGATCATGGGTGTTGTAGCCCAGCAACATCTGAAGGTTTACAAGTCCCCCAGGCCTGCTTCACAGCACTGGCCATTGGAGGAAAGGAGAATCACATCGCCAGAAACAATGGCACAGGACCTGGATTTTGCCCTTTGCCTTGACGATGGGTTTGAAGATTTTCACCTGAGTGCCATGAGTTACAAGGAACTACCACTTCATGGACTTGGCGGGCAGGGGAAATGGTTAAACCAGTTGGACTGTACTATGGATCGACCTATTGTGTTTGGTATGTCCAAGGCTGAGTAATAAAGCTTTAGATGGGTAACCGGTTATGAGAATGGCTGTAAGCAAGCAAGTTGCTGAGGATTTTGGTGTTTTTTGGTTTTTAAAAAACTCAAGCACATTAAAGGATGTGGCGCTGTTGCATTAATTCCAAGCAGAAAACAATGGCGGGAAGCTGGTTGCTGCCATACCTGGGATGATGGTTGGCTGCGCTGAAGTCCTGAAGGCATAATGCGCAGGCTTGGATTTCCCTTGCTGGTTCTCTGCAATCACATAGACCTCGTATTCAGCGTTCCAGTCCAGAGCCTTGAGTATGACATGGTCACTGCTTGAAGGAAGACGCATCTCAGGTTTCCATTCAGCGGAATGCTTCTGCGGAAATGCAGCGTGGGTTACGGGAATGGATAGAAAAGGCAGGGAGGGCAGTTTAGCAGTGAGCTGCTGTTTAGACAAGGCTATGATTTCTGAACACAAAAGAACATCTAGATCCAGACAAACGGTTTCTCTCCTCCTCTCCTCTCTGCCCTAAAGTAATGCCTTTGGCACACAAGTGGTAGGAATTTAGGGAGCCTAGGAAGATGCCTTATAGCTTCTGACTGGCCGAAAAACGATTCTGTCTTTTTTAGCGGGGAGAGGGTCTTTTTACCACTTGCCATCAAATAACGAGAAAAGAAAATATGTCTAAAAGTAACAAAAGGGGAAATAAAATTGTGCTGAAATTTTCACAGGTGGTGTGCTGGGTTTGTCTTGTGCTTACCTCCCTTTTGAGGTGGCAGAGGAGTTTTGTGGGTCCCTTTCTTTCAGTGTATAAGTCACTGCTCTGGGGGTCTGAATTCTACAGCCCCCTCGGGTACCTATACTTTCTGAAAACCCACAACGTTCTTGGCAGGGTTCTCCTGTAAGCACAGGAAAATGGGGAGACATCTCCCCATCCCACGTATCATGAACCACTGGCAGTCAAGGAGACTACAGAACACTGGAGAAATGTTTAATTGGAAGAAGAAGAAGAAACACCACCTTAAGCCACTTTGAAAAGACAAGGTAAGCTCAACCCTGCACTCATGGAAAGCCTGCTGCACTCAATGAAGTGCAATGGTGGGATGCTTGCCAGCAGAAAGATCCAAAATGATCCAAAGCTGGGGAGGAGGTGGGGTTGAGCCCGGCTGAGGTTCTGCTGGATCCAAAGCCAGTCTCACTGATGGCAGGTGACTCTATCAGGCTTGACCTGGACCTGATTGCTGTGTCATATTGCAGCTGGTGAAGGGATCAGGCCTGGTCACCCTGCCTCTCCCCCACCACACAGAAAAATATAAACATAAATACATTAGACAGTAAACAGAGTTGTACAACACATACCAACAACCCGCTTATGTCATGGGCTGGTTGGACATAGAGGTATAATGGGAGGAACCAGCTGGGGAACCACCAAGGGAAGAAGGCTCAGAGCCCGGGGTGAGACAACAATGGGTGGTCAGAGGGAGAAGACTGGGAAGAGGTAACAGGGCTTAGTGAGCTGAGAGCTGGTGGCAGAGAGAAGTCCAGAATCAGAGGCAGAAACTGAAGCAGGAGGGTGGTAGGAGAGAGGCTAAGACAGGCATAGGCAAACTGAGCCCTCCAGATGTTTTGAGACTACAATTCCCCTCATCCCTGACCACTGGTCCTGTTAGCTAGGGATGGTGGGATTTGTAGTTCCAAAACATCTGGAGAACCGAGTTTGCCTATGCCCAGGCTAAGAGATAGAGACGAGTCAGGGCTGGTGCAAGAGCCATGGGTGTCTCCTCCTCCTGCTGCAACAAGCTCCCTTCTCCGCTTGTCTCCCAGAACCAGAAGAGGCATGAAAAGGGCAGAGGAGAGGTTGGCTGCACGCAGGTGCAGTCTCTGAGTGCTTGGGAAAAGCCCTGGAGAGGAGGGGACAGACAGCTGTGAAGAGGTGGGGACCTTCAGTCTCGGCAACTGAGTTTCTCAGAGTAAGACCACCAGGAATGAGCTGCTGTGCTCATTAGGCCTGACGCTCAACCAAGTCTTCAGAGATCGTGTTTCTGCTAATAAAGAGTTAACCCCAGCTTTGAGCTGTGTGATTACTGTCACTCCTGTGATGCCATAAGAGCAACAGAAAGTTTTGGCTACTTCCTCTTATAAAACACCTAATAAAAAACCCTCTAAAATATAAAATAACATAAAATGATGAATAACATACAGATACCATTAGCAAAATGTTAAAAACAGGTGCATGTAACTGAATTATATGCCTGGCAGGCATGCTGAAATGAAACAGTTTTTAGCAGTCATATGCAATAGTATAGCGAGGATGCCTGCCTAAAGTTAATAGGCAGGGAATTCCAAAGCAAAGGTGCTGCTACACTGAAAGGTCAACTCTCCAAAGAATCCGAATGGACATTATATGGTCCTCGTAGAAGTGTAAGTAGTTCCCCAGATCAAAGCAGCCGATTAGGCACATATGGGGTAAAGCAACCCTTCAAATAACATGGTCCCAAGCTGTTAGAGGTAGCCAAATTGGTGCCTGGGCCCCCAAAATGGAGAGAGCTACAACTCCCATCATTCCAGAAGATTGGCCACATTTGCTGGGGCTGATGGGATTTGTAGTCTACAACATCTGGAAGGCACCATGTTGGCTAGGCCTTGGGTCAGAAGAACCAAGGAAATGACTTTTAATTGAATAAAGATGTGTCCTGGATTAGCTTAGAAGCAAGATTTTTGTTCTAAAACAATCCTGTTTTTAACACAAGTATTTCTAAAGACTGCAGGTAGCAAGTGCCTGCTAAGACACATGTGTGTGTCATCTAAAAGCAAAAGCCTGCTTCAGAATGATATGCAAACTTACACAAATTTAGATTGACTGAAATCATAGTGAATGAAAAATGTTTTTAATCACTTGACAGCCCAGGAAACAATTCATAAAACACTACGCAGGGCTTGCCCAGATGCCAGCATCTTACTTACAACTCTGTATTTGATGAGATAGTGCCGAATGGGGGAGCCTCCATCATCTTGCTTGATGAGATTCACTTTAAAGGAGTTTCCATCTTCTCCCATCTGGCCTTCCAGCTTGGGTGCGCTGGGCTCACCTGCAAAAAATGGTACATTTCACATTTAACATCCTGTCAAGGATAAATGATTGGCTCAACTAACTACTGAAAGCATAAATGAAATCCCACAAGCATGAATTCAAAATGGTTGCAGCTGTACGGCACACATTTCTTGTGTTCCTTCTGGGAGGACTTGCAGATTCAGAGTGCAGAATGCCAAACGTCTAAGTACTAACATGCTTAAATGCTTTCAACGAGGATTCTATATAGATCTGGAACCTATGGGGAACTTATCCCAGATTCTTTGACTCTTTTGGAAGGCAGTCACAAGCAGTTAGGTAGCTGCAGAACTGTCCCTCTTACCTAGTCGCCATAATGGGCAGATCATTTAGCACTCCAATTGGCCTACTTAACCATCCTGGATTTTTTTTCAGCTTAGCTACTACATGAAGTGATGTATGAAAATCCTATCTTGTACCCCAGATTGTAGCCATCCTTTGCTAGGATAACATTGTACTCTGCAAAACAGAGAAGGTCCTATCTGTTAATTTCAGTTTTGTTGTTTCTCATTTTTCTAGTCTTCCATTCACATCAGTTTGTAACTTTTTAAAAAACAACAACAAAGGCCTCATGAATGTTCATCAGCATTTTAGTGCAAATTTCTAATATACACATTTCTGGATGCAATTTTGCTGAATATACATTTTACAACAGTTCCCCCTAATATAATGAATTATAAATGCTATTTTCACTAATATATGCATTACTATGAACCCTTTACCCTAGTATATACATTCTGTACACATTACTTGGCCGCAGAAGGGCATTGCAAAATCTGAAGATGTGAAAATTTTGAAGGATGCCCGTGCATTGCTTTTCATGTTGTTTTGGGAAGGTCATATTAGGTAGGTTTGCTTTTAAATGTGAATGAACCAAAGTCTCCCCATTCCTACTGCAAATTCTCTCTCCTTGACTGACTCTCCTGGATTGCTTCTTGCCCACAGCTGCTTACTCATTAGAACTAACAAAAAGGAACAGAGGTATCTGACCCAACCAAGACTTGTTATCTGCCATGTTCTTAACAGTCGTGCTCTCTCTCTCTCCCTCCCATCTGAAGAAGTGTGCACGCACACCAAAGCTTATACCCAGAACAAACTTAGTTGGTCTCCAAGGTGCTACTGGACAATTTTTAATTTTTTTTCTACTGAGTCAGACCAACACGGCTACCTACCTGAACCCCTTTCATCCCACAATTTCTTCCATTTGGTCTGTGACTTCTAGGCACAGGTTCAAGAGGGCTGGGGGTTTTTGACCTGACACTTTCCCCAGGAAAACTTACTATTTACTGCTAAATCAGAGCAAACACCAATCCACCTCTTGGATCCATGCCTAGAAGACATGGAACTGTGGATGAGCCTTTACAAACACACACACACACACACACACACACACACACACAGCCTGTTGTCTTCTTTTGGCTTTACAATATGGGCTCATCTACACAAGCAACAAATAATAAAACTAGACTTGAGTATAACATGTGGAGGAAAGGATACATTCCATAAGTTTGCTTATATGAAGGCTACAAAAGTGAGTACACAGGCGATGAGATTCTGACATCTCCAAATATTTAGAAGAATGTCAGAAAAAAGGGCCAAGGGTTCCGTCCTGCCCTCTGCTGCTGCTGCTGCTGCTGCTGCTGTTTTCTCCCTCTCACATCACACTAGAATTCAGAATCTTTCAATGAAGCCAATGAGCAACAGACTCAGGGCAGACAAAGAGCTATTGCTGTCATCTTCCGGCTTGCAATTTCCCACTAGGGCAGTTGGACTGACACCGTGGGCAACAAGATGCTAGGCTACATGGACCTTTGGCCTGATTCTGCAGGGTTGTTCTCAGGTTAATATAAGAAGGCAAAACACAGTAAATTATCAAAAGGTAGCTTCAATCTGGTTATAGTTATGGAGGGTCATTTCAATTAAGAGAAAGGTCTCCATGATACAAAAACGTTTCCCTTACATCATGGGTGTGGCCAAGTCAAAAAATGAAGGAGACTATGGACCTCTCTATTCTAGAGTTGCTGCTAAATGCCTTCCCCAGCTTAAGGTGTATTAGGGGATTTGGATGTCAGAAGATCGTCAAGGCAACAGGGTTTTGATTAAAGCCTGGGAATTTCCTGAGGGCTCAGCACATCCCTAACGTTCACTGCCTCTGAAAACAAATAAGCAGATGGCTTGGGCCCTCAAAGTACCATGTACCTGAAGGTGCAAAGTGGAAGGTGATCATTTCTCTCCCGGTACTAAACAAATGTGATGCATACTTGCAGGTTTTGCACAGAAGGAAGCCAATAACAAAGCATGTATTGCCTTATATCATCTTTTGCCTTTAAAATGTCCTTGCCCTTCCTTCCTTCCTAACTTAAATATCCATGTTCTGGGGAGCACGGGCACTACAGCAGCAACAAATCAATCATGCTTCCATTAAGAGGCAAACGGCCTGAGCAAATGACAGGCCCCCTCCCCCCTCCCCTGGTTACTTCCAGTGCCCTTTCTCCCTCATTTCCCCTTAGTGCCATTCTTGCCACCTGTCATGCTGACTGTGCCACGGGGGAGGAGGGGGAGGAAGGTGAAATCCATAATTGACTAAGAGGCTCCCGCAATCCATCTTTTCTGTGGGAACTGATTTGTGCTCCCCCTTCTTTGGAAGGCAACTTGCTCTGACATGGATTTTGGTCCTTTGACAGCCACGGAGGGAGCAAATGACAGTAACAGAAGGGTGAGTGAATAGGCTGCTTTCTTTGGGTAGTGGTTATTGATCTGTTTCCCAGGAGGTGATGAACAATTAATCTTTTACCTGCTTAACAGGATCAAAGGCTTTGCCCTCAATAACCTTTCTTGGGATCTCAGAATTCACCTAGAGACTCTTTATAGATTAGGGTCCAGAGACTAGTTAACAAACTGGTACAGTACTAGGGTGTAAATCCAGGCCGGTTTGAAGTTACTTTTGACATGGCTTGCACATAAAAACCTTTCAGGTGGATCATGTCTTTTGCCTTTGGTCAACTGCAGGACATCTTGCCAAACATATGACCCCAATGGCCAACACCCTACTCTTAGTTCCAAGTGTCTCGTATTTAAGTCAATGCCACAATAAGGTCCAACCGCTGAGAACAGATACATCCTCCACTAATTTGTATAGTCCTTCTTTGAAAGCTTAAGACAAATTCATGAAGGATAATCCTATTGAGACCAGTTTGGCATAGTATTCACTGGGAAGGCGGGAATTTTGTACTGATTTGCTATGGATGTTTGTATGGGATGCCAATAAAAGGTTTGATGATGATGAATACAGCCTCCATATTCAAAGGCAGAATACCTCTGAAGACCAAGACTTCCCAGAACTTCCTGTTCTACTCTCAGTGGTATTTTCAGGGAAAAGAAGCATTTTGATTCTATTCAGAATGTGGAAACAGAACTTCCCTTGTCCTCAATCTGAAGAAAATTCTACTGGCTGAGCAAGAAGGGGCTCAACTGATGTAACAAAGCTGTTGCTGAGTTTTTGCTCAAGTGCAACGCAGAAAGAATAAGGCTCCTTGGATAGAGAGACTGCTTCATCTTCAGATGCAGGTTTGCTGATGGCGGAAAAAGTAAACAAGGACACTCAGGAAATTCTGGGGAACCATCGACAAAAAGAAGTACTTCATTTCTACTACACTGCAGAACCCAAAGAAATACAGAAAGGGAAAGTGGCCCAATAAATATTTCTCTCTACCCGCCCCCACCCTAACAGCATACTAGCACTCAGCCAACGAAGCAGTCAGTATGTGGAGGAACTTAATCTATAAAACTATAATCTACCTATGAAACTCATTGAGACAGAATGCTGTGGTGGCCAATAGTGCAGGATCTTTAAAAAGGATTAAGAAAAATTCACAAGGTGAGGGCCTAGCAACATATTCAGGAGTAGATACTAGGGACCAAGATCTGATTGGTGAGTACTGGAGAAGACTGAAGTTTGGTCTGATCCAGCGGGTCAATTAATGGGCTTTCATCTGACAAAGAAATTTGACAAATCAGTTTTGCAACAGCCCTGATGCTGTTTGTTTAGGGTAAGTGTGGAGCCCAAGTGTCTTTTTCTTTCTTTTTTAATAAATGCAAAATGCATTAGGTCTATCTACAGCAGAGAGGTGGAACACTTTTGCTGGTTATAACTGCACCATTATTAGAAGAAGAGTTTGGATTTGATATCCCGCTTTATCACTACCCAAAGGAGTCTCAAAGCGGCTAACAATCTCCTTTCCCTTCCTCCCCCACAACAAACACTCTGTGAGGTGAGTGGGGCTGAGAGACTTCAAAGAAGTGTGACTAGCCCAAGGTCACCCAGCAGCTGCATGTGAAGGAGCGGAGACGCGAACCCGGTTCAGCAGATTACAAGTCTACCGCTCTTAACCACTACACCACACTGGCTCCATTATTATTATTATTATTATTATTATTATTATTTTAAATAACTTTTGTTGTGTTTAATTTCTCACTATCCAAACACCAAACCAGTCCTAACTCTGTAGAGACAGCTGAAGTCTTCAGAGAGAGAGGGAGAGAGAGAGGGAGAGAAAGATAATTTCCTTCAGCATTAATACATTCTGGAGCATAACCTAGCAAAAATGGTTTGATTAGGAAGTGTCCCAATTCATCCCTCAGGGTGCATGTGTGCATTCTTCAAAAAAAGAAAGGTAAAAAAACAAAACACCCTGCTCTCCCCACCCCTCATTCCGATAATGATTGGCGAGCAGAAGCAGCAGTGAGGTCTTGTATGATTAAAGCTCTGCTGCTTTTAGTGAAGTGTGCCTTGTATATATTTCCAATTCCATTAGGGTGCCTTATCAGGAATAATGGGAAATAAATTACTGCTGTCAAAATAAATGAACAAAAAAAATTACTATGTGATGCATTCCCCCTAGTTCCTCTTATTATTCATGGCCCCAAGTGTAATCTGTACTGGGTCACGTCCAAACTCATAGGTTGGGCTTTCTCGGAACAGATGATGCCATGCCAGTCTTTGGGAACAATCTGACTGGAGAGCCCTTCACTTCAAAGGAGGCTGTGCAGGAAGGCTTTGAGGTCCCCTTTGGCTTTTTTACAGAGGCCATGCCTACAGACAGCTTGCCAAAATATCCACTGCTACAAGATGCACTGGTAGCCACTAGCTTACATGTTACATGTGGGCGGAGCATTATCTGCCAGCTTGTCTTTTTGCCCTGCAGGATCTACTGACACAAAAAGACCACTCAAGGCTCTTTCACAAATTACATTAAATGTGTGGAAGAGGGCAGAATCCATGGTCATGAGGCATTGATATTTCATGTGGGTGGGTGGTACAAAAATACATCCATAAAATTAAAATAGAGCTCACAATACATTAGTGCATCATCTAGAAACCTCTTGTTGCATAGGAACATTAAGCAGAGCTATGGTAGACTTCATCGAAAGATTTCACCTAGATTTCATCCTGTTTCTAGTAGTGGCCTGATGACACGCCTAGCTTGCTCAAGTTGTGAGTGCTAATTGTACTTCACGGAGGTTTCCTAATACACAGTGTATGGCTAATATTCTAACTATCATCAAGCGGAGCAGTTGTTTTCTGAAATCTGTCGATCAAGAACTGGGGTTTTCTGGCCCTTGAAGTGTCCTTAGATTTCTGCCTCAAAAAATTATTCTCTAACTGAAAGGAACAAAGTGTGTTGCCTACCTTGCTGGCCACCAACCCCATAGTCAATTAGGCCAGACACTATTCTGACTGCTGCTGCTGCTAATGAAGGCTGTAGGTTTTGCAAATCCCATTACAGCACAAAGCAATTCAGCAGTTACAGTGCTTGAAGACGAAGTTACATTGCAGCGCAAATTAAATGGGGACAAATGAGTTCTGACAGGCTGGGGGGGAGGCAGTGTACCAGGTTACCTCTCCCGGGTGTCGTAAAAGCATTGAGATGATAGTGAAATAATTACCTTTTCCCCACAGCCCTTGCAGATTATGACTCTCCTGTCCCCTAAAGGCCATAAACGAGGAGGGATTTCCTGTTGTGGAGCTGGGTAAATACTTGCCCATATTATGAATGTGGCACAGGCTAGTGCCAAACTGGTTTTGTACACAGCTGACCTGTGGCATCTGATGTGAAACCATCTGGGCACTGATGCAAGCTCAGTAGTAGCATTGCTTGCTCACCACTTGGAAGTGAGGCCAAACTTGCATCACTTGTCATGTGCTTCTGTCGTCTCCAAGCGATGCTCATGAGTTCTGGGATTCAGAGCTCTTTGCTCTATATCACCAACACCAGCAGCAGCAGCAGCAGCAACACATCTTTGTGAGGTTTCTACTACAAAAGAAGAACTCAAGCATGTCTGCTCCTTCTCCCTCAACCCAGTTTCTCCTTTATGTCACCACATAGCACATTTGCCAGAATGTAATCTACCTTGTGGTGTCATTTCCCTGTAGACTATTTATTGCAAAAAGGATTTTCTGAGAAATTCTACGGGAGAGTTCTCAAAAGCCTGGATACACTCTCAGTGATTTTGGCTATGAAATTATCTTCTTTGCTGCTGTTTTAATTCCACAAGGGCTCTGTACAACATATCGTAAGCCCCTTCCTTCTAGAAAACTGCTCAAAGCTTAGTAGCAGATGAAGCTGCCTTAGAATGAGTTAGAACATTAGTCCATCCATTCCAGGGACGGAACCTGGGACGGACCCTTCTCTGCATGCAAAGCATATGGGCCCTTCCCCCAGGCAGACCTAGTGCCTCCAAAGGAGTTTTAAAGAAACTGTAATGAACTGAAATTAGCATCACTCGAACTCAGAATCATCATAATGCAAAAGAAACACAATGTAGGTCTCTCCCATTCTCTATGGAATTGTGTTTCACAAACCACAGTGGGCTGTTAAAAGCCTAAAATTGTGCATTTGGGGTTAGAAACACGAAGCTTAACCCGGACTTGGCTATGCTTGGAGTAGACCCATTCAAATCTGGAACAGGTGTGTATTAACCATCTTCTTCAAACAAGAGCACTCAAGCGTTCAGTAAACGTGTGAGCAGGGTTTCACCAGTTAGTTGCACCCCAAACACCGGCACAATACCCATGCTCTGAACAAGGGGTGCAGACACAGCTACCATCTACAGCAGGGATGGGGAACCTGTGGCTCATTCTGGCTTATTTTTTTATTTACTGCCTTAAATACTGCCTTTCTGCCAAGGAACCCAAAGTGGTTCACAATTTTAAAATACTAAAATGAATAAATGGCATCAATATAGAGCAGCAGAGATCCTCTCTCATGCTGACTGACGGCACCCTTGGCTTCATGGCCTTCCTTGCCTCTGTCTTAAGACACAGAGGTCTCTAGTGGCCCCTGGCTCAACAGTTCTCTCAGGCTATAGGTGGTTCTGTTGGGGAGTAGTGGGTAGTGCTTGCTGGCTTGGACACCTCACATTCTTCAGTCACACCTGCTACACTGGCACAACCCTCTGGCTGCAGCCTCCCAGAAGTTATAGTTCAGGTGTTGTAGGACTGCAACTCCCATCATCCCTTACTACTGGGCATGTTGGCTAGGGCTGATGAGAATGGAAGTCCAACAGCATTGGGTGTGTGTGGATAGGTTCCCCATCCATGTCCTAGAGCTCAGTGGAACTTACTTCTGCATAAATGCATGAAATGAGTTTGGATAATTCCATTTTACATTGTGAATGAGAAAATGTTTTTTGTTAGTCATATATGCATGCCCATTTGTTACCCTGAAGGGACCTTACGGTCCCCAGCTGGAACATGCTCTCAATATAGCTAGCACTTATAAGTGAATAGTGTAAAAAAACTGAGCTGCACTCATTTCAGAGTAGGAATAAATGTGAGTGAGGGTGGATTCGTGGCAGGAAATGTTTAGGCATCAATATGGCACATCCATATTGTGTTTGGTGTTTTTAACCCAAAGCACACAATTTGGCCAGAATTTTTGGCTTAATCACATCACCAAGCTGTAAAAAGGAGAAAAAAATGATAATTATCCAGGCATAAACACTGATGTAGATTAGTACTATGATGCTTCAACAAAAACAAATAACATGTTTAGTACATTAGTACAAGGGCTTGGCCAAAAAGGCTGCCCCACCCCCACACAATTTAGGTCAAGCTTTAAATAGTTCAAAAGTTTGGCTGAGCCTTAGTAAGAATATTCTGTCCAAACCAGCCGATAATCTTAGCATAACTCTCAAGTGCCACTAGCTGAAGAGAAAAAGAAGTCTGGTTATTAAAAAGTTCATACAAAAGATCATGCTCAGAACATGCGCATGAAACTGAAAAGAGAAAGGAGCTGGGAAGCCAAGATGACAGCTGGGAGAGCAAAGGGAATCCCATTTACACAGTGCCTTCAGAGTTTATTCTGTTGGCTGTTAACTTCTAGGAACACAAATGGATCCTGCAGTAGACTCTTGAGGTGTGAGGTACTTCTGTTCATAATTCCAGACAGGCTGGGGAACTCTACCCCAAAGAGATGTGGTTGGCCTCTTCCTCCAACTTTAGGTGAGCTGTCAAGATTTTTAAAGTTATTTTTCTCACCTAGCTTTTAGGTTTGAAGCTTTTATCCCCCCTACAAATCAAACTGTGGTTGTTCTATACTGCTCTTGGATTTAATATTTTTAAAACTGGTAGTATTATATTTCAGTTTTTTATTGTAAATTGCTTTGGGGACCCTCTTCTGGGAACCAAAAAGTGGTATATAGACAATCTTATAAATAAACAAATTGCTGTGGGTTTCTTATGCTTTAGGATAATAAAATTAAGTGAATATTCAGGGTTGAAGTCAAAAGGCTTCCTTTTGTGCAATGGCATGCAGTCAGCTAGGTACATTAGGACAGGCGATTAATCATTTGCTTTTATCTGAAACTGGATAGGAGACCATTTGTAGCTGTGACCTCAACAAATACATTTGTAGCTGTGACCTCAATGAATACAGCAGCAGCTGCATAAAATGTGGCGCAGGTGATCCAGATGCCCTCTGCCTACATGGCTGCCTTGTCAAAACTGGCAGAGGTTGATACTGGCTTTAGACTTCAAAACAAATCCTAAAAGACTGCAGGAAAAGACAAACCATTTTTAGAGTAAGGACTTTAAGTGGTGTAGTGATTAGAGTGTTGGACTTAAATCGGGGAGATCTGGGTTCCAGTGCCCTCTTTGGGCCAGTCACTATTTCTAAGTCCAATCTAATTCACAGGGTTGTTACGAGAATAAAAAAGGGGGAGAATGGACTCCAACCCAAGATCTTTGGAGGGAGAGTGGTAAAAACGGATAATCAGAATCATTAAATTTGGGACTTTGAACCTTGGTGAGTCCAACCTCAAAGCTCAAGGCAGGATCTGTAAGACAGGGTGCAACTTAAAAGTGCTCATGAGAA
Source organism: Podarcis muralis (assembly GCF_964188315.1). Lineage (NCBI taxonomy): Eukaryota > Metazoa > Chordata > Lepidosauria > Squamata > Lacertidae > Podarcis > Podarcis muralis. Next base: position 19,363,562 of record NC_135669.1, read on the forward strand.
GCGGTCATCCAGCCTGTGCTTAACTGAGTATCTCCAGCAAACCTCCAGAGGCAGTTTGTCATTGTCAAGTAGGAACTTCCTTCTAACATATAGCTGAAATCTGCCTCCTTGCAATCTCCACACACTGATTCTAGTCATGTCTTCTGGAGCAACAGAAAATAAGTCTGCTTCAATTTCCATGTCTTCCTTGACCTTCTCTTCTTCAGACGAAACATACCCCAAAAAGGGTGGTGGTGAGGTTTTGGCAGTAAAATCAATTGCCTCCTTACTTCGGTTAAGTAAAAGTGGAAGGACTCCTCCACAAAATCAGCTTTCTCCAACCTGGTGCATAGTTCTTACAGCCTTGGCCATCTCCACTGAACAAGAACATCCTTTCCCCTTCTCATCTCTTGCCACCCAACTTCACCAATTCTTTCCCTTGGCCACTGTGTAAAATGGGTGAAAAATTGTGACAAAAATGTTTGCCACAGTTTCTAACCATTACTGGTGCCCATCACAAGTGGAGAGATACATGAGGTGGGAAAAGAAAAAGAAAGGGGGAGTGGGTTAAAGTTAATTCACAAATAAATGACACAGGTGTGTAGGGGGGGGTGAAAGGTTGTGCAAAATCAAGATGGCTAGATGTTAGTTCCATGTGGATGTCGCCCAAACATCTGTGGAAGGAGAGGGAGAAAGGGCCAGTGGCTTGTCTCCATGCATGCAACATCTGATGGGTTACTGGGGTTAGTTTTCCTGGGTAACCCCTGCCTAAATGCTTCCCACAGTAAAGGGGAGGAAAAATCCAAGACATGAGAGTCAAACAAGGTGAAATGCTCAACTCTTTGGTGGGTTTTCCAAATGATCTATCTCCTGGGAAGCACAAATGCAGGGGTTGTTCCTCTCTCCTTGAATGGTGCACATGGAGTGTTAAAAGTGAGATTGCAAGAATCGCTCTAGGAAATCCATTCCTTTGTTGCTGCCATCGGCTCTTACAGTGGAAGGAAAGTAAACATATTTCCTTATGTCGCAAGGGCCAAATCATTTGCTTCCAGATTATGGAGAAAACCACTAGGTGTATCTTCAATATGGCTTTAGTACTGGTGTGAAAGTCCCTTCCTGGCTTGCAAAATATGCTCAATTAGTAGAGAAGCAAGTGGAGCCCACAAGATACCAGACGTCGTGGTGTTATTCCTACTGCATGGATTATTACATGCCAGGCAAAAAGCTTGCTGCTTGGTTATGCCTATATGCATGTGTGTGTGTGTGTATGTGCACACAGATAAACAATACATACACATACACAATCATCCTCTGAATTCTTTCCACAATGGGAATGAATTTCTAAGCAGTTTTTCCCCTCCGTCTTCTTATTTATGCTAATTGATTAAGGTGCTCTTAGGAGGAAAATTATGAACAACTGAATCCTATGGTCACATCCAAGACCCCTTGGACGCGTGGCCAGCACTAGAGATGATGCTTACTCAACACAGGGAAGCTGACCGGACTGTCAGACATGTCGGTCTGAGGACTCCCTTCTCTCCATATTACGTCACACTCTGCTTAAGCGTAATGGGGGAAGGAGGTGAAAATGACCCTGGGCTGCAGTTTTGAAGCACAATGCCTAGATCTACTCTGTGGAACTGACCGGAGGCTTTGAATCAATGCAGCAACTCAAGGGAGTGTAACTGCGTGTCCAAGGTCTCCCACACGAGAGATTGATGTGGTAGGGGCAATTTAGTAAGTGGCAGCATTAAGTACAATCCTATCTACATCAAAGCTATGTTCCTTGGTCTCCCAGTAGAGGCGCCAGGCAAAAACATTCCTCTTTACTCAGGCCTTTGGCCATTAAATAATCTATGACCTGTTAAATGGGTGGACTATTATGATTATTCTATTCTATTATTACGCTGTATTTTGTGTTTTCTGTTTTTATTATTTTGCTGTGTAAATTATGTTCTTAATGTTGTGCACTACTCTGGGATCTTAGAGTAAAGGGCAGTATATAAATTGAATTAATAAAATAGAAATAAGCTTAGCAGTGCACTAAAAAGGTCACATGCAAAACAGGCTCTTTGCATCAATGGAAGCAAATGATTCAGTCCAGCTTTCTGACTGCTGTGCTATCTTGCCAGCTCAGTAAAAGGATGGCATGATGGACTTTAGTTGGTTTTGCATGCAGAGAGAAGGTGTTGAACAAAGCTGTAAAAATAATAAAAGGTTATAGAAGAAAATTTCTGAGTAATGGAAATTTAGAAGTTCCTGAGCGGAAAGTGTATTTTTGGATATATATAAATATATATATATGTATATATATTGTCCTGTGCAGAACTTGTCAACCAATCAGAACAAAGCTGTGTTTTGTTGTTGTTTTAATTTTTACCTTCTGTTCACCAGCGTGGACGACATCAGCAGCACCATGCAAGCCACATGACAAAGTCACATGATACGCACGCACATGATTTGGTTGAAAGGAAAGTGGAGGAGGTCACATGAAAAATACAAAAAAAATTTAAAAACTGATGTAAACAATGGGCAAAAAGAATCAACAACATTCATAGATTAAATTAAAGTCTAAACAAAATTAAATTAGCCACTCCACTGAAACACTGGGGGAGACAGTAAAAAAAAAAAAACAACACCCACCAACCTGCAAACACAAGATTATTATTAAACAGGAGAAAACACTGAGTTACTACAGCAAGAGATCTGGTTGGTTAGGCAACACTGGGGGTTGCATATTAATTAATACTAAAGTCAAGAAGAGAAACAATATATATATATATTGAGACAAGAGAAACCTTTCTCATAGAAATCAAACTGGCATCCATAACACCACTAAGGAGGAACACAAAACAGAAAGGAGGGGAAAGTAGTGTTATTTAGAAACAGCTCGCCCACATGAAAGAAGACTGTGGAAAGAAAAGTTAGCTTCTTGGATTTATTGCAAATGGAACTTGCTGTCTCCTATTGATGAAATCTCCTCCCTGTAGGAACAGAAAAGCAAAACAAGCAAACAAACAAACCCACCTACACATCTCTTGGTAAGGAGAGAGAGAAAACACAATTAAATTAGTCTTTGTCTGAGGAGCGCTGCCGTGGATACAGCCAGGTAAGGAGAGTAAGATAAATACAGGTTGCTTAGAAACACCACACGCTCAGATGAGGTCCATGTCTGCAGCACAAGCTGGCCGAGGGCCAGCTGAAACAGCCAAATTAACACAGGAAGAGTCTGAGGGGGTTGAACAAAATCCTGAAGGGTGTGTGTGTGTGTCACATAACCATTTCACCACATGAGCAAGCTCACTAGTCAGTTCAGATCACATGGCAACCAAAAGATCTGGAATGCATTTGTTGTGCAAAGCTGAACATCCTGGCTGATTTGCAAGCCAGCTGCTTAGTGAAACAGCTGCCTGAGTTCTTGGGCACTGTGATGAATTTGGCTTATATTCCCTCTCTCCATGGGCGTAGCCGGGGGGGGGGCAGGGGGGCAGCTGCCCCATCAAGTAAAAAAATAGAAATGCTTAACTTACTGACCTATCATGTTGGTTCTTATCCCCCTAACAAAAGTCCTGCACCCCCCCCCAACAAAAATCCTGGCTACGCCCATGCCTCTCTCTCTATCATGTTAATGCTTATTGATTCAGATGTATAGCATGCCTCTTTCTGAAGAATTGGGGCAGGCAACAGAAAGTAATACACTGAATTAAAGCTGTGAGATCATAGGTCCACCTAGGTCAGTATTGTCACTCAACACTGAGTAGCAGAAGCTCTCCAACGTACTCACTAATGGTTCCTTGTGATGTGTGGGGAGCCATGTGGTTCTGTCCTGGGCCCGTTGTAGTTCAACATCTTTATAAACAACTTCGATGAAGAAATTGAGGGATTCTCATTCAAATTGCAGATGACACCAAACTGGGAGGGGTAGCTGAGTCCACAGAAGACAGAATTGGGGTTCAATATGACCTTAACTGATTGGAGAACTGGGCCCAAACTAACAAAATGAATTTCAATTGGGACAAATGTAAGGTTCGACACTTAGGCAGCAGTAACCAGCTGCATAAATATAAGGTGGGGGACACCTGGCTTACCATCAGTACATGTGAAAAGGATCTAGGGGTCTTAGTAGACCACAAGCTTAACATGAGTCAACAGCGTGGTGCAGCAGCAAAAAAGTTAATGCTATTCTAAGCTGCATCAACAGAAATATAGCGTGCAGGTCAAAGGAAATAATAGTGCTGCTCTATTCTGCCTTGATGAGACTACACCTGGAGTACTGTGTCCAGTTCCGGACACAATTTAAGAAGGATATTGAGAAGCTGGAACATGTGCAAAAGAGGGACAACCAAGATGATCAGGGATCTGGAAACAAAGCATTATGAAGAATGGATGAGGGAATTACCGTAGTATGTTTAGCCTGGATAAGGGAGAAATGAGAGGCGATATGATAGCCATCTTCAAATATCTAAAGGGCTGCCACATTCTGCAGGCATTCAAAAGGGTGATGTTCATAGGGCAGATGTTTAAAAACAAACACCAATCCTACTTGTGCTCCATTTTAATGGAGCTTTTGTATCACAAGCACTGTGTTTAAACAGGTTTGGTGGAAATGGAAATGTAGAAAACAGAGAAGCTGTTTGATGTCTTCTCACTCAACAGGACATTACACATTGCTACTCAAGATGAGAAGCCATGTGCCTTCATAGAGATTTGGTATTATCTATAATCCATCACATCTTTGCTTTTCGTTCTCTGTGAAATAGTAAAAGTAAAAAGGTAAAGGTAAAGGACCCCTGGATGGTTAAGTCCAGTCAAAGGCGACTATGGGGTTGTGGCGCTCATCTCGCTTTCAGGCCGAGGGAGCTGGTGTTAGTCCGCAGACAGCTCTCCAGGTCATGTGGCCAGCATGACTAAACCGCTTCTGGCGCATGGAGGACCGTGACGAGTGCCAGAGCACATGGAAACCCTGTTTACCTTCCCGCCACAGCAGTAACTATTTATCTACTTGGACTGCTATGCTTTCAAACTGCTTGGTTGGCAGAAGCTGGGACAGAGCAATGAACCGCTAAAGGGGGAAAAATCACACAAGTTCAAGCAAGTTGTGGAAGATCCACAAGGATTACCTTGAAAAAGGCCCTCACTCTTTCCTTTCTCTCTCTCTCTCTCTCTCTCTCTCTCTCTCTTTCATCTAGCAATACTTTTTTGAACTGGTCAAGGCTGCTTCTACTGCAAGGGGGTGGCCCCTTCAGCTGGCAGCTCAAGGGGCTTAAACTCCTCCAGCTTTAGACATCCAAGTTTTAAATCTGAGGTGCCAAAATATCTTGGGCTAGTATTGAAAACGGCACTCGGCAGAATGGCGAGTATCCAATGTGCTTTGATTACATCTCAGACGGAGGCTAAATGGGAATTTCTATATGGGTTCAGGCCTCTCTGATGGATGACCTTTACCAGGACAGAGACTTCTCTGTGGCTTTCAATATCACTGACCATAGTATCTGGCTCTGTGGGAAGGGCACCAGGGACACTGTGCTACAGTAATTCCCTTCCTACTTGCAGGATCACAACCAGGGATCATTAGGAGAGTCCTCTTCAGGCTCATGGCAAGTATGTTATGGGATCCTGCAGGGCGCTATTAGTGCTACTCAACATCTATAACAAGCCATCTTGAATGGTCATTGGGAGTTCTGGGGCAAGCTACCTTCAGTGACCCAATGTCTGGATGTGGGCCAATAAACCTCACCTGAATCCTAGGAAGACAGAGGCTTTGTGGGTTGGTCATTTCTTGATCTGGAAGATGAACAAGCTGCTTGCCCTGATCACCAATTAACTTTCTTTGAATAAGCAGGTACGTCATTTGGAAGGACTCCTGGAACCCTCTTCAACTTGAGGCACAGGTGGTCTGGTTGGCCTTGAGTGCTTTTTATCAGTTTCAACTGGTATGCCAACTGCAGCTTTTCCTAGATATGGACAACGTGACCACAGTAGTCCATGCACTGGTAATGTCAGGACTGGATTACTGCAATGCCCTCTATTTGGGGCTGTCCCTGTGTCTAGACAGGAAGGCTCAGCTGGCAAGGAATGCTGTGGCTAGACTGGTGATAGGGATGAACTACCATCAACACATGACACCAGTATGGAAAGACAGTTCCAAAATCTGAGCCTGATAATGTCAAGAATTTGAGATTGTTAACCCAGGCAGATCAGGCGATCTGGGGAGCCAGTAGGGAGCTTGCAGACATAGTTCTCAAGTTTCAACCAACCAGCATCTCATGTAGGGTGACAGTTGAGATGAGACATCCTTTAACAAAAGAAGTTTACTAAACTATTGCTTTATTTTTAAATTCTTTATACCTGAGCCACTCAAGCACAGAAGCTCTGCAGTGGCTTTATAAGGTAAAAAGGTAAAGGACCCCTGGACAGTTAAGTCCAGTCAAAAGCTTTATACTGTAAATACAAGCACTTCATTCATCCATTACAATGCCCCAGCAATAAATGAATACATTTCCTTTTCTTTCCCCCCTTTTTTCTTTTAGGGATCTGCATTCTTGCCTTCGAGCCCAAACTTTGTTAAATCTTATATATATATATATATATATTCACAATAATGACATAAATTGCAGATACCTACATATAATAAATATATGACACTTAATATTTTACCACATAGAAAAACTATTGTATTACTCCATAAGTAAGCTAAATTTATACTAAAGAAATTTAATAAGCAGGTTCAATTTATCTTAAAGTTCTTTTATTTCTTCTCTGACTTCTTTCACTCTAATCAATTCCAGAAGTCTATACATTGTTGTTACCCTTCCACGTTTTTGTTAACCATTCTTTCACTGTTGGTGGTGACTTTCACCCAGAAATTTGTTCAACGAGCATGCAAGCAGTTACTAATAGATTCCAAATTAACTTTTTTTTTTAAGTTTAATTGTGGATCTAAATACCCTTTCTCATACCTTTGGTCTCACACAGTGGTAAACATGAAGAGATAAGATCACTGACTGAACAAAGATTTAGGGCTCTTCCGCACTTCTTCTTGTCCCTAGAAAGCTTGGGTCTGAGAGGTATTCTGCTTGCCCTGTGCTTTCCAGGCATGAATCCAATGAGTTTTTTGTTTGTCCCACCACTTTCAACAGGAAAACCTGCTGTTTATCACTGAATTGGAACAAACGTCATTGGGCAGAAAAACTGATTTGCGTTTGTTCTGATTCAGCAGTAAACATTAGCGGGTCAAGCAGAAGTGTGGACAAGCCTTGAGTTTGAGGACTTATTACCCCTCTCCACTCCACTCCAAATAAAGAAATCATTCCTGGAAGAAGACCGTCTTTGTCTTTAGTCCAACACCATTTTGTTTGGACAGGAATGGCAAAAAGGAAGTTTTTTAGAGCCTTAAAAAAAATTACTGATGTTGAAAATTGTCCTAAGTCCCTTTTGAAATGAGGGCAGTAAGAAAACTAGGTCTTGTGAATACATGTTTGTCCAGTGCGTGCCTAATGAAATATATCATAATATGGAGGAGTAATTCAGTTTCATGTCCATTTTAATGGATACCTGTACCCAATTCACACATCCCCAAACTATATGCAAACAGAAATGTAGATATCCTGCAAAATTTGCCCTTCTCTGATTTTTGGGATGCAGTTACCAATCCCAAAATTTGTGTGCCAGGAGAAAGTGCACATAAAAATACATATGTTGGTGAAAATAATGCGCAGAAATGCATATGAGAAGAAATTGCTTGCAAAAATATGTATATTGGTAGAAATATGCACTAAAATGCACTAAAATGCTGATGAATTTTCATTGGGATTTATAACTAACCAACCAATGTGGAAAGTTGTACTTAAGACTAGAAAAATGAGAATGGCCACTGGTCAAGAATGTTGGAACCTGGAGTTCAATGATGTCTGAGCAACAGGTTCTGTATCCCTGTGACTACATACTGAAATAGTTAAAAAAGGTATGTTGATTTTAGTTCATTAAAGCTTTAAGATGGTGCTCATTTGTGGATAGACACACTTGTCCTGATCCAAATCCCAAATCAATGCATTTTAAAGATTGGTGTGACATGTCAAGCGGCCTCCCTTTCGCCTCTTCTTTCCTAACATGTAAAGACCACCTCCTTACAGCTGCAGAACTGGAACTTTCCCTGCTTCCCCCTGGGAAGGACAAACCTATATTCACAAGACTCAAGTATTTAAGCTATTCTGGGGGGAAAAGAAAGCAAAAAACTCTATAGAACGCCAAGGCTTCTTTACAATATGAAGCCCCACCTGCTCTGAAGGCAGTGGGGCAACTGGGGTTCTGTGCAGAGTTCCCTGGAAGAGTAGGCTATTACTAAATCTGTTCTGTGGGAGATGACAAGGTATTCCACACAGTAATATGGCACCACGACGTAAAACTCTGGTGAGATCAATATGCCCCACCCCCTCTTCAAGCCATGAAAAAAACAAACTGCGCAGATGTTAAACATTCTAATTTTGGGACACGTGGATAAACTGCAAGCAAACTCACTGTGTCTGCAAAGACACCCAGCGGCAAATTGTGTGTTAACTGGAACTGAAATCAAGCTTAGAATTATTACGCAGTTAGTCATGCTCACCTCAAAGATGTCACAAGGCAGAGGTTTTTAACAGGTGTACATTTTATCAAATGCAACCACTTCATCCCTTTGAGTCCAAAGGATGTGTTTGCTGTAGATGTTTAAATAATTTAGAGGAACCACATTTCATGCCACGTCCTGTTTTCCCGTAACTCCCTCTGAGGAATGCTAATTTACAAACCACGGAATGCAACTTCCAGCAAGAAACTGGAATTTTATTTGAATCTCCTTCAGTGGCCATTTTCATATATTGGTCATGATGCGTTTTGAGGCTTAACAGGATATGAGAAGGGCAAAATCCAAGAAAAGAACTTGCTGTTTCCAAGCAACTGTTAAGAAGTTATCCTATATTAATAAAGAATAGATAATAGCCAGGCTATATCCAATGTCAATATTGGATGCTCTTACACTGGGACCTGCCAGTAGACTGGGGCAGTTTTTAATTGAGGGTTCCATGTCATCAAATAGAGAGAAATTTTGGATAATCACACACAAGATCACAGCTGTAGGCTTCAGGGGCTCGGAGAAGCATCAGATCTTGTTGGGCATTTTATTTCTTTTTGAAGGCTTCTCAAATTTACCCTGCTCCATTTTAATTAAGCCTAATCTAGTTTTTCACCTCTAAAATGAGGGAGCAAGATGTTAAGCTTGAGGATGTTAAGAAAGAGGGAGTTAAAGGGGAAGCCCGTCTAAATAGTCAGATGAAATAGGTGTTAATTCCCGACAACGTTAAACACATAGATGGCAAAACACCAGCGTATCTCCACTCTGCAACACAATCTGGGGGAAGGGAACTGTGCAGGGATGAGGGTGCCAGGTCTTTTCTTACTCACACCCATTCATGCTGGAGTGTGCCCATCGCATAGTGGGGCGGGGCGTATTAATGGCTCCTGGCCGTGCACTCTAACACACACCATACTGTTTTGTAAACGTGTCTGAGGGGTGTGGGCGAGAGAAAGGAAAGAAGGGAGGAAAGCCTTTCTGCTACTCACGGGCTGGCTCTGTGTTTTCAGATTCAGTAGGATGCTGGGTTGCTATGGAAACACGAAGGATAGATCGGACATGTAAAGGTGAAGCCTGGTGTGAAGATAAATTATGAAGGAAAATAAAAAGGCGGGGAAGGGGGGAAAGAGAGCCTGATGACAAAAAGGCAAGGGCTCAAGAACATTTATGCCAAGGATTTATAAAATAAGGAGAGCCATTGGGCTGAGGAGATCCCGGAAGTTCCCTGGGTGATCTTGGGGCAGTTCCTCTCCATCAGAGGAACCTATCTCAGGGTCAAACTAGACATTACTTTAATTTCATAGTTCAGAAGTATGTCTAGAGTTCCCTCAGAGGATAGCTGTGAGGATAAAACAGAAAGGAAAGTTGGAGGAGAAGCGAACAAGGTCCTGAACTCCATAGAAGGGAAAAAAATATGTAATAAATAAACAGAATATTGGGGAAATGTTGATTGAATACTCCAATAGTTTTGCACTCTTCAGAGGTGGGAATCCCTCGTCTGCCCCTTTGGAAAAGCAGGAGTCACATCAGCTCCATTCCAGTTGTTGGAAGAAACTCCTTAGGACAACCCAAATTTGGCTGTAGTATGAAGCCTTCAGAAAACAAATCTGCAAAGACTGTGGCAAGTCTACAGAAATTTAGCATGGGTGTGTCTGCAACAAAATACTGTGGTGTAGAGAGGAAAGCTCCAGTTTGGACTTCCAGTAACTCCATTTCATCTCCCTGCTGCCCCACTCTAACAGTCAGGTCAGTATTTTGTGCCCACAAAGTATACTCAGTTGTCTCTGTGTTTTGTACGGAGTGGGTGGGTTCCTGAGGGTTTCCCCCTCAATATTCTTTTTTACGTGTGTGTGTGTGTGTGTGTGTGTGTGTGTGTGTGTGTGTGTTGTGGTGGTGTCCATTTTGGCCATTGCCCAATACTCTCTTCCAAACACAACACCTGCTCATTTATGGCCATCACTGCATAACATTACTGCAGGTTAAGAAACCCATAAAGTACTTTTTAACGCCTCACTTACTGAGAACATTTATAGAACTGAAGAGAGCTGTGGAATGGTAAAAAAAGAGGCTCTCATTCCACAGAAATCAGTCACCTCTATAATATCAGAACTACCTGATTGTGTAGATGTTCCCATTGCAGAGCTTTGTCTGTCCCATCCCAGGGTTGCTCTGTCCTCTGACAAACAGAAGAGCACCAGGCAAGCTGAAGAGCAAGAACTGTGGGTTTTTGTTACAGCTGGACTTGCCGACAGGGGAGAAATGGGTGAGCAGAGTGGTTACGAGACTGAGTTGGAAGGCTCCTGATGCAAGGCTCATCTGTGACTCAGCAAAGTTGTCATTGGCAAATGCTCACTGCCTGCCAGTAGTATGCAATGGCAATGCCAGTCTACTTCACAGGGTGCGTGTAAGGAGTGCTAATATATGCAAAAGGAGTGCAACTCAAGATGCTCCTAAACCTACCATGTCCCACCCCCCATTTAATTTTTGAAGGAGTGGGCATGGTTCACAGGTCAATATTAGCCCACCAAGGGATCCAATTTGGCCCGCAAGGCTTTTTCCTACAAACCCCACCCACCTGCCCATCAACTGAAGTTACTGATTACGTCAGCTGATGTGTAGTAGGACAGGGTTTAATTGGTTGTGTGATCCAGTTCCCAGGCAGAATGATTTAATCGCCATTCATCAGCTAAACAGAGATTAAAGCCCTGTGCAGAAGCACCCTTTGAAGCAGCTTCTGCATGTGTGCTACTTCAAAAAGGCTTTTGCAAGGGTTTTAAGATAGCTCCTGCACCCCTGTTTGAGCCTCTGGATGCTCAAATGGGAATAAAGGTCTGTCTTATAGCCTTTTGCAAGTGTACCCCTCCCCCTTTAAGTCTCCAATCCTGAAGGCTTAAGAGGGAAGCGCAGACAGAGGTGTAAAAGACTTTGTGAGCATTCTCCCCACTCCCCATTTAAGCCTCCAAGATAGGGGACTTAAAGAGGGAAGGAGGAAACTCACAAAGCCTTTAGCAAACTCCCCCCTCTCCCTTTAAGTCCCCAATCTCAGAGGCTTAAAAGTGTGTGGAGACTTGCGAAGTGCAAGTGATTTTGGCAGGTGGAGCAGCCCCTCCTCCTGTCAAATCTGGCCTGTGAGACACAACTTCTATGGGTATGGCCCAAGCAGACAAAAGGGTTTGCCAGTCATGGAGTAGAACAGTTCATCATTCACGCTGATGTAGTGTGTTGCTATCTGGGGACCTTGCAGTGACGGAATGTATTTTCTTTCTCACTCTATCTTAATAAAATCCTCAGCAACATTTAAGAAACAACATTCCTGCAATTAAATTCAAAAGGTTATCAGCTCAATCACAATTTAGTAAAGAAATATCCATGCCATCATCTCTCCACCATTCCTTATGCTCTTTCTCAACCGCAATCAGCCGCTCTGTAATGAAGCAGACTGCTTCACAGTTTCCATCTGGGATTGTTTTGACAGCAAGACTCCCCCCTTTCCCCTTTTAAGCCCAGGTAGGGGTGTGTGTGTATGTATGTGTGTATAATTAATATTGAAGCCAAAATTGTTGCAACTGCAGCCTTGTGATTCTGTGAGCCAGCTACCAAAACACTCTCGTTTTCTCACAACCGCATCCCTTGACATCACAACTTGTACAAATGCCCCGGAGCCTTCATGAAATACTGCCCTCCAGTCCCAGCTCTTGTGCTAATGCTGACTTCCAATTATTGGCTGTAACTTCTTCGCAATGCTCAGTCAGCTGCAAGGGAGTTGCTATCGATCCATTATTTTCAGACATGGCTGCACTGGACAGCAACTTTATTGCTCACCACCAGCCTGAGAGCAAAGTGCCTTTAACACTCCCCCCTTTAACCCTCAGTTATTTATCTGATCACCCTTTGGGAGGGATACAGCTTGAACCCCACATGAATTGGATGTCCATAAACCAGCCACGTAAGATTGGCCACCACCAGAGGTACAATATGTGGCTATTATCCATGAAAGCTAAATGGAACTTCCATATATATAAGGGCAATGTACTGAACACACAATGGGAAAAGGACGTTGCCCGATTTGTAAGCATCTGGCTGGTCCGTTTGGGAAAGGGAACTGACCCCAATGTATGGGTGTCCATGTTTCTTCGGATTTTGAAGGGGGGGGGGAGGGTGAATTCTTTTGGGACTAAACCTAACAGTGGAGTGACAGCAACAATACAATTTCATTTTAGGGCAGCTTGGTGCAACTTGGTGCCCTCTAGATATTTTAGACTCATCAGAGTCCAAGCCAGGGCTGTTTGCTCTTTTCCAATTTTCATTTCCAACATTTATCCACAAATCTAAACTAACATGAAAGGAACAATTAAGGAGAGTCTGGCTCGGCTAACCTTCCCTGTTTACCCATGAGCTACTTCTGCTGTTCATTCTCCTTCTTCTGGACTCTAAAGCCCCTTTAATTATAAAACAGAGGCTGGTAAAGTGCAAGATCCCTCACTCCCTAACTGTACTGCGTACAGGTGAAACTCGGAAAATTAGAACATCGTGGAAAAGTTCATTTATTTCAGTAATTCAACTTAAAAGGTGAAACTAATATATGAGATAGACTCATGACATGCAAAGCGAGATATGTCAAGCCTTTATTTGTGCTTCATTATGTTCAGGGTCAACGTAGCCGTCTACCAGGAGATTTTGGAGCACTTCATGCTTCCTTCTGCAGACGAGCTTTATGGGGATGCTGACTTCATTTTCCAGTAGGACTTTGGCACCTGCCCACACTGCCAAAAGTACCAAAACCTGGTTCAGTGCCCATGGGATTACTGTGCTTTATTGCCAAGAGAAAGATGAGAGACATGAGACCGAGCAATGCAGAAGAGCTGAAGGCTGCTATTGAAGCATCCTGGTCTTCCATAACACCTCAGCAGTGCCACAGACTGATAGCATCCATGCCGCGCCACATTGAGGCAGTAATTGATGCAAAAGGGGCCCAAACCAAGTACTGAGTACAGATACATGCTTCTACTTCTCAGAGGTCCAATATTGCTCTATTTGCAGTCCTTGTTTTGCTGATTTCATTTAATATTCTAATTTTCTGAGATTGTTAATTTGGGGTTTTCATCAGCTGTACGCCATAATCATCACAATTATAACAAATAAAGGCTTGACCTATCTCGCTTTGCGTGTCATGAGTCTATCTCATATATTAGTTTCACCTTTTAAGTTGAATTACTGAAATAAATGAACTTTTCCACAATATTCTAATTTTCCGAGTTTCACCTGTATGCTAAGAATTTTTTTAAAGCTTTTTCTTTGGGAATATCGACCTCCTACAAGTGAGTTTGTCACCTGGTATCAAAGCAAGCAAACCATTGGAGACAGCCTGGAAACTTCAACATTGCCTACCCCAGGTGTGTGTGTGTGAAACAACAACATCGCAAGTGAAATAGGCACACATGCAGATACGAACAACACTGCATGCTTTGGAGATGGGAAAGAAGGAGGTGTCAACCTCTTGACCAACTTCTACAAACGGCAGTGTTAACTGGAAAAATACAACAGCTACTCTAGCATCAGTGTTATTAGGAGATGCAAGAGTTTTATCAGCTACTTTGTTTCTAAGCACAAGAAGGAAGGTTAAAAAAACTAGAAAAGAAAAGAAGAGAGAAATGCTAAGTTAAAAAGGGCTAGTTCTACATCCAATGTTAGGGTAAGAGCACTCCAGGAGAAGGAATTCAGAAGCACTTACGTGGCGGTGGAGTGCCTGCGGTTTCCCCATGGTTGGAACACAGATGAAAAGAAAAGACAGACACAGACCCCAAAAAAAGAAAAGATGTAACAGAGATGAAAATAAAGGAGGCGATAGAACAAGGCACTGGAAATTTAAAACAAGCGAGCGTTCCTTGCATTAGGGTCACATTTTCCAGGTAGGCAGGTTAAGATTATCAGAGAAGAGTAAAAACTGGGCAGCTACAGAAGCACAAGAGGGGAATCGTGTTCATTTATCTGTGCACTGGATAGTTTGTGGGGACAAGGAGCACAACTAGCTTCCAAGGTAGAGAGGGAGGAACTAGTGGAGTGGGAGAGTTGCTGTAACCTCTCGTCTTTGCTGCAAGGCCCTGGATGTAGCAGAAGGAGCACTGAGCTGAACAGGCATAGGAAAGGAGGTGTGGGTTTGTTGCTGATTCCCAGGCACGCGCGAAGAACATTGGTTGGAGAAAATTGGGAAAGGGATATAAGGAAGCCCATCCAAACATGAGCAAGCTGGCTACGTAAAGGCTTGAGTGAAACCGGGAGCAGAAAAGGGCTTAGATCTGGGGCAACCACATATATATAAAGCCCATTTTGTTCCATATCATGTTACATTCAATCTCGGTTTAATTTTTATTACAAGTCTGAAAACAGCTCAGCTTCCTCCACTTGCCCCTCCAAAGAAGGAAGGAACTGGAAAATGGGAAAACTCAGTATGACAGACATACAGGTCCATCCTCACTCTGAGGAGCGGCAAAATCCAGAGCATTAACTTGCAGTTAGCTCTCGCTTGTTCACTCTGAATCCTGCCCACATCCTGCAAAGCATATGGTGCACAAATGATGTGGAACTGTAAAATAGGAGCCACAGTGGAACATGCATGCTCAAAAGCATGTACACAGCTCTGTGGCAACCTGATTCTTGAGCTTAACTCTTCTGCCAGTTAGATGGAAGTGTTAAGGTGTGCTCCAACAATATTTCTCTGTCTCTGACAATTCAGTGAGGCAGAGTATATAATAAAGAGTCAAGACTGGCCAAAAGATATAGTTGTTCATAGAGCACAGGGTTAATTTACAGATCATGCTGCTACAAGCAGCAGTGATGCCTGCTCTATTGGTTGGCTTCAAAATGGAATTAAGACAAATCCAAGAAAGTTGATAAGTCTTTTAATGGTTACTAGCCATGATACTAACACCAGGGTTGGAAACAGTGTGCCTCTCAGTAGAAGTTACCAATGGACAACAGAAGCAGGCAACTGCTATCCTTCTAGCCCTGTTCGCTGGCTTCTCATTGGGGCATTTGTTTGTCCACTGAAATGGATTGAGGCATGGGTGGGTGGGTGATGACGACAACTTGTTGGCCCAGGCAAAGTAAAAGGATTGTCAGTTTGGCTCAAAACTCAACCAATGCTTCATAACAGAGGAAGTTCAGATTTTAAAAAAAATCACCCTTCTACCCTTTCTCCACCCTTCTACCAGCTGTGCCAGAAAAAAGCTGGTTCATTTCTCTGTTCCTTACCCACAATATTGTTATGACATGTGCCAAGCTACAATAAAGGAGTGAGGGCTAGTTAAAAAAAGAAAAGCCACACTATCCCCCTAAACAATCAAACCCCTTATTTCCATAACCAGTCTCTGGGAGTGCAGCTTGGTGGGAGGAAGAACAAAAACAGAAAAGACCATTGGAAGGCAGAAAATAACAGAAGTGGGTCGATGTTACAACCTGGTGAAATCAGAGAAATCTGGACAGATGTTTTGGGAAAGATCAGAATGAGACCTGCAAGAGGAACAGGAGCCATCCATGCATGGAAGGGAGGCTGCAAAGAGGCAGGGAGAGAAAATGAAGGACATTTGCAAAAAGCAAGGAAGAATAGAAAAGCAGGGAGTTACTTACGAACTGGCTGTGTCTTGAACTCGGAGGGAGAACTGATTTCGCCTGCGCCTTTGCCATTGATGGCAGTCAGTCGGATGGCATACCTTGTCTCTGGCTTCAAGCCCATCACAGTGAACACACCCTCCATGTTGGCTATTCCAGAAAAGAGAGGAAACAAGCGGAGGAACGTTTTAATCTATAACAGAAAACGGTTCATTTCACAATCAACAACCTTGGGTGTGCAGGACCTGGAGAGAGAAGAGCATGGGAGGAATGGCGGACGGAGAGGGGACCTGCCATCCTCACCTCAACAAAGCAGGGCATCCGTTGCTTTTTTGATGATACAATTAATATGCAAGCTTTAGACTAACAAAGATCTCTCTGATCCCCCATGGAAGGGTGGCTAATTTTTCACCCCTAAATAGGACTTCCTAATAAAGTCACAATTCAGAAGTTGGAAAACTCAAGGGTTGTTACCTGATGTTAAGCTTCCTCTATACAAAAACACACAGAGATGAAATTCTACTCTATCAAAGATAGATCCTCTTGTGGCCCTGCTCTTTCTCCATGTCATGCTCCCACAGAGTCCAAAACTAACAGCTTCTTCATGGTTAGTCAATAGATAAAGGGCCAATCCACACTTGATGGCAAAATCCTGATTTTCATGTTCAGTGGGTCCCCTGTGCTCTTCCTATTTTTGCCCTGGAACTCTTTCCCAAAACCCCATGTTTATTTGTCCACTTTTGGGTTGCACTTAGTCAGATTTTTCTGAGTTTATCCGCCTTGCTCTGCCCACTGTGCTTAGCAGGACTCAGAGCAGCAGGACACACAAGGCTTTTGGGACTCAATGCTCCTTCCTCCTTCCCTGTTGTTAAGAGGGGTTGCTAAGGGACTCATTGGTCCTTCTTTGTCCCCCTCCCTTCTATGCAAACACCTTTTATACGATCAGAACAGAAATATGAGTGGTTTTTGGTTTTTTGCATAACAGGGTCATTTGGAAAATGAGGGGGGAATCCTGGGTCGCAGTCAGGCAATAACCAGAAGCATGCAGTTCAACAGTGGAAAAACTCCTAATGAAAAACTGACCAGAATGAGGGAGGGGGGTTGGAAAGAAAGGGAGGAGGTGAAAGAAGGCTGCCTCTGCCTGCAAATTTGTGGAAATTTCAAAGAAACTTATTCACGAGCCCTTGCAAAATCAGTTTTATAAAAAGGGCCAAACCTCCCTTCAGAATTTCCAAGCATCAGTTAAGATAAGATTTTTGCAAGAAACCTATGGCACAGCTGCAGAACAGCATTAAAAGTTCTTGGGCATGGGGAAATCAATCTGTGCACAAGTCGATTAAAATATGGATCAAGCAAAGGTATTGGTATGAATTTGTGGGGTGCAAGACACCCTAAATTCCTGGGTCCAATAGAAGTTGGGACTTAATCCATGTTTGCGAGTTAGGCTGTGACAAACACTGAACCCCTGGATTGTGTTAACAAGTCAGGCCAGCCTGGTGACTGGTAGCTGAATGTGGGTTGTTAGGGGACAAAGACCAGTGATGACCCAATCAAGAAAGCCAACAGGAAGGCAAAGACTGTGCCACTCCTCCAGCTGTGTGTCAGTGGGCAGAGACAAAAAATGGGTTTAGGATTTTAGTTTGGATATTGTAGGCCGGGACGGACTAGTTTCACCAGGTTAGCGGTGATAAGGAAGAAGGGAGGTGAAGAACACTATGTGGGCTGACTGGAACAGGCTTTAACAAAGAGAAAGAGAACGTGGTTGTTGTTTTCTGTTCTTAAACCCATGCCTGCTGCATCCATGGGAGAAAGCAAGAGACCCTCTTGGAATGTGAATGCTCTCCATCTAAACTCAGGTTATACACATGTGTAAATAAACCATATATCACAAAGACATCATAGTCTCTGCTGGTTGGCAGTACTCAACACCCTACCTTCCTTAGCATCGTACATCCTGGAGTGCCAGTCTTCCTCTCCCCGCGCTCGCCACTCTGCCTTGTACCGGAGGATGGGAACTCCGCCGGTAGCCTCAGGTTCATCAAATTCCACTTGGGCTGTGCTTGAGTAGGGTTCGACTCTCTCAATGGAAGGTGCAGATGGTGTATCTGAGACAGGGAGGAAGGCGGAACAGGCTAATGAGGCCAGATAGGGCAGGCTCAGGGCAAACTTGCACACATAAAAAACTTTGCAGTATATGCACAGTATATTTTGTGTGGTGGTGACCCCATTCCTCCCCCCCTACTCAAAATGCCTCTTTGAACTGAGCATTATTGGGAAAAGAAAACAGTAGCAACTTTCACCCCTTGAACACTGTTTGCGCCTTACTCATCTCTGACACCTTTTACTCCAAGGTTTGGGCTGAACCTCCAAGAGTTTTGTGCAGTCCTAGAAGAAACTCTACATGGGAATCACTGTAGTAGCCATAGCTTAGGCTAAGGTCTTTCAAACTGTTCAGGATAGCATCTTTGAGAGTTCTGGATGCTCTACCAAGAAATTTGTATGTGGTCAATAGGAAACCACTGAGCAAGCTTATAAGGCAGCACAGTTTCATTCAGAAAAAATGGGGGAGAGGAAAGTTTCTAGACCTCATGTGTACCTCTGAGTGGCACTTGGATGACTCACCTGCTTGTACAAGGATGAACTCTGAGGACTCCTGACCAATTCGGTTGACTGCTGTGCAGTTGTAGTTTCCAAAATCATTTTCCGAGTCTGGTGTCACCTGCAAAGGGGAAATTGATCAGGAGGGTTAGAGCACCTTCCCTACTCGAAAAGAATAAAGAATTTGGAGTTTTTTATTTCTAATAAAAAAAGACGACTATTACAAATTACAATTACAAATTAATGAGGGAGGATTTGGTATTCAGAATCCAGAGCTATATCATCATGCTTACTTATTGTCAAGCATTAAATACTGGAAGCCAATAATTGTGTTAATTTTCTGATTTATTTTCTGATTTATTTTCTGGTACTAGAACAATTGGTTAAATCTTTTAAAACAAAAAAAATGTGATGACTTTTTATAGATATTTCTCAATAAATCAGTTTGATATGCAGATGTTAAGAAATGAAGAGAATATAGAATTGGAGGATCCTGTATTGCCGAGACAATGGGAGAGTATTATAACCTCTATAACAAAGGTGTCAATGGACCTTAAATTATGACATACAATGGAAAATAATATTTAGAATTTATTGGACTCCACTATGTTTGCACAGAAAAGGACTCAGACAGCATTTTGTTGGAGATGTAATAAGGGGAATACTACTTTAAAGCACATGGTTTTATAACGGCCTAAACTTACTAAGTTTTGGGAGAAAGTAGTGAATTATATAAATATGTGCGGGAAGGAAAGCTAATTTTTTCAGAGGTTAATAGTGTTTTGAACTACATGCCTACTATATGGAATTTGACAACAGGGCAACATAAATCAATTCATTGTACCCTTACTATGTGTTGCCAAAAGACTGATATTGCTGCATTGGAAAGACAAATGTATGGCTTGAAGACGAGGATTGAGGACCTGACTACACTTGCCACTTATGAGTGGATTGCTTATAGACGTAGACTTTGCAGGGACAAGTATAATGGAATTTGGAAAATATAGTAGATTAAAAAGTGCATTAGAAATAACCTGACTACTGGCCATGCTGGATGGGATAGGAGCTGCAGCCACAGGCTGTATGCTCACCCACTGGTGAGCATGCTCAACTCTTTTCACCCTTAAGGAGAAACAGGTGTGGTCAAACCAAACACCCACCCTCTGTGATGAAGAGGAGGTTCTACATCCCCATGAATATGTATGTGCCCCAGGTTCCTTCTTAGCAGGGAACTGTATGTCTCACCTCTAGGTAACTGGCAGTTGGAGTGTTGTAGATCCTAATGTTGCTATAGTTGGAGCTTGGCAGCAGCTGCCCATCTCGGAACCAGGAGATGACAGCGCTTGGGTACGCAAACACCTCACAGGTGATGTTCACCTGGTTGCCTTCCCAAGTGTAAACAGCAACAGGGCCCTGTAGCTTCGGGGCATCTGAAACAAGGAGAAAGCAGTATTTGGAAAAGTCATTAGCAAGAGAGCGTAAAGAGCCCCTCTCTAGATGTGCTGCAACATTTCCTTCTCATACATTCCCAAGTGCTAATAGCTAACCTTCTGCTCAACACCCTGGAAAGATAACCAGTTTACAATTCTAGCTTCAATAGTCTGCTCCTTGTGATGCCTTGGGACAGATTTGGTGCAGCCACTTCTCCTTGGAAAGGGGCTGCAGGCATGGCAGATAATATAAACTTTGCAGCCCTGGCTATGGGTGGCTGCAGACAACTGAGTCCAGCAAGTGTTGCTTTCTGAGGCTGGCTGTTAAGGGTAATCATATGGGTTTAGAAACAATAAAGGGATCTAAGAAGCCAGAAGTCCTTTGCTGCTAAAGACTGAGAACATAAGAGCAGAGGCCCTTCTGGCCTAGAATTCTGTGTCCAATGGTAGCCAGCTAGAAGCTTCTTAAAACTCAGAGGAGTTAATGAAGGCAACAGCCCCCCTTTACTGCTTGTGACCAGTCGTATTATTCAGAGCTATACTGCATCTGAATGTGACGTTCTCACCCAGCTACAGTAACTTCTCACTCCACCACTGTGCCCCTCTTCCATCATTATGACCCCTGCTTGCTACACCCAGAAAGCCATGCCCACCACTACCTCCCTAAAATTCTTCCCTCCTTCCCTCCACACATAAACATTCTGTGGGTTTGGACCCCTGGGGAGAAGAGGGGGCAGTGGGAAAAGGCAGAACCTGTACAACGGGAGCGGGAGTGATGGTGAAATGTGCCCACTTACACTGGACTTCCAGATGCATGGCTTGGGAATCTTGCCCTATGGTGTTGCTGGCTATGCAGATGTACTCCCCAGCATCCGTGTACTGAATGTCTTTCAGCGTCAGAGAAGATACCCGCGCATGGCTGCGCACCACAATGCGCCCATCCAGGGTCTGGCAGGAAAAGGAGAGAAGAGTTCAGAAGATATGGAAGATATGAGCAGATGTCGGTGCATTCAGAGAGCCGGGAATGCTTGGAAATCAGGCTGGGCTTTGCTGGACATCATTTACCCTATGTCCATCATTCAGACATGGAATGGGGGAAGCAGTGGCCCTCCAAAAGTTGATGGACTCCAACTCACATTATCCTTGACCACTGGTCATTCTGGCTTGGGCTGTTGGGAGATGTAGCCCCCAAATATCTTGAGGACCACATGTTCCTCACTTCTGGCTGAGACACTAAGAGGCTGCCACCTGCATTCTGCTTTCCGGAGGTCATGCTTCCCTTGCTGTCTGACCTATG
This sequence comes from Podarcis muralis, assembly GCF_964188315.1. Lineage (NCBI taxonomy): Eukaryota > Metazoa > Chordata > Lepidosauria > Squamata > Lacertidae > Podarcis > Podarcis muralis. Next base: position 19,385,082 of record NC_135669.1, read on the forward strand.
AAGCTGAACTGAGCCAACAAAAACCTGCCTAACAACACTGCTTTGTTTTCAGGGTGCAAAGTTGCACTCCTGCCATGTGAAGGTAGAAGCAAAATAGACCCACTGTGCTGACATCCTGGTCCAATTTAATTTCTTCAATGGCTGTTCTCAGGCAGGATGCATACCACTGTCTTGTATTTCCAGCACTGAGCTGAAGTAGAGTGCAGGAAGACAGGGAAATGTTCCTGTGTTGCCCAGGCAAATGTCTGGAAAATGGCAGCACTCATCATAGCTGCAACCAGCAGACTCACGCTCCATGAAGAAAAATAGCTGTAAACTTGGCCTTCAGACAATCCTACAAATGTCATGATGCTTTGGTTCAGTCTTAGCAATGACAAAATGACTTAGTATCTGGCTTCTAGACTTTCACACTGTCCTGGTTGCTGCAGCTGAGCCTGGCTTAACTGCAGCTCCAGACAGGTCTTGAAATTCCAATGGTGACATGTCAGATTCCTCTCCCAATGAGGCTGATGCCATTTTGAAGGAGCTCCTTCCTGGATCCAATTCTCTAGGCTAGAATCTTGTTTCTGGTATCAGCCTGCTAGAGGTCCCTGGGGAGGACATGAAAGAAACGGGCGAAGACTGTGGTTTGACCTTGCAATCGGTTCACAGAGGTAGACCGCCCCGAACGTGGAGGCTAAATATAAATATCATATATAATGGCAACTGATAATATTTGTCCTCAAAACTGTTTTGATGCAGTTGCTCTTTTCTTTTTCACATGTGGGAAAGGCAGCTATTGCATCGTGGCTGGTGAAGCTTGGATAAAGAGAGGGGTTTTCCCCATCCCTCCCCACCCATTCCCCTTAATGCAAATGCACAAAAAGAAATAAAACAAGCACACAACCCACACCCCAAAAACATCCCCACCTAACCAAATACTCCCAAGAGAAAAATTCCTGTAGATTAACAAAGGAATAGCAAGATGTTTCTGCAAAAGGAAAACAAAGGTGGTGTCTACTAGAAAGCTGCCTATCAATGAAAAAGCGATTCTTCCAAATTGGGGCAGTGAGATTATTAATATACTCCATTCAGGGTGAAAATGCATCAAGAGCCTGTCAGCTGGTCCCTGTTCTTTCATCTGCAGCCGAATCAACATTCCATAATATGCACATCAAAAGTGGCACTTGTGGCCTGATTAGGCTCCAGCCAGCTACAAAGGGAACACACACTCAACTGAATGCCCAGTTTTATCATCAGTTGTCATGGCAACAGGAAGATGATCCAGGAAGTCCTATTTGGGTATATGTTCCTATGCCCTTGCAGCAGTGAACAACTTTACATCCCATGAAAATCAGCCAACATTGCTAAAGGTGTCACATCAAAGAACCACTTTGGTTAACAAAGCATATTAGTGTCCAGGAGGGGCAGATTTAACAGGATTAATTCACACATGACAATTTATCACTTATATATAGAAAATCTGCACATTTCTGTCCAATGCACATGTACTGGAATTCTTCATTTGACAATAGTTTTCCATATGAACAATGGCGAAGAAGAAATTCTTGCATTTTGCAGACACCTCCTCCCCCACTTCAGTGTTTTACCCACTCCCAATTGCCACCCTCTTTGCTTCTGACATACCGCCTCTCTTCCCTTGAAAACAAATTCTGGATTGAATCCAAACCCCCCAAAACACAAAACAGGTCTTGGGTTGGGGAAAGGAATGCATTATCAAGGTATTTCATCTCTCTCCCCAAAAAGTGATTTTTATGTACCTTCAATTCTTTTGACAAACAAATAAATATTATATCCTAACACATAGATAGAATTATGCTAGGAAGTCTGGGGCTAGAATTGAAGAAGAATTGAATTGAATATAAAAGGTTATAAGCAATAGCACCCCCCATACAAATACACGATGGCAGTTTTACCAGCTCAATTTCCCCCCACAAAATACTCTGAGGGAAAACAAGCTGGATTCACCTTGTGGAATAAGCAAATGAATACATTCTTAGAGAACTGGAGTTTATGAGCACCACCTCTCAGTAGTAAAACAGCACATGCAGCACGGAATAAATTATATACAAATGGATGTAGAAAGATGGTGGGCTGACTTGAGTTCTTACCATCGTTTTCTGATTACTAGCAACCCTGCAATCCACCAACATGTTTCACATTTTATAAAAGCAAAACTGTCTAGACTCAGTTTCTCGTAAGACTTAAGGATTATGGCCAAACTGGGCATGAATGCATCTTATTTTCCAAAAGGAAGTCACTTCATGGGGCTATGGGGCTTTGCCATCATGAAAATTTATTCTTCCTATGGCTAACCATCAGTCTATGGCTAACCATGCACTGTGGAAATGGTTAAAGCCTCTCTGTTCAGCTCAAATTCATATCAGGCTCCCCCAAGACTTCTTCTGGCAAAACAGAAAGACATTGAATATGCCCTCATGCATTTCCAGCATCACACCTAGCTCAAGCCCTTGACGATCTGTGATCATCCTAATGCATTCTTACTTAAAAGAGATTCTTATCAGGCTGAGATTCCACCTAATTCAGTATTCTTTCCAACAGACCCAGCACCTGGCAAGTGAAGGTGGTTCATCTAGAAATTGGTCCAGCAGCAAAGGACGATCTGCCTTCTGCCTGGGATCAGAAGCAGATCACAGAAATGACCAAGAAATGACAGAAACTCATCCTACAGAGTTCCCATCAGAGTAAGAATAACCCTTCTCATCTCCTGCCATAGATGCATACATAATGAAGAAATGGAAGAGAGGATGATTCAGCTAGGATCTCCAGCATGATGTTGTGTTTTGGCTCTTAAGAGTTTGGAACTCTAAGCAGCAGCTAAAGAAATTATGAGAACCACAGCAGAACCCACAGTTTCTTGCACCAGACTTCTCAGACTGATTTTGCTATAAGCCGGGTCATGTTTACTAGTACACGGTTCTGACGCATTTCAAGAAGCCTACCTCATCCAATTTATGCAATACACGTTTCATTTACTCGGTACACAATCCCAGTTTAATGGAAGCTGTTGGTCAAAATCATTTTTGCTAAAGTAGGGTTATGATTTAAATTATCCCCTTCCCTTCCTGCTCCCAATTTCCCAATCACGAAATTGAGCATGAAGTCCAAACTTGATGGATGTGGGATGAATGCACGAGATCAACCCCTCTCTGTTGCATTGTGGCTGAAGTTGGTGATCCATACAATACAGATAGGAGCTCCAGTTCGACACCTAGGTCAGCCAATTACCCATCTCTAAATGTAGTCTATAGGACCATCTTCTGGAGAACACATAGACTTTGAGATAGGTAACTGCACTGCTTCTGAGATGGAATGTGATGCAAACATTTTAAAGTAGAGCAGAACGTGCCTTACTGAGGGAGAATGAGCAAACAAGTGAATTTGAGCTGGGCTAAGTGGGCTGTGAGCACAAATCCTGAGATGAGGGGAATTACCAACTCATCCTCACCTTACTCCATGAGCCCATGGATGTCATGGATGAACAATGCTTTTAAGAATTTTGCTTTGGGAATTTGTGCCTAAAAGAGCTTTCAGCCTTCTAGGTCCAAAACGGAGAATATTGTTTAGTGTTATTGAACATCACAGGTCCACTTTAATCCCACCAAAGCCCCATGGTGGAGGTCCTTGGTGATGTTTGTCCCATTCCAAAGACACTGTGCTTGCTCATCCAAAGATGCAGTAGGACAGAAAGAGGTTTCTAGAGCTACCAGCAGATAGCTTGAACTTATTATAGTATATATATAGATAATCAACACCAATGCAGTTACATTATTAATACTAGATTTAGTTGGGTTGCTTACTGCTACAAGAAATTTGTTAATCCACAACATTTAAATACATATTTATACACATATATACACAAAGCTAGAGAAGATTGGCTATTTGTCTGGTAATCTTATACCTCTTGTTTCTCGGGCCGGGTCCATGAAGCCTGGAGAGAACAGATAGATAAAACACAACACACACAAAAAAAGAGCAGTAAATGTTTACAAATGTTGTTGCTTCCCCCGCTTCAGTTAATACGTTGTATGCATCACACTGCATTCCGTGCACATGCGAAACCAAATTTAAGAAGGGAGGTGAGGTGGGTGGGACAATGAAGGGCAAGGGGGATTACGGTGGGGCCTCCATTCCCTGGTATTTGTTCCAAATCAGTAATTAAAGCAACAACAACAACCCCAAGTTTGATTGATCAAGGGCTAAATTATCATTTGCAGACTCTGCTTCTGCTCAGCAGCAAGGCAACTTAATCTGCACATTTGGCTCTGTCACACCATTTTGCCGCAAGCAGCCCCCAATGGCAGCAATCCCAGCGACACCCCCACCCCTGCCCCACTGCAGCAGCTTTGCAATGCAAAGATATAGACAGAAATGTTTTCCTGGCACAACATAAGCATATTACTCTGTGTCCACAAGCAGAGAACAGCTATTAAAGCGACACATTTTAAATGCTTTCTCATGCATGCATACAAGCATATTTTCTTTTTATGTTATATCATATTATTATGATGCATGCTGTTAAAGAGGCAAGAATGCTCATATCAGAAAAAAGAAGCACAATTTGAAATCTATTGAAAACAAGAAAAGTAGAATCCAATTTAAACCTCGGGGTCAATTTCTCTACTACCTGAAACCCAAGGACGTTTTCCAACTATGCCCATTTTCCTGGTTTAATCTGCTGCAGTAAAAGGAGTCCATAATCACCTGGTAATAGAATCACATGACCAGGAAGATGCAAGACTTTGGGTGCAGTGAACACTGCGGATGTTTGGATGGCAGCAACAGACACAAAGGCCAATGGACACCAAACACAAATGGCATGTTCAGGGAGTGAGGATGAGCAATGAGGCACCTGTTTCCCAAATCATTCCCAGCAAGGTCAGCGCCACCAGCTCTGACAATGACCACAGTTTCCGACATACTGCGTGCACACAAACCCTGCCTCAACAATTTCTGTCTCTGTTCTGACTCAGAAAGTGCTTAGAGCCTTCACCAACCTGGTGCCCTCCAGATGTTCTGGACAACAACTCACATCAGCTCCAGCTACCACAATTGGCATAGAGATCCCACAGCTGCCCTGAGGATTCTTCCCTCTGTAGAAACGTCCCCATTCAATACAGTGGGGGGACCCAATCTGCAGCTTCAGGTGACAGCTACTCACATAAGAGACTTGCATGCAAATACGACTGCTTGTACATGTGTAAGACTACATTACAAACAAGCCTAGTTACCCATCATACGTTAGCAATATTGCCCTGACTCCTCTTAAGCAGCAACCTGAAATCATTTGACACTGCTGACGTTAATCTAAAGGAACTTTGGCCTTGTGCTGAGCCCCACTGGATGTTCTTCCCAAACACAACTGGGAGAACCAAAACAGAAGGAGTAAGGACATTTCCTTCTTGCAACAAACATTTGCACTACAAATCCATAAGCCCCAAGTTCAATAAACTCCCTATAAGGATTTAGTTACGTCAACTCTCAGTCTCAGTTTACCCCATCTGCAACATGGGGAGAATAGTACTGACCCCAATTTACAGGGCATGTTAAGGAATACTAAAATAATAGATAAGAAGTACTTTTAGTTATTTAAAACACTATATAAATGCTAATTATTATTTGTCATTATCATCATTAAAGCTGCATTGAAGTGGGCAAAACTCCAGGCATTTCTAACAAAATCAATCCTTTTGAAGATCATATTCAAAAGTATGTACAAGCCATTTATTTTGGTGGAGGCACTACTAATTGAAGCTAAGGAATTTGGCACAAAAGAGACGATTGACTGATTGCCTTGACAATGATGTATATAGTATTACAACTAACCTTGACAAACTTGAATTATAAATCATGAGCTAAGAGGCAGTCAGGTGGGGGAAACTGACTGGAGGTTTTCTGGAGAAGAAAAAGATTATCCCCTGTACTCCAATTCCCGTCCTGACTTTATGGCATGGATGACCAACCTGATTGGGCTCTAACCCAATTTCTCTAGCTATTGGCCATGCTAGCTGGGGCTGATGGGTCTTAAGAGTCTAAGAGCAGCCAGAGGCTCACAGGTTAGCCACTCCTAAGTGTATGGGTTCTCGTTTTACTATGATACCAACTCACAAAGGTAAAATCTATCACAATGATAGGGAGGGGCCAGAGGTATATAATTTAGTTAATTTAGCTAATTCTCCAATAAGCAGAATCCCTATAAACCCTTTGCCAAGTGTGTTGGGAAGGCAGCTAATATGAAAAATGGGATCAATGTGTCTTTTCCATCTATTTAGTTTTTATTTTATTTTATTTATTTATTTATTAAATTTGTACTCCGCCCTATACCTGTAGATCTCAGGGTGGTTCACAACATATAAAAAACAGAAAACACGTAATAAAAACGAGAACAAAGACAACCCAATAACCGCCCACCCTTCCACAACACATTTTTAAAAGGCACTGAATGTCTATCAGTCAAAGGCCTGGTTAATGTTGAACGTTTTTGCCTGGTGCTTAAAGGTGTATCTTATCTTTATTAATCATACATATATAGTTTGGTCTGGCAACTTAGGGCAAGAAGTTGGGGCAACACTGCTTAGAGCTGACTGTGACTAACTGGTATACAACTTGTTGAAATACTCATTTTATTTTTTAAAGGCTGCTGGGCCAAACCTTCTTGAGGAGTTCCAGGTCTTCGGCCTAAGTTTCCAAAACAGAGGCAAATAAGTTTATGTGCATGAGGGGAAGGTAGATGGCAGGGGGGCTGCACTGGGTGGCAGTCTACTTTGTGGGAATCAGGGAGAAAGTTACTTGGCTACCTCCACTGTTTAAGGAACTGTCCAGGTGTAACTGTTTAAGGAACTGTACAGGTGTAACTCTAACATTACCACTGTGCACCGAGCTGGAGGCTTTGCACAATGGGCCCAATGGGATAGTGGGCCTAAGAACATTGGCAAGAAACCAGCCCTAAGGTTGTGTGTATTTCTTCTGTTTCACCAAGAGAAGCTGCATAACTGATAGCAGACATGGTGTTGCAAATGAAGATTCCCACCACCACACAAGGCACCATTCCTGGCAGCACAATTGATCCATAGACGGCACTGTTCCTGTATCTAGATAACGCCTTGACTTGAGTGCAACTAGATTATACCATTTGCACAGTCAATGGGCACCTCTAAGCTTTTGCACAAATCCCATTCATTCACATAATCAACAGTTTTGAATAACAAACACCTGATCATCCGTTCGACAACCTGGTAAACCTCGCAAGGATCTAGTCCAGTTTAATTCTCATGCAAGAGAAACTGGACTAACCCCAGGCTTCACTGGTTTGGACAACTGGAACTATGTCCTGCCATCTGCTGATTAATACAAATGTATACCATGCACTGGTATTTAGCTGTGACATTTGAGAGTTACTGTGATAAGAACTAAGCTGCCATGTGGAATCAGATCAAAAGACCCATTTAACCCAGCTTCCTGTGGTCAACAGGAACCGAGAGATGTTTCATGGAAATTCATGAGCCAGCAAAGGAAGTGATAATTCATCCTCACTGTTCAGTCCCCATCATCTGTTAGTCAGAAATGTACCACTGCTGGAAGATGGGGATTACAATTTTGGCTGCTGAACTGAACTAGACTTCCCCAACTGGTGCCCTTCAGATGTTGTTGGACTCCAACTCTCATCAACTGCAGCCAGAATTATGAATGCTCAAAAATGAAGATAAAATTTGTAATTGCAAGCATCTGGAAGGTACCCAGTTGGGGAAGGATCTGCTAAATCAACTCCACTCCTCCTTTTATTATGGTGTGCTAACAATATTGAGCACTGATGGTTTAGGAGGCCCATTTGTTGCCATTTTGCTTGACCCCACACTTGCTTAGTCTGCTCCCATAGCACAGATCTCTTGTTTGAACTAATGACAAAACCAAAGCATAAATGCCTGAAAATTAACTGGAATGTAATGGCAATATACAAAGAACAAGGAAACTCATCAGCAAGGCATCCAGCCCACACACCAGACAAAACAGCAGCAGCAGCAGCAGTAGCAACAACAGCAGCAGCAGCAGCAGGTCTAAATTCTTCACGTTTCCCCTCCCCCTGCCCATTCCAGTCTCCATTAGAAACTATCCAAAGGAGGATGAACCTTTATAGTTCCTTAGCATAGAGTGTTCAACGGCAGAAGTGAACGTTTCAAAAATATTTAGCAGTTTTACTCTGAGCTTCTTGAAGGGGAAATTCCTCAGGGAAAAATAACTCAGCCACCTCTCCCAGCTTTGCGCATTGTTTGGCTGATTTACAATGAATTCTCATGCTATATTTGAACACAGAAAATGCTGCCATTAGTAGCTGAACATAGGGAACTATAGATAGTGGATCGGTCTATTTCTGGTTTGTGCCTGTTTTCCATGTGTTCATTCATAAGTTTATACTGTCTCATTTCCACATTAATCTACTTTCCCATTTTTTTAACTAATCCAGATGATAATTCACATTTAAGGATGTATTCATATTTTAATATGTATTTTTACCATAAAACATATATTTAGATCAGCATTTTAGCTCAATATGCACACTTCTGAACATATTTAATCCTAAAATATGCTTTAAAAATATACTGTTGTACTTGATTTGGTCTATCCATTTTTCTAAATAAAACATGCCTTCCCACGTGGCTCAAACAATCTATAGTATGGCTTCTTGTGTCATTTGAACCTGGACTGTGATTTGTTTGCCTTAACCAAACCTTAAACAGCAAGCCAAAAATAAACCAAGAAGTCAGATAGGAACTTGCGTGGCAGGAGAGAAGCCTGTTCACAATGAAAACATGGCTCAAGACAAACTGTAGCTTATCATGACATACAAAGCAGTCCAATGCCTCCAAACCATTCTGCTCTCTATGTACAGTATGTGTTTGGATCTGAATTCCCTACTTTTCTACACTGTCATAACTAATGAAAAAGGTTCAACACTTTTCTTTGACCTTAAATGCAATTAACTAATAAGCACTGCTTGAATTTGTAGCTGCATAAGAACTGAGCAATGCTCTCCCTTTCTTTCTTTCTTTCTTTATTCACTTGCTGTTCACATGGGACTATTATGACGAGCGGCCAGCCCCGTGCAGCTTCTGGCCACATCCAATCCGAAGACATCATCTTTATTTCAAAACTGCTAATTATTTTTGCCATCAAGAACAAAAAAATGGTTTCGATATGTGGTCGACGACAGTTAACAAGCGAGCACAAAGGCAGCCAGGGCTTTTGTGCCTGGAGTTACGTGCAGCGTGAAAGAGTAAAAGTGCAGGATATCAAGAGAAAAAAGAATGAACAGGCTCATTTGGGTCCACAGAATGTTTTTAGGCTACATATGCATCTCTCCCTTCCCTCACCCCCCAATTTCTCCCAAGCAACTTCTGCTTTTGGTAGTTGCTGTAATGGCTGTTGCACACTGGAATCGCAGCACCAATACCCGGCCCATCATCTAAGAGCGAAAGGATGGGTGCAACTTTCCTTGCATGTTTGGCAGTCAGAAAGGAACAAAAACATGCACCTCCCAAGAGGCTACAGATCCAGCAAGCTCCTGGGAAGCAATGGAATTGATTATTTAGGTCTGCAAATAAATAATCATTTCTTCGTGTGTGGTTAAGAAATCGCCTCTGGGCAACCATGCAAGGAGAAGTAGATGGAGAATTGGTTCTGTTACCTGGGGCTAGAATCAATAACACGTAGCTCATCCACATGGTGTACCATCGACAGTGGAAGGTCACCAGATACTAGAATGACTCCACCCACCCAGGCTGGTTTTTGGCTGTAGTCGACAGAAAGGGCTATAAAACCTCCCTATTAGTGCTAGGACTTGGCCTCAGAAATAAAAGCCTTTCCTGGCTCTAGACTTGGTCCCTAGCACATACCCTTTGGCTCCTGGCTCTCTCGATGGCTTAGCTCAGGCAAATTCCATTCTTATGTGAAGCCATTGCAGGGTTGCAAATTACTAAGGCAGGGTTTTGTTTTGTTTTTTGCTAAGCTGACATAAATATGAATCCTACCTTAACATAAGCCAATGAAATTGTATGAGGCTAGTTACACCCTATTCTGCTACCTCTCAACAGGCCAATATATGTATTGCACACATCACAGGAGACTGCTGAACCCAGGCCCCAACTATCCATCATTTTTGTTTTTTTTGCAATGTATACTATTTGGATTCTTGAAATCACACCAAGAGTCTCCATGTCAATGACAGATGTTCTGATCTATGCTAATTAGACATGGGGGACCCAGAGGTAAGGGCTACAGTGAGATCCATTGGCTTACTACAGTGGAATCAGGTTAGTTGTCAGCAGCCGTTTATCCTCCAAGGGATTTGAACGACATTTTGGGAACATGCCTTGGTAGAATAGCAGCCAAAGGTGTAAGCCAGGGAGTCCCCAATTCAAATTCCACCTCATCTGTCGACTCTCTTGGTAGCTATAGCTATGTTACGCTTTCCTTCGTCTTGAATCCTCCATTAGCAGTGTGGGAAAGGGAAGGGGGAATCTGTCAATTTTGAATTTCATTAGTTTCCCATTTCTCCAGTTTTAAGTTCAGTTCATGACATTTCAGCATGTCAGGGTGCAATTCTGTTTGAAAAAAGTCTCATGACTGAATTTTATTGCCAATTTTTCCTACTATGCATATACCTTTCAGGATCCAATTTTACCTAATGTACACATTTTTGCAAGCAATCGTCTTTGTATAATGCATTTTAAGGCACATTTTCTCCTAATATACACATTTTTGGGGCAGAGGAACTGCATTGCAAAATATATGAATTTCAAAAGATAGGTGCGTTTTGGTTCACATATTGCCTCAAAAATGGAAAGTTAGGTAAGTCCTTATTAAAATGAAATCCAAACCATGTCCCATCTCCCGTCCTTAGTGTGGGAAATCTAATCTTGGTGAACCCTAGAGAGTTGTGAAATAATGTAAATATTAAATATTACTATCTGCATGTGAACCAAGCTTAGAGGAACAGCGGTTCCAGTGTGCAACATTACATTGCCAGTTGAGAGGGAGTAGAGGAAGCTCCTGGGCCTTCTACTTCCCCTGATTTTATTGCCCTGCTGCAGGAGGACTGGACCTAAGGTGAAGCAATACCTTCTCTTCATTACTGATGTTCCGTGTAGAGGTCCTCCACGTGATGGAGGGGATGGGGTCTCCAGAAGCTTCACAGGTCAGAGTGATCTGGTCTTCCAGTTCCATAGCAGTTTTGTTCTCCACATAGGTGATTTTGGGTTTTGCTAAAGAAAGGGTACAAAAGCACACAAAAGAAGGTTTATTTGGTTGTTGGTTTATGTTGTCTGAAAACACAGGGCACCGTCCTCCGAGGAGTCACAACTGAGCAAGGCTCATCAAAATAAATTCCATTCCCATTTATTTCATTGGGAATTGCCAAGAGTCTGACCATTACTAGTTGCAGGCATAAGGGAACCAAAACCTATCAGGGCTTTGCAACTGTATACATGAATCTTAATAATCAATTTATTATTTTTAAGAACAATAATGCTAGATAGTAATATTAAGGCTATAATCCAAGCAAATATTGGCTGCACTCCATTAACAACCTAGAAATAAGATCAATATAAGTATCCTTCTAAGGAGGCATACATAGGATTGTGCTCAAATTCTCTCACTAAAATCCATACAATTGAAATGTAATTAACTTCTTTGTTTCTTTATTTTTAAGGCATTTGTGTACAGCCATTCATAAACATTTATTCCAGGGTACTTAACAAAACAATACAAATCAAACACAGTCAGAAAAAAATTACAATGTAACATTAGCTTTTGATGGATCATATTAAAGTACACTATAATCCCATAATGAAAGTTAATTTGCATAATAATCTTGTTCATTTTGCATATTTTTGCTCCTGCACACTGCAGAAAGAGATTTTAAGGAGCAGCTGAATATTCACTAGGCACTGTTTTTACCCAGGGCATCTCAGGGGCCATAGAGTCGATTGGTTCTCACTATCTAATGACAGAGGGAAAGGTCCAACCTCGTGAGACATTTAACATCGGATGCCTCCTTCAGGAGGCTGTGGGAAGGTCTGCAGCTAGTTCCCCTCAGACATCAAGGCACCGACATCACACACCAGAGGAAGCACCCCAAGTGTGTGCATGTGGGTCAGGATCCTGATAGGAAGGGCACCCTGATAAGTTCCTGGAACATGAGAAAAACCATGTCAGCGCAGGAGCTTTATTACCCACAACCAAAGTCAATGGGCGGGAAACTTTCTCTCAAAAATGTGTATTTTAGTGGTTGTGGTTATTATGATTGGTTTTAATGTTTACTTTTGTAAGTCACTTTGGGTCATTTTTGTGAGGAAAGCAACTAGTAGCAATAATAATAATAACAATGGTAGACACCACACAAAGCCAGAACATAAGAAGAAAATGTGTATCTCACACAGAACCATAGATAGGTGATCTTGCACCCCTAACAGAACCGCCTAGATTGCGCCCTCTAGCCACAGACAAATTAGCTCTTCTTTCTGCCTCTCCTCCAACCCCCCAACCCCATTCAATTCACCCTCTATTTAAAACCATTTCTTATGAGGCAATAATCAATATTTATAGTTATGGACATAGTTTTAAACCACTTTTGGGGCCCTCCCCATCGCCCGCACCCCTGGCAGGGGCCCACCTCACCACCCCCCTAGCCACCCTGATCCCACACACCTACCTTCTACTCTGCTGTTGAGTCCAGAAGACAAGGGTGGTTTGATTCTCTCTCCTGACCCTTTTGGATTGCTCTCTCAAGAATTAGAAACTTGTCAAATATTACATGAAATCTGGGAAGCTAAGCTGGGGACTAGCAAACTCATTTTTATCTATGTACCAGGTATAGACATATTTATTCATGTGCTGCTGTTGTTTTAGACACTCTCTCTCTCTCTCTCTCTCTCTCTCTCTCTCTCTCTCTCTCTCTGTGTGTGTATCTATATCTATATCTATCTAGTTAAAGCTATGGTTTTCCCAGTAGTGATGTATGGAAGTGAAAGCTAAACCATAAAGAAGGCTGATCGCCGAAGAATTGATGCTTTTGAATTATGGTGCTGGAGGAGACTCTTGAGAGTCCCATGGACTGCAAGAAGATCAAACCTATCCATTCTTAAGGAAATCAGTCCTGAGTGCTCACTGGAAGGACAGATCCTGAAGCTGAGGCTCCAATACTTTGGCCACCTCATGAGAAGAGAAGACTCCCTGGAAAAGTCCCTGATGTTGCGAAAGACTGAGGACAGAAGGAGAAGGGGATGACAGAGGACGAGATGGTTGGACAGTGTTCTCGAAGCTACCAGCATGAGTTTGACCAAACTGTGGGAGGCAGTGGAAGACAGGAGTGCCTGGCGTGCTCTGGTCCATAGGGTCATGAAGAGTCGGACACGACTAAGCGACTAAACAACAAACAACAACAATCTATCATCTATCTATCTGCACACACACACACAAGGAACTATTTAAACTTCTTATTTAAAAATAACTTCAAGATGCCTCATGGGAAGCAATTCAGATGAAACGAAATGAAACACAATAAATAATTAACTTCCGAGCATTTGATGGGATGGTTACTTTTACAACTTTTTAAGTTCATTATTCCTGAGGCTCTGTCTACTGGGGTGGTGTGGTAATGACATTATGGGTGGAATTCGACATAGCACTAAGGAGATGGTTCCATTTCCATTTCTGCCTGTCTGATGGAATGATCTCCCCTTTCCTCTCCATGCTCACTGCTGTGGAAGTTCTCATGATCTCCAGAGTGGATTTGGAGGAGGCACAGGGTGCATGCAGGGGGAAGAGGAGGTGAAGTTCCATTGTGGTAGCCGGAGTCGTGCACTGACTTCCACTAGTGGAATGGGTTATTTAAATCAGGCGGTGTAGTGGTTAGGAGCGATAGATATGTAATCTGGGGAACCAGGTTTGTGTCTCCGCTCCTCCACATGCAGCTGCTGGGTGACCTTGGGCTAGACACACTTCTTTGAAGTCTCTCAGCCCCACCCACCTCACAGAGTGTTTGTTGTGGGGGAGGAAGGGAAAGGAGACTCCTTCGGGTAGTGATAAAGCTGGATATCAAATCCAAACTCCTCTTCTTCTTATATTTTTATATCACTATCTTGTTTTAGTTTTCGTATGTTTTAAATCTTCAAGATCCCTTGAGCCTTTTTTAGAAACAGGTGTTTAAGAAATTTAACTAAATCTTCCAACAGATACCTAAGACCGACTTTTGTCTGTTTATTTTTGGGTCAGAGAGGAGAAAGAATGAACTAGAAGCAATAAAAGCCCAACTTACCGAAGACTTTGAGGTGTATGGTGGCATCATGCTCGCCAGCTTTATTCTCAGCGATGCAGAGATACTCTGCCTCGTCGTTCTTCTCCACCTTGCGAATAGTCAGCTCTGAGCCGTCATAACTGAAGCCGTACTTTTCATCATCCTCACCTCTTTCTATTGATTCCCCATCCCTGAAGGATGCAAAGCACACGGACAGATGTAGTTATTTCAACTGCGGGGTTTATCAGTTGGGGCTGGCTTTCAAAAGTAAAATGAATGGAACTGAAGGAGGTTAAAGGAAAGCATCATGTTATTACTCAACCCATGCTCTTGGAGGGAGTTAATTTGGGTCAAAGCAAGACAACAACACTAAGCCTTTTGGGGCACCCCGGTGTTCCATAGCAACGGTGCCCTCTCAACTAAAACCTGCTTGCACAGTGCTAATGAACATGACCTGAGATTCTGCACATCTTACTTGGTCCAACTGATGGTTGGCTCTGGAAAGCCGTCTGCATCACACACGAGTTTGACTGACTGGCTGAGATTTGCCGTGGCATTCACAGTGCTCTGCTTGGAGCGAACAGTAGGAGGCACTGAAAGAAAGAGAAACAAAGAGCAAGAGATACACTTTTGATGAGCAGCAGATAGAGAGGCAGAGCAGTTAAAGAGGCCAAATGGACTCCAGAGAAGAGTCCTGTTCTTGGGTGTTGTCAGGGAACTGCCATCGGAGGAACCGGTGGCGGAAGGGCTCACGCAGGCTGGGAGAGACTCAGCAGCTGAAGAAGGAACCAGCAGGGGAAGAGGTGGGTCTCTGGTGGAGGGGCTCACGCAGGCTGGGAGAGACTCAGCAGCTGAAGCAGGAACCAGCAGGGGGAGAGGTGGATCTCTGAGGGAAAGCGAGCAGGAGGGAGGGCTCAGGGACACGTCCAGCGAGAACAGTGGGGAGGTATCTGAAGCTCCCATAGGGAGACCCACTCCTCGCCGGAAACTGTCACGCCGTGAGTCCAGAAGACGTGTTTCCGTTAAGGAGCTTTTATGCTGGAAACGATTCCGAAAGCAACCACTGTCGGAATCTGCAAGTGACTAGAGCAGCCATGTCTGAGGGGCTCTGTCACAGACAGAAGTTTGTGGGCTTGAACAAACTCTGAGGGACTACGATTTTACGCACAAGCAGCTCATCATCCCATCACAGGTGTCCTCCACACTCTTTGCCTCTCCACTATTTGGTGTTTGATTTAGTTGCATAATTACTAAAAAGAAGTCTTCTTGCAATATTCTAACAGAGTTTATGGGCAAGGAGGACTCTAATTGTCTCCAAAATGCCAAATTCTCAACTGATCAAAACTCTGCAATATGACAAATAAAAGCAAACACAAATGCAGAAAACATGTCCAGAAAGTGACATATCGGTGCTGTTTATTTAGCACCTACAAGCCATTTCACTGCTCAAATGCAGCCAACCTGTGACTTTGGGGCACTTCAAATATTGTTCAGTTCAGTTAATGCAACGTGCAACGCTAGAAACAAAACTTTTACCCTTCAACTTATATTCCCTGAAAAGGTTGGCTGTTAAAGGTTTTTAGTTTGAATTGTTCATGTTAGCAGTCCCAGTCCAAAGAAAAACCTTCATGTGCCATCACTTGTCATTTCTGCATGAGAATTTTGGACATGAAATGCCTCTGAATTCCTTGGTTGTGAGAAGTATCAACTTGGGAGAAAGTTATTGCACTTCTTCCTTCCCCCACCACATGCCAACAAAGCCTCTCTTCTAAAGCACATGTTTAGGAGCAAGGGAGATGGCAAAGTAGCAGCACATGTTTAAAATGGACAAGGTCCCAGGTTCACTCTGTAGTTAAAAGGATCAAGCAGCAGGTGATGGGAAAGAAGCTTCTCTACATGAGACCCTGTAGGGCCATTACCTTACAGAACAAACAATATTGGATCAAATGTCTGACTCAATGGAAGACAGCTTCCAATATTGAGAATATCTTTGGGAAGGACTATAGCTCAATGGTAAATGCTTTGTATGCAAAGGTCCCACATCCAATCCCCCACCTTATTCTATCTCAACCCCACAACACACACACACACACACACACACACACACACACACACACACACAAACACTTCAATACGGCCCCCAAAAGCCACTGCCAAGTCAATCTGGAGTCAAAACCTTGGTCAGTCCAAGAACCTATTCCTTCATGGGTGACCTTCTGGAGGTTGTGTACCAATGGTGCAAGGGACCAGAGGCAAAGTGGACAGAGCAACTGATATAACTCTTGCCTTTGGGCTACATTCCAGCAGCCACACATAAGTCAGAGATTTCTACACACCCAAAGCTGGGAAGGAAGAGGGACGATCATAGTTCAATGAGACATTGTAGCCAGGTGAAAGTGCTCGACCCTTAGAGTGTGGCCTGAGAAGAGCCCTGAGGGTCAGAAAGAGAGGCTTGGAGACTCCCACTGTGGCCCTGAGGCTCCTCTCTCCTGTTGTAGAGAATACTGGGAAGGCTGGGCGAGTAGCTTGGCGAGTATAAGGCAGGCAGCTTCCTATGTTCCTAACTCACCATTGACAATGACATGAATGTCTCTGAAATCAACCTCTCCACGAGCCAGGATCCTTCCTTCACACCGGTACATCCCCTCATCTGTTTTCTTTATTCCTCTGATCTGTAGGTAGTTGTTGGGCAGCACAACAAACCGAACTGCAAGAGAAAAATGGAACAGAAAGCTTGATGGTGACCACCTAGGATTCTTTTGTACAGCTATCCCTGATATGTTCATCTTGGACAATAAGCTTAATCTGAACAGCATTTCTCTCTCTCTCCTAGTTTCCATAATCAAGCTCACCAGGGCCTGGAAGAAGTTGGGTCCAACCAAACCAGCAATAAGAGCTGATAAACACAGGAAGCCCAGTTGCTGCAGCAAGGAGGTTTAGTAGGTGACGTAAAAATGTATCCTAAATCTAGTCCTGGGCTCTCAAGCTCCCCACCTCTTATGCACCTGCACTAAGCCCCACAAGGTCTGTTTGGCAGCCTCAGTGCTTCATTCTGCTTCCTGATGCCTGGTGATCCCTTTCATATTTCACAACAACTAGGTTCTGGCCCTGCAATAAAGATGTTCAAAGTTCTTTCCTCACCACCATCTTACCATCTTTTTTAAGAACAACATCTCTGCCCGTGTGCTTCCATATGACTGCGGGAGGCAGCGAGGAGACAACATCACACACAATGACCGCATCCTCTCCTTCTTTGAACTCTTGTGGACTGGGAGCATTCCTGAAAGTCAGCTTCTCTGGAAAGCAAGCAGAGAGAGTTAACCACGTCTGACCTCACACACCCAAGAGGCAGCGTGACACATACTAAGTACAGAAGCATAGAGTTGGAGGGGTCCTTGTAAGGCCATCCGGTCCAACCCCTGCTTCGTGCAGGAAAGCCAAAGCTGGAGTATCCACCCAACAGTCTGCCTGAAGTCCCAACAGAGGCACAGTACCCCACTGCACTTATCAGCCAATGCAATCCAGAAAAATAAGGTCAGCAGCAAAAGTTAAAATGTAAAGAACAGCAAAGCGAAGGCAGAAGCTGCTGCTCATGTCACCATCTTGGCTCTTCTGAGTGTGCTGAAGCCATTAGCATTGCAAGCAGAGGTGTGCCTAGGGTCCCTTGTGCCCTTGGCAAGGAGCTGTTTCGGCACCCGCAGCAAGGAGCAGTACTGGCACCCCCTGACTGGAAAAAAAAATCACTGTACAGCAGTAGCCACATTTTATGTGACCCAAGTACTCAGTGTCTGGAGTGAGAGCGAGGCGAGGAGGGAGGAAGAAAAAGTTCACATGCCTTCGTGTCGCAGTATGAGAAGGATGGGAAGCTTCTCCTTCGCTCTCACCATGACAGCAGTGCTGTGTCTCCTCACATATATACATCATATGCTCAATAGATTTTTGCAGGGGGCTGCACCCCTGGAGGGGGCTGGTTTCACCAACCCCTATGTACACCTCTGACTACAAGAGGCTCTGACAGTGCAGGTGGCTCTAGGAAACTCAAGCGAGACAAGGAAAAACAAAACCACACAGGGATCATTTGCTTGTTTTGCAGGGTTCAATAGGCTCTGATCACCAGATTGCAGTGAGCCATGCTGACTCTAGGATTTTAATTAGTTCATCAGTTGGCTGAAAATATCTATATCCTCCCTTTACCCACAAAGTGACCAGTCACAAGGAAAATACATAATGCTTAACAGAAGAACAATAAAACATGAGCCAAAAATATTTAGAACACAAAGAAGCCTAAGACAAGAACAGCATCTGGGGTCCCTTTGACATAGAACCCAGTGAGGCCCACTTCTTAAACTATGAGAGATGGGACAATAAAGGTTTTGGGGTGGGGCACCATTACTGGGGTGTCCTCAGTAGAAAGCCCTGGTAGCTGAAATGACACCTAGTCTGAAGGGCTGAAACTCATCAACATTCTTCCCCAAACTGGAAGACATTGGGATAAACAAATGTAAGCATACAATGTTCCTGACAGACATTGTAAAATCGCCATCCCACCTAACTCTCCCACCCTTTGAAAGCAAATAGGTCAGGTATCTTACGGAAAATCTTCACGTTGAGTGTGGCCTCCACATCACCTTCCTCACTGGAGACAACACATTTGTAAATGCCAGCATCGTCTATGTTGACATTGTAGATGGTGAGAGTAGATGAATCCTCCGTCCGCACCACTGAGATGTGCTGTTGGTTTGTCGTCAGCTTCTCACCGTTGGGGGCAAACCAGGAGATGTCTTTGGATTTGGCATCTCCAGTCACTAAATCAAAAAGGGTAAGATGTTCAAGGATAAAAACCATTGGATGTTCCCTCTTCCTTAGGAATCATTCAGACAACCCCCTAGAATCTGGGCAGGTGTGGGGCGGCCTCTTAGAATCACTGCTCTTGGGGCCCACCATACAGGTGATAAAGCTTTACTGAACACCAAGGAATAAAGTCATAGGTGGGTGAAGGTTCAAATTTGTGACGTATTAACACCCTGCTGTTCATGGGAGCCCTTGCACTGCAGATGATAGGCACTGTGATTGTAAGGATTTGCTATGCATTCATTTGCTTTCACACACTGACCGCTTGCAGCTCAGGTCCCAGGGAAAATTAGAAAAGCATTCACAAGGCTTAAAGTGGTGGTGGGGCGAGTTAGCTTTCTCACAGCAGTTCTAGAATTCCCCAAGAAAGGGCTTGAAATATATTAAAAAGAGGACACCGGAGATGTTTCCTAAACCCTTTGGGTGTCTGTCACCCGCAATATAGAAGGTGCCAGACTCTTTACAGTTAGTTTCAATTTATAACCAAAGGTCTAGACACAGATTACAATACACTGGAATCCAAGCGCACACAAAAAAGAAACTCTAGAATCTAGACAAGTAACAGAAGCTTTCTGAACATGTCCCACCAAAATGGAAGTCTCTGCGTACTCTCAGTACGCTTTTACACCCAACAGCCAAAATCATGTCTCAAGACAACTTCCTGAAGACTCTCCTTCATCTGTCCCAATTGTATGCACATTTAAAGGAAACAGCCCCCACTGTCTTCAGTGGGACTTGGATATGCATGGAATTGCTGGCTTATGTTAGAGGAAAGGGTGATTCCACCATTCTGTGGAAAATGCTTACAACATCTTTGGATCAGTAATCTTTGTGCAAAGCTGGGAGAATGAGAGCACACTCAAGGTGGTCTCCAAATTTGTTGGTAAAGGTAAAGGTAAAGGGACCCCTGACCATTAGGTCCAGTCGTGACCGACTCTGGGGTTGCGGCTCTCATCTCGCTTTATTGGCCGGCGTACAGCTTCCAGGTCATGTGGCCAGCATGACTAAGCCGCTTCTGGTGAACCAGAGCAGCGTACGGAAATGCCGTTTACCTTCCCGCTGGAGTGGTACCTATTTATCTGCTTGACCTTTAGCATGCTTTCGAACTGCTAGGTTGGCAGGAGCAGGGACCGAGCAACAGGAGCTCACCCCGTTGTGGGGATTCGAACCGCCGACCTTTCGATTGGCAAGTCCTAGGCTCTATGGTTTAACCCACAGCGCCACCCGCATCCGTGGAACAGTGTAAAGGGACCTTGTAATGGGATCTTAAGACAAGGGATTCTGCCTTTCCACAAGCAATATGCTGACTAACCAATAATGTTTCACCCCAAGCAGCTATGAACAGCCAAAGTGGGAAGTCATTACTCACCTTGACACAAGAAGAATTTGGACTCTCCAACAGGCACCTCCACTTTATTTGGAGCAATGTTCACCTGGAGAGAGACTGCAAAAAACAAGAAGAAGCAGATCAGAGAGAAATGCTATGATGTGACAGCATTTGAACTTAGCAAAATACAAATCTGCTGTAGATTACAAGAGCCTTATCAAACTAGTTGTACCTCTTTTGTCATGTAAAACCATAGGATGTTTGGTTATGCTTAAATTGCTCCACAGTGAAGGCTAGCTGTTCATGCCTATACCGGTATTTTAAGGGGCCATTAATATGGATTTACTGAGAAACTATTTTTGTCTCCAGTAGACCTATAGTTGAGAGGAAGGTTAGAATACACAGAATGTCACAGAAGTTAAGGAGCAATTGTCCTTCTGCAGGGATGCCAATACTTTGTAAAATTAGATACTGTATTTACTCGAATCTAATGCTCACCTTTCTTGGCCAAATTACAGTGCAACAATTTAGGTGCACATTAGATTTGATGGCACATTTACATTCGACAGCAAATACCTTTTTTGGGGTTTCAAGGTTCTGAAAATTGAGGTGTACATTAGATTCAATAGTGCATTAAACTCGAATAAATACAGTATAACCAGCTTATAACCTGGTTTGGAGCAACAGGAACAGTCTGATAGCATCTGGGGCTTGTTAGCAGCTCCATGTGTAGGGGTCGGTCCCCCCCCCCCCCCCGTGTATGTGTGTGCGCGTGTGCGCCTATGAGAAAATAACTGAGAGTCATGCCAACTATTCTGAATTGGCTCTACATAGGCAAGGAGAATTACATTGGATGGTCAGTTAGTCCCTTAACATTAGTCCATGAGCAAACTGCCTATTGAACTCCCCTCTCTCCAGTACACTTCCCCCTTGAAAGTCTTTGTACGCTCTTGTGACGGCACTGGAGGTGACTATCTCTCTTTTCCAATATGCTGGTTGCCCTTTTACTCTACTTTATTTCTATGTAATCTAATTTTGCTCATCCATATTACTTTAACATAATTCACTCCCAGACAGAATGGAAGAGCCACACGCAGTAATAGAATGTGAAACGTTTATTAGATTCAGTGTGGTGAGACCTAAATAGCCCAGGACCAAAGAGATGTGGTGTCTTCCTTCAATTTATTGTCCTGTCATCCACTCTTGTACACTGGGCAGTGCCCATCACCATGGGTGGGGTTTCAGCTATGGGGCACAAGAGCCCAGGCACACATGAGCAATTTGAATGCTGTAGTCTCGGAGCTGAGATTCAGAAGCAGCCATCCCAAAACAAAACACATATCTAGAAGGAAAATCGACTTCAATAGGTTTTGCTCACAGGTCTCTGTTACACTGTAGGGCTTTTGATTCTGCAGTATCCAACTAGGTTATAATCACAATGGACCACTGAAATGGACCCACAATGGACCTACTGAGTTAGGGCTCATTCCCACTTCTGTTTGCCCCATTGCTTCCCCCTGAGAAAACTCACAGTTTATTGCTGAATCGGAACAAACAACAATCTGGATTTCAGCAGATCGCCGTTTGGTCTGATTTAGCACTAAAGGGCAGGCTTTACCCGCGGGAGGGGGGAGAGAGAAGAAGTGGGGCAAAGGCAAAACCACTCAGACCTGTGCCTAGGTACAGGATAAGCAGAAGTGTGGACAAGCCCAAGTCATGTCTATTAACTTTGAAAGGTCTACTCAGGCTTACATGCACGGAGCTTTTGGCCAGCCTTCTCAAACATGCTTCCCTCCAGATGTTGTGTGGCTCCAACTCTCATCAGCCACAACAGCTGTCATGGCCAATGCAATGGTCAGGGATGATGTGATTTGGAATGCAACCAGAATGGAAAGGGCTGTTTCAGGGGTTCATCTTCTGACCCAATTCTTGCCTTCCATTGTATGGGGGTTCCCTGGCCCTCAAACCACTCGTGAGTGAAATTTAAAGCTGAAAGATTCCAGAACAACTGGAGGAGACATCAGCTGGTTCTATGCCAAACTCAAGTTGGCCCTTGGATTTGTCTCAGACGTCTGCCCTGCAATGCTGGGATTCATCAGAGCACACCTTCCTCTGTGCCTTGCTAGCTGGGGATCTTTTTGTTCCATACCATAAATGCCTCTCCATCACAACTACACATTCTCTCTTGGAATCTGTGAGCATTGTGGTCTTTCGTGATAAGTAATGAGCCATTAGGGAAGGCATAATTGGATGCTGGCTCACTTCCACGGACAAGCTTGCCGGAGCTTCCTGGCCTAACAAGTCCAGGTCAGAAAAGGATTTCAAGAGGTTTGACCTAATGTGTGCAATTTCCAAATTGCAGCCATTAGTTGGAGAGAAAACAATCACCATAATAGAACAACTGCTCAGCCCAGCATAGCCAAAACATTCCTCCATACCTCTACTCCTGCAAATGCTTAATTTGTTAAAACTCTTTAGTGGTCCAGCACTACAAAACTGGCTTCCTTTCAGGGGTGGCTGGACCACAAAGCTGTTTGGTGCATGTGCCTATCTGCCCCCACATAGAGAATTTTAAAACCACAATGATCCTGCGGAAAGGAATCAGTCTCCTTAAGATAGCAGCAGCAGTATTCTTCCTTGGCAGCACACAAGGACAGTGGAGACTTGTTCACACATCCTGTTGTCCCACTGTTGTCTCCCCACCCAAACCCAAGAAAACTGTCAGAGCTCAATCAGAGCAAACAGCCATTTAGATTTTCTCAAGATTGACATTTGCTCTGATTTAGCATTAAAGAGTGGGTTTCCCCTGGGAAAGGAGCAGGGCAAGAGAAAGAACACTACGACCTGTGCTTTCCTGGCACTGGACAATCAGAAGTGTGGATGAACCCTCTGTTACTAAATATTTTAATGTGAGCCCATCTAATTTGCATTTCCCAAGCCCAGGTTAGAGAATGTGTGAGCTGAAATGCAGCTGCCATGTGAAACTCACTCTTCCCTGCACTTCTCCAGTCAAAAAGTGCACATATCAGGGAAAAGTGTGGACCGAAATGTGGATATTTGAAAGGGGGGGAAAGGAATGCACAAAAATGCATAGTAGGCAAAATTGCTACAAAATTGCCTACTTTATAGTAGGCAAAATTGCATACAAAAATATGTCATCAGAACAAATGTGTGCAAAAATGCATACACTGGCATTTTAAAAATGGAAACCTGCTTGAATTTTGCCTGTTGTCTATGTGGTGGTTCTTTCAGCACTAAGTGAAGACATCTTCTTCTTTTCCTCAGGCTTTTCAGGTTTTTCTTTTTGGTGTTTCAGTGATCTTTTGTACTGTCACTGTTTTTCATTTTATTCCACTATTGCTTTTATTTTGTTCTACATTTTATGTTTTACATCCAATTTTTACAACTTAATGGCTTTAAATTTTTACTTCAGTCTCATAGCCACAGGCAAGAAGGAACTGAGTGCAGGCAAGGGAGTGGGCTGGTGGATAAAGGCCAGAGTGCCTTCCACACTCCATTGTACCCAGTGCAGAAATGTAGCAGGCTGCTATAGGGGGAAAAACAGGACTTCTCTGCCCCCTGCTTCTTCTAGCCCCAGCAGGCTACTACGGGGAAAGGCAGACTAGTAACTTTTGTTAGCTTCAAGGCTCTTTTATTTGTGGCCAGAGAACTTGCAACTGTGAGATATATAAATATTCCAAACCAGCAGACAACCAGAGCCCCGCTGACGGAGGTCACACAGAGGTTAAGGTGTGCAAACCGCATCCGGAACATTACCCTTGCAAAAGGGCCATACCTTGCCTGCCTTTTTTTTTTTTAATGCATAAAATTTAAGACATTGCCTTCCTGCTTTCTTTTTAGGCTGATGAATCTTTGATGTGTCTTATTGATTGTCAGCTTACGTTTTCTAATTTAGGCTGTAAGCCATCATGGCTCCCCCCCCCCCCAAAAAAAGGCTAAAATAACTTTGAAAGGTCCCAGGTTCAATTCCTGGCATCTCTACTTAAAGAAGGTCTCCAGTAGCTTGGTTCTCTCCAAAACCAACATTGCGCCAGGGCTGAGGATTGTCTCATTCAGAGATGTAATTGCTGCTTCAACATCCAATGTTGTTGCAGGGCTGGTATTGATTGCACGAGTCTACATTATGCCACTCTTGATATTGAAAGGTACATACCAGCCCAATGGTCCCAGTCTAGATCAACCTTCTCCAAACTGGAACCTGCAAGTTTTTGTTGGACTACTACTCCAAATATCCCTGACAACTGGCCATAGATTGTAGCCTACCTTCCCAGAGGCCAATCAGATGCTTCCAAGCAGGATATGAGAGTAGCACCTGTCCCTTACCCCAAGTCTCTGAATCTGGAGGTTCTATTCACCTGCTGATAGCCCAGCTATCCTCCACAAATTTGTCTAATATTTTCCCAAAGCCATGTAAATTATTGTGGCAAGGAGTTCCATAAGGTAACTATAGCTACTTTCTTTTGCCTTTCCTAATCCTTTTTGGGTTTCTTCTGCTAAAAAAAAGGGGGAGGTGTGGGGACAGAGTTGGGATGCACCACCTAAAATTCAAATGGTTTTTCTTCAAAGTGCTGACAAGAAGAAACCTGTTTCCTTTACACTTGATTTACTTTCTCCCACATCAAGACGGACATTGTTTGCTCCTATAAATAAGCCTCTGCTGACAGTCACTGAGCCAGCCTTTAAAATTTTCAATGTCTTGTTTGAAAGATGCTGCTAAAGGACAACAGGTTGACAATGGGACTGATTGCACAGCTGGATCAACTGAGGGGAGGGGAGAGAACAAGGGGGTGTGATTTGGTGGGGCTTTGGCCCATGTTTCTGGAGAGAAAGGAAGTAGCGAGACTTGGATACCAACAGGATGGGAAAATGCTGGGTATCAGCTGTTCAGATGGGCAAATTCTGAGCTTTCAAATCTTGGGGCCTCCAAAATACTGGAATTTAGTTGTTACAAGAACTGTCAACGGATTTAATATAGATTAATAATAACAACAACAACAACAACAACAACAATAACAAATACTACTACTACTAACAAAAGGAGATAGTCTTTTTTGAAGTGTGGCACCCTAGATGTCTTCATAATCAAAAGCTACCACCCACAGGGATAAATATTGAGGTAAATGTAATTTGCCACAAACAGCTGCCACACATACGGTTTTTCCCTTGTGTGGTAATACTGGCTAGAACATTCCCATGTTTTGTTCTGCTTTCCCCTGCATCGGCTGGTGGCAGCAGCGAGTGGAATGAATACAGAATATTGTGGTGTAAGGGAAGTCAAGCACTATGGAAGGAGGAGGTAGACACACCTTATCTGTTTTTGACAGAAGCCACGAGCTTATCATAATCTCCAGTTAGAAGGAAAGGGCATGTTAAATATCTTCAATGATGAAGCCATTTAGGGGGTGAAGGAAGGCAAGTCTAAACAAACTGGGCCTAAGGAGTGAGAATATAAAAGTAGCTTATAGCAAAGGCTTATCCATACTTCACCTTGTCCTGCTGCTTCCCTCCACCCCAAAGGGAAAACCGGTCTTTATTGCTCAATCAGAACAAGCAGCATGGGGTTTTCTGTAGGCTGCTGTTTGTTCTAGTTTAAAGCTAAGTGGGTGTTCCCTGGGAAAGGAGCAGAGCAAGGGGGAGACCACACAGACCCTGTGTTTTCTAGGCAAGGACAAGGGGAAGTATGGATGAGGTCCAAGTCAGTCCACTGGTCTATGTAGTCCAATTCTGTATATTCTGACTGGCACCAACTCTGCAGGGTTCTAAACAGGGGTCTTTCCCAAGGTTAGCTGTAGAATCCTTTTAACCGGAGACGCTGCAGACTGAAACTGTGAATATGTGTGTATAGTCTACTTATTTTATTTCCTTAATTAGAACCTTTGCATGCCAACCCTCACACCATTTAGGGTTATAGGGCAGCGAACAACCAAATTCTATGGCAGACAGGTACTCTTGTTCCTAGACTTGCCAGGACCCATTTCGAAGGTGTCAGTGGCAAGCTGATGCCAGGATAGTTGCCAACTGGCCGAGAGTCGGGAATTTAAATCCTGACAAAAAGAGCCAGCACTCTCAGGAAATGTTATTTAGTTTTCTCCCCAACCCTGGCTATAAAATTGTACAATCCGCCTCACTGCTCCTTATCATAATAGCGGTTATACAAGAGACACTGCTTATAGCAGTCTTTCCTAACCTAGTGCCCCCTATGGGGGCTGGTGGTGGGCTGATGCAAGTTGTAGTCCAAAGCAGCTGGCGGGCACTATGGCTGGCTTACAGAATACAAAAGATGATCCTTCAGCCTCAGTTCCAGGTCTGGGGGGAATGGGTAATATACGAGGATAGGAAGCATTCTCCAACTGGGAGCAGCATGCACAGCACATCAGAAACAACAGCCTGGAAGCAAGCCCCGTCTGATCTGTCCACTGAACCCATCCATTTGCGATAAACTCCCTGTCATTTAAGGCATTAAGCTCCCATAAGGCCACTTGGCAGGCCTTCCCCATTCTTCTTCCAATCACATTTGTCCAAGCTTTGCTACCCATATTAATTCATTAGAGATTCAATTTCCCAATTCATAAAATCAGCCTTACATTTGGAAAGCGTCTCCTGGGGAAATGGATGGCTTTTGCTATCTGAAGTGACTCAGCTGTGGCGTGCCACGGAAAGGGCCTTGCGCCGTCTCCTGACAGCATAGCAGCAGTCAAAGGCAATCCATTGCTCAAATTCATTGCCTGGCCCAATCTCACAGTCTACATTGCGAGGCAATAAATAAATAAATAAATAAATAAATAAATAAATAAATAAATAAATAAATAAATAAATAAAGTAAGTGGATGGGAACCGGAGGCAAGGACTCTCGCAGCAGCCTAGTATCGCAGAGGGCAATTCAGAGGGCAAGGAAACTCATCAGCACTAGTGCAAGGCTACTGGTGTGGCAAGTAACATCACCTGGTCACAGGCTGCTGGCTTCAAACCAGGAATCCCCCCCCCATTTACCGTATTGGCCTGAATATAAGCCGCACATGCATATAAGCCGCACCTTTAAAATTGATGGAGGGGGGAGAATTTTGTTTAAAAATACCCGAATATAAGCCACTCCATTCCTCGCTGCTCCGCTCCTGGCTGTATACTGGGGGGAGGGGGCGTGCTGTGTTGCTGGCGGCCGTTCCCCTTCCGAGCCTTGGGGGAGAGGGCACCGGGCAGGCGTCGCTTTGCCACGCTCCTGGTGCTGTTTGCCCCGCGTGCCTGGCTGCATACCATAAGGTCACGAATATAAGCCACACTTTAACTTTTCACAGTTGGAATCTGGGCAAAAAGTGAGGCTTATATTCAGGCCAATACGGTACTTTTTAAATCTGCAACTGAATTAGTAGAGGAGGCACCCAGGACTTCTCTTGATTGAGTTCCCCATAGCCCTTCAAATCAGCTGATTTTCCCATCTGCAGAGTCGCACACTAGGAGTCCTACTTGGAGAGGCAGAGGGGGGCAGGCAGAGGAGACAAACGGAGCCATTCTTTCCCACAAGGCTTGCACGTGAGAATTTACCCACTGGATTGCACCCTGCACTAATCAGCCTGTGTCAACTGGACTTTCTGCCTCAAGCGCCAAAATACTTTGAGTCAGCAAGTATGTTTGCAGTCCCCAAGCATTCACTGTCACAAACTAAGCAGAATTTCCCAGCACCGTTTGAGTAGCTGTGAAACCATTATTCACTTCCAAATGACCTGCCTGCTTTCCTTCTTTTAATGTTTTCCCCTGCTGTTTGACTGAACGGTGCTGCATCCAGGAACATCTCCCATTGCGACAACCTGGTGGGTACATTTCACTCACATAGAATCATAGAGTTGGAAGAGACCACAAGGGCCATCGAGTCCAACCCCCTGCCAAGCAGGAAACACCATCAGAGCACTCCTGACATATGGTTGTCAAACCTCTGCTTAAAGACCTCCAAAGAAGGAGACTCCACCACACTCCTTGGCAGCAAATTCCACTGCCGAACAGCTCTTACTGTCAGGAAGTTCTTCCTAATGTTTAGGTGGAATCTTCTTTCTTGTAGTTTGGATCCATTGCTCCGTGTCCGCTTCTCTGGAGCAGCAGAAAACAACCTTTCTCCCTCCTCTATGTGACTTCCTTTTATATATTTGAACATGGCTATCATATCACCCCTTAACCTCCTCTTCTCCAGGCTAAACATGCCCAGCTCCCTTAGCCGTTCCTCATAAGGCATCGTTTCCAGACCTTTGACCATTTTGGTTGCCCTCCTCTGGACACGTTCCAGTTTGTCAGTGTCCTTCTTGAACTGTGGTGCCCAGAACTGGACACAGTACTCCAGGTGAGGTCTGACCAGAGCAGAATACAGTGGCACTATTACTTCCCTTGATCTAGATGCTATACTCCTATTGATGCAGCCCAGAATTGCATTGGCTTTTTTAGCTGCCGCATCACACTGTTGGCTCATGTCAAGTTTGTGGTCAACCAAGACTCCTAGATCTTTTTCACATGTACTGCTCTCAAGCCAGGTGTCCCCCATCTTGTATTTGTGCCTCTCATTTTTTTTTGCCCAAGTGCAATACTTTACATTTCTCCCTGTTAAAGTTCATCTTGTTTGTTTTGACCCAGTTCTCTAATCTGTCAAGGTCGTTTTGAAGTGTGATCCTGTCCTCTGGGGTGTTAGCCACCCCTCCCAGTTTGGTGTCATCTGCAAATTTGATCAGGATGCCCTTGAGTCCATCATCCAAGTCGTTGATAAAGATGTTGAATAAGACCAGGCCCAAGACAGAACCCTGTGGCACCCCATGATGGTCACTACATCACACGGACGGATAAAAAGGAAGATTCCTCCCCAGTCCCTTTTCAGGTGAGATTGGCTAATGAGAATGGGGACCCTCTTGTGTGCAGTTGGATCAGTTCTCTGGAGCTCCTCCTCTGCAGGCGCTTGAGTTCAGTGACAAAGCACACGCTTTGCATGCAGAAGGTTCAAGTTTCAGTCCTTGCCATCTTTAGTTAAAAGGATCTCAAAAGAGAGGTGGTTGGGTAAGACTGACAGAAAAGCAAGTAGATGAAACTGTGGGCTGTCTCATCTCTCAGCAGCAAATTTAAAGCTAAAGAGGAACCCCTGGGCTGCAATCTAGGAATCCAACTGCCATGTAGGTAGGAATGGAATGCCAAGTTGCCTGCAAAGAAGAAGTGGCAATGCAGCAGCTGCATGCTGTCCAACTTTTTCAAGCCCTAAACCAGGATGTGTGTCTTCTGGGACACACTCCTGAGTGAGTCATGAGACTTGCGCCTCACTCCTGCTCCCCCCAATGTGCTTTTTGGGTGCTGTGCAAGATTGTGGTCCCTCCCTCCAAAAAAGCACCTTTTCAGGGCGAGAGCACAGCATGAGAGCATGCAAAAGTGCAGCACCCAAAATGGCTGCCGAGATCTCGCCAAAAACACAAGATGTCCCATTTTTTCCCCAGGGCACTTGGAAGATATGGAGTTGTTCTTAATAGATATCCATGGGACGCAGGCTGAGTGCTCCTTTCATAAGGAAATGGAAGAAGCAGTCACACTGCATCAAACAACAACATGCATCCCAACCATGGTCGCACCTGCTGGCCTGCGACAAAATTAACTATTGTCAAGACAAACCCAAACAAAAACATTTCATAAAATGGGAAATGTAAGTAAATATTTGCAAAAACTGTCTGATTCCCAGCATAAGTTCCAACATGAAGAATGAAGACTCCTCTCAATGCAGAGTCCTGAACCAAAAATTCCAAAAACCCTGCTCTCTACAGAATGCCACCCGCTCCCATCCCTGCTTGTTTAAATAGCAACCATTAATCTCTTGCTCAAAGCTAATTCTGTGTCTCATCCTCTTCCCAGGGGAGAACGGCTAAGTGCAGTTCTTCTGTTTCCTTTTAAATATTTGCTAATGCAGCCTCTTAGCACACGCATACACGGGGAAGAAAAGATCGCCCACAGAAGTCAAAGCATAAGGAAACAAAGCACTGCATTTGAAACAAAAGTGCGGAAGCTTGTGGCAGATTCTGTGAATCTTGCGGATGACATTGGTTCATCGGTATGGAAAGAAGCACACCCACTGGATCATTCCAGTTGAATAACTGCATTTCCAGGGACCATTGGTTGGAATTCAAAATGGCTGCTTCCTGCATTAGAAATCACATTTACTATATTTGCCAGTTAAGCTGTAAAAACTAAACAAAAAACCCACCAAGCTTTTCATAGGGAAATATTACTAGGTGTTTCTGGATGCTTTTGGCTGAAATTTTGCTGTTACTTTTCTCAGCTTCTCTGCAGATAACCTCCAAATTGTGTTATGTTTCTGATCTTTTATTTGCAGGGGAGGAATCTATTTTTAATCCAATTTTGATACAGTCTTACAAGTTCTGGGAAGAAAGATATTCTGGAAATGATCCACCAGGATCTCCCCCCCCCCCCCCAAATCATCACATATTTCTAACACCTCAGACTGGCAATCACATACATGTAAATCAACAAGGACTCTATAGCAAGCAACAAAACTATTTTCAGGACAAATCACATTTATGCACCTTGCTGGAGCTGCTGAACCATTTTTGATACAACATTGACCACCAGGAGTTATTGGCATATATTTGTTCCTATTAAAACAAGTGCTATAGCAGTCCTATAAAAGTTGCAGAGAAGGGAAGCTAGGTGAGGTAGAGGGTAATGCATTGCTCATGAATGGCTATATCTGCACTGCAGCTTAAGGCTGCAATACTTGCATACTTGCCCCACAGTTCAAGAACCACAGAATATACTGGAGCTTACTTCTGACTAAACGTGCACAAGAATACAGTGAAACCTCGGTTGTCGAACACTTCAAAAGTCAATTGTTTCGGCTTTCGAATGCCGGCAACCTGGAAGTGAATGCTTCCATTTTCGAACGCGCCTTGGAAGTCAAACAGCTTCTGAGGCGCGTTTCTCCATTTTCTCCATTGTAATTGCCAACCGGCAATTGCGCCTCAGTTATTGAATGTTTTGGAAGTTGAACAGTCTTCTGGAACGGATTATGTTCGACAACCGAGGTTCCACTGTATAAGAAGAGCCCTGCTGGATCAGACACAAAGGCCATCAAATTTCCCATAGTGGCCAACCAGATTCCTATACAGTGGTACCTTGGTTCTTGAATGGCTTCGCTCCTGAACAAATTGGCTCCCGAATGCTGCAAACTCAGAAGTGTTTCGTTTGCAAATGTTTTTCAGAAGCCAAACATCTGGTGTGGCTTCTGCTTGAGCGAAGGAAGCTCCTGCAGCCAATCGGAAGCCACGCCTTAGTCTTCAAACGGTTTTGGGAGTCGGACGGACTCGTGGAACGGATTAACTTCAAGAACCAAGGTACCACTGTAGAAAGCTTACAAGGAGTGTTTGCTCTCTTCCAGTGACTCATATGCAGAGACATTAATAAATAGATTGTAAACAGCCTGGAAATATTTGACACTAGGACATGGGGAAGGCCTTTTCTGTAGCTGTGCCTATCTTGCAGAATTCCTTACATCTCAGGAGATTGTTAGGCCCACTTTAAAATAATCTTTATCTGCTTCAACTAGCTCAGGTTTAATTGTTGTCATTGTTTCTGTCCTATTATTTTACTTGCATTGGGGGGAGGGAATGTAAAAACATTGTAAAATAATTGTAAAAACAATCGTTTTTAATACAATTCAATTGTGAACTTTAAATTGCTGTGGGCCACTCTCAGTGTGGTGGTTAAGGACAGGAGAAAGTGTGGATAAGCCCTTAGACTAAGGCAAACATGGGGAATGTGGCTGATATGTGTCATAGAGATGAGGATCAGGTTTGTTTTACCAAACTCTTCAATATAGATGGAAAGGTGCCTAGATTAAGTGGCCATAGAGCCACTCATTTTCCCTTTAGAGAGGTAAAAGTCACATGTATTTTCTGGAACCCTCGGCAAAATTTGTCAGGGGGAAATGACCAATTGAAGAAAAAAGAAGCAGGCATAAGCCATCTTACATTTCTAGGGCAGACATATCCTCCAAGTTACAAGCCATGAAAGTTGTTTGCCAACTGAAAAACAGCATAACTTTCAATCAAACAAAACCAGGAGGAAAATCACCCACAGCCAGCATTGTGCCATCAGCTCAGCATTTACTGTGGCCCCTTGCACACATCACAAAAACAAGATCCAAAAAAAGTCAAAGTCATTATGTTGAGGGGGGCAGGCGGGCAGTTTTGACATGGCTAAAACTCTTCATCGTCTCTAGGCAATTATTAGACCGGAACACTGGGCTGGGCACTCGCCATCTGCTTGACTGTTTTCTGCACAAAGCCAGAGACAGTAATCAGTGGGCAAAATTTTATCCCCCGCTGGTGGACACAATTGCAGCAAGAGCAGCCCTTTCCTCGCCTAGGAAAACAGCAAGCCAAACGAAGCAGAGGCAATTTTCAAGGCGCTCTCCTTGTCCAGGGACACACAATTGCCTTTGTCATAAAGAGACACAATTCGGCTCTCGGTATGACAGCTACCTTAGCCGACCCTGTATGCTGCGGCAGTCTAGTGTCTAGACAAATGCACGGGTGTGTGTCCTTATTTAAGAACTGGAGATCGTTAAGTGATGCAGATCTTCCTGCATCCCTTATCTTGGGTCCCAGAGAGCGATTTAATCATGCAGTGTCCCAGATATGTAAAGAAGGATAAAAGAATACTTCTATCTCCCCCCGCGTAAGAATCGGAAGAAAGCATTTTGCATATTAAATAACCTCCTCTGCCCAAGCTTCCTAATCCATCTAATCCCCACCCCCATCCCGGACGTGAAAGGGCAAGGAGGACGAATTAATGGGTTTGTATCAAAACAAAATCGGAGCTAAACCAGGGAACCACGGAGCCTTGTTCATTTCCATTTCCTCATTAACAGCATCAGGTCTCCAGGCTTAGCGGGGCCAGGCTGCCTCCATACAAGAGGCTTAAACTCTCAAGCCATTTAAAAAATGATCACTCCAAAAGGTAATCCTTCGACAAAATGCAACAGGGCACCGGAGATGCTGCCAAATGACCCAGTGACCCAGCTAAAGACAGGAGCCCCCCCCCCAAATAGCCTTCAACCTAGTTCTTGCCAAGGTGAGTCGACCTGTTTCTGGGCTGTACCATGTCAGGCTGCGGGGAGGGGGGGAACATCTGGTGAACACCAAGACAACTAGATATCAAAGAAAAGGATTTTGCCTTAGCCCTCTCATTGGCATACCAGCTTTCTTGGAGCAGGGAAACCTAGCTATGCATGTAGCGGTGCAAACCAGATTTCAGTGAGAACCAAGCCTCATTTAGTGGGGTCCACATTCAGACCCATTTTGAAAGCTCAAGGTGGAGCTGCAGTGACTTTTTAAACATGAAATTGAATTCTACAAGCAGAACTCTAATAATACAGTGGTACCTCAGGTTACAGACTCCGCTAACCCAGAAATATTACCTCGGGTTAAGAACTTTGCTTCAGGATGAGAACAGAAATCCGGCGGCGCAGCAGCAGCAGAAGGCCCCACTAGCTAAAGTGTTGCTTCAGGTTAAGAACAGTTTCAGGTTAAGAACGGACCTCCGGAACGAATTAAGTACGTAACCAGAGGTACCACTGTATCCTACTTCCAGGACTCAGTGATTCTACAGGGTTGGGGGGGGGGGCGTTGGGGGTGCTAAAGCTATGGAGTGGTGAAACAGGTGGTTGACACAATCATTCTTAATAGTCCTCTCTGCCGTTTTGGAGCCCAAGGAGCAATTTGGTATTCTGGGGAGCTCTGGGCTATGAAACAGGCCAGGTCCTCTAATAGCTGGCCAGCAGAGTTATTCCTGATAGTCCAGAGGTTACTGACTCCTAATGTGGGGAAAGGAACTTCTGGAGCACTCGAATATCTGCTGCAACCAACTGGCTACACATTGTGGGAATGAAGTTGCATGACTCTGGTGTGATCTTGATTCTGCAATTTTATTATATTTTTTTATTTTTTGCAGCTCTATCTGAAGGACTCAGTGTCATTAAGATGTTTTATGGGATTTTGATTTACCTTATATAATCAGCACCCCCAACCCCTGTCCTCCCTGGTTATTAAATCTAACAGAGGAGGGCTGAATGTTTGGGTCCAGAGTGTAGCTAACCCTTCACTGTGCAAGGAGGTGGTCCCTGCTACATTGAAACAGGCAGTAGTGAGACCACTCCCAAAGAAACCATCTCTGGACCCTCTGGACTGAAACAACTATCAGCCATTTGCCCATACACCCTTTGGGGGGAAGGTGGTGGAGAGGACCTTAGTCGGGCAGCAGCTAGCATTATTCCCCATCCCTTGTTTACCATACCCTACCAAAGCCCAAGTACTTCCAGCTCAAATACAGTAGAGGCATATTGTCCTACTGACTGCACCTGCCTCCATCTCCCTCCTCTTCCTTTGTTGTCTTTATCCATTACAAGCTCCTTGGGGTAGCAACTGATCCTCTTATACTTAGCGAAACACAGTGTACATTTAAGGTGTTATATAACAGACTGAAAGATCTAAAGTAAAATCTATACTTCCATTTTACTCACGGAAGATCCCAGGTTCAGTTCCCAGCATCTCCAGGTAAAAGCATATCAGAAAACTAGGCTAGGAAACAGAGATGACTAAGGAATTTGAACTTTGTGAATTCTTACACAAACTGACCCATCCTGGACCTAATAAATTATAGATCAAAACTTAGTCATCTACTGGTTTTCTCTTTTTCTCAAATGTTTCGATGCATTTTCAAGCAGAAAAATAAATTTAGAAATGCTTATTTCGATAGAAAACGTGCTTAGAGAAGCTATTTTAATTGTGAATTTTCTTCAAATTGCAGATTTATGCAGAAATGAAGCCTTTTGGGTGAACATAGGCAAAAATGATATTGACTGGAAGTAGACTGATTCTGTTATCACTTCTATGAACTATGACCCACCTGAGTAGGCAATAGAAACCAAGACAGGTAGAACCTGCACTGCATACGCGAATGGGGGTCTTTCTAGCCTCTTTCAAGTTTGAAGTTCTGCCAAGCTATGCGAATGAAAAACAAATCCCTAAGCAAACCTTTGTTCACAATGGACCAGGCTCAACAAATCAAAAGGGTGAACTCAGTAAGCCCATTTCTTACTAAGAAAGAGCTTCATGTTATCTTTTCTTCCTCCAGAAATAATACCTGCTCAGCTTTGCTAAATCTACCTAAGAGTGAAACCTTTATTCTGCTGGAAGTCAAATATGAAACTGACAATGTCTTGTACCTGATGACCAGAAATAAAACAACTGTTGGAAAGTAAGGGGAAAGTGGAAATGTCCTTTGAAGACCCTACTGTCCATTTCAAAAAGTCACATAATTCTTACTCGGAAAAATCAGCCTGCTACCATTTCAACACAATAACCTTTCCCAAACAGCAAATGTCATAATTTATTTCTCCTTTTGATTCATACTTCTACTATCAAGGCACTCACTTTTATATTGCATAGTGCAGTGGTCCATGAATTCTAACATTAAACCACTCTGAACATTTTCTCTCCCATACGTGTGTCTCCCTCTCCAAATTTCTTTCTTTTCTTTTCTTTTCTTTTTTTTTTTTTTTTGGAGAGGAATATATATTTCCATGACATAGTCTTCTCTGTTTTGCTTAGAAAACTTTTGCTTTCTCCATAAAAGGTTAGTAACAGGAATGGATTAGTACTATAGTATTAGGTCACGGATGTGACCCTTTGAGCAAGCTGTATCTCATTATGCTTTTATAATGTGGAAGGATCAGTAGAGTCTATAGATTGATTTGAAGCTTGTCAGTGCAGGAGAGAAACATGTGAGGATGGCCCACGCTACATTTGGCATAAAAAGAATACAAACTGGTTTATTTTGAACGAGTGAAATATTTGACGAGACATGTTGATATGCACTGTGTGCTTTTCTTCCATAGGATTGCAACTCATGAGCTGGGGTGGCTTTTCCACATTCCAAGTACCCAACCCAACTGGTAACCAATACCACCCACACAGAAAAATGATAGG
Source organism: Podarcis muralis (assembly GCF_964188315.1). Classification (NCBI taxonomy): domain Eukaryota; kingdom Metazoa; phylum Chordata; class Lepidosauria; order Squamata; family Lacertidae; genus Podarcis; species Podarcis muralis. Next base: position 19,421,608 of record NC_135669.1, read on the forward strand.
GGCTTTTTCTTGTGCCCCAGGTCAAACCCCAGCATCTCCAGGCAGGGCTGGGAACACCCCATGCCTGAAACCATGGCAAGGAGGTGCTGCTTTCACCACCAGTATGATGTCAATAGCAGGGGCAGGGGGAGATGTGTGTGTGTGTTGGGGGCCCATTGTTGGCACAGTGCCAATTCCCACCTGCGGAGACCCAGGAGTGGTCAGTGTCGTAAAGCCACTTCCAATATCAGGAGGAGGTGGTGTTGCGGGCTTCACACCCCCAACACACGCGCGGAGGCTGGTTTCCAGCCCCCGCGCGATCAGGGGAATCCTCGGGCCGTGTCATCCCCTGAGCCAGCCAATCGGCTGGCGAAGGGTGTGTGGCTTGCCTCATTTAAGGCAAGCGTGGCCCCGGGATCTCCCTCTTTGGTCTGCGCAGCTGTTGTTGTTTCCCGCCCGCCCTTTAAGGTTCCCCTTCTGACCTTGCTATGGACCTCGGTTGGTCACCATTAAGAGGGGCCTGGTAGGATTTTTTTCCACTTGGCAAATTGGCACCGGCCATTTGGTTTTTCGCCTACCTCATAGCAAATCGTCACAACTTCTTTGGTTTTGGCGGTTAGGCATTGGTAGGGGTATTGTTATGTAGATGTGTTGGGGGGGAAGAGCACCATCATCTCCCCCAAATATTGAAGGGTAGTCCGGTAAAGGATTCCGGGGGGCATGGCCTCATCCGAAGCCTATGGAGGTCATGGCCTAAAGCGCGCCCCCGAGTGGTAACCTCGGGGGAGTCCCTAGTTGATGTGCATCAGCAGGGTTCCCCCTGCTGGTGTTAACCCTTCCCGGTCTTCAAGCAAACAGGCTGAAGCCAGATAGTCGGATAGGACCAATGCCTAAGCCAATACCACTCTTTACCTGTAACCAATAAAGTTGTGGCCAGTTTTAGCCCATTAACCTAAAACAATGGTGTCATGTGTCTTTATTTCTACTGGGGGGAGGCAGGAACTCGCCATGCAATGCATAAAGTCAGCAACATCCAGCAGTTTCACAGAATCCCACAGTTCTGGAGCACAAACATATACTCCCATCATATAACACCACAAACTCAAGCAATAATTCAGTGTGGATTCATTCTCTCTCTTACAACTTGAAAACATATCTGTGACTATTCATTTTTGCTGAATGTATAAGGGTGGGAAGACATTCAGCCCACAGCCACTCCTGGCCCATTCAACCTTCAATCCATTAGAAATGACCATCCCGTTGAAAAAGCATGTGTTGTTAGATGTTCACATCACACACACACGCAATACTGTCATTTTTCATTTGCAGGAAGCTTCCACCTGAAAGAACCCCCTTGCAACTTCCCCCACTCTAAAAGCTGAGCCCCTCTGCAGCACGTGAGCCAAACCTGGGTGGGGAAAGTCAGCCATTCATTTGCAAGGCAGCCGCTTTACCTTGAATTATTAATGCTAACCTACGCCAGCAATTTTCCACCAGAGAGAGCTCAGCCTTAATTGTTATACCAATAAAGCCAGGTTGAAACGGTCTACCGGTACGGCGTCCTGGGTAAACAGGTTTGCCTGAGAGGCGCCTGGCGGTCTATAAACAATCTCCCCCACTGCTGAAATGCTGTTTGGCATGAGAGTTCTCATTAAAATACCCCTACCTTGGATTTCAATCATCAGCTAATTATTATTAATTCCCCCTCTCCTATCTGTATGTTTTTCAAGAGAGGCCCTCTCTCTTGCTTCAGCGAGGAAAACTTCCATGTCCACATGATGCAAAAGCCCCTTTTAGCAACAAATGACAATAGTTTAGAAAAGCTATTTCTTCTATGCACACAAATGCTCCTTTCCAATGCAAGCCCAACAGGATTTGCACAAGAGAACAAGCTCCCATAAATTTCTATGTGGGGTTGTGGTTTCTTTTCTTAAGGGGGGGGGGAGAATGCAACAGATTGGACACAACATTATGCATGTTCCTACTTCAGTACCCCCTTACCAAAGGAAGGACACAATAGAGGTTTCTAAAATTATCCGTGGTGTGGAAAAAAATGAGAGTTTTCTTGCTTTCTCATAATACTAGAAACCTACTGGGGTTCCCTGGTTGGCTGGATATTGAGAAAAGGCAAAAGGAAGGGCACAAAGCAAACAATAAACTGGCGGAACCCTTTGCCACTAGTTCTGGATGGGGTCTCTATCTTAGAGGACTTTAAAGGGGGATTAGGCCTCTGTCTCCATGGATTTGTCTATTAATTACTCCTGGTTATGATAACTATATGCACCCTCCAAATTCAGGTTCAACGTCATTGGGAAGCAACAATAGGAAAAGGCTATTGAATTTATGCGCTGGTTCTAGGCTTCTGTTGGAAGCAGTTTGTTGGATCTGATCCAACAGGGCTATTCTAAACTGATGTTCTTCTTTTGAACTAAAGCACCTCCTTGGACAATTCCCACCAATTCAGAAGACAAAAAAATGAAGAGCGCTTCCAATCCAGCCTTTCCTGACCGGTGGTTAAAACATATTTAGGTTAGCATCTCAACCACTTCACCCACTAAAGCTACTCTGTGATTTGGAGAATGTTTACTCTCCCTCCCCTGCTAAGACAGGCTCTACAATGCTTGGTTAGTAACAGCCAACAGCATACCAGAAGAAAAGCATGTTTAAAACAAGCTGAATAACAGATTTGGTACATAGGAATACTGAATGCAAACACAGTGTGATGGATAAAGAGGGAAACCTTGGCTGTGAGCACTAATAGCCAAAATGGGGCGACAGAAAAAAATTGCAGGGGTGTTACCATTATTTGGAATGAAGGCTGAGCCATGCCAATCCCGGGTCAGACACTAGAGGGCACAGGGAGACCAAGGCATGGCATCGTTTGCCCATGAGGCTTGAAAGGGCTGTGGGTGCATGCGTGGGCCCCTTTGGACAAACCAACCAAAGCAACAGCTCAACAAATGATTCAGTCATGATTTCTAAGCATGCAAACAGAAATTCAAGGGCAGGAGGCTCAGATGTTATCCCCTCTAGGCTTGTAAAGGCTGATACTTCCTTGGGATCTGTGGTTCACTCACCTACTTTCCTATTCAGCATCAACCAATTACTTCTTGTCCTAATTAGGCTGGACAAATGTTCTCTCTCTTCCATATATTACATGGAACGAGGCTGATACCCCCTCATCACCACCCCTCCCAAATAGAAGATGCTCCTCTCAACTGCTTGCGTTTATTTATTTCAAGTGAGAGGGAAGGCCAAAAGCAGACATGTGATGTGTTATTATCTATCAGAGCTGACCCTGTCACCACTAGAACAGGCTGTACACATAGCAGCAGGCTTCTCCCCTCCTTGTGCTGGCGGTGCGGAATGTGCTAGTTCCAAGGTTGTGGTAGCCTGTGAAAAGTTTAAAAGATCAGCAATGAGGAAGGGCTATACAGTGGTACCTCAGGTTAAGTACTTAATTCGTTCCAGAGGTCCGTACTTAACCTGAAACTGTTCTTAAACTGAAGCGCCACTTTAGCCTATGGGGCCTCCAGCTGCCGCCGCGCCGCCAGAGCCCGATTTCTGTTCTTATCCTGAAGCAAAGTTCTTAACCTGAAGCACTATTTCTGGGTTAGCGGAGTGTGTAACCTGAAGCGTATGTAACCCGAGGTACCACTGTACAAGGAAGCTGAGGTAAAGATTGGGGGCTGGCAAGGGGCAGGAATATTACTCTTGCAGCCTTAATAAAAAGAGAGTGCATGTTTTTTAGTTTTTTGCTAACCTCTCAAGGGGCTTCCAGCCTCCTCAGGGCATCATATACAATACAAGCAAGATCCCAGGTCCCCCATCTTTTTGTCACACTGTAACATGACCAAGAAAGGCACCAAGGATACGGCTTTATATACAGGTTCTCTGCAACTCCTGCTCAGATCTCACTGAAGTCTTTGGATCAACAGGAAACAAAACTTTGAATTCCTAAACCAGTCTAAGCTGCTTATGTTCCCCACCTGTGCATCATTTCATGCTGCCTGGCATCACGATAGAAGGCAATGCAAGTCCGCCAGCTAGGAAATAAAAGTTCAAATTGGCAAATGTCTCACATATTGTCATAGGAAGGAACATTTTCTCCTACATTCCAGATGCCTTGAAAATTGAGGATTTACTACTATAACACAGGTTTGCTTTATGGCTGAGTTGGGGACCAGATGGCCCTCCAAATGCTGCTAGACTACAACTCCCATCATCTCTGGCCATGAGCCCTGCTGGCTGGAGATAATGGAATCTAACGTCTAAAAACACCTGGAAGATCAGGTTCCTCAACCCTGTGCTTTAAGGCATTTTAAATATGGAGCAAAGGTGGGGAGGAGCCTTTATTGCTGGCCCCATAAAAAGCAACTAAAACATACTGGAGAAAGCACTAAAAGCCAACTTCTACTATTACCCATTTATTTTAGACTTGGTATCCCTGACACCTCTACCTGCCTGCCCAGAAAGAATGGTTTTGGAGAGGTCTGCCAGATGGTTTCCAGTGAATAGCAGAAGTAGTGCCACATGGCTGAGGGGCCATTTGCTAATACCTTCTGGGGGGAGAAGCCATACTACAGTCCTCCAAGCTTAATGTACATTGGGTATGCATACAGCTCAGTGGCAGTTTGCATGCTTCATGTACTAAGGTTAGTGCAACTGTAGAGTCCCTTTTCAGATCCCCACTAAACCATGAACCTCGATGTTGACCATGGGGCCGGCCACTACCTCTCAGCCTTTCCTCATCACAGGCTTGTTGCGAGGAGAAAAGTAGATGGGATGAGGCCCTTGTACACTGTGTTGAACTCGGTGGATGTGCATAAAACTGACTTAAATAAAACTACAGCCCCAGGTTTGACCCCTGGCAGTGTCTCCAATTAAAGGGATGCCTGGAACCTTGGAGAGTTGCTGCCAGTTGAAGCCATTCTGACCAAACCAGCCATCTTTAATCCTTCCAGGTGTTGTTGACCTCTATCTCCCATCAACCACAGCTAACACAACCAATTGCCAGGGATGATGGGAGCTGTGGTCAAACAATATTGGTTAGCCAGGGTGGCACAAGGCAAAAGAGTATGACCTGGTCTAAGACATCTTAATGATGATGACTCAGTACAGGGGGAAGCAGTGCCAGCCACTCAAAAACCTCAATCTGTTTTCTCTCTCGTTAGCCTGCCCTCTCAGAGAAGAAAACCCCAGGATACGAAAGATACAGAAGTCTCTGTTTCTTGGGTTTGACTCCAGTTCTCATAAGCTACTGTGAGGTCTAATGAGGGAGATGCCTTTCCTACGCATTAAACACAGACATTGGTTATTCTCTTTTTCAAGCTGTTCAAGTATCACTGTACTTGGTGCAAGATGACATCAGCATCACGACTCCACCCAAAATGCTGGGTATGCTGGCACAATCCATTTATTTATGTGAATGACATGGAAGAAATGCTCCAGTACATTCCTGATGCACAAGAGCAACTGGCCTCAGAGAAAAATAGCAAATTTCTGCTATGGAAGCATCATTTATCCCACAGCGACATCCTGCTGATGACAACGGCCCAATTACCCCTGGGCGCGCTGCCCTCTAAGAACAGATTCTTTAATAAGAAAGCTAATTTAGTCCCATCTCAAGAGAATGTGGCATCAACTTTTCTTTTCGAGGTTTGCTGACTCCAGAAATACATTTTTAGCCAGGCGCAGAATGAAAGACAGCAAAGCACCCTGCCGGGTCATTTCAACCCATTAAAATTCCAGTGGTCTACCACTGGCAGTACCAGCTAATGCTACGTACAGAAGTCTGGGATTAGTTTTCAGAAGACTCACAGCACACTGACACAATGCTAGGCCTGATCCACCGGGAATTTGCACTGAATTTGCTCATTTGCAATTAGCACAAGCTGCACATTTCCATGTGCAACACACAACTATTTCAAATGGGATTTGAATAAGGGAAAGTGCTCAGTGAATCCTGCCCACTCTTTTTCCTTCTTCTAGCCTGGGGCGAGTAAGGAAGAGAGAAAGCTATCATTTCCCTCGTCTGTCATTTAATGTGTTCGCCACAGTTCTCCAAACAAGGCAGACACAGCACATTTTATAGAAACAACAATACATCACAGCAAGCCGCCGCCACCACCGTAACAAGGCAGTCAACCAAAGTAGCTTTAGGCTGGGAATCAGCCCTAAATAGTTTTTATTTGGGGTGGGTATCCTACTATGAGTAGTAGATTTCTTAGAGAGAGCATCTAAGGTTTGTAAAAAAAAAGAGGAACACCAGCCTCCATCTCTTTGGCAAACCATCATTCCTCTACTCCAGAAGGAAATGAATTAACAAGGGAACTGGATCCAACACCAAAGAACTCTGCACACATTCCCAACAGCACCCTAAGCAGGTTAAGTAGCCTGCATAACTGCCAGAGGAGCTGCTCAGAGCCCTGGAATTTTTACAGTTTCCTTCAGAGAGTCAAGGAGTACAGATTGCAGCTCTCTTTCTCTCTCTGCATTGTTCTCGGCTTTCTCTTTTCTTGAAAGACAAAGAACAGCTCTAAGGGAAAGCTTGTGAATATTCATGAGATGTCTCTTTCTTAGCCACATTCTCCCTGAAAGAGAGAACCGCCTGCCAGGTGACGACTTTCATGTTACACCTCTGCAGCCCCGGCAATAAAAATTCACTCCACACTGTAATTCTCCTCCTAGTCTCACAGAATCCCCACGCTGCAAAATTAGCTCTGAGCTAGGAGAAGACACAGTTTCTTATGATTACTAAGGTTGCCATCGTAACCTAAATATAGAGATGTGACACCCACGAAAAAGCAGGCAGATTTAGGCACTATCCTTGCCTTTCAGTGGGTAGATCCCAGGCAAGATGGCTGCTCATTCATGTAGAAGTGTCTAATTACATCTACAAAGTTTTGCTCTTGTCACAGTGAAGTCTCTGACGCTGGTTGATTGAGCTGGCGCCATGGCATGGAATGTCCACAAACATTCCACCTGCTCAGGAAATAGAGCTGTCAGCCAAGAATAACTGTCAGTTGGGCTGAGCTTAACACCTTACAAATGCCCTGTGGAAGGAGAAGCTTAATGAGAGAGGAGCAAAAGAAGAAGACTCAAAAGCTCAAGTTTGATTTTCCTTTAGAAAAAGAAAAAGAAAAGAAAATGAGAAGTGTGGCTGGTACATAACTTCAGGCTCAGATACAGACACCCAGGGCTTTTGGGGGGGGAGGGGACAAAGTTGTTGAGCTCCATTGTACAGCAACAATGGCAATGCCAATGCGATTGCCGCCCACCGGCGCACAACCCCAACCTAAAGAGATGCCCAAACACACCTAAGAGGTGATGGAACTCAGTTCTGGTGAATTCTGGCTGAAAAAAAGCCCTGCACACATCTAAAGTGTCCTCAGGTGTTTTTCACTCCAGAGTGATTCCCTGCAACCAGCTTGTGATGTAACGTGCAACATGAGTCTAAAAGTCTTTTTTTTAAAAAAACAACAACTTGCTGTATTTGAGTTAACCTATTAACCCTACCTAATCCTTCTACTCGAGACCACATTTAGACTCAAACATGACATAACAGCTGGAGGTGAACCTTGCAATGCACACGTCTACATGAAAATGCAAGAAAAGAGCCTGGCTGCGGTATCACACCAAGGGCTTGTCTAGTCCAGTATTCTGTTCTCACAATGCTTATGTGAAGACCACCAGTATGAGCACGGTAGTTCCCTTGCACTTGTGATCCTCAGCAGCTAGCATTCAGAAACATATTTTGCATGGCATAGAGAAAATAGGTATCATCACAAAATATCAGACATGAAATGAAGCATGGATTGTGATCAACTTGGATGGCTTTAAAAGAGGATTAGACCAATTGTCTAGGCTCCTAGCCATGATATCTATGATCTGTCTTCAGGGTTGGAAGCAGAAATGCTTCTGAATAGCAGTTACTGGAAACTAAAGGAGGGGAAGGTGCTCTTGTGATTAGGCCCTGCTTGTCAGTTTTCCACCAAGCATCTGGTTAGCCTCCTTGAAAACAGTATGCTGCACTACAGGGTTCACTGGCTTGATCCAGTGAGTTCTTCTTAGCTTCATATATGGCCCCTCATCCTGAACATAGTATATGGGTATGATGACTAGTAGCCTCTGATGCCTTAACCTCCATGAATTTGTCTAATTCCCCTTTAAAGTTGGTGGTCATCACTACATCTTATGGTTGAGAATTCTATAGTTTAACTATGTGCAATGTAAATAAGTACTTCCTTTTGTCAGCCCTGAATCTCCCACCAGCCAGTTTGCTGGATGACTCTGGGCTCTAGTTTTATGAGAGGGGTCTAACCACTTTCTCCACAGCTTGTATAATTGCAAACAGCTCTATCTTTTCTCCATTACTAACCTTTCCCCTAATCTGAAAAGCTCCAAATATTACAGCCTTTCTGTATAGGGTAAAGTAACCAGAACTCCACGCAGTTTTCCAAGTGTGGTTGTACCATAGATTTGTAGAAAGGTGTTACGATATAAGCTGCATTACTTCCAATGCCTTTCCTAATGACTCCAACATGGCTTCAGAAGATCCTACCTGGTCCATCTAGTAGAAAACATCAACCTATCAGGAATGTCCTCTAGTAGCATCTGGCAAACTGGGCATGCTGAACTGGTCTTGTCATATATCATATATATTCAGTCATAGATCAAGAACTCTAATCACCGTAATGTTTATTATGATGGCAATGCTTGTGAAAGCATTTACAAGACAGTGACCCATGATGGCTCTTCTCCCAGGTGATTTCCTGAGCATGGCTTGGACCATATTTTGGCACTGCTAACTTCAGATCTGGCAGCCCATCTTAATGCTTCAAGCAAATGAGCAGGAAAATGTCACCACAAAGTGAGATATCAATGTTAATTCTGCACTGATACTTGCTCCTATAAAAACACCCCTTTCTGTAACCTACGTAGTAAAGCAAAGATGCAACTACCAAAAAAAGTTACAATGGTAGTGATCCCATTCCAAAGCTGTTATGACTCTCATTGTGTGTGGACATGTTGATAAGGAAATGGTGGGGAATTACACAGAATTTACAGTATTTGTTCTCAGAAAAACAACTATGCCCCCATAGTCAGTGTGAAATCGAACCAGCTTTAAAATGTAACAAGAGGCCAATAATGGGATTGCATTGCCATTTAGATACTCTTAAAGCAGCAGCTCCTCATATCAGCTTGGGTTATATTGAAAAACATTTGCAAATGAGATCAACCATACAGGAAGAAGCCTGATCACACCCTTACCCCTTTTCCTTTTTTTTTTTTTTTTTAAGGGATGACTGTTTCTGGGGGAAAGGAAAAAGGAATTGATCTCAGCTAGTCTGCAGAGCCAGTTGCCATGGCAACCTATCCGGTAATTCCCCAGGAATTGGATTGGAAAGGAGGAGTGTGCTTTGATGGCTCTGGAGATATCAGAGGAAGAAGATGCAAGGAAGGTAAATGTGGTGTCAGTTCTGAAAGAAGGAAGAGGCTGGGGAAACTAAGAAGGGGCATACTCACCGGGTCCAAAAACTGGGTATTTTTGTATTTGGAAACAGAAGTTGCTGACTGACCCGGAGAGCATTCTTAATAGGATGGAGATGGAACAGATACCCCAAGCAAGTGCCTGTTGCAAGAGTATTGGAGAGTTCTGGGCTCAAGTCTCCACTGTGCTCAGTAACAAACACAGGACCAAATATCACAATAGAAAAGGGGTGAAGATGAGAAATAGAGAGAATAGCATATGAAAAGCAGAAAGAAGAGAGCTAAAAAGAAAGAGCACAGGCCTGATAGCCTGGATTAAGAAACAAGAAAACCTTATTCTTAATGCTGTCACTGTGGTGGCCAAAATAGAACTCAGCGAGAAGGCATGAAGTCCACTCTTCTAAACAGGAACATTGCAAATGGTTGGCATGGGCTGCCACTTTCCCCTATGTCTTCCTAAACGTTTTTGCAAATTCACTTTTATACTTCGTTCAGCTGAAATAACACCACTAATAAAAAAGATGCAATTCCATAATCTGTAAGTAACCAGTGACTAGGTCCCACTGAATTCAATGGGGCTACACTGGAGTATAAACATTCATAAGCATGGCCTGCACTGCTAATAAGAATGAAGGATGTCTCATTGTGGCTAGAAAGCATTCTGGCCAGCAGAATCATTGCAGCAACTGTAGTTAAAATGTTGTGGAAAGGTATCAATAAATTTGCAAGAGACACTGTTTTATGGCTGTCCTGATTATGTTCTTGATAGAAGCTCTTTAAAGCTTGGGGGTGGAGTGTGGGGGATCATAAAACTAATAGCCTTGCTATTTTTCATAGCAAATATTTTCATTCACCCACAGTGGACTAAGCCAAGACACTTTATGAAGCCATTAAAATCAGAGCGTAGGCAAAATTAATTAAAAACTTTAAAAAAATATATTAAGAAACCTACATTTCCCGACAAAGAGGAGAGATGTATGGGTGGGGAGGTCCATGTGGCTGGTGGAAGCTGGTGAAAAGGCAAATGTTGTTAAAGAAATATGAAACGCCTACTCTGAAACACTCACCTAAAGATCACTCTTCATTTTCTGCAACTGACCACAAGCATCCACAATGTCAGAATCTTCCAAGACAGTTAGGAACTGCCAACATGCACCCACACGCACATGGATTTTAGTTCATTTTCTGCAATCCATATGCCATTCTGTCAAACTTGTGACAGCTTATAATGAGGGAGGAGCCCTAGTTCAGCTCCATGATTCGTTCACCATTGAAATACCCCTTGGATTCCACTTCATTTGCCTTCAATACATAATCAAAGATTTTGCATGTACTCCTCTTACATATAAAAAAAAATACTAAAAAAAGTAAAAATCTCTAGTTTCCCGGGGTGGGGGGGGGAGAGATAATAAAATTGTAAAAATATTGAAGTCTGTTATATAAGGGCACAAGTGTACTTCCTTGCAGGGAGATGTTTTTAACACACGGTCTTAGTTTTTGCCATTTTAAAAAGGGAATAAATCTTTATTATTGATGATGATGATGATGATGATGATGATGATGATGATAAATATTCCAGATGCCTTTAATGAAGGGATTTTTTTAAAAAAAGGTATGGTATTTATCTTGATAAAAAGAAAACCAAAAGTTCACAACTGCATAGCTACATAATCATAATTGAAAGGGAACTCATGTCATCAAGTATAGTCTCCTGCTGATAAAAGAAACTCCAGATTTCTGGAAAGATTTTATATCGATACAGATATCCTATTCAAGTTCCCCCAGTTTTCAGTTTTCATTCTTTATTTACCTATATTAAGATTGTAAGAAGAGCCAATTGTAGTAAACCAAATCAGGCCAGTCACCCATTTAGTCCAGCATCTTGTTTTCATGGTGGCCAAGGAGATGCCTATATATAAGCAGGACATGAGCGCAACAGCAGCTTCTCACTTGCGTTTCTCAGCAATTGGCATTCTGAGGCATACACCTTCTGATAATGGAAGTACAGTAGTACACAGCCATCATGAATAGTAGCCATTGATAACCTGATCCTCATCCATGAATTTGTCTAAACACCGTCCAGAGTAGCTGGGACAACCCAGTCAGTTGAGAAGAATACATTTGTTGTTGTTGTTGCTGTTGTTGTTTCTCATTTATAGCCATGTACGTTGGCAGCCGTCACTACAGTTATCCTCTGTGACTGAGACTGCTCCTCTCCTGGAAGTAATTTCAAACACTGCTGGAGGTATCTGGATAGCCATGAATGGACATAGAATGCTGAACTTGATATACTTTTCAACTGATCCAGTGAGACAATTCTTATCTTGTTCACTAACTCCATCTACAAAAAATAACCAAACAGCTGCCCTTCCCCATATGCTCTGACATTTGATCAGCTTCTGAGAGAATGAGGTCCTCTGCATGACAAAAACCTGTGTGATTTGTTTGCCCTCAATTTAGAAGCAAGGACCGGGCCTTCTTGCAGAGCTGACCAGACATGATTGCATTCAGTTCCTTTTGATCATCAGTCATCTGTTTGCTAAGCTATTGTTGTTTTTTAATGTTATTTGCTACTAATATTCCCTCCTCTCAACAACCCGCACAGCTGCTTTACAAGACCAGAAGGTACCTCTGGAAGTGACACTTCCTCAAGTAGCACTTCAGCCTTGACATCCACCACTCTTCTGCTCCCATTATTTGCCCATTTAGTTCCTATTTTCCTGGTCCCTGGCCCTGTTAAATCACTCACACTGGAAGGATGCTAGTTGAAATTTTGTCAGTGTGAGGAGCAGCCCCTTTGAGGGTATCAAAATGGCAACGCAGATCCATAATCAGTCTGTTGTTATCCTTCATGGCTATTTAGAGCTCAACAATGATTACAGGGGAGAGTGGTTTTTCCTAGAACAAATGCTGTAAATTCTGTGTAATTCTTCACCATTCAGTTATCAACCTGTCCACACATGACAAAAGAGATATATCTCCTTTGAGTGGGAGTTATTGTTCTTCATAGTTCAGCTCCTTCTTCTCGAAGTTAAACCTCTGAGCAGGGGGCAGATGTGCTGTGTCATCCAATCAAACTGAATTATCTTTGGAGGTAGGGTAATGAAATCTTATGAACCCTCAAAGAGGAGATATGTACCACAGGGTCAAGCAAAAATCTCTCAGCACTGCCTTCTGGAAACAGCATACGGGTAAGAGTAGAACCACTACAAGACAGGCCTACCCATACCCAACTCAGACATGCTCTCCAGAAGTATACCCTGGCTATTAGGCCTGAGCGATATACCAATATATCGCCCAGGACCTGTATTAGAGGTGGACCGTGATGACAGCTTCATTCAGCGGTATACTGCTGGTGAAACCACCGCCTCCTGAGTCCCCCTGCTACCAGCGCCCAGCACGCTGATGGAGAAACAAGCTGCAGCCAGGCACTGGAGGCAGAGGGACTCAGGAGCAGTGGCGGTTTCACCAGCGATATACCACTGAGTGAAGTCGCCATTGTGGTATGCCCTCATACTGCTGCAGAGGGAGAAACAGCCTGTCCGCACATCTCGCCCACCAAGGCGCAATACAGCTTGTTCCTCCCTCTGTTTCAACAAGCCCTGTGTCCCTCCGGCTTGAGCACGCTGGAGGGACATGGGGCTTGCTCAGCCAGGGGGGTGTCTGTGTGTGAAAAGAAGCACTCTCTGATGGAGAGGAAGTCCACCCACACCTCTTGCCCATCCCAAGGCAGTGGAGGAAGCTGCCGATGCTGCCTCAGCTGTCTCCGACGCCTTGGGACAGGTGGGCGGGAGGTACCAACGGTCTGCTTCTTCATCCATGGAGGGTGAGACTGCCTGCGCACTCCCCCACCCTGCCCATGCCAAGGCAGTGGGGCGAAGCAGCATACAAACAGTGTTGGCACACCGGCCTCATCCGCCACTGCTTTGACATGGACTCCTTTCCGACACTGGTATAGAGCTGGCAGTATGTTATGATGTTGGAAAATAGTTATCGCCCAGCCCTACTGGCTATCGATATTGAAAGCCACTGAGAGGTAAAAGAGAGTTGATAGAATTGCACTCTGTCATTCTCCTGACAGAGCTTATTTCACAGGGCAACCGATGTTGTTTCAGTGCCAGAACTGGACATACATCCCAAATGAAATGGACTCAGGAAAATCAGCCTCATCCAAGGAAGTCTACTGGGTGCAAATACATTTCTCCAGACCAAATAATCAATCCTCTGAAACAGATAACCAAAACAGTCCTATCTCAAACTGACATTCCAAGTCCCTGGCAACTGGCTTTGTTATCCTTCTTGTGAAAGGGCTGTTTCGTTAAACTGCCACCATTATTTTTTTTAAAAAAAAAATGCCCACCAATAACATTTCCTCCTTCACTTGCAACTCCTTTTTATAGGCATCCTTAATTAACAGGATGTGTGGTGGGGCATGCAAAAAAACAACAACCCCATGCAGCATATTGGAAGCCTGACTCTGACAGAACAACCCAGCCTGCTGCATTTAACTATGCATAGGAATCAATTACTTACTTAGCAGCAACCGCCCTCCCAGGTCATTGATCATATTTCATATCACTTCAGTTTCTGCACTCTTCCAAAACACTTTATTGTTGGTCTTTAGAAGCATTTTCTGCACCTCCGGTGTCAAGAGGACTTAGGTATTTTGTGGATATTCCAACACCTCCCACATGCTGAGATTCGCAGCGCACTCATTTGCACTGAGTTTTATAGCTTTTAATAGACTCACTTCGTAACCAGGGCTGCTTCCTGCCAACAGCAAAAGGGCCCAATAATCAATATTCTATTTAAGTTACAAATTAATCTTTCATATTTAGTGGCATGTAAGCCTTCATATGACAGCAGCAGCAGCAGCAACAGGAGTGATAAAAACTCAAGGTGCATTAAGAAGAAAAAACTTCAGCAAAGGATTTCAAAATATCTCATTCAAATGGGATGCCTTTGAGTTAGGACCTACAATGAAATGTTGCAATTTACCACCTATAACAGAAATGTCCCTGTAATCCAGTCATTACCTCCCCCAGAACTCTATAAGCTGTTACAGGCTCAAGAAGTATCTTGCAATATGTGTCTGCACACACACACACACACACACACACACACACACACACACACAGGTTTTCCATTACCTATTATTCAGCTGGCACATGCTCACACATGCATTGGCTGTTTGGAGAGAATTTCCCCTTAGAGATACTGGTTGGGGCTGAGTTGTAGGCCAAACTATCTGGAAAGCAGCAGGATGGAAAAGGTTACCTTACATCAATATCTATATGAAGCAAATGGAGAAATGATGTGGGCAGCCATTTCTGCTATTCACAAGTCTGCTCCATTCGTATACAAAACAGGGGAATTTGCAAGGTCCAGTTTTCACTACAAATGGTGCCTAGTGGTCCGTTCTCAAGGACTACTGTTCCAGACACTTATACAAGCTCAGCTCATTCTTCCAGTCTATTCCAGGTTGGAGGGGAACATGAGTTAGAGTGTGATAGGAGGATAAGGTGGGTGACAGAGGGGTTAACACCTCCTACTCACACACCCAGAACTCAATAACAGAGAACATGCTTTGCATGCAGAAGGTCCTGGATTTAATCCCTGGCATCTCCACCTGAGCTGAGATTTGGAAGACCTCTGCCTGAAACCCTGAGAGCTCAGTAGGCAATTAAGTGATCTGACTTAATACATGCAGATGGGGCTGCCTCCATCGCTTCTAGTTTGAATCATGATGCAAATCCATAAATCAAAAGCCATCTGCAAAAAGGGTGATTTGCTTGCTTATGCCATCAGTAATCGTGAATGAATTATTTGGCTTTCTTCAACTCTGGGCCTCAACAAGAAAGATAGCATGAATAAAGCGTAGAAGCAAGCAAGCTAACAGTAAGGAACAGAGCCCCTACATAACTGGGGGCTGTTTAAGCTCTGGGCTTATGCTATCCCCCCCCCCCCATAATTGGCTCTGTAAATATATTCTTTCAGCAAATGAGTACAATGGGTGTGGGGAACCCTCTACTGCTGATTCACCTCACTTTCTCTTATAACATCTGCAGAATGCATGAATGGCACAATTCACAAACAGCTTGGCTCTAGTCCATTAATTTGATTATATTTATTTTTCAAGTGTAAAACCAACTTTCATCTGAAGAGCTTTTCAGATGAAGGAATCATTTTGTTCTATTTTGTTTAAAAATAGTTATTTAATCTCCCTACTGTGATTAGTTTTGAAGTTCTCATTACGGAGAATGAAATGTGTATACTGGAGTGGTTCATGAAGAGCGAAGACGATGTCATGTCGCATGAACAATGACCCTCTCAACCGATCATTTAATCATTGGTTCTAGATTTTGGCACTTGTCCCTCTCCTCAAAACATCAAGTTGTAATTCTGGTATTTGGCACTTATCGCAAGCAAAATGTCAGGGCCAGCTACTCTCACGGTACACAAGCCATGCAACTTTGCTTTTGTGAAGAAACAAAAATTTGATAAAGTTAGTTTAAAAAAAAAATCCAGCTTTTAATCGTTAATTTAAAGAAAAAAAGCAAGCCAGCATGAGCTTTGTGCTTCATTTAGGGCTTGGAAATGGGAATGGGGTGGGGTGTGTTTGAAGGAAGAAGCATGCATATTCTCAGTACTGGCTCTAAATGTTTTGGGAAGGCTCCTTGGGTAGCACAGTGGTGCTCATTAGCTAGTGGGTTAATGAAGTGTAAGTACATTTTGCCATAATCATCTCAACAGGGTGTGGTTCCTACTCATCATAGGTCAAATATCTAATTATTACTCATATTAGACTATATGTACCCAGATATCACTCATAATGTTTTATTACATGGAAAGAAGACCATAGAGTTATAAGGGGTTTGGCTGAAGCTATCCTTTGCATAATTAAGGGGGATGGTTCTGGGACATCAGTTAGGCCTGACTTCAGTCTATTGTTTTGCAAAGGCATACTACAAAAGAAAGAAAGAAAGAAAGAAAGAAAGAGATGTAAGACGGTGCAACTGTTTCCAAGCCAAAACTGACTCCCATCCCTGCAGTTCAGAAGAGCAATACATGTTACTGTTACAAAAATCTATATTGTCCAAACCTTTTGCAGGTCTCTTTGGATAACAGGGTAGCCTGTCGAGGGCGATGGCATTGCTATCCAAGTATTCAAATGAATCTTGTTCAAGCATCAGTGTCAAATCTGTACTAGGAGAGTGGTGCCCCTTTACAGCACAATGCAGATGTGAACTGGGCCCACAGAGTGGGAGAGGTCTTCCCATTTTAAGTAACATCCTTTTAGAGGTGTACTAGCTCCGGATTAGCTGTATCAAACATAGATTGGATTAGATGGCCTACAAAGACCCCTCCAGCTCTAAGATTCTGATTCAGCCATTTATTATCTAGAGGAACATTATTTATTGCAACACCTTTAATTCTCCAAAATCCAGCAGTATAACAACAACAAACCACAAGTCTTAGCTTGAACAAAAGGCAAGGCAATGATATAATGGGAAGAGAGGGACGTTAGCCTGAATAAAATAATATGCTAATGTGGTGACCTCTTTGCTTAACAACACTGGGATTGCAGACAGAACCAAGGCAGAAATAAAATGTTTGTTTACCGCTTCCTTCACCCTGGTGCATCTTCCCTGCTCACCATCCTTGCCTGTTGCAGCAGGATGTCACTGGGGGGCGGGGCAGAGAATTGCTAAATCTACGCCAATAAATGGCTGCTTTCTCCTAGCTCAGACTATGCAGGCTACAGAGATTTCAAAAGAAGGGTCAGTGCAAGATGAATCATTTTGAGAAGCTGCTTTCTGTCTCAACGGCTCCAAAATGGGTCCCCAAGAGAGTGAGAGAGAACGAAAAGACAAATTCCATTTAAACCATCTAAACGAGACTTCGGCACAGCTGCAGTTGACAGGGTGTTTCTGAGAGCAAAACCATCAATGCAGTTGAAGCTGCAATAAATCTATTTCTGTCTACAGAAGCGTCCTGGAACTCTACCATTCTTTACCAAAAAATATAAGGTTGGGGGATACAGCTTGGCTGAAGAGCTACTGCATTGGAGGTCAAATTATGCAGGTGCAAATGCATAGATGGAAGGGGCAGGGGTCTGTTCTCGCTATGTTCAATCATCTACACTTTTAGAATAATGAACTAATAATGCTGATGCCTCTGAATCTGTGAGCAAGACCAGGCCCTCGAAGCAACTGCTCAAAACAAAACTAATTCATAGAAGACTGATGTTGAAAGAAGGCAATCAGTTAATTTCTTCTTGGTTGAGAACACTTTGGAATTTTCCCCATGGGAAACAATGGAAATCATTGTCTTGCAATGCAAATACTCACTTTACAAACCGTTTCTCAGAAATGGATTAAGTTCACATAGCGGGACCTACATGTACTTCACTGAAATCAAATCCAGGTGACTCTCTGCCCAGCAAAGAAACGAATGGCAAACCTCTTCTGTCAGTTGAATGTGGAGATGACAAACATAGTGGAGGCCAACAGATTATAAATATTATTTGCTGTTGTATAAGTCTTAGTTTAAGATCCATCAAGACCTTTGATATGGTAAAAGTCTGTAAAAATTAATTGATACTGGGGCCTTGTTCCTCTGCACTGGCAAGACCTGGGGAGATTGGAGGTCTGAAAAATCTCTGCCTCTGCTAGAAGTCTTGGAAGAACGAAAGGACTGAGCTGAGTGACAGGGGGTGGAAAGGTCTTCTAAAAGTGCATGTCCTCTCTTCTTTCTTCAGCATAGCTTTCTTCTTGTCATTAGACTCTACAAGGACATCCTTCAAGGTGGCCTCTCCAAAAAGCTGACTGCCAACTGATGGTTCCATAGCCAAACTGAACCTGTAGGGCATGATGCTTTAACCACAGAGACCATCATACAAATACACTAGTCACCAAGGAATGAGTCTAGAACGGAACCATATCGAGGGAAGCATCCACTAAAAAGGAAGCCGAATGGGAGACCTTCAGTAGTGGCTTCCAAAGAAGAATTGGCTTCTGGGAAGTATTACCCAAGAGACCTTCCATACATGGCAGGGTAGTTCTTGCAGTAGTTGAAACTGTAGATCTAGCCCTAACAGCTAGGGCCACCACTTTGTGGACCCATTCCTAGTTACGTGAGAGGGGAGGCAAAGGGAAGGGGGGTAAATTATGTAGGAAAATTGGACTTAACACAAAATGGCAGGCAACTGAAATATGGATTCACAAGTACACATAGGAAAAAAATGAAACAATATTTTTTAAAAGAAAAGCACAAGACAAGACAACATAGTATAATAAAGAAGAAAGGAACAAAGAAGCATGAACCATGAGTCTCTAACCTCAGTCAATTAAGCACACCATTTGGGTGAAGGAAAATCACTGAAAACTGAGTTCTACCAGGTAACCTGCTAATGTTTTATTTGGAGCAGCACTTTTGCTTTTCATCACTAGACGGAGCTCTACCCACCTGAGGACAAGTCTACAGACATCAATGACACAACGAAAGCTAGCTTACCCCCGCAAGCAGTGCCAATGGGGCATTAAATGGAGCCTGAAAGGTCACATATTTAATTAACATATTTGATTACAGCATGATTTGCTTCACGTTTTTATTCTGTTTTAAAGTCAAGACTATTTACTTTTTACCGTTAACCCAAATAAAGAAGGTGTATCATTTCAAATGTGCTGGATGGGTTTTCAAGCATTGTCAGATTCAGATCTTCCTATATATTTTTATGTATTTAATTTATATCCCGCCCTTCCTCCTAAAGGAGGCTGGGGCATTCTAATCTTTTATTACATGTATAATCATATTCCAGCTTTAAAGCTTTGTGTCTTCCTTTGGCAAAATAAACAAAGACTGGTTCCCCTTCTGCCCCAACTTAGTGGACTTCCAGGACAACAACTAATGATCCTTTCCAATGCCATCAACAATCCAAACTACACAAGCATGAAAAAACCCAACCTCTTTATTGAAAATCAAGCACAAAAAGACATACAAAGGAAGACCGCATGCTTAATTAATGCCACATCTATGCATGGCTCATAGGCAAAGATAATCCTCTACTTGAAATGCTATAAAAGAGGGTGCTGGAAATCAAAACAGGAATGAGATGGTACAAGGCTATAAGCTACATCAACCCTCAAAATGTAACCAGACTGGAAAAATGAGAGGCTTTCAAAATAGCCTTTTTTAGCTGGTAAAGCCATAACAGCCATTCAGAAGACTCAAATACCCTTGAACCAGGAGCCTCATGGAAAAGCTGGGACTTTGCTTAGTGATAGGATATGATGGGATCCTCCTTGGTCACAAGTCTGGAGTTGTGCGCTGTGTGTGTTACATTGGGCCCTGTAATAAGTGGCTAACCTTAGGATGAATGGGGGGAGGGTGCCTCAAAGTCCACCCCATTGTTTGCTGAATGTATGGAGCTTGCAGAATCAGTAAGTAATAAGTGTTCCCTGTTTATTTCTTCCCTCGATCCACCGTATCCCCATTTACTAGCTAACCAGTATGTTGAAATTAAATTTTCAAGGCAGTGGTTGCGCGGGTGTGTGTGTGTGTGTGTGTGTGTGTGTGTGTGTGTGCTAATGCCGTCCTTCTTCCTTTGCCAATTTTATGAAGCAACAAAAACCATTTCCCTGCTTCTTTCCTTCTGCCTCATCACTAAACATTTTATCACCAAAATTGTGAAAGTATATTAAAAATTACACAACTGCTCCAAAAGACATTTCACAGGCTGAAACGAGGAGATGTGGTCTGGGGAGCCATAAATCTTAGAAGGTGACATTAATAATAAAAAAAAAACTCTCCCCTGTCTAATGTATTAGGATAGTATTTTACAGGAAACTTGCCATGTGGCACGGAGTGAGGAAGATGTTATGTTGAACCCATTGACATTTTAGCAAGGAGAGTTTTTTAATAGAATGGAAACTTGGCTCGGTAAGGAGAATGTGAAGAAAATGCCAAGCCTGATGGGTCTCCAGCAATGGATCTATTCTGATTTATATGATATTAAATATTTCACCTCCAACCCAGGTTCCCTGGTATTTGTCCTAATATGGTTTCATACTCATTTTCAGAATACAGCTCAGGCAGAAAAATCATCCATATGCGTTGATGACACAGAAGCAATTCACATGCCACAGTAAGCCACAGCTGAAGCTTTACCATGAATATGCCTATCTGGGTCATTGGTTTCCTCTCCACCAGTGTTACATGTGAACCAAGGTCATGGTTTGTTTCACTTGACTTCAGCACAATCAGTTAGCTAAAAACAAACCTTGGCTACAGACTGTGGTATGTTGGTAGTGAAACAAACAAGTGGGATGAGCAGATGAATGAAAAGGGCTGAACTGGTTTGTGCACAGTAGACCATGGTTAATAGATTACCAAGACATGTGACCATGACCACTATCTGAATTGCTGAGGTGGACCAAGAGAAATACAAAAAAATAATAAATGTACACACTGCAGTAGGTCCTGGGAAAGTCTGTGTGAAAGCCTTCCATATGCATAGCCCCCTGTCCTGCCCCACCCCAGCATGTGTGCACAATAAAGGGAGCTCAGATGGGTTGGGTTATGCCATGTTATGCATCCTAACCTATATTTGGAAGAAACTTCCATCCATTGTCCCTTACATTATGGCCTGTTAGTAAGAAGAAAGACTGGGTTACTCACAAGCACTACGGTGTTGTTCCACTATAGAATCCTCCAGGTCATAAGACAGAACAATTTATAAAAAAGAAATCATTGGATTTTACTTTAATGATAAAAGTTTGAACAGGAACATCCTCTGAGAATGGAAGAACAGTGAAGCAGTATTCAAGCTGGAAAATGCACATATATATGGCATGATAATCAATGTCTAATATCATAGTCACTGTATTATTTTACCACCACAATTGAAAAACACAGCACATAATGTACCACTAAAAAGCATTTTAGATTCCCTGTTATTGTTATTAATCACTCTTTACTCTAAACACTCCCTGGGGGATGCTACTATGAGTACATGCAACAAGCTCAGATTCCTCTTCCACAATTTCTTGCTTTTCAGCTCCAGCACCAATGAACCAATATTTGCTTCTTCTTTTGGTTAGGGGGGGGGGGGCTCCTTCTCTAGCACACCATCTCTCCTTGCTGCCTGGATCCACAGCTATGCAAATAATTCATCCAGAGATTAATCACAGGTTGACACTAGTCAATCTTACTAAATCCAATATTTGCATTCTCTTCAGATGAAGGAAGGCTGAGGGGCAGAGACAGACAGACAAAGAGAGAGCACTCAGTGGGGATGGGGAATGAGAGACACAAAACTGCTGCCTGCAATGTGTTCATTATACTGTGAGAAAACTACATGATGGATAACCAATTTGTCCAGGTGGATCAATATTGTCCCTGTTCCAGCAACATGAGGGTAGCAGCTGCTTCTAGAGTGTCCTTCCTTTATACATTACAGAAGTGCCACAGAAGCCATTTTTTTCTGTAGATTCTGCACATGGCACTGGTTAAAGATCCATAACTACGTAAGTAGGCCAACTGCACACGGCTTTGTCAGAAATAAGGTGGTGGTCCAAAGCAGGCAGAGGCCGAGTTCCATGGGAGTAAACATGAATACAAGCAGATTCACAACCAAAGGCATTCAGGGAATAAGAGTAAAAGCTCAGGCAGTATCCACCTGCGAGAAACAACTCGCTTGGCCTGAAGAAGCTCTTGAACTAGGGCTTTATATAGGAACTAATTGGCCCAGGCTGGCTGTTGAGGGTTCAGGCCAACTGGTACTGCAGTTGTTAAAAGCACCCAACCAAGTCTACTAGACTGAGAGACTAGTGACACAGGAGTAATAGTGCCAGCATCTGAATGGTCACAGTCTCAAGCATACGTTTGTCCAAAGCGGTATCAGAGGCAGACCTCCTAGATATTCTGCCCTTGCAGAATATCAGAAACACCAATACCAGAGGACTTACTGTCAGGAACTGCATGTGTGGTAGTGTAAAGGGAAAATACACAGGTTCAGACTGGACAGCCAGGGATAAAGATGAGGAAACTTTCCAGGGGCAAATAATCAAGTGTCGGTGGTGATGATACCACCAGTTTAGCTGACTGCCCCTGCTTAACCCTACATTTCCACGAGCAATTCCTAAGCTTGTTTTCGTTGACATGGAAACACATTTCAGACTCCCTGAACGGTAGCTGCTGAGTACTGAAAATGTACATCTTTAGAAATAAGAAATAAGGGGAAATGCAAGGTGCAACACTGCAATAAAGTGGACACATGAGACGGCAGCAAAGCATTTCCCAGCAGGGTTAGTAGATACAACAAGACTAAATCCACTGACTAGTCTCTGTTCTGCAGGGATTTTTAACTATTCATCAATCAGATTCTGTGAAATGGAGAGGCGCCGACACAATTTCTTTGTGGAATTCAGAAGCCTTTTTTCAACCAGACAATAACTCAGAGAACCCAACCTGATTCCAAGAACTCATTCCCCAAAGAACAGTTATTCTGAAGCTCCTGGACCTCATCACACATCCTCAAAGATCTGCTTCTGCCTTTATTTTAGAAAGAAAATCAATGTGAGAGTTGCTGAGGAGCTGATCTTCTTTTGTGGCAAGCAACGAGACAACAGGATAAACTGTCAATCCTCACCCACTCTTCCCACAATTTACTGCCACAAACATTTAACCAATGCTTACAGAACTGGTGTCAGGTTTGGAGTTGGCCAACATTTTGGAAAATGAGACAGAAAATCTAAAAGGTTCCTCCCCTTAACTGGCATGGGGCACAATCCATCAGGAAGTCCTCCCGGGCAAGTTTCATTTCAACAGGCATTTAGGAGGCGCAGCATGTAGCTCAGTGGCAAGGCACACATTTTGCAAGTGGAAAGGCACAAATTTAATCCCCAACATTTCCAGGTAGGGCTGGAGAAACCCTATCCCATCTGAAACCTTGGAGAACCCACTGTTAGTTCTTGTAGACAACACTGAGCTAGTTGGGCCTATGGTTTTACATAGATTGTGCATATTGGAATAAGGCTTTTCCCTACGGTTCTCTATTCTAGCACAGCTCCTATTCATTTAAATGAGGCATGTGCAGGAGAACTAATGGCTCATCCACATCTGCATTTTGCCCCATGCTTTCTAGGTACAGGCCCCAACGCTTTCCCTGAGAAAACCCACTCTTTAACGCTAAATCAGAACAAATGGCAATTCAGGTTTTCTGCAGACTGCAGTTTGCTCTGATTCAGCGGTAAAGAGCAGGTTATCGCAAGGAACGTAACTGGGCAAAAGCAGGGGGGGCTCAAACTGACACTTTAAAGTACGGACCTGTTTCTAGAGTGGCAGGAAATGAAGTCTGGATGAGCTCTCTCAGTGTGGATGCATTGCATGAAACAGATCTGCCCATCTCCTGCTCTAATGCCCTTAATGGCACCTGCAAATCCACCAACCGAGGCAGCAGCATAGCCTTGCTCCATGTGCAGGCTGTCTCCCAACACCAAGACATAGCAGCTGATACTTGTGCCTTGTGGACATATCATCGTTATTGTTAAATTCATCATCCACCTTTCCAGATCAAACTTTGTCTCCAGGAAAGAATGTCAAGGGATAAAACACAAAGAGCAACCCACAAAACCCTAAGGGGTTCAGTTTCAATTCACACAGCAAAGGAAAGAGATGACATAAACAGCAAATGTTTCACTTGCCTCCTAAATACCTGTGAGGATAACCTTGGACAGATATTCCTCAAGGGCAGGTGAGTGAATCACAATGTGACTTAGTGACACTGAGTACCGCTGCTTGCTTCTTTTCAGATTCAGCGAGGCCATTTTCCTACAGAGGATCCATCTGTTGCATGCAATCATTTGCTGTGTTCTCCCAGCTAATAGGAGTTGGACAAGACTTCCCTGGATTGTGTTCTGGTAAAAGATGCCATGCACATACGGTGTGTACGGGAGTGTACAGAACAAGCCTGTGATGGAGCATTTTAAAGTGTTACAGAAGCAACAGCACAAGTCCCATCAGATGGAATTGCAATCTGTTTGGCAGGGCACTTGGAGAATATAATACGCTAACTGCAACAATTAGCTATCTTGGGGGTTTTTTGCAGGGGGAATGAAAATAGGCAGCAAAACACTCATAACGTATAATCATATATGCTAACGCTCATATTTGTGAGTGATGTGGGCTTATTAACTGCATGCTGTGCTTTGATCTCCATTCTGCAATCTTGGGCATCTAATCTGTTCATCACCGCTGCTCAACTTAGCTACAAGAAACAAGTATCAACCTTCTACTGTTCAATGGCGCAGAGATGGAAATAATCCACAGATCAAGGATTTACAATTCTGACTTTTCAAGGATAGAACTGTCACTACAAAGGGGGGCAGGGAGAGAAGGGGATTATGTTCACTTCGGTGCTAACTTTCAGCAAAAAAAGGCCCCTACGGTGGCTCATAAAGGTTAATACATAACCATATGTATTTTTTTTTTTTAAAGACAATTTAGAAAAGTTGCATGAATAGTGCCCAGATGTCTTGAACTGAGATTCTTAACACCTTTAGCCACTGCACTTTCCAGAAGAGGGAGTTGTTCTCCTGGCATATTATGTAGTTGTGTGTTGTCAGTGCAGCTGGCAGGAAAAAGGTGCTGCCACTCCTTACTCATCAGCTGTCAGGTGATACAAATGGCCAATGGGATTTTACCTGCCCTATAAAGCCTCAAACAGACTCTGGCTTGACTTTCTACTGTAGTCTCAGAGACTTGTCTCTAGGGAGCAGATGAAGCTTCTGGTAGCTTGAACATCCTTGCCATGCTTCATCTAGTCTGATTAGCCTTCTCCTTGCCCAATTTCATTTTGGCAGCATCTCCAGATCACAAGCCCTGACCCTGTGCAATATTGGGAAGAAGTGCCAGAGTGAATCCTGGACATAATGGATGAAGAATAAACTTTTTTTCTAATCTCTTTCTCTCACTCTCATTGCAAGTATATTCTTCAAGCGTAGCTGGAAGAAATTCCTCTCTCCTTGTACTTTTTATTCCTAAAGCAACTTTTGAGAGTATGTCGGGCTGCCTGAGATTCAAGCTTCTTCACCATGTTTAATTTAGCTAATGATGGTTCAGTCCTCAGCTTCCTTGGCCAAGGAAATAAGCTGAAAGTCTATTTCATTTCCTAAATGGGTAGAATTCTACATACAGATGCAACACGACCATCTTACAAATATCAGCTAGACAGAGGTGATTCCTGGCAGCCTGCTGGGAGATGCACTGGGCAGAATATCATTTCCAGATGACTGATTGGGAAATTTCAAGGAGAAGTCTCTGGACCCTTTGTTGGCTTCCAGGGTTCACTGTGATTACTGCTAGCGGATCGTTTTTCTCCCAGCGCTCTCTGCCCCTTATATCTCAAGATGCATATAAACAGACAGAGAGAGAGGTGTCTCGGGCCCCAATTTTATGCTTTCCCTTCTGAGGTAGAAAATGGTTAAGTGCAAAGCCCTCAAGTCAGGCAAACAAGTTGTGATGCTGATTTAGGTACTCTGAAAAGTGCTGAAGAAAGCCGCATTGAAGTCACACTGTACAAGGCTTTGCACTGCTTGTATGTAGATAGAAGTTGGGGGTGAGGGCATGGTAGGTAGGGGGTGAGGTAGGGGATGAGGGCATGGTAGGTCAGTCCCAAGTGCCACCCTCTGCACCTCAGCAAAGATGTACAATGACAATGTTGCAAGCACAAAACCCAAAAACCATGAAGTATCAGCTTGCCATATGCGCCAAACAGATGACCAGTTGCTGGCCTAGCAATAGGATGTTGTAGCAGATCTATGAATGCATCAATAGGATTAGGCAGTGGGCAACTATCCTAAATGGCCAGCCAGGTGTCACATGCCCCATCAAAGATATAAGGGGGAAATCTGTGTCTCCTTCTACCATATCCTTCTCCTTCTACCAAATAAATGTTTCTTGCCAGCAAACTCAGCAATGCCTTTTGCTCATTCCATCTTCCACTCTGACTACATGAAGCGGGAGAGCAGGATGGCACCCTGAACCTTGACCTCTGCACATATACGGGCTCCACCAACCAAAGGTCTGAAAGGGGCTTCTATGTACAGAGCAGTCTCTTTCAGATGCCTGGCTGAATACACTGAGGCTGAGGGACTGGAGGCAGACTGTGCAATCCCATGCTTTCACTGAATGTGTGAAGGGCACTGGCGGAGGAAAGGGGTGTGGTACGTGTGGCCCGCCCCAGGTGTCATTCATGGGGGGGGGGTGACATCGCTGCGCTGCCCCCCTGGGACACTCGCCGCTCCCAGGTGCACGGCATGTGCGCCGCTCCAGGTGCCAGAGCAGCTAGCTCCGCCTCTGGTGAAGGGAAAGTGTGAAAAAGACTAACGTTATCAGTTTTACCTGGAGACAATCGAATGCGACAGGAATTCAGCAAAAAATATTGGGGTAAAAAAAGGAAACTCCAGTAGCACCAAAAAATTCCAACTATCCATTAAGTCTTTGCCACTGGAAGCAGTCAAAAATGAAGAAATGTGAACATAGGTTCTCCCCCACTGCTAGCATTTGGTCCACAGGGGCAAAAACGTTGCCCACCACAGCTAGCTTAAGGAGAGCAGAGAGGCATAAAGCAAACTAGAAGAGAGAATTTCCTCAGCAAATTATCCATCTGCTTCCTTTGTGCCTCTGCATTAATGAAGCACCACTTCCTTTTCACATACAATTCCTCATTGCATGGGAGAATAGGAAAATGTTTCTGGACAATCTCAGACAATCTTGTCTATGGCTTGGAGACCTCAGTTCCTTATTGTACCCTCTGGTTAAATGAGACCTTTACATGTGAATAGTTACTGTCTTTGAAGATAGATTTATTGCACATTAAACAGTTTCAAGAGCTGCTATGACGGCTGCATTTGCAAGTTGCTGTCAACCTAGATGGCAATACTGGCAATCAAGGAGGCTCATCTCATCTCCCTTGGTGGAACACACAGGCAAATCAGAGATCCCAACAGACCCACTTGCCCAACAGCTTATTCCCCGTATACCCTACTTCATTTGAATTTACAAGGCTACCACCACTGCTGATGAATTACAGAGAAGATCCTCGTGTCCCAAAACATCCTCTTCATTAACACAACTTGACAAACCACAATGCATCAGAGCACTGTCTGCCATGCATAGTCAGCTCCCAGCTTATCACAAAGGGAACAATAGTGGGGGTAGAAACCCAGGTTGCTTAAGGGTCATGCACATTTCTACTTGTCCTGTGCCTAGAAAGCACAGGTCTAGGCAGTTTTTCACTTGCGCAGCTCCTTTCTCAAAGAAAGCTTGCTCTAAATCGGAGCAAACGTCAACCCAAATTGCTGTTTGCTCTGATTGAGCACTAAAGAGAGGTTTCCCCCAGAGTAAAGCTGGACAAGGCCTTTTTGAGATAGATGTTTCTCATATTAACAGGGGGGTCATTATACTTGAAGCCATCTTTACTATACTCTTTAAAACATTCCTTATTATGGCACTAAGTGAGAAAAAGAAAGGCCTCACATTTTGTTCTTGCAGATTAAAATGGTCTCCTGGTCAATTTATCAAGTGAAGCTATATAGTTGACTAATCAGCTGATTAAATCAGCAAGTCAAGTGCAGCTCTCATTATTGTGTTGCAAAACTAAATTATTTAAAACATTTCTGGGAAAGGGTCTTACCTTTAAGATGCAAAGCAAAGACAGTATCACCATCAAGAGATAAGGGCAGAGCCAATTATGGAAGGCAGCCACATTTTGGAAATTGGTAACCAGATGAGTCGTAGCAGGAGGAAAGGCATGGAAAAAAGAAATACAGGTTCCATTAGTCCCTAATGATTTGAGGATGCTGATTGATATAGCACCATTAACACTAAATTGCCAGCTGTGAATTAAGCAGAGACTATCAGCATAGTTGAACCAAGCCAGAGATGCTTAACATAATGATTCGAGACAAGAAGGTCAGCAGCTTCTTCAATTTCCCAGCCACCACACTGCAGATTTTTGCAGGTGTTACTGCACGAAAACACCATTTTTCGGTACATTTCACTTCCCTGTATTCCTTTTCCAAGTTATATCCTGCTGGCTTTCCAGTTTGCAAGGAGAGGGTAAAGCATGAGAGGGGGTACTGGACGTCAAGGCGTGAAAGGCTTCAGTCTGGTCCCAGAAGTTGTCAGAGTGTGCTGCTGACTAGGAGCTCTCTGAGCCCCACGGGTTCCATCTCAGGAGCAGATCAGGGCAATATGCTGTCAATCACCCACCATGCCACTATGACAGTTGGGGATAAGTTACCATCTGGAAGCTTAGCTACCCAAGGCAGATGAGCTAAGAAAGAAATCTGAGTGGAAGCAAAGAACGGGAGGAATGGAACAAAAGGCTATGTTAAAGCATAACCTATAACTCTTGCAAGTTTCCACTTCTCCTCCCACTTTGTAAAAGCAAAAACAAAGGCAAGAGCCCAGCCAGAGTATCTAGTCCAGTGCCTTCTCCTTCTCTGCGCTTCCACTGCCTCCCAGTTAACCAACAGAACTCAAAACAGAAATGCTGGCAAACATCACATCACTTCAAATATGCACAGATGTATCTATGCAACACCTGTGAAAACACGTTGATCATAAGAGTCACCTAAGTTCGGCAAATGGGTCCTTACATACCACAAACACCTGTGGTGTTGTGCTGCCACAATAGTGATTCAAAGGTCACAGTGTTCATGCCAAATAAAGTTTTAACTCCATAGCAGCAGCAACACCATAGCAATCAGTGCACACAATGGCAAGATAACTCATTACCACTGATTACTTTTTTTTTAAAAAAAGTCAAGAAACAGACATTCAAACAGCCCCTTCTGCCTTGCAGTGGTGCATTTTGATTCATAGCCATGCCCTGCAGAACAACAACAAAAAACAAATCAATTCTCTATTTCGTATGTGTGCAATGAACATAAAGCATTTTTATGACTGAAGGAGTTGCCTTTCTGAGTGGCAGAAATGAGAACAATTCCCAAAATATATATGGGAAAGAAAAAAGTTTTCAAGCTGAAGTTGCTTTTAGTTTTAAAGTGAATTATTTGTTTTTCTTTTAGCATACAGTCCCAACCTGGGAAGCTTCCTAATAGGGCTTAATTTGGAAGCAGGTCATTGAGGTATCACAAACAGGGCAGTGGTTTTTACCGAGAAAGGAAAACCCAGATTGAAAGGAGCGAAGGACATTTTTACGTGAACAGCTTTGTGCTAATGCTGCAAAAAAAAAAAAGCTGCGTATGTGAGGAATCCCAATCCCAAAATAAGCATCTGTCTGGAAGCATCCTGAGATTATTATTTATAAATGATAAAATTATTATTATTATGTTTGAAGTTTTATTCTGTTTTAGTGTTCTGTTGGGAGCCGCCTAGAGTGGCTGGGGAAACCCAGTCAGATGGGCGGGGTATAAATTATAAAATTATTATTGTTATTTGCTCAGAATGCATGTTACACTACTTGCAAGACTGTAAAAAATTAAGGCTGATCTGAAATCCACCACATGCACACAAATATTTGCAAGTAGTGAAACTGGGAAGGGCCATTTCAAGGCGGGGGGGGGGGGAGAGAATGGTAGTAAAAAGAATACCAATCTTCTTAGCAGCCATCAACTGGCAGCTTCCCCCCATACACATATAGAAACCCACTTGGAACACCATCACACAGTGTTGTTCCATGGTGGATTCAAGGGAGGAGCACTTAAGCAACAAAACAGATGGCAGTAGTGAAAAAAAAAGTGTGGGGGAAGGGACATCAATCCCTTTCTCTCTATTCCACATGTAAAAAGCTATGGCAGAAATCTTGCGGTGCTACCTTCCCTGGAGAGATTTGCAAAATCTGCCTCTCTTCTGAATTCCTGCAGTACTTTCTCATTTGAAAGACATTTTAATGGCCTTTTCTTGTTTTAGCAACTTTTCATTTTACAATTAAGTTTGGAAAACTTTCCCCTGCAAGACTGTCAGCTAGAATCAGAACTACGCTGATTTTTAAACAGCGGAAGTCAAGAGAAGCCAATTTACTAATTCAGAGGTTTTCAACCTTTTTGAGTCCACGGCTCCCTTGACCAACTTAATTCTTTCTGCAGCCTCTCACCCTTTTTTGAACACCCTCCTCTCTCCTTGGGAGTCCTCCGGGCAGCTGCTGTTGCCACCCCTGGTCTCTGAGCTGCCCCCCACCCCCCCGCCCAAAGAGAGCTGCCTCCTCACACTGAAAACTGAAACACTTCAATTACTGACAAAGAAATCTCCTTCCTGACTCCCTCCTCTCATGCACGCCATCGGCCACCTTGCTGACCCAACTGAACTTCTCTCCCCATCAGTCATGTAGACACAGTGGCATGTTAGCAGAAAGGAGAGAACACCCTGATAAGGGGCGAGGCGAAGGCAGCGCCAACCAGGGCCATGGCAGTAAATCACAGTCTTCGGTTTCTTCTGAAAGGAGAGCCTGCCAAAGCAGGGCTGGCCTCAAAGGGTTTTTTGTTGTTGTTGCCGGGGTGGGGGGTGGGGAGAGAGGCCAGCACATAAATAAGTTGGAAAGGAACCGTGAAAAGACACTGGAGACTGTAAAAATCCCTGGCGCATTCACGCCACTTGGGTAAGCAGGGAAGCCGCTGATCATTGCAAGGAGCTGTTCTCAAAACAAGAACGACACAGAGTGAAATTAACGGATGGAATTCACTGCCGCAAATGTGCTGATGGGTACAGGCTTAGATGGCTTTAAAAGAGGATCAAACAAATTCACAGCGCATGGGTCCATTAATGCCGTTTGGCCGGGACAAGCAGAGCTGGAAACAAGATGCTGGCCACTCTACTACAGTCCCCCTCCTCCCTCCAGTCTTCAGTTTCTCCTCCCACCCAGAGAAGGTCACCTTTTAATGTTCACTGTGTACACTCAGTCCTTGGTGGGCTGGTTTTGTGTGGTTCCCCCTTTGAAGATCCCCCCCAAAAAAACCCTTGTACTTCTGCACAGCAGCCTGCCAAAGCCACCCTCTTGTCCGTGGGCAATGGCATTTTGACTACACAAGCAACAGAACCCACAGCTTGAGTCAGAAACAGAGGAACTAACAGCTGGATGGGAAGTCAATTTTCAGAGGTATTTTGTCCAGATGCTGAGGATAAACAACCTGAGAGGAACATTCCCATAATTTCCTGCCTGGCAGCTTTGAAAAACAGGATTCTGGTCTTGTTAGTCTAAGCCAGCAGGTTCTTCTAATGTTCTTGAGGCTGGTTTAGGTACATTGTTTAGGATGCTACAGCACAGCACAATAATGGAGAATTCTACATGACTAATATCCCTTTTTTAAAGTTTAAGAAGGGGAACCTGGCCTCCCAATGGTGGGGGAATACATCTTCCAGCACCTATGACTGTGGGCTGTGAGATAAGAGCCCCAATACATCTAGGGTCAGAGGCCACAACTGCAGAACAAGCCCACCATGAAAAGGTCCCCGTTAGTCTTTGTCACCAACTTCAGAAACAACAGACACTGCTTTTTCACAGCAGTTACATGCTGGGATCTCTATCACTGTTAAGAATCAGTTTTCAATAACTCTCCTTTAACTATTATTACTTATGTTGCAGTTTTATAAACACTGTCACAGATAGAATCTTCCAATGGAACGTTGAGTAAGATGGGCAGACCTCTGTGGTCTGCACCAAAAATAATTTGGGTTGTCGACAGCTTTGTTTGTATAACCCTTAGATGTTCAGCAGCAACATAATCCGAATCCCAAATTGGGTTCAATACAGATTGGGGGCCCTCCTCCCTCAAGAATCCTCCACACGCTTCACACCCCCTTTACACTTTCCGAAGCTTACCTAGATATGGCAGCAGAGGACATTCATGGCAGTGCGTCCATTGGCTCCTAGACACTACTATAAGAACACACCGCATTGTTTAAGTGGGGCACTGGGAGACAAGGGTACAGTGGTGCCTCGCAAGACGAAAAGAATCCGTTCCGCGATTCTCTTCGTCTAGCGGTTTTTTTCGTCTTGCGAAGCAACCCCATTAGCGGCTAAGCGGATTAGTGCTATTAGCGGCTTAGCGGCTATTAGCGGCTTAGAAAAAGGGGGGAAGCGGGGGGGGGATGGCGAGACTCGCAAGACATTTTCGTCTTGCGAAGCAAGCCCATAGGCAAATTCGTCTTACAAAGCGCATCACAAACGGAAAACCCTTTCGTCTAGCGGGTTTTCCGTCTTGCGAGGCATTCGTCTTGCGGGGCACCACTGTACTACATTTCCCATTGTTCCCTGTGACCTAGATGTTGGTGCACACACTCACAACAGCATCAGGGGCCTAACTGAGGCTCCGATACACCTGCTATGAACCCTTCCTTCCTCCATCACACCCAATTAAATTTGGGGAAGATTACACAGTGGCAGAGAGTCAGGCAAAAATAAAACCCAGAATCTGATTCTAAAGAAAGTCCAACAGGCAGAACCCTCTCTCATTTCTGGGCTTCATTCCTTCACAAATTTTGCTTTGATCCAGCTGTGAAAACTCTATAGTATACCAATGAGACAGTAGAGGATCCTTGCACCAGACGACAGTAAACCAATAAAATGTTTCTCCTGCCAGACCACATTGCCTTACATTATTGGCCCAGAATGCATAGCTGCTCCTCTGGAGAAGATGTATTGCTCCCCATCCCATTATTATGGGTCAGTAATAGCATAAGTAATAATCTATGCACTGCAAAGTCACTGTGAATGTTAACTCTAACTTACTGCCAATAACCAACATCATATATCTTCAATTCCCGGGCACTCAGTTTCATAAAGTAATAGTCCGTATGCAATCTATAATGTTAATGGGTCAGAGAAAGAGGTTCAACATTATTTTGATAGAATAATTATGGGTTGGATTTTTTAAAAAATTAAAGAAATTGATGATTAAGTGACCTACAAGGACTGATAAAACACCAGATTCCAATTCAATCAATGAAAAATGTCTCTAGTCTTGCGGGACTCTTAAGAACTCTAACATCTTCTTAGCCTTATATTTTCTCACATCAAGTGCAGGAGTGTTATCAGGCAAATGTCCATGATTTGGCAATTGAATTGTTATACTTATTATTCACTTAATTGAGTTATAAGTTTTCTTATGCACCCTTTACCATAAACAATTATGACAATATGATGTACAATTATAAAAACAAATATAAAAACAAATAAAACCTATTAGGAAAAAATCAGAAAGTCGTGGGTTTTTTTAATTCCCCACACCTCTGAGGGTGGTGAAATTAGCAAGAGGGTCTCCTCTGCTGATCATAACACTCGTGTCTCTCACATATTTGGGACCTAAGTTGTTTAAATGATGTAAAAATAAAACATGGCAATCAGTGCAGCTATTATAGAACAGGGTTTGTTTCAGTTGCAAACGGCACTTCAGCTAGGAATCAGGCTGCATTATTTTGAACCAGTTGAAGTTTCTGAGTCGTCTTCAAGGGCAGCCCCACATTTTATACGTTGTGAGCAACTTTGGACACTATTTTTTAGAAAAGTGGCAGGTGCTGATGATTTCAGTGTGCTTAAAGACTACAAGGCTGCATCAAAGAAGAAAAATGCATGCAACAAATGTGATGCATTGACTTATTAGAATCACAGGATTGTAGAGTTGGAAGGCTCTACCAGGGTCATTTAGTCCAACCCCCTGCAATGCAGGAATATTCATGTCCAACATGGGGCTCAAACCCATAACCCTGAGATTAAGAGTCTCACACTCTACTGGCTAAGTTATTACGTACAGATGTTCGTAACATGCCTATAAATTCACATTCCATAGCCCAAATGCACAGTGCTTTCACACTTCCGAGGATCCTCAAGAATAGTACAATACAATATGCCCATCAGTGTTGAGCTCTCTTGATTCACTCTGATATAAAGAGCCTCACTCACAAGTTACAAGTCCTAAGGTTAGCTGTTAGACTTGCTTAATTTACAGGTTATGCTACCCATTCCCACCAGTCTACCTCAGTCCTGAATCAATACATCTCCTTCAGCCATTTCACCAAAATATCTTAGATATGGATGCAAAATGTTGATGTACTTCTGAGATCTTAATGCCATTACTAGAGCACCGAATGGTATCAAAGCAGAATTAGCCTAATTCTTCAACTAGGCAAGAAAGGGCATTTAAATCCTTTTTAAAAAAAGAAAAGATCTATTAATTACAATAGCAAATTGATATTATTACAGTATTGCAAGGGAAATGGCCTAATAACACAAGGGGCTGCAGTGGAGACAGGTGGAAGAAATTCTTCTCGCTATCACTACAAGAGCTGTTTATCCAAAATTCAAAGCTTAAGAATCAAGTACCAAAGGAAAGGAAAAGAGAGAGACGGGGAAGGAAATGTTTAAGCTTTTCTGTATCTCAAAAGCTACCAAGGAAAAGCCCACTTACAGATTATTAAAATCAAGAGGGAACTGCTCTTTCAGCAGAGTGGCTACAAAATGAAGAGTGGTTTGAGGAAATTGCTTGGCACAGAATTTTAAACAGACATTGAAAAGGTCCCAGAATCTCAAGACTACACCATTTTTATGGTAAAAGCATGGGAAGATGAGAATTGGAAAACTTTTTTTTTCCTAAGGGGCAACAACCGGCTCTGTTTAGAAGCAGTCTGCTGCTGCTTCTATCCCCTGAGTCAGAAAGCAAAGACTTCAGTGAGGGCCAACAGCTCACTGGATAAAGCATATGTTCTGAATGCAGAAATTAAATTCCCAGCCTCTCCTTCCAGCTGAAGAGATCTCAAGTACTAACATGACTAGGGATGAAATAAATTTTCCTTGGACTATGTTTTAAGGCAAAGCATTTTAATTTGCAGTTTCCAGATTTATACACAGATGTAAACATATTTAACAAACTGAACTTCCCACTTCTGTGGATTTTGTGATGCACTTTTGATTCAAAAATGCATACAAAAATGAGAATTTTACACAAAAATGCAAATTTTGTGGGGACAATGTCTATAAATGAGTACCGTTTAAATGAGATTTTATCTCCTCCAATCAAAATCTGCAGAAAATGGGACAGAAGGGACTTATGACTGAGCATATGTAAAAAACAAGAAATGGAAACAATCTAATCTGTCCATTCCTACTCATGACCCACACTCTGAGATATTGGAAAGCCATACTGGGGAGATGCAGAATAGAGATATGCTGGAGGATGGGGGTTATGTTTCAGATAATCTGATCATGTTGCAAAAATTAGAAGGAAAGACCTGCTTAATGGGCGAGTGTGGCATATGCATGAATGAAGAAAAATGGCTCTTATCTTTCTGGTGGAACCCTGAAAAAGCTACAGTACTTAGACCCCCTCTTAGAATTTCACTTAACTATGGTGGAGCAGGTTTGGCCAGAGGACTCTGTAAGCCTTACCAACTGCAATACCCACAATCCTACTGGGGCCTAGCAACATCTGTGCAAAAATTCAAACTCGCCCTGCATCTTCATCTTCATCAATCTACCTGGCTCGCATCAGCCATATGGCCCTGTGGCAGGAGAGGTGGAATGCCAGGAATCATAGAATCATAGAGTTGGAATAGACCACAAGGGCCATCGAGTCCAACCCCCTGCCAAGCAGGAAACACCATCAGAGCACTCCTGACATATGGTTGGCAAGCCTCTGCTTAAAGACCTCCAAAGAAGGAGACTCCACCACACTCCTTGGCAGCAAATTCCACTGTCGAACAGCTCTTACTGTCAGGAAGTTCTTCCTAATGTTTAGGTGGGATCTTCTTTCTTGTAGCTTGGATCCATTGCTCTGTGTCCGCTTCTCTGGAGCAGCAGAAAACAACCTTTCTCCCTCCTCTATATGACATCCTTTTATATATTTGAACATGGCTATCATATCACCCCTTAACCTCCTCTTCTCCAGGCTAAACATGCCCAGCTCCCTTAGCCGTTCCTCATAAGGCATCGTTTCCAGGCCTTTGACCATTTTGGTTGCCCTCCTCTGGACACGTTCCAGTTTGTCAGTGTCCTTCTTGAACTGTGGTGCCCAGAACTGGACACAGCACTCCAGGTGAGGTCTGACCTGAGCAGAATACAGTGTCACTTTTACTTCCCTTGATCTAGATGCTATACTCCTATTGATGCAGCCCAGAATTGCATTGGCTTTTTTAGCTGCCGCGTCACACTGTTGGCTCATGTCAAGTTTGTGGTCAACCAAGACTCCTAGATCCTTTTCACGTGTACTGTTCTCAAGCCAGGTGTCCCCCATCTTGTATTTGTGCCTCTCATTTTTTTTGCCCAAGTGCAATACTTTACATTTCTCCCTGTTAAAGTTCATCTTGTTTGTTTTGGCCCAGTTCTCTAATCTGTCAAGGTCGTTTTGAAGTGTGATCCTGTCCTCTGGGGTGTTAGCTACCCCTCCCAGTTTGGTGTCATCTGCAAATTTGATCAGGATGCCCTTGAGTCCATCATCCAAGTCGTTGATAAAGATGTTGAATAAGACCGGGCCCAAGACAGAACCCTGTGGCACCCCACTAGTCACTCTTCTCCAGGAATCCAGTAGGGACTAATCTCAAACAGAACATGTCTTCTATTCTCTAAACTGCACTTATATGATGATGACCTTGCAAACATCTCTTCAGCTCTTTGTGGTTTCACCAAACATGTTGATGAAGCTTGCAACTTTAATAACTTCAGCCTCAGCACAGGTAAGACCTATTTACTCTGTCAGCAGCTAGCACTGACTTCACTCCGACACAGAAAGTGAAAGAGCATAGAAGTATTGAGTACTTTAAGTATGAACTGTCCAGTAAAGGATCCCCTGCAATCTAGCCCCCAAGTCGGCTGATGCCTCAGTGGCCTGCAGACCATCTAGAAACAGGAAGGACAATGGTGTTTCAAGCCTCGCCCCATTTTGAGTCTTGCAAGCTGCGTACAGGAGACAGGGATGCTTTCTACAGGACCGCTGAGCAGAACAGCAGCTCGCCCAACAGCAGAATACGTTGAAACTATTTTTACTTGACCTTGGCAATGTACATTCCAGAGAACATGATCTCACTTTATTCAATGTTTAGTTCAACAATGTGCTATTTTCCACCCATGACACCCTCACGTAATATCACTACTTCACTCCCCCAAAATGGTTTATTTAAATGCTTTTATATAAAAATGTTCTCTTTCAAAGCATTCTCTGGCTCGCAACCAGATCAATCAGCAACCTTGCCGCCCGCTGATGAAAAATACCAAGCTGATAGCAGGTTACGAGGAGCCCATCCATAAAAGATGACAGATGAATTTTACTTCAACTGATTATTATTCTTCGGTGGAGTTGATGTGGGGGTGGAGAACAGCCAACAAGTTTGAGACTCCAACCCTCCCTCCCTCCCAAGCTCTAAACCAGGAAAAGGGGTACCAGCCCCCTTAAGGCTCCACCATTTTCATCCCAATGCCCTTCCACGCGGGTAACCACCTGTGTAGATTTCCTGATCTGGCATCCACCACAAGTTGCAATGAAGGCCACATCCCACCCTTCCAACTGAAAAAATATGACTTAGGATAGTTTCACTGTCGTTAGTTGGAGTGAAATCAAGAAATACTTAAGCTGGCATCACACCAATAAACCTCAGGCACAAACAATTCCAAGAAAGTATACAATGTGACAGGAAATTTTATTGGTCTGCTTAAATTAACTGGATCTCATAATCATCAATATTCATTCATTATGCATTTTGTAGGTTTTGGCTTATCATCAACATAAGCCCTATCCTTTGGACTGAAATTCTGTTACATAAAGCGTTTTTCATTTTTCAAAGTATTTTCTTCTGAGCCTTAATTGCTCAAAACATCACCATTGAAATAGTAACTGTTGATGAAATAATTTATTGTCCTTGATCACCCCCCCAAAAAAATTATAATGTAATTGTCCAAGAACTTGGACAGACATCAAACAGGTTGCTTGTATGATAGGTGGAGATTTTTTTTCAGCCTGGCAGCTGCATTACCTCCTAAAAAGCTTGCTGGGGACTGCTGGTGTGTGGGACCAGAGGAAAAAGTGAGTATAGCAACAGATGTGACTCTTATCTTTGTACAGAAGACTGCATTCCAGCCACAGAAAAGTGAGTGGTTTTTATATTTACATACCTCCATCCAGGCATGCAGGAGATATTATCCCAGTTCAAGGCTGCACTGTATCCAGACAGAAGAATTTAAGGATAGTGCCAAAGTGGCGGTGCAGGCTATAGTTTGGGGAGGGCATGTGGATAGAGGCCTGGAATTTGCCCCCCTCCCTGGCTTATATGGTGGTCCATTATATATTCCATATGCAAAATGCAATCCACCTCCTCAGGTTACATGCCAGGAACACCCATGCAGGTGTACAAGGCACAAAGTGATCACTGTGTTGTGTGCCTGACACTGAAGATGAGTTATCTCAAATCCCACCTGCCTGTTTTTCTTTCTTTCATTACCTTGCATCACAGGCCAGTTCATCTCAATATGGCACAATCACAGCTATAGAGAGAATAGCAGAGGCTAGTAGGGATTCTGCCAGGGCCAAGCTGAAGCTATGGGCACACCTGTGCCTTAGTTCAGAATGACTTGTGCTTATGGTACCTCAGAAACGTTGGAGGGATCACGCTGGATCAGATCAAAGGTTCATCTAATCCAGTATCCCAGTTCCCAGTGTCCAGACATACGCTTCCAGGAAGACGCAAAGCAAGACATGTAGGCAACAGCCTATTTTAACCTCCACCCAACCCAACATCTGTAATTGTGCCACTCTGCCTCTGACTATCAGAGATTTATTCTCCATGAAGGTGTAAGTGTATAGAACCATGCACAGCAATAAAGGGTACTTAGAAAAGCCAACATTTAGAAGAGGAAGCAGGACTACAACTTTTCAATTGCATGCAGCTCCTTTTCATAAATTTGGCTCAATGCATTGAGATTGGGGCAAAGCCAGCACGAACACTGCCTGTCCCAACTTCTCCACACATTCAGTGTAAACATGGAGAAAGTCTGAATGGGGCTATAGCTCAGTTCTCCTGAATGATGTCATTTTCCACACTAGCACCTGCCAACTTCCAGCTGGAAGAAATCAAGCACTTAAGAATATGATTATTCTATTGTTTAGACTTCAGAATGGTCTGGCTGCAAAGATCTAACTCAGAGGTGGCCGCCAAGATGCTGCTAGACTGCAGTTTGCACCAGCGTCTGCCATAGTGACCAATGGTCAGAGTTGATGGGTGGGAATTGTAGTCCAACAACATCTGGAGGGCCACATCCTTAAGTGGTTGGAAAGGAAAGTATGTACTACTTCCTCGAGTGGGGAACAGCAACACAAAATTATTCCTATTCATTACAAATATCCACTGCACCCCTTAAAGGTTTCAGCAAGATGGACTGCAAGTCTCTAACTCCCTAACTGCCCAATGCTGAAATTGAAGCAGGAAAACCAGGCTTGCGGCAGAGGTTGGAATCCAGGATGATAATAATAATTATTATTATTTATTATTATTATTTATACTCCGCCCATCTGGCTGGGTTTCCCCAGCCAATCCAGGAGACTCTGCTGTGTTAACCAAGGAAGGCCAGAAGGCCGGGGATCCTTAGCATCTCTGTATCAAGCCTAGGGTCTCATACACTCATACACAATCATGGGGGCCAATATCACACACACCACCCTTTTCCCTTCTCCATCTGAAGAGGGTTCCAAGGTCTCAGCCACACACATTCCCATGCCAATCACCAGAGTGATTGAAATCTACCGGTAGATTTCAGAAACTCGATAAATTTCAACAACTATCTAGTCGGGAATGGCCAGGAAAGGATACTTTTCTGATGCTGCTCCCAATATATACAACAGCAAGTTAATGGCCTCATTTTTCAAAGAGGGAGGAGGAAAAGTTGATGATGAGAATAGTTCCTCTCTCCGATTGCTCTGCAAAGCATTTATTAGGGTTAATAACTGTGATTAAATTGCTTTCTGATCCTGCTGAGGAAGGCACAAAGTGGCAGAAGCTAAAAATAAACGGTGCTTAGTTTAGAAGATTAAAAAAAACAAAAAACTTGTTTTACAATCCATATCTTGATGTCTTCCCATTCAGCTACTAAAACTTGTGGCACACTTCACCAATAGTTTCTTATGGCTAAAATCCAAAGGACACAACTGACACCCCCTAAAAAGAAGAAGTACCAATTTTCTCCAGTGAAGCAGTCATCCTAAAACCACTGTGTTACATTAACCCGAATGTAAATTTGTTCTAGGATAAAACAAGAAAGGTCTTGCAGACCCTAAAAAATTGTGCAGAAATGAAAGAAATTGCCTAGCCAAATGGCAAAAAACCACAATGGAATAATTTCTCATGTTAGATTTACTCAAGCAGAGAATCCTTCCACTGCTGAATCTAATCTACTGCATGATTTGATGGGCTGTGTGGTAGTTCTCTCTCCCTACCCCCACCCTGCCCCAATAAGCAAACTGTAGGGATGATTCTGAGCACCTCTTCCAACGGCATTGCATTAGCATTAAACGAATTATTTTGGTCAGACAGCTGACCAGCAAATCAGTTGCTGGGATGAGAATCTGGAAGAGTGGAAAGTTTTTCTAAGCTCCTGTCATGTTCTGTGCTATTGTCAGAGGTTCTTTCAGAGCCCCAAGCATTCTTCCTGGAGCCTGAAGATTCAAAATTATAACCAAACTTATTTAGGCAAACATCTGGCTGTGTAATTTGAATTACAAGATGAGGCCTTTTCTAAGATGACTCTCTGTTTGTGAAATGTTCTCCCGAGGTGGGCCTTCATTACATATCTTTAGGCACCAGGCAAAAACATTTCTTTATAACCAGGCCTTTGGCTGATTTACATTCTACAGCCTTTTAAATGTGTGTGTGTTGGGGGGGGGGGTTAATTGGTTTGTTCTGGGTTTTGTTTTATTATGTGTTTTGTCTTCTTATTTTGCTTTTTATGCTGTGAACCGCACGAAGGGCAGCTTACAAATTTAATAAATAATAATAATAAACATTGGACATTCACCGCTACCAAGACCTTGTGTATCTTGCTATCTCATAGACTCCTTAGCCAACAACTCCCTAACTCCTAAAATAGTTCTGCCCTGTTTCCCTGACAGCAGCACAATCATCCTCCTGTCCTAGTATGAGGCCTTGATCAAAGTGATCACTCATTTCCCGAACAGAAGCAGCACTGTTGACTGCAGCTGCCCACTGAACAGTTAGAATACTGATGGACATTTCACAACATAAGAGTATCAGCCCATGGGTATACGAAGGCTCATATACAAGTAGGCAACTGGCAGTTTTCAGTCTGTATTGAAAAAAACACTAGTCCAAGTGAAAAAAACCTAGCTGAGTTGGAGAATCCCTCTTTGCCCTAAGAACAAAAGAACAGCTCTCGTTTCAGGTCAAAGGTCCATCTACCTTGGCATCCTATTTCCAGGAAGCCCACAAGCTGAGCGTGAAGACACCAGTCCTCTTCAACTGTTTTGTCCAAAAACAGCATTGTAACAGACTCTGAATACAGTGGTACCTCGGGTTAAGAACTTAATTCGTTCTGGAGGTCAGTTCTTAACCTGAAACTGTTCTTAACCTGAAGCACCACTTTAGCTAATGGGGCCTCCCGCTGCTGTTGCACCGCCGGAGCACGATTTCTGTTCTCATCCTGAAGCAAAGTTCTTAACCCGAGGTAATATTTCTGGGTTAGCGGAGTCTGTAACCTGAAGTGTCTGTAACCTGAAGCGTATATAACCCGAGGTACCACTGTATGTAGGTTCCATTAGCCATCACATCTCATGAATCCTTCTAATTCCCTGGCAGCCAACGCTAGTGGGCCTCACTACATATGGTGGCAGTGATTGCAGGGGATCGGGAACCCTCCCCATCCCTGGCAGAGCCGCGTCAAGGATTCCCCCCGGCCTCCTCGCTTGTCCTTACCAACAAGCTGCCTTGTCCCAGCCCGCTAGGTGCTGGGGTGAAACCGCCTCAGCTCCAGCGCTGAGAACTGTGGCGCCTTGCAGGCTGAGGCCAATGCAGCTTGTTTCTTTAACATTGCAGTATATCGCCAGACCGTGATATTTGGCTGGTGGTATACCAGTGTTGAAAAGCTGATATTGCCCAGCCCTACTGCAGATGAAAGTGATGCACAATGTTTTGTTTATTTACAAAAGGATTCGTGTAGAGCAATGAATCAAAATCAATATGCTAATTCTGTTTGGAAGATAAAACACCCCTGACAGAGAGAAATAAATT
This sequence comes from Podarcis muralis, assembly GCF_964188315.1. Taxonomy (NCBI): domain Eukaryota; kingdom Metazoa; phylum Chordata; class Lepidosauria; order Squamata; family Lacertidae; genus Podarcis; species Podarcis muralis. Next base: position 19,464,322 of record NC_135669.1, read on the forward strand.
AATTACGGGTGTCTTCCAATCTGTCTTGAGTCTCCCTTTTCATCAGATAAGCCAGTGAGCTAAAGTGAGATGCCCCCATTGCAGAATCCATCAGCAGCATGCACATTCAGCGCTCTTATCTGCATAATTAGGTGGTTGTCCTCCGGATGTGAAAAAGGACACCATGCACCATCTCGTTCTTTCTGGGCTCTTTAATTTATACATGTTGTTAACAAACATACAAGCTCAGTAATTTCATATCTTTCATTGTCCCAATTTTTGATGTGTTAGGAGAGCGTATTTCACTGATGAAAGTCTAAAGCATACTGTGATGTCCTTTTCATCCCTGAGTAACGATCAGCATTTCATTCTTTAGCTTTCTTATGATAAGCTAAGTACCAAATTAATCAAAGCAAGGGAGCATAAAGTGCAATAAATAGTATGAATCATGAGATAGGTGTGGAATTAAGAACAGGTGAATTTTGCAGTAGAACCACAAATAAGAGCTTCATTATTGGATTAGCCATGCAGAGCAGAATCAAAGAGTCATCGTGTTGGTAGAGGGGGAAATTAATTGGGGGACATCAATAGAATGTCACATCAGCAGCAGGATATATTCCAGTATTGGGGCAGTAAATTGCCCATCCAAGATATCCCGCCACCCTCCACAAGAAGAGCACAACGCAATTTCCCAAACGGACATGAATCACAAACTCCAGGAAACCCATTAGCACCTGTCACTAATCTTATTTATGTGCAGTTATGCATTTATAGGCAGAAGTCCGCAGGCCTACAATAAACAGATATGAGAAGGAAGAGCACACTTGCGGGGGGGGGGGGGAATGTCATGACCATCAACTTATGTAATTTTTGGCATTTATATGACATAAAGGACCCCTGACCATTAGGTCCAGTAGTGGCCGACTCTAGGGTTGCGGCGCTCATCTCGCTTTACTGGCCAAGGGAGCCGGCATACAGCTTCCGGGTCATGTGGCCAGCATGACTAAGCCACTTCTGGCGAACCAGAGGAGCGCACAGAAATACCATTAACCTTTCCACCAGAGCGGTACCTATTTATCTACTTGCACTTTGATGTGTTTTTGAACTGCTAGGTTGGCAGGAGTTGGGACCGAGCAACGGGAGCTCACCCCATTGCAGGGATTCAAACCGCCAACCTTCTCATCAGCAAGTCCTAGGCTCTGTGGTTTAACCCACAGCGCCACCTGTGTCCCTATATGACATATATAATTTAGGTTAATTTTCACATACATTTTCTCACGAGCCAAAACAGAACTTGCATGGCAGATGCATATATACACTGACATGCATATATTTATACTTATGTACACTGAATTTCGTTTTCCACTTGCCCACATATTCCCAAAGTTTGGAGGTATACTTTTGGAGATCTTCACAATCCCTTTTTTCATTTTAATCACCCCAAAGAAGCCAGAACCATCAATCAACTTGGCGACCTCACTGCTCACCCCTCGTTTATGACCTTCTTGGTAGTGGCTCCCAGCTATGACCTAGAAGATTTGCCTGACTTCCTCTTCTCTTTGTAATATTAGGTGTCAGGTAACAACATACTGTTTAGTCATGCACTGTAGCTCTTTTCTAGCTTGAGGTTTGGTTGATTTCTTAATGCTATTGCTGCTCTGTTTCAGTCTGGCTTTTTTCCACTATTCATAGATTTCTGAGAAGAGTTTCAATATGCTGGCCTGATGTGGGATATCAATTTTTTAATTAATACATAATACAGAAACAAACCAGAAAGTGAGGAGAGGAAGGCTGCCATGTGTCCTGATTTTCCAGCTCAACAGTTTCAGTAGTCCCCCCCCCCCAAAAAAAAACCCCAGGGTGTCCTGGTTTTTTTACTTTTTGACATACTGCAACTTACAATTCACACATTATCAGTCCTACCCAAACTGCACTCACCCAGCTCTCTTTATTACTCATTCATTTTCCTGGGTAACTGGCAACAGTTGACAATGTAATACTATTAGTGCCTCAGGCAAGGAAAGTTGTTGCTGCTAAGTGACTTTAAGTGCATAAATAGTGAGGCAAGCACAGGCGCTCTTGAGAGAGATACTTCCAATGAAAGCTTGCCTTTGTAACAATGGAATACATTAACGAAAGAGAACCAGCAACTAAGGATGAACAGTTCCATCTATTTTGGGCCCGTGTCACTATCACATATGTTTATTTATAAATCATTTCTGTCCTTCTTCCACATTAATCTGCAGGTTATTGTCTAAACAATATTGCACTAAAATTCTTATTTAAATACAAAGTTAATTACTTATTTTATCCCAACGTGCACATTTCTGAATGTACTTCACGCTAAAATACACTGTTCTGCACATTTTGGTATGTTTCTTGAGCCAAAAACATGTGGAGCATTGCCAGAGCTGAAGGTTAATTATGTTCCAATCCGTATAATTAACCCAGGAGCTGCAAATTAGGGCAGCTCGTGTAAAAATATGGACCAAATCAAATTCTCCTCCATCCCTGCTAGTAACACACACCAATGCCCGCCCGCCCCCTTACACACACATTTTTTATTCACCAACAGAGAAAAGGAGTCAGGAGGATATGTCAAAGGAATCAGTACAGATGGAGAGAGGACGAGGTGGAGGGAGAGTGGCGGTGAGCACAGCAACAGAGCAATATATTCCATGAACAAAGGCAGAGATTATTCTGATGGGCAAGCATGCACTTCATTGCACACTTTAATGGGTAGGATGCCAAAGAACAGAACTGGCACACACAGCTGGATAGCAAGTCAGACTATTTGTTGACTAATTCAACTGGAGGAGGAGAGAACAGAGGGTGAAGAAAGAGCTGTAAGTGGGAGGGGGGGAGAGCTTTCCCCTCCTCTTGACCCCCCTGGGAAACTCAAAAAACCTGCTGCACCTGGAACCGAGTATAAAGAGTCTGGCTGAATGGGACACAGCTGTGGGCAGCCTAAGGATGTCCCATCCACCTTGGGGAGGCCCATGAAAAGCAAGTCTAGAGTGAGGGTCTAGGGTGATTGATGTCCACTGTTTCCAGGATCTCTTCTTGCTGTGAGAGTTTCATGGGGGAGCTGAGAGTTTGCTTGGACGCTAAGTGAGAACCCAGAGGCTGAGAGGTATGTTGTATTAATGCAACATTTTTATACGTAATTGTGTATTTTTGCAATATTTTGTTTAAGTTGTCTGTTGTTGCTTCAGTTTTGTGTACGCTGCTTGGATATATATTTTTAATATACGAAGTGGTATATAAATTAAAAAGTTGTAATCATAACACTGTCTGCACTGACTAGCAGTGGATTCCCAGGATCTCAGTAAAGGGATTTTCCTAACCCTACCTGGAGATAATGAGGACTGAATTTACAACATTCTAAATATAGCTACAGGGACGCAGATGGTGCTGTGGGTTAAACCACAGAGCCTAGGACTTGCCGATCAGAAGGTCGGCGGTTCGAATCCCAGTGACAGGGTGAGCTCCCGTTGCTCGGTCCCTGCTCCTGCCAACCTAGCAGTTTGAAAGCACATCAGTGCAAGTAGATAAATAGATACTGCTCCGGTGGGAAGGTAAACGGCGTTTCCGTGTGCTGCTCTGGTTCGCCAGTGGCTTAGTCATGCTGGCCACATGACCTAGAAGCTGTATGCTGGCTCCCTCGGCCAATAGAGCAAGATGAGCGCCGCAACCCCAGAGTCGGCCACGACTGGACCTAATGGTCAGGGGTCCCTTTAGCTTTACATACAGCTACATGGAAGAAGCTGAGTTTTATTTTTAGGGGGTGGGACAAATGGACCAGCAGAAATGGTCAAGCAAACAGACCCATATCAGAGGTGGAACAATGCATTCTCTAAACTTTAAAGTAAAGGACAGAACTGAATGCCAGATATCTAACACAGAGACTGAACAAGGAAGAGACTACAGCAATGGCAAAGAAACACAATATTTGGCATTATAATTCCACAATGACTGGAAGAAGAGAGCCAGCAGAAGGAAAGGTTCCAAGGAGGATGCAACTGTTTTAATCCTTAGCTTTAGAAAGTCTTTGCTATGTCATTTGATACTGGTTTAGGAAGACAGCAACATTCTTTGGGGCAATGGCAGAGAGGAGGATGAGAACAGCCGGCCTCTGAAGGAACGCAGCCTGCCTGGAGATTTCTGCACTCGCCACGCTAATAGAGCCCCTCTCTGGCTGGCTGCTGCTTGCCTCGTGTCAGCAAAGAGCCTCAGTGCACTGGCGCGAGCCTGACGGGCTGTCAATAAAAATCAAATGTGCCTGTATTAAAGTCACACGGCATTTATGAACATGTGGAACCAGCTGCTCAGTGAGCTGCATTCTGGCAGGGAAGAGAAATCCACCCAGATGCAAAAATAGATTTTGCTACACAGTGCTTGCAGATGGCTACCAATTAAAAGGCATGGGAATGCACATTACATAATAAAGAAATTGAGAGCGCTGCAACTTAGAAAGCAGAGAGGGCTTGGGGGGGGGGGGTGAGGCAGCAAGTTCCACATGACAACTATTAGAATGAGAGAAAAATGGAACCTCCCTGTTCAGAGGCAGTATACTGTACCTCCAGGGAATAACAAAAGGGACAGCTATCACCCTTGATGGTTGGTTGGTTGGTTGGTTGGTTGGTTTTAAAGCATTTATAAATGGCTTAGTATTTTTAAACCTGCAACATAGAAAAAACTAACAATATGATTAAAACAAAAATGCAATATAAAACCAGTAAAACAATATTATAAAAGCAAATAAAAATAGAAATTCAGTAAATTAAAACAAACTGAAAACAAGGTTTGATTTATATGAGTCAGGTAAGGCCTGGGCAGAAAGATGCGTCTTTAAGAGACACATGAAGCAACTGATGGTTGCTGCTTGAGATATCTTCAGATCTACTGAAAACTGCTAGAAAAAGTATAAGAAGCTTTATGAAACTGTCTTATACAGAGTCAGACCACTGTGCTGCCAACTAACACGGGCACCAGCTCCAAGCTCTCATCCTTTCCACCTGAACTGTATGTTTGTTTTTAAACTGAGAATGGAAGGGGTTCAATCTGGGACCTTCTGTGCTGTCAAACTGTTATGCATGTGTATGAATAATGAAGTGAATGTAGTCACCCTGGATACGTTAAGAGGGACCAGAACACATTGATCTCCTCATCTGTTCCACTACAGATTTCCGCACTACAGCAGAAAAAAGAGATTGTAGCATCTGTCAGGCAAAGCAGCTGTAGGAGGGCAGACTTAAAACTTACAGGTATATGCATGAAGGCTTGTGTGCACCCTGGAACCCCCATATGAATGCACACCATGGGGAGGGACTAGCTGCGGCATGTGGTACCAGGATGGGGTTGGTCAGCATAGCCCTGCCTTCCCTGCTTCACACAATCCTCCAATGCGTAAGAGAAACATGTGGTTTACCCTAGAGCAGTGGTTCCCAGTTGGTGGTCCATGAAACCCAGTGGTCCACAGCACATACCTGTCAACTGTCCAGGATACCCCGTTTTTGGGTACCATGTGTAGGAGCAGAGCCCAGAAAACATGCATCCTGTTTTTGTGCTGGAACATGTTGGAGGGTATGGTGGCACCATTCCCAAAACAGAAAGTACCACAGAGAGAGCAACATTTTCAAAAGGAGGGGGCCCATGGCTTGACTTATGGAAAATGGGGGGTCCTCAGTACTTAGCTAATTGGGAACCACTGCCCTGAAATATATTTGTCTGCCGTGGGGTTTAAGAACATAGGAATAGTCTTGCTGGTCAGACCAAGGTCCATGCTCTCTTCTTCAGCTTTCCATTTCTGTCGGCTGAAATCCTGTGCAGGATTTATTTTGATATTCGCTTTGGGTTTAGTTGGCGTTTGCACTACTAAAAATCAAAAATCATTGCACAGTTTAAATTCCAAGTACTTTAAAGGTTTACAAATTGAGATAAGGGGAAGTGGATTATGGATTCCACACTATTTGATGTTTTGAAAATGCACTGTAATGTTGAGGCACCAGAAGGGATTAAGGCTACAATCGCCTGTGCAGGCAGAGATAGGACACATGAGGTAATACAATCCAGATGTCTGCCAGGTTACATATGCACAATTCACCTTACAAATGCTGGCTGAGTGTGGCATATCAGTTTTAAAAGTACCACGCTACACACTAAGAGGAAGAAGCAATGATGTCCCAAAGAGTTGGGTTGGTTTTCTGTGGAAGTAAGAATTGACTTTCAATCCAATCAGCCTTCACCAACCTGGTGCCCTCCAGATGTTTTGGACTATGAGTTGTGGTCCAAATGACCCAGAGGGCACCATACTGGTGAATTTTGGGCTTGACAAATCTTCATTCTTATTAGCAGTATTCCTTGAAAATGTATTTCTTTTATTATCTGGGACATCTATGGAAATTATGGCATCAGCAGAAGTAAAAGGAGCTGTTTTATTTAGATTCTTCTCATTTGTTATAACTGTCAATCTATTTGCAATGTGAAATCCAATTTTGAATGTTTTTCTGAGTCTTACTATGTCAGAGGCAAAAGATATATAACATTATAGGACAGACCATGTAGATTTGTAGATAAACAATGGTTTCACCAACTTTACCCTAAAATAAGTTGAATTTGACAGCCGAGTTGAATGCACTTTGTAACATCCAAAGCTACTGTCTACCAGATCTCTAACTTCAGTATAACCTAAGTGAGATGTATGATGATCATTGGAATAGTCATTGAAGCACTGCGGAACATCTATGAATATTCCAAATTGTCAGTTCAAAAGAAAACTACCAACACAATATTTACATTTTAACCCTAAAATCAGAAGTGCATGGAAAGCAGGTCCTTGAAAAATGGGTGACATTTTGGCCAGCTCAAAGGGCAATTATTCTCTACTGCTGCTAGGATTGGAGGTTCTAGCATAACGTAATGTCCATAGTACCTACTATTCCATCAAGAGGCTTCCTATAATGGCCAAAAAGATGCCTCTGGGAAGCCTATGAACAGAGCATGAAGGCAGCAGCCCCTTCCTAGCTATTGCTTTACCCCCCTCATTAAAATCTATTCAGAATTCACAGCAAAATGCCAAACTAGAGGAACCTTTAGTCCAATCCAGCATGACTTCTTTTTATGGTGCTTTTTGAAAATAAACATGGCTTGCTTTGGCTTTTGCCTTTCATGGATTGGAACTCAAGCAGATTTATTTTCAAAATGGAGGTAAACTGGTTTCCAAGTACGGCAGTAACTAAAAATCAGCATATATAGTGCAAAGCAATTTGGCCAACATTTAATGGAATTCCAGACCATAATTCTTTAAATGTCAAGGTCGTAATGATAACACACATGCTTTGCTTCAAACATCCAGAGTTCAATTCCTGTTGTCTTCAGGCAGAGCTGGAAATGTCTCATGTCTGAGATACTAAAGGTCCACTGCAGTGAGGGCCACATTACTCAAGTAGAAAGCTGTCAGGGACTACATTCCAGTGGGCAGAGTCAGACCCACATCATGCTGCTACTTATGGAAACAGAGACATATATTTAATTCTTAGTATAATTTTCACCTTCCATTTTATCCATACATTTTTTTACAAAATTGTAAAAATAAGTTCTTCACCTCCTTTTATGTGTTCTGACTGCAAAAAAACAAAAAAGCAAATAAAGAAGAAGATTGCAGGTAAGGTCAATGTACAGCTAAACTGTGTAAGCCCTGCCTTACCGCTATTCAAAGCCTCAAACTTTAACATGCAATTGCATCCTGAAAAATGCATGCATACAATTGCAAAATGCATGGACACTTTCTGAATATTTGCAAAGAATGCAAGTCCACCTCTTCGCTGGGACATTTTACATTCTGCTTTGATTGTCTTAGAGCAGATCTCTGTGCACAGGAAGGTGCTGTAATTGCAAACTTTGCACTACATCAAAGCACTTGTTCCTCTTAACTGCTCCCTGCTGAACAACCAAGGAGTGGAAGGCGACCCCAAAAATCAATGTCCCAGAGCAGTTTCCCCACCCTGGTGTAGCTGATACTAAGCTAGATGCGCCAATGGTATGACTCAGTGAAAGGCAGCTTTCTGTGCTAATAAGGTTGCATTTCATGGCTTCTTGGTTTAGGAGTTGAATTTTTAAAACCACAAAATAACAAGGAGAAGGCAGCATCACAAGAACCGAATTGCCAGCACCTTAACCATGTTAATGATAATAAATGTCAAAAAAAGAGTATAACCTTTTGACTGGAGATTCATTCTGTGAAAAGAGATTAAGGAATTCAATGTCCTGATTTACAGCTTGCCTAACAAGGGGAAATCAATACTGCATCAAATTCGGACCAAAATAAGACTTGATTTTTTATTATTCCGACAAGGACACACAATACACTGAAGGGGAGCAGGTCTAGCTGCCAGATGACAAAACCTCATTTCATCTTGCAAGCTGAGACACCACCACCACCACCACCCCAAAAAAACCACCTCTAGGGAAAGACAGTAAGGTAAAGAAAAGCAGCTAGGATCTAGGGGGCTATCCAATCCCAAAGGCTCCCCATCTGCTGCCCCAAATAGCCCCTGATCCTAAAGAAAGCCACCCACACATATATACGTTATTACCACAACCTTAGCTGAGACACAGATAAATGCCTTCTCTCACACAGTGTTAAGTAAAATGCATAAGTACAGTAACAGTCTCTGCCCTACTGTCCAACTCAGCCACCTTTTCCTAGGCTGTGACATGGGTGCTCTGCCCCATCATTGTGAGCTCTTTGCCATAAAAGGCCTTCTCAGGGAAAAGTTAGCAATCATTTATGGAAGGGTGTCGGTGTGGTTCACTTTGGGGCAGAGAGAGTTAAGAGCTTGTCTGAGAGCTGGACCAGTGAGAAGGTATAATGCCACTGGCCATTTGCTCAGCTGAAAATATATCCTTTGTTAAAAATCTTTTGCTAAAGTTAAGGGGCAAACAGCAAAATAGGCCCCAATTATGCAATATTTGGGCCAAGTCTCTACATGTAGCAGAATGAGGTTATAGAGCAGAATCCACCATCTGGTCATTATAAGAACTGTAACTTTGCGTACTAGTGCCTGGATTTCCCTTTTTTCTCCACCTTTCCCATCCCTTTACAGTATATCGAGCACATTTTCCCTGTTTAGGGAAGTTTTAAATGACTGATGACTGGGGAAACCCAGCAAGATCAGTGGGGTATGCATGCATGCATGTATGTATGTATGTATAAATGAATAAATAAATATTATTTTATAGCAAATACATATGAGAAATTGTGGTGGGGAACAAAAACAGACTAGCAAACATTTATTGGGGAGGGGGAGAGAATTCATACATGGCCCTAGAAATTGCACCACTGATATACAGACAATGCCTCTCATATGGAAAATGGAGGGAAGCATGTAGGCAGAGTTAGGCGTGGCCATTGGTGAAAAGTAAAAACCAGGAACAAATTTTTGCTTTTGCTTTTGCAAAGTGGTAATGCTGGACTTGGCTTCAATCGCACAATCAATATGCCACATATGAAATGTTCATGTTCCTTCTGTGTGAGTGGACTAGTGATCTTTGCTCAGTTATTTGGAAGGCCAGATTAGCAGATATGCTGAGAAAGCCCATTGAGACTCTCCTAACCCCCCTTTGTCTCGTTTCTAGTGCTGCAGTATTTCACCGATTAATCGGAATAGTCAATTAAGAGTGAACCCTCTTGGAAGAGGCATTCCCCTCCCTTCTCTCACATAAGGAAGGAAAGCAACTTCTAAAATGGCACCTGTTGGAGAATCATCTAAAGATAAAAGGTGTGTGCTCCTTACTATTTATTATTAACTGATAAAAGCTCATACGATTAATTGACTTAGGTTTCTTTCACTAGGCAACAGGTTCTCTTTAAAGAGGTCACCTTGACACCAAGGGCTTACTCAAATTTACCTTTTGCCCCACTTTCCAGACACAGGTCCACACTTTAAAGCTCTGAGCCTGAGTGCTCTTCTTTCACCCCAGAGCTTTCCCCATGAAAACTTGCTCTTTAAAGCCAAAATGCAACAAACAGCAATTCAAGTTTCCTGTGGATTGCCATTAGCTCCAAATCAGCAGTAAAGAGCAGGTTGTTGCAGGGAGGGCTAAAAAAAAAAAAAAAAATAGTGATCGGACTGTGCCTGGAAAGCATGTTGGAAAGTTAAGTGTGGATAAGCCCCAAGCTACACCAAAAAGAAATGTGTTTCACAAAACTTAAATGCAAGTATCAGAAAGAAAGCCCAAAGGGGAGGGAGGGGAGGAACAAGCCAGCAACTAGCTTCTGCCACCAGAGGCGGGGGGGAATATTTTTCTCTGACATTTCTATTCCTCAGAAATAGATGGATTTAAAAGAAAGAAAATTAATTGAGTGCTATAAATAATGCAAGGCAGAGTTTTCAAAACTGCTAATGAATGTGTTAAAGGTTTCTAGCAATGATACTTTGCACTGAAATGTGTGTTACGTTATCCCAATGAGTTCCTTACCTGCAGAAATGATTATCTGAAATTTGTGAAAAGTGGAAAATCCAAATGTTGTTTCTCTCCCACCAGGTGGAGACAAATAATACAGCATACAAAGTCTTCCATGTAGCAAAAGCTTCATTCCCAAGAGTCAGAACGACAAGCAATGCAGCTTGCAGGCAGCGCCTTTCCTCATTAAAGCCAACAGCAAACTCCCATATGCAGACAAGCAACGTATCTTGCTCAGAGCATCACCTCAAAACTAACATTGCCAGCCAAAAGCAAAGAATTAAACTGATTGTCCCTGGGCAGACCTTTATTTAAAGAAAGGCTGTTTCAGAATGGCAGATGAGGCAGAGCTGGTGAGAACAAGCTGGCCAACTCCCTCTTGCCTTCTGCTATCATATCTTTTCACCTGAAGCTTTTAGAGAACCAGAGTTCTGGCAAAAACAATTATTCACTCCTCACAACCCCCCCCCCAAATATATATTCAAGATTTGCCTGATTGCACCCATAATGGGAGCCCCACACTGTAAAAAAAATAGTAACAACAGCCTAAGATAGCTCAACCATCTATAAAATCAAACAATATTGACTCTGTCTGAGAACAGCCTCTGATCTGTGTTTTTTCTTGCTCTACAAGACAAGAAGATACTATAACATCACTTGACATGCTGGGGATTGATCCTGGGACATTTGGCATGCCGAGCTTGTACTCGTATGACTGACCTCTGGTCACTCTTCCCAAATATGAGAGAACATTTGCGTGAGATAAACCCACTTGCCAGAGGGGCTAGTGGTCAGCTTGAGATTCAAAATGGAGTTGGCCTATTTGAGCAAGCTCCTTCCTTCCAACGTTCACTCCATATCTACTTTGAAATTGGAGCTTTTATAATCCAGACCCTATGTGACACAGAGCTGTAGCTCTAGCAGGGTGGGGGGTGGGAATATTTATTTGTTTGTTTGTTTGTTTGTTTGTTTGTGTTATACCACCTATCCAACTTTGCATTTCACAGCATGTTAACCCCACCCCCACAACAACAAAAATCACAGAATCCCACCCAAAAAGCCCAATGTGAATCAATAAAATCCTAATAATACACAACACTTAAACCAGCTATGGAACATCAGCTAAGCTATTTTCACCAGCACAAAGCCTACAGAAGCAACTGTAATGCAAGATACAAAAAGAAATCCAGAAATGGTTGGGAGAAGGGAAGAGAGTATTCACTTGGCACCTAAAAGGCATCCATGTACAGTAGGTGCCAGGAAAACCTGTCTGGGGAAGAGTGATCCCAGTCATGAAGAGGAGACTGGATTTAATCTGAAGAGCAGTAGCAGGGGCAGCTAACTGGGATAGGGAAGAAGTACAATGGAACCTTGGTTGTCGAACGTAATCTGTTCCGGAAGATTGTTCAACTTCTGAAATGTTCGACAACCGAGGTGCAATTGCCAGTCGGCAAAATCCATTTGACTTCCGAGGCGCATTCAAAACCGAAAGCATTCACTTCCAGGTTGTCAGCGTTCGAAAGCCGCAACATTTGACTTCCGAAGCATTCGACAACTGACGTTCCACTGTATAGCAGGGGTTAGTGAAAAAAAGGTACCTATGGCAGAGAAAGTGATACATTTCAAGACATTTAAACCTGGACACTGCAAGAAGAACAAATAATAAATTTATGGATTTTTAGATGTCAGTTCACATTCATCTAGTCTCATTGATTAGGAGGTCTAGGAAGGCAATTAAGCCAGTTTACGTAGATTTATGTTGCTTCCAAAGACACACAATTATTTTCATTTCAAGCAGTGCACAATAGCCATGGATTCCCTGCTTACAGAATGCACTGTAAGGCTGCATCTCATTTGCAGTGGTTTCTGGAAACAGATTGAAGAGGGGCTTTTGGAATGCTGGCTCTTCATCCAAAAAAGCTGTCCTACAAACATATTCACTTAAATACAGATGTTTGGGTACACATGAACACACACACACACACACACACGCACACACACACACACACACACACAATACCCCATAACATCTCAAGAATAGCTTTACTAAATCAAGAGTACCTCAAGTGAGCCAGCACTCTAAGTCCTCATTGGGCTATTCCCCCCAAAATAATTTGTGTACTTCTGCAAACCTCTGACATTCCTAATAAATCCCCATTTTGCTACGTAAAGTTCTACACAAGCAAAATGGCTTCACTATTACTATGTAAGGTGATTCCATGTTTTCCTAAAGCAAATGTAGTCTGGTTTGAATGCATTCTCTGGCCACAATCCAAGAGTTTTAAAACACGCTTAAGTCTACTAAAATCAGTGTGCTGGGTTTTAGACCCACTGTTTGTTGTTTTACACACACATACACACAATGTGCATAAAGAATTAACAACTCTATGCAACAGAATGATAGATTACTGTTCTGCTTTCCCCCTTACAATTTATTTTTCTTATTCATTACTCTTACGCCCAATGTATATTGCCTTTCTTATCAGCAGCCAAAATATAATATATAATACATATTTTAACACTAGCTTATAATGTGCTGAAAATGAATATGCACACTCACATACAAGCAAGCATGGTGTAGCAAAGCTTCTATCATTTTAAGGTAACAGCCAGCCAGGCCAGATGTTTTATGTTCACAAGTACACCAGCATTATTCAAAAAAGTGAATTTACAAGTAAAAAGAAGAAGAAATAAGACACTTTACCTGATGAAACAGAAAAATCGTACAACGAAATGTCATTGTGGAAACCATCCCAAGATACATTGTCCACCAAAGATTGCAGCAGGAAAAGGGCAGGGAGGGGAAAGAAAACAGAAATCTGATTAGTCTTTTGTTAACTCTGCCATATCGTTCATTTTACTGTCAAAGGTATGGAGCATCATAACAACTGTCAAACCAGCGAATTCAGTGGTATTTACTTACCATTTTACAGAAATGCCCACAGGCACTTCATAAATAATTTTGGAAAAATATTGCTGCATTGGGTTTTCTTTTTCGTTTTTTAAGGAAATGTAACAGTGTGCCATATGCTTCCTAATTTTGTATTCATTTACAACAGCGAACAACAAGAAGCTACCATAATAAGCATCTGCATGGCACAAAAACAAGGAAAATAAGATGCAATAATCTTGAAAGGAAGGAAAGATTGAGAGCTCTGCAGAACCTTCAAAAAGAAAGTATTTGCACATTTAAATCCATCCCAATTTTGATGCTTCAGATTTGTTCTGGACTTCCTACAATGTTCAGGAACATATCCAAGATGGAACATAAGAAGCTGCCTTAGCTAAAGGTAAAGGGACCCCTGACCATTAGGTCCAGTCGTGACCGACTCTGGGGTTGCGGCGCTCATCTCGCTTTACTGGCCGAGGGAGCTGGCGTACAGCTTCTGGGTCATGTGGCCAGCATGACTAAGCTGCTTCTGGCGAACCAGAGCAGCACACGGAAACGCCGTTTACCTTCCTGCCGGAACGGTACCTATTTATCTACTTGCACTTTGACGTGCTTTCGAACTCCTTATACTGAGCTAAATGGTCCATCTAGCTCAGTATTGACTACATGGAGTGACCACAGCTCTCCAGGGTTTCAGGCAGGAGTCATTTGCAGCCCTATCTAGAGATGCCAGGAAATGGAACCAGGGGTGTACGGCAGAAGCTCCACCACAGAGTCAAAACCCTTCCTCAAGTGAAGGTCAAGGCTCCCCAGAATTCTTTATTCTGAAGCTAACAGAATAACATTACATAAGGCACCTCTCCTCTCCATACCACAAGGAACACAGACAGTTAATGGGTTTATCCGCTTCACCTGCTGTCATATCCCTTACACCAGGGTTCCCATGCCATTCCAAGGACTCAGATTAGGTAGACTCACAGATCACCTCACTCAGTGCAGTGGGAGTCTTTAGTACCCTGTTCTTTACCATTACAACTGAGGACATCGACCTCCAATCAGCCAGACTTGGGGGATTATTCCCCTGTATGCTTTCCTGCTCAACATGCAACTGTGGGATCATCTAAGGCAGTGTTTCCCAACCTTGTGCCTCCAGCTGTTTTTGAACTACAACTCCCATCATCCCTGACTAGCAAGACCAGTGGCAAGGAATGATGGGAATTGTAGTCCAAAAACAGCTGGAGGCACAAGGTTGGGAAACACTGATCTAAGGCAGTGTTTCCCAACCTTGGGCCTCCAGCTGTTTTTGAACTACAATTCCCATCATCCCTGACCACTGGTCTTGCTAGCTAGGGATGATGGGAGTTGTAGTCCAAAAACAGCTGGAGGCCCAAGGTTGGGAAACACTGATCTAAGGAACCCTTTCAGGACTATGGACAGCAACTGGGGGGGGGGAGAACCTGAGAAGGTCCTGTCATCCTTCAGAGGACTCTGGTCTTTGAATGAGACAAGATATCCCATAGTTCGACCTGCAGGGCTAAGGTTGATTTATAAGAGGCTCTGGTAATCACTACCAATTTTCCTGTAAGTACCAGCAGAGCAGGAGACCTGCATGAAATTAGGAATGAATAAACCAGTCTATTTGCTGTCTATGTCACTTTCTGTTTGTTCACAATCCATTCCATCCCATTTCCACATTCATCTGTGATTCTAAATATTTTTAATCTGTTCAAAAATTCACACTAACCTAAGTATTTAAATTTCTAAACATGTTTTGATAAGTTTTTTTGAGCTGAGAACTTGTGCTGGAACATTCAGAAACTATGAAAATGAATCCACACATAAGCATGGGAGATATAGGGTCAAGTCAGTTCATAACATAATTTGTCACAATCAAATTCCTCAAGCATTCCATCATGAGCTAGATATTATTTTGATTTATTTAATACTTTCACAACCTGCTTTTCCACCCACTTCTACACTTGCAAGGCAGCTAACAGCCATGAAATATAATAAACAATCACATTAAAATAACAAGACACTTAAAGTAATATGACACTCCAAAACACAGCAGGCTCTTTAGGATTTTGTGTGTGCGTATAATTATTATTTTTTTAAAACCACACTCACAACTCTATGTTGAAGGCTTAAAAGAACTTTTCCATGTGTTTTCTGAATCTTAGAATGGTGTCAGCAGTGCAATTCTCAAAAGAAAAAAAAGCATTTACTAGTGAGGTGCCAATGCTGAAAAGGCTTTGCCCATGTGATGAGGCAAGAGGGGCATCTACAGAGCCCTGTGGTGCCCTATTCAATGCCCAAGGAGGTTTGGTTCATTTGGAACAAGACTTTACCTAAGAAATCTGATCAAAAGCAACCTAAGACATTCATCGTCAACACCAGTACCTTGAGTAGAGTCTAGAAACAATGTGGCAGCTGGTGCAGCTGTTTCAGTACTCATTTTGAACCATTTTGAAATGTGCAAATGGTCTTCAAGAGCAGCCCGTGCAGAATGCACTGAAGGAGCCCAGCCTGGAAATTACTGGAGGCAGGTGGGGGCTGCCCCAAGTTTGCCTCGAGTTGGGCTACCATTGAAACTTCCCGAACAATTACCAACAATGGCCAATTAAAGACTGCTCTGTGTCGTTTGCAAGATCAGTGATCACTGCCTCCTGTAATGAAACAGGGGGACTCCCCTCACACAATGAGGCTCTCTTTCTCCTTATTCATAAGCAGTTTCTGATGGCAGAAACTGGTTGCAGCCTTCCTTCAAGCACATTATCAGCTTCCTTGTGGGTCTAACCATACAGCAGCAAGCAGGGAATTATGCTGCTTTATTTCTCTGAGCAGTAGGAAGTCCAAGGCAAACTTCTTAGCTTGGATCCTCAACAGGAAGGCATATGCAAGCACATCAGAACCACCTAGTATGGGAACTGAATAATGCCTACAATGAATTTTCAACAGAAATTGAGAGCTTTGGGCTTGGGCAAAACATAAATAAAAAAAATACACAATGATGCATCAACGGAATACAAAGAGAAGCTTGGGTGAAAGTAGTGACACTACTCAAGGGAGGGTTCAAAAAGTAATTCATTCAGTCCACTTTTTGCAGCAAACCAACACAACCCACTGCTCCCAAAATTGTTTGTGTACCAGAATTCAACTCCTAGTCAGATCACACACTTCTCTAGATTTTGTAATCCATGTTTTAGTGCACGAAACTTTCACACACAAAAATTTATTTCATGTAAAAAGCTGCATTAAAATTTTGTGTAATTAATATAAAAACTACAAAATTTGCAAAATTTAAATGCAGAATTTTCAAGTTTTTTCAAAAACTCTGCACAAAATAGGACAGGACAGATATATGTCTGAGCATTGGCAACAACTGAAAGAGCCATTTTTATTTAACCTATGAAGGTCAAACAAACTGTGCATTAGAATTTGAACAAATGGAAATTATTAGTATTAAAAATTCACTCTCGGGATAGGAACATCACACCAAGTAATATTGTTTCCATCTGGCTAAGTATTTCCCGGGGGGGGGGGGTTAAGGGAGAGAAGATATAAGCTGGTGTTGATGCAAAGATACTGTAAATGGAATAAACGGTCACAATAATTCAACCATATCAGCACATCCAACATGATACACATTTCCACAGGATGAAAGCATTGAACAAAGTTTGCCATTCATCGTCAGTTAAATTTTGCCACTTCAAAATAAACATCCTCTGTTCCTTGCAATAACGATGCAAAAGAAAATGGGTTATCTTAAACAGCATTCCATTTTTAGCTATTTAAATTGTTTCAGCAACTAATCCACCAGAGGCACTTGTTGGAAGCAGAAGAAAAATTTCCCATGAGATTTCTCAAAACGCAGCAACCTCTTTCTAGAATATCACCAGAAGGAGAACCAAAAGTTACTTTGAGTAAGGGCATGGTATGTTCACAGGTGAAATACGCAGCCCAATACTTTTTGAGGCAACTATTCCAATTTCTTACCATTAACAGACACATTATTATTAAACTGCTGTGCAGAGTGGCTGGAGAAACCCAGCCAGATGGGTGGGATATAAATATTGTTATGGTTATGGTTATTGTTACAATGGAAGAAGCACAAGTCACTTGTTTTTAATCATACCATTCCACTACTCTCAATGTGAGCCCTCTCAACACTACTTTACTGTTAAGGGGGGGGGGGGACCTTCAAAATCCACAACTAGGCAATCCCCTGATTGGGACCAACCAAAATGTCACAAAAGGGCAACACACTTCCGTGTTCTCCAGAACTCATCATTATTTACAGTGGTACCTTGGGTTACATATGCTTCAGGTTACATACACTTCAGGTTACAGACTCCACTAACCCAGAAATAGTGCTTCAGGTTAAGAACTTTGCTTCAGGATGAGAACAGAAATTGTGCTCCAGCAGCGCGGCAGCAGCGGGAGGCCCCATTAGCTAAAGTGGTGCTTCAGGTTAAGAACAGTTTCAGGTTAAGAACGGACCTCCAGAACGAATTAAGTACATAACCCGGGGTACCACTGTATTTGCTTTGATAGTCCCTTAACACAAGACAGTCTCTAGGAACTGATTGTGGGACACACATAAATGATGCACAACAGTGACTGGTGAGGACTTGGCTCCCTTCCACATTTATAATCCATTCAAGACACCCTTTCCATACTTTCTACTTTTCCTTTTATGCACATAATGCTACCATAACAAATCAGACCATTGCTCCATCTAGGCCAATGTTACCTACTCTACCTACTAGCAGCTCTCTAAATCTGAGAGCATGAAGAAGTCTACTTGCTGCTACATTTGACCAATGAGGCTGGGATGGAAGGAAAGGGAGTAAAGACTTACTAAAGTGCATTTGCTTTGCACTGGACAATGGTAACTCTTATTTCATGTTGTATTCGCTGAAGGATCTGACTAATTTTATTTGCACCTTAGCACACCGCTGTTTTACATAACATATAGTAGCAGAAGCAAACATCTATGAAATCAAACACAGGCTGCTATCATTCCTGTAATTTTAAATCAGAGAGAAAAGAGGATTCTGTTTTGACAATATATGGAATGAGACATACATATTTATTTTTGAAAAGCAGAAAGTTACTGTCTTATTCCCCAAAGTTCAAGAAACACCAGGCGAATCTTTGATGTAGATTATTATTGCTATTTTAGATTCAATTTCTATGAAAAACAAACCAAAAGCAAACAAACTACTTGGGTACCAGGAGAAACAACAAAGAAAAGTGATAGGGCATCAGCTGTTCTTTAAAAAAGAGCCAAAAGCAAGGAGAGCCAGAGCAAGACAGAGAGCTTAAAAGCTCTCTACAAGCTGGGCAACCCAAGCAGACCCAGTACATAAAGAGATTTGAAGCTTGCTGTACATATTTTAAATGCACATTTTCTTTGTTGTAATACACCTTTCAAATATTCCTCATTTCTGGATCCCAACTCTACTTCCCCCCTGTGCAGGTTAATGAGAATTGGTAGTTTCAATTCACTTTCATTAACTGCAGAATTGTATGAAAAAAAGAGAAACAATTACTTAAGATTTTCATTCTATTCCAGTGGCATGTAGCATGGAATGGTGTTATAAGCAAGGGATATGTACATACAATGTGCTCTGTGAGTGGAAATTGTTGTGTACTATACCCGTACAGCACTGTCTCGCAAACTAAAGAGGCCCCCAAAGAAGGAAAAACAACCCTCAAGACACAGCTGAGTGGGAAAGCCAGAGTTGATGCTTTGCATACTGAAGCTCCCAGATTTAACCTTCAGCATCCCCAGGAAAAGCTGAAAAAGACTCTGGTCTGAAATCCTGGAGAGACAAATCCAGTCTGGTGATGAAAACGCCAAGACAGATGAATCAATGGTTTGACTCTGTATAAGACAGCTTCCTAGGTACATATCAGGATCATTCTCGTAACACCAAAACAGGATTTGGTGTTCAGTCTGGATGCATCCTGGAAGCCAAACCATGGAAAGCAGATTTTCGGTTTAGCATGATGAACATTTTAAAATATAAAAAGGGCGAAGAAGATGCTCTGGTTTTCATCCCTTCTTCTATTAAAGAAGTGATATAATTAGCGAACACTGGCTGATTTCCTAATGTCGGGTCAGACATATTCCTTAATGGAGGTCTCTTACTGCTTTATGCCTCTAACCTATGACCCCTCTCCAAACCCTTCATGGTCAAAAGAGCCTATATCTGTCAGACAATTTTCACAGCGGTGCTCCAGCTGATGTCAAACAATTTGATATTCAACAGACAGCCCTAGACACCGTGCAACTGTCACAAGCTCCCTGTCACCTATGCTGAATATAAAGCACACAAATCAAGCCGCAGAGGCCTGAATGATCTCAACAATGCCAGACAAAAGGCTTGTTTCCCCTGCAGTACAAGGCTGCTATTCACCAACCCATGACACCCACAAGCCACAATGTGGTTTTTGTTGTTGTTGTTTTGTTGTTTTTTTGTGGCAGGAGTGACAGCCCCAGTAGGTGCTGCAGGGCATGGACACTGTGAGAAGATTCCCAGTAGGTAAAACAAGGAAGGTGCTCACTTGAGACTCCTGGTGTTTTATGGTTGAAGACAGAGGTCTTAGATGGCAAAGTCCACACCACGTAAGGCATAAACATATTCTTCTCTGAACACAGATATTAACCTGCCTGTGTCCCCAAGTCATTGTCAGAGGCCCTTCTCCAAGCTTCCCACCTCTGAAGAGGCAGATCATGACCCATGAAGGCCTTTTCAGCTGTGGTGCCTCATCCCTAGATGAGGCAGGAAGGCTTGAGTGGCTTCCACAGAGAACAGAATACAGATGCAGCCATGTAAATAAGGCCACCAAAGTTACTACTGTCCCTCTTCTGCCAGCCCACTCATACACCTACATGTATGTCCCTTTCACCAATGACTACTAGATTGAAGCCTAAATACAAGGATGTAGTGAACAGTGGGGTGTATTTTAAAAAAAAGCAAATAAGTAAATGTAACATTGCCTTATGTCAATTCAGACCACTGGTACACATGGTCTCATGTGGTCTTTTCTGGCTGCTGGTGACATCCTAGAGCCTTTCTCTGCCCTATTGCCTGAAATCCTGGGGAAAGAACTTGGAACCTTTTGCTGCAGGGTTCTACCAGCTATGGCTCCCTCTCCATGGATGCAACTTTTTGAGAAGGTCTTACTATTGCATGGACCTAAATCTATCGACCACTGCACTGCTCTTTCGCCTTCCCCCACCACTGACACATACATACACATTATCTGCTGTTTTAGGTAGTCAATGACACCCTAACCTCCATGTTCCCTTCTTGCGCTGGTTTGCTGGTATGGCAGAATACTAGCTAGGAGAGTGGGCTAGCTAGGGAATCCCCAGTTCAAATTTTACCATGGTCAAAAAGACCTCTGAGCTCCTGGAGAGCTGTTGCCAGTCAAAACAAGTTATATTGGGCTAGATAGATAACAGAACTATATACTTTTTTAGGTTTGAGTAGCCAATAGGGTTCTCTCTAGACTCGAACTTCCATCATCTCTGTTCACTGGCCATGCTAACTGGGGCTGAAGGGAGATTCAGTCCAAAACATCTGGCATTATGTTGTTGTAAGTAGTCATAAGTGAGTTTTCTCAGCCCTTCTCCACACCAGTTTTCTTTCAGTCTACAATGTGGTAGTGATAATAACAGTGCCGTGCCTTCTGTTATAAAGATCACTGAGATAATGTAAATGTGTTCTGAATGCTTCAAACATGCTACATATCATTACTCAATTGCACATGTTCACATGTGCAGAAATGCAAGAGCTGGGAATGAGCTGTTTGTATCACTAGGCTGTACTTCTGGAATGCTCAAAAGAATACAGCTCTGAGGTAGTATGAGAGGAGGTGGAGCTAGAGCAATCAGCAATTCATATATAATTAAGTCCTGCACATTATATTTTAGCCTGTATGATACACTTATGAATGATACCAGAATATAACATGCTGCTTTCTTTTTCCAGTAATTCCTAACACTGAGCCATGGAGCCTCACTATGCCTCATAACCAGCGCAACCCCCAAGTGTCTTTGTTGCTCGATTCCTATTTCTATATTGAGTGTCTCATTATCTGTTCCATAGCAAATTCCTCTACAAGAAGCACAACTTCCCACAGAAACCTGGTTAGGTCAAACAAGGGCCTCAACTATGCTAGGGATGTAGACCTCTGCTTGTTACCAATGTGTATATCATGATTTTACATCACACTGAATCTATATGCATCCCAGTACATGACCCAGAAAATGTGGAAATTTGCTTTCTGTGTCACCAGAAGAAAAAGGGGGTGGAACAAAATTGAGCCTGCAATGTTCCAAGGCCGTGATATCAGTATGTCTCTCTCCTCCATATTTTGCCTCCGTAATTAATGTTTGGGTGGAAAGAATGGGCCTCTTGTGTGTTCGGTACATCACGAAGCACAAGCTGTAAGCCAAGTCCTCCACAAAGCTAAGGAAACTGACATTGAGGACAGAAACAATGGCCCAAACAAGGCCTGCCTTTGTACTCCATAGCCCCCTCTGCCACAATCAGCATTTAACAGCACTGTCCTTAATTGCAAGTTTATGAACTCCATCAAAAGAAAAATCAAGGATTCCTTCTGTTCAGGGTCGATATGCAAAGGAGAGAGTTCAGGCAAAAAATGTTGACGGGAGGAGGGTGGAGAAACAAGTCCCTCTATACACCAGCCTCGCACTGCTGTTTGTTACAAAGTTTCATAGGATGTTCTTGGAGCTGTCCAAGTGGTGACTGTTGTCTAAAGTGTATACTGTACTGCAATCTCCACTCCTACACAGAACAACGCAGCCTGCTGAGACACGCCAGACTGTGT
This sequence comes from Podarcis muralis, assembly GCF_964188315.1. Taxonomy (NCBI): domain Eukaryota; kingdom Metazoa; phylum Chordata; class Lepidosauria; order Squamata; family Lacertidae; genus Podarcis; species Podarcis muralis. The sequence continues at coordinate 19,486,526 of NC_135669.1, forward strand.
AAGGGCACATTTTTAAAACAAAGAAAACAAGCAGCCATTTTGCTGGCCAAAAACAGATACGCAAAAACCAGGCAGGATTTCAGATTGCACAACATACGACAGGAGTATCTAAATGTCTTTTCTCGGAAAGGGATAGAAAGGGGGGGGGGGGCTGATCCCTTATTTCAGACCTGGTTTTATCTGTGTCCATTTATTGTGTTGTATTTGTTCCGAGAAAATCCAGGGTGCCACGTCACTTTCCCAGGAATACCCAATCTTTACTACTGAACTGGAGCAAACAGCAATTCAGGTTTTCCATGAATTGCTGTTTGCTTTGATTCAGAGTTAAAATGTGAGTTTTTGAGCAGAAAGTGTCGGGGGAGGGGGGTGGAACCCTCTCAGACACAGACCTGGAAAGCCCAGACCTATACCTAGAAATGTGAAGGTAAGTGTGGATAAGCACTTATCATTACCATATGTATTCTGCCCTCTTCCACCCTGGGTTTCACTGCATCTAGACCCTCTAGCATACAGCTTTTGAACATGGGCACTCCACTTAGGGCTCATCCACACGTCCATTTGCCCCTCTGCTTTCCCCTAGGAAAACCCTAGTGCTGAATTGAAACAAATGGCAATCAAGTGGATTGTTGTTTGTTCCGATTTAGTGCTAAAGACCAGGTTTTCTGGGGAAAGCAGTGGGGCAAAGGCAAAACTGCTCAGACCCGTGCCTAGGAAGCATGGGACAAGTCCAAAACAACTCACAGCCATGTTTTCTAGGCAGGGGAGAAGTAGAAATGTGGAAGAGCCCTAAGTTTCAACAATTGCTAATAAATATTGATATTCCTCTTCCATGGATTTCTCCAGTCCACTTTTAAAATCTTCTAACCTAGTGGCCTTCACTGCTTCGTGTGGCAACAAACTCTATTAATTAATTATGAATAAGTACCAGCTGTAGATCTTTTCCCCTTTGGAAACAATAGGTAGGTGGGTGGTAAGAGGCTGGTTTTAACAAAACCACCGCTGCTAAAAGTAAGGCATTTTCCTTTCCATTTTGGTTTAGAGTTACAGTTATTGGAGACAGTGTAATATGCTGCCTAATGTTGGGCTTTATCAGTAGAACTTGGCTTCAATTTCCACCCAAGACAAGAAACTCAATAGGTAGACTTGGGCAAGTCCTCTCTCTCACCCTACCTACCTTTGGGTAATATGAGCAAATGACACCTCACACAAAATAACAGATGATGTGGTTCTAGCTTTATGTAGTTAGTTCGTGGTTCTTGCCTTCATGGTAAGGATTAACAAATCAGTCCATTTCTAGTAAACATGAGGGTAGAAATTCACAAATTAGTGTGCTAATTTGATTTCATGTGATTTCATATTTCTCAATTCAAAATTCTTTTCTGTCTCATTTCCACATTACTCCACCAATCATTCTTTTAATCCACAAAAAATGTGCATTTGAATACACATATAAATAAGTAAATACACATACACACATTTTAATACATTTTGGGCTGAGACTTACATCAAAATATTTGGGAAGTGTAATACCCAGTGGATCACTAAGTTCCAAGCTGCACAATGGGGGTGGGGGTGTTAGATAAATTGGGGAAAATGTTCCCGGGGGACTCAGGATTTGCAAAGATCCAATTTCCCTAAGTATCCCTATCTTATGGCATCTTTAAAAGAAAGTCCCAGTCACTGAACTGAAAAGCACCATCCAGCCTGTTAAAAGCAGTCAATTTCACCTTCACCATATGCCAACCAAAATACAAAAAGTAGTTTCCCTTCTTCCACAAAAACATGGAATTGACAGAATAGAAATACCACATGGTTCAAAAAGCCTCACAGTGGGGGGAAAATGTATATAGAAATAAAGCGTTCCTTTAAAATAAATCATCATCAACAACAACTGAGACTCCTAGCTCATAGAGACTTGCTTGTCATTCAGATGTAAACATCTCAGAATCACTCAGAATTGCCCCCATTCTCAAACCCCACCTTTTGTCCCAAAATGGATACTAGAGAAAGGGATGGAACTAATTACAGCGACATAAAGCGGAAGCATAAGAATGTGCATTGAGCCTGCATTAATGCTACCAATAACGGGCAACTCTGTAAGAATCTGACTGTGTTAACGAACAGGTAAGTTGCTTCTTCAGCTATTTAACTCCCAAACTCATAGACAATACGTAGTGCAGCCACTGTGTGAGCAAGTAGTGTGGTTTACACTCACACCCAATGGCCAAAAACTCTTCCTTTCTTCCAGGAGGAGCTGTGCACTCAGGACACTGGCCCACAAGTACAAAAGATGTGCTGCTTATTTCACAGCTCTTATTTTTAATGTGACTTAACAATGTAGGTTATTATCACAAGTGATCATTATATGATTGACAGGGCCTTAAATAGACTTCCTTGTCTGAAGAGGGTATTTTCAGCTGGAGATGGTCACTGAAAATGATTTTAAAGAAAAATGTAAAAAAAGGCAAACAATGTTTGCCAAGTAAGGAACTGGCTCCAAATTTCTCTGGAAGCACTTTGTGGGCAGACAGCTGAATAGAGCACTATACAACCAGCAGCCCTGGCATTTAATTATTTCCGGATTTTTTTCCCTCCTTCCCTTCTATTCTTTGGCTGTGTATTACAGTTCTCCTGGCACACACCAAAAAAAGTTCAATAAAAGGAACTGTTTGGCTTTTATTCTTTTATCTCATCCACTTAAATGTGTATCTATGACTCTCCATTTCATAAAACATCCAAACTTGTTACAGGGGGCGGGGGGATGTAAAAAAATGGAAGATGGCAAGAAAGGTTCCCTGCTCGACAAAACACCCAAGTTCATCTTGCAATAGCTTGGGGAAATAAGGACTGAAAATAGCTTTGTGCCACACCAAACCAGGATGTGTTTCCAAGTCTGTCCCAAGTAGTAAATACAAAAATTTCTTAAGAAAACAGAATTACAAGCAGACTAAAGAAACTCTTACATTTTTCTATGCTATTTTTCACTAATATATGCATTTCTGTGCGGTAAAAGTGTATTTAACAGATAATGTACAATGAGAATGTTTGGAAGTCTTTTTTAAAACCTCAACTACTTTTTCTTCTTCTTTAATTTATTTTATTTATTTATTCTTTTTCTTTTTTCATAAATTGTAGTGTTATGTGTATTGTGAGGTATACAAAGTATCTTTGCTTCAGTTGCCATCATTTTCTTTTTTGTTACAAACAAAAACAGTGTTGTATAAATGTTGTACAAATGTACATTTTTAAAAATAATAAAGATTTAATTTTTAAAAAAGTGTGTGTGTGTGTGTGTGTGTGTGTGTGTGTGTGTATGCGCATTTCTATACATATTTCACCCTAGTACCATATATACATTTTTGTACATATTACTTTGCTGGAAAACCACACTACAAAATTTGGAGAACGCAAATTCTGAAAGAAGCCTGTGTTTCAGTTTGCATATTATTTGGGAAAGTGCAAATTTGGTAGATTCGCCTTTCAATGTATACTTAGTCTACAAACCAGAAATTTAAGGAATGAATAAGAAATTGGAGGAAGAGGTGTGCTAGAATCTTAAGTTCCAACTTAACAGCTGTACTTTGGTTTGGCCATTAAGTCCAAAGTGGCTCACCCATTTTCCAAAGCGCTTCCATGGAGCTTTTGGCTACATACAAAAGGCTTTTCAAACCCTGCTGATCAAATTCCAGTTCACCTTAGAGATGACAGAAACTATAGTTTTTCTACACCATTACAGAGGTTACAAACATTGTCTTGCCAACATGGATCAGTCTTATCTGTTTGGCTGACAAGACCAGGAAAACATGGAAATGGTGCAAAGATGACTCAGAAAAGGATGAGACCCTCATTTGTCAAGAATGTCTAAGAACAGCAGGAATGGTCTAGTATATGCAAAACCAGGTAACAGGCTTTACAGGGAAACTGGTTACAGAACACAACAGCCCAGTCCTAGTAGACATGAGTCCAATGTCACTGATGGTTGTAAGCTTGTACCACAATAATTCCAGTTTGTATAAAAAGAAACTGCCATCTTCTGTCAAAAATCTGAAGAACTGACTGTGGGATGTTCTTTTGCTTACACTGAATGATCTAGCAGGTGAAGTGTAATCTGAAAGCAAAAGAATAAAGGTGACAATAATTCATCTCCCCAACCTTGGTCAGACACACGACTTGAGGCTCAGACAAGTACTTAGCGATTTAGAGGGTTTCTTGGTTTTTAAGGTCACAGGCACAAAGAATTTATCATCTGAAGAAGGTGAGATTTGTGGGATAGAGAGGCAATCGCTTTTATCTGAGCAAAAGCATTAACTGGAGCTTCTTTCAGAGATGCAACTTCGGCCCACCACATTTGTAAATCAATCAGGAGGCTAAGATAGCCAACTCAAGGGAATAACTGAGACCAAAAAAATAGTGGGCTCTGAACTCAACTACCCTCTTCATCAACATTCTTTCCAATTTCCTCAGGAAATTTTCCCCGTCAGATACCAACTTTTCAGGACCTCCTCACAGTTCTTCTTAGCCATACCTCTGACAGTTCTATCTTAACGTGGTTGACTTCTAGCTATGAAGAAGCCCAGGCAAAGCTGAAATATGTTTCTGGCTCCATCCTTCAGGGATGCATTTTTGAAGTGGTAGTTGATTTAGGAGTTACAGGCAACATTCCACTAACACACGGGTAGCTGATTAAGTCTTTAGCAAAACACAACCAGTAGATGGTCCACCACTCAACTAGACCCTTTGAGCAGACAAAAAGACTCCTTCAACTCTAGTTAGGCTTCCAGAAATTGGGGGGGGGGGCAGGAAACCCCATGTTTGACCAATGAGAGAACATTTGGATGGAAGCCTTTGGAGTGGATCTGAACCTAATGCTGTTATGGGGTTTTATATGGTATACTATCAGCATCATCCTGCTGTGCATTTTGGATTTGAGATATTGCTGCTGTTTTAGTTATTGTCTCATTGAATTTGTTTTGATTCTCAGACTTCATATTATTTTCTCTCTCACTTTTTCCTTTCTGTTTTGAACTACAACTCCCATCATCCCTCCCCATTGGGCCATAGTGGCTGGGGCTGGTGTGAGTTGGGAATCAAAGGCATTTGGAAGGCACCAGTTTAGGGAAGGTTTTCTAACCACTCTGGAGGCTATGGACTGTATTACTACAAGATGTAACTGCTGTTAGCCATTAGATTCCAAGCAAGGGATGAATTATTATACTGTGCAACTAAACACAGCACTGAAAGGAAACCATCACCAATCCATGTTCAATCCACTGAGTTCAGTGGCTACAAATTGTGGCCTCACATTTGCTGGATGTGCTGTGTTCTTCCCTATGCAGGCAGAGAGCAAAACCAGGAAGTTTCCCAAGCTCTTGGAAAGTTATCACACATGGCTGTTGGTGGGTTGCAATGAGTCTCAGGAAACAAGTACAGTGGTACCTCGGTTCCCAAACGCCTCCGTTGTCATACGTTTCGGTTCTCGAACGCCGAAAACCCGGAAGTAAATGCTTCCGTTTTCAAATGTTTTTCGGAACCCAAATGTGCGACGCGGCTTCTGCTGAGTGCAAGAAGCTCCTGCAACCAATGGGAAGCCACGCCTTGGTTTTCGAACGTTTCAGAAGCTGAACAGGCTTCCAGAACAGATTCCACTTGAGAACCAAGGTACCACTGTACAAGACTGTGCTTTAAGTTTGCACTGAACTGTTTCTTCACCAAAGCACCTGAGCAGAGGGAGACAGAATGCATAATCACAACTATTCCCAGGTTCAAGTGTTCCTCAGAGTCAGACTTTAAACTTAGTCTGAATGAAGTGCTTCGCACCTCAGTGGGTCACATCTACTTGATGTGAAATGGGCTATATATTTGTATTTTGTTCTTTTTAATTTCTGTAGTGAGTTGTCTTGAATATATTGGTAGAAAGGCAGACTAGGTATTGATTTTTTTTATTACGGTGGTACCTCAGGTTAAGTACTTAATTCGTTCCGGAGGTCCGTTCTTAACTTGAAACTGTTCTTAACCTGAAGCACCACTTTAGCTAATGGGGCCTCCTGCTGCCGCTGCGCCACCAGAGCACGATTTCTGTTCTCATCCTGAAGCAAAGTTCTTAACCCGAGGTACTATTTCTGGGTTAGTGGAGTCTGTAACCTGAAGCATATGTAGCCTGAGGTACCACTGTACTATTCTAGTCCACACATCGTACCTGAGTGTTCCAAGATGATGAGTACCCGTTGTACCCCTGTTGCTGGTGAAGGACCCATCAACTGCTATGTCCTCTTTCCCTCCTTTCATCACTGTCAGCCCCGGTTGTGGGGAACACACAACATCTCTGTGGCAGATTGCAGTCAAATACAGCTAGCAAACATAGGGCTAGTTAGTGCATGAAGTGCTTAAGATAATAGATGTGTGCTTCCGAGACTCAGCTAGGTCACGTCCCCTCTTCTCCAATGAGGGTGGCAGTGAAGCCCAATTTATCTTTTGCAGGCTGAGCTACAGCTCCAGTAGGAGCAAGACGATTTATTTCTGTATATTCTCTCAGCTCAAAGTGATGCTTCCTTGTCTTTCAAAACTGTGTCAGCAAAAGGCACACACACACACAAATATTCTGAGGAATAAATGTACTCTGAAAGGTTTCGAGTAATGACACCAAAGGCAAGGAGCTTCAGGCCTAGAAACACAACGCTGTCCTGGATTCACCCTTGTCTGTATTCTTCTAGCTCATGCTATTTTCTTCACAGCTCACAATTCATCAGCTAAGCTCTTTTTGCCCCCCAATGTAGGGTAGACATCCTCTCAGCCAGGGAAGACAATCACCAAAAGATTGGCAGCAGACCAGAACTGCAAGTTCCTGGGAGCAGGATGCACAGCACATTGCACCGGCATTTTATAAAGCAAGCCACATTTGTTTTGCTATAGCTTCAAAAAAGAGAGATGCGAAGTGAGTTGGCTCATGTGTTTTAGGAACAAATGTAGGGTTCCGTTCAAGCAAGTGGGGCTGAGATTAAGAAATTTACCTGTGGTGGAATTTCTACTCAAACGGACAATCTTATATCCAGCTGGGAATTAAAAAAACTCTTATCTCTTTTTCCGGAGGGGTAGCCATGCTAGTGTCTGGTAGCAAAAACAATGAGTCCCATGGCACCTTAAAGACTAATATGTTTATTGTGGCATAGGCTTTCATGGACAACAGTCCACTTCATCTGATGCAATAACTGAGGAAGGGGGATGTTGTAAAGAGTGAGATCAGAAGGAAAGAAAATACAGAAAAGTTGGGCTGATAACACAGACATTCTGACACTGGTAAGACAATTAATACACATAGCATGATAAAAATTCATTGTGTGGATTCAATCCGTAAGTGATAGCATTAAACCCCTTGATGAATTGTCATTCAGCGGTTTCACATTGCAGTCTCCCTTTGAACTTCCTTTATCTGAAGATGGCCACCTTACATTCGGCTACGGAGTATCCTGTGAGGTTGAAATGTTTCTTTCTTTCTCTCTCTCTCTCTCTCTATATATATATACATATCCATTTTCAGCATCAGATTTATGTCCACTTACTCTTTTGCACAAGAGACTACCTGTTTGTCCTATGCAGAATGACAGAATATTAGGATTCTGCTTTGCAGGAATAGTCTACCGGGATGCAGAATGAAAACTGAACACCAATTGGTTGGATTCTCTATTCAGTTTAACTTCCTGATATATTCACGATGCAACCAGAACTCAGATTTGTTCATCAAACTTTCAGTTTGCTATGAAACCACATCTATCATAGTAGACTATCTTAAGACAGAATAATTTAAGAAAGATACATCTCATTTTACAACAGCTCAGTCAATAAAAAGCACTGAAACTTTGGGAATTGGTGTTAGAAGCTTCCCTCCCCCTTTTTTTCCCATTGAGTAGTAAATCAGGTGCAATCTCCAAGTGCCTTTAAAATCGTTTGGAGATATTTTACCTTAAAAGCAACGGGTGGTTGGAATTGTTTATCATCTATGATATGAAACCTTTGAGAGCTTTATAGACAAAAGCAGATGTGCTTTTTATGGCAACTTTAAAAACAGCAGAACAATATAATGAATCCCAACCCTGCATAAACAGGAGAGAGGAAAGCTAGTCACCAATGAATGCAAAAAAAACTTCAATTCAAATGTAGTCTTCATTTACACCCCATGATAAATATCAGCTCTTGTCATATTGGCTTGGTCAAAAAAATGCTTCCCATGCAAACGCATTATGAAAATGGGGTCAGACACTGAAGAAAGAAGTTTAATAGTTGGGCACTGCTTTAACATGGGAAGCAAGGCCCAATTGTGACCGAGGAGTCCAAACAGTCTGTGTGTGACTCTTCATGGACTGTACCAGGAGGTACATTTCAGGTCAGGCGTGATCATTTGTTTAAATGTTCTTACCTACAAAAAAACCCCAACCCTCTCCCTGCCAGGAGCGACTCCAGAAAAACAGAGTGAGGAAGCAAAGGGAGGCAAAGACTATTATGGAAACAGTGATTTTGCCATACACATTAAATACAAGTAAACTGTAACCAAAAAATGGATAGGAAATGTTATTGGAGAGCACCCACCCACTAACCCTTGAAGGCATCATTTCTTCCTCTACATAGAAAACTAGACATAATGGAAATTATAATGTAGCTTCATCTATGTTCATTCTCTATGTGCAAGACTTCCCCCTCCCCTCGCTCCTTGCAGGTCACACATTTAACCATACAACTTGTACTGAATGTCTAGTGGAAAGGGCCCCAAGACACAAAGAGAAGATTTCTGTGTTTCTGTGTTTCATATGTATGTCTTGCAATTCCAAAAATTACAGCTCAAAGAGATTTGCAAAAACAAGATGGCGAGGAGTATAACCATGGAAACAGAATGAACATGTTTCAGAGACAGAGAGGGAGAACTGCATTTCAGATATTACAGAGCTCTTGAATTTACGGCTCTTCATATACAAGCATCCGAGTTCTGCCAGCCTACTTGTCGCAGAAGCAAGCCCCTGAATGAAGGCATGGATGCCGTCTGGCAGAGCTGCCTTTCGACTCCAGCTCTGCCCTCAAAACTAAATCCCTTGTTCCCACAAGGCACAATATGAAACATGAGCCAATTCTCATGGCAGTAGATTATTCTCTCTCGCCTGAATGGCCCCGGCCCTAACCAATCAACTCCCTCTCCCCAGTGACTTGCTATTCCACTCCAGACGCATACAAACCAGGAGCACCTCCAGCGGCTCTTAACGTGGCTGAGACTGTGGGAAGATTCTAAAAGGTAGCCACCCCAAGAAAGTTGTTACACCTTGATATGATAAAAGATGCACATCTCTGCACCTGATGCAACACCTTTACAGAATTTAAGCAGTACCTGGATGGCACATCATCTGGGAACTCAATAGACACCACCTTGAATTAATGCACGAAAGGCAGGGGATAAAATAAATTCATATGTAAATGTACAGTGGCTTGCAGTCCCAATGCAAAAGCAATATTCAATGTGCTGCAGAGGGACAAGTTTATCTCGCCATCCTGTCTGTCATCTGCTCAAGTATACTGTATTATATTACTTATCCTCAGATGTTACACAAACTGGTTTCACCAATACAATCCTTTCTGTGTGGGAGACAAAATGTCTAGATTTACTGGTAGTGAGAGGCATGGTATCTTTATCTGAAGATAGCACATACCCATTATGCCAAGTAGCCAGTGCTTTTTTTCTTTTAAAAAAATGTTTAGGGGTACTCTCATTTTCCTACTCATATTGAAACACTGCCCCTCAATGAGGCCAAACTTAGATTCACAAAATGTTTAGGGGTATGCGTACCACTGCGTCCCCCCAAAAGGAAAATAAAGCACTGCAAGTAGCCATTAAAAACTACTAAAACTGAACAGAAATTGCCAGATAGCTTAGCCCCAACCAGGGTCAGAGTTAGCACTTGGCATCCTCATGTAGATCCACCTTGCACACATGCCTTGCACCATCTTTTATGGTACAAACTGAAATGCACTGTGCATGAGGTGATGTGCTACAGTGGTTTATCTGTAATGACCCATCCACACACCTTCAATCTAATATACAATTTTATTGAGATTTAAGATGTACCCTCAACATATTAAGAACCAGCAATGACTTCAATTTGCTTTTTTACTCCTGGAGGGGATATGTTTTCTACTTCATTTTGATTTAATTTCATTCCCAACAGCACTATTTATTTATACATTAGCTTTAAGTTCAATGTACTGCAAGATGCAAAAGCTGGTCTCTTAGTTGGTCTCAGGCAGCAAATTGAGGGCATACATAACTGTACCTTTCATCTTCAGTCCCAAGCGAGCATCATTAAAATTTGAATAATTTAGCTAGTGCCCTTCCCCCATTTTTCACTCTTCCTTCTCTACATTAAAAATAAAAACAGCCAAAGGACAAAAGAAACTGAAAATGAAGATTTTTCCAAGATGAAAAAAGGGGTAACTTCTGTAAGATGATACAACCCAGCAATTATGTTGCTTTAAGAACAGTAGTTTGTTCACCCAGAGATATACAGAGATGATAGATGGATAGATAGAATGGAGAAAGAGAAAGAGAGGGCGAGAGAGAGAGAGAGAGAGAGTAAGTATGGCTTACGTAAGTTCATTAAATAGGATAGACCCAGGAGAGAAGCCACAGACTTCAAAATAACATGCGGGTGATTTTTGTTATCAGCCACCATCTCCTGGGACAATCTTAAATCTTTACCTCATCAGCATGGAGATAATGAACTGCAATTAGGACAATAAATCTTTTTTCCCTACAAAAAAAAAATTAAGTTCTCACTAATGACAGAACAACACTCAATAATATACTATCAGTGGGCTTTGTATATTAAGTCTATTTGTTTAATCATCAGATAACTGAATAAACAAATGACAACAGAACTGTTAGAATATCCTAGAAATGAACCTTGGCTGCAGGCAAGAGGCTAACAAAGGCCAGGTGCCTGTCATGCTTAAGGAGATGAAGAGGATGGTGATTGGGAGGGAGGAGCCCAGTGGAGAAAAGAGTACAAGTCAGGGAGGTCTCAAATAAGGATGGTTGTTGAAGGAAAGACATTGTGTTTATTTACTAACTTATATAACACTTTCCACAGCAAAAAAAGGGATATGTACTAAAATAAAAATCAGATTGATAATAAAACAACACATTTCAAAAATAGGTAAGTATAAATCCACAGAGAACAAAAAAATAAATAAATCACATACACACACCAAATAGCAGCACCATTCCTAACATAGCGATGATGGGCAACCAAATGATACTTACAGATCCCCAGCAGAAATACAGCCAAATGTACAGCTCATGGATAGAGATCCACAGGTCTCAAGAATACTCTGCTTCTTGCAGAGACCAACCTGACTCCTGAACGCTATGATATCTGCAGCAGGGTCTTCTTCGCTCATATCAGGGCATAGATGGGGAACTTACTGCCCTCCAGCTGTTATTGGAATCTAATTCTCATGCAGCATGCACATTCCCCAACCAGCATGCAGGGCATGATGAGAGCTGTGCTCCAACAACATCTGGAGGTCCACAGGTTCCTCATCCGTGTTTTAAGCTGTGAGGAGGCTTATTGTGGAGTACATTGTTGTTAGCCGCCCTGAGCCCGGCTTCGGCTGGGGAGGGCGGGATATAAATAATTTTTATTTTTTATTATTATTATTAAATGCTTCATGGCACTTAATGAAATGGAGCAGGCTTTTAGAGGAATATTATCATCAAGCAGAGCCAAAACACCTTCTTCGTTTTTGCTGCCCCTGTATCATAATGCAAATATTTGGGGGTAGAATTTCAGCAAATTTGGGAAGAGGCTGCAAAAAGAAGTGAATGCAGGGGCAAACTTACTGCCAGTGGCAATGACACTTGAATCTTCATGAAGTCAATCTGAGTAAAAGGTGAGGCTTCCTACCTCACATTAAGGAATCCTAGGAAAGGGGAAGGATGGTGAAAATTCACTGTAGAGACCCCAACTGTTGCAATCACTGCCAGGGCTTTAAAAAATCAAGTGGCAGCAGCAAACAAATGTAAGCTGGGGAGCCAATTTTGGGGAACCTTCCCCCTTCTCTCCCTGCAGCCACCTCCCCAACTCTCTGAGAAGTCCAAGTAAGAATACTCAGCTCAGCTTTAGAAGTATTAAAAAAATTATAGTGTGCCCTTCTGGTGTGGATTCATCACTGAGGGTAACCAACAATAAAAATAAAGAGTGTGCAGTGGATTGAAGACAAAAGTCATACAGTAACACACCATAAGGGAAGAGACCAAGCACAATTTAGACACAGCCACATAGAAGGTCCTTTCCATAAGCCAAGCTGCCTCCATATGTGGGACACAAAGAAAGGCCTCTTCCCCAGATCTTAGGGTGCTGCGTGGCCCTAACGCAGATAGGCCATAACGCAGTGGTTTTCAACCAGGGTGACATGTCGCCCTGGGGTGCCTTGAAGGATGGTCAGGGCTACTGCCACAGGCAGCAGCGGCCTCTGTTCCTCTTTCCTTCCCTCCCGCCTCTGATGCTCTCTCACTTCTTTGCCTCCCAAAGGCTTGCACAGGTGTTAGTTGCAGCAGCCCCGGCTACAAGCTCTATAGGTGAATGGTGCCTCTGGAGTTGGCCAGGGGGTGCTGGTTGCCAGGAGCTGAGGCGGCCTTGGAGTAAGCAAGCAAGTGGGCAAGGGAGCCCAGCCAATCAGACCACCAGCACTTGTTGTTGGGAATGGACAAACAACTGGGAGGCCAGGCAGGCAGGCAGGTGTTACGCTGGCCTTTCTTGTGCTTGCTGTGTGCAAGGCCTGCTTGGGAGCAGAGTGCCTGGTGCTGAAGGGGGGGCCTTTCCGCCATGCTGCCCCGGCAGCGCCAGCTGCTGCCACTGCTGTCGCCCAAGGTAAGGTGCTGATCTCACATTCACCTTTCGTCTGTTTCAGTTGGGCCACTAAGGCTGGGGGCATCTTCTTCCCAGGTGCTTGTGGGACCATGTGGGAAAGCACCTCTCTCTGGGGTAGTGGGGGCAGCTCAGAGACCAGGGGCGGCAGCAGCGGCTGCCCAGGGAACTCCCAAGGAGAGGGGAGAGGAGAGGTGGCTGAGGGAACATTCCACAAGGAAGGGTGTTCAAAAAAGGGTGAGAGGCTGCCTGCTCTGCAGGAAAGGGGTGACATAACTGGGCTCCTGAGCCCCACAGGGGTGCCATACAAAGAACGCAGTTGGTCAAGGGAGCCGTGGACTCAAAAAGGTTGACAACCTCTGCCCTAATGTTTCCTGGATCTAAATGTCAGAGGCAGTCAAAGGCCAAGAAATGGAAGGGAGCAAAGGAAATGAACTGTAATTTGAGCCTTGTAAGACAAAACTAAGGCCAAAAGACAGAGAGGTGATTTGGTCACCGAGGTCCATTCAGCATTTGGAGCCATGGAAGGCAATAAATCAGGACCATGAGATTGCTTAATGTCCTTCAGGGAGGGGAACTAAAGTTGCAAATATTTTACTTAAACAGCAGCTCCACAAAAGAGTTTGCAGGAGGGAGTATCAAATTCCTACATGGAGCCAGAAAATTTTTCAAATACTGAAGTGGCAGGTTAACATTTTTAGGAGCCTTGCCTGAATAAGACTTTTTAAAAGTACACACTGAAATTCTTGGAAGAGTGGACTTGGGAGTACTTGGGATTTTGTCCTGCCTTGACAAGAAAAAACACTGTCTAGTACACAAGGTTTTTTCCCTCTCAGATTTCAAGAAGCGTAGACTGGAATAGTCCTCACACACATTCTATTTTAGAAGCGGCTTCACATCCTCCTGATACTCACTTAGACAATCATCTTAGAAAGGGCCAAGCATCCAAAATAACTGGCGCAGTTATAGCAGCAAATAAATAGTTGTGTTTTTTTTGTAATTAATTGTATTTGTATATTGTTTTACCACCCAAGAGCTCAAAGTGTATACGTCTGTCCTCTCCACTTTAGCCTCACAACAACCCTGTGAGGAAGGTTAGGCTGAGTGACGCTAGTCCGAGGTGGTCCGATGAGATACATGGATGGGTGGTAGATTTCACCAAAACGGCCACAAGTGAGAGGAAAGCATCAGAAGACTTGGGGAAGCCCTGAAGTGTGCAGATGTACAATAAATCCTTAAGGACCTCCCCCTGCCCCCCTCCCCCCCAAAAAAAACCTCAAAGGGGGAGGGGAGATCCCAAGACAACTCAATGATGAAAGAGAATGCTCAACGGGCACAGGTCATTGACTGTTGGAAACAACACTAGCCACTGCAGCACTCTGAAAACACAACCAACATCTGCCATAGCGCTGTTCTGAATTTGCTCTGCTAAAGAAGCATAGAGCAACACAGGCTGTAAGGGTGGGGGCAGAAAGAGTGAGAGAGAGCAAACAAGCTTATACTGGCAGGAGTCGCAATACTCAGCTGTGGAAACAGCGCAACAATAGCAGTGATGTTTAATAACGTTGTCTCTCCTCCCCTTAATTAGCAAGGGATGGGGAGGAAAATAAGCCATGCAAACAGCACAGAAAAAGGACAACTGTCCATGCAAACCGTTTTAAAAGATAAGGTAGCCATTTAAAAAAAATATCTTCTATTTTCTGCCTTTTGGAAACACAATAAGCCAACCTTTTCAGTTCCTTGCTGAAAACCAAGCCAGCCATTCCAACATTTTGTCAGGGAATTAGGCATACAGAGCCACTTTAAATCAGACAACCCAATGTTTTTATTACATCAACCAGCAACGCTCTAATTCTACAGGGAGAGCTCAGCATTATTATTCATGCTGTTTGCCATCTTCTCTCCACCAAGCTTAAACCTGCCATCTTGTTTCCTCTACATTGCATCACCTTAATTTAAATAATAAATTCCTTGGAGACATCCATTTTATCTTATTTTATTTTTTAATCATACAATTTGTGAAACACACGAGCGGAAGCATGCTGTACAAAAGGAACAAATAGATAACTGTCGTCCAGAGAAAGAGAATACTTTGTAAAATATTTTTCATGTTTTCAAGGTAACAAATACTCTACAAAGAAAGAGAGAGATCTTTTATAATCTGCAAGTTTATTGCAAAGGACATCTTAAAATTGGCCATCTCAACAGACCCATTGTCTATTCTGTTTCCTCTTTTTCTTTAATTGTACATCAGAGATGTAATTCAGCGCTCCAACAAATTCTACACCACCCTACTGGTACATTCTGAATTATATTCTTAGTGTTTCCCCTTTTTTCTGTCAGGGGGGGGTCTGTTCTAGCACATAACAAAATACCCCCTTTAAAACACCATCTCCTATCAGGTTGAACCGGCCATTCTTTCTTTAAGAGGAAGACACTTTGTTCTTTTCCTTAATTCCCTTTATCTTTTGGGGGTGGGTTGGTGGGGTTAATATTCCATTGCAAAGAGACATAGTACCCCCTGCGGTGAATCACTGACAAGCGAGAACCACTTTTTAGGGATTTATACCTTCAAGGTATTGTACCTTCTGCTTCCTCTCAAGTTACAAGGTTTTTAACATTATTGTTATTACCGTAGTTCCTCTTATTTTTCTGTTGCCCTTCTGTGAAAAATAAGGCAGGCCTTTCTTCAGGTTACAAGGCTAACTGCACCTCCCTTCCAGGCTTGGATGCAGAAGACACAGCTGCTTGCGATGGATCAGCTCTCACGGGAATTTGAAAGCTCTTTGCCTGAATTTGATTAGCTGGAAATGACATCATGATTTATAACACAGTTTTCTAATTCTAAAGCAGTAATCTATAATGAATTAGACAAGGCTCATACAGGACCTGCTTAGCTTTGAACTGGAAATAACTGCATTATCTTGTTGGGTCTTCACCCCCCCCCCTTTACTCCTCTTCAATTTTTTGTTGAACGAAAACAAGAAAACAAAAGGAAGACAGGAGAAAGAGAAGGGGGGGTGAAGAAAAATGTGATTTCTCCATCCCACAGTAAAATGAGAAAAGTAAATCATAATGGTGGAAATTAAAAATTAATAGCTATCAGACAAGGAAAAATATGTAATATAAAGAACGATGAAGAATAAGTGGCTTAGCCAACTGCTTCACACAATATGAATGTGTGTGTGCACACAGCAGGTATTTATTATAAACAGGAGAGGACAGGAATATTTCCCTTTAGTCCATTGTTAACATGTAGATTCTGCACTTTTCATGCAAATCAGAATAACACCAAAAGCACCAATGCCAAAAGGACTGAAAATTGAAGACTACAATCTCTGCAATTTGATCTTCCTCCACTGGTGAAGTGAAAGGGAGGATACAGACAGAAAAGTATATACTATTTGGATATTATGCCTGACTTTGTCACAGATTTTTTGGCTGACCTTGGTCAAATCCCTTGTTCCCCGCTCTACTTCCTTTTCTAACCGGTGTACTCAATTTTTTAAATGAGAACTTCTGCAGAAAGTTTGTGCAGCAATTCTCAATGATCAGATTCTAACTTTAGCTAACAACAGTATCAATGAACCTTACTAGTCATGAATTCAGCAAAAGGTAGGAAGCCTAAAGGAAATAGCATAGATATAATGTACTTAACATCCAACAAATGCTGATAAGCTCCAAACCTGTAACTTGCCTCTCATTTCATCACCATGCTCAGTTTCCTGGGGAAAGGCTTCAATTGGGGAAGCCTTGGAAATATTCAGCTATGACCCTCATCTTTCAGACTTGGAAATGTGGAGCACCAACTTCCTCAACTGGAGGACAAGGACCAATTCAACAAATCAGGAATGAATGACAAGCTGGTGATGGGGCTCTAAACAAAATATTTTTGTAATACCCAAATAGGAACAGTCCTTTGTAATGGAAGGCAAGCAACAACTCTGAATCTGGTCCTTATTTGAGTTTCCAGGTGCTGGTTGAACACATTTTTAGGGAGCGTGGAGCCCTAAGCCACACAATAGGATAACCACTCCTAGAAAACTGGAGCCCCTGTGCCAACTTTAAAAGAACTGAAACAGGATTAGGAGGCCAGTTGTAATATGCACAGCATAAAGGAAATCAAAGCATCGATCATTCACACACTTCTCTGTAGCCTCTCCGTTACTTTTAGTAAACTGTGTGTAAATATTAATCTACAACTCACTGTGAAGCACCATTAGACTTCCAAGGTGGTGTGAAGGGGGGCTTAGAGGCATTTAGCCTCAAGGTCTATTATGCAGTACTTAATAAAGAAAATACATTAATGGAATATGTAAACAAGAGATTACCCCAACCGAGCATGGTTTAGTCAAGTTGAATATGGCACCCTGGGAAATACAAGCACAAGGACCATACAAATCTCCACATATAAATCTTTTAATTCATAACTAAACTTCTTTTTTAAAAAAACAATCACTCCCAACAACCCCCTCCCTCTGAAGACATAACACATCAAGTTGGAATGCTGTGCACAAATCTCTCTTTATTGTAAATGGCTGCATGCATTAAACAATTAATGGTGGTTCCTACTGAGTCAGACGCCATTAACTCAAATGTTCATTTCAGTTGGCAATGATGGGGATTTTTTTTTTAACCCGTGCATTCTGTACTCTCGCTCTGTTTTTGTCTTCAATTCGGCACATGCAGCTGTTTCAGATGCCACTAAAATGTTTTTAAAGTCAGGCTTGAAACAAGTTTTAAAAACAGATTTTTTTTTTGTTTTTAAATTAGAAATGTGGGGCAGGGAAGGGAGGGGGGATGGAGAGGGAGAGAGAAAGAAAGTTCAGGTTATAGATAAAAGTATTCAAGAAGAAAGGGATTTCCATCTGGTTCATTCACCCATCCTCCCCCCCATCTACCTTCTAGAAAACAAGCCATCCATTTGCCCCCAGCATGTCTCCGCCTACTGGAGCCATCAATCCTGATTGATGATCTCAATACAACAAACCAAATAGACCCAGATACGCTCCACTAAATTTTTCCTCTTGAGACCCATATACATTTGGGTGTGTGAGAGGCCCAGAAATTTAAAGCAGTAGTCATTTGGTCTCCAAACATCCCCAGAGTATTATGCTATTCTGAAACCGCAGTCGCAATTGAAGATGGGCCAAACATCTAGCCCAAATGTATTGAGGCACTGGACTTTTTGTTAAAGAGTGTATCACCAAGGAAAAGAGCTGCCAAACAAAAAGGATTGCGCAAACTTAACAGGAATGCAAGCTTTAGGAAATATGAGGCTTTCTCCAGATATATACTGGAATATTTACACATCCCTTAGAATCTGTTTCTTGGGAGCACACTGTTAAGCCAAGTTCAGGAGATGCAGATTACTTCACTAACACAGAAGTTTTTTGTTCACCAAACCTTTTCCTATTTCTCACTTATTACACCGCTGTAGAACAACATTGGGTTTGTGATTGTTATTTTTAAGAGGAAGAAAACAACATGCACACTGCAGGCAATTCCTGTAGCCTTTTTCTAGCAACCGTGATAATTCAAAGCAGTGATACTGGCAATTGTCAGTCCTTTAAATAATCACATTCTTCAAGCGCTTATATTAAAAAAATTAACAGCATTAAAGATCAAAACAAAAGAGAGACAATAGACTTGGCTGTGCTTCCTGGAGGGACTTCATGTTGTTCCAGGTAGCTAGAGGAGAAATTGCATTTGCACACAGAGGCAGAGGAACTATTGTGAACCTGATGTAAATGTGCTGTTTCAAGACCCCTAAAACAACAAAAAAGTATCAATTGATAGACTTAAAGGAGAACTGCCATACGAATGAAGCAAATGCTTGTTGTCAGCCATGGCTCCAAGAGTAACCAGGCACTGCTTGGGGACCTGTCTTCAAGCATTCTGTTTATGCCATCTGATTCCCACAGTCGTTGGTTTTAATAAATCAAAACATGTTTCTAGTCCTAATGGATGTAACTGAAAAGCATAAAGACATGAAAATAAGCAAAAAGCTTCAAGAACACGGATTGACTGTTCACTATTTGTGTGGAAATGAGAAGGGTGATGATACCCCTTTTCATAAAGGAATTCTGGGTAACAAGTTAATCTCATTACTGAATATGCTAGTGCAATGTATGTGACTTCTATGACAGAGTTCCCAGCACAGCCTATCCAGAAATTCAAGAAATGCCCCTTTCCTCTCCTGGCTCCTTAGAGGCAAGCCCCACCAGACTTCTCCAAACAGGGAACCACTCCTTGGAGTTACAAGTGTCTCAAAGCAGCAGCAACAACAACTCAGATGCTTCTCCCTACTCACTGCAAGGCACTCAAGACTCGTAAAGGTAAAGGAAGACCACACATGCAAGTACAGGAGAATTCTGAATTGTGACCAATATCGCCAATGAAAGATCTCCCTACAGGTACCCTCTACTGTGCACACCTGAAAATCCAAGTAACTGTGATGAGCACTACAAAATACCAATTTCACATAAGAAAAACTGGTGGTGTCCCCTGCAACGGCAAAACATGCCTGAAAACAAATAAGACAGACTAAATAGCAAGCAAACCCCGTCCCCCGCTCCAAAACCAGGCAAACCTTTACCAAAAAAAGCCTTCCAAAATGCTGACATCTAACTAGCATTAGGAGCAGCCTTGGCAGGCACCAAGAAAGATGTCTGTGGGTTTTGCAGTACTCATGGGTACCATGCTGAGGACCCCAGATCTAGAATACAGGGGAAGCTGTTGCAAGCATGAAAGCTCCATGTGAGTAGGAGCCCTCATGCCTACAGACAAAACACATTGCCTGCTACCATCAAATTTTTGATATGTTGATAAGCTACTGCTTGTGACAACTATGCCTAAGAATGGGTTTGGTTGATGAGTTTGGAATTTCCATGATTAAGGTACTTCCAGTCTCCCAGCTCTGGAAAGAAAAGGACTGCATCCCCAAATATAAGACTCAAACCCATTTTCAAGAAGTTCAGAAAAGGAAAACTTGACATCTTTCCCGTGGAGGCGAGAAGACAGTGGAGGACAGCAAGCAGCAAATATAACAACGGGGAAGTTTCAGTTTAAAAATAAACCAAAATCAGAGGAAGTGTTCCTGTAGAAGACTTCGGAAATGCCCCAGAATTGTGGGTGTCAGAAACAACAGAACTGTCACAAAAAGATGCGTCATTTCCAAAATCCACCCCCTTCTAAAAATTTAGAAAATTTCACATTCCTTTAAAGCACAAGGAAATCTAAAGCTATTTTGCTTTTCTAGCTCCTAGGTTCAGCAGCTGACTTCACAGAGCCTGTGTTCAGGAACATACCCTCCCAGCCTAGATTCAAATATGACCATCCACAAGCCAGAATAGACATGACAGCATAGCTTAGTTCAATGTGCTTGCAAAACAAAAAACACCCTCACTAGATTGTACCTGAAAACTTCCATGAAAGGTTTGTGTCTCAGGGTCACAATGTAGACAATACCTATTCTCTGATGAGAAACACTTAAGAATCCAGGAAGTAGTAAAGACTGCCTTTGCCTCTTACCCTAGTGGGTTAACATGATCCCACCTTATTAATGGAAGCATCAGATGGGCTAGAACTAAGAACCCATAGCCATAATCTGCCATCAAACACACACACAAGAACATTCTCTGGCAGCTAAGGGTTCATAAGTTTCTAAGTGACTCCATGCACCAGGTATAACTATGAAGGCTTCCTGTTCAGGCTGGGAAACTGGCTTTAACTTACCTCCCCTGGTTCATGATTTCCAGTTTCTGATTCAGTGACTGGTGACCTATCTCCCAGTTCTTGAAGACAGCAACATTCTTGCACTGCTGCTATTACCAGATGCATTTTCACCTCCCTAACAATCCGTGAATATTTATGTATATATTTATATTTATGATATAGCATCTTAAATGTTATGAGAGGGAAACACAGAGGAAAATCCTTTCAAACAATTTCCCCACAGAAACCATATCCAAGAAATCCCTATTGGTCAACATGTAGCACTTATTACAGAATCCAATGGGCTACAAGTATAGTCTCTTAGCACTTCAAAGTTATTTGCTAAGAAGGACTCAACTGCAATAGGAACTAAACTAAATATTTGCTCTTTGTAAGAAGTGAGGTTTTGGATCTGTTTCTGACTATAAAAGACATGATATAGAAAGAGATGGTCTTTTCTCATGTCTTATAAAAGCAAACCATATTTTCACAGGGCCTGAGGTGCTGGTTAATATCCTACACTTGAAGATTCAAGAAGGAAATATCACTACATGGGGCAAATTCTCCTGCATTCAGAGGAGGTCTTTAAAAATACAAGAGTCTTCCAGTATTTGGGGAACTAGAAGTTTAGATATCAATCTGTGGTTCATCTCAGTGCGCAGCAGGATATAAAGGTAAACTCTGAATTCCTTCTATAGATACATATATTTAGTTTGGACACCATTCTTAGAATCAATATATGAAATTCAGAACCTTTTCTTCTAATAAAAAATAAATATTTGACTTTGATAACTACAGGTTACACTGTAAAAAAGACAGGTTTTTGACCCTATTTTATTTCCATTCCACCATTTGAAATGGCAGTGAGCCAATTCCGACAAGAAATGAACAGGAGACAAGATCTTTTCAACTACAAGGGCAAAAAAACTTCATAGTATTAACTGCAACTTGTGAAACAGGCAGCTGAACAAACCTATTGTGGTCTCTGAAGACTACTGATCCTTAACGAGGAAAGGTAATGCAAGAGAATGATGAGGCCGGCAGAAAAGTAATTGGATGTAAGGAAATGTCTCTGTAAAGAGTTCCAATGCAATATATCAATCACTGGACAGAAGGGGGAGAAAATCACTGGGATCTTTCCAACAAGGCTTTGAAGACTGTCTGATGTTTCTGAAATCTAATATCTAGCTCTGATTAAGGCAAAACATTAGAGAAGCTACCTGAAAATAATGGATGAAGGCTGTTACAAACCCAAGCTGTAAAGGTAAAAGTGACTAACTAACTAGTCACGTATTCCTTTTGTCATGGGAGCATGAGCTTCATTAGGATCTGGCATGGCTTGGCAGCACCAAGGAGGAGGAAGAGGAGATGGGGATTAAAGGAGGGCATCCTGGGATTGAGGCCAACAGAAAGCCACAAACTAGTCACACTCCCCTTGTGATCCTAGATGTCACAGAGAAGGAAGCAGATCTGCCAGTTCTCTCTTCCATCACTCCTACAGAGAACAGAGCTGGTTCAGGGAGGACTTCAACCAGCCAGATGGATAGGCTGAACAAGAGGAGTTGGCAGAAGAGAGGCAGTACACAGTCTCGTCACAGAGAACCAGGTACCAGCTTCATAGATGTGATCAGATGCACCCGCCCAGAAGGAACTTGCATGTACACACAAGGCAGAACTATTGGGAGAGAAAGTCTTGTAAGCTCACTCTGCCTCATCTTTTAAAGCTTGGTGGGTAGAGGTGTGTCAATTGTTGGAATATCTTCACAGCTTCCACTGATTTATGAACCTCTTGCCTTGCTCACGTACGTTGGCATCTGGACTTCCGGGCATTGTGATTGCTGCTGAGCCCATGCCACTATAAGCCTGAGAGTAAAGATCTCTTCCTTATTTTCAAGGGTCTCTGTTGTGTTTTGCACAGGGAGCCTGACATCTCTGCATGTTTAAAAATGCCAGAAGATCCAAGTAATCTTTCAAGCACACATTTCCACAATGTACAGCCTAAACAGGGCTCGTTCACACTTCTGTTTGTCCCAAGCCTAGAAAGGATGAGTCTGAGAGGTTTGCCACTTGTCATGTACTTTTTAAACACAAGTCCAAGCCGTTTTTGGTTGCTTTCTCCCACTTTCTCCAGGAAACCCCTCTGTTTACTTCTAAATCAAAACAAACGTTAATGCACAGAAAAACTGATTGACACTTGTTTCAATTCAGCTATAAGAAGTGGGTTTTCCCAGGGGAAAGCAGAAGTGTAAATGAGCCCTCAGTTTGGTGACCTTAAGGGTCCCCTACATAGTAATAAAAAAAGGGCTCCAGGTCTTTGTCAAATTCCAATACTCCAAAAGGAGGAAACAGGTCAGGCCTGCAAATTTAACAAACATTTTTAAATCCAATATATAAGAACAATCCACCATAACCAAACCAATAAAAGAACAGAAATTAATAGAATCCTATCCTATCCTATCCTTTCACTCCATCAAGCTTTACACCAGGGCTCTGACACTTCCACTTAAAGTTTTAAAATGCCAAAGCAGTATTAAAATAATCTGTTATCCTCCTTGTATTAGCTATTATACTTAAATCAACAGGAATTAAAAATGCTTAATCATGGCTGGTTTGTACCCTTTATTTAGTCAATACCTATGCAAACTAGGTCCTAGATGGCTGCTAGCATATTTATAGCACCCAAAAACCAGATATGGAACTCCTGTCTTGAGCAGATTTGAACTCCTAGAGCAAGCACCAAAACTTTAGACACCTGAGATTTTGTTCAGTCCTCCTTCCCCACTTGAACCCCTTTAAAATTCTCAATTATATAAATTCCTATGACAAGCTCAAATAAGAACTCTTATTTTATTTTTATTTCACAGAATTTGTGTACCCCTTAACTGCAAATGCCTCTAAGTAATTTACATAAAATAAAAAAGAAAATTTGTCAATACAAGTCAGCAAGTATACTTTTTAAAAAATCTATTATGCTATTTTATACCTTTAAAAAAATTCAATCATACTTTTAATATATTGCTATTATGTGCACACACAAAACAACACCAGCAATTTCAAATGTTCACTGATGTCAGGCAATGCCAGGCAAGAGGTATTTTTAGTCCTAATCCATTTAAAGTGCTAAATTCCCAGGGAATCAACTGTGATGCTTCACTCATCACTCCAGCAGTATCCGTATGGCCCCTGCGCTCAGCTCCAAGCTTGAACAGTCAGAGGATAAGATAAAACTTTTTTTTTCATATAAGGAAGCCTTCTTGTTCCAGTATGTTTACTCTTCCCATATTCCAGCACCCCAATTGTTTCTCCTTATATACACAATAAATCAGAACAACATTTGCATAGTGTGGACATCACAAAGATAAACAAATACAGTACTGCATTATGCAAACACACAACATGTCTGCTTGCGATGAGATATGCCACTTTAATCTCAAGACTTGTTTCCATTTACTAATTTGATTATGGGCCCTGGAAGCAACTATCATGCATCCACATAGGCTGCTATGGGTGACATTAATCATACTGTGTGTCTGATCAAGTAATGGCTCTGAAGCTGTTGTTGTCACTGGCCACTTAGAAATGGGCACTTACAAATTAACTTTCCTATAATACCAGTTTCCCAACCAACTGGCTTACAGTTCAGTCTAGTTGATCAACTTCACTCATGCAATTGTGTTCCTAACATTACTCCTACAGTACTTTGCACATAAATGAGTGCTAGTAACCTTTCATAAAAGTTCCTATTTTCTGTTCCATTTTTCTCTCTATTTGCTGTAGCGAATTCCACAATGTCACTACGTGTTATGCGAAGAAGTATTTCCGTTTGCCTGTCTTGATTCTTGACTCAATAGCCCCATTCTGTTCTAGTTTTATGAGAAAGGTAGAAAAACTTACTTCTATCCACTTTATTCATACCATGCATAATTCATTTGAACCACAAGTAATTCTAAGTAATACAAAGGTAACTTCCACTGGGAATCTTATAATGCTTGCAGGTCAAATGACAGGCTTTGACATTATCATTTTAATGTGTTAAGAACACTACAATAATCAGAGCATTCCTGCCAAACTCAAAAAATGACTTTTGCTACTCACACTGGATCGGGAGGCTATAGCAGACTGCATGTAGTCTGCTCTCTACAACATTTGAGGCCATTATTACTGCACAACAAGCACAAGAAAAACTTCGTGTAGATAATTTCTGCGATTGATCAGTCTAAATTCAGCCACAAGCTCTGCTCACATGGGGTAATGTGATGTCACAGCACGGCTCGGGTAGAATTAACAAATACCATACCATTTGTGGACAAAAGAGTATAGAAGATGGTTCAAACCTCTCAGAAGCACTATTAATGATTTCCAAGGGTGGCTCTAACTATACTGATGTGTACCTATCTAATCCAGACAGATGCTTGTACCAACTAGTAATCTGGCATTTCCAATAGAGGAGAAAAATGATGGCAGGTAAAGACACAATCATGGACTTTGTCCTAGTTCAGGTGGTCTGCCCCACCACACTTAGGCAACCATTAAAGATCAACTTCCCTTTGAGAGAACTAAAAGAAGAAGGTGAAGACACCCTTTACATAGAATCATAGAATCATAGAGTTGGAAGAGACCACAAGGGCCATCGAGTCCAACCCCCTGCCAAGCAGGAAACACCATCAGAGCACTTGCTCCCGAATCAGTTCAGAGTAATTTCTTTTGCTACTTCCCTTGCCCACGTTCAAATGAACTCATTGTTTGGCGAATTTGTGGCACAGTGTTTTGCTTTTGACCTCAGTGTATTAAAAATCGCTTTTTTCAACCTGATGTCCTCTTACCTCCACCACCACCCACTTTCAAAATGCCTTTCCTGGTGAATCTATTTCTTCCATGGTATTCATGGTATTAAAGTGTAGGATTTTTAAATGGAACTGTTGTATTCTATGAATGTCATGAGCCAGTTTGGAGACTCCTGTCAAAAAGCAGGATACAAGCAGAGAGAAAGAAAGGCAATTTTCTTTTATCTTCCATGTCCAATAATGGACAAATGGACAAAATGGCAGGCTACTCATTTCTGGAAGAAAACAAAGATTTCCATCCTTAGAGACAAATTGATGAATAGTATTCTATGCACATTTACATAGAAAGGTGCATTCAGCTGGATTTCCAAAATGCACTTACTGCTCTGCAAAGACCTATCCAAGCTAGAAAAATTCCAGCAGCCCCGTGCCCATTGGCTGCAATGTCACCTGCTGCACTGGCAGACCCACTGAAGCCTTTGCTACTGTGAGAGGTGCATCACCCACAATAACACCACCACAACACGTATCCATAGTGATGAAGGGATGCAGTGAACTTGCACAGCTTACAGATTGATTCTGCTCATCTACATAGATGTCAGAGCTGGCAAGCAGGGAGTGGAAAGTCCTGAGAGCAGGCCCAAAGAGAGACCTATCCAATGGCAAGGGGGAAGGCCAAACTGGCACCTTGCTGGATGGTATCTGACCAACCAGATAGTGAAAAATGACCACCCCCATCCGGAATCATGATGCCGTGTCAACAGTGCCATGTGCAAAAGCTTCATGAAAGAGTACTAACTGCCAGCCTGATAACGAGTTATGTTTAGCAACAGAGCAGTCTATGGTATATGTGCCTCTTCAAACAGTCCAACTAAAAAGCAAGTGTCCTTTACTGACCAGTTTTCTACCAACATAAGCATTTGCTCAAAGTAGACTTACTCCCCTATTACACCATGAGGGCACCTCAGGATAAAGACTATCCAGATGGAGACTCACTCTCCAGTCACATGCTCATGGTTCAAGCCTGCTATTTAAGATAGCTTTATAGAACACCACATTTCTTATTTGTTTGGTAATCTGAACTATTATCTGGATTAAATATCTTCAAAGTACCAGCTGCATTGAGAAATGAATGTTTTCTTTCATTTGCTAATTAATTGATGCATCTACTCAGTACAACGCAGTTAATGACGGAAATCCTTTTGCAATGTGGACAGCTCTAAGTAATTCTTGTTATAGCTCCATTCCAAATTATAAGAACAACAATATAATGGGCATGATAATCATTTTAATGAATGCTAACAGTAAGTGAAAAAGCACTGTCAGCTATCAGAAAGCAGGCTTCCCACCCATCCTCCATTTGCCCCCATCCTATTGATAGCACTATTTCCTGCAATCTTCCTTTGGGAGGTGAGATCTAGTTACAATTCACAAGTATGGTTATCCATATGAGCAACAAAGCCTGTGAACTATGTGCAGATTTATGTGCCCCTTTGCTCTCCTTTACAGATACTCTTCACATATCATAGTAAATTGATTGACAAGGAGAACAGGTGGGTGTGACTCTGAGAATGAAAAAAGGGAAGCATCCCACAATAACAACAAGGAACGGGTCAGGATCTTTGTTTGGAAATGTGCTTTCCCTGCACTACAAAAGCCAACATTAACGACTGACGAAAGACAAAGTGCAAGAAAGAAGTAGAAGGGTGAACTGACAGATTGTCATTATAACAATAAACAGCAGTACGTCTCAGACTCGTGCATTCCCTCCTCCCGCTCTGTGAGGAGAGGAGATTAAACATTTTCAGATCTAATCTGTAGCAAACCATCATTTGCCATTTTTTTCAAATGAAACAAACAATGTCCCCTGCTTTAAGGTGAAACAGCAGAGGATGGCTAGCTGCTAAGTAGCAATGAAAGCTGCTAATCTCCTCCCACTATGGGCATAGGGAAAAGAAGAGCTAGAGTTCTGAGGGTGAAGTTCACTGCAGCCCATTCTTGGAATGCTGAACCATGGTTCGAAGAAAGGTATGAGCATTTCCTTAAATGCCCACAGGACATACCTATTCCATAAAGTTTCTGCTTTATCCCCTCCTCTCCAATTCATCCACTTAACCCACCCTTTTTTCTGCAGCTTGCCATGGCTGCTGATATATCCATCCTGTCCACCATCTTTAACTTACAAACTGCACATGTGTGCATGAATACACACATACACACACTATCAACATTAAACATAGTAGTCAAGACAGGCATGCCACCAGAAACAATTAGACACTGCCAAAAAAAACCCACTGATTATTCACTGCCACAACTCCATCCCAGTGGCTCAAGCACATGGGTGAATGGTGCCCCAAAGCACTGAAGGGTTCACTTAAGTAGATATACCAGGGACCTTAACGGAAGAATCAAAGCAAAGTAACACAGAATCACCTCAAATGGACTAAATAATTGTGTGTTCTATTGCCAAGCTTAAAAGATTTTAGCTATGTAGAAGTTTAAAAGTACCATCATTATCATATACCTACGGTATCTTCCCCATTTCAGACTCCCACATCCTAAAAGTATATTGAATGACAATAAAAACCATTCTTTCAAATTCCTAGGATCCAGATTCACATTTAAGGATGCAGCAAAAGATTTTTAAACACAACTCCAGCATATGATTGGAAAGATTGTTTCTTGAACATATTCAATATAGCTCTCCCAGCTAAGCCTAAAACCCTTTCTAGTTCCTAGGTATCTTCCTTTAGCTATGGATGAAGAGCGGTATACAAATTTAATAAATAAAACAACTTCTTCCAAAGGGGTGAATGGCAACCAGTTCCTGGTGATAAACCTGGAGGCTGCATTAAGCACCAAATGTTCATTTGTCACTTCCTTGTTTTAATGATGTTTTATGCAGCAGAATCACAAAAGATGATGGTGGTCCAGGGTTCTTGAGGAGCTACAGGAGCTGCATGCAGGAGTCATCTCAACAAATATAAAATGGAGAAGCCACAAGCTTAACATGAGTCGACAGTGTGATGCAGCAGCAAAAAAAATGCTAATGCTATTCTAGGCTGCATCAACAGAAGTATAGTTTCCCAATCAAAGGAGGTAATAGGACCACTCTATTCTGCCTTGGTCAGACCACACTTGGAATATTGTGTCCAGGTCTGTGCACCACAATTTAAGAAGGATATTGACAAGCTGGAATGTGTGCAGAGGAGGGCGACCAAGATGATAAAAGGTCTGGAAACCAAGGATTATGAGGAACAGTTGAGGGAATTGGGTATGTATAGCCTGGTAAAGAGGGGATGTGATAGCCATCTTCAAATATCAAAAGAGCTGTCACATGGAGGAAGGAGCAAGCTTGTTTTCTCATGTTTTGGAGGTTAGAACATGAACCAATAGATTCTAGTTTCGGGAAAGGAGATTCCAACTAAACATCAGCAAGAACTCTCTGACAGTAAGAGCTGTTCAACAGTGAAACAGTCTCCCACAAGGTGGTGGACTCTCCTTCCTTGGAGGTTTTTAAGTAGAGGATGGATGGTCTCCTGTCTTGTATAACCTAGCTAAGATTCCTGTGTTGCAGGAGGTTGAATTAGATAATCCCCGGAGTCCCTTCCAACTCTACAATTCTATTATTCTATAAAAAGTGGATCTAGGTGAACACGACCAGTTCGATTGCACCGCGGGCGCAGAGTTTCTAGGCCACCCTAGCAGGTGCCACAACTATGACATTAAATGGAAGACAACAGGGGGAGAGGGGGATTTTGGCATTGCACAGGGCACCGCTGAAATTTGGGACATCAAGATCCACCACTATGACCTCAGGATCTGAGGTAAGAGGCAAATTTAGCTCTCTCTCAGCAGTGTCCCAGACTGCAATCAGTTGAATTTCTTCCACTGAACTAAATAGCAGACAGTGAAAATCAAGATTGTTCCTATTTGCATAGCAACCTTCCTCTGCATAGCTATTTTGTGGGTTGCTTTGGGTCACTGTATAATGCAACCGAATTTTGCAAACTGGCTTTCTCTTTCCTTTCCTTTGCACATACAGTGGTACCTCGGGTTACATACGCTTCAGGTTACAGACTCCGCTAACCCAGAAAAAGTGCTTCAGGTTAAGAACTTTGCTTCAAGATGAGAACAGAAATCGTGCTCCGGCGGCGCGGCAGCAGCAGGAGGCCCCATTAGCTAAAGTGGTGCTTCAGGTTAAGAACAGTTTCATGTTAAGAACGGACCTCTAGAACGAATTAAGTACTTAACCCGAGGTACCACTGTACAATGATCTGAAAACAGTTGCCACTAATTCATCATCCTATTTGCAGAATTGGGAGCAATTATTTCTGGGTTTCAAGGGTGTTGGTTTATTGTTTCTCTCCAACCCCATTTTTATTATCATCAACAAAGAAATCTCAGCAGCACAACAGAGGTCAGCTGATTGACATTGTCTTCCTTTCCAAACTACCTCTGGAAAAAACTACACTTTCAGAAGCGGATTTAAGGGAGTGCGACCAGTTTACTCATACTGGTTGCCAAGCCAAGAGGGCACCGCAGGGGGTGGCACAACAGTGACTTAGAATGGAAGATGAGAGGCAGGTATGTGTGTGACAAATTTTGGTGTTGAACAGGGTGCCGCTGAAATTTGAAAGTCTGAAGTCCACCACTGACAGTGTCCTTCCTGAGGTGCCCTGGAAAGGAAAATTTGCAGCAGAGCTCTACTGCTATTCCTAGGCTGCTGAAGCCACTGCAAAGCCAGTAGCTTTAAAAACTATAATGGTGGAGGTAGTAGATTTCCCCCAATCATTTTGCTCACTCTCAGTTTGTTTTAAGGTTCACCCAAATTGCTGAAAAAGAAGGTGAAGCCTCAAAACAAGACCAGTCGCATTCATGACTGAACCCTAGTTCACCAGTGCTATGCCACAACGAATTATAAATCTTTGCCCCCAAAATAATAATTGCTTTTCTACAAGGTGTATTAAACTTCACTTGCAGCATACTTCAAAATATATTTCATCAGACAAATCCAAACTGAGAACAAGCCCACCTTGGGAAGATACATTAGTTCATTCAAGAAGCCACAAGAATAGTGTAACACTTGTTGTTGTTTAGTCGTTTAGTCGTGTCCGACTCTTCGTGACCCCATGGACCAGAGCACGCCAGGCACCTCTGTCCTCCACTACCTCCCGCAGTTTGGTCAAACTCATGCTGGTAACCTCGAAAACACTATCCAACCATCTCGTCCTCTGTCGCCCCCTTCTCCTTGTGCCCTCCATCTTTCCCAGCATCAGGGTCTTCTCCAGGGAGTCTTCTCTTCTCATGAGGTGGCCAAAGTACTGGAGCCTCAGCTTCACGATCTGTCCTTCCAGTGAGCACTCAGGGCTGATTTCCTTAAGAATGGATGCGTTTGATCTTCTTGCAGTCCATGGGACTCTCAAGAGTCTTCTCCAGCACCATAATTCAAAAGCATCAATTCTTCGGCGATCAGCCTTCTTTATGGTCCAGCTCTCACTTCCATACATCACTACTGGGAAAACCATGGCTTTAACTATATGGACCTTTGTTGGCAAGGTGATGTCTCTACTTCTCAAGATGCTGTCTAGGCCTGTCATTGCCCTTCTCCCAAGAAGCAGGCGTCTTTTAATTTCGTGGCTGCTGTCACCATCTGCAGTGATCATGGAGCCCAAGAAAGTAAAATCTCTCACTGCCTCCATTTCTTCCCCTTCTATTTGCCAGGAGGTGATGGGACCAGTGGCCATGATCTTCGTTTTTTTGATGTTGAGCTTCAGACCATATTTTGCGCTCTCCTCTTTCACCCTCATTAAAAGGTTCTTTAATTCCTCCTCACTTTCTGCCATCAAGGTTGTGTCATCTGCATATCTGAGGTTGTTGATATTTCTTCCGGCAATCTTAATTCCAGCTTGGGATTCATCCAGCCCAGCCTTTCGCATGATGTATTCTGCATACAAATTAAATAAGCAGGGAGACAAAATGCAGCCTTGTCGTACTCCTTTCCCAATTTTGAACCAATCAGTTGTTCCATATCCAGTTCTAACTGTAGCTTCTTGTCCCACATAGAGATTTCTCAGGAGACAGATGAGGTGATCAGGCACTCCCATTTCTTTAAGAACTTGCCATAGTTTGCTGTGGTCGACACAGTCAAAGGCTTTTGCATAGTCAATGAAGCAGAAGTAGATGTCTTTCTGGAACTCTCTAGCTTTCTCCATAATCCAGCGCATGTTTGCAATTTGGTCTCTGGTTCCTCTGCCTCTTCTAAATCCAGCTTGCACTTCTGGGAGTTCTTGATCCACATACTGCTTGAGCCTTCCTTGTAGAATTTTAAGCATAACCTTGCTAGCGTGTGAAATGAGTGCAATTGTGCGGTAGTTGGAGCATTCTTTGGCACTGCCTTTCTTTGGGATTGGGATGTAGACTGATCTTCTCCAATCTTCTGGCCACTGCTGAGTTTTCCAAATTTGCTGGCATATTGAGTGTAGCACCTTAACAGCATCATCTTTTAAAATTTTAAATAGTTCAGCTGGAATACCATCACTTCCACTGGCCTTGTTATTTGCAGTGCTTTCTAAGGCCCATTTGACTTCACTTTCCAGGATGTCTGGCTCAAGGTCAGCAACCACACTACCTGGGGTGTACGAGACATCCATATCCTTCTGGTATAATTCCTCTGTGTATTCTTGCCACCTCTTCTTGATGTCTTCTGCTTCTGTTAGGTCCTTACCACTTTTGTCCTTTATTATGGTAATCTTTGTACGAAATGTTCCTTTCATATCTCCAATTTTCTTGAACAGATCTCTGGTTCTTCCCATTCTGTTGTTTTCCTCTATTTGTTTGCATTGCTCGTTTAAGAAGGCCTTCTTGTCTCTCCTTGCTATTCTTTGGAAATCTGCATTCAATTTCCTGTATCTTTCACTATCTCCCTCACATTTTGCTTGCCTTCTCTCCTCCGCTATTTGTAAGGCCTCGTTGGACAGCCACTTTGCTTTCTTGCATTTCCTTTTCATTGGGATGGTTTTCGTTGCTGCCTCCTGTACAATGTTACGAGCCTCCATCCATAGTTCTTCAGGCACTCTGTCCACCAAATCTAAATCCTTAAACCTGTTCCTCACTTCCACTGTGTATTCATAAGGGATTTGACTTAGATTGTATCTTACTGGCCCAGTGGTTTTTCCTACTTTCTTCAGTTTAAGCTTGAATTTTGCTATAAGAAGCTGATGATCTGAGCCACAGTCAGCTCCAGTAACACTACACAGTATCAAGCACAGAAATAGAAAGTCAATAAAGTAAGTGTTGTTTTTTTCTTTCCTTTTCTTAGAGACCAACGGCAACGTTAAAATGAGATCCCCAGCACTCATAGTAACAGCTCAGCTGAAAAACAAGCCAAATGTACCAGCCTCATAATCAAAGACAACAAAAGCATCAGTGGTTCAGTTCCTTTGACTAATTTCTGCAAAGATTTTTCAAGAGTTCAAGCAGCTTCACCCAGAATCAGAATATCAAAGCTCTCTCTTTTTTCCTCTCTGCAGTCTATAATTATTCAAAAACAGATAATTACTTTTTAAAAAACTCTAACATCTTTACATTATTTCATCTGCAACCTTGCAAAATCCACACAAGTCAGAGCTGTTTAATAACTTGGAGCTTGGCCAAACCAATTAAGTTTTACTAAAAGGAAAAATGTTAAAATGTGTACAGGGCATTGAAATCCATGGTGCACTGCTTTTGAAACAGAGAGAACTCTCAGAAATAAGTTTTCTGGGAGGTGGAGTCGGGAAGGTGATCCATAAATTTGGGGTGGCCTTGGTAGCCAAGCCAAAAATTCTAATCTCCAGAACCCTATCTCTTCCCCTTGTTGCATGGCTGCAAAGCAACCAAAGAACCTTACCCGCTGCTACCCTTTTCTACAAAAAAGGGAGGTGTGGGCATCATTTGTCTGGCCACTGCACAGCCAAGGTACTCCAGGCACCTCAACCACACAGTAGCCAGAGATCCCCAAAACAGGAAAGGGTAGCAAGCAGCTTGCCAATTTGGCCCTGAAGAGCAAAGGTGCTGCAAACATCTCAGCTCTAAAAAAACCCCTAACCTTCTTCCCATTTTGGAGCCATTTTTTTTGCAACTGCTATGATGATCCCCTCCTATTTCTCTACAGCTCTAATGTTGAGAGGGAGAGATTGGAGCCTGTCACACTCACCAAAGGGCAGCAGTGCACTCATTCAGTGCAAGTGAAAATGGGGTAGGGGCTGGACTGTGAAAACATTCTACTGAACCTGATCAACCTTTTGAACATTCAAAAAATCTATGTTAGCAGCCTCCAGGCGACCATATAAATCAATACTAAGTCCAAGTGAGGCCACTGGAACAAGGATCACTGACAGTAGGTTGCAACTTCTCCCTACCAATCACACTACCATGGTAAGGGGCAGACCAGTACTGACCCCAAACAGCTACAGGAAGCTTATATATTGTGACCAAAATATATGTCGTATTTTTCCGTGTATTGGACGAAGTTTTTTGACTCAAAAATCCCGTCAAAAAACTGGGGTCGTCCAATACACAGATAGTGGCATGGGGGGGGGGGGAGAGAAGCAGCGCACCACCAGCCAGCTCGTTGGCAGGAGCACAACTTCCCCCCAATGCCGCTGCGCGCAGCGGGAGCTCCCTGAATTGCTTCCCACGCACGGCGGCATCAGAGCGCAATGGCTGGGGGGGGCGCAAACTCCCCCAATGCTGCTGCACACAGGAAACAATCTAGGAAGTGTTTCCTGCCCCCAGCTGCATGGGGGGAAAGGCTCAACAACTTTGGGGCACCCCCCTCATTTTCCTAAAATTTAGACCCCTAAAATGGGGGGTCCTTATACACAGGGGCATCCTATAGACAGGAAAATATGGTATATAAATATATATATATATGCTCCACTGGCCCTGGGACAGCAGACACGAGAGGAAAGAGGACACTGGTTAGTTTTATTGTTGTCTTAATGGAGGAGTTGAGAACCTTTGGATTTCTAGATGTTGTTGGACAAGAACCCATCAACACTGACCAGTGGCCATGCTGGTTGACACTGATGGTAGTCCAACCACAAATGCAGGGCCAAAGTCTTGTGTGTTCCCCTCTCCCATTTTAATGTGTCATAAGCTACTTGAGGATCATCTGATAAAAAATCAAGGTACACATCTTACAAATAACAAAAGAGTGACCGAAGGCTTAACATGTAATGTAGGCAGATTGTTTATTTATTTAACAAAATTTATACACCACTTGATTGTGAAAAAAACAAACACAACTTTTGAAGCCTTACAAAATGATAAAAAATAAGATCAAGAGAATTTCGCAACCATACTTTAAAACATACAAAGGTTAAATATTAAAACTGATTATCCATTTTATCTCTAAAGATTTGTATTGTCAACGTCTTTCAATTTACATCTTGCTGCAGGTCTTCACTTTTAACATTTCTGTGCCAGAGAAGAAGTGCTAAGGTAGAGGCCTCCACATGCCTGCTAGAGTCTCCTTAGTGCTCTACATTACATCATTGCCACTCCCCTCTTAACCCTATACCCCCAGCATTCAGGGTGCATACAAGCTCGACGTAAAAAACACAGTGACCAATTGAGGGCTCTTCCATCCACAAAACACTGAAGTAATTCTCTCGCTTTCAGCTTTTTTCACTTGAATGAAATAAAAACCCTTTTCAGAAAACAATTACAATCCGCCCCCCTCCCTGTTCCCCACACCCTCTTTCGGCACACCATGGGATTTCTCCATGCATGCAAAAGCCTTTCAAGGGATGATTAATATGCAAAGACAGACTGCTTTTTAGTAGCATGTGAAGAACCATCAACAAGCATTTCTTTTTTAAAAAAAAAATCAAAGGTTTCATCAATTATTCCCACTCTTTCTTTTCAAGCAGAAGACCATTCAATAATGCCAAACATCTGAGACAATTTGCCAATATTTGTAAACAAATCCAAATTGGCTTATTATGTTTAAATTTAGTCTTTTTTCCCCATCCTACAACAGAAATGGTGTCATAAATAATCCACCCAAATGCAATCCGTAATATTTGCGAACTGGAAGAAAACACATTTAAAAAACAAAATGTTAATGGGGGTTGTTCATTAAAAAGTCTGATGTTTTCCTCAAAGTGTTTTATGGTTGCAAAAAGCAGGACAATAGGAGTGATTTTAATACCACACACCACACAAGTGATGGAATTTCAGAAAATGATTGTTTAGAATGATAGCGTAGGCTTTCAACAACAGATGTGAAAGATGAGAAAACCTATTCAGAATCAAGGGCTTTTTTATTATTTCATGAATAAATTTCCATTTCTGTCTTCTTGGTTTTTTCTCTCGTCACCTTCTCACGATAGTATCATCTTGGCATACAAGCCCAGCTTCTTAATGTCATGAACTTTGTATTTCAGGAACTCAAACTTTGCCCTTGGCAACCCTATATTGGAGTCTGAATCTGTTCATTGCCTGCCGATTGTAAACCCTTCTGAAAATCTGTACCCATTTTCTAAAATGTACCACTTTTAGAGGTGAGAACTCAAAGCTGCATGTCAATCATCTAATCCTAGATGTCAAAGGATTCGTGTGAAATTTTCAGTGGCATTTTAAGGATGTACAATACAACATCCAACACTCCTGACAATTTGAGAAGCAACTTACGTTTCAGGTAAATAATAACTACTTAAATTGCTCAAACTCTGAAGGGGGGGCAGAATCCAGGTACCTTGGTACCTTTTTGTGTCAGAATTTTATCTTTA
The DNA here is from genome assembly GCF_964188315.1 of Podarcis muralis. Lineage (NCBI taxonomy): Eukaryota > Metazoa > Chordata > Lepidosauria > Squamata > Lacertidae > Podarcis > Podarcis muralis. The sequence continues at coordinate 19,522,706 of NC_135669.1, forward strand.
CCCGAAAAGCAAAAGCCAGTAAATATGAAACTGGTTGTGTGCCATCTACAAAAAGCAAACAGTCTTCCAGTGGCATAGTAAACATATGAGAACTATAATCCCAGATCAACCCATGACCCATGAAGATCATGAAGCCCTGAAAAACTGTTAAGGAACCTGAAGATACATTTTACAAGAGTTTATGGTCTGCAGGGGTTTTATCACCTTATGCCAGTCCATTTGGATAGGGGAGATAATTCACCTTGTCATATATCTCCCACTGGCCTGTGTTGCACTGGTTCACATTACAGTGATACCTTGGTTCTCAAACTTAATCCGTTCCGGGAGTCCATTCAACTCCAGAAACAGTTTGAAAACCAAGACACGACTTCCGATTGCCTGCAGGAGCTTCCTGCACTCAATCAGAAGCCATAGAAGCCACGTCGGACGTTTGGCTTCTGAAAAATGTTCACAAACTGGAACACTCACTTCCGGGTTTGTGGTGTTCAGGAGTCGATTTGTTCGGGAGCCAAGCCATTCGGCTACCAAGGTACCACTGTACTGTCCCTTGCCATGAAAAACTTTGATAATCCCTTAGTGGAGGTTTTTGGCCTCACCATTTTCACTAAAAATTGCAAAGAAACCTGTTGCCTGTGAAATTAGCAAAGGGATATCAAAAAGAAGTATGAACATCCATTAGCCATGGAGAGCCTCTCCAGGTCAAGGAAGTATTTGTTCACGTCTCTTTAAATTCAAGACAGAAGTACGCAAGAGGTTCAGCTTGCAACAATGATTCTCATGCCTGTTGTGGGTAGGGGTGTTTTTGTGTGTGTGTGTGATATAGATAGATGATAGATAGAGATAGATGATAGATAGATAGATAGATAGATAGATACCACATGTATGAATTTATACTGTATGTCACTGTTCAAAATAGACTATCTTCCCATGGCTGCTTACAGTATATAAAACAATTCAAAACCATATAAAATGTCAAGCAATAATAGCAGAAGTAGAACATTTCACATCTTCTACTCCAGTTCTATCAGCCACTTATCTCAATAAAAATAAAATCCCTTTAGCTCTTCTACACCCTCACTAAAAGCAATCATGAACGAAAACATTTTTAGAGCACACCTAAATAACAGCAAGATGGGGGTTGACTGTATTTATCGGTAAAGTGGTTCACCCAACCATGGTGCAACCACAGAAATGGCTGGCTCTATCCTTCTTGCCCACCAGTCTAACCTCTCTGCCCAGGGAATATACAAGTAGGTTCAAATGCTTTAATGTACCGGATCAAAAGGCTTCACGGAGGGGGGTGACTCCACTGATCACTTGCACTGAAAATCAACATTAAAAGATTTGGCTCTCTGTCTCCTGGCCAATGAAGATACATTCTAGGAAGATATCAAGGGATGTTCTTCAGTCTCTTTTGGCAACTGTTAAGGACCCTCACCACAGTTTGAGAGCACCATTTTCTACATATATGTAATGCTTTTGTTCTGTTTATCTTATCCAAGGGGATGTAAATTGCTCATGTGCTAATAAACCTCGCTGCACTGTCAATTTTCATTTTTCCCCATGCCAGCAAAATAAAAATGCAAAAATATACACAAAACCTTTAACATCAGCACATTTTAGCACAACAATATAAAACAAGCACATTGTATTCACCCAGATTAATAGCAGTGAAATCCCAATGAGACTTTTCTTGGCTCATTCTTTTATGAAGAATTAAAACCCACAACTGCAAGATGTAATTCTTTTCTCTCCTTTTTCTTAAGCACTGTGTAAAAATATTATTATCCAATCCTTTTCAATAGAACACTACTACAGAAGACACTATCTATTTTCAAACCACCACTTAATAAGAGAATCACTGCTTGCCAGTTGCTCTGTCTTCCAAAGATTTTATTTCAATTGTGTTTTGAAGGCTCATGTGTCAGCAAACTAGCTCTCATCCCAAAGGCCTTTAAAAATCAAACAGCCCTGTGGAATGAGTAGCAGAGGAGCAATTGGCCTTTCACATAGTTCATTCAATGATCTATGAAAATAACTACATGCAGAATTTGGGGAGGGGCTACTGCTATGGACTGCTGCTCAGACTGCTCAAACTGGTGACTAACAGAGCCAGGACAGCACCACCCCCATACACTTCTTCTCACGTTACATTTTTACAGATTTCTCCAGCTGCTTCATTTCTTCATGAGGTCCAGAGTGGAACCATCAAGAAATCCAAGCTCTGCCAGGTGCTCCATTACAAACAGCCTCTGATATTTTCAAGTCTCTTTTTGTATCAGATTATTACACCATCCTCCAGATCTCCACCGCAGGTGTAAACAATGGGATGGATCAATTTTTAATGGATCAATTTATGTGGTGGAAGAGGATAAACTGGAACTATCTTCTACTGAAGTTTTAATATTTAAAATCTGAATTTATTCCCATGAGTTTGGAATGAGTTCATTGTATATCCTTGATACTCTGTTACTGAAAGCCCAGAGCATGGGCAAAACACAACAGCTAAACCTCTGACTGGGGCTGAAAAATAAAAGCCAGCTGGATTGCTCTTTCAAGCTAGCACTTTCTTTCTTTCTTTCTTTTTAGGCTTCTGGCTAGGCTGGAATTCTTGCTCTTTCAAACTAAATCCAAGATCAGAGGTTATTTTAAACCAGAAGTTGTTAAGTGTCACAGCTGGGCCTAACTATGTGAAGAAATAATTTGATCAATCCTCTCCATGATATACTCCGCATTTATTGCAATGGGACACTCATTCTTTTAATCACTGGATGGAGAGTGGCAAGTTACCACTGAAGCAAAACAAAAAAAATTGGCAGAGCCAAGGGAAAGTATGTGCCTTCATCACTCTCCAAAGGAAGATCCACCTCTTTCTTAAATAATTACTGTTCTAAGACTAAAGCCTGAGGTGCTAACAGAACACAAGCCTACGAGTAACTATACAAAGCTTCATCCAAGCTTAATCATCGTAGCATCATGGGAAAGAAGTGGGACATGTTGTTTCCTTTTGAAGAGGAGTAGCTACCACTATCTTCTGGCACAAGATCTATTAGGAGTTGCTGGAAACCAAAGGGAGAGTGATCTTGTGCTCAGGTCCAGCTTGCAGCTTTCCCACAGGCATCTGGTTGGCCACTGTGATAATAGGATGCTGGACTAGATGGGCCATTTGCCTGGTCCAGTAGGCTCTTCTTATTGTTAGCAGGGCTGTGCACTGACACACACCCCTGATCTGCCGTGGGGCCCCGACTCCTGGATTTACCCTGCTCCGCCATGGAAGCCAGTCACACTGCCCCAGATCTATCCCCCAAACCATTAGGAGGTTGGCCTATGATTTTTAAACTCCATGTTAACATACAGTTTAAACAGGGTTTTTAAAGTTTGAGGGGTACACCAGCAAAGTGCAGGATCTAGAAAATCTGATCCTACATTATGCTGGTTGCTGCTCCTTTGTGAGCCGTTTCCCTGCACCCAAGAGAAGCAAGCAATTCTCAAAGGAACATTGATTGCACTGTGCAGGATCAGATCCTCCCGTTTAACAGGTGTTAAGTAGGAGGATCCAATTCCCCATATCCCAAAGGACTGATGCCTCCGTTCAACAGTACTGATCCTGTAGAGTGTCAGGCAGGAAAGAGAACTGTGGCATGGGGCCTACCTTCTCCTGGGTAGATGCAGCCACCGGTCAGGTAGGTCTCAACCTTTTCAGTTTTCCCACCCTTCCTGCCTAATGCCCTACTCTGTGCCAATCCAGTTTAACTTGCTGTGATCTGTGGCTGCATATGTACCTGACTCATCCAAGACCGGAGGCCCTCCAAATATGCCCAATTTGGCTTGGGTATTGGCCAATTCTGATGTACAGCCCTAATCGTTAGCACTGTTACGCAAGACAGTAAACAGATAAAGGCTGAAGCAGTAATTAATTAGCAAATTTAACTGCAGGGTAGACATAACTCTATGAGCTATCTCTTAGATTGCACCAGCAGTGAAGTAAAAAACTTTCGCACAATATCTAAAAGAAGGAAGCTGATGAATTAAATGGTTTCTAGTTTGCAGTTTCCTGTTAATATGAACAATCTGAAAGCAGAATACACTTGTACCTGTAAAGTTTTTAGTTCCCTAAGGCAGGTTTAAGAAACACACAAGCATAGCAACTCCTAGAAAATGCCATCATGAATAGCTTAACTCATTTAAAATAGAAGAGAGAGGGGCTTTTTTTTACAGGGGGGGCAGGGAGTCAGGCAGAATATGGCATAGTGTCATCATGGATATAATCCCCATCCACTCTGCCATGTTGTCATGCCCATACTTTCTTTCTTTCTTTCTTTCTTTCTTTCTTTCTTTCTTTCTTTCTTTCTTTAATTTACTCAATAAATGCACAATTACCTTTCAGGTTGGAACTGTGAAAGACTTGCAGAATGGTTTGTTATATTTTGGTATATTTCTTTGTTTCAGTGTTAACTGGTGTTCCTAATATAAAATTTGTTTAATGACCTTGCTATTTTGTATTGTTTTCCTTGTATTTATTGAACTTTTACTGCATATATTTTAATATGTTGTTCATTGTTTGGGGTTCACATGTATTACAGGCCACCCCAATCTCTGGAAAGCAGTAGCAAGATTCCAGGAGTCTTGGCACTTAACCAAGGTTTGTGTTCCTTTGGAATGAGGCACGGCAGAGACTAGTGTTTTTATGAAACATGGTTTATTCACAGATATTTACACTTGAGTTTTATGGAGAGAGAGTTCACAGCTTTGCATCTCAAGAGGGACTTGTCCTTCCCAGCAGCGCAGCATTGGATTCAGAGGCATCCTAAGCCCATCCCCATGTCTCTCTGTAACAGCCTCAACCAGCCAGCCAGCATGGATGCTGCCCTTGAGTCTCTGCATAGAATTCTGCCCACTTCCTCCTTCTCCTTCCTAGCAGCACTTGCAGAAAACCATTTCTCTACATCTGCTTCCAGCTTCCCCCACTGCACCCAGGTCACCCTGGCAACCTCTGTTTCTCAAGCACAAATCAGTTCACAATCCCAAAACCAAAAGCTTCCACCCCTTGCAGTAGTCCACTGGAATAATCACAGAACTCCTGGGGTCATCACAGAGTTCCAGTAGCTTACACAGCTACACAAGATTCCTGGTTCGCAGCAACTTCAGAGGTTTAGCTACTGGGGTTTTGCCTTTTGCACAGTTCTCACTTCCAGTACATCAAACAATCACTCTGAGGCTCCAAACCAAAAGCTCAGTGTTTCTGGGGCTCTCCTATTCCATCTTGGTCTTCCCTCTGGTTGTGAACCTCCAAACCAACCTCCCAGCTCCAAAATAGCTTCTGCAGCCATTCCAGGACACAATTTCGGGATTCCAGCTGCTTCCTCTCTGGCACATGGGGAATATCCTCCACTTCTCTTCCTTGTACTGCCCCTCAGCAATCTGTGTCATCCACTACCCCATATGCCAAACCAAAATCTTGCCACCAGGCTTTATCTTGGGGGACTTTCTGAAAAATCTCCTGGTCCACACCCTCACACAGGTAGCCAAAAATCATCCTCTTTGCTTGCTCCCAGCACCTCTGGAGGGGTTCATGGAGCTAAACAAAAGCATGCAACCTCCACAGTGATTTTTGTTCCCCCAAACCTATGGAACTCTGGGTGATCCTGGCTGTTGGGTCCACTTAAGAACTGGCACCCCAGGAATAAGATCAGTGACATTTTAACGTCACCAAATTCAACAGGCACACAAGCCTTGTGCTTTCCCTTCTGCTCCACCCATTTTTCTGGTACCTCTGCAGGCACCAATTCTGAAAGCTCAGTACATTCAGGAGGCACACAAAGAACTGCTGCCTTTTCCTACGGCACTGATTCATTAGGCCACAGGTGCTCCCCTCCTACACTCACATGAACCTCTAACTCCACCTTTTCTCCTTTTTCCATAGCGGGCCTACCATTTCCATCCTTCTCAAAGTTTCTATCTTCCCTGGTATTTCCAACTCTTGCAATAACACCCCTGGGGGCGCTGGAACCATCCAGGGGGCAGTAGTAGCCTCAGGTGAAGTTTGGGGGCATTGAATAACAATAAGGGGGTGTGGAAACATAAAGAAAGAAGAAAACTGGGGGGGGGGCATTCGTACATGTTTCATCTGTTGTGTAATGTTGCTTACCACCAGGTCGCACTGCTGCAGGATGGTGACAACCCCTCTCCTGCATCTGGTGGTTGTGCTAGAGGTGAGGGATTTTTCCAGGCTTGGGTGAACCCTTTTCAGCTTCACCAAAGCCTGGGAAGTGGATCACAGCTTGCCTGCCTATTTCGCCAAGGGCAGGCGGGCTGTGCCAGCTCCATCCCTTCACTTAAAGAAGGTAGATTTCCAGGGGGCACCGAGTTGTTGTTTTTTTCTGAAAAGGGGGAAGTAGGCCAAGTAAGTTTGGAAACCTTTGTTCTAACCCAGGGGTCCCCCAACTAAGGCCCATGGGCCGCATAAGGCCCGAGGAACTCGTTTATCCGGCCCGCGGCAACCCCCGCTGCCCGCTCTTACCGGCGCTGTGCTGTGCGACTGCCCACTTCCAGGTCGGAGGAGCACCAGAAATAGCTTGTGTGCATGCACAAGCATTATTTGCAAATGCGCAAGCATTATTTCCCTTGCACATCCGGGTCAGAGGAGCCCCATGCACATGCGCACAAGCTATTTCCGGTGCTCCTCCAACCTAGAAGTGCACCAGAAATAGCATGTGGGCACGCATGTGGGCACGCGCTCCCCCGCCCTCCGGCACGCCACGCAATCAGCGCTGGCGACACCAGCCCGAGGCGCAGTAAGTTTGCTGACCCCTGTTCTAACCCTTCACTGAATGTAGAGATTATGGGAAGTCTGCCCCCCACCACAAATTCATAATGCATGTTTGCTGCATTTTCACTCACTTCTTATTAATTTCACTGACATGTGCCACTGTAGGTGGGAATATGAGAAGGCCTAGCAACAAGGGCCTGGCTGGATGTATCCCTGCCTTTTCCTTTTTGGTCTCAGCACTCAAAACAACCAGTGCAAAACTCACTCAAGAAAAGCAAGCAGTTTTTTCAGTTGCTGGTTAAGAGGGGGAAATGGAATTCAGCAGACAGGAATGGCACTGAAGACCACCGAGGTAAAGCTGTGTCATTCTCAATAGTATTCTGTGCGAGTCCAAGCCACTATTATCTCAAGCCACTATTATCTTGATAACTCTCCACAGATATCACCTCCTATTTCACAGAACAAATCCAGCACCATGGAGAAAGATGCAAGAAAGACCATCAACAAGTCTTTTAAATTTATCTATAGATGTAGCAGTAGATCTCCAAAATTCCTCATGGGAAACCTAATCCCTTCTCTGTCTCTATAATATATTCAGGAATAAAAAGTATGACAAATCCAACACGGAGTGAGAGTTAGGTTTATATGTGAGTAGCTTATCAGCCATGTGCTGGCTGCCATGCTAGTAGGTAAGTTAAAAGGGAATACTTGGATAGCTAATCCTTTAGTACAGTAATCTGCATTTTTTTTTTTCTTTTAATCAACTCTAGCCCAGAGGCATTGCACAGGTAGCATTTAAAATTAAAAACCCAAAAGCAGAGGCTTCTCTTGTTGAGGAGACCTTTCCCTTCTGCAAGTAGAATCAGGGGTTTAAAGGTAGGAAGAGTGTAGGAAAGTATACAGCAGGTTTCTCTAACCCTCCAAATGTTTTAGATGATAGCTCCCATCATCCCAACCATTGGCCATGCTAACTGGGGCTGATGGGATTCCTAATCCAAAACTTCTAGAGGGAACCAGGTTGGGAAAGGCTAGTCTACAGCTTAGTCTGTATCATGGTGCACCCATTATAATTCTTCCAGTACTGCTGCAAAATGTAAATACATGTAAATACATCATGGAACAGCAGAGCATGCTGACAAAAATATGTGGTGTATGGGAAGCAGGTGCGATCCTGCCAACTCTTGGCTCTTGCTATATTTCTATCTTTTCAATTTTCTACTACTTCCTAAGTTATTTGGGGGAGAGACAACTGCTGTCTGACTGCAACCATAACACAAGAATCATTAGCTTTGACCCCAACCTTAATCTCTCCCTTCTAATCTTTGAATTGCTACGCTCACAGTCTGAGCCATAAAACCAAAAGCATTATTTCAGTCTGAAATATCATCCTCTGATTTCTTATATATTCTTTATTTGGGTGCACAATCTAGTCACTGTACTATAAGCTGAAAAACAAATACTTATAGATCAGCTTTCCCCAAATTGATGCCCTCCAGATGTTTTGAACTACAACTTCTACCAGCTAACATAGTTGATGTGAGTTATAGTCCAGAACACCTGGAATACACCAAGTCGAGGAAGGCAGTAACAGATAGATATTCCAGCACTTAGCAGTGGTTCTGTAAGACAGTTATAAATACAGTGTATTAAAAGCGTTTGAAAACCTGCCATTTGGCATTCAGGGTAACATCAAAAGGCAAAGCTACTAATGAGCAGCTGCAAGAGAGAAGCAGTGTTTCAACACTACAAACAGGAAAGGGCATAATAGCAGCACCACCAACCCCAACTCATTTACATCACTTTGCATCAGCAATAGCTTTAAGGTTTGGCACTGTGCTTTTCCAAACAAAGGGACCACAAACAGTGCAAATCTGACCTTCAAAATTTACTGCTATGAATTTAATGCCTAACAAAAGATATTGTTACCAGCCACCCCAATCTCTGCCAAGTGGTGCAAGAGATTCCAGGGGTCTTGGCACCAGGGTTTGTTTTCTTTGGAATGAGGCATGGCAGAGTCAGCAGTGTCTTTAAGAAATATGGTTTATTTACATATATTTACACTTGGGTGTTGATGTAGGGAATGCAGAACATTACACCCCAAGGCTGTCTCTTGTTGCTCTCATCATAGCTTCAGCAAGCTTGGGTCCAGAGCAGAAACCAATCTTTGTGTAAAGCCTATCCCAGCCAGCCCTGCATGGAGTTCTGGCCCCTCCCTTCTTCCCCCAAAGCCTTACAAAACACAACTCCCCCTTCCTGTTACATCAACACCCACCATAACCCTGGCAACTTCATCCTCTGTGCCTGGCAGAGACTCCTGCCTGGTTGATGGCTTCCATTGAGGGGCTAATGACCGGCCATCAGCACCAATGTTTCTTCAACAACCCACCCACAATGAGCCATCACCAGGTTGGCCTCATGAGGAAATTAACTGGTGTTATTTCCAGCCCTTGGGTGTAAGGGGGGTTAGGGGAGGGGTGGTACCTCTTGTAGGGGACATGTGCCTCTTCTGGGGTAATTTATCCAACTTTAGTCACCGCCCTGCACTCAGCTCTCACCTGTGGTGACTAGAAGCTGTCAGCATGCGACAGCAGCCACACCCTGGGAAATGGCTTTGACTGGCTAGCTAAACCAGGAGAGGGTAGCCGATGGGTCTCAAATCCTCGGTGAGTTAAGGACTTGCCCTGCATGCAAAGACGAGCTCTGGCAGATTGAGCGGACAAAACTAACAATAGGTCCAACAGTCAAGAAGGCAGTTTCTGCATGTGCTGTAGACGGAAGTGCGGGGTAGAAGGGGCTCATCAACCTGGGAAGATAGTCTGATCCTAAACCTCCACTGCCTTGTGGGATTTCTTCGGGAGAAGAAAAGGCTAAGTAAACCCTACAGAAATCCAAAGTGGAATCCCTAGGACGGTTGAATGGCGCCTTGTATGCCTCATTCTGGTAACGCCTGATGCAAATTGTATTGCCCGGTTTTCCTTTGGACCACATCAGCAAGGCTGAGAGGGGAGTCTTGTCTGCGGAGTGTAGGACCTCCATACACACTGTCCAGGCTTGCACCCCAGGGAAGTCACTTCAATGCTGCTAATGCAGCTTTTTGACTTCACCCCTAGAGATGTACTCCATTGTTTTTCAAGACAGACGGATGCCAACATTCCCAGCCCTTGCTCAATTCAGGATTTTATTAATTTGCTCAGATTCTAACCCCTTACTGACTCTATGGGTTTGTTTGGGAGGTCTTGCCCCACCCACCCACCTATACCATCATGCCTATCTGGGCAAGGATTTCCCTCTTTCCAAGATATCAGGCACAATCCAATGGAAACTTCTGGACAACAAACCTCACTCCCAAAAATGAAGATGCTCTTCTGCACACTGAAAAAAAGTCTCAAGGGAGATTGAAGAGATGCCTGGGAGATGTGGATACTTTCTAAACCACATCCAGGATGATCCAAACACATTCAATATTTTGTGTTACTTCTTTTCCGCCACACACATACACTAATCTTCAAAGCATAATTATTTTACTTTTCCCTCAGTTTCCATCTTTTCCTGACACTAATAAAGAGAAAATGACATGTTTAACAGAAGAACACCTTGAAAGTGGCCTAATCAAAATTACTAATCTGTGTTCACTTGTGTCCACCATGTTCAAATCAATACACTGTGAAAATGCACCTCTCTCAACTAAACGGGTCTTCATATATTATTTTTATTAATAAGCAATGATCAAAATACATTTCAAATGCCTAGGCATCAATCTCAATTTGGAGGGAGGTAGCTCCAGTCTTATTGTCTGCTTTGTAAAAGTGCAAACATCAAACTGCAGGAGGCCAAGACAAGTCATGATAATACTGTAACAATAAATGTATACAGAAAAGTATAGATATGAAAAGTGCTTTATATTCATTACCTCATTTATTCTGACAGACCCTTGATTTCCCAGTTGGAAATCAAGAAAGAGAATATACATTTTAGCTGAGGCCACTCAGGAAATCCATATCTACTATAGAATATGAACCAAACCTAAATTCTATAATCTACTCATTTAAACATAATCCATCAGGGGTGATTCACACATGTAAAAAAGATTCTGTACACAGATCATCCTTCTGACCCTAGCAGTTCATGCCTACCAAAGCCACGTCTGAGGCTGCTTCCATTGTTCTTGATCAACAATGATCACTTTTCCTTGGAGGGGAAGGAATGATTCCAGATACCCACTTTATTCTCTCCAATAAACAATAAGTGCTGCCAAAAAAAAAAAAAATGCCAGTATCATTGCACTCAGAAGAGACCCCTCATTGTGGCAAACTTTGACAACTCCTGGTATTGCATGCAAAGCTATATGGCCCCATTAATTCTCCCAGGTAATAGATGGTATGTGTAGTATACATACCAAAATCTGCTTTCCCAAAAATGTGCTGTTCAAGATTGGAAAAGTATTTTGAATTCTTAGGAGCCAGTACTGAATTTTTAGGCAAGAACATTTTTTTTAAAAATGTAAAAACAAAAAGTGTTGAGGTGAACAGACTCCTGGGGTTCCTTGGGCTCTGACTTCATGTATGTATACATCCCAGTCATCCTGTAACATCTGCCCCAAAGGAGCACAAGGTAGACCAGAAATTTGCTGCTCACATTTGAACTCCCTATAAAAATGTTATAATACTTCAAAAACTGCACATACACTAATAAAACCAGGGGGCAGGAAACCTGCATATACCTCAAACTCCTTCAGGGATCAATAAAATGAGGGGTGGTGTTCTTTTTACATCAAGAAACATAAAGTGTGCTTTTTGTCTCATTTGGCTGCTGTTTGTTGTTCCCTCCAGACTTGATGGTAGCAGGTGCATTTGCTCCTCCTCCCCCCCACATCAATTGTTTCTGGTCTCGTGCCACCCGACCCATTGTAGTCTATATCTTCTTTTAAGAGTAAAGTGCCAATTTTTATTTTCTCCTTATAGCAAAATACATGATACAGTATCTGTAAAATATATATCTGGAGCTCAGCCAGGAAAACATCAAGGCACTTTGCAACCTGGAACACAGCCATAATCCTTGAAAGAATTAAAATATTGAAATTCATTAAATTAAAATTATCTGTCCCTTTAAAAAAATCAACTGGTCAAGACCAAGATCCTCAAGTCTGCATGTCAATATGTGGAAGGATTATATATAGAAAACTCTCTATTATTTAAGAAATCGTATAGTACTCAGCATGAGCACACAAGAAGAGGAGCCATCTGCTGTATCTATAAATGAAGGCCTGCATTATAAAAGGAATATTGTTTTAATCTGAAAAGTAAATTAGGGTGTCGCTATCCCTGGACACAGAAAATGTAAACAAAAGGGAAGGTGATTTTGAAAGATGTGTTAGGGTGGGCAGAAAATAAGCCTTTATTCCTACCCCACCGGGTGATCACAGCTGAGAGTTTATTGAAGGCTTCTTCACTACACCCCTGCAGCTATCTCCTTTTTCTGCTTTCATTTAAGCTACTGTAAATAGGAGACAGTTTTGTTTTTAATTGGTATAATATGGTTGATAGAACCCTCTAGCCACCATTTTGTCTGTCTTTTGTTTGCAGCCATGTTTCCCCCAAGAGGAAAGGCTTAGTACATTAAAACAGTTCCGTTGTTCTAAAGGAAAATGTTGCTCATGACACCAAAATTTGGATTTCGCTTTTTCCTATTTGTAATTGGCTTCTCCATTTTATGTTTGTTGAAACGATTCCTGCATGCAGCTCATCAAGAACCCTGGACCATTATTGTAATCTTTTGTAACGCTACTGCATAAAACATCCTTTAAAGCAAAGAAGCGACAAATGAACATTTGGGTGCTCACTTCTGGGGAAAATAAATTGCTTCCCCCATTTCAGGGATGGAGAGCCTCAAGCCTATGGGCTAAATGCAGTCTCCAGGTTTCTATGTGGCCCTCAAGACTGGCGATGCCCCTCAGTAGCTGTTCTTCATGCCATTTTAAAGTCTTTTTGCCTATCTAGAAAATGTCCTTGAACTCTGCTAATGCTTCTTGCTTGCCTGGGTGGAGTGGTAAATAATATAGCCTACCACACAATGGTAAAATTCATATTTGTTGCTCTGTTCACTTTTGCTTCTGGACCAGCCCACCATTAGCAATTTGCCCCCAGAAGCTTGTCTAGAAGGGAGTGCAGCCCTCAAGCTGAAAATGGTTCCCCAACCCTACCCTATTTCCTTGTCATCTGAAGTACAATTCATACCATGTATCCAAAAACAAGGCCAGTATTTGGTGATCGCAGTGTATTGTGGTAGGATAATGAAGTCACTTTCAATAGTAGATGGTATGTTAGTATGTATATGACAGCTGGGAAAATGTATGAGATGAAATGCATAAAAAGTTGATAAACTGAAGGTTGAGCAGAAAGGGCAAGGACAGAGCAAGAATAGGTGAAAACCACACATTTGACATGGAAGGCTAGTTTAGTGGTTTTCATAAAAACAATTGCTAACCACAGTTATGTAAGAGGCAACAACACCCTATCACAGTTTGTTGAGAGAAATCTTAAGAACAAGGAGCAGTTAAAAGGAGGTTGTATCCATCATTCCTACACAACAGGTGCTGTGGGGTTGGAATGTATGTTCTAGGACAAGACACATCCCCTTAGAATGTGCCAACTGACAGAAAAAAAAGTTGGTTGGGATGTGATTTTACTTGGAAGACTTGGGAAAAAAAACCCTAACAACATTAGCACCAGAGTTTTAAATGTTCTGTCCAGCACAGATGAGAACCAAACAGTAACTATGCTAATGGTGGCAGGTGACAATCTACTGGATGCATTAGTTTCTCCAAGATCAATGGCCAATGTACCATGAATGCTGCTCCAATACTCTTGTTTTCTGATGTTTTAATCTAGATTCAAATTTTTTATATTGTATTGTTTTTTTCTTTGTAAGCCATTTTGAAACACATGTGAAAAGCTGTGTATTGTATACATTTTTTAAAAAAAATATCTTTGAAGCTACAATGGATGTAGAAGAACTAATTTTATATGAGGTGTTGTGGGTTTCCCATCAGATTTCTGTGAGAATACCAAGTGGTGTGCGGTAGTTGGAGCATTCTTTGGCACTGCCCTTCTTTAGGGTTGGGATGTAGACTGATCTTCTCCAGTCCTCTGGCCACTGCTGAGTTTTCCAAACTTGCTGGCATATTGAGTGTAGCACCTTAACAGCATCAGATCCTGAAGCTGAGGCTCCAATACTTTGGCCACCTCATGAGATGAGAAGACTCCCTGTAACAGACCCTGATGTTGGGAAAAACTGAGGGCACAAGAAGGGGACGACAGAAGACGAGATGGTTGAACAGTGTTCTCGAAACTACGAACATGAGTTTGACCAAGCTGCAGGAGGCGGTGGAAGACAGGTGTGCCTGGTGTGCTCTGGGCCATGGGATAACGAAGAGTCAGACACGACTAAACAACAAACCAAGTGGTGTAGTTTGCCAAGACTCATCTGAATTCCCCAGCACCACCTCTAGTCAGGAAGAGGGGGCAAGCAAGGTTGTGTGTCAAAAATAACAACAGGCTGCAGTTTGAATTGAGAGAGACACAGGGAGCTGGGGTTTGGCTCTGTATGTAACTTAGGGTGCTGGGCTTTTCCCAGAGAGCTGATAGGACAGCAGCTGACTTTGTCCTGTGGAGTCTTTAACCTGTGCCATCACCCATATGTTTGTAAATAAAGGCAAATATTACACAAAATACAAATAAGCTTTCATTTGCCTCATTCCAAAGGAAACCAAACCTGATCCTTATTACTCTGCTCAGAGAAGTGGTACAGACTTCTTTCTTTTCATTGGTGATCACTCGTAGCCGAGTAAGATTGTCTTCTATGAACACGGTCTTAACAGTGGGTCTGTAAGTGACTGTGGAGGCCAATTCTGGGTCAATTCTATTAGCATTAGTGGTATAGACTGTTAACAGTGAGAAGAGAAGATGGAACTAAATAGGTAGGAAGAATGTGTATTCAAAATAATCTCTTGCAATAGATCAGGGAGGGGCAACCTGTGGCACTGGACTACAACTCCCAACATTCCTGATCATTGGGCATATTGGCTGGGGCTGATGGGAATGGAACATCTGGAGGACAACAGGTTTCTCTAGATTCTATGATCTGCAACAAAGACTGTAACTTCTACATCTTTCTTCCACTCAAATACAAAATATAGAGGTACAATTTTACACAATTAGTTCATTTATTGTTAATTAAATAATTAAATTAAATTAAATTATTTCTTGTTAATTAAACAATAAATGAAAGCGTTCAAAGTCCCACTTTCAACCACAATGGTGCTATGCAATGCATGCTAGTTAAAGTATGCCAATAGATAATAATATGTATTAAATGGTTTTGAGCATGCATTAAGAATGTGGCAGCGTCTGGAATTTTTCATGGAAAGCTCCTGGTATTGCCTGCATGAGTCCACTACACAGAGGTGAGGACCGGAACTGTATGAGGTGTGTTGTGTTGTGTTGTGTTGTGTTGTAGCAAAGTTGAGGGGAGGAGAAGTAATCCAGTTGAGGTTTCAGTTGCATATGTATACAGTAATGGTAATTTGTTTGAGTTACGTTTGCAATTTTTGTTATGGCAATGGTGAAATATCAAGTGTATGAGTGATCACTGGGCTTTGACGTGTCAGTATCTTGAGAAGATGCATGGAATCCCAACAGTGCTTGTTTGCAGACTATGTGACCAGTGGCAGACTTTGAGTTTTCACAAGAAAATTGTGCAAAGCCAAAATCCCACCCCCACCCCCCGTCTTCCATTGCCTGTCATTTTTGCAGCACCCCTGCAGCATCCTCTCTTGGCTTGGTGCCCAATGTGGGAGAACCAGTTGCACTTCCCTAAATCGACCTCTGATTTGACAGCAACTGTTATTTGCACTGACCGGATGTGGTATCTCAGCAACATTGGGCAAGGTAGCAGTAAACCTCAGCAAAGAGCTGTTGCAGGTTGGACAAGAAGCAATGGATACAACTTGCAAGCAGTAGTGTTTACTGTTTACAGTATTCCTTTTGTAAAACGTTTTGGGTTTTTGTTTTTGTTTTACAATCAAGCAGTATATTAATTTAATAAATAAATAAATAAATAGTAGATTGTCCACACAAACTATAGACTCACCTTTCCTGGAGCTTCACACGTTCACTACATACTTATGGGTGAAGTGGGTATTTTTAACCCACTTAAATGCATACAGAACTAGAGGTGGTAGCTTATGCCAGACCTATTCACACAGAGCATAAAGAGTATATAATTTGGTGTACAGTACATGGCATAGGATTCTAACGCAGGCTGAGCTATCGCAACCATGGGTACAAACCTGTGAGGCCTCTTAATGAAATCAGGTGAGGCAATACTATCTTTTTTAGAGCGGGGTGAGGAACCTTGTCAGTCCTAGGGCCACATTCCCTTCTAGACAACCTTCCAAGGGCCATATATCAGTGGTGGGTGGGGTTAGAGACAAAATGGGGTGGAGCAACAAATGCAATTTTTTACCTTTGTACAGCAAGCAAGTTTCTACATATATACATTGCCTCCACCCAAGCAAGCAATAAGCATTATCAGAGTTCAAGGACACATTCCAGCCAGGCAAAAGCATTCATGGAGGGTGTGAATAAAGGCCAGTAAAGGGTGTGGCCTGGGGAAAGTCCCAAGGGCCAGACAGAGAAGCTGGAGGGCAACATCTGGCCCCTGACATTCCCTATCCTGGTGCAGAGTTTCAATAGCACAGAGCATCATTATCAGAGGAGGGAATCATACCAAAGTCTCCAACCTTAAGCCCAACAAGGGGGTGCTTACCATGACAGTGGCTGTAGTACTACAGTACTTGATAAAAGACTTAGGGACTTCCATTTTCAATAAGGAAGGCTGACCCTTTGCCTTGATGGGACGAGGGCTTTTGTGAGGCTTTTGTAATGATGGAGAGCAGTGACAGAAGGTGCTTCTAGGCATCGGACGCTTATTTGGAATCGGTGCTCTTCATGCACGCAAGTTTTTTTCGCACCAACCAAATAACGTCACTGTAAGCAAAATGCCAGTCCGCATTCCCGCCCATTTAATATTTACTGGGGGTGAAGCGGATCTGATTAAGTTAAAAATATCCTGTTGCCAACAGCTCCTCCCCAACGACCCCCGTTCCACAGCATCAAGC
Organism: Podarcis muralis; assembly: GCF_964188315.1. Classification (NCBI taxonomy): domain Eukaryota; kingdom Metazoa; phylum Chordata; class Lepidosauria; order Squamata; family Lacertidae; genus Podarcis; species Podarcis muralis. The sequence continues at coordinate 19,539,652 of NC_135669.1, forward strand.
CCAGAATGCGAGGATGGCATTTGTGAGGGATCTGGCTGGCCCCAGGACAATAACACAAGCTACTAGCAGCCATGAAAGTGGGAAGCTTCTTCAGGTGAGGCTGCGTTTCCACGAGGGTGGCAGGGCTGAGGTATTTTTATCGTTTGTCGCAGTTCTGTGGGGATTTCCGTCAACAACAAGCGAGAGACGCCTGGCACCAGGCAAGCGCGGTGCCAGGTGGGGCTGTGGGATTCTAGTCTGTCTCCTCTTCGGCTGTATCTCCATGTGGGGTCTTTGGAGGGGGGAAAAACAATTTCGCAGTGTTTACTGAGAGGAGTAAGCCTTTGAGAAACAACTACCACTGTGTGAAGCCCACAAATGTGGCATTCTTGGTACATGTGGAAGAGCTTTTCAGTGTAATAAAATAATTGGTGAGGAGGTGGAGTAAGAATCTGCTTTATAATACGCCTAACTGTCGGAAGCTGTGAAGCGTCGTGGATTTTTATTTTATTTTTTGCGGGGAGGAGAGACATTTGGCGACATTGGCGGGCTGCCCCTCTGAGGTAATGATGCCCGTTAGGAACTGGAGGGGAGGGGGCGCTCCCGAGGGGCGGGGTTGCTCCGAACGTTGGGCTATCCAAAAAAGAGAGAGAGAGACCCTAACGGCATTTCCCGCTCGGCCTCTGCTAGGTTCTGATTGGCCGAGGCTTCAATCAACAAATCCCCCCCCCCACACACACACCTCAGCCCGGGCAGTGTGGCTCGCGCTCGCCCGTCGCTTCCATCGCAAGCAGCAGCAGCGCGCGCGCGCTCTCCATCTATTGCAATGCACGCGTCAATACGCGCGCGCGCGCGCACAGACACACACACACGGCGCGTACAAGCCGCTGGGGATGGAAAGCGGGGATGGGGGGGGGGACGCGTTTGCACTGTGGGGAGCTCCCCCCCCCGTACCCAGATTTGATTTGATTTTTTAAAAAAAATTAAAAAGCAATTTCCCCATTTGCGCCGCCATAAATTCACACGCAGCCCCACCTGGCCCCTTTGCAACGACGACGTCGCCTCCCTTGCCCGTTTGTTTATCTATTTATTTATTTAGCGAGCGAGCGAGCGATCCTGTCCCCCCCCTCTCGTCTCTTCTCCTCTCCCCCCCCCCCGCAACTCAGGGATGTATTTGCAAAATGCAAAGCGTCGATTTCCCTCCACCACCACCACTCCCGGCTGCAAATAATAATGATGATAAGAAGAAATTGCCTGTGGGGAATTTGCAGCAGCCTTTCGCTGGTGTGTGCTGAAGAAATAAACAGCCCCAATCGCCGCCTCGCTCTCCCCCCCCCCCCCGCCCCACGCGCTTCAGCTGCTCACACGGCGGCACCATTAACACATCGCACGCAGCATCCTCAACCCCCCCCCCTTCTCTCCTCCCTCCATTGTCTGCAATTGGCAATAGACACAAGCCTGAGGATCACACAAGGGGGGGGGGAGGAGAGAGACAGAGGAGGGTTGATCTCGCCACTATTTGCATCTCCTCCCAATCTCCCCCCCCCAAAAAAAATAGAGTCATCAAACGTACCCGAGCCCTCCTCCCCCCCCCCGCATGCCCTTGGTTCACGCCCTCTCCATCCACCCCCCCCCCCGCTTTCTATTCTGCTTTTCCACTTTCTGCTGTCAAACCGCTCAGTCCCTGGATCTTCCCTTCTCTTGCCAACCCCCCCCCCCGCCAACCCTCCGCCTCGCCCGCCCCCGGTTCCAGCCAATCCCTCAATTCTGTATGCTCTTTTGAATGAGAACAATGTTGCTCGAGAAGCAAAGACACCATGCACTCAGCCGGGGGGGGGGGGCGAGCAAGGACTCCGAACCAATTCCAAAAACGAGACGCTCTCTCTCGCCCCCCCCCCAGCCAGATCCACAGGGTTCCTTAACTCCCTCTCCCCCCCCCCAGCCGCAACCCCCGGACCAATTCCACTCCCGGATTTTCTTTCCCTCGTGCCCCCTCTAGATCTCAAATTTGCAAACCGTTAACAGAATAGAGCAGAGTCTGACAATCCTCTCCGAAGCAGGCAACGGCAGAAGGTGGTCCCTGCCATTTTTATTTTATTTTATTTTTTAAAGACAAATAAAAAATGAGAGGACACCCCCCGCCCCACGCCTGGTTTATTCTGAAGATGCTCGAGTTGGATCTTGGGGTGGGGAATAGCAGGGGGGAGAGAGAGAGACTCATGTTTAGCATTCCGGTTTGTTGGAGAAGCACCTCCCATATAAACCAAATGTCTCCTAGCACCATCAAGAGTCACCAAAAAATGTTTCCTTCAAAAAAAATGTAAGCATGCAAGAAGGATGGAGGATTTGGGAAGGGGGGGGGGAGCAAAAGCAATGGTCACAAAAAAAATAAGAAAAACCTCACGCGTACAAATTCCACGCGACAAACATTTGGAGGAAGAAGCCAGCCGAGAAGGCAAATTGCAAAGCCCCCCGGTCTGCCATCCGAGCAAACAAACCGGATTCCATCCCTTGCTGCAAACTGAAGCCGGGGACGCGGGGTGGGGAGTGTAAGACACCAGCATCCAATCCAGGGGAAATTACATGCAAATAATCATCACTTTAAGGTTTGCTTTTTTAAAAAAATGCAAAAAGGTGTACCTGCAGTCCCGATGAATAGCAAAGTCCAGATGAGATCCTTGCTTTGAAGCATTGTCATCTGCCGAATGGAGACGAAGTTTTCTTGCATATATATTTTCCTCTTCCAAATAGGAACCTGGGCCGGTTAAGACGAGAGATTCAGGTGCAAAGCGAAGAAGGGTGGGGGGAGACGTGGGAAAAAAATCCCCCCGGAACGGTGTAATATTTTAATATATATATATCTATTATTTTTGTCCAGCTGCTATCTAGCTGCTTTCATGAGCTGATCAGAGAATGAGTGACAGTCCCAGCCTCAGCACACAGGCACAACAAGAGATCCCTGCGCCGTCCTGGATTTGCTTTGGTGGGATTGTTGGGAAAGGGAGGAGGGGCGTGGCACCTCACCGTGTTCTTCCACCCAGACTGGCCACCGAAATAGTACAGTGCAATAAGCATCAAGGAGTACTGGAGAGGAGAAGCAGATGCAACCGCCTAGAAAAGATGGACTGGGTCTTCGGGGATCTGGATTCCTTTCCAAGAAGGACTAGTGGCATTTTTGCCTCTTCTTTTCTCTCTCTAAAATTGCCACTTGCAGAAGAACGTGACGGCAATTCAGACGTGTGGTTTTACAGTGCTTAGGGCAACACTGGTATTATTTCTTTAAATAATAGGGGGAGTCCTTCAGTGAGTTCTTCCTGCAAAAACTCGGGATGCTTTTTTCTTCTGATCTGACAGATTAGTCTCCAATATCTGCTGGAGGCTAGCCATGAAATCGATCCTTTATATTTGTTTAAACTTATTACAGCCATGAAGCCAAAGCAGAAATCAAATAAATCAGCCCACTAACATAATAAATAAACGCAATAATAAACAAAAGCTTTCCTGCCTAAACCAAGGCACAGCTTCCGTTGTGTCTAGAAAATCAAGTGTTTATCCTGTTTATTTTTTAAAGTGCTACTATGTTTTGAACAACAGGGAAGGACAATTGTACCAGAATCCAGCTTTCAGCTCTCAGCAGTGGAAAGGTTTGATCTGATCACTAAACTTGCTCAGGAGGTCTCCCAGGAACTCTGTGGTGAAATGTAATCCTGAATATGACATGGTTATGACATGGAAAGTGAAACTGGATCTGTTTTTACTTTTACTTTTTTTTAACAGCCAGGTGGTATATAAAAGTTATGAAATAAATAAGCCAATTATATGCCAAAATGTCTTCTAAGCTGTTTACAACTATGAAATCAATGCGTAAGTAAAATATTCAATAACAATTCCATTGGAAACTGAAACATTAAAGTATACAACATAAAAAAGCAATTAAAAAGCATGACAAGAGCTTTTTCATAAATAAAACAATAAAATTCTGCTCAGAGGAAGGCTTACCTAAATAGGTGTGTCTTCAAGAGTCGGCAGAATGCCAGTATTGATGGGGTCTCTCATATCTAAGCACTAGTGCCACCATTTAAAATGCCAGTCTCCGTGTTACCACAAGTTGATCATCTTCAGGCTGTTGCAAAACTAACTGGGTTCCATTAGCTGACCCTAGTGCCCTTAATGGACAGTGGAGGGGAAGACAGTTTTTCAGGCAACCTGGTCCAGGGTATTTCGGGTGGAACCTTAAGAGTGGCTCAGTGGCTAATAGGTGGCCAGTGCAGACCCCACCCCTCCAGCAATGGCATGATACGTGCCCAGTGAGGAGCACCACTCATCGCCCAAGCTGTGGTGTTCTACACTAGATGCAGCTTCCAGACTAACTGCAAAGGAATCCCCACATACGGTAGTCCAGACCTGAGATTACCAATGCCACAGGGACCACGATATTACTGTCCAGGTGCACCAGCAATCCAGTTGGTATACCATCTGAAGCTGATGATAGGCACTGTTCATCACAGGCCACCTGGTCCTCCATGAACAAAGATGGTTCAGAGAGCACCCCTGAACTTCCTAACCTCTTCTTTCAGACAGAGTGCAACTCCATCTAGAACTGGCAGAACCCCTAATTCTTGGGCCTGGGAACCACTTACTGTTGATCTATTACAATCTCTGGCATTCATTAAACACCCAGAAGATGAAATACCCTGACTAACTAAGGCCTTAGCTACACTTTTCAAAGCACCTCCATGTGTCTGAGAAAAAACTGCACACTCAGGTTTGAGTGTGTGCGGTGATGCAGCTAGGTGATTTTAGACTCCAGGCTTAATGCTCTTTGGGGGGAGAAACACCTCTTTAGATGGTAATGTGTATGACTTCAAAATGTAATGAAGGCCGCTGTGTTGTGTTTTGGGCACTCTCCTGCCCAAATGAGGCTCTCCAAGTTTTGGGTGCAAATCCTCAGTCATCCTGAGACAAGAGCCTCTCTGTTTCCCCCTGGGTCAGGAAGCAGTGGCGTTGATGGTGCTGGGCAGGGCACAGTTTTGGGAGCCCACAGTCTGAGGAGACACCAAACAACATCACCCATTGGCAAAAGTTGCGTCTACCACTTTTGCCTCCCAGTATGCTGTGCCTCTACACCAACATGGTGTTAACAGCTGGAGTGGGGGACAGAGATCTGCAAGACAGGAGCTTTTAATCCCCACTCAGTCATGAAGCTCACTGGGTGACTTTGGGCCAGTCAGTGTCTCTCAACCTAACATACCTCACAGAGTTATTGTGAAGGGAGATATACCAGCTTGAGCTACTTGGAGGACAAGAGACTAGGGCCCTGCGGGACCTGACATCTTTCCGCAGGGCCTGCAAGACAGAGTTGTTCCACCAGGCCTTTGGTCAGGGCGCAGCCTGACTCCCTCCTCTGGCAACCTGCACAGAATTTTGCTTAATGGTTGCCATCAACTTGATTTTAATTAATTTTTATAATGAAATTTTTAGAATGTTGGATTATTTGATTGTATGATTATTTGATTGTTGTTAGCCGCCCTGAGCCCAGTTTCGGCTGGGGAGGGCGGGATATAAATAAAATTTATTATTATTTTTTATTATTATTAAGGTGAGATAAAGTTGTAATCAATCAATCAATCAATCAATATGAGACTCTAGAAATGAAGATGGCAGGCCCAACTCTATTGAGATTTGCTCCACAGCATGCCACCAATGCCATGCTACCTATTAAGGTGGTGAGGGCAGTGGGGAGACTAGCTAGGAGGTACATGCAGGTGGCGCTGTGATCTAAACTACTGAGCCTCTTGGGTTTGCCGATCAGAAGGTTGTCGGTTCGAATCCCCGCGACGGGGTGAGCTCCCATTACTCGGTCCCAGCTCCTGCCAACTAGCAGTTCAAAAGCACATCAGCACAAGTAGATAAATAGATACCGCTCCGGCAGGAAGGTAAACGGCGTTTCCGTGCACTGCTTGGTTTCGGTGTTCCGTTGTGCCAGAAGCAGCTTAGTCATGCTGGCCACATGACCCAGAAAAACTGTGGACAAACGTGAGATGAGCACCGCAACCTCAGAGTCGTCTGTGACTGGACTTAACTGTCAGGGGTCCTTTACCTTTTTACAAGCGTGGGAAGAAAGAAGTGAGTCCCTGTGACTTTCCTCAAAATTCCGAGGTTGCTGGACATTCTGGAGCCTGGCAAACTCCTACTTTTCCAAGGAGACCCCAAGTTCCAAGTCTGAGTAAGGCAGAAAACACAACCCCATTAATTTGTTCAGGTATATTCCTCAAGGTAAAAAGGTAAAGGTACCCCTGCCCGTACGGGCCAGTCTTGACAGACTCTAGGGTTGTGCGCCCATCTCACTCAAGAGGCCGGAGGCCAGCGCTGTCCGGAGACACTTTCGGGTCACGTGGCCAGCGTGACAAGCTGCATCTGGCGAGCCAGCGCAGCACACGGAAACGCCGTTTACCTTCCCGCCAGTAAGCGGTCCCTATTTATCTACTTGCACCCGGGGGTGCTTTCGAACTGCTAGGTTGGCAAGCACTGGGACCGAGCAGTGGGAGCGCACCCCGCCGCGGGGATTCGAACCGCCGACCTTTCGATCGGCAAGCCCTAGGCGCTGAGGCTTTTACCCACAGCGCCACCCGCCATTCCTCAAGGTAGGAACGAAGTAAATGCAAGAGAAATAGCCCATGGATAAACAGGGGCTCTTTATCTCCCATTATCTGACAAATGTGTGCAACCCCTGTTCCAGTCTTTAGGAAAACATAACGATGGGAGGGAAACAATTAAGCGAGATGCAATGTCTCCCACACAAAATATGGGGAATAAAAGCAAAAGACTTCCAGTTAAGAGATAGATGACTCAGTGATAGGAACTAAGCCTTGCTGATTTAGTAGAAATAATGTATGTTGGGAGATTAATAGAAGTGTGTTTGTTTGCCATTTGGCATATACTAGAGGGGACACAATGACATTAAAATAATTGTTTTGGTAATGGTGCTTTAGAAAACAGGGGTTTCCCGCCATATACAGTGCACAAATTGATATTTGGAACTCACAGTCACAGGAGGTTTGTGATGGCCAACAATAATGCTGAATTTTAAGGCAAAGATTAGCCACATTCATCAGCAAAGGTAAGAATGTAAGAACATAAAACACGCCTGCTGGATCAGGCCAATGGTCTATGTAGTTCAGCATCCTCTTCCCACCGTGGTCAGATTCCTCTGACCACCCATGATCACCTCACTGCCATTGTGGCTACAAGCCATTGATACCCTTGTCCTCCATTAATTTGTCTAATCCCCTTTTAAAGCCATCCAAGTTGGTGACAGACTGTGGCAGAGAGTTCCATAGTCTAACTATGCACCGCATGAAGAGGTACTCTCTTTTATCTTTCCTGAATGTCTCCCAAAATTCAGCTTCATTGGATGTCATTGCGTGTATTATTCATTCATTCAATTTATGGGGCACCTAGCTATAAAATAGTCTAGAGGCAACGTACAGTATAAAATACAATATAGAAATAAAATACAACATCATAAAACAAACACAAACAAAATGCAAATGTCATAATAAAAGAGTAATTCAATGTAAAAAAGCAGCAGCAAGATAAAATATCTGCGCGCGCGCACACGCAGGCAACAAGAACTGCATTCTACTTAAAAACCTGTGCATCACGTGGAAAACCACTCTGCCACTTTGCATCCATTCTGGGTTACCAATTACAAAGTTCCAGCCTGACGAAGAAGCCACTTCCTGTTGAGGAGAGCCAATGGCAGGCCTGGCAGCACAGAACCAACCTGGTATCTAGGGCATGGAAATTATGAGATAGTAAGATGCTTGTGTTCCAAAATGCCAGAAACAGAAATGGAACTGAAATATTTTAAATAGTGGTCAGTGCTGTTATACACTAGGAAATCCACCCTTCATTTTTTTTAAAAAGGGTCTATTGGAAGTTACTTCCTTTTTCACATGAGTAGGCAAAATGACTATTTGCAACCATGTCTGTACCCATGAAACAAAAGCATGTACATGGTTGCAGCTGACAGTAATTTCCATGATGACATCAGTCCTCCAACAACAGAATAATGGGAAATCAGCACACCTTAGTTCCCACTTCTACGCTTCACTCCCTGTGGCACATAATCCGGTCCTTTGAAAGCCAACTCCCACATGGTTCAACTAATCACACGGAAAATGTTTTTCAAAATGCTACAGCTTCTGTGTGAAGCAGCACCCAGAGAAGCAATTTCTGGTGTTTGGTAATGTATGATGCAGCTCTGTCTGATGGCGTATTCTATTGGCCCAGGAAAGGTGTCATTTGGGGTGGAGAATATGTAACAACAAAAGGAGAGTCTGCATGATCTACCATATTTATTCAAATCTAACGCTCACCTTTTTTGGCCAAATTACATTGTGAAAATTAAGGTGCGCATTTGATTCGATGGCACATTTACATTTCCCTGCAAATACTTTTTTTGGTTTCAAGGTTCTGAAAATTGATGTGCGCATTAGATTCGATGGCGCATTAGACTCAAGTAAATACTGTATATTTGCAAGAGCAACAATATTTTACTTACGAATACTGCAGGAACCATTGCAGAAATCCTAGTCCTAAAAAGTCTTTCTCATCTGTTCTTGAAAATCTTTTCCTTATTTGGAGAGCCACCCAGAGAGAAGATCTGTGAGATTTGTTGTGGAAGCTCCTTCATAATAGGAAACTTTTTTTATATAAAGAAGGAAAGGAAAGGCATTGAAGCTGAATTAATTGGAAGAAAAAAAGCAATTGTTTTCCACAGGTAAATGCCTCACTCTAACCTCATTTTGTTTAAATTACTAGAAAGTACTTCAGATTAAAAACACTCTTTGTTGCAACTTGCAACATAATTTGACTGAGATGATTAACTCTTCCTTCTGTTTAAAAGGAGACTTAAAAAGCAAGTAATTGTTTGCTCTCTGACTGCCAAAGGAATCGCTGGAACTGCAATATGGCATGTGTGAGAAAGGGAACTAACAAGTGTAAACCAATTTACACATCTTATTAAATATTTTTTTTAAAAAAATGGAAAGGGAATTGCATAGTTAGGCACAGCATAATATTCTTGCATTTTGAATGAACGCTTATCTTCTTTCCCTCTCCAGAAAGATTTAAAGGGTGTGGATGTGAATTCTGAATTTCAGAATCCTGCTTGTTCTGTTCTAAAACACATTTGGAAAAGTTCATGAGGTGAGATCCACAGGCAAGAGAGCAAAAAGCGAGCAAATATGTTTTATAGTGAAGTATAAAAGTCCACTCTGACTGAGCTGTATTTGGACTACTGATTACAAGCTTCTCCTGCAAACTTTTTTTGGGGGGAAGGAAGCACAAATTGTTATTACCACATTGGCTTATAATAATGCTTTGACACATGTGCATTCCTGCAGCGGCACAGGAGAATTGTGCATGATACCCCTTCCTATTAGTCATGCATGCCACGAGGGCTGAAGCCTGGCGCTTGCTTAGTGGCTGGAACATAGAAGATGCAAATACGTTAGCAGTGGCAGTCTTGCCACCCAGACAGCAGATGCCCTGCACTTTTTAAGTGGTGCACATCCTCTGCTCTTTCCTTTCTGCTGCATGTGAAAGGAGAGCCTAACACTGGTTTCTGGGCTGTGCCTTTTGGATGATCCACTTATGCATGAGCTGATAGGTACATCACACCATAAGAAGATAGCAGTTGAATCAGACCCAATAGCCCATCAGATGCCTCTCTTGGGGAACCCAAAAGCAGGACTTGAACACAACAGCAATGACCCTGTTATGTCCCCCCAGGACCTTATACGTAGAGGCATTCTGCTCTGATCCTAGAAGTAATAGTATCCTGGCCTAGGGACTAATATCCATTGATATCCTTCACAAATTTGTCTGATCCCCTTTTGGTGACCATAATTCCATCTTGTGCCAGCAAATGCCACAGTTTAAACTACGTGCTGTGTGGAAATGTCCTTTCTTTAGCCTGTCCTGAATCTGTCACCATTCAGCTTCATTGGAATGACCCCATTAGGTTCCAGTATTATGAGAGAGGGAGAAAAACATTTCTCGGTCCACTTTATCCTCACCATGAAGAATTTTACACATCCCTGTCAGGTCCCCACTCCCTCAATATGCATTTTCTCCACACTAAAAAGTCCTCATAAGGGAGCTGCTCCACCCCATCATTATTTTGGACGTCATTTTCTGCACTGTTTCTAGCCTTACAGTATCCTTTTTGAGGTGTAAAGGCCAGAACTGTAATGGTACTCCATGGTATTTGTATAATGGCATTGTGATAATGAGACTCATTTTCAATCCATTTCCTAGTAACGCCTTGCATGGAATTCGCCTGCACACACATGCATGCCTCTTCACTTGGTTGAATGTGTGAACTGACTTTCTGAAAGACACTGCATGTCAGGAGATATGAGGCAAGATTAAAGTTCTGTCTGTGGTGTTTAGACCTAGGATGGATCATTCACACATAGTTGTGTGAACCGGCCCTTTGCCATCTTGCAATGTGCCATTTCCCAAAACCTCTTTCCTCTTCCTATAGTGTAGACAGACACAAGTAAAGGACCAACCTTTCATTCTTCTCACTCATTCCCACCTACAATACGTATCTCATTTCACATTTGCAAAGGTGAGGTGGAAAGAAAAATATTGATTCAAAGCCCATCTGCCCAGAATGAGTGAGCTAGGACATGAAGACACGAGCCATTTGGATTCACTTTGACTTTCTGTCAGGATTTGCTGAAGAGCTCACTATCCATCATAATCCCTCAGAACAGAATATCTCCAGATGCTTTTCACCTTCTTTCCTGCATCTTTCCAGCCACCAACTGACAAGTGAGAAAGGGAAAGGGAGAGTCGAGCCATCTGCTTCTCCTTTATCTCCTCCAACCCTCAGAACATTTGCCTTGGGAAGAAAACTCAGAGCCTCCAAACGCGAGAGCTTGAATTCGTTGCTTTCACATCATGTCTGGTTGCAGGGCAAGTAACTTCCATCAGATTGCACCTTCCTTTTTCAGTCTGCAGTTTAGTGAGGAAGCTTCTGCAGCACAAACCACATGTGATAAAGGAGGCACATCCAACTCCCCAGAGACTGCGATCCACTCACAGTATAAAAAGACTGGCTGTGACCTACCCATTGTCATTGCCAGGAGTTGTTGAGCTTTTTTGAGGGCTAGGAGAAACTCAGCCACATGGCTCTTGCCAGCCAGTCTTGTGTTTCTAAACCAACCACTTTGTAACTAAACTAAGTTTTGCTGCCTGTGCAACTTTTTGGACAGATACATGGAAAAGCACATGAATCTGAACTTTGGAGAGTTTGTAAGTAAACCAGTTTTTAAACTTTCTAAATGTGTGGTCTTTTCCTATGCTGAGAGAAGAGGGAAAAGTTTGGAACTCACTTGCAAGGGCGTATCTTTAGGTTTAACAACCTATATTCCAATGCTTTGCTTTGCTGCATATTTTGTGATTTTAAATCCCTCCTGGGGTTCTCTCACCAAAGAGTACTTGCCTCAAACTAAAGCTGTTCTTCAACCGAGGCACACTTTCCCTAATGAGGCCTCCCGCTGCCAGTGCCCTTTCACCGTTCAGCTTTCATTCGTAGACCAAGGTAAAGTTCACTAACCAGAACACTACTTCCATTTTTGTGGAGTTCTTATACTGAATAGTTCGTAAACAGAGCTGTTCTTAAACCGAGGTACCACTGTATATTTGCACCAACAGAAAGGATAAAGAAAACTGAAGATTCATTACTCATGGCAAACAAATCCATTATATGTATGTGGTCAAGATGGAGCCCAGGAGTTAACACTAGCACATGCTAACTCATCCTGACTAAACTTGGAGAGAAGGTTCCCTTTCTGTTTGTTGCCCCTCACTGGTTCAGGTAGCTTACTGTAAGGATTGTTGCTTTACTCGCAGCAGGATGTCTATGAGAAGGCCACAAGCAGAATGCGAGTGCCATAATGTGATCCCCACAACTTGTATTCACTTTGTAAGTGTTTGTGGGGTGGGGTGGGGTGTCTTTCTCAATCAGTCTCAGTAAGCAGGTTTTGTTTGTTTTTGACCACTTTTCCAAAACATATTGGCTACAGACATGGATGAATGTTGGGAGACTTCAGACAACTTAATCCTCCCTGATTCAGCTCAATTTTCCCCAATTCAGTGACTGCAGATGTCTCTCAATCCAGCTCTCCTTGGGTATAATCAGCAGCAGAAGCAGGCAAAATATTTTCATTTCATAGGCACTGGGTCTAAGACATTTAAAGCGAAACACAATCCAAGAAAGCTTTTTTTTCTGAACTAGATAGCCTCGCAACCTAAGTTTACAATTATCTTTTGCAATTCAGCAGTCTGGAGACTTGCCATTGCTCAGTGGTAGAGCTCATTACATGATAGGTATCCCTAAGATCACTTCCTAGAATCTCCAGTTAAGACTGGAAAATACTCCAGTCTGAAAAACTCAGAAAGCCCAGAACTGCTACCAATCAATGCAAACAATAATGAGCTAGATAGACCAAGAGTTTGACTCAATGAAAGCCAGTTTTATAAGTTCCTAGGAGACACAGAGAATAAGACTCTTGATTTTTGTACCACATGTTTTAAGGATGGCTGTCCAGTAATGGGAAATCCTTGCAAGTTACACTGCAGTTTCTCTTTCTAACAATGGCAATAGAGAGTCAGGAAAGGCCACAAGGGAATCAGTTGTCAAAAACCAGGAAGAGATGAAAAGGACAGATGGCATAACTTTTTCCTCCATGGTTGGGAAGAGAACTTCATATTCATATCAAACTGATATGAAAGCTAACAGATCCCATCACAGCAAACATGATGCAAAAAGACAGAAATAAGACTTGGTGGTTGACAGGAGTGATATACATCTGATCAGCACGAAAGAGAAGCAGAAATCATATCCCATTTGTCAGCCCAGTTTAGGGAAGCTTTTAATGTTTGATGTATTACAGTATTTTAATGTTTTTTTGGAAGCTGCCCAGAGTGTCTGGGGAAGCCCAGCCAGATGGGCGAGGTATAAATAAATAAATAAATAAATTATTATTATTATTATTATTATTATTATTATTATTATTATTATTAGCTACCGTCTTACCTCGAGGGACTATATTAAGAGCTGAGGCAGGGCTGGTTTTCTGACTGCCTTAATTCAACTAACATTCCTAGCAAGATTGTCCCTTGTTGATGACACCTTCCATTTCTACTTCCACAAAGCACCCTAGCCTATTCTATGACACCCCCTTCTCTGGAAGGATTCAAACCCAGAACAGTGTTCAGATTTATCATTAGTTTGGCTTTCTCTCTTAGAACTGGCTCTTTTACAAATCTAATTTCTTTGTAAGAACTGAAGGATGTCCTAATTAATGTAGTATAATAAGCACCATTGGGTGTGTCCCCCAATGATCTTTTATCAGATTATCTCACCAACAAAATTCATTTACAATTGCATCTTTGGCATTAAGTCAGCTGCAAAGCTGGTACAGAATCTTGAGCAAGTCTGCTGGTCTCTACCCATCCTCCAAAGAGGTTCAACTGTATGTCAAAATGAGTGGACATAACACCTGTTCTTCTTCTCCATTACTTTGAGGAAAGTTGAGTTTGGACTGCTGATGGTATGTTGAAAACCAAAGTCAGTGGCAAAAGGTTTTAAACAGTGCCAGAGAATTGTGGCCCAAAATAAAGGTATGTCATGTGGATCAAAAGTGCTCTTTTAAACACTGCAATCCTTTCTGCAGCAGTGTTGTGCAACCTTGCCTTTTCCAAGTAAGTACATAAGAAGTACTGTGAGATCAGAGTAAAAGTAAATCTAACCTGCATGCTTTAAAAGGAACAAGCCAGAGTGCCCCAGAAGGCAGCTATTAAGTCTCCTGGAAGTCTTATTTAATACAACATGACGTTGCAAGAAAGTTAAGATGCCAACCATCAACCTTCCCCCACTATCTTTTTTAAAAAAGAAGTAATAGGGAACAGGCACTTGTGATCGGCTAAGGGGGAAAAATAGTAGTAATGGTGTACTGATGAGGTCATAAACCACAGGGGTAAAGATGAAATCACCAGACTTCCAGCGATCAAATCACAAATCCATACATCTAAAAAATGTGCCTGCTTTCAATTTTAAATAGATATAGAGTGGCTTGCCTTTGGATTTTGAAATCTTGGGTCTGCTCTACTTAGATTCAACACATTGTAGTATTGGCCGGTGCTGCCCAACGGATAATAAATATACAAGGAAAACATCTAGTAACTCTTTGAATGTCAGATTTGGCTTTGCTGAATCAGTCTAGAACCTCTATGCTGGCTGCTCTAGTGGCCTGTCAGGTCATCCAAAGATGCTTATAAGCAGTGCATGCTGAAGACAGCTATTCCTTGTTGTTTGCCTCCAGTATCTGGTGTACTGTTTCTGAATCTGGATTGCTAGTGTTCCCTGAGATGTTCATCCACCATAAACCACCCAACATTATTACTTGCCATCCCCACAACCTGGATGGTGGAACATGAACATGGAACGTGAAGCAGCACATCCTTTCGTTTGCCAGCTAATCTAAATGGATGACCTCCTTGTTTTCATGTTTTGAAGGCAAGAAGCAATTGCTCTTTACTCACACAGTCTTCATGGCATTGTAGATTAAGCAGAGCATGCAGAAGAAGAAGCAGACTTGAAATATAGGGGGATGTAGCATTGCCCTAAACACTAGCTCAAATCTAATGTTCAGATGCACAGCTAAATAAAAGCCACCTTTCATTTTCTAAAAGCCAACAGTGAAATGCAAGAAGCAGAGCTGGTCGAAATTTCTCAGGTGGTGCACCAGAGTGGGGACAGGGTTATCTTCATCCAATGTGCATTACCTGTTTGGTTTTGCCCCATCTGCAATTCCCCCACCCCCAGACTCCTGTTTGTGAAGCTGTCATCTGAGCATGTGCAACATCTGTCTCAAATGCACAAACCTCACCTTAACTCTTTAGCTTATGTTTTCAAACTGGAAGGGAGATGGTTTGATGGAAAACTCATCAAACAGCAGTTTTCCCCAAGAAACTACAGGATGGATATGGATTGTGGTTAATGGTTATGCATACACAAGGCATTGGATGTGAATCAGCCTGGTTAAAGAGGAATGTTTTTGCCTGGCGCCTAAAGGTATACAGTGAAGGTACCAGGCGGATCTCCCTGGGGAGAGCATTCCACAAACAAGGAGCCACTGCAGACTGTGATTTAAACAGTCACAGCTTCCTCCGAAGAATCATGGGAACTGTAGTTATCTAATGGAGTAATCATCGCCCACCCCACCCCAATATCTACAGCTTAGGTCCAGAGTACCTTAGAGATCACTTGAAGCCTTATATCCTAGCTTGTTCACTGAGATTGTCTCAAGCAGCAAGGCTCATTTGCAGCAAGAAACCAAGCCGTTAGTATCACCAGCCCAGCACTTAGCAGGCACCTTCTGTTTCGACTTTTAAACACCTGCTGAAAACTCACCTATTCTGCCAGGCCTACACAGGCACTTAAGAATACAATGCACATTTCCAAAATAGTTAACTGATGCCTGATTTTATCTTTTTATATATATTTTTATTGTATGGTTTTAGTGCTTTGATATATTTTCTATGAAATAGCAGTATATAAATAAATAAATATTTAAATAAATAAATATTTAGAGATAGATAGATAGATAGATAGATAGATAGATAGATAGATAGATAGATAGAGCCATGCTGGGATTTTTATTTAAATGAAAGGCAGCATTGACTTGCTTTAAATGAAACTAACAAACTCATAAATAAAATAATCTGCTTGCTAAAGTGACATTCAGTTGGGACATTATTTTGCACTAGTCCATTTGGACCATTTTGCTGCAGCACGTGGAGACGCACAAACATCCCAATCACTTCTGTGGGGGCTTGCACAGCAGAACTTCCTGATGGACCGTGCACTAAGTTTGTGACTAAAACTAACCCCCGGTCACATCGTTTACAAGTGCCTAACTGAATGCACACTTTACATTCATATAGGCAGCCTGTCTGGAAGCGGCTGTTCCCAAACCTATCCAGGGGAAAAAAATAACTTTGCATATTTGAACTAAAGCTAAAGGTTGCAAAAGAGCTAACATAATAAAACCGCAAATGTTAAAGATCTAACAACCCCAAGATCCAAGCAAGAACCCCCCTTTAAAGTTTGAGAGAGATGCTTCTTTTATCACTAATGAGCCCTAGAAAGGAGAATCAAACCTTTTAAAGTTAAGTCAGATAAAGGAACATTTTGATATTCAGCTGCTCAATACTTGAATAACCTGTGTGTGTGTGTGTGTGTGTGTGTGTGTGGTGATTGTCAAAAGGGGAATGTCTATGCCAATGCTTGCTGCTATTCTCACTGAGGGCACCTTCTGGTTTAATCTTTCTTGATCTGCACGCCTCCATTGTATTTTATGAGACTTTTGTTCTAAGGCCAACAAAAGGATGTCTTGTACTGTAGGCAGTCATAGCAGGGACCACATCTGCATTCCAGAAGCTGCAATGCAAGGTTTGTGCAGTCAAAAGCTTAAGCTATAGCCTTGAGTGTAGCCGAACACTGACCAAGAAGGTCAGGTTCCTTGTTTTACAATGCCTGGATTGGCTCATCCAGAGTGTTCATAATGCCTGCCAATAACAGGCAAGGTTGCCACCTTTTTCAACCAGCTTCAACTTTTGAGCACCCTTTTAAAAATAACAGTTCCCATGGTCCATTTCCTAACTTTGCTGCACAATTTGTATGAATGATTTGTCATTGTCACATAAGAGAATAAATTTGCATGGGTGGATATGGCTACAATCACTCACATGTACTCCGTTGACTGGATGTTGCAAATTTCCCTGTTAACAGAGAGAGAGAAAGAGAGAGAGAGAGAGAGAGAGAGAGAGAGAGAGAGAGAGATTATTAATGCAAAGCTGGCAATGAAGGTCAGTATTGCTGGGTTTAAAAGTGCAGGTGAATTATTTACCTATAATATTTGCTCCTGTCATTGAATGGATGTTGTCTCCAGTGTTGGTCCAACTTATAGTTGACCCATTGACATGAATGGACATTTCTAAGTTAGACCCATTAATTTCAATCTGCCTGCTCCAAGATGACTTAGTTGGATATAATCCTAGACATTTGAGTCGCAGGTCAGGCACAACCAAGCTTGGCACCCATCTCCAAACCCAGAGCCCTAGGCAGCTAAATGGAATGCCCCATCCCAAAATCCAGTCCTGGCTCTTTGCACAAATATCCCTGAAAATGGTTTGCATTGGGCTGGAGAAATCTGTGTGCTGGACATGTTTGTTTTCCACAGGCCATTCAATAATGTAGGTGAGCACATCAACATTGACCAACAGCATACATCAACAGAGGTTGAAACAGTGTTCAGTGGGAGGAGATTACAGAAGGGTGACTAGTTATGCATTGTCAAAAAAGAGAGCACAAATTTGCATATGGTAACTTATATGCATAGGTGCAAATTTAGAAATAATGACTAGAATTTAAATGGAAATGTATCTCTCCATAGTGGGGAAGATACCAGATGACTTGTGTCTCTGCTCAATCTGCTGACCAGATGCTTCTGAATGTTGATGGGCAGCTTCAGAGCTCCTGGTTTTCATGGTCCCTTATCTTTAAACCAGACTTTGACTGGACAGCTCTCAAACAGAAGACATCTTCAAACAGAGAACTGTGCTCTGCAAAGCAGGACACCTGGCCACTCTGGAGTCCAGGCCTCCCAGAGTTGACAGATGGCATGAGTGAAAAGGAGTCTCTCCACAAGGTGGGCCCAACTCAGAAATTGGTATGAGGTCAATTAATGGAGTTTCTCAGCAGCCAGTTGACATGGAAGTCAACTGATGTAGCAGGAGAGAAATTGGCTTAGATAACTCTTTGTTCAGTGCTACATTCCTCAGTTCAGAACCTTGAGCTCTTGAAAATACCTTCTGAATACCCTTTGTAAAAAAAGCATTGCCATTTCTCCCATAGTAGGAACATCTCAAGTTTGTTGTGATGGAAAAATGCGCCCTAGATACAAGAGACAGTCACTTGTTTCCACTCTCTCATCAGCTGCTCTGCTACTCAGCCAGATTCTCAAAACTGTTTTCAGGACCCAACCAACCCTAAACGCACTTGACTTCCATTTTCTCGGCATGACAGGGAACCAACTGAGAGCCTCTTGACTGTGTGTTGTATGAAGGCAGTAGGTAGAAAGTGGTGACTCGAAATAGTTGCTACACAAAAGAGAAAACAAGCAACAGGAAGGGTCATCTGCAGAGGAAACTTTTCTTTCTGGATTATATATAGATGCATGATGAACAGCCAGAGAGCCCTATTTCTTTGTTGGCAACCTTCCAGGAGGGGTGGTGTAATGTTCTGGTCGAATGGTGAGTCCCACAGAGAAGGAGGCAATGCTGGTTGAATCTTGCCAGACCACGGACAGCTCCAAGAGAGCAACTTGCTCCAACAAAGGTCAGGAGCAGACTGAGGCCTTTTAACCCTTTCTCTCCAGACTCCTTCCTCCAGGCTCCACCCCATTAGAAGGAACCTCAGAGCCATGAAGGACCAATCTTCTGGACTGAAGATGGGCACTTCTCCTCCCTTTTATAGCCTCTCTCCTGATGTGCTCCCTGTACTGCCAGTCTCCCTGTACTGTGTGGTATCTGGTTCTTCAGGCTCAGGGGAAGGCACCTATGTAGGTCTTCTAGGCTCTGGTGGTCTAGGAGCTTCTTTTGGGAGCTCCTGTCCAACAGCCTCATGCACAATGATGATCTCCCTATGCTCTGCAGTTCAATCTGAGCCCTGAACGTGACCCAGCTCCCAATCTGGTGCCCCTGGAGACTCCAACTCCAGGTATAGATCATTGCTAGATTCAAGGCATTGAAAGCAAAAAGTGGACGGAGCAACAAATGTCACTCTTACCTTTGGGCAGTGGATTACAATCCAGCCACTCAAACGTCAGAGGTTTCTACATCCCTGAACAAACACCTGTCCATCCGGGCAAGGAAAGAGGTTTCAGGACACATTCCAGCCAGGCAAAAGCACTGAAGGAGAGAGCAGAGCAGGACCTGTGAGAGGTGTGTGGCAGAGAATCCTGGGCCCCTAGACCAGAGTGTCACCACCATGAAACTGTGGGACAGAGCAGTGCATTTCTGCCAATCACCAACTGGAGACCTTACCAGAGGGTTGAGAGAACTAGGCCTCATGTCAGTCCTCAGGATCCCACCCACCCACCCAATGGACTGCTGCTGCTGCTACCCAGTGCCTTTCCAGAAACAAGCAAGCAATTCGGAAAGGACAGTTTTGATGAACAGGGATTTGGGATTGTGTCGTCACCGGGGTTATTGCCCTGGCTTGTTGAACAAGAGCTCAGAGCATGCCATAGAGCCCTCACAAAATGGTAGAGGCCCTCAGAGCACATACCCCAGATTCATAAAGCAACTCAAGTCAGAGTGCTGAAAAACACCGGTACCCTACACAATCACTCCAATTCAGCTCAATTGAGCCGCCATTCAAAAAAAAAGCTGCAACAATAGCAAAACAAAGTCAGGAGTAGAGGAGGCCTGTGAAGTGCTCAGTGGCTAAAGCAAACTTTGAGGCCTCCCAAGGAGTTTGCAGTGCTTGTGGAAGAAAGCAGGTGACCCTTATCACCAATTCCAGGAGTCTTCCAATTAGACTCCCACATGCAGACCGCTAAGCCCTCAACTAGATAACAGGGTCTTGCATCTTTTCTGTCTGCTGAAGGTGGCAAAGGTCAACCATCATATTATTTACATTGGATTTTTAAAAAAACACAACTGTCCAGATGCTCTGCAGGGGAAAAAACACCCCAAAGTAAAAAAGGAGGACAATACAAGAGTGGAAGCAGAAGCTAGCTAATAAAGATCTGGAGGGGGAGGATGAATCTGCCTTTGTAATGTAAGAACAGGAAGAAAAAAGGAAGGCGAAAGTCTCAGGACTAGTAGATAGCAGCAAATTGGTTAGCTCTGAAGGTCATTCTTACCTTGCTATAGGACTAGCTCAGAGTTTTGAACTTAGAAGAGTCCCTTCCCCCAACCATCTTGTGTATTACCTGAAACACACACACACTGCTTAGAGGGGATTTCCCCTTCAAAGACTTAGTGTGGCTAAGAAGCTTCGCTTCTGTGAGCTGGACAGTGGGCCAAGGTGAGAGTCTGCTTCCATCTCCGTCCAACAGCTAATTCTCCCCTCCCTTCTGTTTGCAATGCCCCATGGATGCCTCCCGAGACCCTTGGGAATCCAAGGAACTTCTTATTGACACTGGAGGAACACACAAGATGGATTTCACACTCCCCCAGAGCCCTCAGAGATGCACAAGCTCCAAAGAGTCGAGAGCAGGAAAGATAAATAGACACATCTGTGTTGTGTTAAGTGAACAAATTCCAGAAAAGGTAGCTTTGTGTGTTAGTATATTGTAAAGAAGAAAGAAAGAAAGAAAGAAAGAAAGAAAGAAAGAAAGAAAGAAAGAAAGAAAGAAAGTGCTTTGGGGAGGGGGAATTGGTACATTTTGGTTTTTTCTCCGCTTCACATTTTTCCTGTCTTCAGTTCAGTTTACCCCATTTTAAAACTAGTTTGCTATTTCTTTAAAAAGTCCTCCGGAAAATTCACCAGCACTTTTCTTTCAATATGGAAATTTTAAAGCAATTTTGTCATATATTTTGTCAAAAAATTCCCTGATGCATTTTTATTTTATTTTCATTAATATGTACATTTATATGCATATCCCCCTCCCCCCAAATATAAATACTAATTTTGGTACATACGATTTGGTCAGAGAGCTTCACTGCAAAATTCAGAGACATGTGGATGTCAAAGAACAGCTGCATTTCAGTTCTCATATTCTTTCAGGGACTAAACATTTTTGCATTAAATTGTGAAGTGAATGGAAATTCTCCCTCACCCCTTGCTAAGAGAATAATGAATAGATTGCGGCAGAAGCCAAGGTGGGTTTGTGAACTGGACAATGAGAAGGAAAATGAGCCAACCATTTCCATGCAGGTCTGACAGTGTATCTTAGTTTACCACCACTGAATTTTTGAAAGCATTGACTTTAAATACATATACAGCCTCGTTGGGGGTTTGAAAGTTTCAAAGGTCAGAGGCAAGAATGTGGGTCAGGTGCCTTTCCCTACCCTAGGATGGATTGCCTCCACATTAGAGACTTTTAGCGCTGCTGAGTTATTAGTGTTCTGCAATTAGCCGGACGTGGAATTAAAATTATCATGGGAAGGAGGAGACCAACCTGGTCACATCTTGCTTTTATCTCCCTTCCACTTTCCCTTTCCTTTTATATCATGTTTGATTGATTGGGACCTGGGGTGGGAGGAGAGGGACTGCTGTAGCTTTTAAGAAACCTACACTGCTTACAAAATCTTAGGCAGTTTAGGAGTCTGGTTATTGTTGTTACTAAATTAAAAATTAAATACCAGAGACACTCCACAAAGAATATTATCGTTACTATTATTACTACGTGCCCAGGCGCAGACCCTCCTCCCTGGGAGCCAGGCCTAGATAATTAAGACACAACACAACATACGTATGGGAATAAATAGACCACAACTTTATTAATTCCAGTTGTAGGAAAACATTGGCTTAGCCACTGGGCTGTAGCCCTCTCAGTCCCCAATTGGGGTCTGAGGATAAACAGGGTCATACAGGAATATGGGGCACACTGGAAAATGTGTGTTATGCAGCTGGCCCCCCTTCTTCTTGCTCTGGGAATTTGACCGTACCCCGAGCACTCAAGGTCAGTGACTCCCTTCACAAACCCCTCTAACGGGGCCCTGCTAACACCACCACATAAGGGAGCGTTAGTATGCTACCCCTTCTATTCTGTTGAAGGACTAAAGGATTCCACCCAAGGCCTAAACCCCCCAAAGTTGTGACAATTGCTACGGGGAAGACTTCCCCTGCAGAGCAGGGGAATTCCTTCCTGGCTCAGGAAAACAGCAACCATCATGCGACCATAGCAATGCCCATGAACATAAAAGGAAATGGTAAGCCGGCAACAACATTAACAATTAGAGGGATGGTTGGGTGGGTGATGCTCTGAGCCAACTGAATGGCCAGCATAGGCAGGAGCCTTGTTACCTGGCCTTTGCTCCGCCCCCAGGCCACCACTGATTGGCTGATTTAAACCAGGGCCAGGTGGGAGACCTGCAGCCTTGGCAACTTGCCCAGGGGATGGAGCAATGGCCAATTAGCTATGGCGGCTGGGAAGCCTGTGTAGGGTTGCAAAAGTGAGTGGTCATTGCTTACATACACATCCACACCCACACCTCATGGCAACAAACAAAATTCAATACAGTGGTACCTCAGGTTAATTCGTTCTGGAGGTCCGTTCTTAACCTGAAACTGTTCTCAACCTGAAGCACCACTTCAGCTAATGGGGCCTCCTGCTGCTGTCGCACCACCGGAGCACGATTTCTGTTCTCATCCTGAAGCAAAGTTCTTAACCCGAGGCACTATTTATGGGTTAGCGGAGTCTGTAACCTGAAGCGTCTGTAACCTGAAGTGTATGTAACCCGAGGTACCACTGTAAAAGCATCTAGGTAAAGGTAAAGGAAGTCCTGACCATTAGGTCCAGTCGTGACTGACTCTGGGGTTGCGGCGCTCTGATCACTTTACTGGCCGAGGGAGCCGGAGTACAGCTTCCGGGTCATGTGGCCAGCATGACTAAGCCGCTTCTGGCGAACCAGAGCAGCGCACGGAAATGCCGTTTACCTTCCCGCCAGAGCGATACCTATTTATCTACTTGCACTTTGACGTGCTTTCGAACTGCTAGGTTGGCAGGAGCAGGGACCGAGCAACGGGAGCTCACCTCGTGGCGGGGATTCGAACCGCTGACCTTCTGATCGGCAAGCCCTAGGCTCTGTGGTTTAACCCACAGTGCCACCTGTGTTCGTAAAAGCATCTAAACAATACAAAAAACAACATGCAATAAATTTAAAACCTATACAAATTAGACACCCTTGCCAGTGACCTATTCGTCCAGGTGGAAGAGCTTGTCAGAACAGAAACATCTTTAATTGTTTTGGGAAAGTGCAGAGAGTGGGCGCTTGTTGAAGCCATGCTAAAAGCCATGATCTGATTTACTACGGAGCAGGCCTCTGATATAGCGCTATATTATCCTTCCGCCACCTCCATAGTCAAGATCCTTCTATAACATCTACTCACAATCAACTTCTATTCAGCAAATTCCCTTTCCAATTTTAATTTCCTGTTTGTTGGTTCCGTCCATTTTATTATTCCTTGCTCAGCATAGCTGCAGGATTAATGATTACTGCCCTGTATTTAGTCAGCTTTTGTTACAGATGTGTGTGCATGCGTGCTTTGATTTGTTTTCTTTTCACTATTTTTCTGTTTTGATTAAAAAAAGAAAGAAAGAAAAGAGGAAAACTGAAAGAAACCAATAATTTAATGCATGCACACACATACACACCTCCGCAGGGAACAAAAGCTGGCTAAATATGCTTTTATACATTGAGATGAATATTGTTTTATCTGGCTTTGCTCATGGCTACCGTTTTATTCTGTTTTATGTGTTTTTCTATGTTTGATTGTAGTGTTTTTGTTTTTATTTGTGAGTTGCTCAGTGAGCAACTGTGTGCTGAGGATGTGCGAAATAAATAAATAAATGGGCAGTTAACCACTAATCCCACCACAACACAGAGCAGGAAGTCTTAGAATAGACTGAACCTACAAACAGGAAGCTTAAAGGTGCAGTGGTCCTGACAAGCCTCAATAATGTTTTGCCCATCCACAAAGGATACTACACTGCTTCTATGATGGCATCCAAGGGTATAATCCCCTGTCAATGCCCCCAAACTCTTGACCTCCCCAAACTCATAAAATTACATTAAGGGAAGGTTAGTTTTTGAGGGAGAAAATTAATGAAACGAATCCTCAGCTTGGTCCTTTGAAGAGTAATTAAGAGGCCGGCTGTGGAGGTGGGAGATAATTAAGGGGCCTCCTAGGACCTGACATTCTTGGTCTGGAAACCAAGCTTTATGAGGAAGGGGGTTGTGTACGTTTAGCCTGGAGAAGGCTGAGAGCCATCTTCGAATATCTGAAGGGCTGTCAACAGGGAAGATGGAGCAAGCTTGTTTTCTGCTGCTCCAGATGGTAGGACCCAAACCAATGGATTGAAATTGCAAGAAAGGAGATTCCACATAAACATGTAAACATAGAATTGTAGAGTTGGAAGGGACCACAAGGGTCATCTAGTCCTATGCAGGAATCTTTAAGAACTTTCTCACAGTATAACCTGTTCTACAGTGAAATGGACTACTTCAGAAGGTGGTAGGCTGAAGGTTTTAAAGTAGAGGTTAGCTGGCCTTCTGTCAGGAATTCTTTAGCTGTGATTCGTGCCTCATGGGGGGGTTGGACTAGATGACCTGTTCAACTCTACAATTCTATGATTTGAAGATTCTGTGAATGAAGATGGACCTCCTGGCATGGCATCTACCCTTCACCCCATTTTTGCTGTTCCTCTTGGCTTCCTCTCTTGACTTCCAAAAAGGAGGATTCATCTTCAGCTTAATGCGTTCTGAACTACCCTTCTGTAGATTAAAAAGCATTATTTGCTCTTAATTTAAGTAGTGTATTGAATTACCATTTGCAGTGAACATGATTTGCGACTTTGGCGCTTCTTCTTGAACTGCATCGCAAAGCCTCTCCAAGACCATAATCGGCGAGGCTGCCTTCAGCTGGCCTGCGTTTGCTCCTCACATTGAATGAACACACACACACACACACACACACACACACACACACACACACAACAACATGGTTGATGGTTTCATTTGCTGAGCCATTGATGAAACATAAAACAGATGTGTGAAACACTGTGTGAGTAATAGGAACTACATTACATATTATTTATCTGCAGAAATCAAGGACTTAAGTGTGCAACAAGCACAAAATGTAGTTTCCCTTTTGACAGTACTAGGTCAAACCCTATTAAAAACTACTAAATAGAAGGCTTCATTGCTGAGTTAAAATATAAAGCAGCATTTGTTATTGCCGCCCTGAGTGGTAGTGGGTGGTTTGTTTGTTTGTTTGTTTGTTTTTTGAAGAAAAGCTTTTGCATTGCAGTATCTCATTGTGTGTGTGTGTGTGTGTGTGTGTGTGTGAAGAAGAAGAAAGAACCGTCTTTGCAGAGGTGAGCAAGAAATTGACTTTTGTATCAGCTTGGGAGATGAGATTTATTTACCATGTAAGACAGATGCTATGCCCAGAATGTAGCAGTAGAAAATAACGAATAGCATAATCATCTATATAGCTAGGAACTGCAGTGTCTGACGTTGGCATCCAGCCTCATAAACCACAAGGGATCTTGTGTAAGAGACGCTCTCAGCACCCTCTTTGGGAGCTGAAGGGAACAAGGCAGTGTAATATCAGATCCTGCAATTGGCTGACAATATGAAGCTCCAGGATTGGTCAGCCCCGATTTACATATGCATGCACACAACCTGATCATCTACCATGCCATGTGGGAAAGGGCCATATCTTAGTGGTAGAGCATCTGATCTGCATTCAGAAGGTTCCAGGTCCAATCCTTGGCATCTCCAGTTTAGGGCTGGGAATGTCCTCTCTTGAAACCCCAGAGAGCCACTGCAGTTCAGTGTAGACAATACTAAGCTAGGACGACCATTGATTTGTAAGGCAGCTTCCTACATGCCTATCAACAGAACAGAAAGTAAGAGAGGAGTGCAAGACCACCCCTTGTGACTGGCAAGTGACGTGATCCCTCTGGATTGGCCAGTTTCTGTTGACCTCTATGAAGACAGGATACTGGACAAGTTGAGTCCATTTTCTTAAGTTTTTTTCAGTTCCTATTATGTGATTTTCCCAGCCCAATGGAATAGAGGAGCACCTGCCCACTGTACTTCAAGGAATTCTACATTGGGCTTGAACGCAAACTCGATCTCTGGGTTACCAATACCAGGGTGTGGGTCCAGCGTTGGAAGACCCTCACTTCGGGATGTCTGTATTTGAATATGGTTTTCAATGACCCCCAGGCACTTTCCTCAAACACATACACCAAACTATGGGCAGGGACTTCACTTTTTTGAATGGAAGAAAAGCAAATCAGTTGCCTTTGGGAAGTCTGAAAACTGGACTGAGCATAACAGCACTCTCTTCTCTTGTGTTCCCCAGCAAGTGGCATTCAGAGGCATATGGCCCTCCAAAAGTGGAAGTAGAACATAATGGTGGGATTTCACCATCAGCATTACTGCCATCGAGCTCATACTCATAAACAGGTCAGTCACAGACAGCAGAGAGGGTGGCAATATCACACATAATTCCCCAACGCAAGCCGATATGTAACATTTATAATGTGATCAAACATGTGAAACTGTTATTGTAGATCAATCTGTCTTTTCACCTCCAGCAATCTGCTGGTGAAGGAAAGGGATGCAATAGCATTTGATGAATAATTCTTACTTTGTAAGATGCACAAATACTAGTTAAGTTCCTTTCCCTCCACCCACTCTCCTTTTTGTTAAGTTGATGCATGTAGCGACATTAAATCTATTGCACAAATAACCATACTTAATGGCCTGATTGCATGGACATTTCTGACTCTTCATAATTCTGCAAAAAGAAAAACACACCAAAGGTATTGATTAGACACTTAATTTTCCAGGGAGATAAGGATGGCACAGAACTGGTGGCAGGCAAAAGGATGGAGGCTGAAGACAAGGCAAGAGAAGATGCTCTTAATTGTTTCAGTAATGCCTTCGGTCTGCAGATGGTTTGCCATTCATCCTTCACCCTCTCTCCCTATGTTGGGCTACCTGGGTGGCTAGAATTTCAGAGAGGGTGCTCTTGTCATGAATCTTGACCCTTGTCTTCAGGCAGGGAATGGCTTTGGGAGGGTGTCTCCAAACCATAGCTGTCAACTTTTTCCTTTTCTTGAGAGGAATCCTATTCGGAATAAGGGAATTTCCCTTAAAAAAAGGGAAACGTTGACAGCTATGCTCCAAACACACAGGGTTTGCTGGCCCAGGACATTTGGCTGCCTGAAGTGGAGCCAAAATGGTGCTCTTGCAGCTAGGGTCAACCCCTTAAAAGAGGTCTAGCTGTACCATGGAGATACCACTGGGTATCTAGTGCCAGCTTGGAAGGGTGATGGGGGCACTGACATCTCACATGGCATCACACACTGTCAAGATGCTGACATCGGCTCCTGGCTGGCTGCCAAGGATAGTATAAAGACAAGGAAAAGTTTCTTACAGTCCTTTATTATTTCAAACTTTACAGAGAGAGGCTATAGAACCCAGCCTCTTGGATAATGGCATTGTCCTGAGCGAATCTCCACCCCCTTCTCTCCCATGTCCTCATTCGTCATCATCATTACCACCTCTGAGGGTGCTGCTATGTGTCCTCTGTCTTTGAGCCTTTTGCTCTCCTACTTTTAAGGCTCGCTGTGTTCTGAGAGATGGTGGGTCTGGAATGCTTTCTAGTGACAATGTGTCAGCCAGCAGCTGTTCCAGCTCTGCCTGCTCCTCCTCTCCCATTATTTCCCCACTTTCCCCCTCATTTGCCTCTGAGCTGTGACCTTCCGCAAACCCCTGTTGTCAATCTATACTGTCTTCCTCTTCCTCCTCCCTGGAAGGGTCAGGATGGGGAGATGGTCTCCAGCATTCCTCCTCCTCTGCCCAGCCACTGACATACGTGCATGATACCAGGACATTGGGAGGAACTGGGGTGGGGGGAGCCAAACCTAGAGGCAGCACTGCTTCGATGGCTAGTAGCTCCTCCTCTTCCTGTCGCCACCACCTCTGGGGGGCTGCTTTGATGCTCCTTCTCCTCCTTGCAGAAGGGGGGGGGCAGCCACTCAAGCAATGCAGCGCTCAGCTCTGCGCTCAGCTTCCTCCGCCCCAACTTTTTTAGACAGTGGGGAGGCCCCCTCCCAAAAATATAGGGGGGAAGGGCTTGGCCCCCATGAGTTGATGCCCCTGCCCAGGAGGATCCCATGGCCAATGCCTATTAAATGGTGAGCAATTTATACAGGGCACACCTTATCTTTTAATATATCTGTAGCTCTCAATTTTTCTGGCACTTTGTAAGTGTTAATAATTGCAAAACCCAGAAATGATTGAAACTGAAGAGGAGTGACGCTCTTTCATACTTTGGACCTGACTCACAGTACGCTTGCCAGAAAGCTTGGCCACCGCTCAATTAAGAGAGATTGATACTTGCCCAAGGCTACCCTGTGACCTTCCTAGTTGAGTAAGGAAGGAGTCGAGAAAATAAGAGCCTCACATTCCCATTTAATGCTCACTCCAAAAGGGCAACACACAGAGTATTATGTATACTCAGCAAAAGCTTCCCCCTGTATTTACCAGTAAGAGCAGAAGTGTAGCCCTGCAGTTGAATCAGGCCCATCTAGTGTAGTATCCTGTTCTCACAGTGGCAAACAGATGCCCCCATAGGGACCTGAGTTCAACAGGGCTCTTTTCACAGATGCTTCTGAGCATGCTACCTCTCAGAGTATTTTTGTTTGTTTTTCTTTGGAGTACAGTCATACCTCGAGTTGAATGTGCTTTGGGTTGAGTGTGTTTGAGTTGCGCTCCGCGGCAACCTGGAATAACGGAGTGCATTACTTCCAGGTTTCGCTGCTCGTGCATGCGCAGATGCTCAAAATGACATCACGTGCATGCGCGGAAACGGCAAAACACGGCATGCGCAGATGCGCAATCGTGTCTTACGTTCTGTTCAGGATGCGACCAGGGCTCCGGAATGGATCCTGTTCGCATCCCAAGGTACCACAGTATTACTATTTACTGTCTCCACCACTTACCCTTGGATAAAAAAACTTCGTTTTCCCAACTAGGGATGGGTGAATCTGACAGGTTTGTTTTTTCTGAGTTTCTCTTAAATTCAGTTTTCCATGTTTCCCCATTGGTTTGTGATATATATATTTTAAAGTTCTCATGGAAATCCACCAGCATTTCAGTATCAATTTCTCCTAATATACATGCTCACATGCAATTTTGTCTAATATGCACTTTTTCTTTTGCAAAGCAATTTCACCTAAGTGAATGCATTTTGCATGCTATTTTTACTAGGAGATGCATGTTTGTGCAGACTTTGCTTGACTGGAGAACTGCATAGCAAAATTCAAAGAAGGGCAGACTTTAAAGGATGGCTGTGTTCTGGTGTGAATATTGTTTCAGAAAGGGCAAATTAGGTGGGTTCACCTTTAACTGTGAACTGAAGCTATGTACACACTCACATTTAATCTGCACCCAGTGTGCTCCCACTGCTGGTTTGGGAAGCGGTTCACAGTTCACAGAACATGGGGCCATTAGCCGCAACCCATACTTGCCTTGTATCTACACTGCTGTTTCTTGTCCTGTGTTTTGAGGCATTTTCCTGCAAACCAGCATTGATCTGAATTGAGAAAAATAATGATGCACAGGTAGCTGCGTTTTAAGCCAGCAATGTGCACACAGTCTGAATCTAATTTCTCTCCCATTTCTAGTAAGCGCTGTTATTTTCTACCACATCCCCACCTCCCACTGACCACACATATTTGTTTAAAAGTACCTTTGAATATTCTGTTGGGCTACAATAGAAATGTTGATAAGACAGGAAAATAAATAATTGGTGAATAATCTGTTAATTATAGCAAGAACTGAAAATTGCTTCCTAGTGGAAAACTGTAACTATATATATTGAAGTGTTGTTAAGGCAAACATGGAATGCATAACTAAAGGTGACATTCATTCGATACGATTTAAGGCAGGGAAATAAGGAAGGATGCTTAAGTGAATTACTGGAATGCACCTGTTTCTTTCTGGAGTGGTCAACACATACTAATGTAGGACATGCTCTTCTGCTGACATCTTTCAAGGTATCCTGTTGATATTTTGGAAATAAGGCAGCGTTACATAGGCATGGCGTATTGTCTGAGGCTGCCTCTACTATGCCCTGCATTTCTGATTCAAATTGCATTGTAAGGCTATCATCAGTAGTCAATACTGCTCTGTTTGCTTTAACGGCGATCATCTATTTGAAGGTGTTTGGATGCCGATTCCCACCCCCCACTCACAAGTCCTTCAAAGAATGGAGACAGCCCATAGCATTCGAATGCTGCAGTAAAAAGGCACAACAACAGCAACCTGTAATTAAAACCACAGTAAAAAAGCAGTCACATGCTGTACAGTGCTACAGTCGCCAGTTCTAATAAATTTAGAAAAGTCATTCCAGGAAAGGAATGCCTTGTGACATCTTCTGAAGGCTTGTTGAACAGGAATGGAGAAAGCTGTGGCTTTTGCTGGACTCCAGCTCCCATCATGCCTGACCATTGGCCATGCTGGCTGGGTCTGATAGGAGATGGTCCAGACCCAGGAGATGGGTCTGATAGGAGAGGGCCACCTTTCCTCATCCCTGGTGACATATTCTCTCTCTTCTTATGCGCAGAGTTCACATGGTCCTGGACTGAAGTGACTACCCTACTAGTTATCCATCTAGCCTGACACACGTCAAGATCCCAGACAAACAAACCTCTGATCCTTTCAATCTGTTAACAGGAGAAGCTGGGCATAGAGCCAGTGATTGTTCCTTTGTGGTTGTGTCCTTAACTGCCCCACATGAGGTCATGCCCCAACCCTGACATCACATACATGTGGTGAGGAGTGGGGTGGCTGGGCGTGGCTTGGGGAAAACATCTGCATGGGCTAAATCAGAACCACTGTTGGGCCTAATCACATGGACTGGAGGGCTTTGAGGCAGGTTTGGTGATTTGGTCAAGGGATTCCATGGTTGTGGAGGGCTCTCGTTCCAGATAGCCCCTGGCCGAATGCTAAGACCAGTACATCATGCTGCCCCCCTGCATTTTGTTGTGAATGACGTGTAGCACATTTGACTAGGGTGGCTTGCTAACCGCTATGAAACGTATCTGCAAAACAGTTTGAAGAAGCATCAAGACAGGCGAAAACGACAAAGGAACAGCTGCCCTATTGACTCTGGGAGCCTGTGCATCTGTCAAGGCACGAGAGTCCTTTAATGTTACTTAATGGAGTTTCATATTCTCAGAAAAAGAGAAGCCAAGAGGGGGAGAGGAAGTGGAGAGAACCCCCCCCCCCACCGCATCTCTTAACAAGCACCAGTTTCATTGACAACAAAAGATTGCGATCCATCCATTGTCCAAAAATAACTTTTTTTAAAATAGAGGGCACATTAACTCTGAAGGCAGCGAGTTCTTATCTTCCACGAATTAGTATTTATTGAGGTTTTAATAAACATTCATCTTGTGCACTGTGAAAGGATTTGCTCAAAGGTGGCAAGGAAGAGAGAGAGAGAGAGAGCGCGCTTATCTCAAAGCAAAAGTCCCCCTTATCATTCGGCGCTCATCCTTGAGAGATTTGCAGCTCAGGCAGCCAAGGGAGAACTTCTACGCTATCGGCTTCCATTTTACCGGACGGGTTTCTCCAGCCTCCAATTGAACGTTGCTTTGTGGTGTGGATACAGTGGGGCAAAGGGGCATCTGGAAAGAGAGTCAGTCCTGCAAGAAGCCTGGGAAGGGAACTATTCCTGTGGCGGCAGCAGCAGCAGCAGCAGCAGCAGCAGGAGGAGACGGAAGAGATCGGCTTGCATACAGAGAAACTCAGTTGCTAAGCAAACTGAGTGATCCTTGTGTTGCTTACTTGAATGAGGAGCTGTGACCTGGAAACAAGACTCTTCAGTTGCATCTTCAAGGATGATTGCATGATTTTGTGGCAACTTATTTGTTCTGTGGAGTGTTATGTTGCAACGCTCACCTTGACCCTTGCAAGAAGACTGCATCCGTCACGATACTGGCATTGCCATGGCTTAGACTTTGCATGGTTCGTGCCGACAGATGGCAAATGTTTCTTCCAACAAAGCTGACGGCAAGAATTAAGGCTTCTTCACACATGATCTTTTCAAAGGCTTCATTCCCACAAACAGCAGAGGAGGCAGTCAGCCTGTGTTTTGACTGCACCACTTCAGTTTGCATGGGGTAGGCGGAGAGAGACTCACACGATTGAACGTTCCTCTGTACAGATACCTCGCAGACAGAAATTTCTTATTCTATTAGGGAGAATGCAAAATTATAACATTACTCCATAAAGCACTGCTTTTCTCTGTGCAGGTATATGGAAGAGCATTAAGACATTAAATCCTATCCCTCCTTTGAAGTGGGAAAGTTGGGACACAGGTTTGTAGTTTCATCTGCTGTTTGTGAGGGGCAAATTTAAAGTTGCAAAGGAGGGGCGTATACAGTGGTACCTTAGGTTACAGAGGCTTCAGGTTACAGACTCTGCTAACCCAGAAATAGTTCCTCGGGTTAAGAACTTTGCTTCAGGATGAGAACAGAAATCAAGCGGGGGCAACGGGAGGCCCCATTAGCTAAAGTGGTACCTCAGGTTAAGAACAGTTTCAGGTTAAGAGTGGACCTCCAGAACGAATTAAGTTCTTAACCCGAGGTACCACTGTAATAGATTCTCAACTTTTAAAACCCTGTAGGGGTTACACATACATCTTCTACTCTGTGAGACAGACACAGGGGGTAGATTCTGAGTAGCCAGTCTTAGCAAGACACTTAATGCAGATGGAGTCCAGAGAAAAAAGTCCTGATAACCTTTTACTGAACAAAATGAACAAAAATTGTATAATTTGCGAAGAAAGGAACAGAGAGGTTTTCTCACTCTTGGTCAAGGCCTGGTATATAGCAGGGGTACATTAAACCAAATGTACAGAGGAAAACTCCCTCAGAACAACACAGCCAATCAGGCCAAGTGACACCTCACCAAAGATCACACCACTTTGCCTGGTTGCTAAGAAACAGCTCCCATCCCCTCTCCTCCTGGTAGCTGATTAACATTGAGAACTAGGCATGGAGGTGAAATTCTATTCAGTATGCATTGAAAGCCAAATCTATCAAATTTTCACATTCCAAATCCATATGGAAACTGAAACACAGCTATCCTTCAAAATTCTCACTTGTCTGAATTTTGCAATGCAGCTATCCAACCAAGCAATGTTGACAGAAATGCATATATTAGGGGAAAGTGAGCGTAAAAATGAAGATATTTGTGAAGAGAACGTACAAAAATGCATCATATTAGGCAAAACTGCTTGCAGAAATGTGTACATGATTCAATACTGCATGTAAAATTCTGTTTGTTAGGAGACATCTGTGCTAAAATGCTGATGGATTTCCATGAGGTGTGTTTTTTAAAAAAATAACAACCACAAATTGCTGCAAACTGGAGAACTCAGAAGTGGGGAGGATCAAAATTGACATATCCTTCCATTCCTATTGAGAATAGAATCAACCCTTAAGTTATACACTGAATGAGCGAGAAGGTGGCCAGAAGGGAAAAGCTTAAGAAGTGCATTCAGCTCAGTTTGTCTGCTGTCTGCTGAGACTTGTAGCCTCCCCTATATGGCCATCAATTTTATTTTAAAAAACTGTGGGAGTGAGACATGCATTTGACCTACAACACACCTGCCATTTCATTTCTTTTTTATGCATATATACCTCAAATTGTAAATTTAATTAAACGTGTGGACACGTGTACAATAGATACAACTCTTCAGAGAGCTGCAATTGGATATGGCTTCTTGCAGAGGGCAAACATTTGGAACGGATGCCGTGAAATGTATGAAACGGACTTTGGCAGCATCTGCTAATCTGAGGAACCAACTCCCCTTGGGCCGACTGGAGATGGCGGCCATTGTCACCCAAAACATAATGGAAGAAGAAGAAGTAGTAGTAGTAGTAGTAGTAGTAGTAGTAGTAGTAGTAGTAGTAGAAGAAGAAGAAGAAGAAGGAGTAGTAGTAGTAGTAGTAGTTTGGATTTGATATCCTGCTTTATCACTACCTGAAGGAGTCTCAAAGCAGCTAACAATCTCCTTTCCCTTCCTCCCCCACAACAAACACTCTGTGAGGTGAGTGGGGCTGAGAGACTTCAGAGAAGTGTGACTAGCCCAAGGTCACCCAGCAGCTGCATGTGGAGGAGCAGGGAAGCGAACCCAGTTCACCAGATTACGAGTCTACCGCTCTTAACCACTACACCACACTGGAGGGCAAAGGCAGGGCTGCGGTGTACAGTGCACACCCCAAGAAAAGCACCCCCAACCACAGAGATATATGGCACTGCAATGACTCATGTTAAAAAGTTTGTTGAGGATCTAACTAACAATTACTATGATGGCGAAATGTAGCCTCCATGTTCAGAGACGGCATTTCTCCGAAGGCCAAATGCTATGGACAAACAACCGGGGAAGGCGGTTGCCTCCGTGCCTTCCTTGTCACTTGGCTACTAGTGAATGTTGGGGGAAAGGAGTTTGGGTTTAGCGTCTGATCTCATCCTGTTCCAGCTGGCGCATTTCTAAATTTAAGGAACAAACGCACCTCCACAAAGTGATGTTTGTCTGCACAATTCCATCCTGGCTTTTGTTTCCAGCTGTCCCTTTCCGTTGCCAGGGTGTGCTGGCTTGTTTGTCCCAAAATGCCAAATGCTCTTTTTCCTCCCCCTCCCCCCACCCGTGGGCAGCGTCCTATGATGTCACAAGTGAGCCAAAGGCCAGGTTCATTTCATGAGACTCTCCCCACCCCCGCTTGACATAGCCGAATGTGCAGAACGCAATAAATGAAATATCTCTGGCTTTTCTGCTAAATATTCTGATTTATTTATTTTTTGTACCAGCTCTTATGCTCATAGGGCTGGTGTTGCTAAGCAACATCATGTATGAAGGCAGAATGCTATCCCTGTTCCGTGTTTCTAGTTCAGCTAGAGATGGGCAGGGAAACCTCGGGTGCTTTTGTCCGCAGATGTCTCAAGGCGCGTTCTTTTGCAGGGTTTGTTCATATTCAAGTCTGTAAGAGGGAAAGTATAATGGGTGGGGCAATGCAGGCCACTGGACAAAACTTCGGCAGCCTCTGAATGTAGTTCATCAGCCAGGTTTGGAAAATGTAAGCTCAGATGTAGGGGCTGCAGCAAAATGTTGCAGTGTGCCTCTGTTCAGGGCTCCAGGCAGCCGGCTAGCCATGCCTTCTTCTGTGTTTCTCCACTTTTATTCTCTCTCCCAATAGG
The DNA here is from genome assembly GCF_964188315.1 of Podarcis muralis. Lineage (NCBI taxonomy): Eukaryota > Metazoa > Chordata > Lepidosauria > Squamata > Lacertidae > Podarcis > Podarcis muralis. Next base: position 19,574,743 of record NC_135669.1, read on the forward strand.
TATAGGGGGAGAAATTCAATTCAGTTTGCATTTAAAGGTGGACTGACTTACTTCACCCTTTCCAAACTAATGCTTGAATCAAAACACAGCTACCCTTCTCCAAATTTTAGCAATGCAGTTGTCCAGCCAGGTGTCATGTACTACCTATACTGTAATGGTTCTAAGGGGTTGCTCGTGTGTAAGCAGGTGCCTATCTCCCTGGCTGGGCGCAAACACCTGGCTGGGCTGCCAAAGTGAACCTCCTCTGTAAGGACAGCCACTCACCTGTGGCTGACTCAGTCGCTGGCAGAATCCGTGAGTGGGCGTTTCTTAAACTTCTTCCAGCAAAGAAGCTCTTTGACGCCTAGTCTCCGCCTACCCTCTTTGCGCGAAAGCCTTCTGCGCAGGGAGGGCGTGGGAAACGGAGGACCCCTACTCTCCCCGCTGGTTCCAGGCAAGGAGTCATGGGACTGCCTCGCCACTTCCCCCACCTGCCCCCTTCTCCACTGGTGCTACGCTGATTTTCTTCCCCAGAAGATGGGCTGCTCCTCCCGATCCCTGGACGCTCTCTGGAATCCCTCTGGCTTTTGCGCTCCCCCTCCAGTACTGATGGCAGTTCCCTGACATATACTGGGCTAAAGTGTACATAAAATTGCACATAAGTGAAAATAACAACCATGAATGCATTATATCTGGGGTCAGCCAACTTTTCCAGCCGGGGGCCGGTCCACTGTCCCTCAGACCTTGTGTGGGGCCAGACTATATTTTTTTAACAAAATGAACAAATTCCTATGCCCCACAAATAACCCAGAGATGCATTTTAAATAAAAGCACACATTCTACTCATGTAAAAACACCAGGCAGGCCCCACAAATAACCCAGAGATGAATTTTAAATAAAAGGACACATTCTATTCATGTAAAAACACGCTGATTCCCGGACCATCTGCGGGCCGGATTTAGAAAGTGATTGGGCCAGATGTGGCCCCTGGGCCTTAGTTTGCCTATCCATGTATTAGGCAAAATGTTCTTGCAGAAGTTTGTGTCTTAGGCAGTATTGTACACAAACATTTGTATATTAGAAAAAAATTGCACCGAAGTGCATATGAATTTTCATGAGGATTTTTTTTGGGGGGGGGGGAATTCTATAGTAATAATAATTTTATTATTTGCACCCCACCCATCTGACTGGGTTGCCCCAGCCATTCTGGACAGCTTATATAAAAACCTAACACATTCAAAGGCATCCCTATACAGGGCTGCCTTCATACGTCTTCTGAAGATTATATAGTTACTCATCTCTTTGACATCAGATGGGAAGGCGTTCCACCGTGTGGGTACCACCAATAATGTGGAAATGTGGAGAACTGAATTTAAGATTGGGAAAATGAAAAAGTGAATTAGACAGACTCTTCTGCCCCTTCTTCCCACCCACTCAATTTTCTGTTTTCTCACAGGGCAGTCAGTCAGAATTCCATGCTCACTGAGCATGCTCACACCTCATTCAGCTGTTGTGTGGTGGGTTCCATCTTCTTGTGCCTTGTTCTAAAAGGTTTTTTTGGTGCATCTGCAAACATTGAGGACTGCCTGAACCTACTGCTCCCTCCCTTTGTGTGAATGGTGCTGTTTTAACTATATCAGAATTGGCATTCAGAAAATAAGCTCACAATTCACCAATAATACATAGGGCAAGAAGTGTCCTGCTGGATGAGGCCAGAGTTGCATTAAGTCCAACAGAGGCCAGCCAATTGCTTGCTGAAGCCCACAAAGCTAGGCTTGCACGCACAACTTCCTCCTAACTGGGTCCAATAGAGCTTAGGTGGGAAAATGTTTTTAAAAAGCAAATATTTAAGGCGAATAATTTTCTTTAGTAGGAACCATAATTATACAAAACGATACAGTAATTGTCCACAGAGACCCTAAATGCAGAGGCAATTTTGTTTAACGCATAAACAATGAAATAGTCCCTCTGAGTCCAAAGAGAAGATTAGGCCATTTTTGCCAGTGAGCTTTGCAGTCAGCTGGTCCTAAGGTGCTTCTAATCCACCAATATGCTGGACACTTCTTTGCAAACAGCTTTAGCCCCAAAGCAACAGAATGACCACAGCATTTGGCAAACTTAGCAGCTTGAAGGACATAACCATGCAATCGCAACTGAAATATAACAAATAATAAACCAGAAATATTGTTCCTCTCCCCCGTAGAACAAGCTTCAACTTGTTATTTCTAGCCAGTGGACTTGCTGGCCGAGTGGAGATTTGAAACCAGCTGAAGTTTAACATTCTAGTGACCACCAGATGATGTTGGATTCTTTAGAGAGATCCTTCCCTTCCCTTCCCTTCCCTTCCCTTCCCTTCCCTTCCCTTCCCTTCCCTTCCCTTCCCTTCCCTTCCCTTCCCTTCCTTTCCCCATATCCTTCATAGACTGCATGCTAAGCATCCCAGAGGCCACAGAGAGGCCACAGTGGTAAGTGACAACATTTTATTTGGGTTGTTTATTATCAAAGACTCGCCCTCGGCCACCCTTGTTAATGGACTGGCTTCTTATTTCTTTTTCACGACAGATCAATTAAAGAACGATATATTTGGCTTTTTTATAGGCTGCTCAATAATAAACTTACATATATATCTACACACACACACACACACACACACACACACACACACACACACCACATGTTTATCATGCCTCTTTTTTAAGGAACTGAAGGCAGCATGCCTAGTCTTCCCCTCTCTCACTTTATTCTTACAACAACCCTGTGAGGTAGGTTTGGCTTAAAGGTTGTAAGTGGCCCAAAGTCACCCAGAGAGTATCATGGCTGGGGTTGGATGGGGGAAGGTTGATCCCTCAAGTCCTTATATGGCCCATAGACAAGGGAGCTCCCCTGCCCCACTCTCCTGGCCCTGACTGCAGTATCTGTGTGAACCTTTCTGTTGTGTCTTTAACAACAAGCAGAAATCCATCAGGTGTGACTCTTTTGCAACATTACATCTCTGCACCAGGAAAGATATCAACGCCTCCCTTTGCTGGTCTTTCAGTTGACAGCACTAAACCCAACCTGTGATGGGTTCATAACCACAATCTAAAGTTGTAGGAAAGCAGGGTAGCAATAATTGGAAGCTGCCTCAGGAAACATAGGGTACTGCCCTATATCTTGGTCCATCTAGCTCAGTGTTGTCTACACCCTTGCTTCCCAACTTGGACTACAGTGTGGTGTAGTGGTTAAGAGTGGTAGACTCATAATCTGGGGAACCGGGTTCGCGTCTCTGCTCCTCCACATTTAGCTGCTGGGTGACCTTGGGCCAGTCACACTTCTTTGAAGTCTCTCAGCCCCACTCACCTCACAGAGCGTTTGTTGTGGGGGAAGAAGGGAAAGAAGAATGTTAGCCGCTTTGAGACTCCTTCGGGGAGTGAAAGGCGGGATATCAAATCCAAACTCTTCTTCTTCTTCTTCACCATCCCTGACTACAGGTCCTGCTAGCTAAGGATGAAGGGAGTTGTAGTCCCAAAACAGCGGGAGACCCAAGTTTGGGAAACACTGGTTTACACTGACTGGCAATGCCTCTCCAGATTGTCGTACAGGGGTCTTTCTCAGCCCTACCTGAAGATGCTGGGTTGAACTTGGGACCTTTGCCATGGAAAATGGAAGCTCAGTGACTGAGCTACTGCCCTTCCCTGAGGCCACCTCATCAGTCTATCCAGCTGTATTGTCTTACAGTGCAGGGGTTGTCCCTGGGGCTGCAAGGAAAGCTGACTTTCCCTCTGAGATTACAGCCCTTTCCCTTAATCATAACTCAAGAGACCCTTTCGCACTGGTGGTTGCTGTCCTGGAGCCAGGAGATGCCATCATTGGGCTGGGCGGTAAAACAAGATGTTTGAAATCAGGCAAAATATTTGAGTACATGCAGCAGGAGGGAAGCCAAAATGCTGAGAACCACCAAGTCTAAGATTAAACAGAAGTAATAAGAGGAGTAAACCCTCGTCTGGCTCTAACCCTCAGTTTCTAATCATCTCTTGGGCCAGCGCCATCCATGGCATTATAACAGCTAATCCCTTTTTTGCACTCTGAGATTGTGGGGGAGATTACATCTCCTTTGCCTGAAGAAAGACACATGGCAGCCTGCTGTTAGTGGTTCCCTTGCAAGAGCATTTCTGCAAGCTGAGCAGCACCACAGACCCCACTTGTGGGGTGCAGCTGACTTTGAACTGTGTCCTGACTATTGCTTACTCTCTCTAGTTAATCTGCCTGGGGCTTTTTTTTGGTCCTCTCCACCAGAGGATTTTTTTAACCCTTCACAGGCAGAAGCTGATCATCAGCCAACAGAGTTCTGCAGTGACAGTAGCAGAGTTCAGGACACACAGAAGCTTCGCGTTCCACTTTTATTTATTATTGCATTTATATTCCAACTTCTTTCAGTTCCCACCTACCCATTTTGTAATCACCAAGGCTGCAGGTTCAATCCCCATAAAGGACAGCTGCGCATTCCTACATTGTGGGGGGCTGGACTAGATCGGTGTTTCCCAAAGTGGGCACTGTATCAACACTAAGCTCACCTTGCGTCCTGGGGAAAAGTTGCCTGCATGGCACTGGTCTTGGAGTGCAACACGTATTGTACAATTCACTTGCTGTGACCGAAAGGCAATGCCACCTTGAAAGACTAGAGCATGACTAGGCCATGCCACCTTGAAAGACTAGAGCCAAGAGCATAAGGTCAAACAGATTCCTCACTGGACTTGCAGACAACTTCATTGTCCAGAAAGTGGGAGAAGCAACAAGAGGAACAGCCATTTTAGATCTGGTCCTAACCAATGTTGATGACCTGGTTAGTGGGGTAGAAGTGGAAGGATCATTAGGCGCGAGTGATCATGCTCTTCTGAAGTTTACTATACAGCGGAAAGGAGCAGCCAAGCATACTAGGACTCAATTTCTTGACTTTAAGAAAGCCGACTTCATAAAACTTAGGGAAGTGCTGGGTGAGATCCCATGGACAGTAATACTAAAAGGAAAGGGAGTTCATGATGGCTGGGAGTTTGTTAAGAGGGAGATAGTAAAAGCACAACTTCAGGCAATACCAATGAGACGGAAACATGGAAGGTGCCTAAAGAAGCCAGGGTGGCTATCTAAAGAACTTTTAACTGAGTTAAGATTAAAAAAGGATGTGTACAAAAAATGGAAAAGGGGGGAAACCACCAAAGAGGAATTCAAACAAATAGCCAGCACATGTAGACACAAAGTCAGAAAAGCTAAAGCACAGAATGAACTCAGGCTTGCTAGAGAGGTTAAAAGCAACAAAAAAGGCTTTTATGGGTATGTTTGTAGCAAAAGGAAGAACAAAGAAACAGTGGGGTCACTCAGAGGAGAAGATGGTGAAATGCAAACAGGGGACACAGAAAGGGCTGAACTCCTCAATGCCTTCTTTGCCTCAGTCTTCTGCGATAAAGAAAACAATGCCCGACCTGAAGAATTTGGAGCAAATGATTCAGCAGAGGAAACACAGCCCAGAATAACTAAGGAGATAGTACAAGAATACTTGGCTAGTTTAGATGTATTCAAGTCTCCAGGGCCAGATGAACTGCATCCAAGAGTATTAAAAGAACTGGCAGATGTGATCTCAGAAACAATGGCAGTCATCTTTGAGAATTCCTGGAGAACAGGCGAAGTCCCGGCAGACTGGAGGAGGGCAAATGTTGTACCTATTTTCAAAAAGGGGAAAAGAGAGGACCCAAATAATTACCGCCCAGTCAGTCTGACATCAATACCAGGGAAGATTCTGGAGCAGATCATTAAGCAAACAGACTGTGAGCACCTAGAAAGGAATGCTGTGATCACCAATAGTCAGCATGGATTTCTGAAAAATAAGTCATGTCAGACTAACCTGATCTCGTTTTTTGACAGAATTACAACCCTGGTAGAGGAAGGGAACGCAGTGGATGTAGCCTACCTTGATTTCAGCAAGGCATTTGACAAGGTGCCCCATGATATTCTTGTAAAGAAGCTGGTAAAATGCGGACTTGACTATGCTACCACTCAGTGGATTTGTAACTGGCTGACTGACCGAACCCAAAGGGTGCTCATCAATGGTTCCTCTTCATCCTGGAGAAGAGTGACTAGTGGGGTGCCACAGGGTTCTGTCTTGGGCCCGGTCTTATTCAACATCTTTATCAACGACTTGGATGATGGACTCAAGGGCATCCTGATCAAATTTGCAGATGACACCAAACTGGGAGGGGTGGCTAACATCCCAGAGGACAGGATCACACTTCAAAACGACCTTGACAGATTAGAGAACTGGGCCAAAACAAACAAGATGGACTTTAACAGGGAGAAATGTAAAGTATTGCACTTGGGCAAAAAAAATGAGAGGCACAAATACAAGATGGGTGACACCTGGCTTGAGAGCAGTACATGTGAAAAGGATCTAGGAGTCTTGGTTGACTACAAACTTGACATAAGCCAACAGTGTGACGCGGCAGCTAAAAAAGCCAATGCAATTCTGGGCTGCATCAATAGGAGTATAGCATCTAGATCAAGGGAAGTAATAGTGCCACTGTATTCTGCTCTGGTCAGACCTCACCTGGAGTACTGTGTCCAGTTCTGGGCACCACAGTTCAAGAAGGACACTGACAAACTGGAACGTGTCCAGAGGAGGGCAACCAAAATGGTCAAAGGCCTGGAAACGATGCCTTATGAGGAACAGCTAAGGGAGCTGGGCATGTTTAGCCTGGAGAAGAGGAGGTTAAGGGGTGATATGATAGCCATGTTCAAATATATAAAAGGATGTCACATAGAGGAGGGAGAAAGGTTGTTTTCTGCTGCTCCAGAGAAGCGGACACGGAGCAATGGATCCAAACTACAAGAAAGAAGATTCCACCTAAACATTAGGAAGAACTTCCTGACAGTAAGAGCTGTTCGACAGTGGAATTTGCTGCCAAGGAGTGTGGTGGAGTCTCCTTCTTTGGAGGTCTTTAAGCAGAGGCTTGACAACCATATGTCAGGAGTGCTCTGATGGTGTTTCCTGCTTGGCAGGGGGTTGGACTCGATGGCCCTTGTGGTCTCTTCCAACTCTATGATTCTATGATTCTATGATTCTATGATTCTATGACTAGGTAGCACAATGTGCCAGAGATGCTGGCAGGTAGATCAACTGCCTTGTTCCTCACACTGCAATAGCAGCTTCTTAGAAGAAGGAGATGCTGACCTGTTGTCCACAGCACATTGATGCTACTAGTGTGGGTGGCCAGAAGGAGGCGATTCAATTCATAGACTCAGTGGCTGTCATGTGAGTCCAATGAGGTCTCAACTGACCCCACAGAGAGAGCCCCGAGTTCTGCTCCAAGGAAACCCCAGCCCTGTGCAGAGCTTAGTTCTACAACCTTGTGCCAGATCTATGGAATGGATATTGTGCCTTCGTAGTTCAGTGTTCTTCCTGAGGGAGCTTTAGGCTTGAATTTCCCAAATGGCTGCCTCCCCTGAGGGTGGCATTGAATTAAGGTGAATTTCAAAATACAGCATGCACTGCGGCAGGGATCGGGAAACTGTGGCCTGTGGATTAGATGCAGCTCTCCGAGTCTTCCCATCTGGACTTTGGGGCCTCTCCTCCTCAGTTCTCTCATCTCCTTTCCAATTCCTGGCTTATCTGTTTCCTTAGCACGCACACACGCACACAAGCCCTGCAGCAAATTTCAGACCAGGGGGGACTGGTCCAAATCTGAACCTTTTCATGGGTGTGGGTAGGTGTTTAACTATGGCCACCCACTGCAGTCCCAATCCAGACTGGGGCTTCTAAGTGTACAATAAACAAATGGATCCTTTTTCAGCAGTGCAATTTTCAGGTGCAGAGGCCCCAATCCAGTTCAGGTGAAGGCACAGTTTGGGGAGGGGAGTGTTAAAGGTTTTTTTAAACCAACCAACCAACCAACCAACCAACCAACCAACCAACCAACCAACCAACAAACCACCCTGACTTTTTACTCCAGAGTCTTGATCTGGATTAGTCCCCCCAGTGTGTGAGTTCCCTATTTGCATTTGAAAGAAATTTCCCATTGGGATGAATGGAGGGAAGGGAGGTTTGTCCCCAATAAAAATAGAAACTGAGGCTTGTGAGTGGTGTGATGCGTGTGAGAAAGAGAATTAATGGATGGCGGATGAATGGGATGTTCTGGGTGTAAGTAAATGGATAAAGATTGCTTGTGTGTGCGCATACTTGAAAGAGAGAGAGTGCTGCATGCTGACTTTTAGGGCTGGTGGTCATGAACACTGTTATCTCCAGCCACACCCACCATTGACATGACATGGACATATTCCCCACCCCCACCCCCAGGAAATGTGGGCCTCAGTGGGGGGGGGGGAGGTTCTCCCAACCCTGTATTGTGGCACAAAGTGAGTGGATGAATGTGTGTCCTTCGAAAGAGGGAGGGGAAATATTTTTCAAAAAATTGGTCACAGGGGTAGAAGCCCTTTGGGTGTGTTTCTTTGGAGGGAAGCTTATAATAACAAAGTATGTTTGCAATAACTCTTGCTTTGCATATCTTATCTTACTGTTTTTGCTAGTTTGCAACCGGATAGCCCAAACCTCTGGCTGCATCGTCTTCACCCATCAGAGATTGGGCTGGCTTGACCAGCCAGGCGGTGTTTTGAACGCAGGTAGCAGAGGGTGGTGGGGTGGTGGTGGTGGTGGTGGTTACCACCAACCTGTGAAGCATTTGGGCTGTGCTGCTTCCCTGATTTACAACTGAGCTCTAAAGATTAGATTTATCCTCCTTTTGCCTGGTCTGCTGGCAAGGGAGAGCATGATGC